>NC_091014.1:45507952-46761077 GCF_041296385.1 Aphelocoma coerulescens | reverse complement strand
ATTGACAGGACTTCCAGAAAAGCTTGAACAAAAACCACAGAGCCTCAGCTGTGTGGCAGCTTGCCAGCATAATTTCAACCAAAACTTCTTTTTTCTTCCCTTTACATACACCAGCAACAGGCTTTCCAAACTTAAGCAGTGCTACAATTAAACACTGATGTTGGCAGAAGTGTCTGATTGTGGGAAGATTTGGGGTACGGCTGGAGTGGTGGGAAAGGGGTGAGGACTTGAGGTCATTGCTGGCAGGTGATACTCCTGTGGGCTCTCACACCCCAGACACCTGATGTGCTGCACGGTGGGCTGGGTTGCAACAATGCTGTCCCCCATGGCAGCCTCCTGGCCTTGTGGCAGCAGGCTGCCTTTCTGCTTTTCTCCACTTCTCCAGGGCCACCTGGATCCCCTTGGAGGCCTCGGGGCATGGGCGGCATGGCCCTGAAGCCTCAGCCCTGCTCTAGTCCCTCAAGGTGGGAGGGCAGGGTGTACTCATCTCTCCTCCTGCCTGCTCTGCATCTCTTGGTAGGGATTTTCCCAAGTGCAGGGAAACCCTGAAGAGTTTTGGGGTGGGGTTTTTTTTGCTTTTAAAGACAACACTGAGCTCCACAGAGGTGAGAGCTGAGTAGCGGTGCCACACTCCCACAGCCCTTCCAGGGCTCGGCGGGTACCAGCGGCACACGGTTTCGGCGGTGGCAGCATCCCGCGGGACGCGTCTGCTCCGACGGGATGGGGTGCTCCCACCTCAGGAGCCGCCTTCAGCGCCCCGCTCTCTGCCCCGCAGGTCTGGGCGCCGTGGCGGCAGCGAGCAGTCCCTGCGAGAAGGCCTGCAACCCTCGGATGGGTAACCTGGCGCACGGGCGGGCGCTGCGCACCGACACGTCCTGCGGCCGCGGCGCCGCCGAGCGCTTCTGCGCCTACAGCGAGGACGCGCAGCGGCGCTGCCGGCGCCCCTCGTGCGGCCGCTGCAGCGAGGCCCAGGCCGGGCTGGCGCACCCCCCCGCCGCCATGGCCGACTCCCCGTTCCGCCTGCCCCGCACCTGGTGGCAGGCGGCCCAGGACGCCACCCGCGAGACCATCCGCCTGGACCTGGAAGCCACCTTCTACTTCACTCACTTGATTATGGTCTTCAAGTCGCCCAGGCCGGCTGCCATGGTGCTGGAGCGCTCCCAGGACTTCGGCGAGACGTGGAAGCCTTACAAGTACTTTGCTGCTAACTGCTCGGCCACCTTCGGGCTGGAGGATGATGTGAGGCAGAGAGGAGCCATTTGCACTTCCAGATATTCGAGCCCCTTCCCCTGCACTGGAGGAGAGGTAAGTCTGCCTGGGTTGGGACGAGAAAGCCCCTGCTCCAGCCCCCTTTCTCCCTGCATTCTCTGCACCGGTTTTTACGCTTCATATTTCACTACACCAGCATCTCTTGTCATCACACAAGGTGAATTAACGTAATTCATTCCTAGGTGATGTAGGCACCGCCCTGCCTCTTGCTTTGCTGAGTTCGTAGTCCCTCTCTTTTCCAAAAAATTTCCTTTTCTTTCACCTGGTGAACTCCCCTGCACAACCACAACTTAGGCAGGTGCTGCTAATTCCTCAGGAATGCATAAGGGAACGTCACTCTAGACAGCTTTCTCCAGATCTTGCAGGCGTGTGGTTTTGAGGTGATGCAAATCAGTCTGACCAAAATGCAACTATGTTAAAATTAATAATGGCCAGATTGACTTCTAATAGTGACTGCCTTCTCTGAGAAGTAGCCAAAGCTACTCACCACACACTGAAGTATGGTTCCCATAAACCAGGTTAGCCAGGTAATTTTAAAACTTGTATCTTGTCTTTTTTCTTCCTGTGCACACTTATGTGAAAAGAACTTAAAAAAAAAAAAAAAAAAAAAAGGAAGAAAGAAAGACATCATATTTGCTAAGAAAAAAAACCTATGTGAAAGTCAAATGATTTTCAATATCAGAAACAGCAGATAACAAATGATGCATTTGGAGGCGCTACCAATAATACTCTTCCCTTAGTGCAATTCTGTCCCCCAGTGCTGGAGAGCTTCTCCTCGGAGCCGCGGCCATGGGGCCCTCCTGGGTCCCCGTCTCGTGGGGACGCATCCCCGGTGGCCAGCTCTGGACTTTAAAGGCTGCTCCCTCTAGTGGCCTAATTTAATAAACTTGCCTAAAAGCTTAATCAAACTTAAAAATTCCCCTCTGGCCTAACACGGAGAAAGGGTAAAATCTGTTTAGTGAATCAGGAGATCACTTATATCATTGTAGTTTCGGCTGAGAACTGGTTTTGAGGTGAAAGCCCGATCCTTGGAGACCAGCATTCATGTTGGGAAAAATCATGTATTCAGACCCCTTTGCAATCATTTGTGGTCACCTCTAGCCATGCTGTGGCTAGGAAGCCACTCTCCGCAGAAATACTGAGAGCTGTTTTTTCACCAAAGTGCATCTCTTTAGCTGTGTCACAGGAGGCAGCCAGTGTCTTGCTCTAGGAGAAGCTGTTCCATGCTCTCATCAGCTCAGAAACATCCAGACCTGTCAGACAGATCCAGGATGACTATTCCATTACATTTTAAATCAAATGGTTGGTTAGAAGAAGGGCTATCTTTCTGTCTTTTCCTGACATCCTTTGCTTGTGCCCCCCAAAAGCTGCCTAAACTTCCTTTCAGAGTGCAATATATAAAGGGGCTTACAAGAGAGGAGGAGAAAGACTTTTCAACATGGCTTTTTATGACAGGACAAGGGGCAAACATTTTATACTGAAATTGATTTAGACTGGACATAAGACATTTTTTGATTATGAGGGTCATGAGGCACTGGAACAGGTTACCCAGAGAAGCTGTGGATGCCTCATCCCTGGAAGTGTTCAAGGCCAAGTTGGATGGCTGGGACTTTGAGCAACCTGGTCTACTCAAATATGTCCCTACCCATGGAAGGGATGCTGGACTAGATTATCTTTGGAGGGCTCTTCCCATCCAAACAATTTTGTGGTTCTGAATCAGGGCTAAGTACAAAGTGAGACCCACAAAAGAAAGGATGTATGTACCCCACTGGGAATTTCTCAGGCCCTCAGTATTTGTGCCAGCCTCTGTATCCCACCACCTGAACCCTAAACCTATGCCAGCCTGTGATGGAGTGCAGGGACTGAGATCCACAGCTCTTAGACCAGCCAATGGGACTTCTCTGGGGCATATGACTTTTTCAGCTTTCCAGGGATTTTTACTCAGGGGTTAGAAACCCAGGGCATCCTACAAGGCAGCATTTGCCCCACTGGTGTTGGGTCCCATGTTGCTAGCACCCTGGTGCAATTTTCATTGTGGTCACTGCACACAAGGATGGGGGTTGTGCCTGGAGAGAACCTGTGCAAATCCCAGCCTCGGGCCAGCTCCTCACTGGGTTGGTGCAATGTGTGGGGACAGTAGAACCAAGGTCTTATGTGTAGAAACCAATGCCTGTCTCAAGAAGAAAAGTAATTTGGTAGTGTTTGATGCATCTGCAGTAGCAGGCTGCAAAAAGAGGCTATATACCAAGCTTGCTCCTGTAGGGTCTCTTCTTTTGGCACGGCTTTAGTCTGTGTTATTGCAAAGAAGCATATAAATCAAGAGCATTTAATTGTTCCAGGTTTTAAACAAATATTGCATCCAAGGGGCTGGAGGTTAGAAGATTTTACTCGTATGGTACACTTCAGTTTCCTGCAATTAAATACCACTTTTTACCTGCAAAGTAATAGCAGCAGCTCTCCAGATGGCAAGCCTGCATGCTTAGCAAATATCCCATTTAATTTATTACAGTGTGCTGCATTCCAGCAATTACTAGTAGCTGCCAATAGCAACATGTATCTGACCTAAAGAAACATCAGAGTTTTGTGTTCTGTTTGGAGTTATGTTGTGCTTTACTCCCACTTTGGTAGCACCTAATTTCAGACATATGGAAACAGTAATTTCTCTTGAAACAGTGGTTTCAAATATGCAGTCATCCAAAATGTCCATGTCTGAAGGGTATTACTCATTACTCTGAAGGGTATTACTCATTTTCTTTAAGGCACAACTACAAATTCTGTGAATGCCACGGGATTTCTTTTTTAACTTTTGAGATTTTTTTTTTTTAACTGTGATGTAACAACTGTAACCCATGATCCAAACTGTGTGTCACACTGTCTGTATACTGCTTTCTCACACTTCAGACATTTCAACGCCACATGTGCATTTCTGGGCAGGATTTTGCAGGATGCTGGGGTCTCTGCATGCTGCTGGCAGCTCACTCACTGCTATCCCCTTGGATGAGCAGTTTGTCTCAGGTGAGGCCTCAGGTGGTGGTGACTCACCCCAAATGTCACTGGAGGTTGGCACAGACCTATGGCTTGTAGGGCTGGTGGTTTCTGGTTTTACCCTCTGCAAAGAGCAGGCGGTGCTGATCCACCTGCATTTCTGCCGATTGTTACAGAGCCTGCAAGCCCCAGTTCAAGGCATCAGAGTGCAGAACCCGGCAGAACTCAGGGGCTTAGGCCTCTTTTCAATATATCATCTGTCTTAATTTGGGTCAAAGGTGTATCTGCTTCACTTTTGATTGAAAAGAAAGATTAGAGTTTTTGCATTCTGTTCTCATCATCATGAGTCATTCCTTAGATGCTGACTTCAACTCTTATGACAAAAATCCTCCCTCATCAGAATTTACCATGATGTTGATCTTGAGGAGATTTATGGTAGTGCAGAAAACAAGCTGCCAAGCCTCTAGGTTCATTTCAAAGATCCAGACCTCAGAAATGCTGAAATAGCTCCAGGAGATCCTGGAGCTTTCATCCTTCTGTAGCAGTGTGGCTCTGGGCTTCCCTTTGCAGTGGTGGGACTGGGATGGTGGAGAGCACTGGGAGAGGGATACTTCTGGAAAGTGGCACCATGCTGCAGTCACCTAAGCTGGGTGCCACCTCAGCAGCAGGAACCAGACAAGAAGTGTCACACGCCATGTGTGGCACTTGGAAGGTCTATTGATAGGTAGAATCACCTCATCAGGGACTCTTGGCAGGTCCCTGCTCTTCTTTGCTTCTGTCCCTAATGCTGCAAGTCCACTGAACATGGTTATCTCTGATGTGGATGTGGCTCCAGCCTGAGGCAGGCAAGAGATGGAGGATCAACCACCCAGTGGTGGGATTAGGAAGGAAAGGACAAATCTGGGCAGAACTGCCAAGCAAAGAGGTTGAAGGCTGTACTGATGTTGGGAACACTGCACTAAAATGCCATGGGTTCGGTCTACATGGTTTTCTTGGTGGAAATAAGCATGAGTTCACAGGTCAGCATGTGCCCAGAGAGCACAGGGGCTCTGCTGAGCCGAGCTCCATACCAGGGCAGCCTGGCTGTAGTCTGACCTCATGCAAAGAAGAAACACTGTTTCAACAACCAGCAAAGTAGTCGGCGATTTCTCTGCAAGGATACAGAAGCCAAACAAACCAACTGAGCCTCTCCTCAGTAGAGAACAGGAAAGGGGGCAGATGGTGGGTGCCCACCTCCTGCCCTGGCATCCCAAGCTTGGTATAGCCAACCTGGCTTTCCAGCAAGGTTCAAGCATCTGCCTATTTGAGGTGAATTAATTAATATAGTGAATTAATTGTTTCACAACAGCAGTTTGTTTAACATAGGCAGAAACCTCTAAATGTTAGCTTTGTATCACCAATGTTTTAAAAGAAAGGCTATGGCCAAGTTTTAGCCTGAATCATACAATAATGCTACAAATGCTGAGTATCTTCGCTGTTTTTCAGGGTGTAACCCTTCAGCCACATTATTGCAAGGGAAATCAGAACTGGATTCACCAGCCAAACATAATCTGATCCCAGTAAACAAGATGCAGAAATAAACTCTTTCAGCTTCATGCTTAGACAGGAATACTAATTTTACCAGTATGCATAAAAGGCTATCTTCCCTCCCATAGTTCAGATCATATTAATATTTCCTTTTTGACACTCTAATCTTAAAATTATCCTTGGCTAGGGATCACTGTTGAGGGCTCATCCACAAGGGGCCCTTAGCAGATGTTAATTCTTTAACTGTGAGTGAGAGTGACTGTCCACTCTGCAATGCAATTATCTCATTCACTTTACATTCCCATCTGTGGTCAATTCAGATTAGCTCGCCTGAGTGTCCCCATTTAGACAAGCTCCAGGATAAAAGGGCTTACTGAAGCAGAGTCTCCTTGACAAGATTTTAGTAAATTAGTAACTTATTTTAGTGTTCATCTATTTACAATACTGCTAATAAATCACTTGGAGACCTCAGCTATTGTTGCTGTGTGCTATTTATAGAAGAGGCATATTTGCAGCTTGACTATATTCCAGCAACAAATTCTAACATGCTTTTAACTTTTGAAACATCACATTACCACCGTTTTGCTGTGGGATGCGTATCTTACCGAGCATTTTATTGATCTCATGCCTTCCGTAACAGAAAAACCTTCACATGTTTTGCCTTTCACTGTTGCTGCATGCAGCCTGCCTCTCTTCCTTGAGGATGTGGACACCAGCCCTACTGGTTTTGCCTGAAATTAGCTGCATAGAGCAAAAGAAAATTGTGTCTTTCTACTCACAAGTCTGACCATGACAGACTGTGAGTGGTTGTAACACTCGCTGCTGACACAAATAGGAGTTAAAGACAGTCAGTAACTTTTATTTTTGAGTCCTGATTTTGAGTTGTAGAAACTTCTGCCTGGTTGGGGTTTTTTTACCTTTTAGGCCCAAATAAGCTTGGTTTTCAAGCTTATAATCGTTGTCCTTAACTGAAGCTGCATTTTCATTGTGCTGAGATCCTTCAAGGATCTTGTGGGTAACAGGAGATTTGAGTTCAGTCACTTGTAGTGCTTCACAGAGAACCTGGGCAAATATGCAAGAATAACCTCAAAACAGCCTGAGATGTCAACCTATTAGAGGGCTGCAAACATCTTTTTTAATTGTCCTATGCCACTGATGTCTGCACAGAGAGAAAGGCCCAAACTGATGAGAAGGAAAGAGGTATCCTGGCAGGCATTCAGCAGTGCTCAGGACGTGCAAGGACATACCCAGGGAAGTATGTTTTAATCTCTACATTTTGTAGAAATGCCCTTTGTAGGAAAAAGACCTCTTTAACAGCATCTTCCTGATCATCCTATCTTTGGAAAAACACAAGTTGTTGGGCTCTGTTCAGAAATGCCATGTGCAAAGGAGAGTCTGTTCAGCTAGGGGTGGTTGGGGTGATGGCCAAACCCTGTCCAGCTCTTTGCATTATATCACTGAATCCAGCAAGACACAGGGACCATTGTTGCAGTGCTAGGTTTGGTTTAGCAAGCTGCAGCTTTCCCTGAAAGCTCAGCGGAGCTGCTTAGGGCAGAGTGACCATTTCACCCTCCCGCAGTCCATTTGGGACGGCTCCGCACTCTTGCTCCTGCAGCTATCAGCCTTACAACACAGTGACGGGGAAGGAGGCCAGAAGGGTCCCGCCATGAGGGCTTCAGAGGACCTTTAATGGTTACATCTTTTCCCGGCAGTCCCCAGAGGCAGAGAGACCCTGTGAGCCGGGCGCAGGGGGGTTTTCTCAGGGGCTCAGGGGCAGTACATGGGCGGAGTTGGGGTACAGGAACCAATAGGGAGAGCCTGAGGGAGTCGCCAGGGCTAGGGGCAGGGAAAAGTGGGGGAGGAACAATGTGAAAGGCATTTGATAAATCAATCAGCGGGAAATACAACACCACAGACCATTGTTTCATAAGCATAAGAATAATGATTTCTAGGGAAATAGTTAATGAGATGAAGTAAATGAAACTAGAGCCAATAAAATTATGTAGGAGCCTAGAAATCCTAGGCTGTGGCAGCTGGCAGTAGTAGCACACCAGCAGGACACCATCTCACCACCAGCCACCTTGCTGATGGCTGTGGTGAGGTGCATCCCTTGGTTTGGTCCTCAAGCTTTCCTTCCTGGCAGGGAAGCCCATCTTCCCAAGCACTGTGGAGGGTTTACAAGCCAGTTCAGATTTCCAGCAGTGGAGGAGAGGAGATTCTCCCTTTAAATAATGTGGCAGCAAAAAGCGAATCAGGGGAAAATGGGAAACTTTAGCTTAGTTTTCATTTGTGCCTGGGAGGACAGGAGACAAGGGCCATTCTGGGCACATGTGGAGATGAACCTTTGGTCTCTGACAAATTTTACCATAAAAGACACTTTAGAGTTCAGTCACCAACAGGGCTGAGCAACACACCTGTTAATTTCAGGGCACCAGCACCTGCCTTTAAAGTGTTCTGTATGTGGAGTACCAGGCATGATACTGCCAGATCTGTGGGCCAGGTTGTGACAAATCCCTCCCCCTCTCCCATGGGCCATCCTACTGGAGTGACATGGCCACTAATGAGGCCTCCTGGATGCTCAGCATCTCTGAAGGACAAGGGCATGTGAAGAGCAAGATGCTTCTCCAACCTGCCCCATGATCCTCTGCATGATTTCTCCCATTACAACTAGCCCATAGGATCATCTCCTTTTCTTCCTGGATTTCCCAGTGCTTTTGGCACTTGGGGGTTGGCCCTCTGCTTGGCCAGCTCTCGAAATGCAGCCACTTCTGGGATGGAGCATAGCCAGTGTTTTAACAGTGCATATCAGCAGTCCCCTGTTTGGAACAGCAAGTTTTTAACAACTGCTTCTGGATCCACCTCCAACTATGGCTAAAACGAATTATTCTTTGGAGGGAGCTTGACCAGTCTATGAATGGGGATATATTGTAGGCTGCCAACAGCAGGAGGGAATGGGTCCCAGGGCTCCAGGAGACCCTTTCCAAACTTCTTATGTAGGATGTGAAGGGCACTGTACCCACATGAAACAAGAGCAGTTTGGGTAGGCAGAATTTAATTCTGTAAATTGGCATCTGGCCTCGTTAGTGGGACTATTGCTTCCCTTGAGAAAAGTGCCACAGGATTTTAACGGTGCCTCCAGAGCCTCTCTTCAGGCACTGCACCCCACTGCTTCATTTCACAGTTCATTTTTGGCATGAAGAGAAGGCTAGCTCACTTATTCAGCTTCCAGCTCTCTGGCTGGAAAGTAGGACTGCCACATTTCTCTTTGAGATTCCTGGATACAACTGGTTACATGGGAAGCGTGTAACCTAAAGCAATGTATTGACATGTCTCAGAAGTTTTGGATCAAAAGCTCCTTTGAGATTAATCACCATGCAACAGTGGGTGTCGGTGTGAGACACCCAGTCTAACAACATTCAAAATCCTACACGAATGGTGAAGTTCTCAAATTCTCCCTGGGTAACATTTTACAGGAAGAAAAGAAGTTAATACCCAGAACCAAATTTACTAGATGCATATGCTATGAGTATTTTACCACCAGTCTCTCTGCAGCATCCCTCATTCCAGTAATCAAAATCTATAGCTATGGGTTGAAAGAGGGGTGCTGTTTCTTGTGACCTTTTGGACAGTGTGTAGTTACGTAGAATTCACACAGGTGTTCTTTTTCCTAGAATTAAGTCTAGCTCATGGTAGCTGGGTAGTTTAAGCAGCCTACAGACACAAAGCCTTTTCATTATAAACAAGAGCAACTGAAAAATATTCATGGAATTGTGTTACTCTTGGGCTGAAAGAAATCCCCTTGATCCTTAGTACCACTACAGTTACTGAAACACTAACCTGCTGCCTTTCAGGCTTTTGCAGTGGTTGTGTGGTGCTCAGAAGCTGTTAACCAGGTTATTCTGCAGCTCTGGGGAGTGAGCCACCTTTTCTTACAGCCCTGCCAATGAAGAAGCAAGTCCAGTCCTTTGTCTGGCTCTTTGGAGGTAGCTCCAGGTTTTTTTGGTCTTCCACATGCACAACAGGTACTGCCGACAGGCCAAGGCTGAGAACATAAATCTTTTATGGGGATGGGGAAAGGAGGGGAATTGCTGGAGGGAAGAGTATTTAAATACCATCTTTCTTGCTGATGGGTCAAAGGACTTCATATCATCAGCTGAGCTGTGCTGGTTCATTTTCCTGACTAGGCTAGTGCAGCCTTGGAAATGGTGATTCTAAAGATGAGAAAAAGGCAATAATTGTTTTTCTTGATAGTTCATAGCCAATGATATAATGCATCTGGAGGGTTTTGTGAGCCTAGAAGCTGAGTGTTTCTATCTGTTTGATGAGTGAAAGTAATGGTTAGGCAAAATAGAGCCATTGTGGAATAAATTGTCAATTATTGGAGAAGCACTATTAATCGGAGATGAAGAAATCCAAGAGTTTTGAGCTTTAGAGAGATTTTTTTGATAAGAACATTACTTTTGTGAGCATTGTCTGCATGAAGACAGGAATGACCTAGCAGTGTTTCATTTTCATCTAATGAAATTGTGTAGTCGGATGTTAAGAGAAGCTGAGAAGATAGCTCTCATCAGATTGATTATTGCCAGAGATTTCAAGGATCCTGGAGAAATCCCAAAGGTCTTGCCTAGCTCTCCTTGTGCCTTTTCCAGCCCCTCACTGGCCAGCTGCTGCATGTGAGTAGGAGCTCTGCCTGTACAGCTTCTCACTTTTGAAAATGGCAGAAGAATGCTTTGAGTTTCCCAAAAGATAAAAGTTACCTTGGTATAGATTAATTTGCGAGGGCTGATTATTCGAAATAGCTGGATTTTCCTCCTAAAGTCTTTGTAAGATTGCATAACTTTTGGATGGTGAGGTAAGGGATTATTTGCCTTGATTTATGTGCTGTAAAAACTGAAGGGCTGGAGGCATGGGCCAAATGGTGTCTTATGTCAAGTTATATGAAGCAGCCTTGTTAAGGTTGCTGCAGGAGTGACATTTCTCCAGAATCTCAAGGAGCTCAGGGACTGCTGCTGGTGGTATGCAGTGGGTTTCTGTCATGGTTGCTTGGGGATGTTGATCAAGTGCTAAACACTGTGGCCTGCAAGATTCCAATGCTCACTGTGATCTTAGTGTCTCTGATGGTCTCCTCTCTGCAGTGGCAGAGGAAGGGCAGGTTTTCCAATTTCTATTGCTGTTTCACCTCATCCAGGAGATGCTGAAGTGTGCACCTCTCCCCAAGAAAAAGAGAGTGTTCTTCCCTGCAGCCCACTTTGTCTGACAGGAAGAAAAATGAAGGGTTTTAGAGGAGCTGGTGGGTAATACCTGCCCAGCTTAGGCTGATGAACTTTCCACACCATATGATTTATTTGCAGCATCTGCCAAAAAGAAGACCAGTCTTTTTTTAGCCTAGGGTCATTGCAATGAACATAGCACAGAAATGCACATGGGTTTCTCTCCTAAAATCTCGTTGCTTGGTGTGGTGATATATGTAATAAGTCTGTTTTGTCCGTAGAAGGTACCTACATTGTGGCTCTAGCAGCCTTCTTCACAGAGGGTAGTAGTCCAACAGGCTTGATTTTGTGAAGCAACGAGATTGTTTTTCTTAAAACTTTCAGGAGCTTAACACCTTTAAGGTGTATCTCCAAAAGGTGGTTGAAATTAGACAGTGTTTTTAGAGTGGACTGATGGGCCGGGACTTGGATACACACTTAGTGCAATGGCACAGGGCCCTTTTCTGTAGAGAACTAATTTTGCAAGCAAAATATTCCTCTGCAGACACAGCTGTCCCCTCCAGGAAGAGCCAAGGAGAGCCTGGCAGATTTTGACCACACTGATGCAGAAAATCACAGAAACTAAAATACTGACCAGGAGGGTAAACGCTAGCATAGAGTTGCACCCTCAATACTGAAAGCGGGAGACAGAAGAAGCTGCCTGCAGAGTATCTGTCTCTCTCAGAAGGCATACGAGGGCAGGGAATCTGCTGGTTGTTGCCAGCACTACGTCTGGTGTTTAGACCATGCATCTGACAGTAGGAGTGCCTGAGCTGATCCTGCACTGGCAGGGCTGAGGGACCGTGTTAAACCAGGCAGCTCCTGTGCCTGAGGCTTCCCACTGTAAAAAGAAAGTCCCCAAAGGTTTATTTATTTATAATGCTCTTAATACATTTCTTGTGTGGAAGTTGAAAGCAGACACTGTGCCAGGTTGACAGTTGGCATGCATATTGCATCATTACTAATATTTTCAGTTACACTTTTCTGGAAACCAGTCTTATTGCTCCCTGGGAGCTTTCCATAATGTTTACCAAGAGAATTTACTGCTTATAACTTTTACATCTATTGAGTAAGAAAGCTCAATTGCCATAAAAAAATTTCCCTACTAAGCTTCTCTGAACAAGACCAGCCAAGGCTGAAAGCAGTTGCCACTTTTGGGTAGTGCCTACAGGAGAGTTCCTGGGCTGTTGGATGGGCTGCTCTGGCTGTGGAGGGAGGCGCAGGGGGACAGGGTGCAGGCAGGCAGTGGCTGGGGGATGGCAGAAGCGTACCAGGCAGTGATATAGCATGGACCATCTCAGTTTGTGCCATGGTTTGAAGTGACAGCCAAGGCCTCTGAACACAAGCAGATGTGAGGCAATGCTGGGCACACAGCTGGGAATCCCAGAGCCAGGATGTCAGAGACAAGGGCTTACTTTCACCTCAGCCCCAGCCCCAGGCAAGCAGCGTCTAACCTCAGCTGCTTCTTGTGCTGGAGGGAAATTTTTCAGGAGGCAAAGGGTTGAGGTCCTGGATGTGCTGGCAGAGCTCCACCACTGCATTTACTGCCTACATTTTCAGAGCCTTGTCCAGGCACTAAATAAATCAGATCACTTTCAGTGACATGGAGATTCCACAGGGCCCCAGAATACAGGCCAATTAAGCACATTTATTTAGTGCCTACATACCAAGAGTCACAGCAGACTCCTAATGCAAACCTTAACTTTTCTGTTAAACACTTACTTAGACATCATATGCCTTTTTGTAAAGTGGTGCACATCCCTCACTGCTTTTGCTGTCTATCTGGATAAGACAACAAACTTTTCATTCTCTTTATTCATACTATTTTTTCTTTTGCTCCTGTAAAATACATTGAAAGGAATAAATCCACCAGCAAATATCAAGTAAACCAGTATTGAATTTATCAAATGCCCCTGAGCTAATTACATGAATCACTAGTATGGGTAGGTCATTATTGTACTTACAGATACATTTTCATGCATCCAGGTCAGACAATACAGGGTAGAGTGCATCAGTCTCTTTTGGAAAGAAATCACACATCACTTCATGCAATGTTACCACCCTGGTTTTCATTTACAACCAAGTAAAAATGTTGTTAATGTTTTTAATATTTGTTTATTGCTTTTATTTCTCGTGTATTCCTGTTTGTTGGCTTGTTCCCATGTGTATATGCTTCTTGAGTCCTCTATCCAGTTGTTCTCTCTGTAATTTATCAGTGCTGCCATTTCATGAACCATCTCCTGCTGCCTTCCTGGCTGAGGCCAGGCTCCCAGTTGGAGGTTGGAGCGTGGCACCTCTGGCCAGGTGCCGGGACCCAGGGAACGGGCACGTGCACGGCAGCTGCAGGACCCTGTCCAAAGCCTCTGTAACTGCCTTTCTGAAGATCTGTGAGGAAGAAGCTTTTTGTGGATCACCCATGTTTCTTCAATGTCAAAGGCATTTGTATCCTGAAGGGTCCCACTTTATTGCTCTGGACATTTGCATCTTGACAAAGATCCGGGCCCTTGCAGCTGCGTTCGGTGGAGGTGGGCCCGTGACTCATCAAGAAACTTTTACTCCTGGAAAATCTTTTGTTGGTTCTGTTGACTTCCTCAGGCAATTTCGACTTCATGGCCTGTTTTGTTGCTGTCGAAATCATTCATTAGCATTTTCCTTCCCACTGTGGAAGTGTATATATAAAGATGTCCTTTCATTGCTTCTCACGTGTAAACATATTAGTGTACTTCTTGCAAAGGGACTTTAGATATTTATATATCAAGGTCATTGTGGTGCAAGTGGTTACTTGAGTGCACCATGTCCATGGCTGCTGCTTTATTTATATACAGGGCTACATTACTGCATCTGTGGAATGATGAGGAGCTCAGGCTTCTTCTCCCACTAGAACCTGTGAAATAATCAACAGAGCAAGAGTCGCTCATGACAGCCCATAAGGAAATGGAAACCCTGTGGAAATTTAGTAGAGGCTATGTAATGATGTGACCAAACTGCAGACAGCTGCAGTGGTCTGACTGAAGAGCAGAGCAGAGTATTTTTACTCCATGGTACTTGCAAGGCACTGTGGGACAGCTTATCCACTCCTGCTCCCCTGGGAGTGGAATGGCCTTCCCCTGGGAGTGGAGTGGGCTCCCTTCTGCAACCAACAGGCATCGCACTAAGAGGGTCAGGTGAGCCCAACCCTCTTGAGGCACAGCAGTGGTATTCCTCACTCAGAGACTGCAGACTACAGCTCTTATTTGGCTGTGTAGAAAGACCATCACCATGACAAAAAAAAACTCTGTACAACTTTTAAATCACTCCTCGATTGATGTTCCTTCATGCAGAGGTTGCTGTTACAGCACATGGGATCCAACAGCATCATTCCACAAGTCACAGAATGAACATTACCCCAAGGACTAGGTATTTTGTTTCTTAGTGGTTCTGTTTGCCTCCTGGCTGGTGGCATGAGTTATTGCTAGATACTTAATTTTAAATGGAAGCTGAGATAAAGGTTCAGTTCCTGGGACTGTATTTAAGAAGAATCCCAAATATCATAAGATTTATAGTGAGCTAGCAACACTGGGAATGAAAACATCTTTCTGATAGGATATAATGTGGATGTAAAGCACAAAAATGCTGGGGGGCTTCAATGTATGACTTCCAACTTGTTTTACAAAATATCAAATTTTAATTAGTGCATACATTTCAGAGCTGCTGGTGTAATGATCAGGGCCTTCCACACTTTGCTATCATATGTGGGGCTGACTACTGCATAAGTCACATCATCTGCCTAACATTGTGATGCTGGGGTTTGATATTTTGTTATTAGGCCTCATACACAAAGACAGACTTGAGTGGGAAAGACGGAGGTCTGGTCACCATGAGGTGCTTACTGGTGAGGCTTGCTGCCGGCAGAACAGAATCCTGGCTGGACAGTGGCACCAAAGGCCTACCCAGTGGCACCAGGGAGACAATGGGCTTGCAAAACCTCATCAGATGCACAAACATGTTGACAAAATGTTCTTTTCCAATTGTTCCTACACCCTTCCCCTACACTGTTAAAACTAAGCAATATTTTGGTTGAGGAGACCACTGACTACAGTAGCTGGGAGTTGCCAGCAGAACCAGAGGTGTGAAAACCTGGGCAGGTCTGCTGTGCAAGTCATTGTTCATTAGTAGCCCTGTGCCCATCCTGCTGGTGGGACAATTGCATGGAACAGCCCAAGAAGAGGTAAAAGCAGGAAATCTGGCACTGCCCATGTGTGTATGTGTGGCTGGGCTGCTGGAAAGCACAGGGGTGCAAACCCATGACAGCTGTATGAGACCAGTGTGGCTCCAGTCATGTGCAGACTCCTGAGACCAGCTGGGATAAATCAGTGATGTTAACGACTGAAAAGGGAAATCTTGCTGGGAAACACATCCTTAACCTTATTATGCATTGTCTGAGGGCCTGTAGAATCCCAGCTGAATCTGCTATGTCAGAGCAGAGAATGGCTATTTGTATGATGCCCTACATGTTATAATGACCAGTTAGTATTTTATTAAAGCAGAGCTGCCAGGGTCTGGGACGGAGGGATGGGGATGTTTACTGTCCTGGCAGCGCTGAGACCAGGCTCACTCTGTTACACAGCTGTAGGGGACAGTGTAGCTCCCCAGGCCAGGGCTGCTGGGCACAGCCAGAGCAATACAGGACAGCCAGGGGGGAGCAGCTGAGAGCCCACAGCCCCTGGGAATTACAGATAGAGCTCATGTTTAGCATCACTGTTTTCATGTAGCCATAAAAAGAAATGTTTGTGGCATTTTAGGGTCTGAGCAGGAATACTGGCTCCGTTGAAATCAGCAGCACAACTCCCCCTGAATTCCACATAGACAAGACTTAACTCTGTCAGTGCAGAGGCACTCAGGGTTATTGATTTCCTTGCTGTGATTGTCTTTACTAGAACCACAAACATCAGCCACATGCATTAAACAGGGATAGATAAATAAGGAAAACTGAAAACATGAGAGGAAAGTTACAGCTCCATCTAGCATAAATTGTTCTCATTTACATATTTTCTTCCCTGCTCTCATCTGAATTAGGACAAAGAATTCTCTGAGATGCAATTTGTGTAATATCAAGACACCCAAAATGCTAGTTTTTACTGAAAATTCTTGACCCGGCATTTTCTACCAACTCCACTAAAAGGAAATCAATGTCTCTAGTTTGGATTTTTCCCAAGGAATTTTCTTTCCATATCTGAAAGCATCTTGTGTTCACAAAACCACTTACAAGTAAATGTGATCAGAATGACATTGATCTAAATTTGGGTAAATAACAAGCCTTGGGTAGAAGTGCAGGACTTGATAGTTGGAGTTCACTTGGGTTCCTATTGATATCTGGTTTATATTTTTATTTTAAGAAAGAAGAAAAACTCTCAATATCCCTGAAAGAGAGGGGGGGGAAAGACCTCTTTTGAAGTGTGTTACTGTTTATTAATACCCCTCATTGGACTCAACACTTCTGCACAAGGAGCGCGCTCAGCAGCCTTGTCGTTTGACCACCTGTCCCAGTTAACCTTCTCCTTTACCTGTGTCTTTCTGGCAGAAGATGCCCAGATACCTTTGGGAGGAAGTGTTTGCAGCACAGCAGTGCAGAACTGCAGCCATGATGGGTTTGCCAGCATGCAACACCCAGCTCCAGCACAGCTGAGCCCTGCTGCCACCAGCATGCTGCAGCAACTGTGCTTGGCAGGCTAGCGGGGCGCGCAAAAGCATGCTGCCGCCATTCAGCTCCAAAACAAGGGCTAAATCTCCTTCCAGGCTGAGACAAAGCTTCCTCTGGCTGGATTCTGGCAGCTCTGGAGAAAAGCCAGGTCCCAGCCAGGAGCAGTGCCAGCAGTGGTGGGGCTGATGGAAGCAGCAGCTGGTAGGCAAAGCCTGTGGGCAGGCCAGCTGGCAGCACTGTGGTCATTATTTCCAGGATCTGTGGATCCTGGTCAAACAAAAGGGAAGCCTTCATCAGCTGAAGCATATCAGCTGCTTTCTCTGGAAGGAGTGGATTTAGGGGTAGGAAGCTGTGATCCCTGATAGCAACAGCAGCAATTTTGTGCCCTGCCTCTCACTGGGTGGGAAACAATAGCTACCTCCTTGCTGCCTGCAAGAGGCTGGCCAGCATTTTGGGTGGCATGGGTGATTTCAGCGGGGCAGCAGGGTAGTTTGAGGTTTTAAATCACTGGTGGGTGTAGTGCATAGAGTCATTAGGCTGCATCACACACTCAAACACTCAAGCGATTTGTTCAAATGTTGTTTTTAATTATTGTAGTTCATCAAGCCATCAGTGACTGTTCAGTGAAAAACTACTGAATTATTCAGAAAGTGTCACTGTAAATTGA
Source organism: Aphelocoma coerulescens (assembly GCF_041296385.1). NCBI lineage: Eukaryota > Metazoa > Chordata > Aves > Passeriformes > Corvidae > Aphelocoma > Aphelocoma coerulescens. The sequence goes on along the minus strand of NC_091014.1, from coordinate 46,743,700 downwards.
ATGTACCAGTAGCTAATACAGGTGTCATAAATGTGTTATTTTATGTCAATGGTAGTCATATGAAGTATATACTTCTGTTTTCTCATTGTAGGCAGCTAGACCAAAAACTTTAAAATAAACTTTTTCAAGAAAATGGGTAATTTTTATCTAGTGCTTTCAATATTCAGCTTGAGCCAATATTTACCTATTCAATCAGACTGAAGTTAAAATAAAGAATGAATGATAAGTATTTATTTAAACTTTGGAAGCCCCCCTCTTTCCTTTCTTTCTTATCTCAGTTTTCTTGATTATCAGCTTGCTGTCACTAATTGCCACACCTAATCACTTTTCCACTAGGAAGCATCCTGGAACTGATAGGAACCAAATATTTGGAAATATGAGCTATATTTGTTAAAAAACATACCCATTCTGGGAGAGGGAATGTTAATGAAGAGTACTCCACATGAACATTACCTGGCAGGGTGCTGGTCCCTGTGCTGGACCACACCACATAGCAGGGGCACCCACCTCTGATTTAAGTTAATGGCCAAGTGTCACTTGACATCCATAAGGTCCTTACTTCTTGTGGAGAGGAACATAAGGGTTCATGGGGAATCACCCTGTGCACACTGAGTTGCAGGTGGATTTGCTGCGCCCACCCCTTGCAGAGGGGAAAGCACCATGAGAGCCTGGCGCATGCTCCCAGAGGATGTTGTCATTGCCACTCCACCCCATGGCCCACCCTGGAGCTGGCTGACATCCTCCTTTCTGCTTCACCTGCTGTGTTTCTCTGCCCAGGTGATCTTCCGAGCCCTGTCACCGCCTTATGCCGCGGAGGACCCATACAGCGCGGAAGCCCAGGCGCAACTGAAGATCACCAACCTGCGGGTGCGGCTGCTGGAGCGGCAGGGCTGCCCCTGCCTCCCGGCCAGCCCAGCCCCACAGCCCCCGCCATCCCTGCACTATGCCATCTATGACTTCATTGTGAAGGGCAGCTGCTTCTGCAATGGCCATGCTGACCACTGCATCCCTGTCGCTGGATTCAAGCCCATCAAGGCACCTGGTGTTCTCCATGTGGTATGTACATGCACCCAATGATGTCTGCACTGCAGAAAGTGGAGTTTTAAAAACAGTCAGGGATGGTATAGAGTATGGTACAGGTCTAAGCATGCGGTATTTGACATGTGATGCCCTAGATTCCAAGCACAGTGAGCAGAAATGGTCTTTACAAAGGAGGTGGGTCTCCATGTGGGACTGAAGTGATGAGTTTCCTTTGTGTCTTGGTGTGGGACTCTCACCCTTCAAAGGTGCTCCACGTAATTTATTTATTTCAGGTAGATCTTTAAAAATATTTAAACTGCTGACACCCTTCTCTGCCCAAATGCTAACTTGCAGTAACAGAATATCTAAAAGATAAAAAATGTAGGGCATTTTGATAACAAAGAAGGAGGAGAGCTTCTCTGAAGGTACCAGGTATCATGTGACTACCATTGTCTCTGGAGGATCCAAGGATATTGGATTGGGTCTTGAACCAAGGGGATAGAGATGGATTTTGACTCTCACTCACGGGCTTTCCATTGCACTTTCCAATACCTCTGTGCTCTGCTTTCACGGGGACTCCCATCACAGAAGCTCTGAGCTCAAATCCCTAAGGACTCGCCAAGACCTAAACTCCAGGGAAGCAAGAGCAAGTGACCCATAAGGCAAGTGATGGGCACAGCAGTGGTCAACACATTGGATGCCTGTGGCATGGCATGCCTGCACCCAGCCAGTCCAGGGACACTTGCTGCCCCCAGCACATCTTATCCTTTCTGCCCATCTAGGCTGGCTCTGACAGCCCTGGCTTTGCTGGCAGAGGAGCAGTAGGGAAAGTTGGAGCAGCCAGACATACTGCACTGAATAATGTTAGAAAGAGGAAGATCATTAAAAAAAAGAAGGCAGTTAGTCAAGGTAAGGGTCCAGCTCTTCAGAGAGCTCTCATTTCACTTAAATTACAGTCTCAGACATGAAGCAGACAGCATGTTTCCCTTCTAACAGAGCTAGCCTTGCAACATCTTGAAGGAATACCAGTTTGAAAGTGTGCAGCACTGTGATTGATAAGACTGTTTCAAGTAGCAGTACTCTGCTTTCCACAGATGTCCCCTGAGCGAAAGTCTTTGAAAGGAGCTGTTTGCTCAGGATTATTTTGGTGGGATACAATTGCACGGGAGCGTGCCCTGGAGCACCACTGAGAGTTGTAACAGAGCCTGCAGCCAAATAGGCTTCCAGTATGGCTACAGCCTATGGCGACTATAGTGTGCAGGTAACAGGCACTGCTGTGGGAAGGAAGCAAGTGCCAAAATCACACTGAAAACAGAGCAAGAAATAGCAACAAACCCCTGCGCTGGCCCCGAGGGGGAAATTCAGCTCTGGTTATAAATGTTTATGTGGCAGGAGTCCCAAAGGTGACGTTTCTACAGTGAGGCTGACTCATTTTACTGTATCATACACCTCATCCTGCATGTCCTGTGGGAGATGTGCCAGTGGTAGGGGTGCCACAGCCCCATGGTTTGCAGGGAGGGTCAAGGCACAGTAAGAGCTTTCCTCTCCCAATACCACATTTTCCATCATAGAACTGGGGCAGTTTTGGCTGAGCCTAGACCATGCCAGGCTCCTGTGGCACGAGGCTACTGCTATTCAGGGACTGCAATGACAGCCGCCTCATGCAACCCAGCCTGGGGTTTGCCAGTGCAATGTCTGTGGCTGTTTAAGTGGTAGAAGTCAGAAAACTTCTGAAAAGACAGTAGGATTTCAGAGAGGGAGAATTTTTATATATTTCACCTGAAAAACTCACAGAAAATATAATTCTGAAGAATCATGACCAATCATTCAAGAGGGAGATGGAGACTTCAGTATAGTCTTTATGTAACTCTATCCACCAAGGGTTTTATCAGAACCATCACTGCAAAACTGAGGACAACAAAAGCAGGGAAGCACAGTAGCATTTCACAATATGATTATAAAATCTGGCTCTGTTTTTATGCTTGTTTAGATAAGAGCACTGCTGAAGAATATGCCCTAAGTTAGAGAGTTAACATCAAAATTTAAGTATGTTTAAGATTGTTTAAAAAAAAACAAACAACTTTTCAAAAAATCTATGTGCAAGTTTTCTTAACCTCCCCACTTGTTCTCAGCCTACAGGCAAAATCCTAACTTGCAGCCTTAGTTTCAGTCCCTGCTTGGCCAGCAGAAGACCCAAGTGTGATACATTTATTTTTCTCTTGGGCTGCTTTGGGCAGTAAGCCGGGGTACCCCAGCAGCACTGAGCACAGGTGCCAGGTCTCAGCCAGATCTCACAAAGTGACCAGGAGCATTTCAGCCACCTCACCCAGAGATGATCTGACAAAACAGCGTGGGTATGTGAGAATGCTGGGGGCTGCTGCTCTGGCAGGTTTGGTGCAGGGTTCTGACCCAAGGGGCCAGGACAGCCAGCTTGGGACATGGGCCCACCTGCTGCCTCAGGATTCCTCCTGCTGGATGTATTTTTTCTTGAAATCTTGACAATTGTGTGTTGAGAAGGTGGCAGCTTTGAAGGTAAATATTGTGAATGGCTGAAGTGAGACTGCAAGTCCACTTGGCCATGAGATAATACTGGCTTTGGACACCCTCAGGGTGTGGGGTTGGAATGCAAACAGGGTGGCTTCATGAACAAAGAGGGGCTCCTTCCACCCTGGCAGACGCAGCTGTAGCTCCATTCACTGGAGTGGGGAAACCTCAGTCTGCAATTTGTCTGAGTCAAGTCAAAGCAAAGTTCAACTTTACAGAGTCTGATAAGAGATTTGTTTCTGTGCCCTCATCACCATCTAGCTGCAAAACTCTCCATGATGCTCCTCTCTTGCTGGCAATTCCCCCACCTACCATTTCTCCTAAAATATAATGGAATTTGTGTAGGAAAACTCTGGTTTTGTTTGAGTATCAGGAATGCCGTGTCAGCCTTTAGGTGAATTCTGAATATACAGGTGGAACTTCTGCTCTAGAGGAAGATATACTTCCATGAGCTCCTCAGGAAGACTACAGAGAAGACCTGGCTGCCTTCCTAGGATGGCAAGGGCTGCTCCTTGTGGGTAGTATGATCCTGACTGTCCCTTGTTGTACACTTGTGTGCAACAGACAACTGTCAGGTTGATACAGATACACTTTCTCTCTTTCCTACTTCTCTCAATTTTATTCAAAGGGTCACTACCCAAATCTCATCAGCAACAGCCCAATGCATACCCAGGAAAAGATATGCATGGACAAACAGATGTCCTACCATACCATGCTAAGCAGTTGATCACTTTGTGAGCTGCATTACATGGCAAACCATAAATATGAGCAGACAAAAGAATTCACATATATAGGAGATCCCTCCTGATCTTCAGTGGCCATGAGAAAACTGTTTTTTCCTCTGATCTGTGGCACAGGAGCTTCTCACCCTTTGCCAGTACCGCCACACATGGAGCCATTGCAGTGCATGCTTGGCCTCTTACCAGCTAAAGCATCCCTGTGGCCTGCTTGCAGCTATGGCAAGTGTCATGCAAGAGGAGAGGCAAGTGTTGTGCAAGCCTGGAGATAAGTAGGATCTTGCAATTTAGGGCTCCAAAGTGGGGAAAGCAAACCCAGAGGTGCCTCACCTGGGCTGTGCAGTTCTGTCTCAAGGTGAGAGCTGGAGTTCATCCATCTCGGAGACTCCTTGGCCCTCCCTGCATCTGGATTCCTGCAAGTTAGCCAGCTGATCTCGCCAGGCTCCTTCCACAGTTATGAAGGTCAGGATCCTGGGTGGACTAAGATACTCCGCTGAAGCACTTCTGTGTAGTTAGGCAGGGTGAATATTCCCCCCCCCCCACTTCCCATGTGGCCAACCCAGTGGCTGTTATAAATTGTTATCATGCTACTGACATCAAAAGATGTTCAAGGTCTTCCAGAGCAACGCTGACAGAAGCCTATTGTACAAGGAATTAAAAAAACCCCACCACACAGCCCCCACACCCTGGACAACAAGCTTTGTATTCTCTCCCAAGAACGAGATAGGATATGAGAATTTTCCCATGCATAAATTTGGTTGTCTGGTGCTTTGGGAAAAGAATACCTCCCCGCGTGCTGACAGCCACCAGTAGGCATTGGTTCTAAAACCGGCACAGCAGTTTGAGCACAACACAGTTTAAAAGCTATGGCTAGAGACTCAGTGTGAATGCTGCCATTTTCCCTTAGGCTGGTATCAGGCCCATTTTCCACGAAAGTAAAAAAAAAAAAAAAAAAAAAAAAAAAAGGAGAGAGAAAAAAAATACAGTTTTAGCAGTTCTAAAAGGAAATTCTATTAAAAGCAGTTGCCCCTCCCAGCTATTTAGACTGTTTACGCTATCAGGTCTTTGGAACATCGATTTTCTTTTAGTGTGCATTTGTGTTAGACTCCACATAGTGGCTGAGTTCTTACGATATAAATCAATTCATAACAGGTGACTGAAAGCATTTTTCCCCCAGCGCAGCATTCTTTGTCACTGCCCAACATTTTGGAACATGATAAATATGGGGGAAAGTATTTTATAGGATTCGACTAAAGAAAAAGCCCTATGTATCTGCAGTCCGAAAGGAAGCGCTGGAAGGTTATAATTTGGCAACAAAAGGCTCTGGAAGGAAGCATGCCCTAGCAACTGTCTTTGTATGGAGAAATCAGTCGCTCGTTTATCTTACAGAAGGCAACTTTTGTAACACTGTTTGCATTGTGCCCTCTAATGACTGACATTGCAACGGGGCTGTCAAGCTAAGAAGGGGAACAGTGTGAAAGTGAACTGGGATATAAAGACCCCATGACAAAATGAAAAATGTTATAAGAAGGCCTTGCTGCTTAAATGAGTCAGGAGCCGTGTGAATGCTTAAAGGAGTGAGACATGCTGGGAATTGTGTCTGTGTATTTAGTGATGCTCCATAATGACCCTAGTGGGTACGCCTTACAGTTAACTAACTATAAGTTGAAGTGAATGAAAAGGGAGGAAAATATGTCCTCTTTCCCCTGCCAATGCACAGGGATCACATTCTGCCTTCAGAAAAGTGCTGAGATGCTGGAGAAATCCTGAAGGCCAGGTACGTCATTTCCCCCATCTACCTTGGGTCCCAGCAGAGCTGCTGGGCTGGTTTCTCAGCCTCGTCTCCCAGCTGCTCCATGGCATGACAGGGTATTTGCATGGCAGACCAGTCTTGCAAGTGGCCCTCCTACAGCTCTTACAGACATTAATTTGCCCAGTGTAGGCAGTCTGTTGGCTGTTTTTCACCTGCTGCCACTTCTCTTCTCTTTGTATTACCCTTTCTTGTCCTACCTTTCTTGTATTTCTAGCTCTCATAGTATTTCTTTCTAACTAAAAAAAATACACATCTACCTATGGGCTGCAAGAAAGGGCTTGCTAGTATCCACCTTTTTTTTGTTTCCAATGCATAAAAATGTTTTCTGTCATGCTGGAATTATGTAAAAGAAAGAAGATATTTTCTTCAATGGGATAAAGCTAGGTTGGAGAGTTTTTAAAGCAGAGCTATTTTGGGCGTAATCATTATAATGCTATTCTAAGAGAATAAATACATCAGCTTGAGGCAAGGTTTTTGAATCACTTAGGTCTGACTTTTCATTAAACTTCTGTGAAAAAGGAATATGGAAAAGAAGGTACTAACTGAATGGTTGCACTGAGAAGCAAGCTGTTAAAGACTCTGTTTCCCTCTGCTCACTGGGTTCGACTGCCCATTTAGCTGTTTTGCTTGTTCGTTAGTGGGTCTGCACCCCACGCTCTACCTGGCCTAGAGGGGTTGGGGCCACCATGAGACCTGAGGAGACCTTGGAGAGGCAAAGTTTTCTCAGCCCATTTAAGGAGCAGTGCTGTAAAGGCACGGCACCATTGGAATTGGGAAACCTGCTGACTTTTCCAAAGCTTACTCCCCAAGATTGGAGTCTGGGTAGTTCTTCTGATACAGAAGCGGGGTCAGCCAGGCCATTGCATCCCATAACTCTGCAGGTGTTCACCCAAACTTGAATCCCACTGAGACTGTGAGTCCCCAGCCCTGCAGCAACCGGGGCACACAGGTTTGCACTGAAGTGTGCATCACAACCTGGGCTACTGAAAAGCCATGCCAGGCCCTGCCCAGGTGAGCAGAGGGCATGTGGGATCCACGGTGGGATCTGCGCTTGGGAAGGAGCAGCTGATGGAGGCTGGTTGTGATAAACCCTGAGGAAAGGTAACTGCAAAGCAGCATCCTTATGATAAGGATGGGGAACATGTTCCTCCTGGCAACAGTTTTTTAATTATATACAACCTCTTTTTTTGGAGTTCACATACAGATTAATATTAATATGTTGGTGCACAGCTATTCAGTGGTTTACTTATTAGCTCTGCATGCCAAATTAATGGTGGAACAGTAGGTTCTTGGGATTCTGTTCTGTTCTATTTTCACCCACCTTCCTTTATTCCAGCAATGCAGCATGCTCTATTATACAGTACTTGGGCTTTCAGAAAATCTGAGCTCTTACTCTTTGGAACCATGAATGCTCCTTGGTGGGGCATTTTGCCTTGCTCTCCGCTGGTGTCTTGGGATGCTTAATTCTTTGAGGGTTTCTGAGGTGCTGCTGAGTTTCAGATGAGTTTTTGGATTATTAATGCTGAGCAGCCGCTGGATGATTGATTGGGTCCCCACTGATTCTTTGTATGGCTTTGGCAAGGAGTAAGCTGAATTTGGAGGGTGAGGCTACAGGCCGTGGGCACAGGAAGGGGAAGCACACATCCCTAAAGTAATCTCAAGTGTCCCCATGTCTGAGACAATTTCTGTTTGCAATTCTTCTCCCATGTCCTTCTCACTTTGGCATCATGATTGCAAAAGCACCAAAGGGCCCCCTGGTTTTGACCATGGCACCCTCTGACTCCTTCAGGTCACCTTCTCTTCCTGATCATGTATGTCCTGGGTCTGGTGGGTCCCTCTACCCTTAAAGCTGGGACAGTCCTGTGAGGAAGGATTTCTGAAGGATTTCTCTGGTCACAGATGTGGTTCAGGCTAGTACAACCTGTCTAGTCATAACCACTCAATGGCCAAAGGGCTTGCAAGAAACTCCTACCAAAAGTGGCATCAAAGAGTTAGGACACCATCAAAACCACCACAAGATGACCAGTACAGGTTTAGTCATTTTCTATTTCCATGCAGGTGTGTACGCTTTCAAATGTGAGTGAAGTGAATCTGTAACATTGGTTTATGTGTGGATCTTGTCTAAAAAATATGAGAGAGAAATTCATCGAAGAGCGGTAATTTAGGAAAGTGAGGCATCTGAGAGTTTGAAGAACATTTTATTGGTGGTAGCAATAATGAAAATGGGAAAACACAAGACACACTTTGAGAACTAAGTATACCCTCCAAATCTGTTGTTTCTTTTCTATATTTACTTCTCATTCTTCTCAAACATGAGCACACATTTAAGCTTATATCAATACGGTAAGCCAGACAGACCAAGCAGCATCTGCAGTGAGATCAACTAATACCTGTAATGAGGCCAGACAGCACAGAAAACAATGTTAGCTTAGTATTTTCACTTTGGCTTAGATGCTTGTGCGTTCTGACTCCATCTGTACCTATCCATTGCTTACACAGCCTAGTTGCTGTTCTGTATTGTTTGATGATCTGACATTTTAACAAGGCAGGAATGAATTCAAAATGGTTTTGAAAGATTGCTATTTTCATTTCTGCTGAAAAGTCTTTGAAGGACTTTCCAGGTCAGTTTTGACATTTTTTCTGTGCTGGTTACATTTGACTCCTGTGAGATAGCAGCTGAAATCTATTCATTATGAATGAATAAATCAGAAAGTCATCATTCACCAGGAGTGTGTGTGGTGTGTGTGTGCACATATGTAACAAGCAGGAGCTGTTTACAACATGTTCAAGGTCCTCTTCCATTTTGTTTACTGTTCAGGGTTTTCAAAGGAACCTTTTTGTGGCGGTCTCGGCAGCAATTCATGCAGTTAGGAACAGCACACTTGTAAAACCACAAGTTAAACAGCGTGGAAGGCAGCACTTTCCAGCAGCAGCTAAAGCCATGCCCCAGCTCCGGGCTGGATCACCAGGCACCCCAACTATCCTGTGTTCCTCTTGATGCCAAAAGCAGCCGGCAGCTGGTGCAGCTCCATTGGCTTTATGGCCAACTTGTGTCATGAGCACAGGGCTACTGAGGCCCCCAGCTCGTTACTGAGCAGCAGGAGAAGCTGAACCATGTACTTAAAAGCAAAATGTGGAGCAGAGTAAAGCTACAAGCACAGGCACATATCAAAATGGCTACAGTAGGTAGCTACCTGCCACGCTCCATGGGAAAAGGCAGGGCCTTCAGCCTTGCCAGCAGAGCCATGCTGCTGCAGAGCTTGGTTTTGTTGCAGCCAGGCACTGCCGGGCTACTCATGCCCTCTGGCTACATCCTGTTTTCGTTGCATTTGCCAATAGGGTGAGTAATGCCAGCGACTGACAGAGCAGCTGGCACCAAGTGTGCTGTGCTGGCTTTTCATCTCTAATTACCCCCTTACACTGGGCTGTCTAGCTGTTAAATTATCTGTCATGAACATGTCCGAGTATAGTCAGTCATGGGCCTTCTGCTATCCTTGATTCTTCCTTTGTGGGGCAAAAATTCTGCCTAGGATGAGTAGATATTTATGTTTCAGGGGGTTGGTTTTATTTTTTCTCATACTTATTTGTGTTGGAGATGGCTGGGGACACAGAGCTAGGTGCTGAGATTGTAGGTGCTATTCCTGCAGTACTGCAAAGGTGTATTCATGTTTACAAGAGAGAATAAGTGAAAGGTTTTACAGCGTTTCCCAAGGATGCTTTGAATCTTGGCTTCTTTTAATCTCTCTTGGAAATTCATGCTGCATCTGGAAACTGCTAAAGACCCTTTTAGATCTCAAAAAGGAAGAAAAAAGGGTACGATTCTACAATACCATGACGTGCAGATCTACACGTACTGACCTAATTGAAAGTGTAATTACAGAATATTTGCCCTTGGCTGAACTAGACATCATGCTATATCCCTCTTTCTAGTCAATGCAATAGCATGTAGCTGGCCTGCTATTTCCTGTGTGTGGGCATTGCTTGTGCCCCAGAGACTCTGGCCTTTGCTGTGGGTGATCCTTGCTCTCTTTCCCCTATTAGGTCCATGGGAAATGCATGTGCAAGCACAACACCGCAGGGTCCCACTGCCAGCACTGCGCCCCGCTCTACAACGACCAGCCTTGGCAGGCTGCCGACGGCAAAACCGGAGCCCCCAAAGAGTGTCAGTGTAAGTAGCCAGTCAGGAACGGTGTCTCCAGAGCCTCTGCCAGAATGAAATCCTTCCTCCATGCGCGCCTCTCTCCCATCTGTCCAAGAGGCAGCACATCCTGGGGTGGGTGGGTGCTCTCCAAGCAGCTCAGTGAGTGAAGAGCCACTGCCACGCCCCTGCCCAGCACCCACCACATGTTTGTGTGGCAAGGACAGCCCTGTTTGCACAGCCTCTCATGTGGAAATCCTCACGAGACCATGATGTCTGTTGGTTTGGCCTTTCTCTGGGACCCAAGTGCATCTCCTGGAGATATGGTCTGCTGCTGTGGGCAGACTGCAGCCTGCCCAGGGTACCTTGGAGGTGACAAGGGGCCAGATTTTTCCCCTCCATGGACACCACTGACAAACATGTTTGCAGGAGGTATGGCTTTCTGCTGCTGGATGTGGGCTCTGCTTACCCCTAGGCACTGAGGGTGGGAGGAGCCTCAGGCTCTGGAGGTTTGAGGATTAGTTGTGCAGTGCCAAGGAGGATACTTAGGGTGAGTGCTGGAAGCAGGGGAATGCAGATGTCATGGGGCCATCTGCTTCAGTAGCAGCAGTCTAGTCAGAAGGGTGCTGAGGACTAACCACACCATCCCTCACACACCTCTTCTCCACCTGCCTTTTTTCTCCATCAGCTGCAGGGAACATCCTGACAGCATGCTCATGGCAGATGTTGTATAGGGCAGTGCTGATTTCTAAAGCTGAGATGGAAAGATCCTTCCTCAGCACGGCCCATGAATGTAGGAGTCTCTCTTCCTGGCCTGACCACCTGTGGCTGCCCTTGTACTGTATTGGAAATAAAAGAGTTAAAGAAAATACTTTTTCTTAAATGTTATCTCCAGATGTTGGGAAGTGTGGATGAAAATGTAGTGATACTTCATGCATTTGAATGAATAACAGGTTCATAGGTCAAGTCCCCATTCCAAAATGTGGTTTGAGTTTTTGTGTCTCTTTTCTCTAAATCACTATGTGTCACTGCCTTAATGAGTCTTTCTGTTCCCTTTGGCTTTGCCTCAGCGTGCAAGTGTAATGGGCATGCCGACACTTGTCATTTTGACATGGATGCGTGGCTGGCATCGGGCAATCGCAGTGGCGGTGTCTGCGACAACTGTCAGCACAACACGGAAGGGCAGCACTGCCAGCGCTGCAAGCTGGGCTTCTACCGCGACCTCAGGAAGCCCTTCTCTGCCCCAGACGCCTGCAAACGTAAGTCAGCCACCTTGTACTAGTGAAGGGCTTCTCAAGTGGGAAGGTGTCAAATGAAAGGTGAGATCTTCTTGCCCCTCCTTGGAGGAATCTTCTTGCTTCAGTGAAGGACAGGGAGCTCTTAGAATTCTCTTTGTGATACTACTTGCAAAAAGCAGTGGTGATATTTGCAGGGTGAAAGTCTGCAGATGCTGTTGATAAATCCATCCCAAGGATCCCTATAGCCTGAGGACAGGGGAAGAGAGATGATTCATTTACTTTCTCCTATTGCTATTTTTGGAGAGGAAAACTGCATCTTGTTTTTGTGCTTTCCTTGTTTGGTGATTGTTGCAACCTCAGAATCAGGTTCCTCAGCCAGCAGGGGTGCAGCCGATAAATAGCAGTGCCCACCAGTTCATGTTCACAGCAGCAGCAGGTGGGTATGGAAGGACAGACAGGAAAACAAGTTAAGTGATATTCCAGGAGGTGGGACACTGAGGAGGCAAGACTAAAGGCAATGATTCAGGCACATGTGAAATTAAATCTTTCCCATGCAATGAAGCAATCCAAAAGTCACACTCCCCAGGGACCACTGTGAGGATGGTGACTCACCATGGGGGACTCCAGATCCCCAGATCATGCTGAGAACATTATACTGGTCAGCTAAATATGGGGTGCAGGCATGCCCTCCTCTCTGAGCCTACAGCTGCCCACTGGCTTCACCACATTTCTCCTTGCTGACTCACTTACTGTGAGGGGGACCTGCATAAGTGACAGAAAGAAATCCAGCTGACACCCTGCCTGTGTCTTTTGAGGAGACACTGAGTACATCGCTCTCTCAGGGAGAAGTACCTGCATGTAAAGGAAGAGGAAACCCTCCTGCAGAGGGGAGCTGCACCCCAGGCTGGGAGGGTGGTGAGGTTTCACTTTTTTCATTGAGGTCTCGTGGGGAACAACTGTTTTTGTCCCTCTCCCTTGCTGCATATCATCCTCATAAGATTCCCGGCAGCCCCAGCAGTTTGTTGCCGGGGTCCTCCTCCTCTCCACCTTTAACTCATTGCAAGGAGGGGCAGCAACAGCTGAACTGCCTGTCTTACGATCCTAGTTCTCTGTGGAAATAGAATTGATCACAGTTCCCCATTGCTTGTGTAAATAATTACTTTGCTGCTGTAGTATGTACACAATTTTTTTTTTTTAAAGTTAATTTAATGACTTTAAAAGGTTCATTACCTACTTGTATACATCAAAGTTCTAAGTCTCCTCTGAAACATCAGATGCTTTTTCTCCTTAATTATTGCCAGAACTTAGTCAATGAACTTTTGGGTTGGAGTCTCATTAGTAAAAAAACAGGTTTAAGTATTGCATTTAGACCCAAAGCAGAGGCTATATGGTTTTTTCTAACTCATTGATTCATCCTTGCTGAATAAAAAAGAACTAATAGGATTAATTGACTGCTGGTAGATAATGCAGAACAGAAGATTGAAATAAATTCTGCATGGGACCCTCAAGCTCTGAAACATCATTGTACTGTGGTCCTGCTACCTTTGCTACGGTTATAATTCCTGCTATTCTTTATGTGCCAGCTCCCATCAGGGAAGCTGAGGCCATTGAAGACAAGTGAAGTTTTGGCACTGAGTTGAGTGCAATTTTCTGGACACCTAAAAACACCACCCTTCACCTTGAAAGCAGTGAAAGCGGCCTCCATCTCCTTGTCACCTCATTCAGTCCATTGAGGGGATGGAGTTCCATGAAGGACTCACTGTAGGCTCGTCCTTGTGCCAGAATGCCCAGTCCATAATCTGTGGCTGCTTGCAGGGTCCCAAGAGAAAGTCAAATGGGACCTCCTGGGCTGGCCAGCCCAGAGCCTCCTTCCTTGCAAAGCCAGACGGAAACAAGAGGTCTCAGGACATATTGCTGCAAAAACAGCCCCAGCTCGAAGGGAAGGCTGCCAACCCTGTGCATGTGCCTGTGTGCAAGTTAGGCCGTTGCCAAAGGAGTCAGGGAGTACATCATGTCATTAGCTATACGTTAGCCAAATTCCACGGTTCTTGATTAAAAAGTTTCTCCCTGCCTTTATAAGCCAGAGGAAGCTGTGGATATTAGATGATTAATGAGTATTTTTGTTGACATATGCCAGTTCTTGGTTCTCCTAGCTTTCTGCATTCATCTCTGAATCACTGGCCCATGGCATTCCACTTTCCACATTTAAAAAAAAAAAAAAGTGTGCCCCCATTACTCTTTCATGCAACAATCCAGCTGTATGGACCACTAGGTATTCATGAACTCTGGTATTTAAAAGCCAAAGATAACATATATTTAACAAGAACTGTAAGATACTCTTGAGTATAGTGAGAAAAAGTTTACATTTATTTACCTTCTGTATTAAATACATCTACTTCATTGCTTTTTTTTTTTCCACATTTATGAATTGCAGAGCATGATACTCCCTCAAGTATCTGAGGAAGACAACTTCCTTCTCCTAGTAAAAACTGAATTCCACAAATATAGGGATTATCTGAATGCTTTCTTTTCAGAGACCCTGTTACTACAAACTCCCAGATGATTTCTCTCTGGGCTTTTCAAACCCTCACCAATGCACTCCTCCCTAAGACCCCTTCACCTTTTCACTTCTGGTCTCCTGCTGCCAGGAATGCTCCCTGCACCCAGGGACCCAGCATCCCATGGGGGAGATGGCAGCTGCAGGGCCATAGAAAATGACTAATGACTGTTAAATTAAATTATATAAGATCAATTACAGCCTATGCCTGGAACATTTCCAAGGACCATGCCATGGTCTGCAATAACAAGGGACGTGCGTGGAGCCCTATTATTCTTTCTTGGGAAGGCCATGGCATTGCCTGTTTGCTTCTGGCTCAAGACACCATTATTGTTCAACCACTGAAAATTTAAAAATACCTAGGTCAAAGTAAATAAAGGAGTTGTTAAGCCATAATCTTTAAGGACACTTAAAAGATTCTTGTAGGCAAAGATTGTATATAGTATTTGCTCAGGCATAGGTGTGTACCTGATAAAATAAGACATTCTGATGTTTAAAACACCAACCTAATGACTCTTTCCCTCTGCCATACCTATGAGTCCTTTTCGTTGCAACCTCATGAGTTTTTAAGCCTCAGCTACAGTACAGTTGCAGACAATAAAATCTAGTGTTATAATTGCCAAGTTTATTTTGCTTTTCAACTGTAGGGTTTTGAGGGTAAATATTTGTCATTTCCAATGGTTAGCTGGCAGCTGAAGAAACTACAACAGTATCACCAATCCAGGGCAGGGAAATCCAGTTCTGCTGGAATCCCACTCACTGATTTTCCATCCCAGTCAGTACATGCAATGCCAGGACAGGCAGCTGTTAATTCATATGTGCATGGAAGTCATGTGCAGAATACTGCTATGTAGTACAGGCTGGAAAATTGGCATTTTTAGCAATGCTGCTTACAAATCAAAAAGAAAGCAAAAAGGTCAAGCTTGTGGAATGTTTCTCTTGATCCAATGCTGGGGCCCAACCATTCTCTCTTAAGAGCTCCCTTGGCCATGGAAACACCCAGCCTCTCTGGTGAGGTGGCCATGGCACAGGAGACAGGTGCTGTGCAGAAGCCTCGCACTGAGTCTCACACTCTGCATCTGTGCATCCACAATGAAATGCCATCCAACACCATCTGTAGCTGCTTTATCTGCTGCTCAGCTGCTCCTCTCACCTTCCTGGACGTAGGTCTCCTACTACCTGTGCTACAGTGAGCTGCAGATTGTGTGGAAGAGGAGAATGGAGTCTAAAACCAACACAGCACAGCTGCCCATGAGGGACCAGTAGCTACGGCTTTTAAACACTGTATAATCAGTCCTGCAATCTTTTTCTTCCTGCCCTTCCCATAGTATGGAAGCACTCCATCCTGCTTCCATTCATTTCTTTCAAATGTGTTACAACACCCTCACATTTGAGCTCTAGAGCTTCATTTCTGTGCTTGGTGCATAGCAATAGGCTTCACTTTATGTCTGCATTGCTCAGCAAGTTCCCACTGCAGCCCATCACAAACATTTTCCATGCTGAAAATTTGCCACCCAAACCATTCAGATTAATGCCACTTAGTGTCACCTTGGGCCTTCACCCAAGGTCCAAGAGCAAAAACCTTCAATTTGCCAGCCACAGTTAGAAAGCAGATTGACACCTTGGTGGCTCATTGAGGAGTTGCCAGGAAAGATGGGATCCATGGAAGTGGATATGCAGGCCTGTTAGAAATTGCCAGCCTTTACAACACATCTCTTTGTGGCTTTTATTAAAAAGTATAGCCAACTACATTCTCATTTTTGGTTGTCTTTTTAATTGCCTATGGGTTTGCTGCTCTTTTTCATAACAACTTTTGTAACATTAATATTCTTGGCGTCACCATAGTGTTGCCACTGACGTTAAATTTTCCATTTAAAAAATTGTGTAAAAGAATTGTCTAAAACATAAAAGCTCCAAGCCCAGTGGGGTTGTGTGTAAAATTCAGCTGAAACCTGACCAAAACAGGACCAAATCTCTTGCTGAGCAGTGGGTTTATCTCATTAACTGGAGGAGAATTGAAGAGCCTTAAGTGCATGATATTTCCCCTGAAGGGCCTGAGGAATGCCAGAAATACCCACCTCATCTAGTAGGAAAAAAGAGCATTTGGCTGTATGTATCAGGTGTAAAACACTTCACAGGCTTCAGGAGAAAGGTATGCAAGTCTCAGTGTGCGCTCTTGAAAACTATGCTATTAAAGGTACCAGAGTTCACTGCCTGCAGCTACTTACGCAGGTTGTGGAGAGGCTTTCTAATCTTTTAATTTTATATAATTATATTTGTTTGGGAATGGAAAGGGTGGGGAAAATTTAGGGATTACTTTGGCAAAGATGTTGGAACCATAGCCGCCTCTAAGTTAACTGCCAATATTAATCTATCCTTTAATACTTGGAAACTATACTCCAGGTATGTCAGATTCCTGAAACCACAAAAATGTTGTCAGAGCAAAATTTAATGTATGTGTGCAGCAATAAGTATTTTAAGAGAAAAAAATATTGTGTTGCCTGTAGTGGCTTTCCTGCTCTACTGCCTTCACAGCTGCAAAATAGAAAGATTGGTATGGAAAGAGGGCTTCGGTGGATCGATGCCGTGTTTTTTCCACAGGGTCCCTCGTGGACACGCTTAGGCGGCGCTCTGCCAGCACCCACGCGCGCACACGATCTCACCTTCGCAGGCAGTCGCGAGCAGCCGCTCACACACAGTCTAAGCACAAACCGGAGACGAAGAGGCGAGAGGGGTTCTCTGCACGCAGTTCCAAGGGGTTTAATGACACCAACACACCCAGAGGAAGCAGGGACAAAGAACCAAGAACGACACGCGCACGTGGTCTTATCCCAAAGGGCTCCGGGGTGGGCAAAGCATCAGAAGCCAATGGTCTGAGGGCTAGGGGGCAGAGGCAAGAGTGAGTGACATAACAGGGGCCAATGGGAGAAGGGATGGGAAGGGGAGAGAGTCAGTGACCAGTGGAATTTTGGTAAAGGGAGAACTTTCTAGCACAGAGATTTACAGAGAGACCACTTTCAAAGCGATGTGGGGGTGTAAAGTGGATTTTGCCACTGCAACAGATTGGTATTAGAATTTAGTGAAAATATTCCCTACAGATAACATGTTCTCAGGAAACCCAATTTTTATGTAAATGAAGCTTTGGGCAGAAGCCATAATGTGTAAGGCTGACTGTACCGTGTCCTGGTCAGAGAACCAAACCCTGAGGGGAGAAGAGCACAAGTCACCCAGCTACTGGTCCTGTGGGTCACCGCATCACCTGCTGACCTGGTCAGAGGTTTGGCTCACGCTTTTGATAACTGTATTTCTGTTCTTTGAAAATATTAACCTCTTTGGGGGAAAGTAGTCTTGTAAAAAACATAAATTACATTTATGCAAAAAAACCCTCTAATGAGTAGGTAAGGAATACTTCATACCGCCTATTTTAGGGCATCCTTTCTGAGAGCCCAGTGTGTACCAGTACACTTCTAGTGCATTGTTCTGATGCAAGGGTCTGTGAGGGAGGAAAGAGAGCAGCTGGCATTTCTGATATGCACTCTGAAAACCTGTGTCCTGGGGAATATGCAAAAGCCTATCTCTGAGCTGTCGGTTTCCTCATTCTTTTTTCCTAAGGTTTTTAAATGATGGCTTTAAAAATCAGACAGAGACAGAGTAGTACTTTTTGCTCAGCCTCCACTTTAATTAAAATGACTGTTCTGAGGGGTTTTTTAACCTCCTGGGTGCAAGACAGTTGTTATTACTTTAAAAAGCAATTATGCTCTGATTCATTTTTGCAGTGAAGCACCCGCAGCTGCTTAAACATCACAGTGAAGCAGGCACATCCATGGGTACTTGGCCAGATTAGAATCCAGATGCTGCAAGGAAAGTAATAAAGGCCTGTTTGGCAAAACATAACATGACACCAGGGTAGCTTGACTAATTAAAATAGCTCATGAAAGTTAAAATTCTACAGATTCCAGAGGGAGACTGCTCAGATTTATATGGGTGAGGGAAAAAAAAGCCCAGAAACCCAGAGGTGTCCCTAGGCTTAGAGGTGGTTTTGCAGGCATCTCCTGCGTTTTTTTGATGCCGAGCTTGTGCACTCACAGATGCTCCTTCCCTCACGGTGTCCCTCCCCTGCAGCTTGCTCCTGCCACCCCATGGGATCGGCCGTGCTCCCCCTGGGCCCCCGCACTTTCTGTGACCCCAGCACTGGCGACTGCCCCTGCAAGCCCGGCGTGGCAGGGCCCCGCTGCGACCACTGCCTCCCTGGCTACTGGGGCTTTGGTGCCTACGGCTGCCGCCCCTGCGACTGTGCCCGCAGCTGCGACCCCCACACCGGTGACTGCCACAGTAGCAGGTGAGTTGGGGGGTCTTGGCCACCCCCACCCAGCCTCACCATACCTCTGTGATCTCTGTTCCAGGGAAAGCACTATTTACACATGGCAAGCAGGCTGAAAATATCCATTATGTAAAATACTTGGGGTTTGGTATGGCCTAGAAGTGGGGATAGAGTGGGAGCTGAGGCTGTGGTTCCCC
This sequence comes from Aphelocoma coerulescens, assembly GCF_041296385.1. NCBI lineage: Eukaryota > Metazoa > Chordata > Aves > Passeriformes > Corvidae > Aphelocoma > Aphelocoma coerulescens. The sequence continues at coordinate 46,725,135 of NC_091014.1, read as the reverse complement.
TGGGTACCTGGCACACTGTGGCAGGGCACCTGCAATGTTGGAATTTTTGCTCTCAGTGCTGGTGTTAATGTATCGGGTGTTTTCCATAACCTTCACAGTTGTTTCCCCTCCACAAGCAAAATATGGGCCTCAGGGACATCTGAATGAGAGGAGACCAAAGGCTTAATATTGCTGTTGTAACTCAGCTTATGTTGACTGTTCTGGGCTTGGAGTCAAGCTCTGACTTTTAGAAGACTGCACATTTTAATAATACCCCACTCTCCAAATCTGACATGTTGCTTTTTTTACCAGACTGAAGATATTTGTGGTATATAAATCCCTATAACATATTTTAAGCCCAAAATGGATTCATGATCCTCTCTGACAACAATCCGCCTGTTCACCTTTCAAAACTGCCTCTTGCATTTACCATCATCAAGACACACAGTCACAGTGTACCTGGAGGATGGGTTGGTAGTAGGATGGCCCTGCTTTCTGCTGGCTCCTAGAGGAAGGTTGACCATCTCCCTTTCCCCTCAACAGCTCAGATGTGGCCTGGCACAATGAAGCACCTCCTTTCCAGGCAGTGCTCAACGAGAGCGAGCCCACCTGGGGCTGGGAGGATGAGCAGGGCTTCTCAGCACTCCGGCACTCTGGTAGGACTGCGGCTTTGCACGTGTTTCACCTGCCCTATCCCTCTCACCAGCAGCCAGTGCAGATTTAGTCTTCTGCACTGGCTTGTAGTTAGCACCCTGGCAGTTGCAGGGGGGAATGGATATTCCCCCACTACCATGTGGAGGAATGTTTTTGTGATCACCTCCTTCCCCTCCAAGAGCCAGAGGAACTTTATGGCTCATTCGATCAATGCAAGGGTGTGCAAACCCCTTAGGCAGATGCTCCGTGCTGAATGCCTGCACCCAGCATTTAGCTGTTGTAAGGCAAGAATTTGCAGTCCCGGCTCTGAATTTCAAGGCTGAATACCCTCATGAATTTCAAGGCTGAATACCCTTATGTTTTACTTGACCATCATGTTTTAAGGGTATCCTTATATTCCCTAAAACTCAACAAACCAGCAACTCTTTTCAAAGGGTGGGGTTTGCCCCTTCACTAGCAGGTAGTTAGGGGATTTCTGGCTCACAATTTATTTCCCCAATACCCACAATAATTTTGGCATCACTTGCAGCTTATGATGCAATTTGAGACGGCCTAGCATGCAGCTGGGGAAGTTATTTCCCTCCTGTGTTCCCAGCCTGGGGAGGTGCATGAAGGTTGGTGCGAGGCAGGCTGGCCCCGTGGGGCAGCATCAGCTGTCCTCCCTTGCAGCCGCTGCATGCAAGCAGGCAAGCGTCATTTCCTCCATTTTCAGAGAGCGGCTTGATAACATCTCGAAGATACAATAATTGAGTTAATTGAGGGGAAAGCTCCATCATTTGTCTGGGCGACTTCATTTTAAACGTAAATAAGTATATCATGTTATTCTTTGTTCTAAGATCACGGAAGTCATTAATCTGCCTTAACCTCTGCAACATTTCCTTTTAAAATTTTGTCTGGTACATTGCGGTGTGGAAAATACCACAGAGAAAGATACGCATGTTATTTGCATCCCAAGGCAAAATAATAAGGCCTTTGTTTTCCTTCTCTTCTAATTGTAAACAAGGAGTAATTGCCCTTGGACTAGGATTCTGTATTCACTATCAATCTGAAAAGAGTTGCAAATTTGGCTTTTTTGCATGAGGCTTGTGGACCACTTGAAAAACCTCTGGCAGTTCCTGGGCTCTGCCTGCAAATGCTCCTGTCTTTTAACCACAATCCACACGCCATTTGCTTCCTTCTTTTTCCCCAGGTAAATGCGAATGTAAAGAGCAAGTTTTAGGGAATCCCAAGGTCTTCTGTGGGATGAAGTACACCTATGGTGAGTTGTGGGTGAGGGGGCTGTAAAGGGAGGTGCTGCAAGGCAGTGCAAAAGTGTATATAAAGCATGAGAGGTGCTGTGTGTGCACCGATCCATCCTGGCAAACCCGTGGGATACTTAGTCTAAAGGCAGATCTTCCACCAAAATGTATAGGTATCATGGTTCCAAGTCAAGGTGGGTGAAGCATCTTGTTCTGTTACCCATCTCTCTTGCTATCAAAACACCCTTGTATAAAATTCATGGGAGGACAAGAGCTGGAAGTGTCCCTGGGAGACTATAAAACAGTTACCAAAAATGGGTCACTGAAACTGTGTCCGTAGATGAGGTGCCCCAATCAGAGCCTAGAAATTACTGTGCCTGAATGATACCGAACGTAAGGAGAGACTGTGATCACCATCCATGGATAAAGCAATTCCAGCAGCTACTGGGAACTTCCCCCTGTCAAAAAAGTTCAGTTGTTGCAATGGGGTGATACATATTGTCTATGTGTCTCTTGGATTTACATGGATGAGAAGAGGCACTTTGTTTCCCAAGACCTCCCCGGTGTGTGCCAGTGAATTGCCTCTTCATACTGTGGCAGAGCAAGGAATGCTCTGTGCTGCACTCCCTTCCTTCACAAGGAATCTCTTGCAGGGGTCTCTTGCACCTGTTTCGTCTCACACTGAAGTTGAAAATGCAGAGAGATAGCCCATACCTCTGCAGGCTGAGAAGCAACCCACGAAGGGGAGTTCAAGGGGCTGCCAGTTGTTGAAATGTAGCCCTGGCTTAGTGATATTAGGAAAAAATTTGATTCTGTTCTGCTTTGCTTCCCAACCACGATAGTAACTGTGTTTAATCTTGCAAAAGATAAGAAATTGAAAAAAAAAGTCACAAAACCTCATAGTTCATAAATCTTATCTAAAGTGCACTCAGGCTTCTCCCCCTTTCATTAGTCAACATGTGAAGGTGTCAGCTAAACTAGAGAGACAGATGAATCATGGGGCTCATCATGATCCCCAGGAGGCCGCGGTGAGAGGCTGCCCCGAGCTTCCCAACATGAGTGCTGAATAAAGCACCACCATATGGCAATACCTACCAGTATAGGTTGGGTGGAGGAACTCAGCCCTGAGCCTCCACCACACAGGGGCTCAGCAGTGGAATGCCAGGTGGTGGGAATGTGCCTGTGGGTGTGGGTGAGCTCAAAATACTCCATGATTTGCCCCAGTCCCCACCAATGTCTCGCCCTCCTCCACTGAATTTGGATTTGGCAGTTCTGCAAAGCAGCAGGACGGGATGAGGCACCAGGGTGAGATGAGGGCAGGTCCACACACCCCTGCCTACTGCCTGGGCTGTCTGGGCTGAGCCCAGCAAAGCCTCCAGGTCCATCCCTAAATCCAGTTGGTTTCCAAAAGAGCTAAGGAACCCAAAGGGTTTGCTGAGCTCTGGGGGAAAATGGGACCTCATGTCCTAATGGCAGTTCCAGGGGCCATGGCCAAAACAACTGGCAGCATTTCTGCCCATGGGTGTGGGGATGTATGTGCTCTCCAGCAGCTGCTCTGATCCTGGGCTCCCCAGCAAGGAGCCCTGGGCTAACTCCACTGTAACAAAGCAATTGTCCTGACTGCTTCTCTCAGACACCAGTATTAGACCAGGGAAAAAAAGAGACCACTGTAAATAGTTTGTATAGTCCTCGTTTTGAATTCCTGTCTTCCCAGTGATCAAGACAAAGATCTTGTCAGCTCATGACAAAGGCTCCCATGCAGAAGTCAGTGTGAAGATCAAGAAAGTCTTGAAATCTACAAAGCTGAAGATTCTCCGGGGCAAGAGGACACTCTACCCTGAATCCTGGACTAACAGAGGCTGCACTTGTCCCATCCTCAATCCTGGTAGGTTTGACTCCCTGAACTGTACATTCCCACCACATATACACAGATTTCATTCCCAGCCCACTATCGCCTCATACCAATGAGCTGAGATTGCAGCCCAGCGTTGATTAAAAGTTATTGGTTTACATCACTTGGATTGCAACTGCAATCTCCACCAAATTGGAATTTCATAGAGAAAAACTTTGAATAGACTTTGAATCATACAATTCTCTTTATGTAGCATAGTAACAGACTTTCAGTTTGACCAGTCTCCGCTCCCAGAGGGAGGGAGGTGCACATCACACCACAATTGCATGTATATCTTCCAAAGCTAAAGCTAATTTGAATCCATGAAAACACATTTAAATCTGAGTCATGATACTGTACTGAAGTTCTAATCTAAACTCAAGGGAACATTTCTCTTTGAAACTAATACAAATTTACTTCTACAAGATTTGGAAGAAATTCTCTTATGCAGTGAGACGAGAGTTCCACAGTTTTTTCCCATCTTCTTTCACTGAAATGGAGTATAACCAGTGGTGGCTAAACAGTACATGCAGTCTCCAGTATGGACAAGGACATGCAGATTCAGAAGTGTCTTCCACAGAGCAAAACTAAGCTCCAGCTGACACACCTCTCTTTACAACTCAAAGATAAATGAGCAGTTACCAACTAATTCAGATAAAAGGCTTTCTTCCCGTAAGGCACATACACCACTGGGAAATTGGCAATGGAAGCATTGACTTAGGTGCTGAGACGTCCCTTTCATGTGCAGCACTAGGAACTAGGGGGGACAGGGCTGTCTGTGAGGCTGGGTCGTGTAGTAAGGTTATTCACTGATGAGGTGTTTGCAGTCTTCTTTCATGCCTGCAGGAGTGACTGTGTCTGGTTTTGAAGGCAAGCTGCTCTGATAGCACAGCTGTGGCTAGAAAGTCTTGTCAGGTGCAAAGGTTCAGATGAATCAGCAGCATTAGGTAGGGCTCTACTGTTTAAGTGCAGTAAGACTTTGGATATTGCTGGAACACCATAAATCTATAATCAAGTAGATACATCTATTTTTTTTTCCATATGCAATGGAAACACAAGCAAGAAAGAACAGATGCAGCTGCCTTAATATGAACCTGAAGGAATGCAATGGAAGCTGTTCAAAACTGAGCCTGCAGGGCAGCCCACACCTGACACCCAGCTTTGCCACTCCACTAACTTCAGAGGAGCTTCACTGATTTTCCCCAATAGATGAAAAGACAGCATTAATCACAGAATCAGTGGAGGTCTCTTAGACAGCAGCAGAAAGGTGGAGATGCAACTGTCTTTAGTGATAGTCCAGGTGTCTGACACAACAAGGTGTTACTCCCTTGTTACTTCCTTGCCAGCTCTCATGATTTATACTGCAAAGCTTGATATTGTTTTGAAATGCAGCTGCTGGTCCCATGAGTATAAATTAGTCTCAGCCTTCATGTTGAAAAGTCATGACGTTTGGTGCTAATAGGAAACCTGAAAACATCCGTTGAGTGAATCTTTAAGATTCAATAATGTCAAAGAGGGAAAAAAGGATCCCAGATGTTTTTTTAATTCATTATTTTCTTTAGCTACCACATTCATCTCTGAGTGGTTGGCAATATTAGCAGATTCAACTCTCTATCACAGTAAGAGCTTATGACCTACAGGTGAATAAACCAAAAACAGCTGGATGAAAAGTCAAGCTGACATAAAACAATTTTCTGACATACAGCTATAATGGAAATCACATCTTCCAAAAATATAGAGGAGATCAAAGATAAAGATAAATATAAAAGTAAGACAAATGTGGTTTTATTCTGTTTTACGGAAGTAAAGGGATACCAAAAGGAGAGTAGACTCTTAAAGGCTCTGACAAGAAAAGAAAACTAAGCATTTATTAAATCTCCATGGGCTATTTTCATATGAAAAACGTGCTTAAGTTCTTACAAGGGGAATCCTTTCACCACCCTTGCATACCCCCTGCTCCCCACACACCCAGAGAGGCAGATTCTTCTTTTGAGGGGACACTGAGCTGAAAGATATAAAGGTCTTGCCTGTTTGCAAGGGAACAGGAGCCCATCCCTTCCATGGCTCTGCCAAGCACAGACGCAGAGAGGCAGAGAGCAGCCTGCCAGGGCAAACTGCCCAGCCTCAAGTCCTGGCTTGTGGCATCTCAGTCATTTGACTCATTTTAATTTTACAGTTCTGTAGCATCAGGTTGAAAATCTAGAAAGCCCTACATGATCAGCAACCACAGCAATATTTGCTTGCTCTCTGAGTGTGTGTACCACATTTCTATCTCAAGGGAAATAAATTCAGGAACCCTTGAAAAGTTATGTTTATAACAGCAAGATTGACTTGGCCAAAATTAATGTCTTGTGAAGGGCAATGGTGCCACACACATATCCTGTGTTTACTTGGCAGAAGAGAGGATGTGTGTGCCCAAAAACTCAGATAAAGTAGAAAGCAAATTGTATTGAAATAAAGAAAAGCATACTTGACCTTTAACTTGGGAGGCACCCTTCCTTGATTCTGGACTGCAAAATGAAAGCCCAAGACAACACAAGTGGACTCCCTGCTGCAGCCAGGATGGAGCAGAATGACTGAGAGCACCAGGGGATGCCCATCTCCCGTGCCTGGTTTGCAGCAGCACGTTGTGCTCCCCAGACTGGTGCAAGTGGGAAAGGGGTACAGGAGGGATCTAATGCTGGCTATACCCTAAATGTGCTGGCAGGAAGCTCCTCCTGCCATAGAAGGGATTATCCTCCTTGTTATCCCCATTTATGGCAATTTGTGGCCCATTTAGGCTGTTTGGATCTGTGGCAGTGTTTCTTTAGCTAATTCAAGCCAAAGGCTTTGCTCTATCCCCCTGTTTAGCAGTTGTTACCTGGTTCCAAGCACTCTTTGAGTTGTGTCCTGAAAGTCAAGAGCAGACCTGGATGCCTGAGGCAAGCCCTGCAGCAGGGCACCACAGGGACACAATCCAGCCCTTTCTGGCTGTTTCTGGACAACCAGATGAGGCTTTGTCAGATGCTGCTGTCATATCTCTAAAACATCTGGCAGCAGCAGAAATTAGCAGTTCTTTTCAGTGTGGCAGCTGCTCTTTCAGGCTCCTCTAGGGTACTTGTGCCAGCACATTTAGTGTTGCCTCTCATTGGGGTCTGGCATGCCTGTGCCTCCAAGCGGCCACTGGCCACTCCGAGCATGACACCAAGCACTGACCATCCTGCACTGTTCCATTCCTGGAATTTGCTGAACTGATTCCCAGATTTATTCAGAGAGAAGTGAGGCAGATGACTGCCAAATGAAGGTAATAGCAGTTCCCAAAAGAGGCATAAAAACTTGCAGTGCTGCCCCCAGAGTTTAGCTTTCATTTATATTTAGAAGCTAACAAAATCATGTTTTGTGTACTGCATCTCACTGACAGGTAGCCACAGGGGTCATTTTTCCATAGGTACAGCTAGAGCTATAGATATACAGATATATGTGAGTCAATATGTATAAACATTTCTTTGTGTAAGTGCTTTTTTACATGGGACTCAATATCCAGGCTGACTTTGCAGCTCAATGGGCCTCTTGAGCATGGTACTGTGCAGTCCCTGACCACTTTGCTGGTTTGCAGGCTTGGAGTACCTTGTGGCAGGACACGAGGACGTCCGAACGGGCAGGCTCATTGTCAACATGAAAAGTTTTGTCCACCAGTGGAAGTCGGCTCTCGGAAGAAAGGTCTTGGAGATTTTGAAAAGAGACTGCAACTAGAGGTGTACAGCTGCCTAGGGCATTTCTTTATGCACAAAATGCAACGGCCTCCACAGAGAGAAGACCTCTAGCATGAAAACTGGAATGTAAGAAAATAGTGCCAAAACATGTAGTGAGGCATTCAGAGTTGTAGGCACTGTCTAATTTAACCCTTTCTGGCCAATGTTCTTTCACTTGCCTATAGCTTCCTTGTCAGGGCCTCACCTGAGCCCTGTGCATCGTTATCTTGAGGGAAACAAAAGGAAGGGTGGTGGATGCTTGTCTCGCTCCAGTGCAGTGTTGGAGCAACTCCCATGAAGCCACTGATCACCCAAGACTAAATTGCCACCCTGGAAGAGCTACTGCTGAGAAGCAAAACACTGCCAGTACCACTAGTGTGGATCCTGAGTGGCTTCCAGAGGCTCCCAGAGGATGCTGTGGGGAAAGGCAATGGCCATAGCAGTGAGTAGGTGCTGGCACCAGTGTGGCAATAACAACCACTCTTTAGAAACACCCTCTTACAGGTTAGGACATGGCACCCATCAAAGAGAATTGGGTGCCACTTGCTTTTAACCTGTTTGCCCTGCTGAAGGTTTCAGGGGCTAGATTCTCTGCTGATGCTGTTGAGGAGGGAGCTGCTGGAGTGAATTGAATCCCTCTGCCTTGGCACAGGCGTGATGCAGGGCAGAGGCCAGCTCTCCACCCACTGCACGGCTGCAGAGAAGAGCCAGCTGCAGAGGGTGCAGCACCTCTCAGCTTTTGTCCCTGAAGTGTTAAAAAATGAACCTAGCCCTAGTGTAAATATTTCATTGTATAAAGCACTTTACTGCCTGCCACTTCACAGTGCAGGAAGTCTGATTGTGTTGGGGAAAGAAGAATTTGAAGGTGGCATGTGAAAAAACTCCCTGAAACAGAAGCACTCCTGAAGACCCCCCGCAGTTGGACAGCATTAACAGTATAAAGGGAATGGCCAGCCTGGCACTGGCCACTCAGAATATCTGAGGATGCAATCTGAAAGATAAAGTATTTGCACTGAAGTCCCAGCTTCAGACCAGCACTTGGACCCCGTGGGCAGGACTCCAGCAAGACTTTGCAAACAGAGTGAGGAGAAGAAGAGACTTTGAGATAAAAATGCAGTTGCCGGAGCAGAAAAACTCCGACTGCAGGAAAAGGAGTGGATGCGGAGAACGGAAAGGACTTGCATTCACATATCACAACCCAGCAATTCATGGTGGGCCTGGAGTTTATTTTATTTTTATGTAAGTATTTAAAACTGAACATTTTATTTGTTTTCTTCTGTGTTATTGTTTGCAATATATGCAGCCATTATACTTCCTCATTAACACCAATATGAAATATAGCACAGTTTACTGCAGTTTTCAGCACTAAAATATATCTTTTCTGTAAAGCATCTTTAAACCACATTGTATAGAGTATAATTTTGTTCATGAGTGTGAGGAGAAAGAAGACATACAACACCAGAAAAGTCACGAGTCTACCAATCCACTTTACGTATGTATTTTTCTTTCAAGGTCCTGTGGACTCACAAAAAAAAAGATACTATTTTGGTAATTTGTTTTTGTATCTCATGTATGTAATAAATATAATATGATTTCAACATCTTCTTCTCCTGTTACTGCTTATGCCAGTGGCAGCAGAGTCTTCATGCATGCACTAGAGAGCACAAGCAAAGATTGCACTGGGTGAGAAGAAGCTGCCATGGGGGATATTTTCCTTTCTGGTTAGGGGGTAAAATTCAACACATGGTAAGAAGTGAAGTAGCATGGATGGCTCACAAAAATCCCATTTCACCCCTTGTTTTGGGAGGTTTATAAGCTCTTCACATATGAACGGGAATCGTACCTATATATTTTCAAAGGTGGCCAGATCCTTGCCTCCACACAGGCTTGAAGGCTGAGCTGCTGAGCAGGTACTTATAAGAAGCAAGTCGGGGATGGCAAAAGTAAGATTTGTTCCCTACATTTGAAACTACTAAGGGGAAAGAAAAGGCTATGGGAAACAAGTGCTGTGGCAAAAGGTCTATAAAAACACTGCAGAGTGAAGTCAAGCATCAGAAATTAGTGGCCAGGGGGTCAAGACATAATCTGCAGTGTGGGCAGCAGCTCCCCAGGCAGGCGGTTAATCAGTGACTGTGGCAGCACCCATCTCCCTGGCGGAGCAGAGCACAGGGACAGGCTCTCCTATGGAGGCTCTCGGACACTAAGAGCCTCCAATAGCTCTGATTTAAAACTGTGGGTTTACCTGCTTGACATATTTTTAGCTTTGTTTTATTTTAATGCCACTAAAAATACATTTGCAATGGCTAGCTGATTAATGTGACCTTGTAAAAGGTGGAGGGTGTGAGCCCACCATCCCAGCCAGCTAGAGCTCTGTAGGAAACCAGGATGGCTTTGTTGGCAGTGCTGCCTGATGGCATCTTGTCTAACTCCTGTCCTAGCCTTGGAGCTGGGCACTGATGGTTTTATGGAGGAAAAGGGGTTAACTTCTGTGGGGCAAATCTGCCCATAAGGAATTTTTGTCAGGGGATTTTGGCTGGAAGAAGTGTCCCATTACCAGGAGCAGGTGAGCTGGCTATCAAGGAATCACAGAACCAGTTGGGTTGGAAAAGACCTCTGATATCATTGAATCCAAGCTTTGACCAATCACCATCTGATCAGATAGAAAATGGCACTAAGTGCCATGCACAGATGTTTCGTGAACACCTCCAGGGATGGTGACTCCACCAGCTCCCTGGGCAGCTCATTACAATGTTTAACATCCTTCCTGTGAAAGAATTCTTCCTGGGGTCCAACCTGAACCTCTCCTGGCACAGCTTGAGACTATGTCCTGTTGTCTTGTCTTGTCTCCTTTCAGGTGATTGTAGAGAGAGATAAGCTCTCCCCTGAGCCTCCTTTTCTCCAGGCCGAAGAACCCCAGCTCCCTCAGCCACTTGTCACTGGACTTACCCTCTAGACCTTTTATATCCCTCTATTCATATGAGATCACAAGATGGCCAGCCAGGCCCTCCTTAGCAAGAAAAGCTTCTTTGGGCAGTAAGTCTTTGCAACTCAGTGAGTTAATGGAAGCAGCCTGCCTGGTTTATCTGTTTACTCCCCTCTGTTATGTGTATGAGAAGAGGATACCTGTCTCTGCCCACCTGAAGAGTAGATGTATTGCTTGATAATTCCAAGAGTACCAATACCTTGTCCAGTCCTTCTGTGTGACAAATATAAGTGGCAGGAAAACCATCCCAGTCATAATCAGAGTTGGCAACAGCACTCACAGAAGGGTCTTTTCTTCCAGAATTGCCCCACTGATGCAGGCAAAGCTGTCAGCTGAGGCCAGGCTGCCCCTTCTGGATTGTGCTGTCAAGAGGGAAGCAGAGGTGAGTGCTGGATTTTCAGGAACCAAAGAGGGGAACTGCCACAGTTCTCCCTAGAGCATCCTCATGCTGTCCTTATGCCTCACCTGCACCTAAAGAGCAAGTACCTCCCTGCTGCTGAAGGAAGCACGGTAGAGTCTCCAGCCATCCTGTTTCCAAGGCTGGAGGCCAGATGTAAGCAGTGGCGGGGGTCAGAGATAGGGGCTGGGGCTGCCTGCCAGAGCCCCCGTGCTCCTGGTTGTCTGTCAGCACTGCAGGAGTGAGTGATGTTGGACACATGTGCTTGGCTGGAGGAGGTAAAGCCAGGTGTACTGGAACCAGTACCACAGCACTGACCCTGGCTACACACGGCAATACAGCCCCTCCTGCACAGCAACATATGATCCAAAGCTGTATTCCTCCAAGGCACTCACAGGACACCTCTTTCACTCTTGCTGGTGGACAGGAGCATTCCACTCTCTGGCACATGAGCTCTCAGCAGATGCTTTGGCACAGAGAAGGGAACACCTGGCTCCAACTGGTTTTTAATGCCTCCTTGCACCCTCCGAGGCAAATCCTGTGCTGTAAGTATTGTCAGGACCAGGCACCAAGCCAAACACACACTGCTGAGTGAGTGAAGCTTTCACCAGTGTCCTCTGCCACCGCTGCCACCTGTGGAAGAAAGCAAAATAAGCCATGCAGATCTGCCCATTAGTTTTCAATAACCTGAAGCTGGGGTCTTGGAGGAGGCTGTACTCAGAGTCATCCCACATCCTCCCTCAGAGTGGCGGCCTTACATGCCCTGCTCACCAGTACCTGCAAGCAGGGTGAGTCTCCCCAGCTGTGCAGGATCTTTGCAATGGATACCTCTGCCCAGCCCATTCATCAAGAAGCAGGAGGTGATTAGGTGAAACATCTGCTTTTATTCTGTTAAAGACCGTTTTTCTCTTTGGATCACGTCAGCAGACACCAACCATGCCTACAGGTTCTGAGTGCAAGGAGGGCCAGTGGGGAAGCCACCTGCAGGCCCAGCCACATCCACCCTTGCAGCAGCAGCTGACCGTGGATCCCCAGCAGCATGGCCCCTCTCTCCTAAGGAGTGCTACTGATGGGAGCCTCCTCATCCCAGACCAAGCCCTGTTGGCCTGCAGAAGTGCTGTGCCCTCCTGCCATGGTGAGAGGCCGGAGAGGACTCAGGGCTGTGCTGCCTGCATGTGCACAGGGCCTGTCCAGTCAGCGATTGCTCACCCCCAAGGAATGGAATCTTCCCGTTACAGTGGAAAATTACAGGCATCTTTAATATAGTTGCTCCAGCAGGCTAAATCTTCTGGGATATGACCATGTTGCTGAAAATGACTGAGCAGCTGGGACCACAGGCCTGCCTAAATGGAAAGCTGGGCTGGTATGGGTAAACATAACAATTCAGGAACAAATAGCTGCAGTGTATTTTTTTTAATCTTTATTTTTAGTTATCGTATTGACTTCAATATCAACACATGATAGAATAAACATCTCAAAAATGTCCAGTGGCTGCTGCCTCAGCATCCACAGGAGCTCTCTCTCTGATAAGGCTGGAGGGGATCAGCTGTCTGTGGGCCTTCTGGGCTGATGTGTTGATTTTTTGATGACAGTGTTTCCAAAGCATGCTCTTACCCAGGGGTCACAGCTTCTTGCCGCACTTTTCCCACAGTTCAGCACAGAAACTTCATGAATGCCTTGTATTGCTTCAAGGGAATGCAATGATGCCTCGGCAAGGCTCAAGGGCTGGGAAATGCACTATATATGGGAACTTGCTGGCATATTGAAAATGTTAGCATGGCCAAGATGCCAATGTGCTGCAGCAGGCCCTGGGAGAGCCACTCTCTGTGTCTAGCCCATCTCCTCACTTCTCCATCACTCTTAGGGGTCCTTGGGAGCAAAAATAATGCTGGATTGCTTGAACATGTGATGTATCACTGGTGTGATGCACTCATGGATACACTTAAGCTCAACTGAGTCCTGTAGCCCAGAAAAATATCATCATGCCCAAGCTTTGTTGCTCTGCAATATGCAGTTTGAGGTATCTCCGAGTACTACCTGGACACTTTCACAGCTGTAGAAGACAGGTACAAGAAGTTTGCCAGGCTGCTGGAAGGTCTAGGGCGCTTGTAGGCATGGATGAAGGTGTGTGTATGGGCATCTCCATGCTCACTTTTACATTTCCCAGATGGTGCTTTCTCTGCTCATGTCTCTGAGCTCCCCCTGACCAGGCAGGTTGCTCACACTGACAGCATTTCTTTCTTTGATATCTTGTCTCAGACTTATACATAGAAATTAAATACAGGACATGGCTTTTAAGTCAATTAGGGCTGGCAAAAGGCCATCAGATCTGTATGAAAATTGCTCAGAAGAATAAAGTTGCTTCCTAAAGCAAACATTAGTGAAATTTCCCTGAACTGACTTGCTGTGGACATGGATATGCACCCCTTCTAGCAGATGCAAAATGCAGCCCAGCTCCAGGCTCAGAACACATGCTGAGGTACACAAACAATGGAAAAAGACTAAAACCAAACAACCATCCATTAGGCTGGCATTAACCTGGAGGAAAGGGCATTCCTCACTGCAGTTCCTGTGGCAGATTCACACTCTACCTGGATCAGTAGGAGATATTTCTCACATTATAACTTCAAGATGTATATGTGTAAAAAATATGTTTGCTCTCTGTCTCTGCTCTTCATCGGAGCTTTCCTTGATTTGCATCAGATGCAACTCGCATCTGGACCTCAAGCATTTGTGAAGCCTCTGTGTGGTCAAATCTGCTGCATAATCTCTGCTTGGGCTTTATCTGAGTAACATCTGAAGGAGATAAGAAAACATTATTGCAGGTACACAGACAAGGATTAGAGATTCACCTCACGTAATGTGAGGTGCTGGTGGCAGATGGTGATTGGGACAGGATCCTCCAATCCCCCCAGGGTCGCAGAAGAAACCCAAGAGCACCCTGAGGGGTCATTACTGCCCAACTGCCCCACAGGGGCAGGTGAGGGGGCAGGAAGATGCACAGGTACTTGTGTAGCTTGAGGAGCCTTGGCACAGAAGCAGGGGATTAAACTAATGCTGCATAGGGGCAGGGAAGTTAAACAGAAGTCCAAGCAGGGACACTGTCACCTCTGCAGCTGTGGGCACATACAGGGACAAAGGGACCCCAGCCACGGGAGGCAAGGAAGTCTCAGCATTCACCTTTTGCTGGACATGGCTGCCTGGACCTGATCAGCCTCTCTTTCTCTAGAGAGCTACAACAAGAGGCCATTTCTTGACCTGCAAAGCAGGTCCTTGAAAAGGCCCCCAGAGCTGCTGGTGTGACTGGAACAGGGAGGCCGATTCAAGGGAGCCTGAACCTGGTCATGGCAGCACATGCAGCCTGCAGTCGCCTAAGGGGGTTGAAAATGCTCGCGCGGAGCTGTGTGTGCAAAGTAAACGTGCCCAGAGCCACTCTGCAGTGCAAGCAACCCCCATCTGTGCCATCAAACACCTCTGACACAGGCATTTTGGGAGGGATGCTGCCCTTGGGCAGCCCCCAGGCCAGGGGGTCAGGAGGGGATGAAGTGGTGCAGGGCTGTGCCACCAGCCAAGCTGACAACTCTGCGGTACAGATTCTCACCTTCCAGTGCCCGGAGAAGTTCCTGAAAGCTATGTCATTTATTCGCATGTCTGTACCTCCGCAGAAGCAGCACATCCTGCCCCGTGACTTGGCCCTGGCCGCAGCCAACATCTACAAAGGCAGGAGGAAAAAAACAACAACAAGAAAACAGAAGCCAAGTTATGCAGCAGAGGGGGAATAAAAATATTTCCCTTGTCGCGGCGGGTGACCGGCAGAAACCCCGAAAGGCACTGTAAATACAATGTACCGCAGCTCGGACAAACAGCCCGGCCTCGGCGCTCCGAGGAGCAGCCCCGGCGGCAGCGCTCCAGGGACCAGGGACGGTGGCGGTGCCGGTGGGACGGGCCAGCACTCCCAGTCCTGCTCGGGGACATAAACAGGACGCCCCACCTCTGGCTGATACCGATCAGCTGGACGAGGCAGAAGAGGGAAGAGGCCGGGCCCCCGCTGCTCCCCGGTCACCTCTGAAATGACAAAGCATTATTGCAAATGACAAAATACAACTGACATTGCAAAGAGCTCCCACACCCACGCGCAAGAGGAGGAGATGATCCGTGGGACTCCTGCTGCAGACTGCAGTGGGGTCTGCTCCCTTGCCTGTGCTCCATGCTGGTGACTCTTTAACACATTAAAAGCAATAACGACTGAGTTCTTCTGAGCAAAAAGCACTTGTAATTGGATAATGGCCACTGAGCATCAGTAGGTGGGTTGCCTAAAGCCTGAAGGAAACCACGAGAAATTTTTTTTCCACCCACAGCACTATTATGAAGCTGACAAGGTCCTGCTCTCTGCAACTCCCATTAATTTTACTGCCTGACCTTCAGGATTTATGACAGCTTTGTCTGACATTCATTGGGCAGACAGGTATTGTTACACGCCAACATAACCCAGGTAGCAAGCACGGGTTGTTCTCCACAAATGACTGCACTCCAGTCAACTTTAGAAAACTCCCTGCTTTTGTACGGGGAAATACTAAATAAATGAGATTCACTTTAAATTCCAGTCTCCCTTTCCACCCTCAGGGAAACACAACACATGCCAGAGAACAGAAATCACTGCTCATCCTGTATTCAAACAACAGGCAAGCTTAAATCCTTAGAACTCCTTGAATACCCAGCAGATGATGACATACACTGAGGGCATACCATACCTGTCATTTAAACCCTCTGTGACTTGAAAAAAGTCAAATACACTGCAGTTATACTAGCCAGGGGCAAAGGAGGAGTGACCAGCTGGCATTCTCATTCTTTTCCTTCCAGGACTCTGGCAGAGCCTTTTTTTATCCTCTATGTAACATCAAAAATAGAGAGAAATCAAAAAGAACTAAAATAGCAACACTACAAGAAAAAACACCATCAGGAGTTCCTGTTCACAAGGCTATCCTAGCATTCATCTGGGGCTGTTGACATATTTAATAGTCCCCCAGTCTCTGCCAGCTGGATGCCAGCTCCAAACTCAAATCCACAACTGTGATAACTTCTTGCTTCATGTTACAATTCCTGCACTGTTATTTTTCCTGCAGCATGAGTTAGCAGCGCAGCTTATTCGGAGGAACAGCTTATCTGAAGGCATCCTGAAAAATAGACCTACATGGGTCATCTCCACATTTTCCCTCACCTGGGGAAGCAAGGATTTTGCTTTCATGTTATGTTAAGGAAGGTTTTTTTATGACTTAATTGTAGTAAAGAAAGCCTATTGCTTTGCTAGCAAAGGAATATGAGCATTACCATAATTTTAGTATAATTTCTGTAATGTTATGAATGTTTTTTCATTAAACTGAAGAAAAATTTTAATTTTAATTATCTGTAACCCATGGAGATCCATGTCTTCCCAATTCCCCCTCTCAAGCTGGTGCAGAATCGCACTCTGTTGGTGGATGCTGGTGCTGGGTTATACTAAGTGCTGTTCAAAGAAGTTTTCTCCCAAAACACTGCAGTGTCTGAGGGCTCCGCAGAAACCAAAGTTTGGGGGAGAAGTGTTGTCCCCTTTGTCTTCTTTGGAGGATCTTGTTTTCCTTCCCTGGCGTTACTTGGGAGCGGCATGGGGCTGGGCTTTCACAACTGGCAGTGCTTGCATGGTAAGACCACCACACCTCCCACTTGCCACAGTCCAGACAGAGGCTTTGCAGCCCATCCCCTCCACCAGCAGGCCACCATCAAGCAGCAGATGCCACAAGGGTGGAGGCAGAACCCTGTCTGCCTGCAGGAACCCCAGTCCCAGGGAACACATGCTGGCTCACAGCCTGCTGGTGACAGCTTAGCTGCTGTGGAACAAGCCTGCTGAGAACCAGTAATGTGGTTTTGAATCCACCCACCTTCCCATCCCTGGAAATCCTCAAGGCCAAGTTGGATGGCACTTTGAGCAACCTGGTCTAGTGGGAGGTGTCCCTGCCCATGGCAGCAGGGTTAGAAACAGATGATCTTTAAGGTCCCTTTTAATCCCAAACCATTGTGTGATTCTGTTTTCGGCACACATGAAAGCTGTCACAAAACATAAAGTGAGGCTTTGGAGCCCACCAAAGGCCTCTTCTTGTAGGTCTGGGGCAGGTGGTGGATCCCTCACTGAGCGTGCAGACATCTGAGAGCCAGTAAAGGTTACCTATTGCAAACCAGAGGTGCTACAGACCTCACTCACTGCAACCAAGTGGGTTTATCCTAATGACTCACAAGCTGCTAAGCACTGACTTCCACTAAAATTGTCTCCCTGCCACTCACTGATTAAACACTCTTTTAATAATAATAAGCCATAAAGATTACTGACTCATCCTTTCTCTTACAGTTAAGGAAATGGTCAATTGGTCAATTATATTAAGCATCACAAAACTCAAAAAAACTGAGATTCCTGTTAAGGGATCCACTGTTTTGCCCTTTATAAACTGAGAAACAACCTTCAGATATCAGTTCCCAGCCAACACAACATTTGGCTGTGTTATAATTAGATATTGGTTTAGTTGCTGCTCAAGCTTGCAGTTACAGTGCTTTCCACTGCAAACCCACTTGAGCTGTGGGACTTGGCCAATGACTCTGACCTTTTCTCATCAATGAAATACAAGTTATTTTTGAGAGAGCTGGTGCCTCCACATGCTTTTTTTCCCTTGATGCTGTCATGCATCCATGATAACTTTATTAAGCAGAGAGGGAAACAATAACAGTGACCTATTGTTGCACATACTGGGAAGGATTGTTTTCTAAATGCAAATGGTAAACAATAAAATCCATTTTGACTCTGTATCACATTATGTGACAAGAGAGTGAACAAACAGAGATAGCTACTGTTCTGAGCGAACAGACACAAAATAACACGGTTAATAAAATTTTTCCTTGACTTTGCCTCCCTCATATTCACAGCCTTGGAGCCCTCCAGTATCTTTAGCTGCTGATATGTTGTCCACTGTAC
The DNA here is from genome assembly GCF_041296385.1 of Aphelocoma coerulescens. Taxonomy (NCBI): domain Eukaryota; kingdom Metazoa; phylum Chordata; class Aves; order Passeriformes; family Corvidae; genus Aphelocoma; species Aphelocoma coerulescens. The sequence continues at coordinate 46,707,265 of NC_091014.1, read as the reverse complement.
TCGGTGTGACAGTGAGTTGCAGATCCCTATGCCGTGCCTGTCCCTCCCACCCTCACTCTTCTGGGAAGGTCCTTCTGGCACTGGCTTCTGTCACATCCTTCATGCAGGAGCAGCACAGGGGGCCCTTAGGGCTGGTTTTCTCCCACATTCACAGAGGTTCAGCACACATTTCAGGGCACCCTTGCACCGTGCTGGGGGAACATCTCTGCAGGCAGCAGGGGCTGCTGGCTGCCATGGTTCTCGGGTGCAAGGGCAGTGCTGGTGCTGAGGGTGAGCACAGGGAGCTTCTCCAAAGAAGTGGCTGCACGAAACAGAGACAGGAAAGGCGTGAAGTGACAATAATGTCCAAATGGGACAGAGCTGGTTGCTGAAGCCAGCAGTGTCCCCACTATGCATGAGTACCATGCATGGGCATTGTGAGTTTCTCAGAAGAGAGCATCTAAAAATATCCTTTTAAAAAGAGAAATGGTGGCAAGTTGGTGGTAAGGAAGAATCTGTAGGAAGACATCAAGCATGGCAAAAAACATGGAAGCGGGCAAAAGAAGACAACCACTCAAAATAATAATAACCACTTCTAATAACCTAGCAGGCTGGTAGTCAAAGGCTTGAAAGAGCTAAATATAGGTAAGTCCTGTTTTGTTTTCCAATGCAAATCATCCAGGCACATTACAAAACACTGAAAGCTTGCAGTTCATGTTTAGTAAGCACTTTCACTGGCAGGTATGGGGACACATGTAGGGGAATCTCTAAGCAGCACTCTCAGCATAGGTGCTCAAAGAGCTGCCTTTTTTTCAACTATACCTCTTGGTTTAGCAAAAAGTGGCATTCCTTGATGAGTACCTTCTTACACCTCTTCCCTTAGACCATCACGGACACAAGGCTGACTTGATGGCACTCCAAACCTCAGCTCCCTAAAGGCAGAGATGTTTTTGCCCTCACCAAAGCCTGACCCCACTTGGGCCAGGGGCTGGCTCCTGCCCACAGCCAGCCAGGCGCCAGCTGGGAGCAACATCCACATTGGGAACGGCTGCTGGCTGGCACCTCGCCGGCCTGGCTCCCAGGCAGCTGAGGGCAGAGCTCAGTTTCTTGGGTTGATTGCTGCACCGAAGGTCTGCAGGGCAAATTGCACCACACTACCTGGCACTCTGCAGGAGGCATGGATGTGCAGCCATGGGTCTGCAATTTACATTTAAAGAATTAATAAAAATTCCAGACCAGAGAGCTTCTGTGGAGTTTATAACCTTGACATTTTTTTATCACCCCCTGGCTTGTTTCTTTTCCCCTTTTTAACCAAACCAACCCATACAAATTAGTATTTGAAAGTATGCAATTAGCAAGCTGCTCCTGCAGCTATGCAGTTCTCCTGCCACCCATTTTCCCAATGGGGGGAAATCAACAATAAAGAACAAAGAAAAGAATTTGCTGCCTCATATTAATGACTGCTATTTGAGGACAGCATTTGTATTTTAAATGAATAGCTTGCTGAGGACAAAAAGGTCAGAACTGCATTTTATGGTAGCGGTAGAATAGCAGGAGGACAGAAGAAAGGCGAAAGCTGCGAGCAGACAGGCGGAACAACACGCTCTGCTTGCTGGAGAGGCTGGGATCAGCGCCCGGCCACGCTGGGGCCACGCGTTCAGGAGTCAAAACACGGGCACGGTCCTGCAAGGTGGTGAGGACAGCGGTGGGAGAGGAGAACACACATCCCAGCCAGCTCAGTGAGGTCTGAGGCAAACAGCATGGTTCAGGCATACAGCTCAGCCCAGTGATCCCCCCCAAGATCCTTCCCTTTTGCAAAGCCGTGTGGATCCATCTCCTTGCAAATGGAATTTTTTCGTGAACTCCGAGGCCCTGATTGTGCATTGTCCCTCAAGATGCTGCCTATGGATACACAATAAAAACCTGCCAACATCCAGCAAGAAAGCCTGTGCCTGTGTGTTGAGTGCAGAAAATGCGCCCTTTGCTACCTTAACATCTCCAAATTGCCTGAAGTTAAATCTAAATTGTTAAACCCAAAAGAAACCTGATGTTGATTCAAGTATACTGCAGAACTCCAGCCCTTATCCATAGGTATTGATCAGCACCTTCCTGAGAACTGAACCTGATGGCTCTTTGAGGCTTCAGGATAAAAATGAGCCAGTATGGGACTATTTTAACTAATAATATGCAATCAGAATGAAATAGCCACACCACAACGGATGACAAAGCTAGCCAGAAAGGAAATCCAAAGTCACGCAGGGAACCCTGAGATGGACACTCCACTGGGGTATTACCTGAACAGCCAACTTACAGCCAACCTCTGCAAAGCTGTTGAGAGCAGCAAGAAACTTCTCCAAGCACAAGGGCTTGTGCCACTAACCTTTCCTGGTGTAAAGCAGCCCACGGTCCCACTGGGCCACAGGGACTGACTGGATCCCCACAGGCTGTGTCTGGGATGTATGGCTCCCTTCCAGACCCCTGGGTGAGAGGTGCCACACTTGGCACCCACAGGACATCTGCCCTTCCTTTGCCCAGGAACATCCCCGACCTCCTGGGGAACCTCCTTGCTGCTTTGAACTCTGGCACTATGACTGTGCAGCTCTAGCAAAGACCTAACAGCAAAATCATATTGGTACCCAGTCAGAGAGAGGGCAAAATCCTCCCCCATCATCCCTCACTATTTCCAGAGGTTTTATTCCAGGTGCTCTGCAGTGCCCTCTCCTCCTCATTCTTGGGGTCCTTTCTGTTGCTGCCATCACGTCCTGCTCACTGCACATCTCCTGGCTGCTTTACCAGGAGCCCACAGTGGCCAGTCTAGTCCTGGAGTGTTTACACTCATGTAGGGCCTTCCTCAAAGGAAAGATGAACCTCTTGCCTGAGTCTTCACAGCAGCTCTGACTCCAGAGCAAGGCTTTTGAGAAAAAAGTAAGGGTATGTTAAAGCTGAGTGACTGCTGAGCTCTCTTATTGACCATAATAGGACAGTGAATAACTTTTCATTAAGTGCATGTTTCTGGCAGTGTAACAAGCCCTTACTTGCAATCGTGTGTGAAGCACAAATGGCCTAAAGGCATCACACCTGAAGGAAAAATTCCAGGTCCTTCAATAATGCATTAACATTTTTAGCATACATTCAAAATGTTTAGTGCAGTAGAAAAAACATGTGTTCTGGTCTCTGGAGCCTTGGTAGTCCCTGAGAGACAAGAAGGAAGGCTGCAGCTTTCCAGCAGTGACTTCCCGGCATGCCTCCTTCTTTGAAATATTCAAGCCAAGACAGAAATCAGAAAACGAGCTGGAAAGCAATGATGGCTGAGCAAATAAATGCACTTTTTGAACCAGAGTAGTTAAGAATGTGTTCCTGGAAAGAGTGACTGCAAATCTGTGAGCCAGATAAAACTGATCTGCTGGCACCCTGACTCCCCTACCCATGATTCTCCTACAGCAGCTCAGAGATGCCTGAGAATCACTTTGGCCTTTCTCCACGCACTTCAGCTATGAAAAGAAACAGCCAAAAAAGTATCTCTTTAAATAGGTGTTCCCATGGTGCAGGTTAGCCCTTGTGTTGAGTAGAGCTGGCAAGTAACCCTGCTCCAGGCAAGGAGGGGTGGGAAAAGGTGTTATTTCAGGAATCATCACCCAGTAGGATTTACAGGCTGTTAATAGGGTATTTTTGTCTGTGATGGAGCTGGAGAGAAAGGGGTGCTGGTGTTAGACAGGATGCAGAAGCAGGGAAGTCTTTACTGATTTGTCCTCCATCAATGGCACCCAAGGTGCTGCATGGAACCCTGGCTCAAGAATCCATAGCGACAGTGGCCAAGCATGACTGGGGCACATTGCTCTGGGCTTCTGCATGGCACCAAATGCACCTGCAAGAGCAGCTGAGAGGTTGTCACAGCTTCATCAGCATTCGCTGAATGTCCCCAGGTGCTGGGAGGGGCTGGTGAGAGCTGGCCATGACCCTAGGGCAGGGTTTCCACAGCACTTCCAGCTGCTGGAGCGCTCCCAAGAATAGGTGGCACCCTGACATGCAACACTCCTCCCTCAGCTCTGCCACAGGCTTCTGGAGGCAGAGCAGCTATTATGGCCATGATTTTTCAATTCCTCTTTTCTTAAAAACCCAGTTTGTTTCTGGCTTACAGGTATCAATAGGGGAAAGGTGCATGGGTACAGGAAAACAACTTCAGAGATGCACCTTGCAAAGATGATTTATATTTTTGCCTTTTTTCAGTGCTTGTACCAAGGTTTCACCAACCTACGGCCCAAAAGTCTTCCTGTAACACCTGGAAATTTTCTGCATAAACTGTGCCAAAGTTCAGCAAAACAAATTTGCCTGGCACAAGCAAGAGACTGGGAGCAGGAATTCTTGAAAAATGCTAATAATGTCTCAAACTATTTTTCCCTTAGCTGGGAAATCATTCTGCTTGAAATAGAACAGGCAGGAAGATGACAGAGAATTTTTATAGCAGTCCCTGAGCCACAGAATATGAGCAAATTTTGTTCTGTTTGGGATAGCTTAGAAAACACTTCTGGCCCTTTTGTGTAGGTGAGTTTTCCATTTGGTGGAAGGGAAAATAGCAGTATTACTAGCCTCTGTTTGCACTGTCAGCCTCTGTACCTCCATAGAGATGGAGACACAGAATTTGCATCCATTTTCCTTCACTTTGCATTAATGTGAATGAAACACATTTGCAGTATGTAAATAGAGGACTTAGCACAGCAGCCCTGCTTGCATGAATAAGTCTTTTAAGCTCTTCTGCCCTTTCTGCCCCACAGCTACATAGATAAATAAAGTCCTTATTATATTTGTGGTGGCTAAAATTAAAGGTCTATGCTAAACAAACTAAACAAAGCCTTCACACTTGTACCCTATCACTTGCTTGCTGCTCCTTAAATCCCTTTGCTTAGGTTCTATTAACTTGGTGGGAGAACACTATTCTGGGAGAGTGTTAGAGCTGGAGATACAGTTGTGTACTGACAATGGTGGGGTCTTTGCCAGATATGAAGCACAAAGGCAAACAACTGATGTGCTGCATCTCCCATGTTCATATAAATAAAGAGTGCTTTATCCACATTCTTTTTATAATAACTGAGATGTTGTTAAAAGGGAGAGAGAATCCGTGACAAATTTTTAGACTTGAAAGCCCATCTGGTTTGAACATGGTCAGTTGGGATATAATTGTCTGGGGGGTAATCTAGAAGAGGATGAACCAATCACCCCTTGTCAATTATGCATCCATCCATTCATACAAGCATGCACACATCCAGCTGACAGCTGACTATTTTTTGGAAACAAAAAAAGAAAGGAGAGGGTGAGAAAAGACTACTCTACCCCAACACCGCATCCTTCATGCTGCAAAGCACAATTTTGCCCCTCACATGTGCCTCTGTTCCCCTTGAGGTGTCATCCCAGTCTTGTCCAGAGCCAACTGGACCACTGTATCATGCACCGCACTTTTCCCAGAACCCTCCCAGCTCCTGCAGCCACATCAGAACTTTCCTTCTCTCCAGATATCCCCAGTTCTCTTCCCTCTGGTCCTGGCCATCACTCACCCTTCTCCTCCAAGCCTCTTTAGTTCTCCTGACCTCTCTCCCACTCCTGCTCCCTAGGTGTTTGGGGAACAGGGCTGTTGTCCCCTCACTCCCTTGTTGTTCCCTAACATGCCTGCCACGGCTGGTGGAGTCACCTGGCCCATGCCTTGGTGGGCTCACAGATCCTGTACGAGCAGGTGAAATCGCAAGGTATGGCACCACGCATCTTCCAGGCAGCTCCACAAGACCATGGGTCTCACCTAAGTGGAGTTGAAGTTTTTAGGGGATGCAGAACCAGAGCTGGGATGCTAAAAGTCCCAAACTGCTAACGTATGAAAGTCCCAAATTGCTAACGTCTACAGACATGAGAGACCTTTCCTATCACTTACCCTGACCTCCCCACCACAGCCTGGACTCCTTTGTGCTATGACAGTCCTCTCCTCAGGAAAGTATGTTGCTTTCCTTTAAGGAGTGGGAGAAATTGCAGGGTCTGTACCTCTGGCCCTGTGCCTTCAGTCACCTGTGAAATGTTTAGGAGTAAAAATTAGGGGCTGAAGGTCATGGAAAAAATGGTGCTGGGAATGAGTGGATGAACATCTTCAGCATCTCTCAGAAAACCTGAGAAACATGCAGCTTCCCTGGGTTGCTTCAAATGTTACTTTTCAAAGAGAGAAACCTAATGACTAAAACAAGCTCTTGGTGTTTTCTGCAGAAGGTAGGTGCCACCTCTGGGTAGCAATCAGCATCCTCCTCTCCATACTCTTCGTGTCTTCCAGCTTACTGCCTGCTCCCAGAAAATCCTCCCATGTGGCAAACCTTTGGGTTTGTAGACTCAGAGCAACTACCATTTACTGCTCACACCTGGCTCATATCACACTCCTCCTTGCAGAAATAGCCCTGTAGCTACAAGCCTTGCTGTGTCTTTGCTGTGCTCAGGTCCCCATCAGACCAGGGTGTGCAGCACAAAAGAAAATTCAGTCCATTTTTTATCATTCCAGTAATTCTTCAGGGAAAGAGAGCCATCTCAGTGTGTGGGCAGACGAAGAGCCAGCACTAGGACTGGCTGAAAGGACTTCATCCCTTCCACACTTGCTGTCCCTGCAGCAGAAATATTCCTGCTGTGCTAATGGGGTTAAAAAGATGGGTACCCAGGCACTAAGAATTAAGAGAATTTGAGTTCATAACATGGTTGAGTTTTCTTTTGAAATGGCTGTGTAAACTCACAAATGACTAGCATGTAGACATCAAAACTTCCACATTAGTAAACACAAAAATGGACTTGGCACTTTTTCTTAAACTAAAATGTTATGAATGTAGTGGAATTTATTTGTAGGCCAAGGCATTATGGTAACAGAACATAAACTTTTAGGGCAGACAGTTATCTGGCATAATAATTCTGTCTTTACTCATTAACAAACATCAGTAAATGTGTGCTGTAGACACCAATATTGGGAAGTGTCGGGTACAGTGGCTTCTTTGTGAATGAATGGTCTTTCTCTGAGAACTAGACCGCCGGTAATTAATTATCTCAATGTCTTTGATCTATTTACTTTGCACATATTTCATCTGTTTTGGTTTGTTACTTGCATTTCAATGACCTCTCACATTATGGAGCAATTCCTTCTGTTGGGAAAATTGCCTTTCCCTTTCCCATGGGAGCACAGCAGTGGACTAACTGCTTCTCAGAGATGACAGGTCCATTTTTTACTTCTGTGAGCATGACTGCACTGATTTAAGGAATCTGCCCATATACAGCTGAGGACTTCACTTTGCTCCTATGAAGCCTATGTGTGCATTTATAGCAAACTGCAAACTCCCTTTGGAGTGTGAAGCTATTTGCCTGTTCCCTCAATTTTAAAGTTTAAATGTAGACAGAAATGGCAAAGGAGCACTTTCATTAAAGATGTATCCTACTCATAAAAAGCAAGATCATCTCTAACTAGTAGTTACTCACTTAATTGTATTTAACACAGTAATTACAGTGAGATGGGGCGTATATTGATTTACCTTAGAATTTCCCAGGGGCAGTTTTATTAAGTATTACATGTTGTGAACTTGAGTTTTAAAAATGGGCTTCTTCTTCTTCTTCTTCTTTTTCTCTTTTTTCCTTCTTCTTTTTCATTTTCTTTTTGCCATGGCGGACAAAAAAATCGCCATGCCAATAGCACATCCATGAAATTCATGTGGGGTTTTTTTTCAGATTATTGGGATTGGAATATGTAGGGTAGTTTCCAAGTCCTTCCTCCCACAGGCTGTTATTTCTGAGTATCTGGTGGTTTACTTTTAACAATTTATGCCATGCATTATACGCTATAGTAAAAGCAGACCTGAGGAGGGACTAGAAAATATTTTATATACTTTTGGTTTTCACTCTTGAAACATTCCACTCATCTCAACATTGAAAGATGCACAGCAAACAACCTTTAACTGAAACTACTGAAATAAAATCAAAGTTAGTTTTGCATCCAAAAGCTATGGCTGAGTTCAGTTGTAGTTTGCTATAACCTTGCCCATTCCCATACAAACCAGCACTTCATTTTAGACAAAATTAGTTCTAAGTTGATATATACTGGAGAGATTGACCTCAAGATGAGAAGCTAAGGTTATATTACCAGAAGACAGGTTATGTCACCTCATCACTGCAGGAGAGGAACAGAAGGGCTCTGCAAGGACACTGGAGTGCAATTCACACCCTGTGTCTGGAGGCCAGGGATTCAGCCTCCCACCTTTAATTGCTGCTGTGATTTGAAGGTAGTCTCTTTCTGTGCTCCAGCATCACACAGTCACCAGCCCTCTCTGGTGTTTGCCTCCCTTCGTGGTTCTTGCAGGAAGGGCCAAGATTGATTGGTTTTGCCTTCCAGGGTGATATTAGGGCATAAACAACATTTGCTCTCTTTTAGGTTTTTTTTGTTGACTGAACAGCTGCTCTTGAGCTGCACCATGAAGCAAATGAATTTGTCTGAGCTAATAAAGTGTAAAATGTATTGGACAGAGAGTACAGCAAAAGGATGTTTTAACAAAAGATGTTTTGTGCTTACTTTGAGCCGCCATGATGCCCAGGCAGAGGAGGGAAGAAGAGGTGGCATCCCACCAGTTCTCCCAGCTCTGGACCTGAAGTGCTTGCAGCCAGCTTTGGAGTTGTCCTATCTGCCACTGCCCCACCAGTCCCTCAGCAGTACCATGAGAGGCAGTAGCCACTGCAGTTCTAATCCTCTTTTCCTCTACTTTTTGTGCCAGGGAGTGGCCAACAACAGCAACCAAGGGCTGGAATGCCAGTGCATTTTATATCTGACGTGGAAGAGCAGTACTGGCAGCATTTTAAGGCACTCTGCAAGAGGCAGTCATTGAACAACGCTGTGGGAAGCATCCTGCATCCATTCATCAGTGGCTGATGCTTAGGGGACACAAGTGCCTTGCCCAGAACCACAGAAAGATAAGTTGGGGCTTAAAGAGGATGAGATTTTGTCTTCCAGATCCCAGCAATCAGACTAGCAGCAGGCAACCTTTCAAAGTCCAGTACCATGCTGGTGTTTTCAACATTAGAGATTATGTACACTGGGAGAAACTCAGCAGGAACTAGGAGGGTCATGGCTGCCAGTCCCCTTTTGGCGGGACCTGAGCAAGACTTCAGAGCCCCTTCTAAACACTTCTCCAAAGATGCCATAGTGCCCTGTGGATACTAAAAAGCGAGCAGAGAAATTTTCTAGCTTTCTACAGCTGCCTGTGAAAGTCTCATTTCTCATGCAGACTAGCTGGGAAACAGTTTGAGATTTTGTAAACTATTTCACAGGTGCAGGGTGTTGTGAAGATTGTTTTTGGTACACTGGAAAAATATTTTGGAAATGGGTGTTATACCACTCAGCCAATCACTCTGGTAGGTGGTTGATCAATGGACCAATCATATAATTCCTCTATTACAAACCAAGTTATATAAACGAGTTTGCAATTAATTAAATAATCCCATTTTATCCTGGACTTGAATTCTGTGTCGTTCTTCTCACCGTCCTCAGTACAACAGCGACAGTGCCCCATCCCTGTCTTGCAGTTACTCTGCTCTTTCACCATGAGCATGTGCTGCCATGATTCACTCCCAACATTAGACCACATAGTTTTTCCACGGAAAGAAAAATTCAAAACCTGCATTCCTAGTAGGAGAATACAGCTGTGCAAAGAGGAAATCTCATCCCTCTGACTCCTGAGTTCAGGACTCAGACAATATTCTACATCTCTTCCAGGAAAATAGAAATTTGTGTTTACTGCAAATGCTTCCCTTTTACACTCATTTTATGTCACCAGTTGCAAAAATCCCTTCTAAAGTTTAGTATAATTCTTCAGCTTGAGACAAGTCATTAACACCTATCAGTCTTCTTTTTTTAAAAAAAAAGAAAAAACTCAGGGCCCAGCAAGATAACTTGCTTACAAGGTTATCTCAGACTGCCCTCTTATGGCAAAATTTTAAACTGTAAGTTTTCTTAGGCTTTTCAAAGGTTTTCCAAGTTCAGTTACTGAAAATTCTAGCCTTAAAAATTACTGAACAATGAGAGGGTAGAAGCCATGGTTGCCTGATTCATTTCTGTCCCATACAGGTCCTGTCACCGAGTCATCCTGCCAGCCCCAAGCACTGCCAATTCCCTGGTCAGCAGCTTGGCCAACACCTGGTACCCTTGTGTTTGCCCATCCTTCCTCCTCTGGCTGCCCAGCTATATCCAGCTGGTGCCCGCGTTCAGGAAGTTTTCTAACACACGCGTGCTTTACACACACACACACACACTGCTCTTCACATACATTAGAGAAGGCCTGACTTCTTGGAAGTGTGTCTTTCATGCAGGATGAAGGCTCTCAGTCGTCTCCAAATCCCTACAAACTGGAGGATTTTCTCAAACCCAGGGCCAACTGGGACGATGTTTTGCTGAAGCCATAGGTGAGCTCTGCCGTGCTGCAGAAGCTCAAAAAACCTGGACAGCAGAATTACTGGCCACCAAAGTGATTCTAAAGTCCACCTCAGCTGGCTGTGGACAAACGTGTGGATGTTGCAGAGGTCTGCATGGGTGGAAATGAGCAAGCAGGCAGGGTAATCTGGAGCCTCCATCCCAGCTCTTCGATGCTGCTCTGACCATTGGTCGGTCCTGGCTGCTCTCCCGCAGGGAACTCATCTTGCCCCACACACGGTGGCCTCTTTTGTGGGTGAAGAAGACACACACAAAGGAGCTTCTCACCATTTTAGAGCAAGGGTGGGGAGGAATCGACCTAATCCGTGCATTCATGTCATCTATTCAATGTGCAAACGCCTTAAAAAAACCAGCAGTCACTTACTTCAGACCCGCAGTTTACACAAGTGGTAGAGAGAGGACTGGAGAGCGCGCTTTCAGTGCCCCCTAAGCCTCCACGGTCCTCACTGCAGTCGCTGCCGGGACAGCTGGAGCCTTGCCGTGGTGGCATCGACCATGTCCAGCTGCGGCTCTCAGCCGGCGTTCCCAGCAGGGCTGGGGCGCTGCCCGTGCCCGCGCTCTTCCACACGCTCCCACTAGAGGGCAGCAGGAGCGTGTCCCACAGCCAGCGGCTTGTCACAGCCCGCGGGCGCGGCGAGTGCATCCCCCGGGGTGCAAACACACCGAAGTCAGCAGAAAGTAGTCTGTACACATGTCAGCAAGGAACTGATAGCTCAGGTGACATTTTGGTAGCAAGGTCTGGCCCAGGAAGGAAGCCAAAAAAACCAAGTCTGCTTCAAAGTATCGCCATCTTAAGCCACTACTACTTTCTTCTGGGACAGTGCCCTGGATCTTCCATAGCTGTGTGACAAGGAAAAATGCCAAGGATGTCATCTGCAGTGTACAGATCCTTGCCAACTGCATAAATTCCCAGGCAGAGAAAGGAAACTATAGCGGCAGCATTGCTTGTTCTAACAGTGACCTAGAGAAAAACTGTCTTTCATTTCCAGCTGTGCAGAGCCAGAGATTATTTAACCCACAGATCTATTTACATTCTCCCTCCAGCACCAGTGTGTCTGAGGTACACCCCTCTCCTGACTGCAACAGCTTACAGGCTGGGGAAGGGACATACATCACCTGCATGACCATACAGTCCTCTGGAAGAAGTTATTTCCTCTTACAGATGATTTATAGATAGCGAGGTAGGTGGAGTACATGAACAGATACTTGACTCATCAACATTTTTTCAGTCCCATTTGGCTCCCAGCTCTCAGTGTATGTTACCTTGCCTGAGTTATGAAGCCTCGATGTGACCTCTTTTATTTACATATTCAGTCTGGAAAATCAATACCCTGTGCTTTTGATTACAAAACCAGGAGTCGCACCTGGTTTATGCATTACAGTCCTGCACGGACTGAGAAGGGAGCCCACTTATAAGCACAAAACAGCAACTTCAAAACTTTTCTATGGATTTGACATGAAAAACAGTTATATTGTATGAATGTCAGCAAAACACCTTCCTTCAAAATTAGAAGAGTATACAAGAAAGCACTGAGTTGCCAGAAGACCAAAATTCACTGCATGAAACCAGTGAGGAAGCAAAATAAATAAAGGTCTGGATCCTTTCTAATGAGTAGGTGCCCCTGCTGTGAAAACTCTTTTCTCCCAGGAGACACTCACTTACCTGCTAATTCAGCTTGGGAAATGGGGCTGCACTCCCTGCAGTGACTTAGAATAAGTCATTTCTCTCCCTCAGCCATCTGCTTTCCTGTATATTAAGTGGAGATGATAACCATTACTTTTACTGCCTTATCCATCTTGGATGATGGATTGCATGAGGCTGAGGACTTTTACAGGCTCCATTCCACTACAGGGAATGTACATTCCTATATAAGGAATGTAACGTTTGAGGCTCTACCTTCCAGGCTGCCAGCTCAGTCCATGAAGGCCAGAATCCAGCCCCCCAACCAACAGTAGGTTTGGACACGACACAGTAAAGGACAGCTGTGTTGGTGCCAAAGGACACTCTGCATAGTTCAGTGTGCTTCCCTTTCCAGCTGTTTCCTCCAGAGCCACTGTGAGTGGAGTTTGTTTCCTGGTTCTTGTCCTTAAGTACCCTGATACCCAGCAAACCCTGATGTGTGCACACAGGACCCAAACACAGTTTTGCCCCAGTCCGTGAGCGAGGCACTCTTTGCAGGCCATGACTGCCTCAGTGAACCTTTAAAAAACTCCCTACTGCCTTTGGGATCTTGCAGGCTGAGGCATGGATTCTGTGTTTTAGTTTTTCCCAGCTGTTTTCCCCACATGTGGCTGCAGACAGGCAGCATGTTGAGTATCTTCCCTCATCCTTGACAGAGCAGCTTGGAGCCTCTGACAGCCCTCTGTGGAGGGCATGCAACATCCCACACTTCCTGCTTCTTCAGAGAGGGAGAGGAAGCTGTGCACGAGGTGTCCTGGGTAAAGAAAGATCTTAAAAGGGTCTTTAAATCATCAAAACTATTTAATATGTACATTATTCCTTTGCCTATGTAATTCCTTTATCTCCATTCACTCCCAATAAGGAAGTGGGTATGGGACAAGCAAGAAAACCCCATGCAAAATCCTTTAATTGAGGACAGGCCAATTCTGTGCAGTGCAATTGCCACTCCTAGTGAGGTTGAGGAGCTGCCCTCGCTCCAGATTAACCTCTTGTCTGGACCAGCTAGGCCCAAACCTGTCTTTGCCCAGCCTCGCTCAGCAATGCTTGGGTTTATTCAACTTTCTCACACATGCTGACATCCAAGACATCCGAATCATGAGATATTGTGAGAGCTGCAAATGAAAACACACCAGAAAGAGAGCATCCTTTCCCCAAGAGGTGAAAGTAAAACCTCAGCTTAAGCTGTCCCAGAGGAGCCTGTACAGATCTGGCCCTGGGGCTTATGTACCAGGGAGTAGCAGAGTTAGCTGCAGACCCTTAGAGGTTAGTTTATGACCAAATGAAAGCAAAGTCTGGATTTCATGAAAAATGTTGGTCAGTGTTTAACAAAACTGCAAGGAAAAAAAAATCACAAGGGTTTTTTAGTTTTAAAAATAGCTCTGTCAACTGAGGACATTGGTAAAGAATGGGTAATTTCTGCAGCCTCAGTGACTGCCTTGTCTTCCCTACAACAGTCTGGATGTCTTTGCAAATGCCCACAGACTCCTGCTGGTTTTACCTTTTGTTTTAAATAACAATATGAAAGCTCTTCACTGTGGTTGCCATCCTTCTGACCACAAACTACCTACAGTGATCACCACTGGAAAGCCCCAGTGCTTATCACCAGTGACCACACCATTTAAGGCCTGAACACTGCAATTTGCTGCACAGCAGCAGTCTGGCAAGTCCATGTGATGTCCCTCGTGTCATGCCCAAGACACCACAACATCTATAATTAGAGCAGGACATGCCTGTGGCATTGTGGTGAACATTATCAACAACTTCCTTTTTGCTGCTACTTGCAAGAGCTTGTTGCTGACATACCCAAGGAATTACGAGCCTAGCTGAGTTGCAAGAACAGTGTTATTTTCTCCATCTTTCTTCCTACTTCCCTGTCTGTACTGATGTTTACTTCCCTTGCTTCTGATTTGCCCTAAGTGCCTCAGTGGAGGGACCATCTTTTTATCCTGCTGTTGCAGGAGACCCCAGTCCCTGTTGGACATAGTGGCAAGGTAAGAGTTCTGTGTTAGTGATGAGCATTCTCCCCGTGAGTCTAGAGAACAAGCACGTTCCATCCAACACAAAAAGATGTTTGAAATAGGGTTCATGAAGTGTATAGGAGGACCTAGTTCAGTGCTGTATTCCCAGGTCAGACTATGCTCCAAGGAGAGGCCTTCCAAAAAGATTAATTGTGGTGAAAAGCCTGGGAAGTCAGAAAGATGGCTTTGAAATCTAGTCAGTTTTAAAAATCAAAGTTTCTAAGGTCATGCCTGCCAAATGCTCTTTGCAACCAGCAGTGATTTCACAATCTTGTCCTCCAATTTTATTGCATTATTTTTTCACCTCTATTTCATAAAAGACTCACTTGTGTGGTGGGGCACAAAAAATCCCCAAGAAGTCAGAGAAAGGATACAGACAGTAAGTCCACAAGGTTGTTGAGGGTTTGAAGTAAACAAACAGGAAAGACATTTCCTTGAATTGCTTCAGGTTCTAGTACACTAAGGAGGTACCTTTGCCTATATTAGGTGAAATTTTTTTCAGAACTGGGTTTTTTACTATTGTTTCTTAAAGAGACAGCTTGAACTTCTCACTGCCCACAAAGAGCACAAGTAAGCCTGCACTGAGTCCTGGTTCCTGATTATCTTGGCACTAGAACCACAAAAATTACATCATCTCCTCCTCTACGTAAACTAGTGTCACATCTGTTTTGTAATTGAAGCTTTTATGAAACTTTGCCACAAGAGCACTGGGTGACTGTGCAGTAAACTGTGCTAAATGTCAGCATTGGATAACTAGAAGTTGCCACAATCCTAGGTTAGGCTCAAAAGTCAATGCTTTCTTTTTACATTTTCCCCTGTAAGCAGCAAACAGTGGAGGAAAGAGAAGCCTCCAAAAAGTTTACAAAAAGTAAAACATAAATGTAAATTATTCTACTGTCATTATTATTAAAATAGCATCAGGCATGTATTTAAAAAAAAAAAAAAGTTGTTACAGAAAAGAAGAAGTATGCCTTCAAGTACAGAACAGTGGGAGCAAGCTTTAGAGCCAGGGACTACCTTAGGGGCTGAGGGAGCACCCCTGCTCCTGGATCTGGCCACCTTTCCCCTTCCCCCCTCTTTTTCACAGCCAAGGCTTGGGTGAGCAAAGAGGCTGACTTCGGAGCTCCTTCCATGGGGAAGTCCAGCCTCCGCCTTTCTGGCCCCTCCCTGTCATCTGGGGAGGGAGCTTCCACCCTTTGGAGAAAACATCATTAATTTTCCACCATGTTTCCAGATGTTCATTATTTTTCTTTCTTCTTTGTGTAAGGGCTTTCTGAAAAACACTTCAAGTTTTGGCAAGCCAGCTGTCACCCAAAAGAACTTACTGGTACTTAACCCCGTGCAGATGAAGCAGCCCAAGAAGCGTGACAATTACAATAAATTAGTATCACACACTTCCTCTCCTATCCCCTGTGTCTTTATCATCCATTTAAATGCAGTCTCTTCACCGTAGGAACTTCCTCTTCCTATGCATTTGTACCATGCCTAAAGGAGCAGGATGCTGCTGTCAGTCTGTCATCTTGGGGGAGACAAACATGTACATGTACATGGGCGTGCACTGATCTTCCATTCAAACCTGTGAATGTTTCCCAATACACAAATACCACGGGAAAATAAATATACGAAGCATAAATCATCCTTCAAGACCAGGTTTGTAGTTCTTGCAGATCCTCAAGCTCCCACTGTAGTCAAGGGAAATATTGTATGTACAAAGTGCATGCTGCCTTCATTGCTGCATGATGGGCTTGTGTGAGGCAGCTCTTGGCTCTCTGCCCCCAGTGTTTAGGCAGCAACAGAAGGGAAACAAAAAATGTGGCCTAAGCCCCTGGAAATACACAAGTACATCTAAAGAGCTGGGGTGGAATAAACAATTTTTTTTGCTGTGCCCCTGTAAGGTTTTATGGTCTTTGTTTCTCCCACAGAGGGGTTTCTAGGTAAGAGGTATCTCAGCCATGACATATTTGAATTATTTGGAAGTCTGGTGATGTTTCTATACAAAACCATTTAATTGTTGCAACTAGGAAGCTGAAACTTCCCAGGGCTTTCTTTTTTTTCTTTTTTCTTTCTTTTTTTTTTTCCTTTTTTTTTTTTCCTTTTTTTTTTTTCTTCTACTGCACTGCTTTTACCTGCCCCAAAGCCCTCGTTTAAACATGCATGAGGAGCAATGTCTGGCAGAGAATAGACTGATTGCACTGCAGACATGTCACCATGTTTCCACTGGGTTATTTGGGGGGGCTGTAGCTGTGTCAATGGCAGATCTCTTGCTGTCTCATATGGGCAGGGTTTTTGTCTGACCCTACTGTGAGAAGGGACCAGGGGAACCAGTGGGCCCCCATTTACACCCTAATCCACCCCGATGGCAAATTCGTTATTTCCTGGCCTCTCCTTATCTCCATCATCCTCTTCATATGCTTATCTCACCATCTCTGAATTGTGGATAAGTAACAGCAACCCTTTAAATTGCTGCTCTACAGGCAGGAAAACGACAACAAATTTTGGGTTTACAAGTAGTTATCAAAAAGCAACTGCTTTTACAGCAAAACTGCCCTTATTTTATGTGCCACTTTCACATTCTGGTTTTGTTTGCTCTCTGTAATTTAGTCAGCAGGGGAGAGGCATATAAATTTCCTGTGCATGCTGCCAGCAGTTTTTGCCCTTGAAAGCTCAGATCAGCAGGTAGCAAGCTGGGGCTACTCGGGATGCACACGAGAGCGGCAAAATCAGCGCCGAGATCTGTAGGAAGCAATGAAATCGTATTAACTTGGTAGAGGTGTGATTTAGGAAATCTCACGTTGTCACATACCTTAGAAGATAACAACCGTAACACCCACAATAATTAAACGTGATAGCAGCAATAGTTAGTGTTATGTTTACATTTCAAATTAAAAAAAAAAAAAAAAAAAAAAGAGAGAGAGAGAGAAAGCCCAAAACAATCTTTCATTGTTTCGCAGGACTGGTCTCTCGCAAGTTGAAATAAAGTACTGGAGCAATATACTGTTCTCTAGGGGTTAATGTTACATTAATCAGAACTGACAAGCATGAAAATCATTCTTTGTTGTCTTTAAATTGCTAATTTAAGATTGAAATCTAAAACGCTTGAGCACTGATCGTTAACACTGACGCTCAAACAAAACCCAAGTAAAATCTTCTCTCCTATGGGCACCTAAACAATTGTTTTACATTTGGTTGAGAAAACAAATGCAAAGTCTGTAACTAAATCCTAATGTATCGTTTAAGTGTTTCCATTCACAGGCTTTCTTTGGCTAAACTTCAACGAATTGTACTACAGTTTAATTGAAAAGCAGCATTTGCACAGGCATTTACATCTGAAGGCAGAAATAGTGGCATTGTACCATGTGGTGCAGTGGCAGCAAGAATTCCCCCAAATCCAATTTTTTACAGGTATTTTTTTTTTCGAGTTGCAGAGGTATTGCGAAGAGGTGACTCTCAACTGAGATACTAAGCAAAGTCTGAGATATTCAGTAATAAGAAGCTTATTTAATAAGCTCATTAAAGTTTAAAAAATGTATTAAAGGGTACAGTCAGTGCAATGGAGACGGACACGAGATAAAATCAAGGGGAATGACACACCATCAACTGTGCAGCTACAAAACTAACCAAAAAGAAGTATGCAGCAGCAAAACAAATAGACAGGCATGTCCTTCTTCTGCTTCTTTAATGGAATTACAGGCTATGTTAGGGGCCGTATTAAGTCCAGTTTCTTTTGCCAGTTTGAAGATTTGCAGGTTCAGGTCTATTTGCAGCCACAGCTTCCACCGAAGTCCTTGGACATACGCATTTGCCGCTGAAATAAGCTGAAGCTGAATCTGCAGGTTGGTTGAAGCAAACTCTCTGGCCCCAAACCATTTAAATCCAAACCCATCAATGCATCTCTTTTGACCTGTTCCCCTGTGATGAGAAGGGCGGAATAAAGGCATCTGTGATAGAGTCATTCTCTGTGTGACTGTACGGGTGCTCCACTGGGAGGATGAGAGTAGAAGGACTGGGAGGAAAAGCTGTGCTCTCAGTCTGTCTGAGGAGCCAGTGAGCTACAGTAGCTGTGATAGCCAGCATCCAGAGTGAAGAATGTCACATTTATCACATCTGAGCACTTCGCCTTTCTTTGAAATTACAGTAAAGCAGGGTTGAGCTATGCAGACATACTTCCCACATCCATTGACCTCGATAGGAGATCCATAGCAAATCTTAGGGCAGAACCTGCTACACAAAAGACGTGTTAAAGACAGAAGCACTGTCATGCAGAACAAGCTCTTAGAGTAGAAGAAAAGGACTCAGCATTTGGCCAAGGAGTGGGGTCATGCACTGAGGGTGCTTTGTATTCTGGGAAGGATGTGGGAGGATGACTCTCCAGGCTCATGTGGAGCAAAGGCGAAGGAATATAGGATTTAGGGAAAGCGAAAATGCAAGAGATTCTGAGCACTCTCTCATCTGGCAGCCAAATCGAGGATATGAAGGTTTCTGCAGAGGAAAGCACTCATCTTTCCTTCTGGTTGATAGGAGTGTAACATTGTCCTTGAATTAAGAATTAATTTTGTTTGTTAATCCTTTGTTTGTTAAACCCCAACATCACTAAGAAATCTCCTTCTGCTGTTTAGACTCAAAGTCAGTTCGAATCTAGGTACAACCAAATCAGATATCCATCATGTGGTATGCTCCTGGAGCAGGACCCAGTGGAGCAGGTAAAGAAAATATTGATGAAGGTGCTTTCTAAAGGATATTTTGGATTCATAGCCATAAGGGATAACTCCGGAGTCTGAAAATTAAAAATATTTTTCTCTGTACACTTGTTTTTACAAGAAGCAGTGATTTAATTTATATATTTTTGTTGCATTAAATTCTACCTCTTCACACTTCCAATGCATGTTTGGCTGTTTTCTATGAAAGATTGGCAGAAACAGGAGCTGTCTGATTACTTCTAGTAACAGTATTTGTGCCAGCATTGGAACTCAGAAGCTCACCAGCAGCACAAGGAGAACAAGCCAAATGGTTAATAATGAAAAGGAACCTCAGAGTCTCAGATCTTTCAATTAAAATCAACAGCACATGCCTAAACAACTGTTTGTTAAATTTTCACTTCTATTTCAAGCTATTTAAAAATAAGAAGTAATAAGCAAAAAAACCTACCCTAAAATGCCATTAAGTATTTAACATGGTCAATAGGCCTTCAGATCCCTGGGTCCAAATACTTCTATACTGTTTAACCATTTTACCCATGGAAATAGGTTTGACTGCATTTGTCTGGCAAAGAAAATGTGAAGAAGTAAAGGGAAATCAAATGGGAGGAAGAAGGATGGAATAAGCATGGCATTAACCTTGACAATGACAGTTTTCACTCAAATCAGTATTAAAGTCAGCATTTTCTGTTTTCTTTATTCTTATGAAAGAAAGTAGGGAAAGTCTTGGAAAAAAATCTGGTGATTCCTAATGTCATATGTACACTTTACAGTTTTTGTTTTGCTTTTAAATCTGCAGATCATTTGAAAACTCAGGAATCATCACAAACTTTCACCCCATTTTTGAAAAACGCATATTTGCAAAATACATCTTCTGTGTTTGAACCCAGTTGAAGTTTGATGAAATAAGTAGGGGTGGGATTCAGTAGACCAGCAGACACCCAAACACAAGTATCCCTACACAGGCTGCAAGTGCAGGATTCCATTGCCTAAGGATAAGTAAGGCATCTGTCACCCCTGAGGCATCTGGGTTGGGGAGAGGTGCCCAGGCCCACAGGCACCTCCAGGAAGATTTGATTCTTCTCAGACCCTCCCTCATGCCAGTCAGCCTCCAAGGACGCCTTTGGTGCCCAGAGATGTCTCTAGAGCTTATATTTAAGCAACTAAGTGTGTCTGCATTCATGTTATAGGCAGTGGAGATCCAAGGCTTTATTCAGTTGCCTACGTGTCAGAATCTAAAGCAGCGTGAGAATCCTTAAGGTTCTGAGACACCTGCCCAGAGCCAGTAGATATGGCACAGGACATATGGGAACTGATGCATTTCCAGAAGGAAACCTGGAGGCCAGGAAGGACATCCCACAGCCTCTCAAGTGACACTTGATGTTCACAGAATTAAATGGGCTCTTGGTGAGTGGGTTCAAAGGAGATTGAATTCTAGAGATTCACTGAACCAGCCATTGGCTCTCTGCTTAGAGTCAGCCTAGGGAGAGCTGCAGTGCTCATTTAAGCACCCAGTACCATTTGAGAAGTCACAGGTTAGCCCATCTTGTCTCCAGCTGCTGCTCCAGAAGAGCATTACAGTCCTGCAGGTTATATGCCAGGTTGGCCAACCCTGTTTGAACATCTCACACCACAGAAGTACCTCAGGTACATCTTACACAAGTTCCTCCCTCACCCCCGGCTCTGCTGGGAATTAAAACACTTAGTTTATAGGTAGAGACCAATATGTACGAGTCTTCATCTTGAACTGAACTGCAACCCAAAAACTTCACAGGTGCTGGAGAAAATCCTGTTATTTTCAGGGTTACACACAGAATTTCCCTTTGAGCCCTGAATCTGTTTATAGATAAATTTTGTTTGTAGTATTTTGTTTGTATCAACAAACATGGCAACACAACAAACTCCCACTCCACATCTTGCATGAAGGTAAGCATGCACACCTTCCCCAAACTGGTAATACTAGTGTATATGTGTATTGAGCTTTTAGATATGCTTTCTGAGATTCACCTTCTTCTGCGTGATTTTAAAATGCTCCCACTGTTTTGGAAAAAAAAAAATCTATTTATCATCTAGGGCTGAACTAGAAAGCATCAAGCTGCTCATATTAACATATGCAAATTTGTGATTTATTATCGCTCCCCTCATGTCATTTATTTTCTGTGCCTCAGATGTGCAATTAACTTAATGTAGTCAGGCCCATCTGCCAACATCTACACAAGACATGACTGTACTGTTGTAAAAGCAAAAGAACAAATTTCCTGATCACCAGTATTGCCTTGCACTTCAGGGAAGATGGCTGGCTCTAGAGGAGGAGAAATTTCATCCAGGAGCTGCTTGAACTCAAGAGAGTTCCTGGTGCAAGGAGTGCGGGTGCAGGCAGAGCGAAACCAGAGCAGGGACCTCACATGGGAGCAGTGCGGCTGCCAGGATGACATCATACCCTGCAAGCACCAGGGACACACAGGAGCACCACTCCTAACTGGGGAGCTGCAAACAAGTAAAAGTGTTCACATCAGCAAGAGCAAAAGATGACTCCACGTTTGTTTAAAGCTTGCTTTCCTTTCTTTATCTTATGAAAGACTTTCTCTCTTTCCCTTTTCACCAGTTTTGAGCACTCAAACCATAATACCAGACCCAAACCTCGTGGAGACAAAGACACCTGGTATCACATCAACTCTGTTTTCAGATAGACTCAGAAGGCTTGGTTAGCCTACCACTTTGTTGTTCTGGAATATCAAAAACTATTACTATTTTATAATTATGTTTATATTTGACAGAAATTTGAAATTTCGTACATTTGCAAAAGTTTAGATGCCTCACTTGGAATAATAGCTTATGATGTTTCCTTCTGCCAAATGCACTAAATAATTTTTTTCAGTTGTATGAATGCAGTAGTTGTATATAATTCTGGCAACCATTTAAAAATACATCAAAACTATTTGCCATATTGGAACACTTTAACATTAAGTCAGAGGTGGTGTTTCAGTTAGAGGTGGTTTTCCCCTCCAGAGAATGTTTTCACACATAATAGGAGGTTACATTGCTTATAGGGATTTATTACATTTGCTTGCTTCTTGACAATATATTCTGTATCTGTCATCCATTTTCATAAATGCTGAATGAATTTTGAATTAAACTACATTTGGGAAATCAATTTCTGTCTGTCTCAATAAATCACAACATTCTAGCTATAATGTCTGGATGGTGGAAAGGAGTTTGGTCTCATTATGTGTCCCCTAAGGCTCAGGAATTCTCTTATCAGCCTTGAATGTTTTTAAGGTGGATGCTATTTAGAAGAATAAATACATGACTCAGAGAAAGGTTAAAGGAAGGTGAAAAATTTTAAGCAGGCTGTCACTAAAGGCACACATGAAGCAGGGTGCATATGGTAAGAGCAGCGCACAGCAATTCAGTGACTTACTTGTTATGCTGAAGCCAAATCCCAGCTCCAAATCAATATTTTGCAATGGATTACCCAATGTGGCAGGAATAGAGATTGAAGTCTGCCTTAACCCAATAAGGGTATGAAATGTGCTTAGTCAGTATCAGCTGAAATGTTGTCCATTAACACAGGGAAATCACACACAAACAAGAAAATAAAAAAATACTAACTTTATTCTGCGTTAAATCAGATACTGCAGAGATAGCAGAGACATGGCAAATCTCTCTTATCACTTGAACGGGGTTTCAAAATATAGGTGCTATTTGATGAGAGAGAGAGGGGTGTTAGAGAGATGATAGACTACCAACATTTAAAATTGGCATAAATAAAAACGAATTTTTCAGGATCACAATCACTTTGTGAATAGCTAATTAAAGTGGCCATTTAGGATATAAAGGGAGCTGGTGACAAGGCCTCAGGCTGTGTCTGAGTGAGCCAACAGCTTCGACTAGAGTTAAGTATGTGCATGGCTGAGAGCCACCATTTCCCATTTGCATTGCTGGCCTTAGCCTTCCTGTGAGCAGCCCAGGATCAAAGTCTCCTCCGGATGCTTAGGAAAAACAGGGTTTGGGATTATTTCTCAGTGCCCTGGATGGTAATAGCATGAGTCTCACCTGTACTTCATTCACCCAGACAACGTGGACAAGACCTCCAATGTGTGCGGAGGCATCCGGAGCTTGGACTCCCCCTCTAGAGGCTCCCGGGGCTGCGGAGCCCTGGTGAGAGCAGCCTGCAAAGGCAGGTGAAGAGGTCTCAGAAGGGATGGTGAGTCAGTCTGGTCTTGAGAGCAGATCCAACATCCACTTAGCCAACGCACAGACACGGACACAGAACTGGATTGAGATCATGAGTGTGAGAATAGTGTAATAGGATTCCAGCAAGAAAAAGCACGGAAGGATTAGTTTGCCAACTATGAATCAAGAAGAAACTGCTACTGTTAAAGATGGAGATAGGAACTTGACAAAATAGTTATGTGAAAATTGTCAAAGTTGTTTTAAAACATCTAATGGGGAAATGCAAACGTGGAATCACTAAGCATGAACAATTGCCATAAATATTTTGATTAGGCAACAGTATTTCACTTTAAAGTTAGAAATTTTAAATACATTTGAAGCCTTGTGACTTCATCTGTATACATTTTTTATGACCTTCTGAAAGCACCGTGATAAAGCGACCCTGCAGACAAATGGAATTGTGCCTCTTGGCCACATCTTGCTAACACCGTCTCAGCAGTCTCATTAGAAACAGAAAGAATGGGAATGCACTACTGGAGCAGAATTGAGGCAACCAGGGCCTATAGATTTCAACTTTTAAACTGAAACACATTTTCTATGATGACACAACTAGAAACACAGAAACAGATGTGAGAAATTTTGATGCTGTCGTGAAAATATCCTAAGGCATAATGGATCCAAAACAAGAGCGGGGGATCTGAAATGCTCACACTGCATCAAACCACTACTTGTTTATGGTGGCTAAGCAGCATCACACACATCACAACCACATTCTGCAATGGCCAGCAGCACCTCACACTGACTTTATGAGCAGGTTCACATAAACCACAAGCCAACCTTCTCTAGCAAAAAGTGATGCTGCCCAGTCAGGAGGGAGTTTTCACAAGATTCTTCTTGTCCCAAACACAGCCTGCCCTACACAGGGCAGAGCAGAAGCCACGCACAAGTGTAAATTAATTCAGTGCTTGCAGAACTGGAAAGCAGCTAGAAACAGCTGGCTGCACTTCAGAAACTTTAGTTCTAAAAGTATCAGTGTAAAGATGCATCAAATTTACCAAACAGGACATCTACAGGATGTTAGTTTACAAGTCTTTTGCCTATTTAAGTTTCTGTAATGAAACCTGAGAGTGAAAAAGTACTCAATAGATGGGTAACAGGGACCTGATAAGAGATTGGGGTTTTTTATCACGTGAGCTGCCTTGCAGAAGTTTCCACAAACAACATGCACGGAGATATGATATGAAGGAGTTTCATGGGCTGAGATCGCCGGTACGGTGTGTGACTGTCACATCCGGGCAGCGGCCAGGCCAGAGATGGCTCCTGGCGGCACCGGCGAGCCGGGGGAGCCACCGGGCGGGTCTCGCAGGGCAGCGCTCAGCTCACACCGCCCACAGAGCTCCCGCTGTGCTGGGATGAGGACGACGCCACCGATGACAAATCACGGGTGAAAATGTAGGAAGGAAATCTGGACACCCACTCCTGGGGGGTCCGAGACCTCGCTTCTTCCCGGCTGGGTACAGACCCACCCCAGGGCAAGCAGGTGCCCCGCGGGCACGGGCCGGGGCAGCGGCAGCTCCTCAGCTCCTCAGGAACCGGCTCCCGACACCCGCCCGCCGCTCCCCGCCAGGCTTTCCGCGTCCGGCCCCGCGGGACCGACCCGCTCGGCCCGGCGGGCGGGGGAGGCCGGGGGAGGTGGGAGGAGACGTGGGAAGGACTTCGGTTGCCACTACAAATCTGGTGACAGAGCCGCCGCCGGCACATGGCGATGGGCAGGTGGGCGCGGGGCGGCGGCAGGGCCCGGAGCGGCCGCGGGGGTGCGGGTGGTGGGCGAGTGCGGGGATGTTCGCGGCGCTCCCCCGCCGCGCGTTTCCCCGCGGCCCTCCCCGCCGCCCGCTGCCCGCTGCCCTCCCCGCCCGGGCGGGGGTGTGGGGCGGGTGGGGGCGGCCCCGCGCGGCACTGACGTCGTGGAGGGGCCGCTCCGAGGCGGCGGCGGCTCGGGGCGCCCAAGATGGCGGCGGGTGAAGGGTGCGTGCGGGACCGGCGGGCGGGGGCGGGAGCGGCAGTGGCGCGGCGGCGCTGCCAGCCCGCCCGGGGCCGGCCTGCGGGGAGCAGGTGCCCTGCGGAGGGGAGCGCGGGGCGGGAGACAGCGGCGCCTTTTCCCCGGGGAAGGACGGTAGGGGCGGCGCGGTGCCTGCGGAGGGGCACCTGAGGAGGAGGCGCTCGTTGTCGCAGGGGCGAGCTGGGCAAGGCATGGGTTCGGGGGAGCGAGACCCTGGGACCGGCAGGGGTTCTGCCGCCTTCCTCCCGCGCTCGGTGTGTGGCGGGCAACCCCTGCGTGGGGCCCGCTCCCTTCCACGTCCCTGAGGGGCCGGGAGGACGTCGAGGTGAGGGAGCGCTTGGGGAGGAGTGGAGGGTGGCGGTGAGCAGGGCCCGCCGCTCTCGGCTCCTGGCTGTGGTGGCCAGAGGCGAAGTCGCGCCATGTCGCGGTGCGCCGGGAAGCGCCGGACCTTCTGCGGGAAAGGCAGCACGGCACCGAGCCCCGGGCCAGCGTAGCCGGGTGTCTACTTGCAGGGGCTGTCAGAACAGGAGCTGTCAGGGTAGTCAGAGGTGCTCGTTTTTCTAAACGGAGAGAACTGTCAAGTGTAACTTCAGACCAGTAAGAAATGCTGTGTTTTCCGTGCTTATGTGAAAGTGCTTCGGTCTGTATTGTTTGTTTATCGTGAAGTCTCCACTGCAGGAAACGCGCGGTTCTTTGCAGTAGTAGACATCGAATGTAAAGCTGTACCGCTGTCTGTGGTGTCCTGGGGTAAACGACCACTTCTAGGCAGCACACTGGATATACATTCTTTAGCTGGTAAAAAAAAAAAAATAGAGAAAAAAAGTTAAATGGCGATCCGCACGGCTCCAAGGGAAGGAGACTGGGGGATTTCTTGTTAAAGGCTCTTCTGTTAGAAATCGGAAATAATTCACAAAATTTCTTTTTGAAGTGCTGCTTTGATTTCAAGTCTGAACTGTTACTCCTGCAGGACTGTACTGCAGCTGGAAGTTACGCACATCAGTGTTTCGCTGAGTTGTTTTGTTAAAGAAAACTCGTTTGAAAAAGCATTAAAGCAGTACTTTGTAGTACTGCCTTCTAGTTAGTGTACTTGTTATCTAAAACTTTGAGTTGTTTAAGTACCCATAATTCCTGTGTTTTCAGATATTCAACAGGTACTCTGAACCTGATGAAAATCAGTTGGTAAACGGTCATCTGATTTAAAAGCCAGAATATAAATGGGGCACAAGAGCATACACCCGTGTATATCTAATTGTAAAACTATGTACTGCATTTCTAGTCTAATGCTTGAGACTTCTCATTTATGTGCCAGGCAATTAATTACACAGGTAGTGACTAAGGGAAAAATACATCCTTTTGTTTATATTTATAGTTACATTTTATCAATTAATCAGCTGTGAAAATGAACCTTAAATCCTTGAAATCTTGAATTCTTGTTTGCATGGAACAGAAATGGAAGAAAATAATCAATTTTAGTGACTTCTAAGTTGATTTTGGCATCAACTACTTTTTCAGCTCATGAATTACCCAAAAATGTACATTTTGCCAGCCATTCTTGAGTGGAACAAAAGGAATGAGCATGTCAGTAAGGCTGAGATCTAGTACAACAAAAAAATCCTTTTCTATATATCTTTGTTTTTAGCTTGTGAAACTTTGGTGCAAAATTTCTGTGTATCTGTCTGTTTCCAGACAACTTAATGCTTTCAACAGTACTATTCTATATGCTAGTAGTTGTTATTTTGCTTAGTACTTCAGCTCAGGTCTGTGGTAAGAACACGGGGGGGGGGGGCAGGGGGGCTTGATCTCTGAAGTGCTGGTCAACTAATTCAAAGTTTCTTTGTGTGTGTGCACAGAACTGAACCTCAGGAGAGAAGAATGCAGAAACTAGTGCTGAATAACTTCCTTTAGGGAATTCTAACATTGGAGCATTAGCTTGTACTATTTTATTCTAGCTGCAGTGTTCTAGTAAGTGTGGGAATGAGTATGCAGTATTTTTCCTGTTTCTTCCACCATTATCTGTCACTTCACTCTTGTTTTCACCCTGAGATTTTTTGCCAAGTTTTGGTTCTAAGGTACAGTTTTTAAATGTGAGTTGATGCAGTCTCAGTACTTACATTCATGATGTCAGTGTGCTGCTTGACATTCATCTGAAGTTTTCTAGGTTTCAGTTTTGTACTCTTAAGCTTTTTTGCAGTCTTTTCAGATATTTCTGTCTTTTTGACCAAACTGCATTTTGATTTCTTCACGTTTTTTGTCAAAGAAAGACTTCTTTCTCCCGTGCTAAGATGTTTCCTCCCCCTCCCCCTTCCACCCTGTCTCTTTTCTGCACACATCGACGTAGGTGGGAAAATGTCATGCTGGCTTGGTTGCTGGTGGGGGAGCTGGGGCTTTAGGCTTTTCCCTTCAAGGTGCTGATCTTGTGCTTTCGTAGAATTGTGCTGCTTTTGCATGAAGAGCTTGAATGTGCAGTCCTGATTTACACAGTGGTCGTCCTGAGATCAGTGGATTACTTTTGTTCTCAGTCCAGTATCTGCTCACACTGAGGCATGTAAGCAGTTTTAGTCTTGAGAATGTTTTTAAAAGTGCGAAAAAAATAATCTGACCATATAATATTAAAAGGAAGGAAAAATAAGCCACAGGTTTTACATGGTGACTTTAACAAATCCAGACAGAGTTGACCTGTCGGATTCCTCTGACTGACAGCATTGCTGTGTGTGACAGCCCTGTGGGAAGGCAGGGTTTAGTGTTCTTTTCTGGTCTGCTGGAAAGGACCGTTACTAATATGCTATGCAGTAGAATCTATTTATGTTAGCCCAAAACCACAAAGATCAGTCTTGACACTTAAAATTCTCTTAAAATACCATATTGAATTATTGCAGCACACTTTACATACATACTACTATCCTGAATTTTATCAGTGTTATAAAAGTTCCACTTTGTTGGGGAAAAGAGGTTATCAGACTAGAAGACACGAGATAATGCTGATGGTCTTATTTATGAAGACAATATAAAAAGCAAACTTACTCTGCACAACAATTTGTAAAAGAATCTAATTGGCAGCCTACAGATGGATTGCCTTTTAGAAGGAATGAGCATTATGAGTGCAAGCAAGATGAAGAAGTTAAGCAAGCCATTACTTTTGTGACCACAGCACACAAGGGATCTCAACCTCCCCTAATACACTGTGGCTGGTACTTGATCTGGGAGTTGCTGAATGGCTCCCCAGAGGTCATGCTGCCTGAAATTCTTCAGTGCAGTGGGTATGGACTGGAGACAACTCTTAGCCAGAATGAATGAGAGATTAATATGGGCATGTAAAACTGTGTACACTTCTTTAGTTTCTCTACAACTGGTTCAAGCTTTTCTTCATTACAGAATAAATTCTATACAACACATGCAATGCTGGATGCGGATTATGTGCTTAGAGACTTAATACAGCTCTTATGTTGATATCTGTATTGTAACATTTTAAAAGGCACTAGCCATGGGCCAGTTAACCAAACAAAGCCATTTTTTGTTGAATCTTTTAAGGACAACTTTTATCAAAGTACCAGATGAAGATTAGAGTTTCTCTTCTAGCTGGCTAGAACCAACCTGTTTCCCTTCCTTAGCAGTGTCATGTCATTGTACGTTAGGATTCCCTCTATCTAAAGCTTAGCTTACACTAAACCTCTGCTCTATATTGAGTAACATATTCGTGTGTGTTTCAGGACTGTAGAAATTGATAAATATTAGCATATTTAAGGCTAATAGCTGGAATATAGTTTTCTGGGCTCTGTCCAGAGTTGTGTAAAGCACTCAGTACTTTTGTAGTATGGTCTATTTACCTGTAAAGCGTAGAGTCCAGGACCTTGCTATTGGACAGCCTAGGCCAGGTCCAGAGCATGCATTTGTAATGGCAAACTCATCTCACTTGGCATAGGCTGAATATTTGACAAAGCCTTGAACTCCTCAGGTGAATTAATTGTTTAATCTGGCAAGCACTGCGCATAATGGTACTGGTGCTGTGTGCTCTTTGGCCCTTCTGATCAGTGATGTGGTAGGCACAAATGCCCCAGATCAAATGTAATCACTTCCTGATGCATCATAGCACCATTATCATTTTTCTCTAGATGTTATAGCTAAACGAGATAGTGAAAGAAAATGGTTAAAACAAGAAAGAGAAAAACACTGTCTCTTTAATTTTTTGCAAATCAGACACTCTCTGGGTAAATGCACCTTATAGGAGGAAGCAAAAACAGCAGCTTTGAATAAATAAATGCAACCATACAAACTTAATAAAGGATATGAGCCAGTGCCAGCCAGATTTTTAAATGATCTTCTGAAGACCTGGATTAGAAAGTTTTAATAAAGTTTGTGGTAACTGATGTAGACACCTCCTGGTGTTTCTGTCTCTAGAAATCAAGTTCTGCTTTGCCAAGTTACTCTTTCAGAGGTGTTAGGATGATGTGTTAAAATGTAGATATTTAAGATACATTATTGTAGAAATAGTATAATGAGGTTGACTGGGCACAGAGGGGCACTGAGTTAATTAAAGGTATGGGTTAATTAAGGGCTTGAGTTGTATAAAGCCTCGTTTGTCTGAACTGTTGGCACTGTGTAAACATAATAAATTTAAGTGAACTTTGCACTTCTGCACCTGTATGCTTAGGGATAGAATTAATAGGAGAATTTTGGCCTCACAGAATAGTTTGAGTTGGAAGGGACCATAAGGATCCTGTCCCCCAATCCCCTGCTGTGCACAGGGACACCTCCAATTAGACTGAGTTGCTTAAAGACCAATCCCACCTGGCCCTGAACACTTCTAGGCTTGGAGGCTTCCTCAGCTGCTCTGAGCAACCTTTCTCACTTGAAGTTGTGTCTGTGTCTGAACTCTGTAACAGTATCTTTTAACAAAATCAGTGCCGCTTAATAAAAAAGAACAAACTGGGTCTAAAGTGTAGCGTTTAGTATGCTTCAGTCCTGAGCCACAAAGCGCTGGGAATATAAACAGTGGTATGAAGGCAATTTAGTGTGAATGTTGTACTGCTGTTGAAGGTGTTGAGTGTGTGAGTGTGGCTCCACATGACTGATTGCTTTCATGTGTTTGGTGGGACTCAGTTGGATGATGATTGTGATCTTAACCTCAACATGAATTTGGTACACTGACTCCTGTAAAAGAGATACAGTTGGGTATTTATGAACTATAACTTTCTTTTCTTTAGTTGCAGATTGAAATATCATGGACAGAAAATAGTTTGGATGATGTGTTTTGCCAGCATATCTCTGCAATTTCAGTTCTAACTGGATAATGGATAAGTGTAAGCACGTAGGACGTCTGCGACTGGCCCAAGATCACTCCATTCTCAATCCTCAGAAATGGCATTGCATGGACTGCAATACTACAGAATCTGTGTGGGCGTGCCTCAGCTGCTCGCATGTGGCATGTGGAAGATACATCGAGGAACATGCACTAAAGCACTTTCAGGAGAGCAGCCACCCAGTGGCATTGGAAGTAAATGAGCTGTATGTTTTCTGTTATCTCTGCGACGATTACGTTCTCAATGATAACGCAACCGGTGATCTAAAACTCTTGCGGAGTACATTAAGTGCAATCAAGAGTCAGAACTATGAGTGCACTACTCGAAGTGGGAGGACTTTGCGTTCTATGGGTACAAGTGATGATTCCTACCTTTCACATGGTGGTGCCCAAGCCATGCTTCGGAATGAAGATCGAATGTTCACAGCTCTCTGGCACCGACGGCGTGCAGTCCTTGGCAAAGTATTCAGATCGTGGCTTGAGTTGACACCTACTGGAAAAAGGATTTTGGAAGAAGAAAGACATCAAGAAGAAGCAGAGCTGAAAAAGGACAAAGCCAGGAAGAGAAGACAAGAACGAAAACGTGAGTTGAAAGCAGAGATGGAAAAGATGCCTCCAAGAAAGAGCAGTCGTTTACAAAATCAGATTAGAATGTCCTTAAAAACAGAACTTTGCCCTCAGAAAACACCACAGAACATGGAATCTGTGGCAGAGTTGAAAGAAACATATACCTCAGATGAACTGAGATTGAGAAAAATAAGTGACTCTCCAATTAAACGAAGGCCCACAGTGACTCCTGGAGTAACAGGACTGAGAAACCTGGGAAACACATGCTATATGAATTCTGTCCTGCAGGTATTAAGTCACTTACTTATTTTTCGAGAATGCTTTTTAAAGCTTGATCTCAACCAAACTCAGGAACTGCTGGCAACAGCAACCAATGGTAAAACAAGATCTTCGTCCAAACACCTGTCAATAGCTGCCTCAACATTACACGTGAATGAGACCCAAGAGAAAGTAAAGGGATCTTATGCTGTGAGGAGGCCTAGTTTATCCTCTGGATTAAGTGGAGGAGCATCAAAAAGTATGGAACTCATTCAGCCCAGGGAGCCCAGTTCAAAGCATATTTCTCTCTGTCATGAGTTGCATACTCTATTCCAGGTTATGTGGTCTGGCAAATGGGCACTGGTGTCTCCTTTTGCCATGCTTCATTCTGTGTGGAGACTAATTCCAGCCTTCAGAGGGTATGCCCAACAAGATGCTCAGGAATTTCTCTGTGAACTTTTGGATAAAGTACAGCAGGAACTGGAGACTACAGGGACCAGATACCCAGCTCTCATCCCTGCTTCTCAGAGAAAACTTATAAAGCAGGTTTTGAATGTGGTTAACAACATTTTTCATGGACAGCTATTAAGTCAGGTATGTTTTATGATTACTTTTTAAAAGGTGTTTAATGATTTGTAGTTCTGGATTTACACTAGTCAGTCAGGGATGGACATACTTCAAAGGTTTGTACATTTATAACTATTGAGGGGGGATGGTGAGGATATATTACACAGTTTCAGAAGAAATATTGCACATTTTCAATAGAAGCCACCCTGTAGCCCCCACCGCTATGAAAAAACAGGCCGTGCAAACCCAATACACCTGGTAATCATAAAAGTCTTAAATTTGTCATTTTAAAATGCACCTTTCCACCTACTGAGAAATATTTGTGTTTGCTGTTAAGCACCAACTCATTTGGAGGAATAAAGAATTTACAATTTTAAGTATGTGTCTTATCACTATAGTGATACTAGACAAGAGGTGTTAAGGAATGTGTTAATCTCGTGTAAGTGGAAACTGATTAGGTAATGGATGTCAAACAGGATATTATTTCACTAAATAGCTTGAATTTGAGATTGATTACCAGTGAGTAATTGCATGTCATGATGCTATGTACAGAAATACTAATACTTCTTTTCTGTTACAACACAAAGATACAGAAGGCTCTGTCAACACAGGAACCAAATTTGTGAGGGGAGGCAATGGTGGTTTTCCTTCTTTCTGCATGACTACTCTCTTTTTTTTATTTTCTACTTCTCAGCTCCCCATTAAGTATTTCGGTGTGTTCACTTACTGTTATGCATATCCCAACAGTGTGTGTGTACAAATGTCTGAGTAGTGACTGAACAAACAAATGCTTGTTTCTGTTGAATTAATCTAAAAACTAACCACATTGCAGGAGGAACAGAAGTTGGGAAATTCCTGGTTCCTGGAATGGATCTGTAGTATACATGAATATGTTACTGAGGGAGTGCAGAAGCATTTGATGAATACTGTGTGTAAAGAAAAGATTTAACACAAAAATGTCTGTTCTGACTGATTGATGGTTTAATGTTTTAATATGTAAAGCTAGAAATCCAAGTGGTTTTTGACTAAGGATTGTTTACTGCTACAATACCTGTAAACTTCATAGTAAGGTCACAGGGTTATTTGCAGCATATGTCTGCCTTCAGTCATCCTAGGTTTTGTGAAACTACTGGAAACTGTTAGATCTATCAATAAAACCGGATCACCAGCTACCTTCCATCTGGCCCAGTGTACAAGCACTTCTGTTGGCATGCTTCCTTTCTTTGGGTAGTACATATTGTGTATCAGTGTTGCACAACTGGAAGTGTTTAGTATTTTATGTCATTAAAGAGCTTTTTTGTTTGAAAATCCCATTCCTCTCCAAAATAACAATTTTGTTAGCAAATAAGGTAATTTTTTAGGAATACTGACAAGATTTGCTTGCGTTCCAAACCTCCTTACAGGATTCATTGCTTTGGTAAGGATTTTCAAGGCTCTAAAGATACAGCATCATTTCAGTAATAACTACTTCTTTCACATATTTTTAGCTTTCCGTGAAGAGGTTTGTGACTAGAAACCCTCCCACCTTCCTGAGACCAGGAGGGGAGTAGTGAGAATTCACTATTGAGTAAACTAAACAAACAAACCCCAAAGCAATACAAGACAAAACAAACACCCCTCACTTCCACACTATTGAGTAAAACGGAAAGGGAATTAAACAGTTTTGAGGTATCCTGTGACTTCTGTGGCTACACAGCTCTAACTGCAGCTTCTCAATGTCTATGTGCAAAATACAGCCTTGATGATCTCAAGAATGCCTGAAGTGAGAGGAACAAGTAAAAGAGTATTGAGGCTGTTATCTGTAGTAATTTCTCCCCGGCTCATTAGGCAGTTTCCATAGACTGTCCAACACTTTACACTCCCAGTGTTCCCTTTGTCTTCTGCCACTCCTTTGTTTTAGTTTAGTCTTCACTTGTGGTTTTGAACATAATAAATAAGGAAAAAGTAAGCCCTGAAGATTTACATTTCTTCCTTGTAAAATATATTCAGGTCATCTTAATGATTTAGTCCCCGGTGTTTGCATATGGAAACATGAGCTTTAAAAACTCTGTTAGGCAATTATTTTCCTTTCCTCAGTAAGATTCCTGCGTCATGATTTCACTAGGCATTTGTCAGAACTGCTTTAATGAAATTAACAAAAAAAGCAAGAGAACACCCATTCAGGGCGGAAAAAAACCCCAAACTTCTTGCTGTGTCATCACATCTTTGACAGTGTTGGCTCTTAAAAGCAAGGAGTGTATGTTTAGTCCTTCTAGGCTTAACTTTATCTACCTATAAGATAAAGTAATACTGTGATAAATATAGTAATAAAAATAAAGTAATATGTAGTACTGTGACAGTATTACAATTTCTCTC
Organism: Aphelocoma coerulescens; assembly: GCF_041296385.1. Classification (NCBI taxonomy): domain Eukaryota; kingdom Metazoa; phylum Chordata; class Aves; order Passeriformes; family Corvidae; genus Aphelocoma; species Aphelocoma coerulescens. Next base: position 46,673,138 of record NC_091014.1, on the reverse strand, counting down.
TAGAAGATAGTTGGAGCCGTTCCCAGCTGCACTTTTACATCCTACTTCATTGAAGAAGGAGAATTGAGAAGTGTGTTTCTGTGTGCAGTTGCCTTCCATTTTAGAACCCCTAAAATGTTGCTATGTTTACTGGCCTTTTGTATACAAAATATAAATTCAAGTTACGTGATTCTGTGAGATACTCACGTGCCATGAAGTCAGTCTTCCTGACCTTCAAACTTCAGGAGTACTATGAACTACTCTTGATAAAGTATGCAGAGGATCCCTTACAGTTCTGATAAGCTGTGTGTTTACTTAGGTATCACATTACTTTCACATGTGCAGCTAAACATTTTCCCCCTTCTAGTTCTAATTTAACTTGAAGGGAAGTAATAATCCTGAGTTTGCCATCAGTCTGTTGCTATTGAAGTGCTGCCTGCTTCAGCACTAACTGAATTTAGGATATAAAATAAAGAAAGCAGAGAATTGAGTGTTTGAGAATCTTATGCAGGCTAGTTTTTTATAACTAGAAAAAGTTTTGGGTGATATCAAAACAATTGCACGTTATGTATGAGGTAGTTGTTTTTGTTTTGCTATGTTCTCAGCTAATTTAAAGTAAGTTTTCTTCATCTACTGCTTGAAATATTTTACTATTTTATGGAGTACTAGACCAGGTAGTGGGTAACTCCATAAACAGCATGAGCAAATGGCCTCTGGTTTTTATTTTATGTTTATTCTAATACCTCTTTTAGGATTTCAGCTTTTTACTTTGCAGTACTGACTGTGAAACTTCAATACCTGGTACATCTAAGAGAAGTAAAGATCTGCATTATAGTTGCAAAACCCTTCCCCTCTGTTGTCTTCTCAGATGCTAGTCGTCCTGCAGCCATTGTCTGGAGAGAGTGGCTCATAGCGCTCAAACCCATTGGGACTCTGAGCAGATGCCAATATGTCTATTAAAATACTAGTTGTTCTCAATCCCTCAGTGCTTGTACTCTTGTGGGAGGTCCTTACTCTCTCCTGTCCTCAGTTCTTCAATGGGAAAGGAGAAACTACTGTGCTATGAACTCATGTGGCAGCGGTAAACTGACCGACACTGGCTCCCAGATCTTTAAAGTACACTTCAAGAGCTCAAGTATGTTAGCTGTTGTCTCTCTCAAGAGTTTTTTGGCTTGTGTTTTTTTAAATGGTACCAACTAAATAGCACAGTACATACCAGTTTTTAAAGTATGTTTATTTCAATCTCTGTCTATATTAAGCAAGGAAGGGGACAGGTGTATTTCTAAAAATCCAGAAATTGAAATAGCAGATGTTATTGTGTGCCACATGCACGCAGAAATCATGCGAGCAGAAATTCTTGTACAAGGGTGAAATCCATCTTGAGCTCCCTTCTCCAGGCTGCACAGTCCCAGCTCTCTCAGCCTTTCCTCATAGGTCAGGTATGTCCAAGGCCTTTCATCATGTTCCTGGCCCTTTGGTGGACTCAGGCCAGCATATCCACGTCTCCCTTTTTTCTGAGCACTGGGCCCAGCACTTCAGCTGTGTGGGGGCTGAGGAGAGGGGAGGGATCACCTGCCTGGACCTGCTGGTGATGTTCTGCCAACTCCAGCTGCAGAGGCTCTTGGCCTTTTTTGCCATAAGGGCATGTTACTGGCTCATGGCCAGCTTGTCCCCCCGTCATTCTCTTCCCACCCAGCCTGTACTGGTGCCTGGGTGATTCCTGCCCAGGAGCAGAGTGATGTTTCCTTTTGTAGAGCTTCATGAGGTTCCTGTTGTCCCATTTCCCGGCCCTGTCCCACTCCCCCTGGGTGGCAGTGCCCCCAGCCGGCCTACCAGCCACTCCTCCTGCTTTGTGTCATCTGCAAGCTTCTCAGAGTTCAGAAAAATTGGCTCCAATATTTTTTTACAGCAGTACCTAGTAAGAACTAGCTTTTAATACTCTAGGCATGCTTAAAACATCCTAAGCAGTTTGATTACTTCCTGATCATTTTGAAGGTGGAATCTGAGCATCTGCCCTGCTCCTGCTCAGCATGGCAGAATAACAGCATGCACTGGTCAGAGAAATGACTATGCCAAATCCCAGAGTGAAGTAGGTTCTAACCAGTGTAGTATGTAAACTATTCTTAAACTATTCTTGAAGTGTATTTCAGGACAGATTGTCTGAGAAAAGGGGAAGTGTGCAATTTTTGAGTTGTTTGAAAGCCTTCAGTTTTGGGTAGTATTCTGTGGGTTAGACTTTGGGCGAGAATGCTGAGGGTGATCCATGTAGTCCTGGGTATTAAGTCTGCCATTGAATAGACTGTTAAAAAGATGAAAACTTCAGGTAGGTAATGTGAGGATTTGCACTTAAACCAGTTGATATCATGTATACCGATTTCTATATTTTGGTGTTAGTCTTTGTGCTTTTATGTTTAGCCTGAACCACAAAATGATTGTCAAGTTGTTTTCCAAATAGGTGAAAGTAACAAATTAATCTATAAGAGGCCATTGAATCACAGACCACAGTTAGCTATGGTTATGCTTTATGTTATTCTGCTAAATAGATAAAGATCATTTTGATGATGCTGTATGCTTATCACTGCAAGTTCAGTTGGGTTTTTTTTATGCTGATTGTCATATGAATTCTGCTTAGGGTTCCAGAGAACCCCTTCAAATTCAGTTACTTTCCTGTGCCAAAATTGAGTTACTAGTCATTATATATATGTCTCATCTAGTGAAAGCACAAAAATGGGACTGGCTGCTTTACTCTTCTTAAGACCAACAAAGAAAACGTTGGGGGCAGAGGTGGTTAAGAGTTTTCTTTCTTCCATGCAAGTGCAGGGAACATAGGCAAAACAGTTGATGATGAAGTTGGCTTTTTCTGCAGCAATATGTTAACTATTTTCTTTGGCTGCATTTACACTGAATGCCATCCAGGGCAGTGGCTGTCCATCAAGTTATTGTGGCCACAATGATGCTTGTCTGAGTAGTCTCCGTGCTTAGCTTGAATCAAGCAATTTGATCCAGCTCTTTTCAGTCTGGCCTTTGGCCCATGATTGAATACTAAGCTTTAACCAAACAATTGTATTTAGTACCCGTGTTTCAAGGCATGAGAGGGTGATCAGGGCAGAACATAAGGTAGAGAGTTCAGACTAGCTAAAATCTGTAATTTACTTTGCTCTAATGTAAACTTCTCATTTGCTTTGTCATAAATGACAGCACTAAAGTTTCCTATAGTAGCAATTCTGAATTATAATGGGGAGGTGGAATCAAACCCTGAGTTTGTGAAGTTTAGTCATAAAGATAGACATCACTAACCAGATTGCTAGAGTAGACTCAATTCCCTGTTACTGTGGTGCATACTTATACTATACAAAGTTACACTGGACAAGTGCATAAAGTTTTTGCCCTTTGAGTTCACGTTTGGGGTTCTTTTTGTTTTGTGTTTTATAAAATCTCATCTCATTCAACCAACTTTGAACAGTTTGTACAATTTCTGTCCCTCTCAAGAAAAAAGAAAATCTGCGTTGTGCTGTGTGAATGATAATGGAGTGTGAGATAAAGGAGTCCCATTTAGGACAGGAGGAAGAGTGATGGCAATGTTGTGAAGCCAGTGGCAATGGACAGGGCAGTGCAGATGGACTGCACAGAAGGCTAGGAATCCTCCTGCTTTTTGGGTAATTCAGTTGGTAAGCGCAGGCCTGGCTGAGAAAAGCACTTCTACCCTTGTTGCAGCCGTGCTTGGCTGTCCTTTCCCTCCGTGTCCAGGAGCAGTGAGCGCACAGGGGCTGATGGGGTTGGCCACACTTGCCCGGGTGTATCGGGTTACTGGGCTGTGGGCAACTACATAAATCCCAGAGTTTAACTCTGCTGCAGTGAGGACTGGCTTGGATTTGAGAAAATAAGTGCAGCTGTATATCAGTACAGGGTTTTGTCCCCACAAATCGGCTTTACTCCCAGTTGCATGATGAGATGCGAAGCAGATTTTTGCATCTGCTTATCTTCTTCAGTTTTTTGACTGACAAAAATTGGAAGCTGGGTCTATTAGTTTCTTTTTCTCTGGGATAGTAGTTATTAGCTAGTTGGAAAAGAAGATCTTAACCTAGATTATTAATATAATACACTAAAACTTCAGAACATGTTAAAATTATCTGTGTTGAGGTCATGTGTGTTCTTCATTCTGAGCTCCTTAATCTTAAGTGTGCATTCCTGTGCAACAAATTCTTAAGTAACTCATCAATTAAATAAACTTTTGGCCCAACAAAACTACCCGTTTGTACAGCAGAAATTCATTAGTCATTCTGGGTTTAAGCTAGAGTGTGGTTGAACTGTGGCCAAACATACCTTTTTGTCTTCCATGTCTAGATTTCTGCTCTGAATTACTAATAATTTGTGGCTTAGAAACATTGCCAGATGTTAGCACTTACAAAAGACACTCCTGACAGGGTAAATTAAAACAGAAGAATCTCCTCTTCTCTGCCATGTAAGTTTGAAGTTTTGTTTTCTAAGAACGAGGCAGTGGCATTTTCATCTTAGAACTTAAAGCAGTTAACAGCTTTCTAACTGCACTGCTAAAAGTTTGTGCTGGGACACAAATCCACATCTGCCCTAGGTGGCTGATGCAGAGGTCGAGTACAAGTTGTTGCAGCTAATGAGTGCACTTACAAGAACACCTAGGAGGAAGATACCATGAGGTGATGGATTGGTCCTTATATAAATGATCATGAAATACCAAATCAGGCTGAATAATGACCTAACAGCAAACCCTCAGAGGAAAACAAAGGAGCTTCTGGACAAAACTGAGTGTATTTTCACACTTGTGTAGGCTTACTAACCAAATTGAAGGGAACTACACTGAATTTATGTAGAACAGCAGCAGCATAAAGGAAATAACAATCTTTGGATGTCACATGAATTTTCATTCCTTTATTGCTGTGTCTTTGTGTTAGTTGTTCCAAACAGCTTGTGCTGTTTTCCTAAATAGGAAGCATGCAACACCTAATGTGTTGTCTTTCCAGCTTAGAAGAGCTACTGCTTTTAACTTATTTTCCTAAGTATTGAATGTTATAATAAATTAATTGTCCTCTGCTGTAGTATCTGCATTTTCCAGGTTGACTCACTTCACTTCTTTACATTTTATTTATGTTGTCTTACTGCTTGTCCTTTCCCTAGTGTGACGATGGATCCACTTACTGAAAGAAGAAATAAATTATTTTTACCTGTTAATTTTTCTTTGAAGAAGTGTGCTTCCTAATCCAGGCTTCCCTGGAAGACTTACAAAGTAAGAAGGATATGACTTTAAAATCCCCAGCTGTTCCTTTTTTTTTTTTAATTTTCGTTTTTCTTTTTTGTGTGTATGTGTTTTTGATTTATTTGTATTTATTTTTAAATTACCCTATATTATAATTTCTCATGCAAATTTTCCTTTTGGAGAAAAGACTCCTGAGACTTCACCAGCTGCTTTCTTTTGGACAGTCCCAGACAGAACATTTTGACACTGTTTTTGTTTCTCAGTAAAACATAAGAGCACTTACTTGTTTGTGATAACAGTTTTGGACATGCTGCTTCAGAGAAAAGAAATTAGGTGTATCATTTCTGTTGTTAAATGACTTTGTCTTGTCTTTGGTTACCCTTGGTTATCTCGAGGAAAAAGAATCTTTTTGTAGAGCTATGTTATGGTACACTTTTAGCAAAGTAAATTTTTGAGTGTAAGAAGCCGGTTAAATATCTTTTTTACAGGTTACATGTCTTACCTGTGACAATAAATCAAATACCATAGAACCTTTCTGGGACCTGTCCCTGGAGTTTCCCGAGAGGTATCACTGCAATGGCAAGGAGATGTCGTCTCAGTATCCATGTCTGCTGACAGAAATGCTGGCCAAGTTTACAGAAACTGAAGCTTTGGAAGGAAAGATATATGCGTGTGATCAGTGCAACAGTGAGTAAAGGCAGTATGTACTCATGCATACGTTCTCTGTGTAAAATATAAACTGACAGTACAAGAATAGAAGTCTTAAAAGTGTGTTGCAAACAAAGACCTTCTTGTTATGTCCTGGTGTGGTCACTTGACGGCTGTTACTTGCCCCCTAGAAGATTAAATTGTTCAAAAGATGTTTTGAAGTGTGGTGCTTCTTTTAGATACAGCCTCATGACACACTAATGGGGTTTCTAATACTCCCAGCTGAAGAAGCCATCACCTTTTTAAATTAAGGTGACTAACGTAAGTGACCACAAGTATTTTTTACTTGCATCATAGAATAATCCTTGCAAAATGGCTCTCAGAGTGTATCCTTTTTAAGGAGGCACATACCATAGATATTTAGGTCCACACAAATTCTGTGGATAAATCTTAGACTGAAATACAAGGCTGTTACCAAGATTTGTATTGTGTAACTGTGTGTTTGACCTCAGCAAAACGAAGGAAGTTTTCTTCTAAACCAGTTATACTCACAGAAGCTCAGAAGCAGCTTATGGTGTGTCGACTACCTCAGGTTCTCAGATTACACCTTAAACGGTTTAGGTAAGTAGTACCACAAAAAAAAGTGTTGCAATCAGACAGATTCAGTCTTGCTCTACCACTGCTTAGGATCAATGTTTTTCAGCATCAGTTTCATTTCCCTTTACTGGTGTGGTGAGAAATAGTTACTGGAAACTTATTTTTCTTGTTCAATTGAAACATCAGTAAGATATGTTGTAAGTAGGGAATTAACTTTTTGGATTTCAGATACTTGATACTTTAGTACCAAAATTACTTCATTCTTGTTTTCGGTCAAAACTTACTAACCTTGCTCTGAACTTTATTGATAAAAATTAATCTTGGGATATCTTGAGGTAGAGTAGGATGCTCATAATCACTAATACACAAACCTGGACTGTATTTGGTGGAAGTCTCAGATAACCTTCCAAATACATAAATGCATTTAGCCTCAGAAATGGACATGGCATCTCTGTGAACTCTTAGCCCGCCTATCAGTACTGTCTGTCCCTTGTACAAAGGAAACTGAAAATGAGATAGAATAAATGAGAAATACCAAAGAGGTACCAAATAGGTGGGAAATACTTCCCACTCACCATTGCAGAGATCCTAAGATGGATGTTTCAGAAGATGAAAACAGTAGGTACCATAGACACATTTAAAAGGCCTTGAAACAAAGAAGTGAAAGAGGAAGCCTAGAAAAAAATGCCTAGCATTTATTTTGTGCACAGGATAATAGTGAAAATATTATGTTGTGTTAAAACATAATTCAGAATGCTGTGCTCTTTCTTTAAAAAAAACCTTAAGTTTTCATTTGATTTACCTTTCCAGGTGGTCAGGACGTAATCACCGTGAGAAGATTGGTGTACATGTTAGTTTTGATCAAATGCTAAACATGGAGCCTTATTGCTGCAGGGAATCCCTCAAGTCTCTCCTTCCTGACTGCTTCATCTACGACCTATCTGCTGTGGTAATGCATCATGGGAAAGGATTTGGCTCAGGGCACTACACTGCCTACTGCTACAATTCCGAAGGAGGTAGGAACCTGCTGGGAAATGAGCAGTGAGGGAGAAAGGGGGGGCGTTGTAATTCTAAACTCATACAATGACTGTCTTTTCTCAAAAGCAAAAGGGAATCACTTGTAGCTGAACTGCCTGGAATGAGAAGGCCAATAGTAGACCAATAGTTCAGTTGTAGACCAATAGCTCAGTTTTTGTATTGCCTTGTTAAATGTGTTCAAGCTATAAACTCTCTTGTAAATCTGAGGAAGCTAAGCTGGGCTTTTAAAACATTGAAGCAAATAAACCAGCCCAACTGGAACAGTTTACTATTTGTACACAACTCATTAAATGGGACCAAACACTAATTAATTATTAAATATGATGCAGTTACTTAAAATCAGTGTCCTGATGACTTTCTTTTCTGGTATATTTCCCTTTTGTAGGATTTTGGGTACACTGCAATGATTCGAAACTCAACATGTGCACTATGGAAGAAGTATGCAAGGCTCAAGCCTACATTTTGTTTTACAGCCAACGACTTACTCAGGCAAATGGACATGGTAGAGTCCCCTGTCCCAGCACAGCTGAAAGTCAGCAGCATACAGAATTAGCTGGCTGTTCCATGGACAACAGTAGCAGCTAATCCAAAGCCAGTTAACTGTGTGTATGGTAAAGATTTAAATTGTCATAACTATGTATTTTTAAAAGGAAGTACAGTATTGTACTTTTTCAATGTTTATATAGTTTTGTATTAGTTGAAGTACTCTTTACAATGGTTAGTAAGAGTTTTTATTGACAGTAAGTAACTAAGTACCTAGAATTTCAATACAGCTATTTTTTTAAGGAAGAGATTGCTATGTGCATTTAACTTTTACCTCAGGCTATTTTTTTAAGCTGGTTTTGTATTTTGATAATATTTTTGAATCGGTCTAGAAAACTTACTTCAAAGGGCAACTGATATTTTTCTGGTTAATTTTCTGTATATGCTTGTGTACATTTTATAGTATAGTTCTAATGATACCGTGATTCTTACTGTCTTGCAGGAATTGCTACTAGGTCTTAGAATATTGACATTCACCAGCAAGGAATGTTAAAACATGTCAGATAGAAAATGAATTTTTCCAAGGCAACTTTCTGTGAAATTATTTTGCAAGCTTGAATGGCTATACTAAAGATACATGGATAGAATTTCTTAAAATCTGGACTTGAGGAAATAGAGCATGAAGTTATTTTCATGTAAGTATGGTAAGGGGAGTGTTTAATAACACAAGAATGTATCTTTACCAAGACTTGCATGTTTTAGCCTTAACAAACCTGACAACTTAAAACTCAAGTGCCAAATTCAAAGTAATTTAACAACCAGGGGCTTTTTTATTCCAAAAATTTAAAAGCTTTCTTAAACAAGCAAAAACTCAGTAACACCCCAACAACAAAACCACACTCACTCCTCCCACTATCATTGCTACAAGAACATTAGCATCCCTTCTCTTGAATTGGACCAGCTTACTTTAAGCTGTGGCAAGCATTGTCTGTCTCAGTCATCCGTTAACAAACAGCTGATGAAAAGCAGCTGCAATGTTTGCATCAAAGCATTCTCAGTCTGGTTTCATCACCCGCAACTGCTGTACCTTGTACTCCATGGTCCTACCACTAGCATTAACAGAACTGTGCAGTGAGGAGAATTTAACAAGCTGGAATCATCAATCCTCCACATACAGTAGTTAATGCCAATTAAATTTTAATTGTGAAGTTATTTTGCGTAAGTCCTATGCAAATTGTTACCTCATCTTCTGCAAAGTTTTACCTCAATAAAATGCCTTGATGTGGACAGAAGAGTATGTGTGGACTGGAATTAATTCCTACATTATCATTACATTTTTAAAAATAATTTTTAGATTTTTTCTAACATTAACTATACAGCTGCTTTGGCCATCTGTCAGTGATTTAACAGCTGGTTTTATAAGTGACTTTTGTTATCATTTCTGTTTCTGAAAGATGCCATATAGCATATAGCACATAGCTTGCATATAGCAAGCACATAGCAGCCTCAGATCTCAAACTTCTTGGTCTTGTGCTCATCCTAATTAAGTATGCAAAACAGTTCAGGTGTTGGTTTGGGGATTTTTTTTTGGTTGCTTGGTTTTTTTGTGTTTGTGGGTTTGTTTGGTTTTTTTTTTTTTGCCAAAAGCCACGTGCTCAAGTGAGTGATCTGACAAATGTACTTGTTATGGCTATTGAGTCTTTCAAATACTTTCCTCTGCTGTTCTTGCTGGTGAGGAAATGAATGTAATTTAAACCCTTTTTTCTGCTTACAGATAGCTCAGAAAATTTGCCTTTCAGGCTTCCGATACTATTTTTTTTTCTTCCAAGCACATCTCTTAGGAGATCCATAGGGGTCTTCAGAGACTCAAGCATTAACGAAGGGTCTGTCTTTGGATGTGTAGAGAACAACTTGGGTGTAAGAGTTCATTAGTCTCAATCACTGCTATTAAGCACATACTCAAGTCCCTTAGAAGGAATCTTACCCGGCCATGTTTACTAGAAGGTTGCCTAGGCTGTACTTACAGCTATTCCCCTGCATTGCAGCAAAGATTGCTGAGTCTCAAGACTTTCTCTGAAAGACATTGTTATCTCAGCAAAAGCAAATCCAGTTTTCTTCCCATTGCTGCTCTTGGGTAGAACAAGAGAAGGGAAGGACAAAGAGAGAGTTCTAGTCCTCCTAATCGAGGGAGGGGGGAGGGTAGAGATGATTAGTGCAGTCCACCACGCAGATGAGCTAATTCAGGTGCTCTTCTCCACAGCTTCTGCTTCAGTTCTTAATACTTAACTAGTTCATGTAGTAGCTCTGCACCCTTTAACCAGATTAAGGCATAAGGCTGTTGGCCTCCTTTGCCATAAGGGCACATTACTGGCTCATGGACAGCTTGTCCCTCAGGTCCTTCTCCGGGCAGCTGCTTCCCACCCAGCCTGTACTGGTGCCTGGGGTGATTCCTGCCCAGGAGCAGGAGTGGTGATTCCCTTTGCAGAGCTGCATGAGGTTCCTCTTGTCTCATTTCCTGGGCCTGTCCTGCTCCCCTTGTGTGGCAGTGCCCCCAGCTGGCCTACCAGCCACTCCTCCTGCTTTGTGTCATCTGCAAACTTGCTTAGAGATCACAGGGATGCAGCATACAGGCTAAATTAGCATCACCTTAAACTGAAAAATCGTAACTGTTTCCAGTCCCAGATGGTAATTGATTTATGCATCCTGAGACCCCATGCCTTCACTTTTCTCTAGTAGTAATAAAGGCTTCCGTAGAGCCCTCTGCCATTTAAGAGATTCAGAGATTTAGCCTTGCTGAAAGAAAAAAAAATTGTAGTTTCAAAAACTGGGGACACAGACACTTCAAAAACAGCTAGGCAAAAAATTTACTGTTCATCTGAACTGCTGACTAGCCTACACAGCTTTTGGGTTTTTTCCTAAACCCCTTCCTAAAGAAGGGAGGTGTAAGTAGCAGTAGAAATGCAAAGCAAAGCTAAAATGAGTATGACTTTGAATTAAAAGAGTTGAGCACCTGTCATGGCAAAAACACAAATCAAAGACGATAAAAGAGTCACAGCAGAGCTGTTTGTTTTTTCTTTTACTTTAAAAATACTGAAATGTTCAAACCTATAAAAACAGAAAAGTCTCTTGAATCCTGGTAAAAAAAAATTACTATGTATATGTCTTAAAGAATGATAACCTGCTTCAAAGCATGCCATGCTTTTCTCAAGTTACATGGTCTTTATCTCTAAACACACCTTTGTGAAAGTGTTTGGCAAAAGCATTATTCTGTCAATGACTGGGGAAAATATACTGCCCACCTCCCATTCTGGACAGTTGACTGATGTTCCACAGAAGGCCGAGTACGAACAGTGCATAATCCTGGAAAATTAATAGCAGTGAAAAGACTTACTCTCTTCTTTTTTTTTTTTTTTTTTTTGAAGAAGGTAGGATTTGGTAAAATTCCTCCATCTCTACAAACACCAGCTGTAAAAAGCAAATTAACCAATTCCAGTTATGTTTACACATGCTATCATTAAGATTCCATACCATCCTACTATGGTTTTGTACTGGTCTGAAATACAAGTAGTATTTTGATACACTGAAGTGAACGATGCAATCACATCGAAAAACACAGCAGTTGTTTTCTTGCTAGAACAGGAACTTCACTTGCCTCCCCACATGCCATATTTCAGCCTCCTCTCTGAAATGTTATGGTTACACTCACCCTTAAAATACCATCTCCCTTGCAAGCCAGGTGGCTACACAGCAGCTGGATTCCACAAAGCTAGTGCTAGAACTGGTTTGTTATTTCACAAGCTAGAGTCTGGAGTAGGAGAGTACATTCATGGGGATAGTCCTTAGAAACACTACTTAGTACCAAGTTTATTTCCATTTTTTAATGAAATCTGCCACTAAAAAGGAAAACCCTGGTCTCTCTTGTACGGTGGCAAGTCTTAGCCAAAATGTGAAGTGCTATAAACTCCAAGACAATCTACCATCAATGCAAAAGCAGAAAAGAGTTTAAAAAGGAAACCTGTGACTCTGAACACTACTGCCTCTTCAGTAAAAGCAGCAGAATCTGGTTTTTAGGTGAAAAGCCCCTGTATTTTAAGTTTTTATTTTCCAGAAAGTACCCAAGCTACAGCAGCTTTCAGAAACATAGATGACCAAACCCATCCCTCCATGCAAAACTTGTACTTCTTGGCTGGCCATGTTTGTTGCACCCGCCAGCCCCGTCTTAGCCACATCTAAGAGGAGAAGCATGTTAGTTGAGTCTAAAATTAGGAAAATCTTAGTCCATACCTTCATCAAAAGGACACGTCACTCAACATCAAGCTGTACGCGCTCTAATGATGTGTCTCACAAGGTCTGTGTGAAAGAAAAACCCTGCCAAGTAGCTTCTGAACTCTGGTACCTAATAATCTCCACAAAAATTATCACCATGCTGGTGCACGTACAAGAAACAAGATGACCCCATCTTCTGGGTATTTGAAAACAGACTTCAACATCTGGCTCAAAAGTCTTTGGTAAACTTTTAATTTTGTCAAGTGACAAGAGAGCATGGTTCACTTACCAGACAGCACGGCCAGGACTTTTAACACAACAGGAACAGGCAGCCTGAAGAGCATGAAAGCAGTAGGCAATTAATTTATTTTAAGGAGATAGAAATAGGGCTTGCATTTTATATTGCAGGGTAGGAGGCTGAGGAGGCTGCAGGAGGGCCAGCAGCACAGGACCTTTGTATCCAGATACACTCAGTTAAATTTATAGGCAATAATCATCACACTCTGCAAGTGTTTTTCTGAGTCATTTCCACTACAATTTGTTACGCATGATTATCAGCCTCCATATGTGAACTAACAAACAGGCAGCAAGTTAAAAAGCTAAGAGGCCATAGTTCAAACTAGCTGTGATAGTCTGGGTCTGTTATATTCCAGTAAAGAAAAAAAGACACAGGGAAGAAAACACAGAATTCATCTGTAAAACCAAATGTTTTTAAAGTAACCATCAATGAAGTTAAGAAAGCCTTAAGCTATAGAAACAATCCCAAGTCCTACTGAGCTACTACTAAAAAGGCATTTTCTAGAGAGAAAAGTCTGGAAATTTCAGATAAAGCAGGAAAGAACTGAAACACATTTGTCTTGTTTCTAGCAGACTTTGTACAAAAATAGGTGAGCTGGAAGCCAGCCAGGCTACAGGAACCTGCTCGTATCACGTCAAGAAATGCAGAAGAGTATGGTCTTGTTAGCATAAATAAAAATAGCTGCAGCAATGTACCCAGCAACCCCACTCACCAGAGATTCTTTCAAGTGCCAGCTTTTACTTTGCAATGCACAAGCACCTACACTAGCTACTGTTTCTTGGGAAGCTGAGACACACATAACCACACATAACAGCTGCATAAATTAAAATTCATTGCTGGGATGCCAAAATTCCCAAACAGCAACAGCAGAAATACACATTTCAGTATCCCATTCCATCCATTTCTGCAAGTTTAAACAGCACTGAGTTTAAACAATACTTGTAATTGAGGAAAAAAACCCACCCCTGCCTATTATTTTTAAACTGCAGGCAGTACATGACACTGCTCCCCTCTAAATTGCAGCTCACATGCTCAGGTTTTAAAGGACAAAAATACAGCTTTTACCCAAAGACAGAGGAGAAAGGAACTGATACTTTTAATAAGAATTCCATAGAAAGACAGGCTGTGACTATAAAGGAGAAGGTGAAGTGTCTCTGTTTCCTAAGCACTTATGTTTAAGGCACTGTTATCAACCTATTAACAGAGATGTCACTTTTATCACCAGTAACTACTGAAAATTTTAATATGCAAGTAATAAGGTAAAGGTACAGCACTGGAAGACATTGCATATAGGCCTGAAGAGCCATGTGATTTAGTTTACCTGTACAAATGAGATTGAACAGTCAGATTTCACTGCAGCAGGGAGACAAATAATGACTTTTTATGTCAAGAAAACATCAAATACTCGAGTATTGTGCCTGCACTAAGTAACTTTTAACACCCTAAAATAAATTGTTTTCCTTGCCCCACATCTTGTGCAATCAAATGTGAACTTTAGAGACAGGAAATCACATGAAATTTGACTGTGCCGAAGAGGTCATGCCAATGGTAAAGATTATGTACGGACATATGCTAAAATTGAGCTGACTTCAGCCCAAAGCTGCACATTGCTGCCACCAGCAGCAGAGACCACCAACTTCATATGACATGTTCTAATACAGCTGAAGTCTAAACTGAAGACTGGCACACTCAAAACCTTTACCACACACCTTGACTGTACTTGTCACATTTTGTCCTGTAAAGTGTTGATGACTTCTTGCCCTGTATCCCAGCACTGACAAGACTACTTAAACAAGCATGAAAGGCCAAGTTTCACATGAAGGGTAAGACAAGGTCCAGTTTCAAGACAAGAAATGGCAAATCAAGTTTGTAAAATATTTAATAGAGCAGTTTCCCAGTGGACTCCTGACCAGAATCATAACCAGACTTCTAAAAAGTATATATATTTTCAGATTTGAAAATTTGTCTTTATTTTTTACAAAATGGATTCCAGGAAGTTTAAAAGGCAATATCATAGAGGACTGGGGCGCAGAAATCAGGTGTAGTCATTCAAAGCATTCAAGTAGGAATATGGTCATATAAATATTTGAAAAGCATCTTTTATCATAAATGTTCAGAACAAAATGTATAACTCATTCCAAACTAAAAATTGAGCTTTATAGCACGTATTTCCCTGAACAGAAAAAATAAGTAACTTTCGAAATATTTCTAAAGGCCTGAAAGCTTTTTCCATGGTTAGTTACAATTAGAAGACTTGCCTTAGATTAAATTCCTTCCTTTCCAAATATGGAAAGTATTAACATCAGTCCACTGTTAAAACAGACAATGTGTTGCAAATTAATTCTGGTATAGTATGTTCCAAGAAAGCCTAGAGTATAAAGGTGCTGAGGTGGCTCTGAGTTAGTAGTCGTCTCCCCTGCTGACGACCTCCTTGCAGGTGGGGCGCAGCAGGATGGTGTGCTCGAACTGCGCCGTGTACGAGCCCTTGATGTCGCACAGGGGCGGGTACGGATCCACGATGCCCAGGTCGCACAGGTTCTTCAGCGCCATCAGGTATTTGCTCTCCCCCAGGCGATCCAGCCACCGGCGGCAGAAGGCAAGAGTACCAAAGTTTTCATTGATAACATTTAGTAAGTGTTTCGCTCTTGGAAGCCTTGAAGAAAAAAACCAAACAAGAACGTGTTTGAGAAGAAAGAGGTATCATCAGCAAGCATTCACTACAGAAATAAAACACACCGGTTAAGAGTAAGGTTAGATTGCAAGGTCTTTTCAGACTGCCTAGGCTTGGGATGTCTTTCTATATCAATCAGATCTCTCTTCAGAAAATAAAGTGCATTCTCCTCCTGCAAACAGATAGCCTTCGAAACAGACTGTGAACCTATCTGCAAGCTAAACTAAACATAGGAACAGGAATCGTTCTCTTAAAAAATAAAAGGACACTTCATTTTATAAAGAAAAACAGAATTCTTCCTGCTCCAGAGTGGTCAGTAATTGAACTAATTTTGGCAGAAGCTTGGTGGTTTAAAATGCTGAGTTTTCACTTCTGAAGTCAAATACTCGGTAAGCTTTTTATACATGCATCTTACAATATATAGGCATAAAAAATACATATTCATAGATCTACTAAGAACTAAGCTTATTTGCAGTCAAGAAGTTCCTTTGCGATCCTTAGGATGGGAAGAATTAGCCTATCTCACATTCCTAGTATGTGCTACGGAAAAGCATGTCTGCCTGCTCTGTTTCAACCAGAGTAGCCTTTGCTTCAGAAAATATGCTGCACTCCTAGAAATGCCAAAATGCAAACCCAGTGAAACTACAAAAGAGTGATTTCTTCATTTTAGAGCAATGCACTAAAACAAAGACTCAAAACTCTCAAAATATCCATAAAATAAAACAGATGGCACAAATACCTTGAATGCATTCTGGGAACAGCAGTTAAGACTAAGATTGTGGCACACAACCACACTACAGACATTGAGTCAAAAAACCCACTATACACTTAGTATACAGATGAAGACACAAGTATAATCTGTATATTACTAATCATAAAAAAAAATGGTAGGGAGATTATTAAAAAACCAATATAAAATTCTGAAAACATCTTTTCTCCATTTTCAGTTTCTTTGAAATAATTCTGTTTTGTTACAGATTTACAATCAGAGTGTATTTTTTAACAAGAATATTGCTAGTCCTGCCCTTTGAATCCTGACAGGCTTTTTAATTAGTGCAGAACATACACTGTAGCAAATCTAAGGGGGTGGTAGCTCTACAAAATACACCAACAAAATCCAACCTTATTGGCACATGCCCGACATCAAAGTTCTTCATATAATGAGAACACTCCATATCATCATGAACAACGCCTTTTCCTGTGCTACCAAAGGTTTCGATAGCATACACTTCACCTTCCTAAGGAGAGAAAAAAGGAACATGTTGCAATATGAAAGTGTGACATTGTGTCATTGTGATACAACATCCCAGTACTGAATAACTTCTGAATACAAGTAATTAAGATTCAATTGCCAAATCAATGTAGAAAAAATTCAGCATGGAGATTTCACATGTTACAGATATCTCCAAATCATCAACTATTTACATTACTACCATTTTATTTCAAGCCAGAAGTATCAGCGTGTTTGTAGTCACAATTTCTCAAAGTCGTTGCTGTTAAAACATTGTCAAGGCATACATCTAACACAGCTAAGAAACTACATTTGCTAACTGGAAGTGCTTCTCCTGTGCTATTCAGACAAAAGTCCTAGGAAATGCATAGTTTAGACACAGCAAATAGATGTTGATTACAGACACTTACTGCACTGATGAACTTTCTGCCCAATTTCTGCAAGAATTTTCTGGCAACAGGTGTTAGTATATACCCTTAACCTGCTCATTTCCATTCCACAAGATGAATTTCTTCAAGAAATGAAGGTGATACATATCTGCAAGGGCATTATCAAAATTCTAGCCAAGAACATACTGAAATGCCATTATACAAACTCATTTCTGCTGAGTGCATTCACATATCCTTAACAGCAGGACTGTGACAGGGACTTAAGCCAGGGCATCAAATGCTGATGGACACCATGAGTTGCACTGTTCATTTTATTAGGCTACTTTAAAAGTCACAAGCCCAAAATAAGAAGCCATATGAAAAGCAGTAACACAGGCTTCATATCCAAGATAAACTCTTGGAAGATATCCCTGAATATTCAACTGACTCATTAAAAAACCCACAAACCCTCAAAAACCCCCACACAATGCTGCCACAAGATTCACTTAACACACACTTTTTCTGAATAAGGATCATCAGAGGCTGTATTAGTCACAAAAAACTCACTAGATTGCAGTTTGATACTATAATTAGCGCAGTACAGTAAGACCTTGGCCGTGCTTCACATTCTTCACTGGCAAAACTCACTGTGTTTAATGATGTAGGATTGTGTCCTAAGTAACCTATAGAAACTGAAGAAATTAAAAAATGTCTTCTCCCCAAAACCAAACCATTAACTAAGTCAAACTAAGAAGCAGCCAAGTTTTCTATCTTCCTTTTCCAATACTCTTAATCCCTTTGCACAGTCCTATAGGTAAGATGATAGTTAAAACTTTTGTCTTTTTGTGTGCATCATAGGTCAACAACTATGATACAAGTTTTGGGTGATGAGAGTGGGCCTACCTCAGAAAACCATCCTGTCCCAACCACACCTGTGCCTATTCAGCTCTTACAAGTCTTATTTACCCTGTCAGACTTAACTGGTGGATCATTAATGATGAGGCTTAGAATGAAATTAAAAGCATCTTATCCCATCACCCATCTTTTAGATAAGCCTTCTTATCTCATTAGAACACAAGCTTCTGTGAAATTGGTGACTAAATCTCAGGTTCCATGTTTGAATACTGCCTCCCCAGTTGGTAGTTTGTCACATCATTGTACAGCCATTGCCCTTCCCCTGCTTCAGAACGCTATCCAAACATCTTTCAACCGGCCTCTCATATTAACTCTAAATACATTTAATTATTTTGTATCTGCAGAGAAAAACTGCACTGGAAGCTTTTCAAGATACTATAACAGTACTCACAAAAAGTTAGCCAAAACTACACTACAGATACATCTATCAAGAATTACCTGAGCAAGAGAAGATTTCATTACAGAATAAACAAACAAGGAGTCTGAATGACCTGCAAGTCCAAACACCTTTCACAAAAACTGATTTCCTGAATTCCACTTCACCCCTAAGTAAGAATTTCTGTCCTTTTCCATGCTCCTAAATACAACATTCCAACACTCCATTTAAATAATGTATACACACTGAGAAATAATTAAGCAAGAGTTTCAGTACGCATCATTATGGCCATTCAGATTTCAACAGTTGTGGGTTTCTTTTGGGATTTTTGTTTGGTCATTTATTCTTTTAATAGCAGGGTTCCAAGGCTTCAATTTCAGAAAGTGTTAGATACCTGAACACTCCAGGTGTAAAATGAAGAAGCCACTGAGATAACACTACTCCTTTACAGGAGCACTACACAGTACAGCAGTTATTCCGCTGCAATTATTCACCAGGATCACAAAAACTACAAATTGAAAGTGCACAGGAAATACTATTCTTGCAGTCACCCTGGGGAAATTCAAGAGAAAGATTAAGGAACTCAACTTACCTCCATTCTTGTGGCTTCTCCTCCTTTCACAATGGGTACTGTCTTTCCAGCATGTATCCTATACGGCCCAATGGAGTGTCCATTCAAATTGCGAATTGGCTTCACTTTGGAAGAAAACATTCATATTACAGGCAGTTTCCTAACAAATGGTAAATCCTTTAAGGCAATTTGGTTTGTTAGGCCACATTAAAAGTACAGTAGAGACTCATCATATTGCAGAGGAACTAAACACAGAACTATCCACGCATCTTGTACAAACACCAGCCAAGACACAAGTCAGTTTTGTATGCTTTAGCAAAGCTTCATAATTAAAGAGCAGCAACTCCAACAGTAACAAAAACTTAGTAATAAAGCCAACAGCAAGTATAAAATTATCTGTACAGTTCAAAACTGCTGTTTAGCATTCATCTTATCTGTTAAACATACAATACTTGGAAGGATAAACCAAGAACATTTCTCCAGAGGAAAGGCAAGCCAGCCATAAGCATGCATTTATGCAAGACTCATACCATACTTCTAGCAGAAAAGTCTTTTCAACATCATATGTCAAAATCAATATTTGAACAAATCTATATACATCTATACACTTCTAAAACAACTACCCATATATAAAGAAAATAACTTGCCTTGGTATGTTTTGCCATCAATTTCAACTTCATAAGACTCCATAACTTCCTGTATGGCCTCTCCCACATCACAGAGACGAACATCTATCCCAGCACACTGAAAATAAAATGCAAATATAAATGGAAAATAATCACAACACTTACTAAAAAAGACTTTGTAAATTACTTACATAATGATCATACCTTTATTCCAGTATTTGTGGCATCCTTTACAGCTTGTAATAATCTGTCATATTTTGGATTGAATGTGACTGTAAAAGCACAGTCAATAATACGACCTGGAATCAGCAGAAGTTAGTTAGCTTCACAGTCTTTGCACTGAAGAATGTTCTCAACGTTTTAATTAATAAATGAAAACTCACCACTAATATGTGTTCCAAAATCTATTTTGCAAATATCATTGTATTGCAGGACTGTTGGATCTCCAGCATTGGGAGTGTAGTGGGCAGCACAATTATTCAGAGAACACCCCGTAGGAAATGCAAGACCTGCATTTAAACCATTTTCCTTTATCAGCTTACGTGAGCAGTCTTCTAGTTTTTCACTAAAGGCAGAGGGGAGGGAGAAGAAAACAAAAAAAAAGAATAGAACAGTTGTCATTAGTATTTCTTATGATGACTTCAAATAAAGCAATGCAAGAACAAAAACTCAGAAAAATATTAAAAGCAAATGTTTTCATGGCAAATCAAACTATTTGTATGCTAAGTAGACAGACAATCCTAGGCTGAAAAACAAAAGCACAACACAACCTTCAGTTCTTTGTGTTGTTTCCTCTATCCTTTCTTGGGCAAAAATGAGTATTTCTCTAGTGTTTTTAATCTAAGTTTAAAATATTTATCCTTTACAAGCTACATTTAACCCATTCTTCCTGAGCAGCATAGGTTATACAACCAAAGTTTAGGCAAATTAAATGCATTCTTTACAATAACTGTGATTTAAAAGGAGGTGAGAAAAAGGAGATAAAGCCTCTTATTTATTAAAAAAAGTTTGATTATAAAAGGACCTTTCTTAAAAACTTTGAGTGATAACTATGATAAAGTAAAACCTTGTGAGACTAGCATTTGTTTTGGGGTTTTGTCTAATCTCAAGATGCTAGCTACTGCAAATCCACAAATAGACGTGTCCACCAGTGCATTCTCCTTTAGCGTCAGTGAATGAAGTAAACTGCAGCTCTCTGCAGTGCACCATACTGTGATTTTAAGAAAGCCAGAGAAACATGAAAAAAGAGAGCGTATTTTAATCAGCAAGACCCCATAGCCTGAGGTACTTTAAAA
The DNA here is from genome assembly GCF_041296385.1 of Aphelocoma coerulescens. NCBI lineage: Eukaryota > Metazoa > Chordata > Aves > Passeriformes > Corvidae > Aphelocoma > Aphelocoma coerulescens. The sequence continues at coordinate 46,652,546 of NC_091014.1, read as the reverse complement.
AAATAGTCATGTTTAGAGAAAATGACTGCTTAGAACAGTCAAACTGCATAATTTGCTATGACAGATTTGTTTCACCCAGACTAGTGAGCTGCCTTTCTTTTACTTTCCCTCACGGTATATTATGTCTGTTATCCTTGCACAGTTACCTTGGGGATCAGTTCTCATTAGCTTTCTTACTATCCTACTCTTGTCAGCACAGTCCTCAGTCACACCAGGCTGAAAGCACCTGATTTTGGAAGCTAAACTGTTCTGGATCAGTGCAGTACTTGGACAGTAGACATTCACTCTAGATAAACTGAAGGACAGAAAAAGTAATAGTTGGAAGAGTCACAAACATCAGTCCAGGCTAATTATTTCTTTAAACTTAATCAAATTCACGTTCATCTTAATCCATTTGCTCAGTTATTTCTTACTAGCTGAGAATAATAAAAACCCCACTGTGTTTCCACCAGAAACATCAGCCAGTCCATGAAGACTTAACATAGTCCAAACCTTCCTGCCCTGGACTGAATACACAGCCATGCTGCTTTTATGCCTCTTTGCCCAGTCCCAGCCACAGACTGCACCTGCACTGTCCACATGGCATTTCATGACAATTCTGGCAAGCGGCAGCAGTGCTACTGCTATTGCTGCTTCTCCCACTGCAGAGCAGCAAAGGCACTGAAATCTAAATGAAGCATATAATCAAAGTAGGTGAACATAATGGAATGCTTAGTTTAAAATTCAGTATAATCCCAAGCCCTGTAAAGCTGCATAAGCTAAAAATACAAGACAAAACTTAAAGGAAATAATTGGCAACACTGGTTGTGTACTTCAAACACAAATCTCCCCAACACTCATGACACGGTGAATTAAGCACACGAAACTGAGACTAAATCTCTCCCACTCTGGAAAATGGAGAAAAATCTGCGGCAGAGGTTTTCCAGAAGATGTGTGTCCTCACCAGATTTCTATCATTGTCATTCCAGGTTTTATCCAGCTCATAACGTATTTCCTCACTTGTCTGTGTGCCTCTGCAGCCTCCCGAAAATCATTCCAGATTTCCTCGCTGGCTTGGTCTAGTGCTTTCTTTTCTTCACTAGTTATTCTCCAAGCAGCAGTTCGCCTTGAAAATAAAGGAAATGTTTCAAGCAAGTTACTATAACCACAGCAGTCATTACAACTTCTGTCTAAAGCCTGCAAAGTGTTTATTAACCAGTCAGGCATAGACTCCCCTGTGTGTAACAGAAAAGATCTTGACAATTTTCAGAAAAAAGGAAGCCTGTTAAAAAAAAAAAATCTATCAGCACCACAGACTAACAGCTTTGAAAGGCAGTAATATCCTACCAAAGGCCCAGATAAGCAAGGTGCTTCAAGGCTGCCTAAGTTTTCAGAGACAGAACAGGCATATAAAATTCCTATTAATGCCTGCAATTCCACCTTAAATTCAGCAGGGAAAAAAAACTGCAACAGGCTCTACTCATGCAAAAGGTTTTGTTTTTTTCACAATCTTACACTCATTCAGACAGTGTTGTTCCTATGTAGAGATGAACCTCAGCACTGTAATGTGGCTGCTTGGCCCAGAAACTGTTGCTGACACAGACAATAAGCATCTTCAAAATTTAAGAGCTTGCAGTTCCAGTATTATTTTCATTCACACTCAGAACATTTAGGTAATAACACCCAACACAGTGCATGGTAACTATGACACATGCCAGAATGTTACTTTCTAAATGGGCTGGATGGTGAATTAACATTTGTTACAGGAGAGCACCACTCATTCTGGCTCTTTGGTACATTAACAGAACAAATACACTAATATTTTTTAATACAGAACTAAGTATAAGATTAGCTTTGAATATATTTTGCATTATGAAAAAATCCAATGCAACTAAGGTTCCATGAAAGCAAACAAACAAACATAATTAAAGTACTCCATCAACTGTCAGAACTTAACTAGAAGACTACTCTGACTACAAAGTAGAAATAACCCTTCAAATGGTGAAGCTGCAGCCATGTAACACTGCAAAAAACCCCAGTGATGACTCAAAGAACTCCATACACGCTATGCAAGACAAAAACTATTAAGAACAATACACAGCTACACGTGTTGGCAGGTGGGTCTTAAAAAGAAAATGAGTGGTGGACAAGATGGACCAAAGATGCTGAAATATACCGAAGTTTTCAAATTTAGAAATTAATGTAAATGAGTTGATTCTAAGCAAACAACTGAGTACACAGAGTGTAAAGGATTAGTTTTTGAAATCCAAAGGTGTAGCTTTTTACCCGTTTCATAGACATGTAACTTAGCTCCATTTTGACAGTCTTCTTTCCAGCCAAAAAATAGGTACAAGTGAATCAAGAGAGTATGCCCTGCAATTTTGCTGCATTGTGAACTAAGAATATATACTTATATCTAAATTGTAAGTATATATATATATACTAAGAATTTAAGAAGAGTTGAAAAGGTAAAGGACGATAACAGGCTAGTCCATAAATCTTTCTCAGGATGATGTGAGGATCCAAAATATCTTGAGACCCCTGTGCTTGTTTCCATTAACCTTTCTGCTCCTTTTCAGATAAAAGTAACAACAGTGCAAAGGAGAAATCCCATATTTACCTTTCTGAGCAGTTTTCTTGTTCCAATAGCAAGCACCACACATATTTCTCTTACAATTTGGCTAAATCTGGCAAATTCTACCAAAAAAAGGAAGCAATGGGCTGCAACACCTGGGCCCCTGCATTACCACTAGAAAACTGGACTTCCGCCAGCACAGTAGTCATTGAAGATGGAAAAGGTGCACTGCAGAAAAACACTGGGGACAGAGACTCAAGGATCCTTTCAGACTGTTCTGGATTCCAGCAGTGAACAACCCTTGGTAGCAAGAACTGCTGACAGAGTCTGGGCAGCTGCTCTGCCACCTGTCACAGACCTGAGTGCAAACTCCAGCAAACTGGCAGGAAGCCATCCTCACTCTGTCTTACTGTTATTTCAGCAGATAGTCACTTCATTCAAGTGACAGGGGACAGAATAGCCTCTGCATGTAAAAACACTGTATCAGACCCAAAGCATTTTATTGACCAAGCTGTGCTACTGCCACCGGGGAGCTCAGGAAGGGAGGCAACAAGAATTTATGCTTGAGCTTAAGCACATCAGGCCATCAATTGATCATATGAGGGCCTCACACCAAACATCAAGTCCTCCAAGAGGTACATGAGCTAACAAGCTTTTGACAGCTTCTTAATGTGCTGCCCGCCACATGTCAGATGAAGATGTTCAAATCTTGCTCCAAGCTATTTGGTCCAGCTTTTCACTCCAGTTCACAACCCACAGTTTTCACTAGCCCAGATCTTTACAGGATCACACTGTAAACTAGATTTTAATGATCAAAGAATTCCAGAAGATAACTCCCCCAGATTATCTTCACCCAGATAATCCAGACATGCTGGAGGGAAGGGATGCCACCCAGAGGGACCACTACAGGCTTGTGAACCTCATGAAGTTCAACAAGGCCAAGTGCAAGGTTCTGCACCCTGGGTCAGGACAACCCCATCACAAAAAAGGGCTGGGTGAAGAATGGATTGAGAGCAGCTCTGAGGAGAAGGATTTGGGTGTGTTAGTGGACAAGAAGCTCCACAGGACCTAGCAATGTGCATTCACAACCCAGAAAGCCAAATCATACACTAGGCTGTATCAAAAGCAGTGAGGTCAGCAGGTCAAGGAAGGTGATTCTGCCCCTCTACTCCATTCCTGTGAGACTCCACCTGAAGTACTACATTCAGCTCTGGGGCCCCCAGCGTAAGAAAGATGTGGACCTGTTGAAGTGAGTCCAGAGGAGGGCCACGAAGATGATCGCAGCTGTAACATCACTCCTATGAACACAGGCTGAGGAGAGCTGGAGCTGCTCAGCCTGGAGAAGAGAACCCTTATAGCACCTTCCAGAACTTGAAAGGCAGAGCTGGACAGGGACTTATTTCCAAGGTCATGCAGTGACAGGACGAGGGGTAATAGCTATTACCATTATGGTAATTATGGTAGATTTAGATTGGAAACTAGGAGAAATCCTTTACTGTGAGGGTGTTGAGGCATTGGAACAGGTTGTCTGGAGAAGTTATGGAAGGTGCCTCGATCCATAGCAGGTGGGCTGGAACTAGATGATCTTCAAGGTACCTTCTAGAGCAAACCTGGACTCTGTAACAGCACAGAGGCAAAAACAAGTAGGCAGGGTCAAGAATTCCGTAATTCTACTTTAACGAAATTGGTGTATCATAAAATATTACTTATTTATTTTCTGCCCTCCTGGTTGCATCATTTCAAATTCAGGTGTCTTCAAGAAAAAACACAAGCTTAAAAAAACCCCAAAAACTGGAGATATAAAAATGTTAAACCTGTTAGTCTTGTTGTCTATGTAAGTCTTAATTATCTGCTGGGTTTTTTGTTGAAATTTGAATGACAACCACTTCTAGTTGAACTTCTCACACAAAATACACAATTGTAGGTTGATGAGAGGTAACTTTAGAAAGCACATGACATCAAGAGTTAAGAATAGAAGTGCAACTCTTAAAAAAAAAATCAAAGACAAAAACCCTACTGACCTCAGCATGAATAAGAGTCGTGGTACAAAAATGCCCCACCGATATATAAAATGAAACTATTACTCAGAATATGAAATATCCTGGCATTAACGACAGCTACTAATTAAGTAGCTGCTTATATTAGGAAATACTAAAGTATCGTAAGATTTAAATATTTAAATTAGGAACAAAACTAAGCACATATTTGCTTAAGCACGTTATATGAGGAAACTATTTCGGGTTCCTTAGAAGCGTATATTCTTCCTCCATAGCAGAATACTCATGGTACAGAAAAGACACCCTGCTTAAATCCTGTTATGAAAGCAGGTTTGTTTTTATTGCTTTTATCCTTTTTCTTTCCAATAAATAATATTTAAACCTGAGCAAGTAATTTAATCTTCAATAGCTATATATGCATCAGAGGTGTAAAAACAGTGTGTTATTTGTTAATAAACAATGTACATGCTTAAGATGTTTATAATCTAATTGTCTGGTTTACTTAAATCATATTCTTATGAAAGTAGCACATACGCAAATACAGAAAAATACTTAACTCTTGAACATTAAAGAATCACTCCTGGATCAGCCTGTCAGAACTATCCTGTGAAAGCTCTTCATTAGCATGCTAATCTTGGGCATGCAAACAAAGCAATCATTTATAAATAAACACCGTGTGTTCAAACTGAAGCCATAAAAAGAAGAAAAAGCTTCCTCAAAAGCAAATTTTCATCTCATAAAAATGAAACCATATTATCTGAGCACAATTTATAGGGTGTACTAGACACGTTACTTACGTAACTAGTACTTACTATTACTCTATGAGAAACAGGTATTGACTTTAAATAACCAATAAAAAACCCATTTCATAGTAATTTCATTCTGAAGAAGAAGTCATTGAAAACTAGACAATGCTTTCAGACACATAAATACTTACCCTACTCTCTTCCCTTTGGTTTAAACTACTTTTTCAGACCTTTGATTTAGTATTTCCTGGGAAGTTTCAAAGTTTTCAGTAATACTTGGTCTTTTCATTCAGGTTTTCATGCAATTCAAACTAATTCTATGCCACGCATCCCCTGTCTCTCCCAGGTAAAATATGACCTTCCACAACACTTCACATAGGAAAAAAAAAAACAACTAGGAAATCTCATTCAAGTTGGTATGCCCTAGTTCCTAACAAAGCATAAAGAAATAGCTGTCTCCTCTAAAAACATAAGGATGCAGATTTCTGTTCTAGTGAATCACCAGAAGCTGTAGCTTGTTTAGTGCAGCTGCACATTATTCTCACATCACTATGAATTACAAAATACAGGTGAGGTTACAATATCTATTCATTCCAAGAGAGAGAAGCAAAGTAGAGTATACCACGTAGGCTTTTAAATTCAATGGAGAGATTGACATGTCCCTACCAAAAAATAAGTAACAAAAACTTGGCATCTCAATGGTCACAAAACTGCTGCATAATGGCGTCTCATCTCCCGGAATTTTAAACCTTCACTCACTTCTAATTCAAACAACATTTTTCTCACAAGCTGCCTACTGACAGCCTGTGGGTACCCAGGGTCTCAAGGGCCCCCTGCCTCATGGCAATTCTGCTCATACTGGCTACACCTCAATTAAAAGGGTAGGGAAGGACAAACACTTCTGGCCTGAAGACTTGTATTCATTGAGTTCCTGGATAATCCAGTTGAAGAAAAAAAAAAAGGCAAAATTCAAAGTACATCACTCATTTTGTCCATTTACTTGTACATTAACATTTTTTTCAGCACATCAAAATGAACGCATTTATTTCTTAAGCTTAAAACACTCACCCATCTTGTGTTGGTGGATATTCACATTCTTCTCCCTTCGGGAATACATTGCTGGGAAATAGATCACATATTGGAATAGAAGGTGGATCTGTCTGGACCTTAGCTGTTGAGTATAATTTAAGAAAGTGTTACAAATGGGACTCTGGAAATACTAACCATCTTATTTCAACCATAAAAGTTGAACAGCAAAAGTTATTTAAGATCCCCTTAACTAGAATCTGGGTTTCTACCAAGACAACATCCTATCACAGTGCCCTCATATGACTTTATCTGGCCAATGCTCAAGGCCAATGCATGCCCTCAACGGCATTCAGGGATACCAGAAAGAAGACAACTTGGCCAGACTTAGCCTACCAACAGAAACTGCAGCCCAACATTTGTTTCCGCTGCCAAGAAGAGCACTTGTACACACTTAATACCAAATATTCACATAGTCTGTATTTTTATGCTTGATACCTACGTCCTTTCTTCTTTTTCTTCTTCTTTTTCTTTTTCCCAGTAGCTCCATCTCCTTCACCCTCTCCATCTATAGGAAAGAAAGTGCTTAGGTGAACATAAAATAATCTTAAAGAACCAAAGAAGTTTGAACAAAACACAAAAACATCTGGATTATCTGGAAACACTTCTCTCACAGCATAATTTAATGGATTAAAAGACAACATCCAGAAGCTGCCACCAAACCATCAGCATTTCCAGTCCCTACACCAAACACAAACATCAGAAAATAGTTTTTTAAGTTGACAACAAACGTATCACTGAACAGAGGAAAAAACAGAGCTCAGGTAAAGCTTCAGTTTTCAGGAAGTCCTACATATTCCTCTGTTTTCAATGCAAGCAAATAGATGCCTGGAATTGTTGAAGGACACAAGAGAGAACAGTATTAGACACAACAGCTAACAAAAAGCTAGACACTACTGCTTTCAATCCATCTTCTGATGCTTCAGCTAAAAGAACTTACTGCATCTGAAAAGATAAAGACCCCAAAGAAGTAAAGGTGACAGCACTCTAGGCCAGGATAAGTTTAATCTTGAGATAACAGGGAAGGTCACAAACAACACTCAGCAAAACCACTGCACATGGGAGATACAAAGGTGGTCAAACACTGGAACAGGTTTCCCAGAGAGGTGGAAGATGCCCCATCCCTAGGAATAGTCAGGCTCAGGCTGAATAGGGCTTTGAGCAACCTGATCTAGACGGAGATGTCCCAGCTCACTGCAGGGGCTTGGACCAGATGACCTTTAAAGGTCCCTTCAACCCAAAACATTCTACGAATATGTACCAGTAGGAGGTTTCTAGGGAGCACAACATGTAAGCACCAAGAATCAGCCACACCATTTACAGTCACATTTCGGAGGTAACAATAACCCTGCAGACTTTGCATTTGGCTACATCTAATGCCTACTTACTTCATACTCAGTATCTCAGGTGCAGTCAGCTACCTAAACCTTCTGATCCTAAACACAAACTTTTCGAAGTTGACAAGTACTAGTCATCTACATTTAGAACATTTTCAACTACAGCAAAAAGTAAAATTGAAAGAACTTCTAGAATCAAGTCAAAGATTCCAACTTGAGTATATTTATACAGAGGCTTGTATTTAGAAACAAAGTACAACACTGATGAGCTGTTCCAGTCAGTAGATTTCAAGCCTCCCATGATGGTGACTAGCATCTGCGTTTTTATGCCATGATGAGCGCTGTAATCCTGCAGCTGGGGCAAATTTCAGAAATATCACTCCTGCCTCTCCCCAGCTCATTTTGGCATTAAGCATCTTAATTTAAGTTTCTGTAAAAAACTGCAAATATAAATACTTTGTATCTGTAACATAGTCTCCACCTAGCAGATTCTTCATCAATCTATATTTCACAGGCAACCAAAAATCCTTAGCAGTGCATGTAAGTTTCTTTAAAATGTGATAACTTCATCACATTTCTCTTGACCTTGAGCAGTGCTCAAACCATTCATAATGAAATTACTTAGATATACTCCAGTTCATTCACCAAAGTGATTTTTGGATTTTTTTTTTTTTAAAGGCTAGGCCTAAACTGAAGGGAAAAAAGCCCAGCATTTCTTAAATACTGGTGTTGTTGCTATCTGCATATTGTGGCTTTTTCATACATCACTGCACGTGAAACTGCCAACTGCGAGCCAAACTAACCCTGTCTAGGCTTTCATGTCCTTGAAGACTGCTGCAGACTAACTGTGCTGCCAGGAACATAACTACTGCATCTGACCAATACCCTGCTTGTCTTCAGGTTATTTAGCTGCTAATGAAAAAAACTGTCACCAAAAAAGCAATTTCAGATCTTCACAAAACAGGAGTCCAACCTTTTATCATTTTGGTATAGCCATGTAATAACTTAGCATGCAAAAATGCTAAGTATCATGCAGAAATGTTACATATCAGCATATTTTAACGTGGCAAGGGAAATCCAAAGAACACTTCCTAATCTCTCCCTAGAGTTCAAAAGTTATAGAATCTCCTTTTTGAGGCCACTCAGTTACGGGCTTACCAAGGGAAATAAAAAAAATAAAAAAGGGAGTAGGTATTTTACTGATTTTAATCTAATGCAGCACACCTTAAAGAAACAATTCTGAAACTACACAATTAAGATGGCAAATAGTGAGAACCAGTACAGGCAAGAAAACAGCTGTCTTCAAAAAACTTAAATTAGTTTTAATTTTTCTGCAAAAGTATAAGTTTTACTAAAAACACATCCAAGTTTAATATGTGGAAAAAAAAGATTATTAATTCAGTCATAGCATCACTTCATTATGCTTTCTAATACTGTAATACTAATTGCTAATACTGCAAAAAAGGTTAGGAGAGCACAGCATTTGATCTGCAATATAAACGTTACTTCTCCTGAGACAGAACTATAACTATTCTAATGATTTCAAAGATTTCATTGTATACAGTTTTCACTATCCTCCTCAATAGTTCTTCCTCAAGTTGCAATGATGGCAAAGCACATACTGCATCAATTCCAACTCCATAACCTTAAAGATACCACAAAACAAACCATCAGAATACATTTCTATGGAAAGTACCTGCATTAATCTCAATGCTGCAGATTGATAATGGTCAAAGATAAATTTGTTATTTAATATGCCTCAGCACACTGATTTAATTTTTTAAAACTTCCATACCCAATTCATTAAAATTAAATTCCAGAAGGACAAATTCCAGCGAGTGAACTAAGAAGATTTCTAGGCAGACTGCTCAAAGTGCTGCCAACTTTATATGCTAACTCAGAAAAAGGAAACTAAATTACTAATTTAAGTAATGTGCTTTCTTAAACATCCATTTCTGTTGAGATCCATTCATCAAACCACAGCACCTTTATCAGATATTCCTACAGAAAAGATGGACCCAGTCTGGATTTCAATACAGACACTTTCAAAGTTCTTGCTTAAAAATCAGCTGCATAGCACAAGCAACACACAAAGTGTGTGTCTTGCTTATGTATTTATCTCCCCCCAACTCAATTTTAATGAAAAATTATAATTCCAGCTGAGCAGGTTTCAAGTTACTCTAAAACCTATTAATTAAAATGCACCCTTAAAATCTCCTCAGTTTTGTTTTAAGCCAAGAATAAGACACAATTCAGAACACAAATGTCTGCTAACCACAGTAATGCAAGTGAGAATGATTTACAACTTACCTTATCTCAAACTAAACATTCCCCTCCAGTAGCTAGATCCTTGAAAACACAAACCTTTAACAAAGCTTGTATTCCTGTTATTTTTTATATTTATGCCTGTGTGACAGCAAAATTGTTGACGAAAAGTAGAAAGTATACATAATTGCATCTCACCTCTCCAAAAAGAAACCCAACGAAAACCAAACCAAGAAAGACACCTGTAAAAAGTCTGTTAAAACAGAGGCTTGGAAGAAGTTGATACTGTAAATGTTAAGAGAGAACATAAGTTATACTTGCCTTCATCATCATCATCTTTTTCCTTCTCCTCTAGTGCTTGCTTGTCCAATTGTTTTGCTACATCATCAAGAGCACCTTCCATTTCTTTATCAGTTTCTTGTCCTGTTTGTAAAGTTAAAGTACGACTTACAGTAAAACAGTAGCTCCACATTAGTAACGAACAGCCTCTAAAAATTTATAGAAACATTGTGTTGTATTCATCCTACAGACACCTGAGCACCTAATGGTTTTTTCTGTCTTAAAGCAGCCCCAACGTGTAAGGTGGTAGAACACTTACGGTGACAGGTGCTGTCACTGAAACCTAAATGTAAAGGTAGATTACCCTGACACTTCTGATTACTTTTTTCTGCCAGGGTAACTAATTCTTCTTGCCATAGCAGCAGCCTGCTCTTGTGAGATAATATGGGCGTGAAGTAGATAATTATAAACGCACAGCACGATCATCGCTACCTGACGGCCTGCTAAAACAAACCCAAACCATCGCGCCTTTACGCTATTTGCCCAGACTTGCTCCAGCTCTCTCCGAGAACTTGGGAGGGGTGCAGAGCCTCCACCACGCGCCATGACTTTTACAGCAGCAGTCTTACACCCTTCTCCCCTCAGGGCATAGGAGAGGGTGAAGGAAGCGGTGGCTTCTCTTGCGCGTACCAGAGCGGGGACGACATCTCCAGCACCCACCGAACAGCAGCAGCATCCTCCGGGCACCGCCAGCCCCCTCCGAGCCGCGGGGATCCCCTTAGCCCGCACCACTGCCACGGGCCGGGACAGCGGCCTCGGCGGCGCCCCGCACTCGCATGCCGGGACCCCTGAGCCACCCACGCCCGCCCGCCGCCGCGCCCGCTCCCCGGTGTGCCGGCCCGCGGCCCCTCACGCCGCCCAGCCCGTCAGCGCAGGGTCAAGGCGCGGCCCGGCCCCTACCCGCGGGGCCCGCTCTGCCCTTCTTCTTCTTCTTGCGCTTCTTCTTGGCGCCATCCTCGGCGCCGAGCCCGGCCGCGCCGTCCCTGTCCTCGGGCTCGGGGGGCAGCTCGCCGTTCAGGTGCTGCTCCCGCTCCTCCGCCCGCCCCACGCCCGCCATGTCGCCGCGGCCGCGCCGCCTCGCACGCACGGAGGTGCCAGGGACAGCGGCGGGGCCGGCGCCACGCTCCGTGGTGCGCGCGGGGCACGCCGGGACGGCGGAGGACTCCGCCGGGGGGGGGGGGGGGGCGGGAGGGGCGGCCCGTCAGCCGCGCACGCGCGCCGCGGCCGGTGCGCGCGCGGGCCCGTGAGGGGGGAGCGGGGGCGGGGTCGGGGCCTCTCCCGGCTGCGCGGCGCGATAAAAGATGGAAAAAAGAAATCTTACAAAAACAGTCCTTTCCCTTAGAAGGAGCAGCTGGTATGAAATGTTTTATAGCATGTAAGATTGTTAGGGTTTTACCATTTGAGGGCACTGAAGAAATTTAACTCACACGAGAGATAACTCGTGCAGAAGGAAAATAATGCAAGGGGGAAAAAATCACTTGTTCCAAGTAACATAGAGCAAAGAAAGGAAGATTCTAATACGTGGTAAAAGACACTGCCTTGTCCCATTTCTACCACTACGTAGAAAACCAAGACAAAATGCCAATATTACCAGCATCCACTAATGGATTATTAAATCAGCCCAGTCCTTAAAATTCATTTACTGAGTTTATACTTTCACAGGTTTTCTACTAGTATAACCATGCTGGCTGAAAAATAATTTTCCTCCGTGGTATACTTGAACATGCACTTATTGTACAATATAGTGCCATTATAATTTATAACATATAAAGGTTAAAAACGGGCCTTGTATTGCAAAGATATGTTTTAAAACGCTCCTGCAGGCCAGTCTTCGTTTGGGAAAACTGGTAATGCCTTCTTCGTCCCTGAGGTACAAATTCTGTCCCCTTGGCCTCACTGAGGCTGGCTGGTTCCATCTAGGCCTTCCCTGGCTCACACCCATGGGCATCTCCTCACTCCTGGCCTGATACAATTCCCAGCAAGAACAGGACTCAGAAGGACTAAGGTACTGCTCTACTATTGGTCAAACAAAATCCATCCTGCTCCAGGCAGGTGTCACAGCAGCATGTTCTCCACCGCTTTTGCTTGTAAGAGGGCTCGAGCATAGAAACATTCCGCTGAGGTTTCCATGGGCCTGGGATGGATGCAGGGATGCTGATTCCCCCAGGCTCAAAGCGTGTTCTGGGCAGTGAGACATGGCTCACCAGTTAGGAACTGCTGTATTACCACTTGCTCCCCCTTAAAATCAAATTATTATATGCTACTGTCAATCCAACTGGACCACCTCCAGGACAGCCCTATTACTATGGCTAAAGCAGGATAAACCTTGCATGATACAGCAGGTGTGCCATTTAGCTCTCACTGCCATTTTCCTGCTGTTCTGTTCTGAGTCCTGCCCCCACTCCAGTCAGAATTGGTTGTCTGAGGCTGGTGAGGAGAGCCATGGAGGAATACCTCTTTATCAAACTGAGAATGGATGACACAAAAGCATGTGCACTAATGCACTCTAGATATATTGCTTTCTATTCTAGTTTTCTGATTAGGTAGAAGCAGAATCTATAGAGCTGGTTTGGTTTGGGGTTTTTTGTGGTTGGTGGCAGGAGAAGGGGAGCATCAATGGTCAAATTCCCTGAATTCTCCATTTTGAGTCATCTTACATCTTCCTGTTGTATGTTTACTGTAGTTGGGCACTGTAATGGTCAGTGATTTTGTGGTTTGTTTCAATCCATTAGTCTCTCATACATCAGACTGTCCTTACCCCTCACTCTAACCCCTGTAGTGCCTTTGACAGCTTGAAAAAGAGAGTGCTTGTGCTCCTGTTCCATTCCATCTGGTGTGTGCCAAAACAGACAGGTTGCCAGCCCAGAGATTTTGTTGACTCTAGAAGCAAAGTGACAGATAAAGGAGTCCATAAAGTCTAAAGAAGCCCAGGGAAGACAGAAGGAGAAATATTGCCCAGAGATATATAAAATAAGAATATATCTCATGCCGAAGCTGCAAACATGAGATGTGGAAGTGCATCAGAGGAAAAAAATTACAAGCAGAAGAAATGTTTCTGTGATCAGCTGACCTAACAAAGGCAGTTTTCTTAGGGCATTGTTTCTTTCCTCCCAGAATGACTCTGGCACCATTCATAGTCACTGTGATACCCCAACAGAGAGGGAGAGATGGCTTGTGCCACATGGTTCAACAGTTTGGCCTCTTTTTAGGTGGGGACAGTTCTTTGAGCCACTATTGTATACTCAGCTGATGATTTTTAGAAAGTGTGTCCAAGTGTCATTATGTTTGGGTGTGTTATTCCACCAATTTTGCCTGAAAATGAACCTTCACATAAACCTCCTTTCTTTAAAAGAGTAGCTGAAAATAAATTGTCGAGTGGTGTCACGCTTAACTTAACATAGAATATAATAAAACCCAGCAGAGGGAAAGCAAACTGAGTGAGCTAGAAGAGACAGGTTTAACAGTGTCTCTGCAGTTTGAGATGATGTTATTGGACCCAGGCTGTGTTCATCAGGCTCACAGGGAAGAGGGCACATTGGACAAAGCAAAGTTAAGCATTTTCCAGGTTATGCTACTTCCAGACCCAGAATCAGCACCATATATAAGAGAATATGGATGACTAAGAGGGGAATAGCATGATAACCAATGTGCAAAAATAGGAATGCTCTATAAAAGAAATTGCAAAGTGTGAGTAAGAAGCTGGCCTGACTGCATTGACAAAGTGAACATTAATGTGAACAGGCCAGCAACTGGTTCCACGTTCCCCATCTGGCTGCATTTAAGAGGATCCAGGCGTGTGGATGCAGAGAGAGTGAGAGACATCTTGTAGAATGCCCTTACCAGCTAAGAGTTTTTGTCCTTCTTCTATTATTGCCAGTCAGCTGTTCCTAGCATTTAATACACATTATACTAATGGATGCTATTTTTCCCAATTGCATGCTGTACTAGACAGCATGATGAGGTGAAAGTATCGGATGGGCCATAGGCCAGGAGAGACCTGTGAATACCATTTTTAGGTGGAAGTATATAGCTGGAGTTTTTTGTTTTCTCACAGTGGGTATTTGTTTTTCTTAACCAACCCCTGGACAAAGGCAGGCAGTGGCTGGGGAATTAAGGGAAGGGCTGAATGTAGTCCAAAACATTCAGCAGAATTTGAAACACTTTCCTGAAACACAACACAGAGAGTCATCTCCTCTTATTTTTCTTCTAAGGAGACTGCTCCAATTGTACTATTTTCCTAGCAAAAGAATTTATGATCTTCAGAAAAAGACTTTTTTGGGTATGTTGTGTTTTCTTTCGTGCTTTTTTTTCAAATTGTGAGTGTCAAGAAATGGCATGGAATGGAGTAGGGGAGCTGTCTCTGACAGCTGTGGTTTAATCCTGGAAAGAGGGTGAGGAAGGACAACTAGGGAGTAAGCAGCCTCTATCAGCCCCCAGAAGAGTTGAACCGCGGGATGTTACATTTGTTTCTGTTTGTATTTCTGGGACTGATGCCATTATTTATGTGTTTATGACACTTTAATACTCTTTTTCCTAGCTTAGGGCCAAAACTCATAGTCCTTACTCGGCTCTAAAAATTCACTGAAGTCAATGGGAAAATTTTTATGACTAGAAGTTTAATATTAGGCCTAAATGCTGGAAGTAGACAAGGAAAATGTTTCCTGCATGACAGCAAATATGTCTTACGGACTCTAGAAGGAAGGATACCCCCTGTCACCCATTGCTGAGGACAAAGAACTCTTTGTATTTCCTCAGCCATCTCTAAAATTTTCTTATAACCTAGATGAAGTAGCAAGGTTGAAGTGGCAAAACCAGACAAAGAATTTGCATTTAACTCTGTTCACTGTGGACTTCCACTTTCCTTAGTGACTGCTTTTTTTTTTCTTTTTGCCAAACACCAGTTAGATTACAGCCTGTCAGCCGCAATGCAAACATACTGCCTTGCCTCAGCTAGCATCCCAACATCTGTGTCCCTTGGAGAACAAGCTTCAAGGGATGTATGAGTGCTTCTGAAAAGCAGCAAATTTCATCTCTCTGAGTGGTGAAAGTCACCGTGAGAAGCACAGACTGCTGTGTGTGTACTCAGACTGGGACAAAGCAAATGCTTCTCAGTTTGCATCAATAGATGCATGCTGTGAAATATAAAAGTAAGTCAGCTTATGGCCTTCTTTAGAGCTTACTATTAAAATAGCTTTTAAACTACAAGAGTCACATGAACAAAACAAGCCAGTGCCTCAGGAAGACTCCTTATATTTCAGTGACAAGGAGCTATTGCATTAGGCAGGTATGCAGAAACATACATTAGGACATGCTGCAATGAGCAATTCCCTGACAGCACAGCTCTGTGCCTGTGCATAGTCTTGGTAAGGGATGAAAGGCTAAGAGCCAAGGGTCCCTAGACTGCTGTTTTAAATTTTTTTTTTGTATTTATGATAGAGTCATAAACATTCTCTTTTTTTTTTTTTTTTAATAAAAGCATCTTTCTTGATGTACTCACTGAGCCATAACTGCAGGTGGAAGCAGTCTTCTTTTTCAGATAACAAACTGAGACATTGTATATCCTCAGAAATAATTGTAGGTCATATCTCTTGAAAACCCTAGTTTAGAGTGGTATGAACCTAAATTATCAAAAAGTGGTATTTTGAACTAGAGATGTCTAATCAATTTTACATAATTTAATACACTGATGTGTGAATGTATTCGCATTCACACAGTGCTGGTTCTTTCGTATCTGAAGAAAATTTTCAAGACCTCACACAGAAAGTAATTTCTCAGCTTCACTCTTAGTGTAAAAAGCATTAACAGTTTCCTTTTTACAGCCTGCTGATGTAGCTACTTTCCTCTGGGTTGCTCCACCTTTTCTTCATTCTGGTTAGTAATGGAAGTAATGTTTACAGCTGCAGTGCTGGAGGCAGCAGCTGTATATTTCTTTCACCAGGTGTTTTATATCCAGGATAGTCTTCTATTCCACCTCCACACCTCCTCCAGTCTTAAACTGGAAACAGTCATTCATATTGCTGTAGATGAAAACTAGAATGAAAGAGAAAGGCAAGAAGATACCAGAAGAACTGCTCTTGTATTTCACTATAGATCTTCCCCTGGCTTTACTGCCAGGTAATGGTGTGACAACATTAGTGGTAGGAGCAAGGAGGTTTCTGTCAACTACTTTTTCAAGGAAGGCACAAAAATTATCCCCAAGGTAGACATGGCCAGGACAGAGCAGGAGAGATGGGGGAAGCACAGGACCAGAACTGGCACTCTGCCCATGCAGTGTGAGCAGAGAGAGAAAAGTGGGAAGGTGACAGTGTCCTCTATCTAACCCTACCTCCTTGAGCTGGAATACCTGATGTTCATTTCTGCTGTCAGCATTTCATGAGTTTAATAGATTTAACTTAAGAACCTTGAACAGTTAGTTATATAATGCCACATAATAGCCTTGTTCTGCTGTTTTGGCTTGGACTGAACAACAGCACATTGCTGGATGCAGAGCTCTGTGGATTTCATGAAGTTCATGTCTGCTGACTAATGCACTGGGAGCCAGCATTCACAGCATTCCTCCAGGGTGTGACTCCCCAGGATAACTGGGTTTTAAATTTGTATTTCATCACATTTGCTTTGAACTGATATTTTTGTTCCAAGGACAAACCTTGTTTTGCCTAACTTGCTTTGGGATTTCAGAAATTTACTCCAGATTGTTTCAGTTTATGAACTTATTTGTGTGCATTCAGAGAGTGAAAGAAGCTACCATTGAAACTGGAAAGGGTAACCATGTGGTTACAGATAAGCTTGTTTGTGTTTAGAGGCTTGAAGACTAAGACTTTTCTTGGTAACTTTCTTTGTATTTTAGATTTTAAAACACAAAAAAATTGTTAAGAAATTTTCCACACTGGCAGGCCTCTAATTGTAATAAAGATGGCTCTCTCAAAACCATGGAAAATCACATTTTCCAAACTGAAAAAAACCAAAGCGCAACACAAAATAGGATAGATAGAATCACTAGCTACTGGAGAAGACTTTTTTAGACACTCAAAGTTTTATTGCATCAAAAAGTTCTGGGCATGTAACATCTAAGAAAGGAAAATTTTGGATTTATTTGATTACCATTCTCTGGCACGAGAGAAAATAATTTTACATAGGAGAGAAGAAATCAATAAGCATGTTAAATTACATCGTAGTGCACTTCAGCATACACTGTCAGTGCAAGGATCCTGGTTTGGCACTGGCTGCACCAAACGTCCTCATGCTGCCCTGCATGGGTGTTTCTGAGCTTGATCTAGGAGTGTCTTCCTTGGGAGGAAATGTGGCTCAGTCTCAGCTGTGTAAGGGCACGCTGCCTGCCTGTTCACATACATTTATAGCAGCAAAGATAACTAGTCTGTTTTCTGGGGTTTTTAACTGGTACTGCTCTCACTCAATGATACAGCTTTTTTTTTTCTCCTTAGCCCAATTGAAGGCAGGAGTGCATACAGAAAGGCATGAAGATGGTTTCTTAAATAGTAAGATACAACAAGAAAAGAAAAATATACAGTTTTATGATGTGTCCCTGTGTAAAACCACTATGGAGGACTCAAACCCAAGGATCTTCCCAACATCTTTGATGCCACAGGCAGATGAGAGCTCACCACTGAATAAGGCCTTGGCTGCCAACATATTGCAGGAGCCTGGAGAGAAGTTGCAGCTCCTTGCTAGGTATGAGATTGGTTTCCCTCAGGAAATTGTGAACATGCTAACCTGTAGCTGGAGAGAACTCAGTGAGGGGATTGATTACCATAATTGGCCCCGGAAGTCACTAGTGTACAGAAGTGTGGGAACCAGGTGAAGCCAAGTCTCAGAGGAGGTTGAAAGTGGTGCTCTTGAACCCAAATGTACTGAGTGTGAAATCACTGCCATCAGAACAGAACAATTCAAGAAAAGCTTTGCTTTACCAGCCTGCACTACAAAAGAAAAAAAAAACCTGAGACAGCACCAAACATGTCTCTTGGAAGTAAAGGTAAGGTCATGCTGTGTAAATGTGCTGTGTTGTAATATTTGGCCTCAAAAGGGTAAAAAGCACTTTCTGTTAAGTCTGCCACTCTCAGTTGGCTGATTAGGCCAACATGCTCCAGTTTATAGCTTGTTATACTGCAATTCTCTGCATAGCAGTGTTTTAGGACATGATGAAATAACTTTGCAGCTGAAGCAAGAGGTACAAACACTTAGAAGAACAAAGCCAGTGAAACTGGGCAATGTTTCAAACCATTTATCAAAGCATTTTTAGTCTCCTCTTTCAAGGTGAGTGATAGAGTCATAACATATTGCGCCAGCAAAAATATTTACATCCAGAGCATTTCATTCAGCAATTGTAAGTAATCCTCCATGCAGAACCACAGCTTGGTGTCAAGCCCATTCTAGCTCTCTAGGTGCTACTGCAGTCTTCCTCTTTAAAAAAAAAAAACAAAACAAAAAACAAAAAACCAAAAGCCTTTGGGTTTATGTTTTTGAAAGCAGACTCACCCTCCAATGTGTGATCCTAAGCACTGCAGTCTGCTTTCTTCCTGTCTAGCTCCGGCTGTGCAAATTTATGCCGGTCAGGCACCCATCACAATCAGCTTCTCATTCTCATCCAACATCTGTCAAAAAAGAAGAAAGAGTTATATGGCTCTTAGCAGAGGTGGTTAGAATTATGCAATACCTGAACAGCTATTCTGAATGTCTGATTTAACTGAAGTATGGATTAGCGAAAGGGAGAAATTGTCAAACAATAACTCTCCTTGGTTTTTGGATGTAATCTTTTTTTAAATATCCAGTCTTTCTCTGATTATCTCTGATCATCTGCCAACAAGGTTTTCTACAGAGCCACTGCAGAGCCACTACTCTTTGCTAGTACAATACAGGGTGACTAACTGCTTTCAGATATTATATTAAGCCTTTTCCTACTGGAAACCATCTGATCACATACATTTGACATGATTTCACTTTTGCTCTGAATGGGAGAACTAATGCACTAACTGAAAAGTTCTTCACAAGGCATTATATCAGTTTTGCCTAAAACATGGACAGATTTGATCATCTGAAGGGAAGAACTGCTTACTCTGCACTGATCTTTTGATTTCTTTAAGGACACTGCCATGTTAAAAAAAAAAGCATTTGCTCATTTTCTTCCTAATGCTGGCTATGAAGTTGGTCAGGTGCCACTGGGGCTGCAGAACTGTAATTCCTTGGCTGGTGAAGGTTAAAAGTGATGCAGAGACATCCAGCATCCTAGCATGGAGGAAGAGCTCCATAACCAAATAAATGGGCACTGAACGAAATGATACCATCTCTTCTGTTGTTTTCTGAAAATGTGGCATCCACTTCCTTCTGGCTGTAACAAGTAATTCCTGAAATGCTTTACTGTAGGGTTGCATGCTCGTGGTGTCCCTGAGCTATTAAGTTTGCAAGAGTATTGATTCCACCTTTAGCTCTTGTGCTCACAGGGAGCCTCTTATTTTTCTGTGTCAGTGAGCTCAAGATTGTGCACACTTCCTTTCAGCACTCTGCCAGTGCATCTGCCAGTGCACTGTATAGTCTGGCAGCTGCTGGAGTTTTCTTAATCACAGATGAACACATAAAGGGTCAAGACAATCAGCTTCCACTAACCTGTCCATACCCTTTCCTATCCCTTGGGAACTCCTATTTGCTTGGTCTGTCATCACAGGTTTATTTTCTTAATTTGGTAAAGGGAATGCCCAGCAGCAGGTCATGGATTTCCGTGTCTACAATTCTAACCCATTAAGTTCTTGTTTCTGAATAATTTACTAGGTAAAATATACCTGCCATAGTGCAGCTGCAACCACAGTTGTCTTACAGGAATGCACGCTGAAAGAACTTCGTGGCCTCTGCTGATCAAAGTGATGCATGGCTTAATTTTTAAACTACTTCTTCAGATTGTTGCTGAGAATAATTAAAGAATCTGCATTACCTGCACCCTTTTTCAGCAGCAATCCTGGGCTGTACACAAATCAAGCAGTGACTGTTACTGATGTGGGAAGCTAAGATAATTTATATGAATGTCTAATTTGGAATTAATCTGAATAGTCTCTTTTTCGGAACACCCATTTTTTTCTCTAGACATAGTTTTCTGTATTTAAGTTGAAGGTAGATACAAAACACCTTCCCTCTTCCTCCTGTTGTATCCTTCAAGGCAAAGAATCTGTTTTTATCTGTTTAAGAAGGCAATTCTCAGAACTTTATCACTTTGTATTTATATGAATTAACTTCACTTTCTATTGACAGGTGCCGTAGAACAGGATTGACATTAACATCAGTCTGTACTTATTCATCTAATTCTAATCTTTCATTCTGTTTCTTGAGATTGGATTTTCCAAATTTCTGACTCCAATTCTGAAGATACTCACCAGAAGGTGCCTTATCTTTGGTCTAGAACAAGTTCAAAACCAAATGTAACCAAGCGAAGTTTTTACTTCCATAAGCAAAATTAGAATAAAGGGCAATGTTTTCATGATGCAGAATACAGATTCTGGGATATCACTTAACAAAACCAATACACTAATCTGGAGAATGTTACTGCTTTGAAAACTCCTAGAGTTCTGATTAACATTTCACTATTCATGAAAGAGAAATATAAACTATTATTTTAGCTACTGTAACAGAAGGTAAGAATTGTATCAACAGAGACATTTCCAGGAGTTAGGGGTGACACTATTTTCTGATTACGATTAATCTACAGATAAACTTTCCAATAGTTGTTATACACTGTTTTAATATCTTTTTAATATCTTTTTAATATCTTTTGCACTGTTTAATATCTTTTGCAAGGTCCATGAAAACCATTTTGCATTTTGATAATTTGCTCTGATCTTCTGCCTGCTGCCTTGCCAGGGCCTGAAAGCAGTTTGCCATAAGATATTTTGACCAGAATCAGGCTTTAGACCTCTTCATGCTGCTTATAGTTAAGCCTTCTATTTTTACATAGTACAAGATAGCCTTAACACCGTGGAGGGTCCCCATACAGAACTGGCCAAGTGTTTAAAATGTATGGGAGCTTCCAAATATATCAGTTATTCTCTAGTTACCAATTGTAGTGCTTAAATTGTATCAAGGAATGGAGAAGGTGTCAGGATAGTTAAGATTTACACTGCCTGATCAATTCTCCAAGGAAGAAACATTGAAATTTATAATGCAGGCTAAGTTTAAATGAAAAAAAATCTTTGCTGATAAGTAAGTATAAGTATCAATTACTTAAATTTATTAAAGTTAACTTGTATAATTTTGTATCTGCAGCACAGTTTCTGAATTTCAAGTGTTATATCTTGCTGTTTAACTGACAGTTCCTGTACACTGGTAAAATTATAAACATATTCAGATTTAATAAAATCAGAGTGGTATCTTATGTGGAAAGTCATCATTCATAATAATAGGTTTCGTAGTAAGTGGCTGTATAAAATCAAGTAGTTTTCTGTGTGTGAAGTGTATATGCTACAATGTATTGTATCATGTAGTACACTGGCATGTTATTCCTCATGGAATGGGTTCTTCCCCCTATTTTACTCCTTGGGGAACTTGAGTAGCCCAAAGTCCAAAAGAATTGATGCTGCAGCAAAAAATGGAATTTGCATTTTTTGGCCAGCCTCTGTATGTCACCTTCCAATTGCTATGTAATGTGTTTGCAAAGCCAAGAAAAAGAAGAGCAACAAAAAAGCTTATTGTTTAGGGGTTACACAGGAAATAGCATCTTTTCTGATTATTTAAATGAGCACTGTTGTCTTCCCACCTATGAGACATATCATGTCTTAGAATTACCTGTTTTAGAGAACTCTCTGAAATGTATCTGTCATTTACTCTCATGGATTCTAGATCCCGGCCTGCAGTTGTTAAGAACAGCACAGAGCTCACCCAAACCCTGAGAATAGCTGTGACTGTCTGTAGTGCAACTGCTGTGGGGTCTTCCATATTACCATGTTCCTCAAAGCTTTGCAATCAGCTCATTTAATCATCTAGTTGAAGACAACATTTATGGCACAAATAGATCATAAGGTCTCCCTATGTTCCCTTTCATAGGACCTGAGCATGTTTGCAAGGATTTGCAGACCCTGTTGGCCCATCAGGTTGGAAGTGAAATGCTGCTTCTGATACTGCTCTATGCTGATGCTGTCACCAGATTCCTGTGTTAGTGCCATGAGAGTTGGCTTAGTGTTCTTAAATATTTATGCTTAGCCTGGTCAGCAAAAAGTTTATGATGAGCAATATTTTATGGCAAAATTGGAGCAGCAAGAAAGATTGGCTTGAAGAAATAATATCACTTTGATTTTTATCAGCTGATGTTTTACCTAATTAGCTAACCTCAAAATTGACCAGCTTCTGTGCTCATTTTTTCCTTTAATGGTTTTTTTCCCCTAATACTACTGTGATGACCTGCACATTTTTATAACTGCTTCAGGACTAACAGATAAAAGTACTGGAGGCATGTGCTCACATATACATGTAGAACAGTGCACATGGAGTGTCTGACTGAAAAGGATGTCAGTCAAAGATAGGACTAAATACATGCCTCCTAGGTTTGGGTTAATTTAGCCAGCCTCAAACTCCCTCTGCTTCCTTCTCAAGGTCAGTCATGGTACTGAAATAGATATAAATTTGGCTGTTAGATAAAGAAATTTAAAAACATTTAAATTATTGTTCTTTCTCAGAAGGATGAAATAAGCAATAGTAATGAAGAGCAGCCCAACAGGTACACAGAATACAAGAATGTGAAGGTGAAGTAAAAAAATCAGACAGACTTTCAAAGTTGACTCCTCCTCACAGTCAAAGGATCTCTTTGTACGTGTGTAGAAGGTCGGTGTGGTCGTTTCTGGTGCCAGCTTAACCACAGGCAACTTACATGATCTTGGACATCTTACTAGACCTCTTCCTGTCTGAGACTTATGTGTTTAATAGTGTTTATCATCAGCGTTTACAAAGCTCCTCAGGATTCTCATGTGAAACACAATTTAAAAGATTGCAAAATCATAGAGAGGTCTTAAGGAAAGGCTATTGATGAAACAAAACAGAAATCTGCAACTTAAGGCTGCTATGGCTGATACTGAACTGGGAAATCAGCAGGTTGTGCTTAGTTAAGTGGGTGGATTTTGTACTGAGAGCTCTGCTCATCTTCCATTCCTCCCAACCTGCTTGTTCAAGGAAGGACATGACTGGGTTAGTGGCTTCACTTATCCATATGCACCTGGATCCAATACCCAGGATACAGAGGTGATAGAGAGTGTTAGTCCCTGTGTTCTCTGCAGAGGCATGTAACAGAAGTCATAAAACTAGAGAGTAATAACTCCTTGACTCTCATTTTAGCTGTCCTCTGAGCACCTTGCCGTTTGCCAAAGCTCTGCCAACTCCCATGGGGGTTTTCTATACCAACATATTTAGCCCTTCTCCAGGTCACACTGTATCTGGAACTTGCACCCCTTTTGGTCATGGCAGCATCTGCCTTCCTAGCCGGCAGGGAGATGCACTATGAGCACTTCCTTGATGCTGCACATTAGTGCAGAGAGCATGAAGCTATACGAGGACTTGAACAATGTGAACAATAATGGACACGAGCGAGGTGATACGTTGTGCAACCTTTTTTTCTTGCAGCCTAGAGTCATATCTTAGTTGGGTATCTAACAATGTCCTGGGTTTACTTTGGTTGATTGTTTTTCATCTACTCTCTTCACTCAAAAATGTAAAACTGGGCAGTCTTTGATGGCCAAAATTTTGCTCAGACAGATGAATAGTCCATGGAGAGTTTGGCATTGGAGGATATTGACTTGGAAAGAGGAAAAACACCAC
Organism: Aphelocoma coerulescens; assembly: GCF_041296385.1. Lineage (NCBI taxonomy): Eukaryota > Metazoa > Chordata > Aves > Passeriformes > Corvidae > Aphelocoma > Aphelocoma coerulescens. The sequence goes on along the minus strand of NC_091014.1, from coordinate 46,628,422 downwards.
TTCTATCTTGTGTGCAAGTCACCTGGAGGTGAAGAAACATGGAGGTGAAGGAACTTGTCCCCTCTACAAGTTCCTTCTAGGAGTTAAATGCCACCATTTTCTCAAGCAGCCCCAAAGCACTATGTTATCTAAATTGCTAAGCTAGATGGAAATTGCTTTGGAAATTGAACTTCCCATTTTTTGTGAGGACAGGATGCACTTTGGCTTACTAGAAAATTTAAACATACAAAGGAGACCAGCAAGCAATTGGGAGCCATCCTTCTGGGTGCCTGGAATACGTGGCATGAGCTGCAGATGGATATTTCACAGAGACAAATTGCAGGCACACTCTTATCTCCTTCACCCCTGCCACTTAGTGCCTCACAGTGCAGCGAGGCACAATGCATCACATAGGTCATTAAAAAGAGCTGATGAAATACCATTTGTCCTATGTATTGTTCAATCATAATTATGATTTTTCATATTAAAAGTAATTGGCATAAATTTATGGAGAAAGTGGGGCTACTGACCTAACCCAAAACAGTTTACATACAACAAGGAACTGAGATATTTGTGGCTGACCACCACCAAAGACTTGTGGTTGTTTGGCTCCTCTAATTAAATGCATATGACTTCTGTAAGTCTCTTTCAGCTCCTTTTTCTACAGTCTGTTTTTAATAAGGATAGAAATTAAGACTATAATTTTCTTTTTGAGATCTTAGTAAATGCCTGTTTTAAGAAAAGTAATTTAAGAAGTGTTGCTCATGGTTTTACATTTTCATCTTGGTTCTGTTTCTTTTACTGGGTTTCATTTATTCTCCCTGGTTTGTGTTACACCATCTTGTTAAAACAATTGCAAGGATTTGTTTGGATGCTTACCCTTCTATACAGCCTTCTTCATTTTGAGGGTGGGTCTCATATCTAAAGGGGCCTATTGTTAAACTGCAGGATGAACACCGATATTTTCTAGATCCTCTGTGTCAATTTCAAATGCAGTTGTAAAAAGCAGATCCCTTCTTGTGGGAAAGCAAGCACACAGGTGATTTCCTCTGAAGATTCAGGCACACCAGACCATGTAAATTGAACGGCAGCATTTTTCTTCTGGATGTTATCAGCATCCATGTTATTCTTAATAAATATTAAATATAGAGACATAAAAATGTTCCCGAAACTGCCAACTGAGGGCTCATACATGAATGACATCTACATGTCATTTGACCTTATTTTTTCTTCCTTTAAATTTTACAATAGATTTTGAAGTGTTTTAGAATTCCCAGGAATGTACTAGTAATCAGAAATGTCATTAATATCACACCATTTGACACCAGTTCCTTTTTAATTTGAGTTACCAAACCAAGAATTTAACCCAACTCTAGTCTGTATCACAGGGATAAAAATTTATACCTGCCTCACAGGCCTGTACCATGAGAAGAGTCAGATGAAGGAGCAGATATGCAAAGTGGCTCTTTAATTAAGGACTCATAGATCAAAGAGAGCTTCTCAGATTGCTTAGGCTTTACTGAGATACACCAGGAAAAACAGGTTTCGCATTTCTGTTTACAGCAACAGCATAACAGTGATGTTTAATCAGAAAGGAGGTCTGGTGACTAATAAAAATGAATGGTCAGAGAATGGAAATGGCCTTGGGATGGCAGGCATGCCTAGTGAGGTATAGCACAGGTAATATTTATTGCTTTACTTTTCTTGCTGTGATTCTTAACTTTTGTTTAATAATTTATTTTTTTTTTAAATTTCACATCTGCTCTCTCTGAGGTGTCTTAATTGCAAGAAACATGATGCTTGTATTTCTTTAGCATATCATAGAATCATAGAATTGTTTGGGTTGGAAAGGACCTTAAAAATCATCGAGTTCCAACCCCCCTGCCGTGGGCAGGGACACCTTCCACTATTCAGGGCCCCATCTAGCCCAGTCTTGAACACTTCCAGGAATAGGACATCCACAACTTCTCTTGTCAACCTGCTCTTTACAAAGAACATCTCTCCCAACAGCACCTACATGAGTTGGTATCTTTACCTCTGTTTTACTCAAGTAGCATCTTGGCAAGAAGAAGGAAAAGCAAATTGCCTGAAACTGTTTTAATTCAGGATTTCAACATAGGCCCATCCTCCCAGCTGAAACCGTCTTGTGTCTTTTCTGAGCTTGGGAATATGAATGAGCCATTCCTCATTTTGCTTTTGGACATATTCACTAGCAGGCAGTTGTTTGCCAAACTTCAGGCCTCATCCAATTTCCACTGAAGTCCGTGAAAAGGCTCTGACTGCTTTTTTACTTACCAGAGCTGGTCCTAACATGCTGCAAAAATTCCAGAAACAAAGGTAGAACGTTTGTGACCCCAGTCAGTAAGTGTGCCGTCAGGCATGGAGTTTGTAAACAAACCCATTATTTACAGGGGTTGGATCAGTGATTTTTTGAATTCCTGCTACCTACTATAGAGCTGCTGGCACCATGCCTAGTATTTTATACCAGGCCTACATAAGGCCCTGACAGAATAACAGGTATCCAAACCCATACTCAGTTCTTTACTTGGCTCACACTACCTGGCTGGCAGCTGATATAAAGGAATAACTTCAAACAAATGGCAATAAAATTCTGAACAGCTACCATGAGTGTTTCATACAGGCAAATATTCTTATTTGGATTTGGGATTTTTTTTCTGTAAACTGACTTTTCTTTATTCTGTAAAATCTGCAGGCATATTCAAATCTTCACGATATTCAAAAATATCATGCTGCATCTACAGTTTTTGTAAGTCTGCAAAACTGAAGGCATATAATTATTGAAAGAGTTTGTGTTATCAAATACAAATTACAGGATGTTACAGATCATAGAATGTAACACATCAAATTAATTTGATGTTTTCAGGAGCCTTATGAAAATGTTAATGAGTCTAATAAAGCTGTGAGGTTTTGAACATATTTGAATGAGTAGGAATGCCAGAAACTGGAAAAGGCTGGTGCAAACTGACTTTTGGATTAAATAGCAACAGTTCCAAGACCCTTGCTTGGTGTCACCAGGGCATTCTTCATGGTCCATGGGCACAGATAATGCTAAAGGCTTTAGTGACCACAGTTTTAAGAAAGAACTTTGTATGCACTAAAATGTTACTTCTTTACTGGGGTCTAAACATTGACCAAATCCTGCCTACTGTAGTTAAAGGGAAAGCAAGGACTAGAGCTTCCCATGTCTGTCCATGTCTGACTCCACAGCCTCTGCCTCAGAAGTATACTCAAAAGTATACCTGGCTTGAGAGGTAGGAGAGGTCAGGTCTTCCTGCTATACAGCATCACCTTCCAAAACATGCACGGTCTCAGTACGCTTACTTTAGGCAGAAGTCATCAGACAAAGGTCTGGAAGCTGTCTCTGTCCACAGTTCTTAAGCTATGAGCTAACTTTGCAGGATTTAAATGAGAATGGCAGCACTAAAACTTGTTGGTAGGCTTAACCCTTGAGTAACTGATATTTCCTCACCTATGACCAACTGTCGTGGATCACCCTTTGAGACTTCAGTCTGCTTCTTCCATCCAAACATAAGTATGAAACCTTGTTGGAGTTAGTCTTTCTTTGCCCTTTCAAGTTAATAAATTCATCACAGTGAGGATTGCAGGGTGCTTTGCAATTAGCTTCTTCTACAAGTAGCAACAGGAAGGTTTGTGCTTGTCTTTGGCACTGCTGCAGGGTGTGGCTCTTCCACAGTTTGAAGGGTTGGTGTGTTGTAACAGCTACAGGATTGCATTTTGTGAAGGCCGTTTAAAGATATTATTTGCTCTGCAGACTCTGGAGTTGATGAGCTTTCCCAAGTTTATTTCCTTGTAAATGTGCTAACTGCATTGCCACTGAGTGATGAAGTTAAGAGCTTCTAGAGATTAAATATGAACTGTGGATTTATGCCAATGTCCACCTACTATAGGTCTGGCCCAAATGGAGAGTTATTTTTATGTAGGTAGGTTTCTATTCCTGCCTGTTTTTCTAATTTCCTTAATTATTTCCTATTCACAATTTTTGGTGATTAAGTGTCTACCACCCTACATCCAGTGTATATAGGTGCAGCTAGAACACAACTGAATACTCTTTTTTCCTCTGAAAGGATGGTTAAATATTACCTGTAGTTTATATAGAATTCTCTGATCTGCCAGAGAAAATACTAAGTGTACTGACTGCCCATTCTGAGGTAGCTATAATTTATTGTGATGTAGGAACTGGGTACTGAAGGAAGCCCCAAAAAATTCTAATCTATGTCTTTCTGGTCTTTCATGCTGTGAGCTGTCTGTCCATCTGGGTTAACTATCCAGCCAAAACTCTACATCTTTATGACAAATGTTGTCTTATAGTTAGGTTGAAACGTGCTTTGGTGAAGTAGGTTTTTTGAGTGATTTGCCAGTCAGGAAAAATATATTTATGAAACAGTTGAAAAAGCAGAAGAAAGCTATGAACCAAGTAAAACAAAAATAGAATTCTGTTTGTTTAGATTTTATTACCATCTTCCTTTTATATATGTAACCATTTAGCCTAGAAAATGTAAAAGCATGCATTGCAGATATGAAACATGTATACATCATATTAATTTGAAGAGAAATTTTGATTTACTGCTGAACCTCTGAGAAATTCAATTTGTCAGTTATTAAATGACATCTTGTAAGACGTCCACAATGTGTAGCTCACAGGCTTAGATGTTAGAACACAATCCATGAAGCTACTACTCCTAACACCACTATAGTCAGTAAAAAACCTCCCAGCTTCTCATTTGCACAGATTTCTACTTACATGGGCAAGGAAACATTCTAAATGAGGGAAGATAAACCAGTAAATGAACGTATTCAAAATCTAACCCATATTTAATTCGTTTGGAAAGAAAAATTCAAACTATATTTCCTAAGCGAAACTTTATTTTTTTTGAAAATGGATATAGAAGGTGATATTTGTTTACATCATAATATCATCTGTAGTTAGTGGCATTTCAAATACTTGTAACTGTTATTTCATGATAGATTAGCTGGCAGCACCAAAAATAGTCTAAACTTTGTGATAAATCAGAATTTGTCTTTGTTCTCTGAGCTTTGTTTCTTATCAATGATTTTTCCTCTGAATTTTAAACAGTGCTTCTTTCTTACAGTCAGAATCTCTCAAGTAATATTTTTCTCTTCCAAAAATCAAATAATCTTTTTTTAATAGTAGTTAAAATAGCTCTAGTTTTTTTCCAGTTGTCAGCAATCCAAATAGTTAAAGATAGTACACAGCAAAACCTCAAAACCCAGGAAGTATTTAATTGCCTTACAATGAAATCTGTGAGTAATCATAACAGGATTGATAAATACTCTCTTTAAAGTTAAGCATAGCTGGTGATTGTCTTTCTTCAAGAGGTGGATTCTAAGATTAGTACCCTTCTTTTTGGGGCCCTGTTAGTGTCTGCTTTCACATCTGTCTACGAAGGTTCTGCACCCCAAGAAATCTCTGCCACTAGACATGGCCATCATTATGAGGAGCTGGGCAGTGGGAACATAATCCATATCCTGCTCCTGGCTACACCTTTAGAAACCAGTTAATCCTTTCAGTTCCCTCTGCCCTAGGTAAGCATAGCATAATCAGAGATCATTAAAACCAGAAATATTGCCACTACCTGTCACTTAGTAGTTCTCTTGCATCCATATTTTCTACTAGCAGAAAATTCTTTCCTTCAGAATTGCTATTATTTGGACAAACTATTGGAAAACCTTGAAATTTAGAGGAGATTAGAGGTCATTATGAGAAAATTCTTCTGATTCTTGTCTATGTAGCCCTTAAATATGTTTAGCCACAGACTTTTTGTATTAATTTTGTCTGAAAAGACTTAGATAAGATGTAATTCACAGATGCAAATCTTAAAAAGGTTAGTATTTTCAGGATTTAAATTACTAGTCACACTGTGCCATGGTAGAATGTCTAACATTTTTAGAGAATACAGAATGTTGACATGGAAACCAAGATTTTGTTAAAAAGAAGTAAAAAATAGTTATAATTTCTGTGATTGTGGGATTAACTTTCACTATTAGCTTTCCATTTTGTACCACACAGTAGATGAGTTAGAAGTGCAAAAACACTATCAGTTCCCAAATCAAGGCCTACTTTGTCACTGATATGGCAGTGGTGGTGTATTTTGGGAATTGACTGCATACACCTTCAGAAAATGTGTGACCTTCCTCTGCAGCTCTTAAGGAAGGGCATAATTCAGTCTGCAGATGCTCTCTCAATTACCTCAGGTATGCAGAGATCACAAGAGAAGAGGAAAGAGAACAGCCAAGCTCCCAAGTAAGAAACTCCTCTTATAGATCAGATGCTCCTCCTCACAGCATGCAGCAGGAACCATACTCTTACCCTTTCAGGTGAATGAGAGGGACAAGGAGAAGAGATAAAAGAACTACTTTTCCCCCTGGTCACTAACTGGTTCTTTTCTGATTGCTTACTTATGCCACACAGTAAGAATCTACACTCTTTTTTCATGAGATGTTTTTATCAGTACCTCAGACCGTTCATATGACATTCTAAAAGCAACAAAACTGAACCTGCAGTTGTGAAGGTTTGGAAAAATGCCTATATTAGATTTTTAAAAATAGCTAAAATACTATTTAGCGAATAAGATTTTTTTTTTTTTTTGTATTATCAGCCACATTTGTGATAGTAGCCTCCAAAAAACTCTTTTGGGAGCAATGTTTCTCTAAACCAGCATTTATGAAGACACAAGCCCTATGTGTAAGACACAAGCCTTATGTGCCTTGTGCTTCATTGATGCTCTGCCCTTTCAAGTGCCACCACCTGACAAGTGTAATATATAGAAAATCTGAGCTTCAGACTTGCTTTCCCAAAGTTTGTTTAGAGTCATAGTCACACTACTTTGTGTGCCTTCTTAAAAATGTGTAAGGGCAACCAGAAAAACAGAGGGAATGTTGTTTACAGCATCTTTCCTGAGTCCTTCACTTTTCAAGTACAAGATGGTCTGTATTTGATTTTAAATAATCTGCTACTCTCAGATGAATGTCTTTTCGTTCAATCCATTAAAGCAAAGAGGTTTGCAATATCCTTGGCAATCCTCTGAAACCTGACTTCACCCAGCCATGGCACATCTTGCTAATGCAAGTTGCTCATCTGTTTGATTTTGCCATTAAACCTTCTGTTACTTACTGTTATTTTTTCATGCAGTGTTTCTGAATAGTTATCAGTAATCAAATCACAGAAGCTGCCTGTGGCTGGGCTCTATGTAAGTAAAAGAAGGAATGTATATCATTAATTCACAGTAAGGAATCTAAGCTAAGGTTGGACAATGATAGCTCCAATGCAAGCACTCATGGTAATAGTTTACTAGCGGTTCATTTCTGCATATAGTTAAGTAGTTCACCTGTGCCTCCAAGCCATTACACTATTGCACGGGATGCATTGTGTATGGGTAGAGAACAGTAGTAGCTTTTCAAACTTAAATAATCCACAACTGTCCTTCATATTGTGTTTTCAATTTCTCATAACAGGACAACAAGGTGACATGACTTCTCACTGCAGCTTTGGTGGCTCAGGGTTCCCTGGTGTCTTTGAGGCAAGTTTGCTTTTCTTGATACCTTTCCTATGGGTGAATAGCAATAGTGGTTTATTTACAAACTCCACAATGTCTAAAAATGAGCAAAATTAAAGGGAAAAATTTAATTTTGTACAAGTAGTCTGTAGCTCAAATAATAAAGTAAAAATATAATAAATCTTAGATTTTTATTATTGCTTCAGTTATGTTGAAATTGTAATCTTGTTTTACATACCTGTGGAGCTGAAAACCAGTATTTCACACATTCCCCTGTGGTATGTGAGATCACTTTCGGTCTATTTTCCCTGATACGGTTATTTTAGATTGATTTCCTTTTTTCTTTTACTCCCTCCAGCATAATATACCCCCAGCAAATGTCATATCCAGGCCTGGGCTCTTTCTAGCTCTCTCAGTTTTAATGCTTTTCTCTTGGTTATTTAGGGATTTATCCAACATTCCCAAACAGCAACAATCCTTTCATTAGTATTAGAAGACCATAGGGGAAGTGCATGGGCTTTAGAGTCTTTTTCTTTTCCTGGCCCAAACCTTTCACAAGATTTGCTGTCACTATGAGGAAGTTGTGTTCAAAAGATACCATCATTAGAGCAGAGTGGCAGGTGCTTGTTGATGACATGATGTCTTCATTAGAGGTGTAAAGATAAAGCTCTGGATTTTGGCATTCCTGCTGCCTGCTTTACAGGATCAAACAACAGAATCCCCCCAACTTACAAAGGACTTCTCAAACAAATTAGTCTTCACCACTCTTGTAAAAGCCAAATAATGCCAACACACAGAGCACATTCACATAAATGTAAAATGAGTATACTACAATCAACTGCCTGAGATAAGAGGTGTCTATGAGACCTTCAAATAATTAGGGAGTAACCTTTGAAGTCTGCTCTTGGCTGCTACCAAAGCCTGCCTGGTTTGCTCATCTACTTAAAAGCACATCCTTCTTTCTCCTGTTGGCTGGATTTCAGAGGCTGTGTTTTGGCAGAAGCCAGGAGATCTGCAGCACTCCTGGTTGCATCAGGCCTTAAGAAACACCTGAAATGCTGGGATGACTGCATGCCTTAGATAATAGGGGATGACTGGGCCTAGGCCTCTCATTTACAGAGAGAGTTTTATGTTATTCTTCAATCTGTACTTGATTTATTTGATAATCTAACTTGGTAACACTTTCCCTGATATTTTGTCTTTCTCATGGCAGGGACAAGCTGTGGGTGACATCCCAGGCTGCTTGACCTGCTGTGCTTCACAGAATTATGGGAGAGGAAGGAAAGATGTGCAGCTGAAGTAATCATCAAATTCCCTATCTGCCACACCTGGAGTGTGATCACCTCACTGACAATCAAATGCCCATTAAGGAGCAGATCACAGTAGCCTGTCTCATCTTCAAAACCAGACAAGGACACTAATGAAGACAGAACAAAGCAGCTGTGTGAAGGAAAAATAAGAACAGAAGTATGCCTTGTGCTCAGGTGGGTTTTACCAGATGGTAGATAGTTTTCCAACACATGTTTAAAGAAGTTTTTGTAAGATAATTTTATGTTTATCTGGTTTAGCAACCAGATAAACATAAAATTGTTGTCTCACCAGAAATGTCTTACTGGCACCAATTCCAAATATGTGTTCTGTAGGAAATTAAGAAATTCATATTAAAAAAAATACTTCCAGAGGAGAACAAAGGTTTAGAAATACTAGAATTTCCTAAAAAAAAAAAAAATCCTATTTCTGAAAACTAAATATTACTTGAATCCCTATCTTTGAAGATAGAGTAAATTGCCATTCCTAGATTAGATTAATTCCTCACATCATTCTTTTTTCTGAAACAGCTGAGGGAGTAACCCTGAACAATCCCTTAATGTAAAGCAAGGCCCTAAAACCTGAGAACTCTGTGGCAGAGTACCAGGAAACTCTGTGGTAGGTGTGTGGCTTCTGTGGCATTGTGGGACACAAAGATTAGTTACCACAAGAAGCTTTTGCTTCAGTTGAGCAGAAACCTGTCATTTGGTAGCAGTGCGACGAAGTATCTTCTTGTTGTACCATTTTGGCTTCCAGGATTCAGTACTTTCTAGTAAAAAGGACTGAAAAAAACATTCCACACAGAAGCATGCTACTAGAAAATCTCAAACCAGATAATTTTCCCTACAGTATAAACTTAGTGAGTAGTGATTTAATAAAAGACACTGTCCTCCCTTCACATGACCGAGTACTAAGGAAATACACAGCACAAAGTATATTTGTATAAGTCTGTATGTAGAAGGACTGGAAATATGAGTAAGTTAAAGTTTGCAAAGGCAAAAAAGCAAAAGATAAGTAATATGATGAACACTTTAAAACAAGGAATGGTGCCAGTGTTCCCTGAACAGTGTTTGTTACCTGAAAATTTCTCAGTAGAGTTAACAGTGTAAGTGGTAGTAGAGACTGAACAGGCATTTTTATCATCTTGGCATAGAGGGAATAACACTAAACATCAGTGACTTTTGTATTCAAAATATTCCACTTGTCATTAGATATGAGTGGAGCTACACTGAAATTTAAATGTTAAGAGGATTTGAGTGCATACATGCAGCTTCAGTACCACTTATGGTATTCAAATTACTTCTTTCACTATGTCTTATTTTTCCAGTCCTTGAGAAACTGGTCACATCAACAATAATTTCTGGTTTGCATTTAAAAAGTTAGCATAGAAGAAGTGATGTTCTGGCCTTCATGAATTCTTTGAGAGAATTCCCGTACATTTCAGCACTAACAGGATTTCTAGCCCAAGAATCAAGGGCTAAATCTGAATTAACTATCTACCTTTAAGAGGAAGAAAGTCAGGATGTTTTCAGACCTAAATTTTCATATTTTTCCTTTCTCCGGGAAGCCTGACCCAAAAAACTATTTGTTGCAGCCCAATGTGGCCTATTTGGGAAATAATGGAAAAAAAGGATTGTGTATTGCCTCCTCAACTCACAGTGTTGGTCCTATTGGTCCCTGTCCACTAATGGTAGAAGCACAAGATTTTGAAAGCCAGGATTCCATAGGGTTATGACAAATCCATAAGAAAGTTGCACAGGAGCTAGCTACTTCCTCTGTGCTTGCTACTATGAAGTCTGGCTTTATAAATAATTCTAGGAAGAGTTAAATAGACTCACAAAGAAGTTGAGATGTTTAGAAGCCCCTGTCACCAAACTTACAGTGTAAATAACCATTGCTATCTGATCTGAAAGAGAAATCTGAGTTCTTAATAAGGGCTTATTCAGAAGGAATGTTACTAGCTTAATTGGTCAAGCAAAATTTACCACCTACTTAATTATATAATTGTACGTCCCTTATTGCTTCTGGGTTGTCTGGATTCCCTTCACCCCTTCAAATATGGTATCAATTCTGCTGAAGCATTTACAGATGACAAGGGTTCCTTATTAGAAAAGAGACCTAATGTAGCTCCTGGCAGGTTTTGGGGATGTTAAAACCATTACAGTCAATTGTTTAACTTTCAGTGCTACTTCTGTAATCTGGTTACAAATGAGTGACTTCGTTTTAAGACTGTCTGAGCCATCAGGAGAGCAGAATGCTAATCTTTCCTCTTCAGGAGTACTGACTGTTGTCCCAGCAGCCTCAACTCTTCTTTGTCTACTAGCAGTTCAGGAATTTCAATGCATCAGGTCATTCTCATTCCACCTGCAAGGGGCAAGAAGCACATGCCAGTTGCCACAGCATTAGAAAAGGAATACGATTTATATGATCTAGCCATCTATGTGCACTTAACCCCATTTCTGCTTCATCTCTGGCAAAAAGTCTTGAAGCACATCACTAAACAGCATGGTTTAGTCTTTAAAAAAAGGAAGAAACCTTCAATTTTCCAACACTGAGAAGTACTCCTCGCTAATCAGGAAAAAGTGTAAGATGGATCATGCATTGGTGTTAGGTTTAAGTACTTGCATAGTTTTCATACGTGATCTGGAAACACTAGAATGTTTTTTGTAAGAGATTAATTTATAGATTATTTATTCCATTGAAGTTTTGCATGCAAGGCATACATTGCATGTTTTGAAACACATTACTGTTGTAGCACTGCAAAGAGAGGATTCTCCAGATCTTGTCCACCCTTGTTGACAAACCATTTACATCTGTTGCAAGCTGTTATTACATGACAGAAATGCAATCATGTTTTGCATTGCACAGAATTGCATTAAATTGGATTTTAATAATCCCTACACATTTCCATAAGCACCAACACAAACACTTTTGCTTGGTTATTTTAGTTACTTTCTCCTGGTAGGAGAGAGCACCCACTAATTGTTGTTTGGTTATTCTTTGCTCGATTTTTACTAACAGTGAGGAACGTGTACTGCTTCCTGTCTTTGCTCTGTACATTTTAGTACCAGCCATGGCAATAGAACAGAGGTGCTTTTAAGCATCCCATCATCTTTGCTACAGCAAAATTAAGGCTGTTTTTGTCAGTTAGGAATGAGCTATTCCTGCAGAAAGAAAAATGTCTCTATGTGATACCTATCTGTGATCAACCTTTCTGTCCACTGGGTGACACCAGCAGCCTATCCGACATGTCTTAGCTGTGCATAGCGCCACAGAACACATATCTGGAGAAGATTTAACCACACAGCTTCTTTTTTTGCTGGTAACGCTAGGAACATTGTCATTCCTCTCTGGTGGAAAAGTGAGATAAATTAATAGGAAAACCAAAATGCAGAAAAAACCTAAAACATCTTCCAAACCTACTCCATGTAGTTTGCAAGGCTGAAGGAGACAAACTGAGAAAATACTCCATAAAATACGAAGTGAACTGAGGGCCTGCTGTACAAACAGATTAAGATGACATGTTTTAAGACATTAAGATGACAGTTGATGAAAATTATTGTGAACAGCTCTGAGTATCTCAGGTAACCAATTACTGAGGTGCAGTTTAATTCTATCCCATGTTACCTTCTTTGCATTCCCCTATGGAAATAATTTATTAGTTTTGAAAGGAAAATCATGATAACATGCAATTTTTCTGGCTGATAAACTGATTAATCCTCACAACAGCTTATAAACTACTTTTTGAAATAATTTAAAGACATTGTCATATATAGGCAACATTTTAGTTTGGGTTTGCTACTGATTTTTTCATTTTTATTTTACTTTACCTGTAATTCACTGCTACAAAGATTACCCACCAGTACATACTCAATTATAGTCCTCATCTGATACAGACAGAAACAAAAGATGCATGAGGAGTAAAACCTAAAACCTAATTAGCCTGTCAGCATTGTCTTAATTACTTGTTTCAAACTGAATGGTAAAGGCAAAGGGACTGGTTCTTTTGCTTGAAGAAGGAACTAACCATTGTTTAAGGAAGAACAGAGTTTGTTTTTAGAAGGAATGTGTTAATAGTCCTTCCTATCAACACTCCTAATGTCTCTCAGATGGTAAATAATCAGTCCGTGAGCCTATTTCACCTGGTTACAACGCCTATGGCCTTTCAACTGATAGAGTGAACATCCCATTACAGATGGAGCCCTCTTTGCTGTTTCCAGGAGGGTATCCAACTCATCTTCAAGCAATTCCCAATCAGAATCACCCAGCTGTTGCCATGCTCAGCTGGAACAGCTGTAACCTGCCAAGAGCAGTAGCAGTTCAGGACAGTTTCACAGGACTGGCTTGTTACACTTGACTAAAGCTGTACTGCAGGATGCTGATATTCTCTGTGGATAAGGGCACTAAGGAAACCTGCCTGAAGTAGCAGCTCCAGCCCTCCTTGTGTTATTGTTTACAGTAGTGACTTGCAAAGACCAGAAGAAAGATGAGAAACTGTCAAATGCAACTCTTCCAGAAGTCACAAATTGGAAAGGGTCACAGTCCTTTCCAGAGCAGGTCAAAAGCAAAATAATAAATATTCAGAAGTTCTGGATTGTAATAGGCTATGGTACTTTTCTGTTGGACAACAGCACAGCCTCTGCTGAAGATCTGGGACTGGCCTGATTGCAGTTTAAAAGTAATAATCATAAAGAATGAAGTCACTACATTTAGGATGGACTACAACTCCCTTTTTCTGTATTTCTGAAAAATTTGTCATGTGCCAGAGATGACAAAATTTCAGGTCACACTTGATTGTCTGGAACGTTCAAAGCTTGTTACAGACAGCTCCAGAAACATTGTGCAATACTCACTAATTAATAATCAGTTGGTGTATGAAATTAGTGAAGTGTAGTCTCTTAGTCACTAAGTAATTTGCATGGGGAGTTTAAAGCAGAGTAATTTACATGGGGAAAAAGAATCAGAATTATTTATAAGGATGCAAAATTGATACAACAGCTTTTGAAGTAAGAGATCTAAGACTCGCTCATTGACAAATCCCTGAAAACATTTGATCATTCTTTGCAATGGTCATAATGCAAGTACAATGTTAGTCAGGGGGTAAATAAAACATTGTTGAGATTCTGGTACACAGCACGTGACTGTCTTCACCATATCTCAGTAAGGGATATAAATATAGAATGGCTCTTCATATAAGGAAGGACTAAATAAGGTAGCTTACAAAAGAGGCTGAGACAAGGAAGAGCTTTATAAAGCAAAAATGGTGTGGCAAAGGAATAAGAAATAATTATTGATTGTTTCTGAACACACAGATTGATGAGACACACCAAGGAAGAGATAAACAGCAGATTTCAAATGAAAGGATGTTCTTTTTCTTAGATCATGTCATTAAATTGAGGAACTCTTTGCCACAGGATGTTGCAGAGGCCAGAAGTGTAAGTGTGTTCAAAATGGAATTAGATACATTCCTGAAGGCTGGCTCTGTTGGCAACTCTGAAAAGTGATGGCCCAGATGCAGCTTTTGGTTGAGGAAATCCCTCAGTTGTTAATCCCATGTTAATTGAAATCCCCTAAATTGTTAATTGCTTATGGATGATACGGAACACAAAAAGAAGGATTTTCTTTTAAATGTTATTCCAGTCCTCCCCCAGTAACCAGCCACGCACAGGGACAGAATACTGGACAAGTTAAATGAGCCTTTGGTATAATCCTGCACATCTGTTTTTATACCAGTATGTGCAAGGTTATTGCTTTAATTGGGGTAGAATTTTAGGATTAGGGAGGAAAATGCACAGAGTTCATGAGAAGAAGGTTCTTTGCCTCTGAAGTCATCCTTGGCAACATATGTCAAACAATTTTGTATATATTTTAATTTGTAAAGCTTCAGTGAAGCAAAACTAATGTTCCCAGGAGGGGAAGGTCTCTCTTAAACTGTGTAAAAGATTAAAAACCTACTTAATTTTACATATTTTCTTCTAGAGGCAGATAACTAATTTCCTCTGGTCCTTGGAATTTCCTCAGATGATCAGGAAAAAAAACCCCTTCAAAATGAAACACAATTGTCCCTGTGTCTAATGAATCAAAAGGCTACCCTTAGTACGCTTAGGACAGAGACCATCCTTAATTTCCTACTAAAATTATTGTTCAGCTAAATAAATACAAGTGAGTTTAAGAGAAGGAATTCATGGCCTCAAAAAAAAAAAAAAGAATTAAGTTCAAGCTTTAATGAACATGTTAAACAAAAAGGAAATGTTGTATGATAGTAAGCATTTGCTTTTAGACAGCTTTCTATATAGTCTCTTAGATGCCGCAAGGAAATGGTTTTACAGACCCATTACAATAACGTAGTTGCTCCCAGGGGCAGTTGTTTCTCCTGATCATGGCATGTATTTCCTGCCATATGGACAATCCTACTCTCTCCCCCTGCTCCCCATGTAAAGATTTTCAGGCAGGACTTAATTCCTGTGCTTTCAAAATGTTGGGGAACTGTGTGTTTGAGGGGCAGGAGGCAGAAGGGAACCAACATTTTATTTGCAAGAAGCAGCTTTTCAAAAGCATTGTTTGTGCTGATTTAAAATAAACCACCAAACACCAAACATTCCGGCACTTTTCTTTCTCATAGGATTTTCATTCCTCTTTTTTCCAAAGTAGATGCCTTTTCTGTGTAGTTTACAAATTGATAATTGTGCATTATTTGTGAAGAAATTATGAGGATAACATATGAACCTACAATAACAAGGCATGGTGTGCTTGCATGCATACACACACATGCAAAAACACAGTGCTGTTCCAGCTTAAGAATGAACTTAAGCCAAAACACCTCCTTTCCCCCATCAGTGCCAATACTGCATGGAACGATGGTTAAATATCATGAGAACTGGCTGAGGGGCACTGGCATCAAATTATTACATTTCAAGATGTGTAATCACCTCTGGATGTGACTGACTTGCCTCTAGCAGCACAATTCTCAGCAAGTGCACTTTCCAGTTTCTGGAGGGTGTCAAACTGACACTGGGATGTGATGGAGAAGGGAAGGAAAACTTGAGGTCAGACTCAAATCCATGGATCAGGAAAAGTGTTCCTGTGCTTGAAGAAGGCAACAAGGGCTGTGAAAGTTACTGACATTTACTTAGTGTTTATTTAGCGTAGGCACAGATGGATTTGGTCCATTAGTCCAGACTCTCCATTTATCTCAAACAATGACAGAGGCCTCTCCAGCAAGCAGCAGAGTGCCTGGTTTGTGCCACTGGCAACCTGCTAAGTGTGAAAACCAGCCACAAGCCCACCAAATGTGTGAGGAAGCTAGAAGAGGAAAAATGAAAAGGAAACAAAGCAGGAAGAGGAGAAACTTGCCCTCGGTAACACCTGCTGCATTTGCCATTAGTGGTGAAATCCATACACTCCTATAAACAGACATCAGTGGGGAAATCAGTCATCCAAGCATAGCTGCAAGGCCTGGGATGAAGAGCTGGAGAACCCATGGGTTTTCTCCCCCAAGATGTCAATATGTACAACACTCCCAGAAAAGGTCAGGTGAAATCAGTTGGACCTTAACCAATCCCAGACTTCCCCATCCCCAGCCAGTGGTCTAGCATGCAGGTTTGAGATGGGAAACATAACAAAGATTTCAATAAATCCACTAGTAACTTTTCATTGCTGTTCCTACATGAGTCCAGGTTGAAAATATGGAGACAGCATAGTGATAAGGCACAGTACACATTTGTAACTGGTTGTACCAGCCAAGCTAATTTATCAGCATGAGGAACTTTACAGGTGAGGTTTTCATGACACTTTTCCATTGAAAAATAGAGTACTGTTCCTGAAAAAGGTGAGGGAAATTCCACCAATTAATTTCATTTCAGCTGATCTCAAGATCCACAACTTTTTAAAGGAAGACTGGGTTGCATAATTTCATTTGTCTTCCAGCCTTGCCAGCTCCTTAAGTGCACTTATTGGGACACAGGCTAAATGCTTAGAGCTGATTCTGCAGCTTATCAATAGCATGGAAGGAATTTGTGCCAGTAAATTTGGACTTTTCTGGATTGAATAGTTGAATGGCAGTCTACTGAGAATATAATTCAAAATAGTTTCTGCCATTTTTTGCTGCAGATAATCAAGATGACAGTGTTTTTAGTAGTTTTTCTCCAGTAGAAATAATGCTTAAGAAATAAGCCCAGGATGTGGAATCCTCTATTTATATAGAGAACCTAACAATACACACAGCAACTGTTTGTACAGTTTTATGGTTCACAAAAGATATTTTGAAAAGGCCAGTTACAAACTTAGAGGGAACTCTATGCTTCTACTCTTGGCTTCTTTGATTAAGAATACCATTTTGTTTATTGTGTTGTGATAGTGTACTTATTTGCTTATTAACCATTACATTGTTCATTTTCTCATTCCAAATTATTCAGCCAAGCAGCCATTAATCAATAACAAATTTTTGTTACTGTCATCCTACTGAACAGGCAATTTGGTTTTCAGTTAGGCCTTTAGTTTAGGGAAATCTGTAATGACAGTTCTTGACTTTTCTCTGTAGTCTAGAAATAACCTGAGGAGGTCATCAAGCCTTGCCATTTTCACCAGTACAAAATCAACTATGTCAGTGGCATTACAGAGACAAGAGGTGGTACAGCCCTGACAGAGCTGTAGACATCTACAAAATAGACCTTTAGACTTGAGTTGATTTTCTAGAGTCTTTCACAGCCCCTGAAGAAAAACAGGCACTTCCACAGTGGAATTAATCTCCTTCCAGTATACAATAGGAGCGGGTCACATGCTGGAAATGCCTGTCTCTCTCTCAGCCTCAGGTCAGTTGACATCCACTCTTGCTGGTTAAGCAGTTTGTAAAGACTCAGTGATAGAAAAGCAACAATATATTTACAAAAATACATCTGAATGCTTTATTCTCTTATTGCTTGACAGTTTTGCCCATCTAGTTTTAGTTCCTGTAATTAAAATCTGTTATTTCGTGCTCTGTTTATCACAGACATGGAAAACAGACTGTTCTCGTTCTTTCTGTAGCAGGTCATATTTTCATGTCCTTTCTGTCTCCCATAACTGTACTCCTGCACTCAGTCTTCATGTCCATATGCTAAACAAGCACAGCTTATGCAACCCTTCTTTATTGGTCATATTTTCTGGAGCTCTGGCACTTCCCCTTGCTATCCTGAAGATTCACACTGGTTGATATGCATTTGGCATCTCCAGCATTGCTGAACTTACAAGTTATACTTTGTATTTCGCAGGTCAGATTGCTATTTGCACACCCTGTGATGATTAAAAGTTGTATGTCATCATTACCAGCACAGATAATCTATAACATGAAAAGGACAGCTCAACCATCTTGTCTGTCCATTACCAGCCCAAAAAGGGTGGTACTACAAAACCCAAAGAGATAACAAATCTTTCATTAAGTGTATTTCAGCTATGGTGATTAAATTTAAATAAACTTCCGCATGAGCAAATCTTTTTTAATTGAACATCTGAATGTGCATGCACATACACACACATGAATTTGTCCAGTTGCCTCTCTAAGGGGCAGTTTAGATCAACAGAATCGTTTCTATAATAAGAACATGTGAAGTTTGCTAATCCACATGAAATATTCCTCGACAGAAGGAAGAAGGAAATTAACCTCAAGATGACTGTCTCGGTCAAAAAATGCTAGGGAAAGAAAACTTGTGATAACTTGAAGACAGTCCTAATTGACTCCTTTAGTCAGCTGGAATGATGCAGAAGGGCACAGAACAGGAAAATATGGGCTGGGCTGAACTCACAAAACCCCTACTGTGCATTGCTTAATGTCTGCATTTAATATCGCAAAGTTCCCATTCTCCCAAAGGTTAAAAGAAATCAGGATGGAGATATATATGCTTATAAAACCAACCTACTGTTGCCAACAATAAAACACTTTTTATTTTGACTTTTTTTTTATGTTCTGACATATTACTGTACAGAAGTTCAGAATTTCATTAGTATTGAAGTTCATCTTTGACCTTTCACCTTTTAATGTGGAAGAATTAGTCAGGGAGAAAAAAAACATTCCTCTTTGCCCTGGCTTGCTTATTATGACTCTCTCAAGAATTTCAGTCTGGGGCTATTTGCCAGAACTATGTTTAGCTCTGAGAGGAGAAAAAAAAATCTCCCCCCACTCCAAAATGCTACCATCCAAATTTATCTCTCAGATTTTGCTAAAGACATGGGGTTTAAAACACTCTGGATTAAATTTATCCCAGTAGGAGTAAAAGCTTTGCTATGCCAGTTTATACTTACTGAGAAAAGTTGACCTTGAGAGCTGCTTGCTAATGAACCTTCTTATTTTATAAATTCCTGGTGTTTTAGAGGTGAAGTAAGCCAGAAAGGTTTCCTGTAGAAGGTAAAATTTTTACTTATGCCATAAAATGCCAGCCTGTGAAAGTCATGTGTTACAGAAGGCCGTAATAAGAGTGACAGGAATTTGAAAAACATTTACATACTATGCAAGCAAAGCAAAGCTTCAAGCATACTTGGATTTTATGCTTGAAGGCACAAATTGATTGCTTGTGGTGGAAAGAATAATGAAATTCCTCCATGTCATAACAACACAGAATCAACCAGGTGAATTTTGATGGAAAGGGCTACATTCCTTTGACAGCGATGGTGATTGCCAGAGGCAGCCTTCTCATTTATATTCACTTAGAAAAGTTTCAATGCAGTGGGCATTCATGCATCAGATCACCTTTGGAACAGAGGTACCTACCCCTTCTATCAGCCTCTTCATTTTGTACACTTACGGACCACACGTATCAGAGAACAGTGGTGCTATTTGGAAAGCACTCTGTAGGCAATCCCACAATGGCAGAAGGTTCCTTCCCTATCTGCTTGTTATCATTTCCATCATTAGCCACACTGAAACGCTATCAGAGCTCCAAATGAAACAACACAACTGGTGTGCACCCCACCACTTTATGGCAGTAGGATAATGCCTGTGGTTACACAATGCCAACATGGGAGCAGTGTTGTGTGGGGCTTCCTCATCCCTCTGGCAGTGAAGGGCTCAGCTGGACAACACTGCACATAAGGACCAAGCCAAAGTGCAAATTCCTGGTGTATGGAGCAGAGGCAGGAAGCTGGGCTGGAAGTGGCTGGGGGTTTGTTCTCATGTTCTCTGTGCGCCCACTGTAGGCAAAGAAAGAACACGCAGAACTGAGGGAGAATGATAAGAAAGATCTAGAACTAAGAGACTGGATGATCTGTGTAATGAAAAACATAATAGGGGAGGGAAGGGGAAGTTACAGGAAGCAGAATGAGGCATTATCAAAAAAAAAAAGCAGGGAGAGAAACATATTACAAGATATGAGGAAGACAATTAAATAATAGGAAAATCGAGAGAGTCAGGAATGTTAGAACAAATAAGTAAGAATTTGTCTCAAGGGAAAGCACACAGACCTAAAGGGGTCCATGGAGCCAGAGACTCAGTAGCTGAAGCCAAGTGCTACTGTCATTTCCACCTGCTGACGTACACTCAAAATTGTACTCCAAGGAGAGCTTATAGGATTCCCTTTGTTATGATGCTGACACAGCTCCCAACAGTGAATTTAAGCAAGAGGACAGAGAAACAAGGACCTTTTCCATAATGTGACATGTATTATGTTGATGTAACTGTTCATCACCTCCAAATCTGCACTGCTCTGAGTGCTCCTCTCACACAGGTAAATACAGCTCTTCATAGTAATGAGACTGATGCTACTCAACTGAAACAAAAAAGGTTTCAGAGTTGAGTAAAACAATGCTATCGTAATAATTTTTGCCTATAAAACTGAGAAATGCTTTATATGTTTTTTTCCCCCTCTCAATTACCCATAAGCAAAAGCAGTGTTCTGTGTTACATTCATTACTGGTTATATTACAGATCAATGCATATTGGTGTGAGTGTATGATGAAGGTCCTCTGGATTTCCTTCTAGTGAATGCATCTATTGTTGCTTGAATATGCATTACCCTGAAGTATTAATGGAGTCCTGCATGCTGAGAGCTTCCCTGAAGTAAGCCAGATGTTTCCAATTGTTTAACACCGGGAACATCCCACAACACAAGCAGCTTTGGATAGTACATCAGCTTAAATGATCCTTACAGTTTTAAATTCAATTCAGCTAATTTTCTCTGAGACAAAGGCTCCTTTACTCTGCCAGAACAATGACATGGGCCTTCATGTCAGCATGAATCTGGCCCAACTACATCACTAACTGAGAAAAGGCTATTGCTCTCACCTTTCTTCTTCTTATAGATAGTATTTCAGCAGGCTTTTCCTCAAGCCCTAAGTCTGACATTGTATGTTATATCTGTGTGGAACAGTCTTTGTAATGTGTTGGAAAAGTATTTATCTTATTTGACTTTATCTGGTCATTTTGAATCTGGGGACATCGACTAGTCTGTGATACTGTGACTAAAACCCAGAGCAAATAGAAACACTCCGAAAATCCAGAAGGCTGCCTCCTTTCATTTGTTGACATCTTACTACAATATGCATCGTTAACCTGACTTGTTTAGGAATTCTAGCACAAAACAGAATTTGGCTTTTAACTCATCTGCTTTGTTGAGAATGTCATGATGTCATAGTGATCTATAAATACCAGATTCAGGAAACATTCAAATGATTGAGACATCATGAAATTCACTTCAGAATCAAAATCAAGTTCAAAACTGTGGAAATAAGAGTTGGGAAATGTTTCTGCATCTTTCTGAACAGCTCTGAATTAGCTTTAGTTTTGTGGTTTACTTTTCCAGGGAGACAAAAAAGTTTCAGGTTTTGCCCACACTTTGAAAACTTACGGCTTTGAATATCAAGCCTAGTTAATTCCTATAGGTTTATAATTACTTGTCAAAATAGCCTTGGTCACCTTTCTTCTCTAGAAAAGTTTCCTAAGAGATATGGTATTTAAACAGGAAAGTTCATTGCTACTTACAAAAGTTTAGAAGCAGGATATGCTACTTTACTCCTTAGTAAAAACACAAAACAACAACAACAAATCAAAGAAAAATATTTCATTAACATATGAAGAGAAAACCCAAACAAACAGTTGTTTTTTCCTATGTCTAAGGTACTTTTCTGTGTTCATCTTCAAATATGTCATATTATGACATACCTAAACTGAAATGTTACCAGGATGGATGGTGGGTTTTGATAGTCCATGAAGCAGCATGCAAAATGTTGTTTTGTACACTCCCATATGCTCTTTGGAAATCTTGGAAGGACTGGAAGAATCTGAGTTTTATTTCTTAATTCTTAAATGAAATAATTTATACAAGAAAGTCATGAAAGGTGAAAGCTCAAAGCCATAATAAAGTGTAAGTCAGGCTACCTAACAACCTTCTTTGTTTTTCAAGCTATCATCTTCATTTAGAATAAGAGGTTGCTCTTGCCAATTCAGCGTTTTTTTGTTCTCTGTGGCAGATGTACATCCAAGGAAAGCTGCTCTTTGCCAACTCTGGTATCAATGGGTACAGCAAGTCTACTAAAGACCTTAAAAATAGCTAAGACAAAGAATGATTATCACATGGGTTATTTCCAACTGATTTCATGTTCAGGTATTTTACTTTCCATCAGTATTGGTTTTAATAATTTCGTTCTGAGACCTTTGGCTTCTTTGTTTAGTTTCTTAAATATAAAGCAGTGTGACTCAGAGCAGCAAGTACAGCAGTCTCAATATCAAGTACTTGGACATTTTTGGTGTGTTTACAAGTTCTCCATCTGGTATATTCCTTCCTGCCCCATTTAACAGTTTGGGTTGTCTAAACCCAACTGCTGAGTCACAGAATTTTTACTGGTAGTTACTGGCAAAGAGGAAACAACAAAACAGAGAGAAAGGTCCTGGGCTCATCCCCTGTTTCTTTGTGCATGTCTGACCAAGACTTGTTTTATGGGCTATTATATTTACATTGTGGCACTAGTCATAAAAATTTAATTTCAATTAAAGAACCAAATACTTTAGCCAGCTGTCTTCTAGCAGTTAGCCTCCTAATTTCATTAATAGTTGCAAGGAAGCTTTAGAAACATAACCTGGAGAAATAGCAGGAGATGGTCAAATATGTCACATCCTCATTCTGAGCATACAGCTCCTGGAGGGAGCATTCCCAGGAGCTAAAGCACATGCTTCAACAGTTGGCTCTCTTGTAGAAGTTTTCAAAGCAGAAATAAAGACAGGCAGGAAATTGAAATAATTGCAACTTCTGCAATTTATTTACTGCATGGCTTTTGGGAACCATTTTATTTTCAATTTAAGGGTGATGCAAGCCAGTAGTCAAACTGAATTTCAGAGTGCCTAGCCTGAATGCAGAGGTCACTGCTTTCCACTATTGATTTAACCAATATATCATGCAGGCAATGATAATGATGATCATGATCTATTAAGCTACTGTTAGTAGCTATAAGGCAGTTGATGGCAGTGGCAACAAAGAAGAACACAGAATATAGGCCAAAATGAATTGTGCAGTCTTTTACTGAGCTGCTCTCAGCTAGCTTACACAGGTCATGGAAAGTCTCTTCCTTTCTTTCACTTCTTTTTAACTTAACAAAACAATGTATTTCATTTCTATCGAACAATGACATGTATTATAGTTGCAGCCCATTTGTCTCTGAAGGAAGCTTGTCACTTCACATGCACACAAAGCAATTGGTGAAGTGGTAGAGAAGTCAGGGTTTAAATATAACAGCTAATTAACAGTAGCATTTTCCAACATGTTAATTACTGGCCTGCCATGCTTTCTCTCCAAGTCAAGTGTTCCTCACTGAAGTCTGGACAGATCAGCTTTAGGCTGAGTGTTTTTGCGAACGCTTCTGTGAGTGATTGAAAAGGCTACGCTGGCCTGTGGAATTCCCTGTGCTAGTTCTTCTCTACACTAGAATTTTCCTTAAGATTTCCCACTGAGGCATCATCCCTAAATGCAACTTTAGAAGCAAATAGCTAATGTATACAGTTGCACAGACTGGCATTTGCCTACATATAACCCATGTCAGGTGTGGTCAGGGCCAGCGCGGTTATTCTGCATGTGTGTTTCTGCTTCTTGCTATCACACCACCATGACAAGAAATCCTTAAATGGACTGGGACATTCCATGGGGTTCATTCATGCACAGGTGCAACTGTGGGGACAGGAATAGTTTTAATGAAGGAGAGGGTGATGAAGAGTCTGTGTGAAAACCAAGGCTAGGTGACACAGCTATTTCCACATGCGCTACCATAATTATAAAGATGTTGCTGAAGATGGGATTAACTTCATCGTTAAGTTTCCAAGAGCAGAAGTTTCTGGTATTTTCCCATCTTGCCAGCTGATCTCCTAGCCTCAAAAATTGCCATATACTCAACACACAGGTGCACATGCATGTTCTGTTCACTTCCTTTCTTTCAATACCTTGGGCCCAGTGTACAGAACCTTTGAACTCTTTCCTCCTGCATACCATTCTGTGGGGAACAGATACTATTGAAAGCTTCAGGTTAGGGAAGATACTGCACTGCTAAAAAGGGATTAGCATCAATGAAACACTGAAAATCTTGCTTTTCCCTGGGAGGTTAAAAAAAGCACTATCATTTCTCTATCTGTTCATGGAGTGATTTCTCGGGAGGTAGTATTTTCTTGTTTGTAAATGAGCTGTTTCTTTAACAGAAGTAAGCAGACAGGTCCTAAGCTGCATTAATTTTTTTCCTCTTCATTTATCTGCAAGATGAATTAAGCATGGAGATAGCACAGATAACTTGACTGACTTAAGTTGACAGCCACATTTCTAGGAAAAAAATTGCCCTTGGAATCCTCTTCCAAATCTCTCCTCAAAATTTGCTTCCCTCAGGAAGCCCACCAATTTCTTAGTGAATGTCAGCAGAAAGAAGCATCCATAAGACTTATGGACTTCATCTCTCAGTACATTTTTTGTGTCTTGTCCATTTGTTTATACCTTGGGAGTCCCATTCCAGGTTTCTTCTTTATTATATTATACACGTACGGACTATGCTGCAAAATAAAGCTTAATACAATAAAGCTGATTACATGCTGGGATCAGTGGAACAATACAACAGAAGTCTGAATGACTGGCTTTTTAGGACTGGTCTAGCTCCACCTCAGGCTGACCCACTACACTAGATCAGATTACTCAATATGGTGTGAGTTATTCCAATATGAAGCAACACAGTAGAAGGATGAGAAGAACAGGTTTTAATGAGAGAAAGAAGAAATACAGCAGTACAACTGATACAAAAAGTACACAATATAACACAAGGGTCTAATAAATCAGCAGAGAACTTGAGAAGCAGGAAGAAAGTTTCAGATGGTTGAAGAAAGAGGCTTGCTCAAAAAGATACAATCTTAAGTCTTCATAGATATATATACATTCTTGGCAGTATAGTAAATGTACAGTTCTAACATAGAAAATATTGACTGAAATGGTAGTATCAATTCCTGAAGAATATTTGTATATGGTACATTATGAAATATACACACAGGCAATTTAGAATTCAAAAAGTCTCCAAGTAAAAGAAAACATTACTGCTCTCTTTTGGTAGACAGGCATCTCCTAACAGCAGCAATTGGATCTGTTCAGTATTCAATATGAAAACAAACACACAAACCTGAAAACAGCAAACAGTAAGCAAGACCTTTTGCACAATGAATTATGAACCAATTTGGCAGCAAGATTCAAAAGATAAGAAAAAATTCTCCTGCCTCACCAAGTTTCCTCTTGCCTTTCATGATGAAATTATTTCCCTTCTTCCCAGTAACCTTTTAAGCCTGCCTTCCTGGGGATGTGAATTAGGTGAGACTGAGTCATACCTAAGTGAAATGAGTGGTCAACAGCTGTTAACTGTAAAACCTAATCAGGGAATGTTTACAGGAAGAGGTGTGCATCAGCCACAGCTCCTAACAGCAGCAGAACACAGCCTTGGATAAGTTCTGATAAAAATGTCTAAGCATTATGAGGGAGTCACAAAGCTCCAGATAAAAGGAGCCAGTCTGTCCTGTTGCCGCTCTTTTGGCACTTTTGAAGCGTACAAAGGAAGTCTGTCTCTTAGGAGTCACACACAAGTAGAATACATCTCCTGCAGAGCACCTAAGCCCCTTCCTGGATTAAAGATCTACCTGCTACCAGTGTCCTCAACTGACACACTATTCTCTTCCTAAAGCCCCACCTACACAGGCATTTAGGTGATGCTAAAAGGGGTTTTGCTAACAGTTGTCACAGCACACAGGTCTCTGAAGGATGATGGGAAGGTGCAACGGGAAGTATATGACACACAGAAAAACATTCTTTCTTCAGTCATCACTTATTCAGACAAGAGTAACCAGTGCTCATTACTAAAGTGCTTGTACTAAGGAGTCAGCAAAAAATACTGCAGAAACTATTGCCAGGATTGCTTAAAATTAATTTCATCTTCAGGATGAAAGTAGAATTATAAATAAAATTCTGCATAAAAAAATCAAGCAAAGTGCTCATACAGCATTTATGCATCCCTGTACAAGTATTCTCTATTCCATCCAATCATTACTAATTGGAGGATGGATAAGCCACATTCACTCCACCTAGGCAACTGTCAGGGATACAGGATAAAGAGAAAAAAGAATACAGGCAGTAGTGAGGCAGAATTTTATTACAGATGCTGAAGAAATAACAGCAACCAAGAAGACCTTAAAAGTGGTTAGCATTACAGTAGATTTACATGATTAAACATGTTAAAAAGACTTTAGGTCCTGATTCATATCCATGGGAAAAAGGATGGAGGTAAACGAAAGGACAAAAAAGAGAAACAAAAGAGTTAGGGAAACTATCATAGGCAGGAAACCCTCTTACAACAAAAGGTCAGCATCCAGGAGTGTGTCTTCCTGCTATTGCCTACATCCAACCCAGAACTTGAGTTCTTGGAGCCCTAACACAGCCAGCCCCCAGGCTTCATACCTGCTTTAAGGACCTGCTGATCTAAACCTCCTTGAGGCCGATCGAATGAACTGTGTTTAAAGCAGCATCAGCAACTGGCAGGGCGGGTGCACGAGAGGCTCCTACAGAGCCAAAGCACCCGGGTTTTCAGTGCAGTGGAAGGAAGGAGACTGACTTCACACAGAACTTAAAGGAAGAGATACAGAGATTGATTACACACAGCTAGAGATCGCAGCACCGAGTCCTTCTGTGGAAATGAAACGTAGATAAAATAGAGGCTTTTTTAAAAAGCTGCTGAAGAGACGACCAGTCTGGTGAGTGTTTCCTGTCTCCACATGGACAAGAAATTGTGGATCCTTCCCAGTGTCTGCAAACTTCAGAATGTATCATGTGATTTCCCTCTGTAGCCCTGCCAGAAGTCTCTTGCTGCAGTTTGTTCTTTTGAACATTTCCTCTTGTATTTCAGCTCTCATTTATTAACCAGCTAAGCAGCAGCTTATCAGGATTGTTTTCTTTCCCTTCCCTGTGGTTCCTTGGCAATCTATGCTGCCTTTAGGTCCTGTTTTGGGAAGTGCTAAGACTTAGAAGGCAGGAGATGTTGGGGAACATGTATTTGTTTACATGTTTAAGACAGGGCAGATGGGCATACAGGCACTCACAGCAGCTCAGGTGCAAAGCCTTGAAAACAAAGTGAAGCAGCTTTTCTAATAAGAGGTGTAAAATCAGGTTTGAAATACCTCCACACAGTCTGCTTGGTAGAACACAATTCTTTTTCCTTTAGATAGCACGAATCAAGTTTTTGTTTACCTTTCAAGTAAGCAACTGGATAGTTTGATATGAGAAAAATACAACCTCTTTGCTAGACAAGCCTTGCAGTGGGATACCTGGCAATACACATTTACATTATGAAGTGTGTGGGGGGGGGGGGGGTGTGTGTATATATGTATATATATATTTATAAAGCTCATTCAAACCCCTTAAATCAAGAAATTATTAGTTTATGCTCCTCAATAAAAATTCAAAATGGTTAAATTCAGGGAGATTTAGTAATACTTGTATTCTGAAAACGCATGCTCTTTATCAGTGGGAAAGGTCTTAAGCACAACTGCTAGATCCCAGCACTTCCTGAGCTCAAGACCAGGCAGCAGTGGAGACAGAGCACATTGGCATAGCGGATGGAGAGCGTGTGTTCAGCCCCTACTGCTGAAAGCAGCAACCTTGTGTAGGGGAAGGCAGGCTCAGCCATGACTGTGCCACCCTCCTGTGGGAAAGAACAAGTAAGGCTCATGTAATGAGGAACATGTGTTAGAGGGTCAGTCTGGCTGATGAGGCATTACCATCTAATAATCATTAACCTGGGAAGAAAATTCCCGGAAGTGAATGTTCTGAAGTTCAGGAAGAAATAGGAGGCTGAAAAGTAGGTCAAAGCTCCCTGGAAGGAAAGTCAGGACAGACATTGCACCAGCCCTAAGAACCCTTCTATTCATGAGTTTATGACTGAGAATGCACAGCAGCACCTTGGTGTGGATTCCCTCTAGCCTATCATTTCATAAAGTTTAGACAAAGGCCTCAGAAATGAAGGAAAAAAGTGGCCAAATTCCTCAGCAGCTGACAACACAATGCTGGAAGAGAGCTGAAGGCTGCTACAAGGGAAAAGAGAGACCACTGGAGAAAAGGACAGACCTAGTAAAAACTGGAGCTTTGAAAGACACCTGCAGAGTCATTGCAGCTAGCTCAGCACTCCTGTGGTCACCCACCTCAGGAGAACCCTTCCCAGAAGTGGTCAAACCAGAAGAGCTTCTCCAGCCCAGGCCCCATCTTTTGCAGTTTGGCCACTAATGTTTAAGTTTCTGTTGGGGATAATCTACCTGGTGCATTACAGATAGCCCCATAGGTGAAAAACAAACTATAAAATCCTCCCCAATTGGTTTGTGTGGCTTATGAAAAGGAAAGGTGGGAAGGAAAAAGTTCACAAGTGGGATTGCATATGGCAAGGATGCTGCACTAGACAAAGACAGACAATAAATGCAAAATGCTTGTGAAGCATCCTGTTCCCATTTAGGTTTCACTCAGCACTGTTCCGTGATCACTGCAAGCTTTGCAGACCTCAAACACACAGGTGCCTGCAGACCACCCATGAACGCCCACGCTGGGACATGAAAAACTTGGAGTACAATGTCATACTGAGCAGTGCAGGAACAGCCAACAGGAACTTGTTTAAATTTCACCAGCTGTGCCTTTGGATGAAAGATCTACAGGACAGTTTGTAGATTTCTGGCTTTTATCCCATAACACAGTTAAAGCCTATTATTATTATTATTATTATTATTATTATTATTATTATTGAAACACAGATATCAAGCATTATAAATAGCCTGCGTTTATGGTGCTTCTCTTGAGATCAAATGAATGATTCTCTGTCAGTAATGGCTACTGAAGATATTAAGCACTGATGTTTCTCTTTTCGTTTGTTTAGGAATGGACCTTTCTTTAATAGCACAAAGTAACGGAAAGGATTGGTCACTCTCTCTTTTGGAAATCTGAGATTATTTTCAGTTCTCATCCATGCAGCTGGAGAAGGTCAGGAAGCAATCTTTAAATATTAAGATTTGAGCACAAATCAAGCCAACTAATGACACTTATTTTGGCACCTTGTACTAGAATTGCAGTTATTTTTAAAATGCAACTTTAAAATGCTTTTCAGTAAGCCAGAATTACTTAAAAGAGCCAATATACACCAAGAGTGTGGTATAAATTTGAGCTGCTATACATTATTATTTCTCTTCTGACTCTATGCTGCCCATTACGGTGTCCACCTTCCGTTTCAGTTCTCAAGTCAAGTGAGAAAGTCAGTACACAACTCTAGATCTAGTCATTCCTGCTACAAATACATGTAAAAAGAATTTGTGTGTTATTTTAAAATCTGAACCTCTTAAAGAGTGGTAATAAAGGGAAAGGAC
Source organism: Aphelocoma coerulescens (assembly GCF_041296385.1). Taxonomy (NCBI): domain Eukaryota; kingdom Metazoa; phylum Chordata; class Aves; order Passeriformes; family Corvidae; genus Aphelocoma; species Aphelocoma coerulescens. The sequence continues at coordinate 46,598,719 of NC_091014.1, read as the reverse complement.
CATGGGTGCCAGAGGGTCCAGAAGGGTGAAATCAGTAAGTAGAAAAAATCATGCACAATAATTTCAGTTTCACTGGCAGTATCACAAACAGTTCCTAGAAACTTTGGGGAATAAGACACAAATGGTCTTGGGCAGCCTAGGCCTCAAGAACAACAACAACAACAACAAAAGGAATCAAAATGAATGAGGAAAATAATGACTGGCATCATCCTCATTATGATTGAGGAAGCCAGCTGCAAGTTAAAGCACTGATGCACTTTCAGTCCTATCCATATCCTAAATCACTAAGTGGTTACAAAAGCCAGCCTAGACGAAGGACTGGGATTTCATGGCCATGAAGTGATTTAAGCTGCCATAGAACTGCATCCCCTAAAGCACAGTCCATGAGGCCTTTTAAGATTTAAAGCTGAAAAGGTACAAGGATCAAAATATGCTGATCACATGAAAGTATTCAAGTTTTGGTGCCATGCAACCCTTTTAAAATAAGCCACTTTTAACAGAGAAACTTTTTCCTTATCTACTAAATTGCAGTCACTTCTTCAGAATCCTGTGTTCAATTCAGAAAGTGTAACGTGGGCTAACAGTGCGCTCACCCTGTTGAGCCAAATGGTGTTCTGATAACCTGCCAATAACCTGAGCCATGGCGGTGTGAGGGGAGGCAGCACATCGAGAACAGTTTCATATCCAGCTGTAGCTCAAGCCAGATTGCTTTATCCATCTACAAAGCAAAGTTCATGGGAAGTAGATTTCACCCCTAGCTATGACCCTGTCCTATCACACTTACAACTACCACTACCACTTACCTGATTTCTGCACAAATTTCCAAGTTGAATAATCAAATGTATTTTTTAGCATTTAAAATCCAAGGTGACAAAATAAAAACATACACAGGAAGGAATTAAATATAATGAGAAAATGAATAAAGCACACCACCAAGCATTTAAAAAAGTAGCCACAGAGGCCTTCAGTTTGATCTCTGATATCCCTATATCCACTGCCATGTTTCTTGTGTGATAATAAATTTTGCAATACATGCTTATTCATCAGAGACCAAAAAAAGCTCTGAAAAGTCAAGCTGAAGTTTTAACAAGTGTTGTTTGGCATCTTTAGTTTGTGTTAGACCAGGTGGCAGCTGTTGGAAGATCATTTTGATTTAACAACTTTTTGTTTTGTTAGTAAAGAAAAACACTGTCCAGCCAAATCCCACTGACAGTGAATAAATATTTCTCCTACATCAGACCAAATATTTTCATTTGCCATCCTAATAGCTAGGGGTAAAAGATCTGAAAAGATTTTTCTTTCTATATGGACTAAAATATATTTGAAGGCTTCAGTGTTTTATGGGAGGTGATTATTACTCTGTACTCCATACTGAGTACTGAGGTTAGTCTGGAGTACTGCACCACACTTTTGTCACTGTACTTCAAAAACTGGAGAGATTTCTAAGGAAAGCAAACAAAAGGCAGAAAACATGACCTCTGCAGAAGGACTGAAGAAAGTGGAAAATCAAGAAAGTTTATTGACAAATCTTCTTGTGTGTACAAGACGGTAATGATGATGCAAAGATGGCCACATACTGGCATTGGAACCAGGAATAATTGACCAAACATGAGGCTGAGCAATTTTATGGAAAAGGATTCCATCAGAACCTGTGAATCTGACAGCCATCACCACTGGGTGAAGAAGTCCCTGAGCCACAAATTGCTGAGGAATAGCCTGGAGAAGTATCACTGCACAATACTCTTCCCTCAGCATCTGCTATTAGTCCCTGTCACAGACAAGATCCCAGAGCAGCCTGGCCCTTTACACTGACCAAGTGCCATTCTCACACTCTGCTTGCTTTTTCAGACGAGACAGTATGAAACCCTGTTAATTCTAAAAAGCAATTAGCCCTGGTAACAAGCCACTTGCAGGACAACAGCTGCCCTTCATTAAATAGTTTAAAGGACAAGGGCAGTTTAGTGTACTTGTCCTCTTGTTCCTGTAAAAAAAAAAAAGGAAAAAAAGAAGAAAGGGGTAACCTACAAGATTACAAAATTCAGTGTGGGCAACAACCCCACACAGTCCACCATATAACTGGTTTTTTATTACCAAACAAATTAATGAGAAAGTTGCAAATTTTACACTTCTGAGAAACATAAAATTTCTAATATTGTAACAAACAGTCACACAGAGACAGGTGTGCTTGGGACGAAGTCTGAAATCTCAATAAAACTGGCTACTCTACGTGTTTCCATCTTGCATTTAGAAAACTATGTGCAAGATTCAGTGATGTCCAGCAATCCTCTGCTGGGAGTAAAACTGTCTCATTGCTATGACTGATGGCAGAAGCCTTCACATTTGCAAATCTTGCCTGTAGTTGACAGAGGCACATTTAATTGCATTTGAAAGATGCTCTATTATCTGTAAGTCTCTACATTTGCTTCCATGACACAACTGTTTAATTTCTGTCATGAATACATACACTTAACAACAGGGACAAGTTACCTTCTTCTCACAGATCTTTGCCTAGATTTAAGCCTTTACCTAGATCTTTAGCTGTGAAGTGAAGCGATATAAAAGATGTAGTGTTAGATTGCAATCCAATCCAAGAAGCAAATATTGTCTTTGGAGTGCTTTCCAGGTAGGACAGAAGGAGAAGAAATTATTTAACCCTATATAATTACTTGTTTCTACTTCACAGAACTGCTAATTGGAAATGGGATAGGGAAAATGCATTTATTGTTAGCTCTGCTCTTCACAAAGGATTTTGGCTGCTGATATTCCTCATCATAACCCATAATTTAGTATGGACTTCCTGCTAAATGTTTCCAAAAGTTACAAAGCTCTAAGAAGCAAATGTTCTGTTTTCACAAAAATCCCTATCTCGGGTAACGAGCCAAAGAACACAGAACAGCACTCAGACCTTGACATGCTCAATATATTAAGACAACTCATTAGAGCTAATGCACACTTCAGTGTGTTCATAAACATTATTTTAAATGCAGCAATAAATTATGCCAAAAGATCTGTCAGGTTCTTGAAGGAACCTACAGCATGTATATATAGTCATTTCAAATGATATAATTATGAGGAAATTGGGATCATAACAGAGTGTATGACATACATAGATGGAACCTGGTTATCAAATCAAGAGAAGTCAGGCTTTGAGCTGTGTCCTCTGTTAGCAATATCTTTTCTTCAAGAAGAATATTAAATAGATCAAAATAAATGACCTGATGGCTGTTTTGTACAGAGGTGATGAGAGGCAGAGAAAACACGTGAGTCCAGGTGTTCATACGCGGCAACTTCTAATACTGCATTAAGTAAGACCATGAAAATCAGTTAAATTGCTTGTAGAAAATCAGTTTGTTCAAAGTAGGATCAGGACTTCCTCCAAAAAGTCATTGTTGAGCATAGCCACGTCTAATGTCAAAGCTGTAATTTCACACTACCCATCTTTGGCAATAATGTAGACATGGGCAATCCTGAGTCTCAGGCCAGCAACATGGTACATGCTGATACAGCTGTTTGGAGATAGCTGCTGTTACTGCATCGCTGCAGTAAGAATGGTGAAAAGCAAAAAGGCCTAAAGAGGGTGAATTTTTGACCCAGGCGGACTCATGAACTGGTTTATAACATGGCCACAAAAACCCGTGCTGACACAGCTGATGGATGAAAATGAACAACGCATGATGGATGAGGTTTTTTAGGCCAGTTTCATTACCAAGACCAGCCGATGATAAAATTAGGTCCCAAGTGAGCCACCACAGAAGATTCTCCAGGATTTTTACTAAGGCCTGCAGCAAAGGAATAAAGTGATAGCAGCTTTTATAAATGTGAGATCTGTCACCAATTTCAGTACCAATGCAACTCAGGCTACTACTGACTTCATCTAAAACTGAGCACAGTGATATTTCATATCCTAAATCTGATCATCTTTCCAAGTTGGTATCATAGCCATACACGCTTTAAACTATTATTTGGATCCCATAGAAAAAGTTCAGGAGTACCCTTTCTGGGATACACAATATCAGACCGTGAGATGATGGTGGATGAGTTCATGGAAAAATATTAATGGAAGATACATTTAGGCTGTCAGAACAATTATCTAGGAACAAAAAATATCTGGGCACTTTGTGAACTCAAGGATCTCAAGTCAAGAATGAGGAAGACTACTTTTTCAGAAGCATGGCCAATGCTTCAAACACAATCTATCCAAAGCAGCTGTTCTAGACTTGGTAAAAAAAATTGCTTACCACAGAGAAAATAAAAGTGTTTCATCATCTTAGCCTAATCTTTACAGGTTACAGAAGAATATACTCTACCACTAAGAGAAGGCTTATCTTCTGAATACACTATGAAAAGCATCTGATTTTTTTCTACAACCTCCTCAAGACATCAGCCACTCAGCTTCCAGTCACATACACAAAATAAAGGGCACAGAACACAGTGTTACTGGTCAATGAAAAACGGCAAAACATTCTCTTCCCAAAACCGGTGTGTGAGGGAGAAGACAGGCATCATACAGTGAAAGAACATTGTAAGTCATACTCCCTTCCCTATCAATTGATATTTCCCTCTTTACCATCTGTGAAAAAGTCCACATATTTCACAGTGTTCATGCAAAATCACTAATAGAGGACAGAGAGGTTGAAAGAAAGCACTTGTTGAAAGAAAGAAAACACTCGTCAAGAGTTCCACCCTAATCTGCTGACCTGCAGTACCTTCTCCACTTCCCATGACAGCATCCTAGGAAAGATATTGCTCTGCACCACCAGCATCTAAAAAACCCTTTACTCTATAGAATCTGTAAACCCAATAAATACTCTAAGTAACTGATGTAGTGTTTTGTCCTGGAAGTGTATCCAGGTCCAAGTAGAGTATTCCACACAAAGAAGTGGTGCTCTTGCCATTAGAGACATGGGAACTTTACTTCATTTTGTGTCACTGAGCAAAAGGAAGAGAGGGCAATGAAACCATTATTCAGCTCCTCTGTGAGGTGAGCATCAATTTCCTGCTCCTTGTAACACCACCACAGAGAAAAAAAGCAACTCGCATAACCTCATACCAAACATCCAGACTTCATCATCAGTTAACTAAGTTACAAGAAACAAAATACACAACTGTAGTTCTCTCATGGATTCTTAATCCTGCAGGTTAAAGTTGTCATCTAAGGAAAAGTGAAAGAGCATTAGAGAAAAGCAAGTACAGTGTTCAAACAAAATACTGCATGTTGTTAAGCTCTCAGATAATTTCTGTTAAGAAAATTACTTCGGGACATAAGCAAAAATGTACAATCGATCATTGTATCAAATCAAACAATTACGTTAAGGTTCAATTTACAAAAGGTTAACAAATAATTAATAGCTGGCTTAATAAATAGGTGTTCTTCTCATCTCTGTCAATCCAGCAGATAGCTTCTAGCTGTCTATAGTACTTTCTACTGGTGTGCTTATAACCTTCCCTAAAATTTACTTACAACACATTTCTCTAACATGAATTACAACTTAAAGAAATCATTTATTAACCCTTCATAAAATTCTAAATAAACCTTAATATGAAGCATGACTAACTTTATACTATTTCAGCCCCATACCCCAGGACACATCACATACTAGCTCTTTCAAGTTTTTATTTAAAATCCTATGTTTTAGCTGGGTGCCACATCACTAGTTCCAGAATCACAAATGCCTATCGTGGCTTAGCCAACACGCTGCAGACACAAGAAGTGAAACAAAAGTGGTGAGGGAAGATCACAGGGAACAGTTCAGGTTCTTCCAAAAGAAATGTCCTGGCTTTTTTGTTGGAACCAACGTTGATACCATGACAAAAGAATCAAAGAGCAAAAAAATGGAGTCTGTTGTAAATCAAAACATTGTTTTTCCTTCTTTTTAGAAACAAAAAACAATATGTTAAAATATAAATAAATAAAACAGAAAACACAAAGGTAAATTCCAACCCCCATCACTAGGATCTTAAAAGGGGAACAGCCATCTATTTCTTGGATGCAGCCTAAACTTCTCTTACCTGCAAATTTTCAATATATTTAGAAATCCTAGTGTATCAGTCTTAGGGAACATGATGTATTATATTTAGGTCTCCTTTTTTTTCCATCCAATATTTTCAACTTCAACCCCCCACCATAGTTTTTTTCCCATCAAATTGCCTGCTGTTGGTTTAATGAAGTTCTGCTCAGACTTATAATTTTCCTTCACTTTCAGAGCCCCTCTCTCCATTCTCACAGTTTTCCACAAGGTCTTCAGTCTCTTGTGTCTTTTCTTCCTCCTCTTCTTCCTCTTCCCCATCATCTCCAAAAGTCTCTTCCTGCATTGTAGTAAAAGTGAAAGACCTGGCAGCAACTTGTGCAGCCAGACCAGATGTGAAGTTAAAATCTGTTGATATGTGGAGCTGGGCCAGCCTATCCTTGATTTTTGAATGTAATGCATCCTTAGAGGGAGGTTGTGAAGCCTCTACTGCATCCACACTGCTTGGCTTGAGTTCTTCAGCTTCCCCTTCACACTGATAATACATTCTTTTTTCAGCCCCCATAGAAACATCTTCATCTGCAGTACTGTCTTTGTTTTTCTCCATCTCAGGATCTTCATACAAATATTCTGTCCTGCTTTTATCAGCAGCATTCAGTTCTGGATTAGAGTCTTTTTCTTCAGATTTTTCACAACTTTGGATGCAGTCCTGCTTTTCTGTATCTGAATTCATATGTGATTCCACATTATTTAGTAGCTTCAGTGGTTCTACAGGAGACAAGGGTTTCACTGCAGCTTAAAAAGGGGGAAAAAATTAAATGATAACTAAAAGCAAGCTGCTATATATAAATAATTTATTTGCCTGAAAAGATGCAAGATTATAAGGGTCAAAATTACTTTAAAAAATCCCAAAACAACAGAAACACAACCCACTCCAGAACTTAAAATAAAAGTGTTTTCTAATCACAAAGCTGAGCAAAATGTGACAAGTACTTATAACTATTCCTTAAAATCTGTGATGTGAAGAGACAGCACAAAATTGATGGTTTAAAGCCACCATCAAACACAGAGGATGTGTTCAGTGTCAAAGCAAAACCCAAGTAAAACTACTCTACTGCAAACAGATTTAAATGTCTTCTTGTGAATAAGTTTACCTAGTCCATTAAAGACAGCTGGTACATGAGAAAGTCCTTATAGGCAATATCTGATCTCATACACCACAACATACAAATACAACACGTATTCACACAGTCAGGTCAGGTGTCCTCACAAATAAAGTGTGGTTTAATTTAGCCTCTCTTGAAGTTAGTAGCAGCAGCGAGTCCCATTGCCAGCAACGGGATGCTTGCCAGGAAGTCTCTCCTCCCAGTGTTAAGGGTTAGTGTAACTCGGTACAATCACTCCTTGAAGAACAGACGTCTTTCGTTTTAAGAAAACGATATAATGTCCATTTCCAAGTAACAGATTCCCTAAACTGCAGCAGCTCCATTATAGCAGCAGCACGAACATAAATGAGAGCGGCAACAGCAGATTCCCAAGTTGCATTTCCCTTTCTAATTCCATTCTGACTTTACCCCTGTAAGCAGAGATGAAAATAACTCTGGGAATACACAAACTTTTAACGGGAAACAAAATTTACGGTATTAGGATTTTTCAACCGCATCCTATTTCAGAAATATTCATTTTAGCTAGCTGAATGCAGGCACATCATTATGGTTGTCACATTGATAGTTACTGTCATAGCACACTGAAAGACTGTGGAGTTGAATGTGTATTGTACTGTTTGCTTTAAAGGCTTACATACTAAAGGAGCACTGCACCAGACTCATCTCAGTTGTTTGTGGGGCAGTTCTTTACCTGTCCCGTAAAAAATATGCTGCTACTTATTTCTGCCCATTTCTTTGAAGAGACAGGAATATGCACAGTAATCTTATTTGGGAGCAAACTTCTTGCCTCCTTCCTCCAAAGAATACTTTGAAAGGCAAAAATTCTCCAAAAATAGGTACTTGAGATTGGTAGCTGGCCAATTTGTGGAGTTGACAAGTTAATAAACAGGGTGAAATTCATCTGTTTTGAGAGCATGGCTTTCCAAGTCTGATAAATAGCTATATATCAACTGCTTATGGACAAGGTGGGAGAAGGGGAAACAGCTGGATACAACACAACCACTGACAGAACTTTTTTGCAGGGAGAGGTTAGGGAAAGGCTAGAAGTGATTTTGCACCAGAAGAAAGCTGTTTTACACTGTCTGACAAATGGAAACAAAGCCACTAACAACTTAGCAGACCTTTTCAAAAGCACTTCCATTTAGTGGCCCAACAGGAGGCCAAAGGACCAGGAACATAAGCTTACCTGCACTCCTATGAACTACCTACTACCCAGCCTGTAAGAACTATTAACGTGGTACTGGGCCTTGGAAAACTTGCTTTAGTCTAGTGCTCTGCTAAGATGGTATTTTTTCCTTCCGGAATCCAACCTATCATCACCAATTGACTTCATGCTGTGTTCTTGAGACATATCAACTTGTTAGTAGCTGGCCTCTTATGTGGAAACCCTCACCAGCCCCTGCTTAAACAAACCAAAAATGCTGATGTCCTCATTAGGACAAGTCGTAATGGCTAGCTGGGTGCCTTGACTAACAGATTAAAGTCTTTGAATATTTCAGGATCTTTTTCCACAATAATCGCAAGTAAGGAAAATACAGGACTTCTGGAATTTGATTGTCCTGTAAAAGCAAGATTCAAGAGGACTATGGAAAAGTAGTATCATTGGCTTGGGCCAATGGAGACAAGAATATGAAGCTTTCTGGGTTTAAACCTTTGAGATAAGGCAAGTCAGAAATGTGCAAAGATCATAAAAATGTCTCTTTAAGGACTGACTTGTGTATGGATAAATTAAACCATATTATGCCAGGGTCCATTACATCATATTTACTGACTTGTGTTTCTTTTGAAGAAATATTGAAGGATTTCCTTAAAAAAGAGTAGAAGATGTTATATCTGGTGTCCGTATCAGTCTGTCAGATTAGACACACACAACCTGAGCCAAAAGGAGACAATATTAATTACTTTCATGAACTGCTCTCATGTTTAGTCCCATGCAGCTGGAGAAAATCATACTTTCTTCCCTCCTCACCATTTTATCTCTAATCCTAAACCAATGTAATATCTATACATGGAAAGGAAAAGGAACCAACATGAGCCACAAAGGCTTTCTGGTGAACAGTTACTACAAACTACAGGAGTCAGCTGACTCTTTCCAGCTATGGCCACAGATGGCCTGAGGATATGCTGATCTGGCCAAGTATCAGCTGCTAACTTAAGGAAATATCCTAGGCAAATTCTCCTGACAAGAACTCTTCCTGCAGGAGTCACGAAGTCAGTCAAGGCTTGAACTGGAGGTAGGATCCTTTCTTCCTCCAACAGTTAGGGAAGACTTTTAAGAGATTTATGTGAAGAGTTGTGTGATGTTGTATCTAACACCAGAGGGATAATACAGAAATCCTACTCCAGAGCAGACTCTGGTGCAATCTGATGTCTCAGAAGAAAAACAATAAGAAAAACAAGAAGAAAAACAGTACCAATGGTCAAGTGATCTCCTTTACTGCAGTTGTAGCTTAATGGAGTTAAAGAACAAAGTTATAAAGAACAGATATTTTTTATGGTTTTATGTCAAAAGAGACAGTCTCATAAATAGGTATGGTCTGTTACTTTGTGTTCCCAGTAAATTACTGAAAAATTGCAATCCATGGTCTTTTTTCTGGTAGACACTGGCAGAGGCAGAATCCTTGGATATGGTGCCAGTCTTGAGGATTGTTTTTCATAAAATAGAACACAGAACTTTTTAGGAGCTTTTCCTAACCTGTCTTTAAGAGGAAGAAATAAAAATAAAAAAATTTAAAAAACTACTGCCAATTTAAAAGACAGCAAATCAAATAGCTCAAGCAGTGGGAGGAATCAAGTTGTATCCAGTCTTATTGCTGTAACAGACAAACTGTCTTGTTGAGGCAAGAGAAATTTTCATATTCCTCTTTTCAAGTGCAAGTGGATGGAGCTACCCAGCAGCCCTCAGAGTTAGTAAAGGCTAGTTTGAAAGAACTCTTCTTCTTAGATGGTTTTGAAGGGGGGGGGGTTTGTGAAGATGTTCTGCATTCACTCTCCCATGGAAACAAAAGCCAGTTTTATTCTTTTATGAGCCTCTAATATTTCAAAGAATAGCTCTTCATTTTAACCTATATACTTCTGTATGTCTGGGATAATTTCTGGTGGTTTCTTTAAATTCTGAAAAGTAATTTATTTATGCACCCTGATAAAAATTCATATTTACTGGAAAGCCATGAAAGAAAGTCAGTTCAATCTGCATGGTTTATAGCCTGACAACTCTTTTTATGCTGTCTTAATATTCTTGTGTGTTTAGTATTTTAGCTCAAGTGTTTTGCTTAAAGCCAAATTCCCATTTATCCAAGTTCTTTTCAATATATAGTAAAATGATTGCTAAAATATAAAGAGATGGAATGACAAACTAAGACCACACAGCTCTATCAAAGACACTACTACAGCTAAGCACTGTCTGAATTCTAACATAATCTGAAATTCATGACAAACAGACACCTATATTTTCTAAGGAAGGAATTAATTTTCTAAAGAAATGCTTACCATGTTCACTGAATAGTAGCTGTTTCCACTTCTGTCTTTCAATTTCTGAAGCTTTAAATCCCAGTACAGATTTCAATTCTTGTAACACCCTCTTAGATTCCTGTCTCTCTCGCTCTTGTCTCTCTATTTCTTCTTGGGAAAAGCAGTAAAAATCTTCCCTTTTATATTCATTATCTGTATCTGAATAATCAACATATGCTTCCAGTTCCTAAAGAAAGAAAGAAAGAAGGAAACTCTTGATCATCCTCGTCAATCCTACAGTCTGATTCATGATCAAGTAGTGTCAACACAAGCCAACCACAGTAATAGGACGGAGCCCTGTTTGAGCAGAGCCAGTGGATCTGACACTGCTCTCGGTGATAATCTGTATGATTTTGGAGCAAGCCCACTCATTGAAGGTTAAAGAGATTTACCTTCATACACAAGTAGGATCAAGGGATATACCTTGAAAATGGGAGTCCATTTCTCCATAATTACAGGTGGAAATAAGCAATGATGATGTGGGTTTATTTTTTTTAAATTTACACCATAATCAATTCTTGGTAGTCAGGCATCTTGCTAACCTAACATATGTAAATCCTTATTAAGAGGATATAGAGAATAGCAAACTTTTCCTCCAATTTTAAATGTATTGGATCACAAGCATAAAAAAACCAGAGCAGCATTTATGTTGTAACAAATAACCAGTAAAGCAATTAGTCCCATCTTTTTGATATGGAAAAACATCTAGAGGGAATATATGTGGGGGAGAAGCAAGGGAGGGACAGAGCAGAACACAGGTGTTCAGTGTGCTTTCAGAATGCATCTGCTCTCAGTTCTGGGATGGAGGAGGCCTGCCTCTCTTCAAGACAGCCCAACCATCACCCAGGAGTTCCTCAAACAATACAAAATTGTTTACTGTTACAGTAAAAAGGTATCCAAAAATGCAGAGACTAAGCAAACTGAAGGCAGGACGGTTTGTGCTCGAGCTTGTCATTTTGCAGCTGTGTCAGTTTATCCAGCAATATGCAAATAGGACTCTATTTCATATACTGCCTTTTAGCAATTCTCAGTTTTTTATTTATTACTCTGACTTGTGTTGCTGCTCTCCTTTAGTCACTCACTTTCTAATGATATTTACAAGAAATGAATACTAGTGCTCTTTTTTCCAGGATGGGGAATACCTCCCCATGGAACAGCAAAAGGAATATACACAATTTTTTTCTACAAGTCCAATTTTGAAGTGGCACTGGCCACTTACTTGTCTATCTTGGCAAGACAACAAGGTCACTGCACAAGCAACTGAAAAAAAGAATGGATACAGCAAATAATCCCCAGTTACTATTTTAAATTATCCTTTTCTTTTTTTTTTACCTGCTCTTCAGGGATTGGATCTTTGTTTTCTATGTATATGGCAGGCTGTGTTAAAGGTACTGTAGTATGCTGCAGGTTGTCACAGGAAACTTCAATTTTGCCTTTAGGGGAAAGAAGAAAAGGGATTTAAAAAAAAAAATTGAAAATTGGAAGATGTTTCTGACTCCCTCAGGCAGGGTCCAGGTATTTTCATAAGAAGGATTTGCATACATAAAAAAACAGTGAGAAGGCTGGTTAGGTTACACTGAAACACTGTTAGAGAGCACTTAAATAACTTGGCTGTTTTGACAGAAGCTGGGTCCAATGGAACTTGTGCCGAAACACTCCCACTAATGGTGGAACTAACATTGAAACCTCAGAAATTTTATAGGCTTTGAAAACCTGCAGATTGCAAGCAAAATCAGTAAAACCAGAGAAGAGACTTTCTTCACAAGTTTAAAAAAAAAAAATTATAGCTAAAACATCTTCAAATAACTGGAAAATATTGGAAGAAATAATTAAGGAAGATATTTGTGAGGTAGCAGGGAGACAAGTAACAGCCAGTGTGGATTTGTTGAAAATAGAAGATGTTAATTTTTCAATGCAGTAATAGGCCTTATGTTTAGAAAGAACCAAAAATGTTCTGCATTTTGTTTTCAGTAGGACTTTTGACATGGTGTCCTGACATTCTCATAAGCAAAATGCATAGGCCAGGAAAAGTTGCTATTAGGTGCACAGAACAGCCTCTTGGATCACCACAGCATGGTTACCATTTTCAGACCAGAATACATTGAGTGAGGATTTGTCTCAGGTCCAATACTCTCTATTATTTCCAATGGGGGAAATAAAAGTGTTACATCTCATTAAATCTGCTGATATGGGGATAATCTGCAAGAACACTGAAGGGCACCATTAGAATAAAAAATAACACTGGAAAATCAGAGAGACAAGCCAGGCTGAAATGCATTTGATCCAGCAGTTTGGTGACAGTGGCTGCAAATTTTTGTGCTTTGGAATAGCCAAGTGCACAAATACATCACAACTGACTGGGAAGCACCACTGAGAAAGAGGTGAGGAGCCTCACCATCAACTCTATTCTGCTGCAAGCAAAAAGCTACACTACAAACCAGGACATACAAGCAACAGCACTGACTGTTAGGCACATGAAATAGTATTTCTACTCTGGCACTGATCAGGCTGTGGATGGAACACAGTGCCCAGTCTGGGGCCCCTTCATTCAATAATACAGTGGGCCAACTACAGGGAGTATAGAGGAAAACACTGGAAATAATCAGAGGACTAAATAAAGTATAGTCATCAGGGAAGAGCTGAGAGTAATGTAGAGAAGACAGAAAGAAACATAATAATCGTCTTCAAGAATGTAAGAGCCATCAAGAGGAAATGGATTTCCATTGTGGGTGGATCAGAAGCAGTGCTTTTAAATTGCAGCAAGAGGTACTTCTAATTCAGCAATAACATTCTACTGGTAATGGAGTTAAGTGCCGGAATAGATGCCTGGAAATACTGGAAAATGTCTCTAAAGAGAGTTTTTTAGGAACAGGTAAACAACATTTACTCACAAATACTAATTTACCCCTGAGAAGGGAAATGGGTTAAATCACCTGGCCAAGCCCCACCTAACCCTATTTTCCATTTCTAATCTATACACTGAACACTTAGGGATGGTGAGATTGCAGCAGAGTACCAGGGCCTTGCTCTTATAAATATCGAAAAAAAGATATGTACATTTGCAAAGATAGAGACAGTTTAAAAGGAAAAAGGATGGAATTTAAACAGTTTGACGGTCATTGTTTCAAAGATCATTAATACAATGCTGTAACTAACCATACAGGACATTCCATTGTGTAATATTAGCAGTAGATTACTGCATGCTTAAATTGTTGAGGGTCTAAATGGTATATTAGTTTTATCAGTGATGAAAAAATGTGAAAGAATAAAGAGAAGAAGCTGAAAGTTCTAGGAAATGAGCAAAGATGTACATGTAGATGAATGATAGGTAGGTCCATCATTGCCCAAGGAATTTAAATAGAGGTGAATTCCCTTCAATGAGCTAAAGCCCCACTTGCTCTGAGGCTCTGCTCTGTACCTGACAGGATCAGTGAGTACAGGCACTGATTCTAGAAATACACCAACTCCTGTAAAGGAAGAAGCCAAATTGCATTCCCTGAAGGAACCATATGCTAAAATATATGATACATGCTGGTGTCACCATCAACAACAGGCTGACAGGAGGGTGTGAATGTTCCATCTGTTACCCTGAAAGGCTTTGCTTTGGCTGTTTAAGGTACCTGTAACAAGCCAGCTCTGACACATAATGATTCAGGGCAAGAAGCATGTAGCGCTTGCTGAAGAAGACTCACCTCTTTATAGAGATGCTCTACTGGCTGAGCTAGTTAGTTGAACTAAAGATCTACTGGAGCAAAAGTGCTTGGCATCCACTTAGACACAATGTTCTAAGCCCATGGGGTTCTTGAAAAAGGTCTTGTCAAAAGACTGATTTAGTTTTGGATAATAATGCATAAACATAAAAGATGTGCTGAGCTGCTATATTATTTCAACAGGAAGGTATCTTCTCCCAAAGAGCTTTCAGAAAGTTTTGAAAAAAAGAGACAATTTATTGAAGTAATTTACATAACATGACTGACAGACCAGCTGTTAAAATCTGTAGAAAGACAGCAAAAGAATTGAACTCGATTTCATGTACAGCTTGAAAAGGTCAACTCACAGAAGCTGGATGGTTTAGAAATATATCAAGAAAGTAAAATATTGTCAGATAAAAATAGTTTTCAATGACCAGCATAATTTAAAGCAGCTCCTGTGGAGTAGTTCAGTAAACTTGTTGCAAAATAGAGGTTCAATCCCAGCACATTTCCAGGAAAATCAGTGGGCAAAAGTGAAGCATTATTTTATTTTTTATTTCCCACGCAATCCCTTCCTTCTAGATCACACACAAGGTTATTTTTGTACTGAACTTTAAAAGGAAGCAAGTTATAATAAAAATGCCTGCTGTGAAATTTATACACAAAGTAAAAATAAAACTAAAATAACTAAAAATACTTGGTGTGTAGTCTAGAAAGAACTTTTAAGGAAAGGAGAAAAAAGATCAGTGGAACTGCAGGTTGTGGAGGGCATCAACAAAACACAACAGGTCAGCACATGCAAATGTATCAGGCTACATCTAACATCTTCACAGGCTGTTTTACACAGCACTGGGGGGGGAAGCTGTAAGACTGCACTATCAGGCTAAGTACAGAAGTTTGTTTATACCATGTCTGGACCTGCACAGAGCCTGCAAGAAGCCTCCCAGTGCTCCCAGTTCTGATATAAGCATGAACAAGGTTGGCCTGCCTGCCTCTAGGCCCACGGCAATATTTATCCATCTACTGGATATTCCACCCATACATCATTAAGAGCATAGTGCACTTCAGATTTGGATTTCTGTAGGTAACTTGCTGATACCCCAAGTTCCCTCCAATTTTCCTAGTGCAGTCTCCATTACCAGCATTTTTCAGATGCTGGGCTGTGCCTTCCTAGGACAGTAAAAATGCTCCTGGAAAAAAGAAAGATTAGCAATTACAGGTTCAATTCCATGTCAGGAGAGCCTAAGTTCAATTATTTAAGCTGGTTATGCTTCACAAGAACAGCATGGGCAGTACAGATCCCTAAGGAGAGAGACAACAAACAAGATGTTGGAATATGCTGCTCACTAAGACTTTTAAGAACACCAAAGATTAGCTCACTCTCTCTGAGAGAGGCGGTAAATGGGTATTATATGCTCAACATGTCCTCCACAATTTAAAATGTTCCAGGAAATGTGACTGTCAAAAAAGTTTCATGACAATGCCATTATCATTTCAATTAATGGCATAATGTCAATGCAGTAAATAAATGAAGATCTTGGGGGCGAGTCATTCAAATCCTACCCCTTCACAGGTGACTCACCAATCAAAGGCAAAAAGCCACGATCAGTCTACACCTGAACACATAACCATCTGAATCCACAGGTCTAACAGACTGAGTTGACATGTTTGCATTTTTTGCTGAAACAAAAGCTTCAAAGCCATCGCAGTGAAAATTGTGACATAAGGACATAGTTTTTCAAAGTGTACGGTCGTAAGACCTTCTTCAGCTAAAATTCTGATACACAGGCTGAACACTTTGATCCACTCGCCAATTTCATCTCTGAAGTGTATCCCATTAGTTGCTAAATTAATCTCTCACATTTACCTTTTTTCTTTGGATTTCTTCCACTCATTTTTTCCACCTGAGAAATGGCTTCTTCCCAGCAGCTGTTGCTTGCCTGGATATGAGGCTGAATGAACTTTAGTTTTTGTTCCAGAACCTGATGGGCTTCTGTTGTCAACTCAGGTGTCTCCTTAGTGCTAACAAGCTTTTCAAGTTCATCCTCAAGAATTATTACCCTAAGTGATGAGGAGATGAACAGCAGTAAGTAATAATAAATATTTGACTTCACTGTTCTTTCAAGTATTTAATGTAATATACTGGTATTTTCTTCAAGTTTTAAAATCTAACTCAGTCAATTCCTCAAAGATGCCCCAAAATTTTAAAATTAAAGTAATTTTTTCTACATCAAGATACATTACTCACCTGCATTTGTTATAGTAATTCCTTTATGTAAGATTGAAGGAGCAGGAGAGTCTCAACTGTTTCACCAAGTGACAAATCTTTAAGGATATTTACTAGTAGTTTATAAGGAGCTGAATGTCCTTATAAAGCATTTGGTATGTTCAAAACCAATGGAAGATAATGATGTTTTCAGATTTTTTATAAGGGAGTGACAAATGCAAGGCACAGTCTTAGTGCACTGCTTATCTTCAAATTTTCACCAGATACTCAGAGAATACCCAGGAAAAATATCAGATTCCATAGTAAACCAAGGATGTTTGAGCCCATACTGTGTAAAGATATGGCTATGATCACAAAGACTGTAGGCATCTGTCTTTTTTGCTTTTAATTGGGGATACAAGCTGACAACCCAAGGAACTTCAAGTCCAAAGCCTTCTGCATATTCTGTTAATTTATGTGTCAACTTACTCATTGAGCAGTGCCTTGAGATGAAGCTGCAAGCTGCGTACTGCTGTCTGGAGACTGTTCAGCTCTCTGGACTTCGGCTTTGTCCTGGCTGGCCATTCCAAGCCCGACTGATGCTGCGTTTCAAAGTAGCGATAGAACTCGTAGCTCCTCTTGAGCTCCTCCAAGCAGGCGGCGTGGGTGTGAGGTAGGCCCTGGGTCACATCGCACAGGATGTGGTGGGGCAGCCGCTCCGGGGACACCAAGGGCTTGGGGGACGCGTTGGCTGGGGAGAGCAGCAGCACCAGCCTCCTGAAGAATTCTGAACTCTGCCCTACCCAGAGCTGAAAGAGGACCTGCAAAACAGGGTAGGGTTAGCTCTGTGCACCTGGGAAGGCAGTCAGCCTCCAAAGTAAATGTACAGATACACCATGGGAAAACATTCCTTGGCCAGCAGCAGGAACTTTGAAACACTGCAAAAATCCACTGACTGTTTTTGAAGGGTATTCCAGAGCACAGGAGGTTCAGATCTTGTGAACCTTAGGTGACTGTTAATTCCTTGATGAAGGATATTAAATGCAATTATGCTCAGAAAGTTGTCGGAGTCCAAAACCTCATATTCTCATCAGCCAGTTTCATTATTTGCTATAATCTCTACATACCCTACAGCTCATAAAGGGCTGCCAAAATTCCAGTGGCAGCAAAGACATTTTTCCCTTTCTAAGGCCAAGTCATTTCTGCAGTCTAATAACTACTGCATTGCCCCACACCCAACCTTGAAACATAAGCCTAATTGCACTGTACTTCAACAAAAAAATGTTCTGCATCTGAAGAAACTTGAGCTGCTAACATTTCTTTTTTCAGCCAAAGTAAGAAATTCCACCAATACCACCAAGGAAGGAAAGGCTTTTAAGAAATGAATTGATTCACAATGTTATATATGGTACTAAAGAGGCCAGTCCATCTGGGAGCAAGGCAGCCCACAATTTCAATTTCTTGAGAACTTCCACTTCCAATGAAATGAAATGTTTTCTTATTTTAGAGAAGTTTGCTCAGTAGACCATGACAGAACAGCAGCACCTTTTATGTCTAAAATGAAAAGGAAAGGTTATGATACTTTTCTCTGCAATAATGGTCCTTATTAAAAGTGATCAGCTGTAGGTGATTATGAGATGCAGACTGAAACTTGTTCGCAAGCATTCCAGACCAAGGAAGACAAAATATTTACTCACCATGTCAAAAATACTTGGATGCAAATTGATAAAATATTCCAAAAGAAATTTACAAAAGATGCTTATGAGAAAAAAGAATACATGAATAACATGAAATTAATTTGGGGCACACATGCAAGACTGATTTGGCTGGGTGCAAGAATACAAAGCAAACAAATGGGCAGCAATCTCTCAAGTGTCCCTGAATGTGTAGTGCTTTGGATAAAAAGTCAAAAGCTCATGCTGTAATAAGCACAAAAGAAGACCAATCCCTTCCACCAGACATAAATCACAGGCAATGAAAAAGTAGCACACAGAAATAGTGGACTTCAGGAACTGATAACAATAATCAAAAACCTACCTGAAAAAACGCACAACGACAAGAGAAAAGGAAATTTCAGATGTATTTATGGTTGCAAGTAGCTTGCTCTGCCAATGACTACTGATGATTTTTGCTGACACTTACACAAAATATCCAACTGGCTCTCATCAGCTTAAACTGGTAGATTTTTCTCAAGTGAAAAATTTTCACTCTTTAAATTGCTTTACTTCAAGGACAAACTAGCCAAAAGACACATGCTACATTTGTCATATGGCTTAGCATGACCTGCATTTTAGTATAAAGACAAGTTCTCTCAAAGTAAAAAAACCTGAAGAGGACTGCACATACATCCAAGGCTCACCACACAAGTATGTCCCAAGGTTATCAAAGTATTTTATTACCTACACAGGAATCTGCTTAGGACTGATTTATGTTAATTTAGCTTGGTTCAGCTATACCACACCCAGCCTACATTGCTGTCTGAGTTACCATAAATTGAGATTTACTAGTTGTTGTGAGCTTAACTGTATCCAGAAAGCATCCTAACCACCTTAACTAAAACAGATTTCAGTTAAATTACTGCAAATTGCAGGTAATCAAAGACTTATCTTACAAGCTTGGGCACCTCTGATTGCTTCTTGTGCTTAAAAAGAAGTGGGTAAATTAGCAAGCTTACATGGTTGCAATTAGAACTTCAGCTAACGAAATGCAAGAAAAAAATCCCAAAAGCTCCTGTTTATTGTAGCTCTTAGCTGACAGCTAATTAAACAAAGCCTCAAAGCTTAGTAATCACTATTACTGATAGCATTTACTGTCAGAACAAAAGAAGTCAAGGTCTGTAAATTAGGAGAAAAAAATGCAACAAAAGGCAACTCCATAGAAACATAGAAGTCATACAACAATGGAATTTTCGATTAAAAAAACAATGTTAAAAGGGATCTGTCTTGGCAGAGGACCATTAGAGTACAGAAGACTTGCATTCAAATTAGATCTTCCTTCCAATTGACTCATGCAAATAAAAAATACCTAATATCTCAAAACAAAATAGATAAAAGGCCATGATATGGTTGTCACTCTGTTCAGTTAAATGTTTTTCAAAGATCAAAGAACCACACTGGCTGATGGCAGCAGGGGTCCAAGCTTATGATTTCGACTCCTCAGTGTGACTAAATGCAGCTACTCCCTTTGGCAATTACAACTAATTTGTGTCTTCTGATGTCTCTCTTTTTATTCACATCAAGAGACTAGATAAAAAAAGAAGAAAGTACAAATCTGGAAATTATTTTATTCAGCTGGGATCAGGTGAAATAAGAGAGCAAAAAATCATGTTTAAGGGGATTGATCAAGCTGATTATAGAACACTGACTTGAACTTCCATGATTTGCAGAAAAAATCCTAATGTTGTATTGAGTAACTTCTCTTTCTCTACATGCACAAAGAAATCACCTGAATGCTGATAAATGTAGAAACACATGATGAGAGGCTAATTGATTACACCTTACCCTCAGTTCAGTGTGTTGCTACAGGCTAGGATGTACAAGCCACATGAAAGATGTCTTTCATGACAACAGAAAGATTTTCACCAAGAGCCTGCATGGATGCATTAAGTCCTTCTAGGAGAGGTTACCTTGAGTGCAGGCAAGCTGAAGCCATCAGTCAAATTGTGTGCCTCCTCTTCGGAGACCTGCTCTTCACTCAGTCCCAAACCCAGCTCCTTAAAGGGGACCACACAGATGTAGCTGGTCACGTTGTCACTCTCCGAGTTCAGAGGGTAGGTTTAGCTGGAGTTAAGGTAGTAAACAAAGCCACTTTTGCATTAAACACACAGAAAAGGAAAGAAATGCTTAATAAGGTTTCTTATTCCAGGCAATTTTTATGAAAGCACATACATTCATCCCAAATCCACCTGAATCCTGTCTAATTGAAAGTTTCACAATCCTTATATGAAGCACAAGTTTTAAAGTATCTTTTAAGGATGAGAGATAAGACACTGACAAAACACTGATGTCTAAATACAAACACATAAAAAGAAACAAAAGATTGATGAAAAATCCCTGCATCCCTTATGAGTGAAACAGCTTACTTTTAAATACTGAGTTTCCAAGAGATAGTTCATGTCAATCTTAAACCAGAAATCATATATTTAACAGAGGAAAGAGAACAACTGTGCAATTTTAAGTTTTAAAGGTAGCCTGTGTTATAGACTAAACTCAGGATGTGAATTCGCTGAGTGTTCTGTCTGTGGATGGACTGCTCAGAGATCTTTACAGTAAAAGGTCTTTGACATTGCAGAAAGCTCTGTGAAGAACAGGAGCTCCCTGACTGTCATACCATTAACTTTATTGATTATATCACTGTAAAGACATTATGATCTTGGCAGGATGAATGGCAAACTGGTATCTATCAACACCATTCGGCACATTTAAAATCTCAGTAGGAAAATGTACATTTCTAGTCCTCAAAAATGCTTAAAAAGTAGGAAGCAAGCACAACATAACTGATACCAGAAGACAGATAAAATAATTCATAGACTAGGCAGCATTTATTTTAAAACAGCACTAATTTTAGGCTATCCTCAGGCTGGGGAAGAACAGTTCAAGATTTTTCCACATTTTCTGATAGTACCCCAGTCACAGAATAGTAAAATTCATTTTAAAACAGAAACCTAAACTTATGGCCATAAGTACAAAATGACATTTGTTCCACAGAAATATATATATTTGTAAAGCATTAATGAAAATATGGTCTCTTAATTTAAAGTATGAGTTTTTTCATTTACAGTTTGATCTAGAAATGGAATGCTCTCATCTCTTGCACATAAAGCCAATTAGAAGCACTTGTCTCTTGTCCAACTAATGTCTTCTGGGGAAGCTACAAGTTCCATCCACTTTCACACCCATATTTTCCAAGTGCTAAATTCTCAAAGGATTGAACTTGCAAAAGTGATTTGCTCAAGAGATGTTTACCAGTTGAGTAGAAGAACATTGCATGAAAAAGTAATATTCTGTGTCCCAGGAAACAGTAAAGCGAAGCGTCCAGGATCTAAACAAACACATTTCTCCCTCCTTTATCCCTAATGTCCAGAGGGGAAGAAGCCTATTAAGTGTTCACACAAAACCCTACAATGTAAATCAATTAGGATCAGAATATTACTGTTGTCACCAGCAGCTAGCTCACATAAATGGTGTCTATTCTAAATTACCTGACAGCACGCCCAGCAGAGGGAGCAAGCACATAGGACGAGGATGGTAACTCCATCAGAAACTGAAAAGTGAGGTCAAAACCCTTCAGGACACTTATCTTAGAAACTACTTGTACTCCTTGATAGCCTTTTCCTGCAACATGGCATTTCCAACAGCGTGAATGCCACAAAAAGCAGTTTGGACATGTGTGGATTTTTAAGTCATTGCTAAAACTAAATTCCAGGCAACATCTCAAATGAGAGGTTTAACCAAGGAGCCACTTAGCAATACTGTGTCCTAGCCAGGGATTCCCAGTGGCCTCCTGAACCTCCTGCCTTGCCCTCCTCTACTGCAGCCCTTGCACTCCCATTTCTATCTGACAGATGAAAGCAGAGAACTGATCCCATGCCCCCATTTGCTTCCTAAGGACCAAACATTTAGAAAGTTTAGACATATACACACCATTATATACAGGAATGCACTTCCTTCGAGCACTTTGATCTAGTATAAATATTTTTAGCCCTAATGTCTTCCATTAAAGCCAAAATACAGTAATTATCTTAGATTAGTTAAGTTTTTCTATGTCTCTGTGAAAATATTTAGTTCGTTTAACTTGCATGCCTTATGAGCTTGAAAGAAGTCAAAGCTACTTAATAATGAACTGTCAAATCCAGAATAAAATATCTGTACAGTGAATGTCTAACCTCTATCAGGTTAGACACTCTTATTTACCTACAGAAAAGCAAGAATGCTGATGTATCCCTGTATGTAACAATTAAACTTTTATACTTCAGTCTTCACAAGCACATTCCCATCTAAAGACCTAACACGAGGGCCTCACAGGATCCCTGGGAAATCCAAGCTGCTCTTCTACAAAATTCACACCTGCTCACCAGGGGTGAGCTAAGCATGTGATGAACTGGCTGGTCAAGGAAGAAATACAGCACTGAAAAATGCCCAAGTGTCTCTACTCAGACCTTTCAGCATGGGATATCTGATTTAGGCTTTTATAATCTCAAGAGAGTACTACTTTTTGTTTAACTTACTTCTTTTCTTGTGTGAACTTTCTCTCCCCAGTTAAAAGTTATGTGTTTTTCTAACACTTCATGATGCAATAACTAAACCTTTACAGAGGAGAAGGAACAAGTTTTTACTAGATTTACTACAGGAAATTTGCAAATTTCCCTGTGCTCAGTGCATCTCAAAGACCTAGAACGCATTTTATGTGCATTCCATCCTAATGGGGTAAGATATCACTCCGTTTAAAACACTGCTATCCAATGTCTGGTTTTATCACTAATAAAAAAAATACCACTATTTATGCCTTGACAGCAAAAAACATCACCTTACAACAAAATCCAGGCTTTTTAAGTTTACACAGTCCAATGCCCAGGTCCTACCTATCAAAATAGTTCAATGGAAATGGAGTATCAAACCATTCTGCACCAGATGAGGATGAGATTTTTAACATCAGCCAGTAACATAAACTACAGAATTTCCTCCATCCAGCTTGTATATAATTACATCAGGTTCCCATGACGCAGAACCCACAAGGCTCTTAAGACTAACATGCTGAGTGAAGCACTGCCTGAGTTACCACACAATTCAACAGAGGACAGTGCAGAGAGCTGTTGAACTGGTCTGCACGACATCCTGTAAATACTTAACCCAAAGTGCCTAATTTCTAGTTTAGACTTTCAGCCACTGCATCCTACTATAACCTTAGATTCTGAATTAAAAAGAGAAATACTCTTTTCTATGGCATTTGGTTCTGTGACTTTGAGCAATGCACTCTTGCTGACATGAACAAATCAGAGTAAGAATGGTGTAGGAGAATGCTAAGTTGTTTCTGCTAGTACCAAACTGTCCCTCCACACAAAATTGTAAGCAATATGACTTTCCATCTCATTAAACTACTGGTCCACCAAGTTTGACACAAAATGCCTGGTATAAGGCTAAAATGTGACTGCATATTTTCTCTTCTACATGGGAACAAAATTTAATTAGGGCAAAATTATTTAACTGTACTCACTGAAGGAGCTATCTAATTAAAAGAGGGTACACTAGCCACAAGCAAATATTGCTCAACTTCTAGTTCTACTGAAGTGAGAATGATAACATGCTTATGTAATTTGTTTCACCATGAATAAAGCCGTGACCTAAAATTTTTAATTCTCTGTTCATCAGACAGATCTCGTTCTAATACATTTGAGATATACATTAACATAAAAGCTTAATTTGCTCAGATAATTTTGGTAGAAGAAAACCAACTTACCTTTGAACACAGGAATATCGACTGAAAGGCTGTATTGTTCAGGAGAGGATATTTTGGTGCAAGGGAAAAAGACGGCTAAGAGGAATTTTAAACAAAATTCTGAAGGCCTCTTAAACACATCATCAACACTTACACCAAAAGCATAGGTGTCAATAATGAGACAATGTTTTCAGTACATTGAATCTTATCTCACATGGCACTGTACACAAAAAGACAAAAATTTTAAGGATGTTCCAAACCAAAAACAAGTCCCAATTTACTACGCTACCTTTTCTTTACCTTGTTTAGACATGTAATTAGATACTGTATGTTTCTAGACATCCTGACACTAAACATTGGCACAACTGCAGGTAGCTAACGTGGACTACCTGAACTGGTGGGGTTTTACAGAAAGGATATTTTTTCAGCATGTACAGAGTAGCCAGTCTTGCAGCTCGGAAGTTGGCTCTGACGGATCGATACACGGCTTTCCGGAGGCCAATCAGGTGCTGACTAGGATGCTGTCCAGCTTTATTAAATGGGCAAGCGGCACTGACCCTGTCAAGCAAACTTGAAAAGTAAAATGTGATACAACTGTACAGATGTCCTAAAGTATTTTTAAAAAACAGTTCATCAGTTTTCCTATTTCATTCTTCAGAAAGCTTTTCCAAATCACTCAGTAACTATGAAATTTTTTTAAAAATTGATCATATCAATGATGTATTTAATCAAAATTTCAGATGGCAGCCAGGATTCCTCAGTAGATAGCATGATTCTATTCTCATCTGAGCCATGGCAAAACTCCTGAGGACATTTATTTTCTCTAAAATTTTCCAAAATGTAATGGTAGATAATGACAGACATACCATAACATTATCTCAATCAGAATACAAAACTATTCCGTGCCCACTGTCAGCTTCGGAAGTTTTAATAAACAGGTACTTAACATATGCCTCCTTATACACAAATTTATTTTTTCAATAATTTTTGCAGAAAAAATGTGTCAATACATAGCTTTTCATGCAAAATTTAGCCTTCCTGATGCAGAAAGTTTTCTAGGTGAAGAGAAGTATTGTTTGAGTGGTGACATAGATTTTATCATCATGCAATGAATGACAGCTGTGTTTGTGAGAGTCTTGACAGGTAAACACATGAAATGTATACATCACACAAGCATATTTGAAAGTATATTTAGTGTCTGGCTATTCAGGTGAATATACCATTTGAAAGAAACAATGCCATTTGCCTATTAGAACACACTTCAGAATGGCTTTAGCACTGTAAGAAATCACCTCATCTGGAAATACAATGAAATGTGAACTGGGTGAACATTAAACAGGTGTGTGGAACGTCAAGCTCCAGTTATATCTATTCATATGTACACTGAGGTCAAACCTGTGACTGAGACTCCGGAAACAACCTAGGTGCACTCTACTTGCTGGGACTGTTTTTACTAGAATCAACTCAGGAATGAACGTAGTCTGACAATAGGACAATCAGTTGTGATTCATTAATTGGGGACTGGAAGCCTGCTTCTGCTCTCACCTTTCCCAGGGCACAGTGGTGATTTCATGTCCAGTAACTTAAAAGGGAAAAGCATACAGGGTTCCTGCTAAGTTTGAGGTGGGTTGCTGCATTGGTAACTATTTCTGTAGTCCATCTGACTAAGAAGCTGACCAAGTCAGCAGACCTGACAGTACTGGGAAAATGTCAGTCCTACTCCATGTGCTTAGCTGGACCGTGCTGCACATTGACTGGGAGGGGAAATAGCCTGTGGCCTTCGCTATCAAATATGAAAACCAGAGCAGCCCACCCAGTGAGTAAGGCTGGAACCATATATCAGTATGTTTAACACCATTAACACAAGCAGAATCATGCCAAATATTGCTATATATTGAATATGCTAGCTGAAATACAATATAAAATATCTGCATGCCATTTAAAATTATGTGTTATTAAAATGGTTTATATGACATCTCATAACTACTTTAAAATCTAGAAAAAATAAAAACAAACTGTGTTCATTTCCATTTCTAAATGTAAATTTAAAATGCTAACCTTGCTGTATCTTTCACTAGGGAACACAGCATGTAATGCAGTACATGCCAATCTCTAACCTTTCCCTAGCTTTTGAAAGTAACAAATGGAAGTATTTATGTATAAATGCTCACATCAGTTTGTAGGCTTAAGCCCCATGTGAATTGTCAGAAGCAAGCTCAAAGAAAAGGAGCAAAATTCTTCTACCATAAAAAAGACAGAGATTTATGTTCTACTACAGTGATGCAGACTTTTCCAACTCCTATAGAGAACAAATATAGCGTAACTCATGCACAGCACGTACTGCCAGTATTCAGCAAAACAATCTGCTTTCCTTCTGGAATGGATTGATTCAGTGCTTTTTATAAAAGAATTCTTCCTTATTCTACTAATTTAAATTAGTAGAATCTATTAGATATGTCTATCTGTCAGGCATGTCATATCCCTAAATTCCTAGTGTTTCATTTATCTTCACAGAATCACAGAATGGTTTGGGTTGGAAGGGACCATGAAGATCCTCTAATTCCAAACCCCCTGCCATGGGCAGGGACACCTTCCACCAGGCTCCTCATAGCCCCATCCAGCCTGGCCCTGAACACTTCCAGGGATGGGTCATGCACCACTTCTCTGAACAACTTGTTCCTGTGTCCCACCACCCTCACATATCTAATTAGATATTAGATTAATATCTAATCTAAACCTGCCCTATTTCAATTTAAAGCCATTCCCCCTTATCTATCACCACACACCCTTGTAAAAAGTCTCTCTCTTATTCTCTATGTATTTTAATTGGACTTACAAAATGTTATCAGCTTTGCATATCAGCCACAAGTAGCAAGAAGAAAAAAAAAGGTTAAGGGTGAATTTCCCCTTTACTACAGCTCCAAACCCATTTTACTGTATAGAACAACAAAATATTCGTTAATTTTACAAGCCAGACCTTAAATTAGCTTTCAACTTTTAACAAGTTTATATAAAATTGATAAAAATAAATTAACATTATTAAAAACCTATTACTGCACTCTGGCATGAAAGCAGTTCTATAAAGAGCTAATGTACCTCCATATGTATTAAGCTCCTAGAGCTTAATTCTGGTTTAAAATACAGTAGAAAGGGAGCATTTTGGAAAAGAAGTTAATTTTTTTGGTGACAGGCAAAGTAATAAACACTTGCTGCTTATTGTTGCAGCCTTTCATTATGTATCCCTTCAGTTTGGTTTTATGATGTGCAAGACAATGGGCATACTTTCATTACCCTGCAGAAATTCCATGCTGCGACCTGTAATCAGGCTTCATTTAGCTAATTGCAAATGAGCAATTAGACAGAAATACTGCCCTTCTGCCTGAGTAGAGCACTGCCCTACCTTTGCTACACAGTTCCTGTAATCCAAGCTACCCAGCTGAGGTCTCAGCCATCTCTGCATCACAGAGCTGGTACCATGCAGACACACCTGAAATTCCAACAGAGTGCTAAACACTTCCAAAGGCCATGCTGGAATCAGAATATCCAGTTGTCTTTGAGAGCAGCTAATATAAGAGAAGCCTGACAGGATTACAGAATCACAGAATAGTTAAGATTGGAAAGGACCACTGGAGGCCATCTAGTTCAAGCTCCTCGCTCAAGTTCTTAGTTCCTGATCTGTGTGGCTGCAGTCAGTTTTACTGGGTGGGAGGGGAACGAAAGCAAAAGGATGTTTGAGTATTTGAGTATAGCAGTCACTGTCACACAGTAGTAAACCACTTAACCTATAGACAACTGACCAAAACCTCATCAGTAATAATCTACCATTTACAGAGACAGTCCAGTATCAACTAGTAAGGGGCAAATAGAGTAGAATAAAACAAAGCAATAGATGTTTCAATGGATATGTAAATTAGCCTATGGGAATAGCAATGGATGATGTAATGGGGAGGAAAACCAGCAGAGGAGCACCAAGAACTTCAGGCCAAAGCTGCACGCCTGGACTTGCCCTGTCAGAGTTTAGGTAAGTACAACCAGTCGAAGTCTGAACTTGGTACTATTTAAATGACAGCTTCAATATCTTTCCAGTCTCAATATGGTCAATGCACAGGCCAAACTATGCTGAGTTAGCAGTACCTTAAAACAGCTGCATATGTAGCACTCACCAGGATGATGTACCTGACTGAAATCTCATTCCTTCAAGGATGTAAAATAACACAAGAGGAGACTCAGTAACTTTTCAAATGCAACCACTTCTATTGACATGAGACTCTTTCTAAACAGGCACTAAGACTTTGACAATGTTACGATAGGAAAACATTCTAAACTTTGTTCTGCTGAGGTTTACTGTAGAAAATTCTAGAAAAAAAAGGGAAAACTAGTCTTTTGGATCATAAACAAAGAGCTACCCAAAGCAAAGAATTTCACATTGCCCTGTGCAGCAGCATCTCTTGCATATGTGGAGGCAGAAAAGGACACTCTCGAGTCAGAACTCCCTCTAGTCTAAGCCAACCCAAACTTGTACAGCACCGACTTCTTTATACTGTACAATTGTTCCAACGAGGATGCTGGCACACTCAGACTTCTCCCACTCCATCCATATGTCAAAGTCTTTTGAAAAGCTTGCCAAAGTTTCAAGTAAAGAAGCTATTAGATCAAGCATCAGCTTAAAGACCAGTCTGTTTTTTGTTAATCTGTTATCTAAGATATGTAGTAAAAGAACAAGGCAGCAGCAATTTAGACATTGACCACAAGTTCGTTTGCTTAAACTTAGGCAAAAATCCAAATGTTTTTCTCATCTGTAATTTGGACAAGCCTGAACAATAATTTCTTTTAAGAACCCGTTTGCAAAGATAAGAGTGACTATTGCTCAAGTATATGCTTCTTCAGCAAAAAAACAGACCAAAACAAAACCACATAGCTAGGCAGACTGAAGACATGCTTATGCATTCCAAAGGGAGAATGAAACATTTCTTCAATGAAGTACACTGAAGGTATCTCAAGCTAGAAAATTAATCCAAATTTTAAGTCTAAAGTTGAGTTGCAAACTTGCATGTAAGAACATGTGTCTGAGTGCAGAATAGTTGGTCTAGCACAACTATTGGATAAACATCTTCTTGGTGCCCGCAAGGGAATTTTTGATATTTTTTTAGAAGTTGACTGTATTTTAGGTGTTGGTGTTTCCCACCTCCTTCAGCCTTAAGCAGAACTAGCACAGATCTGGATTCACCATAGGTAGTTACAATGCAAAAGCATCCACAGCAATGAGAGTGCACAGAAACGGCCTGTTGGCTTTGGAGTCACTGCATACACTGAACACTTTCTGATGTCCTTTCACATAGCAAATAAGCAAAACTTATCAAATAACTACAAGAGCTAAATGATCAGAAACACTTTTGCATCTCTTAAGTGAAAGAGAGCAAATAATTTAAGAATCTAAATGTTTCAACAATTGTATGCGAGAAAAAAATGTTAACTAATGTTAACTTTACTTGAGGTGGGAAATAATGTTTGATGGTCTTTGCTGATTGCTGTGTCCTCACTACTTCAGACTGTTATTTGTTAAATAAAAATAGAATGGTTTTCATGTCATCCTGTTTTCTAAAATATGAGGGATTACTTGCAGATCAGTTTATTTACATAGAATTGGTAATGTAAGAGAAAACTCTCTAAATGACTCCCCAAAATAGTTAACTAACGTAGTTCAAAGTCCATTTGTTCATATATTTCATTGCTAGCAACACAGGACATTTCAAAGGCATATGAGTTTTGTGAGACTTAATTCACCTTCAGGATGCAGGTTTTTGAGTTGTTAGAATTCATACTTCTAGTATGAATGGTAATTGCACTGTTTTATGTAAATGAAAACCTTTAAGTATTATGTTTTTCAGTAATTCCACTTGTTATGGGAGACAGTGTAATGAGACAGTTTTAGACAACACCTGGTTTGAATGGATCTGTGTATTAAATAAAGTGAAATACAGAC
This sequence comes from Aphelocoma coerulescens, assembly GCF_041296385.1. NCBI lineage: Eukaryota > Metazoa > Chordata > Aves > Passeriformes > Corvidae > Aphelocoma > Aphelocoma coerulescens. Next base: position 46,568,762 of record NC_091014.1, on the reverse strand, counting down.
TCACAGGGTAAATCCTCTGGAAATGACTTCAGTCTCTTGAATGAGTCGCAGAGCTTTCCTCACAAGATTAGTGAAAGCTCGGCTATTCGCCACTGTTTCTTCCAGCTGGATACAGTGTTTTCGCAGGGACATTTGCAGCTTGGCTGTCCTCCATGTGCCCCACACTCTAAAAACTGCATAGACAAGCAGCACTGGTCCGCACAGCAGCCATGATGATTCCTTCCACCACGAAGGAAACATAAGCAGTGCACTTACAAAGGCAAGGAACAGCGAGACATCCCTGCAAACAGAGACAGTATCACCAACCACACATTACTGAGGGCAAACAAGTGGGAAAATCACTAAGCTACAGTTGAGATTACAACATCTTATTATGGGCCTTTTATGTAGGTCCTGAAGGGAGCTGTAAACACCGAAAACTACTCCTAGTGGCAGGTTTAGATGAATACATACATGATATTACTTGGCTGATAGACTCTAAGGAAACCTTTCTTCAGCTTTTTTACAGCTGTAGAAAGAGTAGGAGAGTAATGTACCACTTTGAAAGGTTTCTCTTACACATATGACTTAAAAAAAATAGAAAAGAAAATAAAAAAAGAAAAAAACCTGACTACTCAGCATTATAAGCCAGGGCGTGTAGGAACTGTAATATCTGTACTTCCAGGTTCAAGAGTACAGTAGGGAAGGGCATGTTTCTTTTGGTAGCAAATCCCTCAAGTAGTGCCAGCTGTATTTTTTCTAGAGTCTGACTCATTTAACTTGGACACCAATGCACCACTAGTTTCTAACACAATTTTATAAAGATGGCTTGAATAATCATTTAAAATAATTTGGCACCTTTTGAAAATCCTTAAAGAATAGAGTTCCTAGTATCTCAGTTATTTCTCAAAGAAATTTAAAAAGCTTATAAAGTTGTTACTTTCCTCTATAAAAATTCAACATAAATAAGTAACTGCTAGAAAACACACTGTTTCACTTTTGTAAAATAATCACAATCTTCAGAGAGATGGATGAGATACCAGCTTCAAGGTGCATTACAACTATAATTTTCCAGAATGTTTTCAATGAAAAAGATTTTTTTCCATTATCCCTTAAAGCTGTGAATCCTGCATTTAGGTTCAGAAGTACTCACAAGGAATATTTTTCCATTTCTAAAATAAGACACAATCTCTGGGTTTCTATTTCCTGGACAGTTTTGTGGTCAAATTTCAACCAGCTTTACAAGTGTTAACTCTTTAGGGTTACTGACAGGTTTCAGTAAAGGTCCAGGGTTAAAATATTCCAAATATGTAAATACCTATAAAAGGGACAGACACAGTTTCTAACTTCCTTGGTACATTAAAAAAATAAAGTCCCACAAATAAAATAAATCACAGCAATGAAAGACTAGAAGGGATTCAAGAGCTCACTTTGTTCATTTTCAGCTTCTGGTTGGTTAACCCAGATCATCACAGACAGACCAAAGATGAAAATGGAGACTGCACAACCCATGCCGTAGCTATTCCAAATCCTAAGTATCCTTAGAATTCAAAAGATTTCCCCCAAGTCCCAGTTTGAATCAGTGGCAGATTAATTGCATTATTCTTCCTCATGTCCTTCCCTTTTCTGAACAGAACAAATGATGACTGATCACCACCTTGTACACATTCTAACACTATTCACTGCAGCAATATGCAGATCCTTTTCTGGAGTACTACTGCGTACCCAACTATTCATCACTTGGTGTTTACTAACTTGACTTTTCCTTCCCAAGTGTAAACATTTGCCTTTACTGAATTTTCTATCATTTTCAAGGTATTTCTCCAAGCTAATGTTGACCTCTAGTTTATGAAAACATAAACTTGGTGTCATCTGGAAGGTGAACATTCACAAATTTTGTAAGTGTACTTTATCAGCTGAAAGTTAAAGAAACTGAATAATGCTAGGACCAGAAAAATCTGGTTCAAAAGTCCTCTTGTTTGGCAGAGAGCATCAATAATGACATAACTTAAACAGTTGAGGTGTGACTCTATAATAATTTCATCTACTTTTTAGTGTATGTATGAGAAAATAGCACTGGCCCATATTATGCGGTATTTTTTTCTACTGATTCCTGCATTTCCAAGCAAGATACTCTGTCAGAACAACCACTGGTGGTATTTTTTAAATACAGGTGGGAGCTGTTCAGATACTGCTGCAGTCAGCTCCTTCAGTATTTTTGAGTGAATTCCACAACTCCGCTGACTTCAATGCATCTTACTAAAATATTCTGTAGTTTATTCTTCTGATAGTCTATGTTTAAAAATTAACTGCACATCCCACCTCACCTCCCCCCACCCACAACATATTTTATGAAGACCACACCAAAATAAACACTTTTCAATTCAGTCTTCACAATCATGTCTCATTTATCAAAATCACCTCTATATAGTTTCAGAAATTAATGAACTAATCAGCTATGTTAGTTCTTCCTTATGGAATATATCAGTTTGGGAGTATTCACTCATGCTCATGTAGTTATCTCAGATTAAAATTCACTCTTTCAACAAAATGCCCAATGGAAAAAAACATGCTTATACAAAAATCCGGGGACTATTAGAATAAAGACCCAAGGACGTGAGAAAAACATATAGTTACTTTAATGTTGCATTTTATCTCAACAATGCACAATATATTTTTTGCTTGTTTCTCAGTGAATATAACAGTAGATATCCTCAATACAATACCAAATATTAGGAGTTGCTAGGGAGCGTAGCGTTGGAAGCTGTCTGTTTTCCTGTTGCTTACACTGCCCTGCAGACAGGATACTGGGGTCAAGGAATTCAATCAGTTCCACATCCTCCTGCAGCAGAACTTCCTGTTGCAGGATGGTACGGAGCGTGTCAAATCGAAATCCGACATCCTTACCACATAGAAATGGGCAGGAGAAAAAACAGGCATTAGTAAAGAATATGCAAATTCTTAAAATTAAGTTAGCAAAACAAGGAAAACACCCACACACACTACACTTTACTGACAACAATCTGTTCCCAGAGTACAGGAATGTTGTCAGATGTATCACAAGTAGCTACTTTTTTATTAAACTTGTTTAGCTTTAAAAGCTCACACACTACCTAGCAGTTCAGGCTTGCAGGATGCATCACACTGACTTTGTGATCTGACCTAGATAGTAACAATAACTGGAAACAGGCCACAGAGTATGCCAATATATTTGCATAAGAATCAGAGAGGTATTGTATCTATCAGATCATTAAAAAAACCAGAAAAGACTTTTTTTTAAAATGTCGTGACATCATTTACGTCATTAACAAACAAACAAAACTTAGAGAGAGAAAGAGAGATATTGCAAATTAGTCAACAAAAAGTCCCTTGTGGACACTTAATAACAGTAGGGTCAATGCACTGGACTGAAGCCCGAAGCCATGGCAGTGGAGTACTCTCCTGCAGGATTCTGTACCTTTCCCAAGGGAACTCAATCCAAGCATGAAACAGCATGGGGCTCCAAAGACCTCACACTTGCTAAACTCCAGATAAATTTCAGGGAGTTACTTATTTGTGAATTTGATGCCATAAGCATTTGCTACTTTCTTCCCCAGCTATAGCTCTTGAAGACAAATAGACAACTCTTGAAGACAAATACAACCATCAGAGAAGCCCCCTGAAATTGTCATTTGAATACTGCACCAAACCACAATTACTTCAAGTTAAGAATGCCATAACAAAACCCAGTGAACACTGAACATGTGCATCCCTGCATCGAGCTAATTACAGGAGAGAAAAGAGAATATTTCTGAAAAGTCTCTAATAGAAACTTTTAACACAAGTGTGACATTTCACAGTACAAAATCTGTTTCATTCTGTCACTGACAGAATGAGATTCTTTATGAAACCATAAGATAGCTAGTTTAGAAATTTAATTCCATGCACAGATGTCACCTCAGATAACTTTCATTCTACTTTTAATGGAAAACATTTGTTTCAGGACTGTGTGCAAGAGGAAACTCTGCCCTCCTCCGACGCATCCTGTGTCATTTCAGTACTCTACTGTAGCATGCAGCAGGACAAACATGTTTTCCATGTTTTTGGGTTACGTCTCCATCTCAAGAAAGTAAGGCTAAAAATTGCTGTTATGATAATACCCTCGATTCATAGGGAAGAGGGAGGAAGAAAAAAGTCGATCAAAGATCACTGATGAGAGAGATTTTCAGAGGAAATTTTGTCCTCCTGAGATAAAGGAGAACTGAGATACAGCAGAACTCCGTGAGAAGTGGAAAATTCTAATTTCTCATGCTGCTCAACATTTTCTTTTGAAACTCCATTTGAGGACATCATCCCTACATCGTAGCAGAAAAAAACAAATCAAAATTCTAGATTCTGGAACAGTCTGACTAAAGTGACATTTGCAAGCCATACTAGGAGTGCGAAGGAGCTGGGTACAAGTTAAAGCAGATTTGAGACAAGCCCAGACTGGAAAGCAGTGCTGCAGAGAAAGAGCAAACAAAGTTTGATTTGCCTTTCCCAAATGCAGAAGCCCTGTAGAGAGCAGTGCAGAAGCAAAGAGGCCAGAATTGGTCCAGGGCCAGTACAGCTGCACTGTGGTGGTGCTGGGCCTGAGCTAACAAGCTGAAACAGAGGGTGAAGCAATACTCAGCTGAAGCTCTAGAACCTTCTGTCTTAGGTGGTCTCTACAAGGCACTAGGCTGCAACACGTGGACTTTCTCAGTCAGCGTCTCCCCACTGCTTTCCACCAAAGGGGTACCCATACTGCAATTAAACTCATTCCAGCTTTCAAGAATTTCTTTAATTTCTCATGTATTTTATATTATTACCTTCCACAGTTTGAACATCTCCAACCTGGCTACTGATACTGTTCCTGTCCTTTTGTGCCCAATTCGGCACAGTAACTGAAAACCAGGATAAGTATTATCTAAAGAATAAGTAAAACTCTTAGCGCCAAACCCAACAATACAGACCAAAGATGTTGTTCAGAGGATGAGATACAGAGCAGAGGAAGACCTGTGGATTAGGAAAGGAAATGGAAAAATAAAAAAAGTGATCACTTACCAGTCGGTGAAGTATGTCATCGTTTTTCTTATACTGTGGAAAAGGAAACCAGCTTCTAAAAAACTCAACTAGTTTTGACAGGATGCCTTGCTGAAAGGAACAGAAATTACTCCAATTAAAAAAAAAAAAAATCAAACAAAAACCAAAGCCAAAATTAAATAAATAACAACAGACAATGCCTTTATTTCTGCATTTGATTTTCTTGTTAACTCAGACCCAAGTACCTGTAAGGAAGTTTCACTTACTGTGTCTGGCCTAACTTCAGAGTACACTAAGAGAACATCTGCTTCCCGTCAGTTTGCTTGTGAACAAGAGAATAAAATATAACCTTCAGTAACTCCACTTATTTGGAGCATAAAAGATTGTTATGTTGTTCTGCTAAAAATAACTACAGCTAAGATTAGATTGATCTCAAGTTGGCAGCTACTGCATTGATATGAAAGACTTTCTCTCTCCTGGGGGATAAAAACCTGAAGGTTAAATGACTGACAGGCTGAAGAAAAGTGAAAGACAGGGACAGGGACAACCTCTCCTCAGCAGCCCACTGCAGCTTGAGCACAAGATTCCAGAGGAGCTGTGAACAGAGACAGGAAGAGTGATGGTAAGAAGAGAAAATGCCCCAGAAATTCCCTGTCCACACCAGTGTGTGCCACTAGGTACTTTGTCTCTATGCTGCTTCCCATGCAACCTATAAATCCACGCTTTTGTCTGAGCTGTAAACATAACTTCAAATGCCACTAATAGAGGGACTCCCTCTCAGTCATCACACATTCTACTCATGTATCTTCCTAAAACAAGATGCATGACAGATTATAACTGAATAGATGCATGGTTTTGCTTCAGTCTGCAGCCATTCAATGAACAAAAAAAGAAAGCAGCTTTTGACACATCGTTGTATCTACTTACCTCAGACTAAACTGACAGGAAGTATTTTTCAAAATATTTACTTATATATATTTCATGAATTCTGAGGCCCTGTCTCAATCTTCAGACTGCTGACATGTAATGTAATACAACCAAATAAGATGTATGCCAAAAAAAAATTAATTGTGAAGAGCTTACATTTTGTGGCATACTGTTTTAAAATAATAAAACAAAACCCCATACAGATTCTAATAGCTCAGTGCATAAAAGGTGACAGCTTCTGTTTCTCCTTCTTGTTGGTTTTGTGGTTTTGTTGTTGTTTTGTTTTGTTTTTTATTCCCTTCTTGTTTGTTTAACCCAAGCAACAGGAGCTGAGAGTTTTGTAGTTAACCTGTGACCAGCCTGACAGCCTTCTGAAAGGCAGTGTGACCAGCGTGGTGCAGCAGCCAGGGCAGAACAGCCTTAACATCAGGAACTGTCACCCTAAAGCCCTTATGCTACACAATTTTTGAAACAACTTATTTTGGTGCCCGTTTAAGTAATCTCACTCAAGCTTTTCTTTACAAATGTCTCATCTTTCTGTGTACAGTTAGATTTTGAGATCCATGCCACAAGGAAGTGTTTTTAGGTCAGTGAAGCAGTAAACCAGTAACAGGGATCTCATAATGATAGCTCTTCCTGAAACACTGACATCATTGTGGCTTATTAGGAGGAGCTACCCCAGCAATTCACACTTGAGACTATGGAATAAATCCAAGTGATTGTATTTTGATGTTGCTCAAGGGCAATGACCTAAGTCAGAAGACTGTCACTAATTGCAGCACTAGATTATCTTTCAAGTTTCTTACAGAGTGGTGCAAAAGGAACTAAAATTTTCTGATCACAGTTTTTAGAAAATTGAAATCAAATAAACAAAGGTCTTGCTCTGCATTTGAATTTCAGACAGATATTTCACTGCAAAGTACTTTTCCCTGTACACTGAAAGCAGGGTACAGAAAGAATCATCCATTTAATTTAAGACTATGGCTCTTGAAGCCTATTATTTTCAACTGCTTAGCCTTTGTAAGTATTTGGATTTTCATAATGAACATTTAAAGCTACACTAAGGATAGTTTTAAACTGCTACCAGCTTACTAAACTAGACTGTGGAGTTACTGAAAAAAAACCCATAGTGTGCTACTTAAGCAATCTTTTAGTTTATTCTCCATGGTTGAGTTTAAAAATAAAAATCTGAGCTTGCATAAATACTCAACAGGCAAGTCAGCGCTTGAAAATACAAAGCAAGACAACCCACTGTCTTGGGCTGGGACCCAACAGAGTACAGCAACACAATGAATTATTCGGATCCTTGGAATATTGTCTCACAGTTTGCATTCCCACTGGGAGTGTTACTGACAAGTAAAACTACTTTCACCAACACACAAGTCAGGTCATGTTGCCAATGCTTCTGGAGTATTCTTCTTACAGCTTTAGAACAACACTCAGTCAAACTCTCTGTAAACAAATAAAAAAGATGCATAACCCCTAACATTTAAAAAAATACTAGCATAGTACATGCACATTTTAGATAAATTAATTTGAATCTAAAAAAGAATTCTAGGGACTATTTTTCTTTTGTAGAGAAATTCTGTGCACTTCAGAAGAAGATAATGCTACACATTGAATACCTTGCCTTAAGTGGGTGGGAGCCCCAGCAAAGGCAAAGGATGGTCCCTCTGCCATCCCACATCAAGTCACCTGCACAGCTACTGAGGGCTAGCCCCAACACGACCCTCAGTAGCTGCACCAACACCAGCTCTGCTCTAATGATAAAATATCATCATATCTAAGGTGTGACAGTAAAATCAATTTAAACATTCAGATTTGCACAGCAGTCTAGGAAAATGACTGAGAAAGGAAAGATGTAAATGGGAAGTGATAAATTCTGTAAAGATCAAGCGGAATTACCCAAATGGGATTTAATTCCAGAAAACAAGTGTAGGAGCTCTTGCTAACAGTAGTTTTGAGTATCAAGTGATCACAAGACCAGGACTTGAGCTGTAACTTTCTCCAGAGATTGGCACAGCCAGGAACACTGCACTTACAATTACTATGCTGAATCACATCTTCATAATCCCTCAGATGGAAGCTTGGCATTTCATCAGCCTCCAGAACACAACCTTTAAACACCTTCACCGCTTTTTAACTCAATGTTCACTAAGACCATATTCTGATTAAAACAAGGCCAAAAAACCACCACCAAAACCACACACCCTGAGAAATATTTAAGACATGCTTCAAATTCAACTGGTGCCTCTGCCTTTCCTTAAGCCTGAACCACACACTCTGCTTGGCAGGACAGCATGAAACATTTGTGTCAGTCACTAGGAACCTCTTTTTCTTCCCAGATCTGTTTTTTTCAGCCCCTGAAGATCCCAAAGTAGACCTTTGCCATGCCAGATTCTTGCTGCATGTCACCAGCTTTCAGATGCTCAGGGTTCCCACTTGACGGAACACAAGAGGAGGAAACAATCTCAACTCAAAGACAAAGCAATACTCCGGCTTTTACATTTTTATTTTAATTAATGTTTAAGGCATTTGGAAACTTGCTTTTCAGAACAGAAGGAAAGTGATATACACATACTGAGAATCATTCAGCATGGAACACCATTACTCCCTGTAATCAGAGTTACATCAAGCCTCAAGGAAGATCATTTTATATTAGGACTGTGGGTATGTATATCTCCGAAGTCAGAAACCAATTCTTTTCCAGATGTTTTAACATTTCAGTAGACTAGGCCAGTGAAGGCCAACAGAAGGGAAATGGTAACAGTCTCATGTAACACTGAGGAAACGACTGGATAGGAATGCAAATTATTTGTCTGTATGTCATAAAAAAGTTGCAACAAAGCCTCAGATCCTCCTAAATCCAGTCTACTTTCCTAAATGTGTGGCCAGCTGCCTCTCCCTCATTTTCTTTCCTATTGAGACACCCTCCCAAAACAGGACACAGAAATCAAATGACAAAAACAGACTTTCTGACATCAAATTACAAAAGAAAAATGTTAATTTTTCCCAACCAGTACTGGAATTGCAGCAGGAAGAACCTATGACAATTTATCACTAGAAACTACACACAGGTTTCTTCCTCATTTCCACTATGTATCCTTGTCTAGACAGAGATGAGACGATGTGAACATCACCTACTATTTGCAAGAAATGGGCAGCCTGTTTTCACACACCCACTCCCTTCAAGTTGCAAGGCAAACCATGAAGAATTACTTCTACATCTGACACAATACTGGAGGAATTGCTCCCAACACAATAAAATTAAGTTTAAAATGCTTGAGGGGAAGGGAGGGGAAAAAAACAGAATACCTGAGGTTTTTAAAAGCAGTGTATCTTAATACTTTTGAGGTTCTTAACCCCACAACACTTTTGTATAAAATTCAGTGGAAATTATATACACAAACACAATGTTATACTGATTTTCTGAGTGCCACAAAATTAACTATGCAAAATAATATAGCTAAATGACAGTCCATGCATTACTTCATAGTAACCAACAGGACATCAATAAGTTAAATATGTTGTCCTAATTTTTAATTAATAGTGAACAAATGTTAACATTTAATAAATATATAAATAAACATTTAATCAAAGTCTTCCTACACTAAGTCAGAATAGGTATCTTTAGTGTAAACACACCACACAACAGCCATTAGCTTTAAAGAGAAAATATATTTTCAGGTGGTTTCTTGTGGGTTACAGTGAGTGCCAGCTGACAATTCTGAAAAGAAAGCATAGTAAACCTAGTATTTCCATGAATACTTTTAAAAGTAGCTCAAAATGAAGAAAATTGTGAGCTAAATCCTGATTTAAATTCAGCCTTCCTTTGTGACCAGTGATAGAAGCAATCATTATTACAAATGCAATAGCTATCCACATCAACTACCTCATTCAGATTGGTTATTGCATTTCTACTTCCCAGAAATCCTCTTTCTTAATGTGTTTTGTCACAGACAAAGCTATACTTAGCAACTGAATGCCTGGGAAGGGCTAGAAACTTTAAATATTCTGTTCTAGAAAATGACAGGTTCTATTCCCAGAATGTCATGCTAAGCTAACATAATAAGATCCACTACATAAGATAATTTTCAACACTCAAATAATTATTTATCAAAGCCTCTTGTTTTCCTAGCTTACAAAAGTGCAAAGAAACACTCCAAACTATACTGATTAACCATGATTTTCCAAACACATTGGCAGACAAGAGATGATAACTGGTTGAGGTTTATTGTCTGGGGTTTTTTTCCTTTGTTTTCTTAAATTTTTAAATGTTTTTTAAAATTTTTTTTATTTGTTTTTTTTTTTTAAATACAGGAAGCAATTTCTCTCTGTTCTGATTTCTCCTATTTGTGAAGCACTGCAGTTCTCTTGTGAGAAGATTAATGCTCAGCAACAGGAGAGTGCTCACCTTCTGGGCAGCATGCACAGTCTGCTCTCTTTGGCTTTCTGCTGCTGCACATTGCTCTGCCTTCTGCGACACTGAGGAACATACTTCAAAATCTGTGTGTCCCAAATCCTGCAGATATTGGTAGAGTGGGGAATTCTGAAAAGAGAGTTATAAAAAGAAAAACGAGAAAAAAACAATGTTAAAAATCATTCCATGTTTCCCACAAAACACCACTGTGAATTCAGCAACCACACAACCAGCAATGAATGGACTGAGAAATGGAAAAAAAAAATTAGAAAAAGGCTTCTGCTCTCTCCAAGGATGGTACTAGTATTCTGGCTTTAAAAAAAAAAAAAAATCCCATAGCACACAAAAACCAAAAAAACTCCACCCAACTTTTTTAAGCTCCTGGCAAAACGAATCATTTACAAACAGTCCTTAATAAAATAGAAAAAGTATGGAATTCTGATCACCAGAGAATGGTGACATTTAGAATGATTGGATATTTATCTATATAGACCTCTGAAATTTCTTCTTGCCATCTGCACCACATATCTAGATTTACTTAACTCTTATTTTCTGTTTACAGCTACATATATGGCAGTATCTAGGACAGATTTGATGAAAACAATACCTAAGATAACTCCAGTTATACTCAGGACATGTAAAGAGACTTCATTTTTAAGAGAAACTCTCAGCAGTCTAATATAGCCTAGTTAGATAGAGATTATTTCTGACCCCTGAAAAATTTTGTTAATGAGAGTATGCAAACACTAGCAAACTGCACAGGAAGAACACCATCTTAAGAATTTAACATACTATCAACCACAATACTGTATTTAAAAAGTGAAAACTTTAAATAATGCACAGTTGTGGAGGTCTCCAGAAATAAGCACCAACAGAACATCTGCTACTAATTGTTACATCAACTTGCTGGTGCAAGTTGTGACGAGCCCCCCTACTCGGACCATGTACCAACACAGCTAAATCTCAAATCACTGCTTGCCATGCAATAAAACTTGGAAGCCATTATTCCTATCAGCTGAACAAATTAACTAGTTACCTTTAGAAATTTTGTTAACCCCATCACCAAAGCGCTATTTTAATCCCTCTTACCCATTTAAAGCATGAAAAATCCTACTTCTGTTTACTCTGTTTCAGTTACTCACAAGAGATTCAGCATCCAGTCATTACCTGAAACTTAAATATTCGTACCAACTCACCGGTGCAGACAATCACACTCACCCACAATGACAATGATTGTGCAAAACACTAGGATAGGTTAATGACTCATTTCCTTGTGAGAGTATTTCCAGTGTGACCACACAATCCTACGGTTTTTCCAAGTACCCCTCTTCCATGGTTGAGTGCTTTTTCAAAATGCATCCAACTCTAATTAAACCATGCTGTTCTGGACTGGCTGTTTCTCGCTAAGTAGAACATGCTATTTTACCGGAATTCCTTAATTAAAATGGAAGAGAAAACATAATAGACTAGAATACTTGATCTATTTAAGACACTGTTAAATTCACCTAATAACTTCAGGACAAAACTCAGAATATGCATGGATATGCATAACCTTGTCTTCTTAAAATGGTTTTCATACAGAGCCAGGCTGTGCACTGCCAGCACACCTGAACCTGAACCTGAACACCTCCACACAAGAACCTTTAGGGTAGCATGGAGGTTTCAGTCAGAACCAGCCAAAATTTTCCACATTTAGATGAAGACACAGACAAAGCAGTGGGTGAACAGAGAATGTTTTCTTCAAAAATCATAGTTTTAAGGCCTGCTCCAGGCAGAACTTCAAGGAAATCATATCTAGGCTCTTGCCAAACCCGACCATCATCTTGACCATACTTGCCACGAGCAAGTTCAGCCATCATATGACACATGACTGTTCTTGTACTTTATTGGAACTCACTGACATACAGACAGCTGGCAAAATAACCCAAAAATACCAAGGAGTTTTTCTACTGGTATCTCTGGGTCCACCTTTCTTTGGGGTCCATGATGAGATAATTTTTTTAAAACTAATCAAGAAAAATTGTCTATTGCTGTTTAGATTAGTTTCATTTCCTCACAAAAATGGATGAAGGAAGGCAGAATGAGAGGCAGAGACAGACAGAGACTATCCACTGAAGACTGAATTATCTAAAATCCTGAAAGCTATCAGCAGTAAGTGAAATACAGCATAGATGTAAGAATGCCCAATTCCTCCCTTTTACTGGTTACCTAGCTATGTCACAATCTTCCCTCTAACTGTAATTAGTAAATTTTCTACTCTACAGAAATAGTAAAAAATACACCATCTCTCCAAATGTTAATGAAATTTCAGCCTCTAACTAGGAAGAGTAATTTTATTTGTTGTTGTCATTAAGGTAGAATATAGGCACCTTACTAGTTTTAAATAAATCCCTTTGATTAGCTCTTAGAAGGCTTTTACACGGTCTCATAATGGGTAAATTTACATTTTTTATCACTGCTCAGAACTGGAAATCAGTTTTCTGACTATTAGGTAAGGAAATGAGAGTTAATTAAAATTTAACGTGATAGTTTATCATCTATTCCTTTAAGCAGATAATGGTCTTCCTCTTTCAGTTTCTCAGAAAGTACTCAGGGTACAAAAACCTTCTCCAACAGATTTCTTTGGCTCCACATGCTTTGTCTTTCCCAGTCTTTCTAAAATACTATTAGCAGAACTTACTTGCACATTGGAAAAAACCTGTATTTTTATAAACTTCAACCAAGAACTGTGCTGTGACTAAAATTCCTTAAGTACATAGAACCACCACTGTTCCCCTTTCTGAATCCATTAGAAGCATGCAAGATGTGGATAAAGCAAGCAACGAATAAGAAGTGGGTTGAGGCCCTTGTGAAATTAGATTATTAAGAATCTTAACAAACTAATCACAAAGTTCTTCCATTAAGAGTGAGGTCTCTCGTGTAGCACAGGCAGCTTTATTTTGCTTAGAAAATCTGAAGATTACACTCCTATTAGAAATACCACAGATGGCATACATACATGTCTATGTATACACACATGTCTATGGTAACACAAACCCACACTGTTTATTTATTTATTGTATTTCATTTCCCACTGCCTAACAAGCCTGTCACTTGCAAAGCTGTGTGGTCTGTATAACTCATGGTTGCCTATAACCAAAAGAGGAAAAAATGGAGCATGTCTCCACCAATCTACAGGTAATATCTCCCATGACATATGTAAGTAATGGCTAGAAAACCCATTAAAGCAATTTTTAAAAGTTGAAGGGTAGATTTTATGTATGGGGACATTCCCACAAAATTTCCAATATTATCAAGGAATCAGAAAACTATTAATTATGCAACTACAAAGTTGCAATATGATGCCATTAAAATATCCTATTTTGTATACTGTGTGTTTCAGTACAAGAGACAGAAGTACTACACTTAATGCTTACAAAGCATGTTTCACCCTCATAAAGCTTTAAAAACAATAATTAAATCTCATAATGTGTCTGATGTACCACAAATTATACCACTGAATTTAGCTGAGATCCTTACCCAAACCTCTCACTCCTAAAAGCCTTCTTTCCCATAAAAAAGATCGCAGATATGCACATATTCTTGCACATGCACTTCTAACTGTGAGAAAAGTTCCTTGGTTTCAACTCATGCTGTTGTTCATCAGCACTGTCAGGCTCAGCTGTTCTCACCTGCAAATATCATGATAATATTAAAAAAATATACTTATTGGTTGGGGAAAATACGAGGCCTCTGCCTTTTTTCCTCCCAATTTTCTCTGCCCAGAATTCATACATTCCTTTTTACAACAGTCCAAGATTAAAAAGGAAAAAAAAAGCATAACAGCTTTTACATTTCTGCATGTGATATAAATGCTACACTTTTATTTCAAGCAATTCATGACACACCAGAAAGTTTATCCTTGCAAGCAGTAATAGGTTGTAAGGAAATCAAAAAATCAAAATCAAATTTAAAAAAAAAATTTGACTTGAGAAAAAGCTTTTATATTAGAATGTGAGGTAAAGGCAAGTTTGTTTCGGCGGATGGCACGAAGAGGGAATTTTAAATATAAAATCTCGTCTTCCTATTAATAGAGGACATTATTCTAGAGGAATCTATTCCAAGTACTTTTGAATTTTTATTTTCAACCACTCTCAGCTTAGATAATAACTATAATTATTAGTATTACTCCTGTTGACAGACAGGTTTTTTTGTTTATTTCTAGTTGTCTATTTTGTTTATTTCTAGTCTGGCAGAACGACATGGTAATGAATAATGTACAAAGTAAATAGGGATTTTTTTTTTAATAATGCAGCTTATTATTATGTTACCATCATACTATCAGTTACTGATAGAAAATATTATCTAAAATAAGTGATGATATCAAAACAAGTTTTTTCAGCAATATGCTGTATTTATTTCTGAAGTTTCCTCCAAGATGCTTCTTCTTCTTCTAAGTCACTTTCTGAGACAATCTAGATACAGGAGACAGAGATTACATTTACAACCAGGGCAATTTTTTTTATTACATTAATTGCCCTAAATGAGTGCTGGACATGAAACAGTTCCAGAACAGACAGAAGACTAAAAGCCATTCTTCTATGGTGTACTTCATACAGATTATATATGAAAAAACTTGTTAACAAGGGAAGCAAGATAGTCAGAAAGAGCTGATGAACTGTTGATGAATACAGTTTTTGAAAGTTTTAAGAATCAGAGTTTTCTAAGGACTGTTGGAGAGACCAACAAAAAATCTACTTATCTTTTTATGCCTTTTCTAATTCACAATAGTCACACTGCAAAATCATTCAATTGTAACCATTTACAGGACAGTATAGGTTTATCTGAACTCCTGTTAACAGAATCGAGAAAGAAAATCTTTTCCCCCTCATTCACAACTCCATAAGCATATTTATTTAAGATCCATACTACTAAAAATTATTTCACTCACATACATATGTTTAATTAAAATTCTCCTTTTTTCATTTTTGAAAGGTTGAAACTCATTCTAAACCCAAAATATATTTGGCAGGATTAAAGAACAGTCCACTAAATTACTTTGGGTTTTTAACACTTCTCCAATGCTTATTTTAATAGGGCACTGACTTGGGTTAGGAAAAACCATCATCTCAGCTGAAGACTAAGCATTGTGTTTGCAATTATAAGACAGTAAAAAATTAAAAAAGAATCAAAATCAAGGCAAATACTGAAAGATAATCAAACATAACATTGCCTACTACTATGTGATGGAAAGGCTGTTTTAGTAGAGAACTCCCTAGCCTCAGAAAAGAGTTTGCTTTGGATAGATAAATATTCAAATACTTACATCTATTAGAGCCTTGCAAGCACAGATATCGCACTTTAATACATGAGGCATTTTGGGCATATTCTGAGAAAAACCTTTCAAGCACATATCAGACTAAGACACTGCTAGCTTTCATAGTCTTGTTACAATAGCAGCTGAAAATCAAAACCACACCCAATTATTTTTGCTGATGCATCATGAAGTAAATGACTCAGGATTTCTCCAATAAAGACAGGGGCTTCCCTCACCCATATTCTTTACTATGATAAAATTTGCCACTTAGTAGCTAATGAAGCAGATTAACCTTAGAAGTAGTATTTAATTATACTGCACAAAAAAAGAGGCTTAAAGATCTCCTCTTAAAATACAGATGTTTTTCAAAGCTGAGGTTTCCAATATGTCAAAAACACTGTGGGAGCTTAAGCCAACTCCAAAATAACCACAAATTATGAATTATCAGTTTAAAACCCCAAAAGATTAAACATTTCTACCAGAATGACAGCAAAGGCTAAGGTATGTTGAACAGGTGGCTAAACTCAGAACAAATTACCAGTACAGAAATCTTCCCCTCTCTCAAAACAGATCTGAAAAAGTTGAGCTAACACTCACAGACAGTGCGATCTTTGTCTCCTGGAAGAGCGTATTCCATTTTTCTCTTTGGTACTGCTCCCATGCACCTGACAGGATCTCGCCCACCTCCCCGTTTCTTTCTGCTTGTCCCTCCAGGATGATCCGAGATGAGGATGAGAAGAAGCCGTCAGTGTAACTGCACCTGTGTCCCTGCACAGTGGCATTTTCCTCACAGCATCAGCGGATGCAGTTTGAAACTTCCCAGGATCATGCGATTTCTCCTGACTAATGTGGCTTTCTAACTGGGAGGAGGGAGATGAGGATGACAGATTGCTAAAGGCTTTTAAAAAGATACTGCTTGAAAGAATTATTGCACATTGATCTCATATTCAGCCATTAATAAGACTTTCCAAGCAAGAGTATTTAAAAGCCTCGGTCATATTCTCCTGGCTGGTAACCGCCTCCTACTGAGCGCCAACTGACAAAGAGCCAGGCGCTGCTGACAGGGCTAATATTAGACAATGACCTCAAGGCAGCCAAAGAGTCATTTAGATTTCCTATTCTGCTTTCACCGCCACAGCAGCACAGACCTTGGTTTCTCCAGCACTACTGTATCATCTGACTTACAAGTAGGCTCTGAGAACTACTTTAAAGCCATTGATCTATTACTGTTCCCAGATATTTTCTGATGCACAGTATCTTGGCCAGTGGCAGGATTTGGCATGGGGCAGCAGCATGGGCCTGGGCCAGGGGAGGTCTGGGTTGGGTATCAGGAGAGAATTTTTTACCTCGGAGGTGGTTGAGCACTGGAGCAGGCTCCTCAGGAAGGTGGTAATGGCATCAGGCCTGTCTGAGTTCCGGAAGCATTTGAAAAACACTCTCAGGCTCATGATGTGATTATTGGGGTGTCCTGCATGGGGCCTGGAGTTGGGCTTGATGACACAGCTGGGTCCCTTCAAACTCAGTATATTCTATGATTCTATGATATGTACCTAATTTTGCATGGACTCACATGTCCTCAAGAGTTTGGGAAGTTTTACAGCCTGTGTGTGTTTCTGTATCACTGTTATCTCTGACATGGGAATACTCTTTCTTTTGCATTGTACAGCAGGTGGTTGCACATTACTAACATCGTGGAAAAGCATCAGAAAAAAATACTACACACTAGACAAAGTGCTGAAATTCACTGAGAGCTCTGCCCTGTTTACCCATTCAAAAGTGGACCTGCAAATGCAGGTGAAAGCTGAGCAGGTCCTTTCTGACAAAGACAGAGGTAAAAAATACTGGAAAAACTGCAAGTAAATGTGGTAAATGTTCCTTTCCCTGATGGACAAGGTAACAAGCCAGCTGACTCTGTACCTGGAGCTCTGGGTGGGAAGTCACTCGTCATGCAGGTCCATCAGACTAGGCTGATGATACAGCAAGGGTAGTTTGTTTTATACCAGTTACTAACAACTCACAGATTTAACTCTTCATTTACATTCAAAACTCAATTAATTAATTAATGCATCTGACTGGTAAACTAGTGAAGTATCTCTGACACATTTTTGAAACCTCTTTAAAACATTAGCTCCAAATAATCAACTTGTTTATCTATTATTGATCATGTTAACTAATGACAACACACTGTGCAAACATCTTTACTGAAGAGAAAAGCATTCAAGAAACAAAAGGCAGTCACATTAAGAAGATTAAAAGAAGAGGATACTGAGCAATTCTTTCTATTTGTGTCTCAAGGAAGTTGATTCATGACTTGAAGTTGTAAAAGCAGTACTGCAGTATTAGTCCTGCTGTAAATGACTCCAGGTCAACTAATACAGAGGAGGATTAAAAAACAGACCTCAAGATTTACTCTGGATCACCGTGTACTTTCATCTAAAAATCTTCGATTAAAAATAGTAACGGCAATATAGGTTTACACACCATATGGCTCATATAATACTTTTATCTATCTGTTCTGATATCCAGAAATGCTTGATGAGTTGACTTGGCCTCTGCAACAACCAGACTGTTCTTCACATAGTTTTAAGCTTGCAGTTTATTTTATTTTCTCTCTGGTATCACCTGCTCCCAGTCATGTGAAGAAAAGAGCAAAGTCTGTCCTCCCCTTCAACTTAGCAAACCGCTGAGAAGCAAAATATCTGAAATAGTCCATCCATCACCAGTCCAAGTGCCTATACAGTACACTGCAATCTCCCCGGGCTGCATTCACATGGTCAATTTAATCTGCCACTACCAGTGGGCACAGCCGAAAGCTGCAGTACCACTTCAGAACACTGACAGTAATAGTTATGCAGCCAAATGGTGAGCTGGAACAAGGAAACAATGTGATAGGAAAAAAAAAGATGGATTTCTCTTTTTTCCACATTCTTAGCCAGGTTAGTTTATAGTCTAATCGGTCTCCTGAGCCATTGTACAGCATCACCCACAAATACAGGGGCCAGCATAAGGAAGAGGATGGGAATAAACCGCAAAAGAGGAGTGAAGCCCAAACACCTCTTCTGCCAACAGCCCACACTTCAGGCACACAAAGCACAGTCCCCAAACCAGCTCATTAGAATGACAAGTGAACTGTGGCTTTGACAGAGCTGTGTATTTGTACCTGGCTTTATTTCATGCACGTACAAAACATAGGAGTAGTACATCTTTACTCCACCCAACATTCAGTGAGAAAAATCCTGTTAAAGGAGCATTACTGACAGTACCATTGAAGGTGTATGAATACTGTTTTTCAGCTTCTTTTTCCTAATGTATGTTTGAGACATTATTTTTTAGTACACAACATTATGGGCCTGATGCTTGACAAAGATCACATGATTTTGCAAGTCCTAAAGTTTTCAGGTTTTTGAATGAAAGAGACTTGACATTCCCATCACAACAAGAAGTTTCTGAGGTTAGATTCTGTGGGGTTTTCATTTGTTTTTGTTCAATTTTTTAAACAAAATAATTTTAGGACAGTTTATTTAGGTGAAGAAAACATTTGTGAAAACACGTGACAGTGTTTTGATAAAAGCTCAACCTTTTAAACATATAGTTTACAAGGGTTCAGATAAGGATTTGAACATATAGTCGTGCACCAATATTCTAAGAAATACCACATTTTAGACGTTTTACTATTGTAGGCATGTAAAGAACACATCAGCTAAAGGCTGTTCAGTATTGTATTGTGCTGGGAAATGGTGGTGCCTCTTCCTAGAATCTCTCTTTAAAATCCTACAGAATCTGTGGATCAGAACATTACATGCAGGTATCCTCCATGCCCCTCAGCACCAAGCAGCGTCTTGGTTGGATGCCTAAATAAGCACTGAGAGTTGTCTTTCTGAATCTGACATTGGAACACACTAAGATGTTGCCCAATATTTTACTTTGTGCCACATCCCTCCTAAGCAGACTCCACCATTCCTACCTCCTCCCCACGCAGGCCTGACCCAGGGCCACATAGCTGCCAGCTCCACTGGGCCCTGGTGCTTCCTTTCTCTCTTAGGATGGCATGCTCCTTGGAAACCACTTCCCCACTGTTTTCAGGACTCATTTCTCATATTAGCTTCTTCCACTACAGCAAGAAGACAAAGAGCACAGAACATGTCTCTTCAAACTCTGGAAAGGGTAACTCCATTTCTGGAGTTTCCTCCAGTGATGGGAAGACTGACTGCTTGAGGAAGGGCTGGTTGTGAAATGAGAGTAGCTGTTACATGTTCAAAATCTTTGCTCTAGTTTGTGGGTTCAGTAGAGCTGTGTTCAATATTTTACACAGATAGAAACTTCTGAATTTGGACATGAGGTTTTTGATGCTCTTTGTGTTCAACCCCAGTTTGTTTTGCTTTTTAAATATAGATTAGCATAGATTCTGAGAATTGATGCAGACAGGTGAACCAAAGGAAGTCTCATTTTGTTACCTTGGTATTATTATCCCATTTGCACAAAAGAGAATCTGAAGTCATGAAAGAACACATACATAGTTTATATTGTATTGTTCAGTCTGGGATTTCTACTGGGCTGAACAACCCCAAATTTAAAAGTCTGGAGTCACAGTAATGATCAGATCCTCTAGATCTAGAGTAAAAGATTAGATTCCACAGTGACACAATAATCATGACACTCAGCCAGTCCTTTGATGGGGCTATTCTTTAACATGTATTTCTATTAGTAACAAAATAGCTAATGAATAGCAATATTAAGTAAATAATAAGGACAGAACTGGTTGTAGGAACGGCACAAGCCTCATTAATCTATTAAAACAATGGCTCAAGGAGAAAAAAATTATTTCTTAATAAATTTTTTTTTAAATGGAGATATTATGCCAATGAAATTAATTCAGTGTTACATTGCACGCAATCCTACACGTAAAGCTTTGTATTTCAAACACTGCATATGCAAAAGCCCTTAAAAATCTAAGCTGGTGGCAGTTTGATATTGTGTGTGTCAAAATCATACATTTGTGCAGTCTGAGTAAGTTCTTCTGAATACACAGAATTAAAATGGAAAACAACAGAAGTCACCTGCAACCCTTCTACCAGAACCACTCTGACACAGTAAGGATCACTTTCTGGGATTAGGCTTCAACAACAGTCTAAGTGAACCTGAAAGAAGGAACATCTCACACATGAGGGGAAGCTGAGAGAGCTGGGACTGATCAGCCTGGAGAAACCTCAGGGTAGGTCTCATATCCAAAGAAAGGGTGCAAAGAGAACAGAAATGGGCACTTTTCAGTGGTGCTCAGTGACAGGACCAGAGGCAATGGGCACAAACTGAAACACATGAGGTTCCCTTTGAACATCAAGAAACATTTTGTCAGTGTGAGGGTAACTGAGTACTGGCACTGGTTGTCCAGAGAGATTGTGAGATCTCCATCCTTGAAGACTCTCAAAAGCCATCTGGACATGGCCCTGTGCCACTGGTTCTAGATGACCCTGCTTGAGCTGGGTGGTAGACCAGATGACCTCCAGAGGTCCCTTTCAGTCTCAAACATTCTGTGGTTCTGTGAGCACAGCTTGAATGTCTATCCAAAGGTAAAAAAAAAAAACAACCAAGATTGCACAAACTCATTAAAATATAGGACAAATTACACAGCTGAAAGCAGAAATTGGAAGCTGAAAACGCAGTGTTTGAATCACCTTCACCCCAGTATTCTGAAAGAATGGGCACAGGAGATGAAAGATGCAGCAGAAAGGATTTTTAATAAATCTATAAACTCAAAAGCAGAAAAAATCCAAGCATAATGCTTATAATCAAAAGGAGAAAAAGCAATCAAGAATATGACAGGTCTATGAATTTGATCAAAAGCCAGCATGCTACTGAGAATAATTATTCTTTCTTGCAAAATTCAAAGACAAAGAAGAAAACAAATGATCATCAAAGAAGGTATCACATGGATTCACCAGAGGTAGATTGTGCCAAACTTACTTGACATCTTTCTTTGATAAAACAGCTAATTTTAGTAGATAAGGGAAATGCAGGAAGTTTATATGGACTTTTTACACTATGCTGTATGGATATGGACTTTTGATACAGTGCCATATCAGTTAAGATAAAAAACATGGGAAAGGAACTAAGTATGTTGATGGCAGAGATAACAGTGGTCTACACTGAGTGGAAAGCTATGGATCAGAAGGTTACTAATGGAGTTCATAAAAAATGAGTCTTTGGTCAAGGCTTTTGAATTTTTAAAAGCTTTAATATTTACCATAATAAAACTTATATCAAAAAGCTTGCTAATGACATTTCCTGATAACACCAAGTAGCACTGTATATGCAGAAAAGGATTGAAACGTAATAGGAAAAGCATTGGATGACCTTAAGTGGGTATTGATAATGGCATGCAATTTAACAACAGACAACAGCAAGACCTTACACAGAGGGACTAATAAAAACAAACTCTCCAGTAATGGGGAAGCAGTTGATAAAATCACCTGTAATATGAGTTGTTACCCTATCATATCACAGGTGAGTCAAACAGTATGAAGACATAAAAATGTTGTTTGCAGGCCTAGCATGCAAGAAACGAAGTATTCCCAGAAGCAAAAAATGAAAATACTTGTATAAGAACCCTAGCAAGAATGCCAAGTACTATGCTACAGGATGTGGTAAAGAAACATGAATTGAACAGACATGAAAACCCTAAAAAGCCAAACCAAAAATGATGAACAGAAAAATCTGTTTCACGAAAGGAAGCAAAGATATACTGGTTTATCCAGCCTAACATAATCCTTAGCCAGAACAAGTTTGCTTTCTATGAACACATTAGGAGAGGCAAATTCTCCCCCTGTACTTGGCACTGGTGAGGCCACACCTTGAGTACTGTGTTCAGTTCTGGGCCCCTCATTACAAGAAAGAGTTTGAGGTGCTGGAGCGAGTCCAGAGAAGGGCAGTGAAGCTGGGGAAGGGTCTGGAACACAAGTCACATAAGGAGCAGCAGAGGGAGTCACTATCCCTGGAAGTGTTCAAGAAACAACTGGACCATGGTCCTAGTTGATAAGGTGGTGATCAGTCAAAGGCTGGACTTGATCTCAGAGGTCATTTCTAACCTAAATGATTCTGTGATTCTGTAAATTCTAGAAACAGATATGTAAGATTACAGAAAACATTAGCAGACGTGCAAGTAGGTATGAAGTGGCCATGAATAAATTTCCAGTCAGAAATCAGATGGCAGTTATAAATCAAAGTAACAAAGTTCTGACACAGTCGCTCAACTAGCATAATGATGCAGAAATTTAGCTAGTTTGAAAAAGAAGCTTCTTTAATTTATACATTAAAAAATAAAAAGAAAACAAGAGGAGATCTTATTGTCCACACAACAATAAAAAAACCTAACACAATTCCAGTCTCATATAAATACACAAAAAGCCAAATTTTTCCAAAGGATTATGAGGTAAACTGTAACTGCAGCATGATGGTCATCTAGTTTTTGTATAAAAACTCATCTTAAGCAACTTAACATCAAATTTGTTATCTCATGATCTCCCTTAAAAAATTAAGACAGACACTAATAAAAACCACCATGTATTGTTCCTCCATTGTTTAGTACAATCTGCTCTACACTGCCACAATTTTTAATTTGACACACTGCTGGGCAGACAAGCCCAGGCCCAGCATATCAGGGGCACCTCTGCCTGTCTTGGGCTCCGTTCCTCCCCACTGTGTTTGTAGTACTTTAATTGAAAGAGCAGATGCTTGTAACAAATGCAAGAACTGAAGTGCTGGGACTATTCAGTCAGCGAATAAAAATTGCTGCTGCAGGAATTAATCTATAAATCGGATAGAATATGGCAGCACTTAGTGGATAGACTAACTGCCCATCATACATTATTGTTCAATCATGATGATCTGCAGTGGCATTTGAACGTGATAGAAAACACTGCTTTCCCAGAGCAGAAATGCCGTGTTTGTGCTTCCTTTCCTTCAAAGAGAAATTAATGTAAAAGATACTTTGACAGTGAGAAAAATGACTAGTCCTTGGAAGCTCAGAAATATTTATCAGCAGGCCATCATCTGTTTGATGCTGCAAAATTTTTAATGTGGACACCTGTCACTGATGTCTTCAGGACCAGCTGGACAGAGCTATGACCCGAAAAAACATGCACAAAATAACACTGGACATAACTGTGATATGGAACACATGAAGCATATCCCATTTACTTCCTTCTCCTACCCATCCTTTTGGGTATGAGACACATGAAAGATCCCTTCTTTCCTGATTATGCATTTGTTAGCACACTACGACTCCTTACAACATCGATCGATATCTTGCTGAAGTGAGCTCCAAACGCACAGAGAAAACAACACAGCAACTGAGGTCTAAATGCTAATGGCCTTCTTGCAACAGGGATTGCTGAAGAACATGGGAAGTGACCTACTGAGGTGCAGAAAAAATGTAGCTGCTTACCAGAAACAATAAATAATTAAGGGGGAGAGTTTGGGGTCCAAGAAAACAGAAATTAAAAATGCAAATATGTTGTAGCATTAACTACCCCAATGCTTTTTGGCTCCTTGCCAATTCCCATCTCTGGCCCATGTGTGAAGTATGCTCATAATTCTCTGTGGAGCCTTCGTTTTAGAATGCCGTGAACCCTGCTGAGCACTTCAGAAGATAACTTTTGTGTGTATTTCACAGTACCCATTTTTATGAGTTAGCAGCCCATCCAGTTTTGCAGTCCAACCAATTAGCCAACCCAAACAGCCTGTATTTGTCCTACTGTTGCTTATCTGACTTTCTTATGATGTATCATAATATATGACAGATCTGTTACTGTGTCACTCAGTATACCTGTGTGTATGGATATACACACACACACACTTAGTACAGTAAATATATCCAAGAGCCTTTACCAGTGACAGAAATTTGTTCCCAAAACACAAGGATAATAGTGAAGAGCATATGCAAGGAGATCATTTACTCTCTGCACAGCAGAACTTTTTCAATCAAAATGGTAGCTGCTGCATGAACTGAAGGACTGTGAAACTGTAAAGCAAGTATCACTTTTACTGAAGATAGAAATGCAGAGTGCAGGCATTATACCTGTGAAATAAATTCTCACCACCGATTTATTGTATGAAGGGAAGAAATTTAACATAGCAGCAACATAAACAACAAATTTATTGTTAGGATTGAAGGTCAGTTGTGGATGAACACAAAACTTCGTGGTACGGACCAAAGACTAAAGAAATACTACTTACATAGCTGAGAAAAAAAATAATTGCTTATGTAAGGAGTGTTTTCCATCCTGGTTAGAAGAGAAGCCTTATTGCTATTATAATATTCATTTTAAAGACACCATTTCTCTACCACTTTGTACACCTGCAAAACCAGGTGCGTCCTCCATTAAGATACAACTACACTTACCTGCTGCAAACGGACCCTATTTTGTTACCAAACCGCAGCAGTTGATGTATTAACTACTGTTTTAAATAAGGACAAGATTATATTGTGGCTCCAAGAAGACGTGATATAACTAGAAACGGTTTATGCAAATCCAGTAGTAACACAAATACTACAGAGATAAAGCAGTTTCAGTGCTCGCTGAAAGACACCTTTTACGTGAGTGACACCGATTCAGAGGCAGAATCTTTTAGCTATTTACTCCCTCTGTCCTGACCCTGCAGTTCAGCCCGGCTGACCGGGCGCCGCTTCGCAGCCCGAGCGGTGCTCACGGGCGGCTCTGAGGGAACCGCCGCCGTCACGGGCCTCCCGACACCTCCCACCGCGGCCGCCCGGCAGCGGGGCCGGGCAGCCCGGCCCCGCCGCACAAAGGATCGCCCGGCCCCGCTGAGCCGTCCCGCCCTCGGCCTGCGCGGAGGGCGCGGCGCTGGTCCCGGGCAGCTCCGGGGCGCGGGACACGCCGAGCACCGCCCCGACCCGCCGCTCCCGCCGCTCCCGCCCGACGCTACCCGCCCGCGGCAGGCGCTGTCCTGGACCGGGCCCCGCGCCCGCCTCACGCCACGCGTCCACCCGACCCGCTCGGCGCACGCCGCCCCCGGGGGCCGCGGCGCAACGAGAGGCGAAGACACCCGGGCCCAGCCCGCACCGAGTCGCCCCGCGCCCACCTCAAACACCACTTCTTCGTCGAACTCCGGTGTCATCCTTGCCCGCCATGCCACCCCCTCCCCGCGGGCACGCTGGGAAACCGAGTCCGCCGCCCCGCCCCACTGGGCGCTGCCTGGTGCCGGGGAGAACTACAGTTCCCAGAAAGCACAGCGGAGCGCCTCCGTTCGGGCGCCCTGCGGGCGGTGCTGGTTGGGGCGGGACCAGCCGGGGCGGGGCGAGCGCCCGGGCCCGGCAGGGGGCGCCGGCGAGCGGCGGCTGAGTGCGCTCCGTGTGCCGCGGACGCGGGGTGGGATGCGGCGGTGGCGGGCGGGGGGAGCTGCTCCCGCTGCTCCTCTGGCTGGTTGGCGGCGCGGGGGAACAATGGGCTCCTTCTCCTCGGCCCTCAGAGGGGCCGTGGCGTAAGGGACGAAGGGAAGCGCGGCTCCGCGCTTGGGGAGCACCATGAGCTCCGCCGGTGAGTGCCCGGGGAAACTTTGGGGAGCGGCAGTTTCCGCCCGCCCGGCCGGCGACAGGCGGGGAGTCTGCGTGCCCCCGCGGCCGGACAGCCTCGCCTCGCTCGCCCCGCGGCGGTGGGGACGCAGGGATGAGGGGCTCGCGCCGCGGGACGGGAGCCGGAGTCGCCGGCGCGCTCCCTGTCCCGGCAGCGCCGCGCGCTGCGCCCTCGGCTCGCTCCGGGGGCAGCGCTGGGAGGCGGGCCGGGAGCGGCCGGAGCGGTGAGGGGCGCACCCCGCGCCCGGTCGGGTGGACAGCCCTTCCCAGAGTCTGCTGCGGGCTCCCCGCACCCCTCGGTACATTTGGCCACGGGGCCGTGCGGGCACGTTCTGCCCGGGGCTGGAGCTGCTCAGGCTGAGCCGGACTCTGCGCTCACCGTCCCGCGGGTCCCGAGCGGGTCCCTGCGCCTGGGCTGAGCTGACGGCGGGGAAAACCTGCTGGGAGCCGGGTTCAGGCAGAAGAGCCAGCACCGGGGCTGGGGCTGTCGCTCCGTCTGACTCCGCGGAGCTGCGAGAGTTTGTCAGCTGCGGCTTTGCTTCGGGGATGTACCTGCCTTGGCCGGGCTCTTGCGAGCAGGAGCCCCACGGGGGTGCTGGAAAGCGTTCGCTTCTGGCCTTTCCAGCTGCTGGTTGGAACTGACCTGCTTCAGTGCTTTCCTTACCTTTCCTTCCCCGTTTCTTGACCGCTGCCAATTTAACGGCTAGAAGAGCTCCAAGGCAAATTCCTGGTTCAGAACAAGAGCACCTCGTGTTTAAGGGAATTGCTCGTATTTATATTTGCCTGCACGGTGGTGTGCTAACTTAGTACTTTTGTTCAGCCCTCTGTTAGTAGATTCCTTTCTTGTCTGCCTAAAGACGAGAACAGGAGTCGTTTCTGCATTGAAAACGTGTCGTGTAAATTATGATGTATTGGATGGAAACAGGGCTAATTGTAGGGTTAAACGGGAAGCAGCAAAGTGCTTCCTGTAGGGATTGGGGTGGTGGGTGTTCTGAAGAAAAAGCAATACACAGTCATCAAGCAGAAAAATCAGTGCAGTTCTCAGTGTTTTCCTCTCAAATATGTCAAATTGTTATTGACTCCAGTGTTAATTATCCGAGCTCTCATTGCTAATCAGAATTTACTGGAAAATGAAAAGCGATTTAATGCATCTTTCTGCTTCTTTTAAAACAGTCCTATTTTTAATATATGTGACAGGACGGATTTTTTTTAGATTTTGAAAAGCATGTAATAAAGCAGGATATCTGTGCTTAACAGCTGCATTGTATGTTCCCGTTTTCAGTAGTGCCGCTGATTGTGCAGTTCACCCCTAATCTTTCAAGAGTTAAACAGCTGTGCAAACAAAGTAAGTGTTAGGGGGTGCTCAAGAGCTTAAAGCTGTTAAAATTTGATACGGTACTAAGTTTCAGAAAGTTGGGTAGATTTTCAGTACTAAATAGTGATTTCGGGACGTTTAGATCTTAGGTGGTATGACTAAATCAGCTTTAAGTGGACCTTGTAGTGTTTATGGGGAAGGTGAGGACAAAAGAGTTCTGGTGAACGAAGTAAGCAAAAGAGAAAGGGATGCTCAGGAATATCAGAAAAGAAAGTGGGACAGTTTCATGGCAAATCTAAATTTTAGCAAGTTTTTTCAAGAGGGAGGCATATAGAGTACTAGTGGGCAGGAAGAGGGAAGATGAGGGGTATTTAAGAGAGGATGAAGAGTATTTTGTGTGTGATGTATTATGTGAAGGTAAAAAAATAAATGGGGAGCAGGTGAAACAAGATTAGAGATTCATGATCCTGCTCACAGCATCATGACAGCTTTTGACGTTTCAGTTTAGGAGTTCCTAGGCAGGGTATGAAAAGGCTGAAGACTGCTAGAAGACAGTTCTGAAGATTTAATATCCCTCTCTTTTCATTGCTGTAGAACATAGTGCCTGTAATATATAGGCATTCTTTATAAAGCTAATGCTCACATAAAAACCTACCAATCCTGTATTTTAATTTCAGTCTTACGATCTGTAGAATCTATTTCCTACATTGAAATTATTTAATCATGAATTCCATCCTTACTCCGGT
Source organism: Aphelocoma coerulescens (assembly GCF_041296385.1). NCBI lineage: Eukaryota > Metazoa > Chordata > Aves > Passeriformes > Corvidae > Aphelocoma > Aphelocoma coerulescens. The sequence continues at coordinate 46,540,448 of NC_091014.1, read as the reverse complement.
TTGTGCTATGTAACCCAGCTTTCTGGTTGGTAACACAGCGTTTCAGTAAAAATGTTATTGTCAGTCAAGGCTTCAGGTGGAACTTGAAATGCTAGAAATCTTTCCTTCAGTTTGACTTGAAGGGCCTGAGTGCCTCTCTTTTAATGTAGCTTTAGGACAAAACAACATGGTACACCATCATCTGTATTGCTTTAATATTATTTTAAGTAGGATTTGCAGGCGTATTCTTGATATGCAGGGCTCTCTCTAAGAGAGATACTGTGCTATTTGAGGGGACTGTGGTATGGGGAGAAATGCCAAACATGGCTTCTCCCCAAGGACAGAAGTTGCAAAAGGTCTGAGATTGATAACCCAGCCTTAACCTCACTCCAGTTTACCTTTTGCCTTTCTAAATAGTGCAGTACATATTCAGTGTCTTGCTGCCTATCTTTTCTATTTCCTCTACAAAATTCTTTCAGTTACATCTCAGTCCAGAGCTGAACATAATTCTATGATGGAGTTCTGCCACAGCTATTGCTTACATGTTTTAAAATGTATATGTAAATCTGGAATTGTTGGAACTAAGGAACTATAGCACTTTTAAAAAATACTTTTGCATAATTTAAAGATTATCTCATTGTAGTGATCAGCCCATATGTTGGCTTCAATCTTCACTTACAGCTATACTCCTGCCATTGCTTTCTCATATACTGCACAAGATATATTTATATATTCACACTGTAATGATGCCAGTGAATGTCCATTTACTCGCTTTCTGCCTGAAAGTATTATGCTGGCTTCAAGCATGTGCTTTGCCTTTAAAAGGAAAAAACAAAAGCTCAGAGTTATGAGTTTGACATTTATTATTTCTTACTGAAGAAACAGTCCTTATATGTGAATCTATAGAGCTTATTTAATGTGGGCAGGACGTATAGCTTAGGCTTGAAATTGGATTTGACAACAACAATGAGAAAAATGTATTTTAATGTCAGAAATGTAGTTCAAATGGAAAAAAATATAGCAGGAACAGAATAAACAAAATCAACATGACTTTTCCAATCAAACTTCATTGCTTTCAAGGATTGAAAAAAAATGAGGCCTACAGGGTTTAATGTCCCTTTAACCCTCGGATATGTCAAGTCTCATTAGAGTTACTCAGCTCTGTCTCTGCATGTGATCTTAAAAGGTTGTTTATTCATCTCTTGTCCTTACTCTGAAGTTATCCCTGACTTTCCTGTTTTATTTCAATAAGTCAGCGAACAACCTAAGATTTTGAAATTGATGTTTTCCTTTTGCAGTTTAATTAGGATGTTTTCTAAAACTGTAGTGGCTTGGAAACCAGAGTTTTCCCTTGTACTTTAAAAACTACATGTGTTATCTTCCGGGATGTTATGACTCCTTCCTTTTTTTGTTTCTTTTGAGCATTGTGGCACCTGAGAAAATCAGAGCCTCTGCTTAATGAGAAAATAAATAAACATTTGCAGGAAATAAATTAATGATCTCGCAATACTTTTTTGAGGTGTTTACCTAATGAAACTTTCTTTCTGTAACTGAAAACAAAGTAAATGACCTGAAAAGCCTTGTAATGACTCTTTAAATTTTAGGCTGCTGAAGAACAGGAGTTTTAAAATACTTTCTCTGTTTCTCTCTGCACTGTATTGAGTGCCAGTGCAATAATCTCTCAGTGTATCCCAAACATAGCAGTAATTATCTTTCTCCCTACTTGTTCTTTAAAAGCCAGATTGGCTTTCTTGTTTTGAGTCTGTGAGTTGTAGTGTTTTATGCCAGAAGTAGTCTTAGGAACAGTAAATTGGCTGTTGGAGCAAGCTCTTCCTTCATGTAAGAAAAAACAGCACATTGATCTCTTGGTAGATACCTTCCAGGCATCGTATTATTTTCATATATAGCCTACAGATGTGATTTCCTATATCTGAGAATACAGTGTGCATAAGTAAACAAGGTGCCACAAGAAAGCCAATGCATGTGTTTGCTCTAGACCAGCTGCTGAGCAGTAGCTGTTTGAAGCCCTTTTCCTGGTGTGTGTGAAATAGATCTGTGGAGTACTATGTGAAGTATATGTTACCTTGTAGGTGAAAAGGAACAAACTGCCTTATATACTGTGTGGTAAGATAAGATTATTCATTTGACCAGCTTCTATAAAGTAGCAGCTTTGTTAAATTCACGCCTTGGCTTACGCTACAGTAATTTGATTGTGTACCCATACCTTAAACTTGGGCTCAGCTGCTGTCAAAATCTGATGCCACACTGATTCATTGTTGTACTGTCTTCCTACTGTTCTGTGGTTCAGAAAGGACATTACTTCAGGGTGAGTTGCAGGATCTTGCCCAGGGTACCTCTTGGGTGACTTGAGATAGTTTCATAGGGCATCCTGAATACCAGGAGGGGAGCCTCTGTTCATGTGAAGCATTGTAAGGAAAGGAATATCGAGTTATGTTAGTTTGGCAGTGTCTAGAACCATTTGTCCCCTTTTCATGGACAGATGCAAGTCAACATGACTTGTTCCTGTTCTTTTATTGTTTCTAAATATAGAAGTTATTAACATTATCTCAAAGGTATTGGCATAAAAATTACCTGGGAAAAATACTCCTTTAGCAACAGTAGAGTTTATTGCAGAAGGGATAGTGCTATTTGATTTTTTGCCTCAGTTCACCTTTGTATATCATTGTTTCTCCTTATTCTTATGTAGGGCAGGAAAGATGTCAAGAGGTAAAAATTTGAGAAGGATTTAAAGCTGTGTAATAATAATGCTTAAGATTGCAATGTCTTATTGGCTTTTCTGCTCATTCTCATGATAGTGCATAGGAGAAGACACACAATTGTTTTTAAGTGAGGTCCTCAGTTGTCAAATCCTATCATCTGAAGAACAGAAATGGGGGAGCACTTAGGGCCAAAGGATTGAGAGTAGAAGTTGCTTCAGGATGTTCACATCCTCCTCTAAAACAAATCAAAGGAAGAACAGGAGCACTTACCAGTCAAGCAATAACAAGTGTTGGTCACAGAGGAGATCAGCAGGATGAGAATGGGTGTTGCTTTTTCCTCAGAATGCTGAAGGACACAATTCACCAGGGAGATAAACGTCTGTTTTCTATGCTGTGACCTGAAGTCAGACGAAGAGCACGTGCATTGATCTGCATGGGTGCTGCTAATGGCAATTTGTTGTTAGAAAAATAATGCCCTTTTAAATCCAACTTTTTTAAGGGGGTTAGGTGTTGGTATTTTTAAGCACCCTTTTTTTTTTTCCCTTCAGCACTGAGCATGGTGTTGGCTGTTCCTACGTGAGCAGCAGATTTCCTGTTGGTGATGGCAGCATTGCTAGTCACTTTATTTATGGATTTCTTCCTTTGCATAGTCAAACAAGTTGGAGGATATCTCCTTGACAGTTTCTCTGGCTCTTTAACTATTAATCTGTTTATGCAAATAAAATTTTGTATTTCTGCTCTTAGATTTGCATTTATTGCTGGAATCCCTGGATGCAGGGATTCTCTTTGAGAAATGAGTTAAGATTGGAGGGGGGAGGAGGGAAAGTCATAGTGATTCTCTAGTTTCTTGAGTGAGACAGGCTAGAGAATCCAATGTCCAGTCCAAAGGTTCCTCTAAAAATCCTAAATGTGTCAGAAAGTGAGTTTAAGTTGTCTGTAAGCACCTGTGGCTCCCCCACAAGACTAGGCGAGGTGTTTCTGTAGTTAATTATCCGTTGGGTTTCATAATAATTTTAGAGCTTTGTTTCTAGTTTGAACTTGTCAAATCTCACTGGTCAGCTATGGAATTTCATCGGGGTTAGTGTTTTGGGGTTGATTGGTTGTTTGTTTTTGTTTGGTTTTGGGGTTTTTTGAGTCAAGAGCCAGTATTTCACTTGTGCATAAGTATATATTCTATTACAATTTTACTTTTAAAATTCTTGGTTAAATTAACCAGGATGAGCCTCCTTGGGATTTGAAGCATAATTTTTAGACCTTGGATACTTCTGTAGTTATTTCAGAGATTGCCAGAAGGTGACATAACATTTCACTAACAGTCTGGCAGGTGCTATGTACAGAAATATTTTCAACTGCCTTCATCTTTTATACTTACCATATTATTTACTGCTTAGCTTCAGACCTGCATGGAGCTCTCATAAAATAACTATGTACAATGATTTCCAAATTCTCTTCAATTTTTACTCTCCTCAGCATAACCAAGCATCTCTGTCCTTAGGTGAATAGTTAGTTCCATATGGCAGCAGGAAAAAGCCCACTGTCCAAACAACTAACCGCTCCATGCATTTACTCTGTAATGCTTCCTTGATTATATTTATTGTTTTTCACCAAAGAGGCTTGCTTATGCTTGCCATTTAACAAAAAGTCATTCTCATATGACTTCCAGTCATTCCTTACACCTTTATATATAACAGTTGCCTCCTACTTAGTTTACGTTCTATTCTGGATGGGAAATTGTCCCTTTTAGAGCACTGTTATGTAGAACTGTGTTTTTCATCCAACAGTGAATTGGTTTATAACAACTGAACTTTAATTCTTGATTTCTAATATAAATCTACCATATTTTAACCCTTGTCAGCTGCTGTAATTTTCTTCTAAGTATTTCATTGCTTGTATTCTTCAGAAACTTAAAGATATTTTGTTGAGGAAAACTACTGGTATGCATTCCCTTCCTGGAGTCTTTCCTCTCACGTCACATTTATGTTTGAAAGGGCTCTTCATCACATTCCTTTCTGATGGAGCGGTTGACTGCTGATCTGTATTGATACCGAGACTGTAAAGTGCCTGTTAAGACATTGACCCATATCTACTCTAGATGAAATGTGCAATCACTTTAAAGCAGACAGTGGTGTCTTTATTATCCCACACAATTTACTGGTCTCTTCTGTCTGTCTCAATGCTTTTTAGCATTGAAGTAATTTGAAAAATTCTAGTAGGCTTCAGAAATCATACTGAATTACACTTATTATCAGAAGTGAATTTTTCTGCTCTGTTCATTATCCAGGTTTCCACCACTGGCTTATAAACAACTGGTTTGTTTTCTTTGCATTTCTTTACATTTTCATGGTTTAGTTTTGATAAAACCATGGGATTTTTTGATAATTTATATTCAGGTAATGGTGTCAGGTCATAACTTCTGAGTGTGTTCCCTAATAAATGCTAGTTGAAATCCCTGCAGGGTAATCTAGTTTGGTGGTATCCAAAATGTTAGGCAGTCCCACTATAGAGAGAGAAACTTCCAAGGTTTATGGACTTCAGTTTGTGAGTGGGAAAAGTAATCCACAGGCTATTGCTTACCTAGCCAGTGTTTAACCTCTTGTATGTTTTTCAATCCACTTCTATTATTTGGGCATCAGGAAGGGTTCCAAAGCAGCCTGTCTCTCTTCTGTTTTCAAGGAACTTCAATAGCTTAATAAATATTACTGAACATGGCCCAGGTCTGCTACTGTGTTGTGTTCTGTCACAAACTGGGTATCCCTTCCTTGTTTTTTCACAGTGGAACATGGGCTCTTTTATTGCCATCACTTCATTTTCCAACTGGATAAGCAGTTGGCTTGTCTGAAAGTGAGTGTACAGCTCTCTTCTGCTGTTTGGGATCAGTAGTTACCCACCCAAAGAGTTAATTTTATTTTTTCCTAGCAAATTTTTAACTCATCTCTGTGTAGGAAACCTGCCTTTAGATGGGATACAGAAGGTGGTATAGCCTTGGCAATAGGTGGCAGTTGGGTCACTTGTCAGTGGCTATAGGGAGCTGTACCTTTGGAAAGAAATTCTGGATTCCCTCTTGCAGAATTTCTTTAAAATTGTCTCTGCCATTGGGTTTACCTGTTTGCTAATGTAATGGCAGCAAGGGCAGCCATTCTAAGTATAAGTAGAGTCGGTCTGGGTACCATTTAGTGATTCATGTCCTAGAAAAATATGGTTTTACTGGTTTTGGCTCTCTGCTTAGAGTAGTGGCTTGCTGTTTAGGAAATAGTTGCAACTAAGGACATTGGCTTTTTTTTCTTTTTCTTTTTAAAAAAAATTTTTAAACCTATCTAGATTTCCTTCAAACAAACAAGCCCCCACAAAACAAACCTAAACTTTGAAACTTTGTTCTTGCATTTCTAGGCTAGAGATTAAGGTATAGTTGCATATCTACAGTAATAATGGTGGTAAAACACAACCAAACACCAAACCCACATTTCAAAGGGAATAACAAATCAATGGCCTAACCTATCTATTTGGATGTGAAACATTAACTAGTATGTTTTCTTGAGGGTTTTATTGAACATGTATATGACTTACTGAAAGTATACCAAAATATTGATTAAAACAAAGGTAGTAAATACAGAGGTAATATATAAACAGCGTGAGACACTTGTTTACTTTACAAACCAGTTTGCACATATCAAAAATCACTCAGAGGACTTAGAAATCTGAAATTATTCCAGCATGTGGAAATGAATTGGTCATAAATATTCTCCTGCAATATTCAAATGTTTCAGGCATACCTTAAAAAACAGCAACCACAAAATAAGCAAACAAAAAACCCCCAAACCACAACAGGATCAAAACTGCACAGTCTCAAAGTTCCTCATGAGCTCCTTTTCCTGAGTGCTGTACACTCTTCTCAGGATTTGTCACCTTGTTGTGCCAAGTCACTCTTAATTCATAGTAGTGGTGACTGTTTCTAGGTCAGACATGTTGGGAAGAGTCATTTTATATGAGGCACAGAAATAGTGTTTTACAATAGAAAGGTACTGCCTTGCTACAAATTACTGCATTAACTTCATACCACAGACCAACTGAACTGTTGGTAGTGACATGGCAGCTTTCTAACTGGTACAGTAATTCATCTCAGTATTGTTTGAAGAGGAGAGGAAGGGAACGAGGAATTTTAGGTTACACATTTCTCTGGGTGGTGGAGGAAGGGTCTGAACTGCCCTGGTCATTAGTCTAGCTGTCCCATTAACTTCATGGCTTATTATACGTGTGGTGCTTACCGTACTTGCCGTGTTTTACAATGGTATTACAGTTAAAACTGCAAAACCAGGCAAAGCTGCTTTGCTTTTCTTGGCATCAGACTTCAGCATCGGAGCGAGTATGTGCACTATACGTGAAACTGTTTACAAAAAGACTTTGAAAACTTTCCCTACCACTCCTTGATGTGCCTATTAAAACAAAGGCAACTAGTAAAAAAGTGGTGTTAGGGAAGAGAGGCATGCTTTTAACAGAAAAATGGATCCATGCAGACATTGAGATCTTGTAGATTGCAAGTTAAACGTTACAAAACTTTTTATGATACTGCATTGCAGGTGAAGTTGTTCTGTGGGCAGTGGTGACTAAAGTCTTTGTTTTCCATCTTTTCTAGAAATTAAGAAGCCACCTGTGGCCCCCAAACCAAAATTTGTCCTAGGACACAAGGCAGCACCTCCACCTGTTGCACCAAAGCCTGATATTGTACTTTCTGGTGGGATACAAGCAGCAAGGAAAACCAAGCCAGCGATTGCACCGAAACCAAAGGTTCTCAAGAGCTCCTCCATTCCAGAAGTTAAACCTCCATCATCTACACGAAAAAGCACAAAAAGCTTTGAGGAGCACAGGGAAGATTCTTCTCAAACTCTAGACCATTTGAACTATAAAAATGAAACCTCAGAAGGGAGTACTGGAAACACAGCATATATTCTACCTGTGTCATCTTGCAAATTTGAATGCCTTCATAAACTTGGAAATGGAGAGAACACCTGTAAAACTCAGATCATTCTTGAGCACTTTGACACCTTAGAGAACATCAAACTTGGTGAAAGAAATGCACTATCTCTGGGGGATAGTCACAATGAAAAACTGGGAAATAGAAGTCAGGTGGTTTTGAAAGCCAGCATTTTGGAAGAGAAACTTAAAGATGTCCTAACTCATGGTGTGTTTCCTAACAGCAGTCCTGTGAGGCACAAGTATGCAGACAAACTTGACAGAGGGGATGGCAGCAGTTCCAAGAATAATGTTAAAATAGAGTTTATGGAATTTGTACAGTCTTCATCATCTTCTGAGGTAGCTAAAGAGAAGCAACAAAATGCTGATGGTAAGATTATTGCTGATGAGTTTCAGATGTCTGAAATTTGTCCTAGTTTGACTGAAAATAATCACAGTTGTTCTTCCCCATTGGACAAGGAAATCCTAGAGAATGAAAACTTAAGTTGCAATAGGATGTTTTCAGTTGAAGTAGGGATGAAAGCAGATGCTGATAAAACCTCCCCTGACACGTCTTCAGTCCTGAGCTCCAAAGTGCTTCCTATCCCTAAACCAAGAAAGCCACGTGCTGCATGTCTAGTACGTCAGGATGGCATAGACACCACAGGAGAAGGAACAAAGGAACCATCTAGTTCAGAGAAAGATTCTTGTGGGGTTGCGGACCAAGGCATAAAAAAGCCAGCAAAAATTAATGTCCTTGGTCAAAGTGTTTGTTATAACAATAATGTAGAAGTGTTTCATCCAGAAAAATGTGAGGTAACTCAAAGCAATGCAGAAAAAATGCCTCAGGTAAAGGAACCTGCTGTGAAAGAGTCAGCTTCACAAAATCTTTTGCTTCAGTTTTCACAAAGAAGTCCTGATTTGATGGGAAGTATTGAATCTTCTTTAAATGCAGACCACAACTCCATGGATGAGAGAACAGATGACACCAGTTGGCCAGGTGCTGTGGACAAAAGGACTAACTTTGTCAGGTGTGATACCTTGTCCATGAGTTTGCCAAAGCAGCTCAAACTGACAAGCAGTCAGCACTCATCTGCTTCCAACAGCCTCCATGTTTCCCCGCAAAACTTGGAAGAGAAAGAAGTTAAAATAAAGGATGAGAGTTCTCCGAAAGTTGTTCCTAAGAAGCCACAGAGGCATGGCCTTCCAGCTGCTGGCCTGCTGAAAAAAGCTGCATCAGCAGAGCTTGTGGACAAAAGTTCTTACACCTCCAGTGAGGACAAATCGAACAGCCTTCTAGAAGGATCTCGCTTTGCGCATCCACGAGCCAAAGGGCAGGATGCACTTTCATCATGTGACATAGCCAAACGTTCTTCTGAAAAACCCATCTGGAAGTTACCTCATCCTATTCTTCCATTTTCAGGAAATTCTGAATCATTAAAAACTGCTACCAGCTTCAGCCACTTGACTGTTGTGACGAAGCCTAGGGCCAAGTCTCTCTCTGCTGTGGACATGGACAGGACAGACAAGCCCTGCAAAGACCATCACAAGAAAAACAGCTTCAAAAAGCTTCTGAACATGAAACTGTCAGTTTGCTTAAAGAAAAGTGACTTTCAAAAATTTCTGTCTAAAGGCAGCCAGTCAGTGGAGAGTGCTGTTGCCAACCTTTCCAGTGGGGATGGGTATGGAAATAACAGAAATATAGGGTCTGTAGGCAGTGAAAGGAAAGCTAAATCTGCCAAGGCGCATTCTGTAGAAATAAGTAGTCCAGCATCACAGAAGAAGAGGCAGAGAAACAGAAGTCAACCTGAGATGAGAAATAATCAAAGGCTGGAGTATTTAGATAGGCACGTACTTGTGGGAGAGAATTTGTCCCAAATGCATTTGAATTCTGCAACCAGCACTTGTGCTCCAGAGTATGAGAATGTGCGTCACTATGAGGAAATACCTGAGTATGAGAACTTGCCTTTTGCTATGGGTGCTAGGAGAAATCTCTGCTCTGAGTGGCAGAACTCCAGCAGCGTGGAAGAGCAGAGCGCTGACTTCTATGAATTTGAGGAGCCTTGTGAAGCTACAAACAGGCGTTGGAGACTTGATAGGTAAAATAAAGAGAAAAGGGAAGTTAAACAGCTGCATTGTAACTGTTGGTTGTAAATATGTTTAAATGATAGCTTGAGAGGCTGTACCCCTTTTGCTAGATGTCAGCAGGACAGTTGTTCCTGTATATCTTTCTGTATGCTTTTGTTGTTTGAAAACTGCTTGCACTTGGCGATGAGTCAAGAGGAAAAGTAAGCTAGTTATTCCTCATATATTCCTCAAAATTTGTGAAATTTTTCCCGGTTTAATTAAAGCAAATCAAACACAGTCATGTATTTGTATCCAAGAATACTTCAATGGGGAGGAATGAACCTTACCAGTCTCACAATATACTGGAATAGCTATCCATAGAGTGCATAGTTGCTAGGTTTGTAGGGGGAATTAATATATTTTTAGATCAGTTGATAGAGCTGGGAAAAGCAGACAAGCTTTTGGGTATGCAAATTCTTCATCAGGTCTGGAAAGCATTTTTGGGTATAACAGAAGCTACTGCCTCTCCCTAAATACGATGAGTCTTCTGTATCTGCCTGTGCTCCCAGCAAAGGTGGTAGTAGTACACAGTTTCTGTGTGACTCACAGAATATTAGTGTGATGGTGTTTGGTAACTCTGCAGGTTGCTGCTGTGTTTCTTTAGCTCAGGAGGTGGTGGAGACAGATAAGATCAGCAGATTCAAAAAGAGGTTGGATACGTGCATAGATATGAGGAAACGTCCTCCAGTTGTGCCAGGGAGGTTTAGATTGGATATTAGGGAAAATTTATTCACTGAAAGGGGGGGCGGTCAGGCATTGGAATAGGCTGCCTACAGAAGTGGTGGAATCACTGTCCCTGGAAATGTTAAAGAAATGTCTGCCTGTGGCACTTGGGGACATGGTTTAGTGGTGAGCATGGCAGTGCTGGGTTAACAGTTGGGCTGAATGAACTTTGAGGTATTTTCCAATCTTAATGATTCTGTGATTCTATGTCCACATTGGATGGTAAATGGAATAGGCAGGAACAGATCTTTTAATATTTGTGACTGGATGCTGAGAAGAGAAATCGGCCACAGAGAGTAGCCAGACTCATGTGTTCTCCCTAAATAGCATCTCTTAGTGTGTCTGTCAGTGTGGTGACAGGTAAAGCATTGTTTTGACCCAATATGGTATCATGCAGTTTCTTAACTTCAGCTAATCAGTTTGTCTTGCAGATCCTAAAGATTTATCTCAAACCAGCAATAAGGGTTTGAATGAAATATGCAGCCTGTATATTTCAAAGTCCCCAGCAAACTTCTTCACACTATTGCGAGCATATGCATAACAAGAATAAATGAATTAGCTTCTAGGTAGTCACATTTAACTTTATTTTTCACTGAGAATTACTAAGCTTTGTTTCATTTTGGATGTGTGTATAGGAAACATATGCTCCAAAGAATCTGTGTTCTCTTATACAGGAAGAGACAAATATTTTAAGGGGCATCTTATGTTAATTGTTTTATAGCTAATATTATTATCAACCTGGGTCTGTTTGCTGGAAAACACGAAACCTTATCGTGGAAAGTAGGATTTCTAGTTATGGGCTAGGTACTGGTACATTTATTCAAGTGGTTTTTGAGTATTTTTATAGTTTACAGCAGGGTGTTTCTTAGTTTTGTCTTTCATACAATTCAAGTTCCTGACAGAGTGTATGCTTTTTGTTTAAGTCTAATCTTTTGAATATCTTGCAGGGGTTTTGACCACACTCTCTTGGTATTCCCTCGATTTGGTGCACCTAAGAAGGGTGAGACCAAACTTAAATAAGGATGCATTTCATGTGTTTATGTGACTCATTTTAGTTTGTGTTGTTTTGTTCTGAATCCAGGTGAATATGTCTGCTTTAGGAAAAGGGTAGTTTTGCTGTATGAAGCATGGTAGATGTGAGATTGCAGTTGCTCCTGAAGTGAAATTCTGTAGTTTTCTTATCTGGCTAAATGTGTGAGATTTATAGTTATTCTCTCTCCACACAAACCTTCCCCAGTACCAGTGGTGATGTAAGGGTTTAAGTGGACGCCCTGGCTAATCTGTAGCTGAAGCTGCTCCCTAAGTTGGATGTTCTTGGCACAACTGGGTTTGTGTTGTTTTTCTTTAAGAAGCACTCATAGAAAACCATAACCAGAGCCATTTATTAGTCAGAAACTACCTTATGGAACAAATAATGCATATAGTTAACTTCAGTAGATTTCAGAGAATAAAGAAATCCCTAGGGAAAAAAAAGAGGACACAACAATACAGTAGTCTCCTGACCTGGATCAGTGCTGCTGGGAGAGCAGGGATGAATATTCGTTTTGGCTCGGCCGTGGGAGGTGTAAGGGTCCTCACCCAGACGGGCTGGGCAGGCAGCTTCTCCAGTTTTCCCATCCAGTGTTATCTCAAATCCTTTGAAGCTTCCTTATCAATGTTGTCTTACCCTTTCTGCATAGTTCTGTAAGAGCTTTTTATCATTTCCTGGGCCAGGCAGTATTATAAAACCAGTTAGAGAAACAGTGCTGCTGTTGTTATTGAAATAATTGCCTCTCGCGTTTTCCCCAGCCTGTCAGAACACGCACTCAGCTCTTTTTCATAGATCATGGCACACAAATTCCTGTACTGCACTGCTCATGGGGATCGCAAAGCAAATTATGTTATGATTAAAGCCAGTGTACAAATGAGATTGTTCTTAGAAATTCTGAAGAAATTCAAACCAATTGCATGGTCTTTGACTTCTAGTCAAAATAGCATATATTCAATATATTAAGTCTGAATGCCAGTCTTGACATTACCAGAAGAGTTCAATGGTGTCTTTAGCTCATGCCTCATTTCTTTCTGGAGGAAGACATGGAATTTTGATAATGTACTCAGTGCTTTGGTGGTTACTGAGAAATTTCCTCACAATCCCATCTGGTGAAACCAGCATGCTTTAATGGAGAATGGTAATAGCTTTTGACGTTTTTATCTGAGCTTCGTATGTCTCATTTAATTCAGATATGTTTTGTTTGCTTGAGCCTTTCCACAGGGAATTAAATGCAAATGGGTAATTAATGGTAGGTATCAGTTGTCAGAACTTCATTTCTGACTTATTTGATGTCAGCCTCCCTTCTACTGAAAAGAGAAGGCTTGGCTTTGAAAGGAAGAGAGTCAGGGTCCTGATCTGGTGTGTGAACCACTGAGGTGAAACAGGTGCTGCTGATGGGAGTCAGAATGGATTTGGTTTTTGTTAAGTAGTTCAGGGGAATACTCTCAATAAAGTAAGTAGTGTCAGTATCTTGGGAGCAAATAATCTATGTTTTGTTTCCACTATACGAAGAAGAAGTCTTTCAAAATGGTGTTTCAGGATTGTTTCTTTTGTCTGGCCTACCTGTTTGCCAATTTAAAATGGATAATTTAGAGGAATGTGTTTTTATGAGGACTCTATAAACAAAGTGAGTGAAGACTAGCTGCTGTGAGATAGAAAATGTGCTGTTAAGTGTAAAAGAAGTTTTAAATATCATTATCCAGTCACAGATAACAACAGGAAATGCAGCTCTCTGGATTTGGTGGGTTTTGTGGTTTGGGGGGTTTTTATTTTTTTGGGTTTTGTGGTTTGTTTTTTTCATTTTGGGTTTGGTTTTGTTTGGGTTTTTATTGGTTGTTTTTGGTTTGGTTTGGTTTTTTTGGTGGGGGGTTGGGGTTTTTTTTTCCAAAAACAAATGGTTCAGGCCTGAAAAGTGAGATGAAAAGTCAGTGATGCTGATAACACCACAATTCATTTAGTGTTGTCAGATACCAGTAGTTGTAATGGTTGTTTCAAAGTAACACCATTCTTTTGAAAATTCCAAATGAAAGAGAAATATTTATGCATTAGATATCATATTTTTAGTGTCAAACCTTTGTTCTGAGAAGAACAGCAAAATCTTCCTTAGATCTAAAAGTAATATTGAGTGTACATGTATCCAGTAAACTAAAGATGCAAAGGAACAATGAATGTGCCTTGGAATATCTATCATGCTGCAGAAAACAAATTTTTTTGCATCTTTTGGCCTTCCTTTTAGTATTTGTTACATTTTTCTGGGCAAGAGAATTGTATTTCAGGTTGAGTGAGTCTAATCCTTCAGCCTTCTGGGAACAGCATACTGTATTCACTGGCTACTTTTGACAGTGTTCCTTCAAGATGTTGCAAATGTACATGACTTCTAATTTATTTATAACTGTGTCATTTTGTTTCCAGCTAGGATTTTTCTTTGAATAGGCCGGGGGAGGGGGGGTACCATGTGACAACAATCCTTTATGATTTCAATGTTGGTTTGATTAAATATTACTTAGTATTTGTCCCACACCTGCTGGTTTAGATTAATGCATTGGTTTTCCAGAAAAGAGCATGTCGATGCAAAATGTAAGTTTAGTTTTCCATACTAAATTCTGCTTTGGTGACTGAGTCCCCAGAGGTCAATTAAGAGGTCAATTAAGTGTCCATGAAAACCTTAGTGGAATATTGAGTCTCATACTCAAATCTGTGTGGTTAAGCACTTTGCTTTGATACATATTCCTCTTTGATGTTGTGGTGGGGGTTTATTCGGGGTTTTTTGTGTGTTTTTGTGGGTTTTTTGGTGGTGTTGTTTTGGTTTTTTGTTTGGTTGGTTTTGGGGGTTTTTTTGAGAAATTCCCATTCAGAAACACTAAATTAATAAAAGTCTGCAAGATCTAAATAGCATTTAGAATACTGCAAGTTCAAGCCCTTATGCTGAGATTTGAATGCACAAAATACATTTTAGGTATTGGAGGTGTTATACATTAAAACCCATGTCTTTGTTTTGTTCAATTTTTGAAGGATGTAACTTCTTGATAAGTAGGGGCCAAGTATGTAGATTTTTTTTTTTTTCACCTGTTTCTCAAATATTATAATGGATTATTTCCTGATCTGAAGAAGGTCGGTTTCTCCTTCTGCATCAGCTCTGCAGTCTTGTCTTCCAATCTCCGCTGTGTATCTAGCTGGCTTCTGCCACCCTTAGTTGTACATAAAATTCTTTCTCTGCAATTGTCCATCAGGTTTTAATGACATAGCTTTGATAACAGGCTTTTTAGGTTTTCTATCAGGCTTCGCTATCCTTGGTCATGTGTTATCACTGGCTTTCTTTTTGTGTTCTGCTTCCTTGAGCCTGCCTTTCTTTTCCCCTCCCTCCTTTTGTCACATTCACGTTGTGGTGCAGCAGGGAGGCTTCTGCCAGCTCTGAGGGCTTGTCAGTAAGGAGTGAGTCAGAGGGCTCAGATAGCTCTGCTTCCAGTCTCCTGCAAGGCTGACTGCAGAGCCACTCTGGCAGTCCCAGCCCCAGAGCTGGGAATGGACAAGAATGGACAAAGCAATTCTTGCCTATCAGATATAAGGAATAAGCCATTTTGCTGACTTCTCACTTTTTGTTCTTACAGACCATGAAGAAACAAATCTGTAATTGTTAGGTGTGTCTAATCAGAGTCAAATCAGGGAGGCATGGAAATGTTGCTGAGAAGTGGTAGTAGTACAGTTGCCTGGGAATATTCATGTTTGACATAAGGACTTTGGGAAGAATGCAGGCACTGGGAACCTTGGGTCTGGAATTCCTCTATTTTGTAGTGTCAAGTTAATTGTTTTGTACTATTAGGGTAGCATGTCAAACTACATGGAAGACTCGCAGTGAATTTTTTTTACTCAGGAGAGCATATGGACTGGTTTGGGTTTTCTTTTCTTTCTATCCAAGAAACTTTATGTGAGTCAATGTCTCCATGGTCTGCTTTTCCAGTAAGAGAAGTTTTCCTTAGCATTGGAGTATCTTGCAATTATACAGCTTTACAGACTTTACAGTTTAGTCTGCTAAACAACCTGAAATAAAATGCATATACTGTAAGAAGAAAATACTGGCACTCTGGAAAAATACTCAAATCTTCTCAAGCAAGCTGGTAGAACTATGCTGATGTCTCGCCCCTCCCCCCACTTTTTAAAAAATCAGAATAAATAGGAACTTTATTAGAATCTTAACACATTCTCATGCAAATATGTTTTTGAGATGTGCTGATTTAATGTTTTGAGATTGAATCAGTGGGAGAGATTCTGAGGTCTGATCCTCTCCATCTTCAATGAGGGAGAGAAACGAGTTGGAGAACTACATTTTTCCAATACTGTTATTCTGGTATACAATCCAGTCATGAAAAGATTTGAAACATCTTATGAAATGCAAATAATTGTGAAGATCTCCAAGATGGTAATGAAAAAGGATTTTTGTCTTTGATATTTGTTTCATCCCTCTTTTCGAGGGCTCCCTCTTGATTTTGGTGAAAGGAGGAGGTGGGTGAAGAAGGCTGGCATGACCAGGGAAATTTTTGACAGAGTTGCAGGTGCAATAATGAAAGACTTGTAAGTTATCAGGTGGTGTTACAAGTGCTACATAAAAACAGATGTGGTTTCAATTCTCAATGTTACCTTTTTATTTAGGTAGTTAGGGCTGGGTGTGCTTTTGAGTATGAGAGGCAATAAGATGGTGGCAGTGGTGATGAGGCAGGCACTGCTGTGAGCACTGCCCAGCTGCTGGGTGAGTCCTCATCCACTCTCCAAAAGGTTTGGTGGCTACTTTGGTCACAGTCTTGTGCAGTCTAGAAAATAAGCTTGATGCTCATGCACTAAAAGAGCCATCTGGAGGGTAAACTCTGCTATCCTTTGTTTCCCACTGAGAAATGCTCACCACAGATAGCAAAAACGTCTTAACTACTGTTCCCGTTGCTCCCCCGGTACAATACAAGGATGTCCTTGTCCTTCCGGTGACATTGCCCTCAGCTCAGTGTGCTGGCTCTTGGCTTCAGCTGGAGGGTGGCTTAGAGTGACGTGGGGGAGCCTGAAGGAAGCAAAGCAGTGCATAAAGCTGCTGTGTCCCTTAGGCTCCTTCCTAACCCCCCTGTTCATGGGTAACAGGAACTCTGGTGTCACGCACTTTCGTAAATTCATCTGCAATGCTTTATCTTTTTCTTTCCTATTTTATTCCGCTTGTGTTTTTCCTAATTTTGGCATTCTTCATAGGTATTTCCTTTTCCTAAAGGCGGAGGAAGCTAAGTTAACGCTGCATATTTGTCACTGATGTTGGCCTTTCTCCCCCGCCTCCAACGTGTGAGCTCTGTCTCCTTTTGCCAACCATGATATAAATTAACAAAATGTAGCTCCAGAGAATACATCAGATGTAGAATGGAGAGTCAAATGTGATATGAGAATTGATGAAAGGCCCATTTATATGCTCAACAGCAGCCTTTTCCTGTGGGTTATTTTCAGCATCAGCTCAGGAAATGTGCTTGTGGAGCTCTGTGGCACAGTGATATTCCAACTGCATTCTAATGTAATGGTATGTGTAAAACAGTAGGATTTTTGGGTAGCACAAAGTAAATGTGTAAAGAAAGCGATCAAAATACCGTTTTCAATTTAAATGCCAACAGTGATATTAATATGCTACATTTACCCAACACTTATATTTGATCTAGTTAAGTATGTTTTAATGAGTAGATTTACAAAAGTATGTTGTTTCAATGCACTAGATAAAACTTAGGTAAAGAAATGCTGGTTTTATTTTAGAAGCTAGAATCCAGTAAGTTTCATTTATAAATACAAGGTTTAGACAAGTTTTAATTTTTCTTTAAAATATCTTTGTGCTTATGAAAAACTCTTCTACTCAAGCAGAAGAGGACTAAGGAAATCTTTAAGATGCATATAAATAAGTAAAGGTAGTTTTTACCAAACCTACCATTTTGATAGCTACAACCTAAGCCTTATGGCTCAGTGATTTCAACTGCTCAGAGTTCACTTGATTTTTTTTTTGTTGTTGTTGTTTTCCCAGTGGTATTTGTGGGGGTGGTTTGTTCTGTACAGATTTTTAGATGAGCTGAAAAGTTTATAAAGAGTGTCTAAATCCTATTCTTCAGATGTAATTTGTGCAAAAGATGAGAGGAAGAGATAGCACAAGTCTAACCTTGCAAGCAGCTCAGTTATTCTCTTGACCAAACTATTTCATACTCCTTTTTTGACATACTGCCCAGGAAGCTGCATCAGCTCCCATGCATGCAGAGAGTTGTGTGTTTAGGAGCTAAACCACTCCCATTTTGATTTCAGATCTAAGTCACTACCTTTAGAGTAATCTGTTAGTCAGCTCTCTTTTGTCATCTTCTTGATATCTGATATGTAAAAAAAACCTGAGTGCAATAGGATGTGTGTTATTTTTAAATTGAGTGAGCAACTGTTTGAAGAGAGATATTGGAGCCCTGATGTCAGGGATAGTCATCCAAAAATTATAAAACTAATGCTGAGTCAATACAGAAGATATTGGGTAAGGCCTTGCATTTATAGTGAGCAGAAGTAGCTATGCATTGAAATGTCATGGTAGCTCTGGCAGAGTAAGGTCAATTTTATTTGAAATGGGTATTAATATGAAGATTTGTTCTCGCTTGGTCTAAGTTGTCCCTTTCCTATTTGATACATTTGTTTTGACATTTTTTGTCACAATTATAGTATAGTTTTCCTGAAGCCTGTATCGTGTGTGCTTGAGTTCTCTTGTGGTTTTTCCTTTTTTTTGTGTAACTGGAAAACAAAGTGTTGTTTTTTCTTCTGATCCTGCTATCCTTTCCCAATCTACTTTATCCCACTAGGATCTGTTTTGTGAATTGAATAAAGTTAGAATAAGAGGTCCTGATTGTGAATGAGTGCCATATTTTGCTGGTCCTTTTTTACATCGTTTTTGCCAGGAGTTTTTTCCAAGGTCTTGTCCATGAGCATTGCAGCTCTCCCTATGAAACAAGAATTAATGATAGGGGAAGGCAAAAAGTTCTAAATTTTGCTGTAAGTCTCTGTAAAGAGATAATTGAGAGCTGTTTGCACCTTTTGTAAACTGTGCTTTCTAAAATCATGCTGCAAAGGATGCTCATGACTGTAAATTCTCTTTACCTCCCCTGGGAGATAGGTAATCCCTCACAGATTTTGGTGGTGATGGGAAGCACCAATGCAGGGACCCCTTTCCCTTTACATGCTTCCAGGCAAGGTTTAAATCCCTGGGTTTTGCTGCAGCATTTCACTTTCCAGTACCAGTGCTCAAGACTGTCCCATTGTATCCTCCTGGATTATATTCTGCTACATTGGCATCATCTCCTTTTGGCACCTTTGCTGGGATAGGTAAGATAAATAAGACTCCTGGTTTAGGCTGCATTTTTTGGTTCATGGTCCAATATGCCCAAAGGAAAAATGAAAAGCAGAGGGACATGAAGACGACAATGAGGGAGGGGATTTTTTAGCTCTAATGGTAGACAGTCACTGTTGTTCAGAGAATCTGAAGTTCAGGTGACAGTCGTGAATTTATGATGGATTAGGCTGCAGGTGCATCTGGAGGGATATGAAATTCATCTTTATGCTTTCTTAGACTGGTTTGCGAAAGGAAACGTGCTGGTGTTGGCCTCTTCAGGCTGCTTGTGGAGGGGAGGTATTGCAGAAAAAAAAAATGCAGTAACTGATGCCTTTGCTAATCTTGCTGATCAGTAATCTCATTATATATTTTCTTAAACCTTCCATAGAAACTCATTCGTGATCTTGGTTAGTATTCATGATTATTTGTCAATCCAAGTGTCTGTCCTGCTTGTCACAATGTCATCTGTGCCACACTGTTCAGGAGCTGAGCTGTCCCACTGTGGGCACCAGTCTTCTTGCAGACTTTTAAACTGAGACCTCTCTCTTTCTTATCCTTTTCTTTTTTAATGTGGGTTTGCTGTGGTGAGTCTAGAAACATTTGAAGCATGCATGTGTGTTTATGTTGAACTTTCCAAGGAATTGAGGAATTGTCAACAAACAGTCTCACTGAAGATGACTTCTGTGAGCATGGAAGGCTGCCTGTGGTGAGCCATCCCTTGGGCCCCTCTAGCCTCAGGAGCTCGTGTTTGCAAATCACAGCTAAATAAGGAGATAATTTGAGACCTGTTTGCACCTTTTTTAAACTGTGCTTTTTAAAATTATGCCGTAGAAGTGGGGGCATGACTGTATTGATCATAGTCTGCCTGAAGTAGGGTGAGTGACAGAATGGATTACTTAATTAATTTTTTACCTTTTTTTAATGTAGAGCACATATGACAAGTGCTTTTTTTTTTGTCTTTCCCTTGTTTAGAATGTGAGTCAGCTGCATTTTTCTTTCTCCTCATTGAGGAAAGGAGTAAGTGCTGTCTTGACCTGAGGATAACAAATGCTAAACTGAATGCTGCTGGCTGCAAATGCTGGGATAACTTGGTTCAAGCAAGTCAGGTGTAGAAGTTTGCAACATGCTCAGCCAAGTGTAGAAGGAGCTGCCAGTGGGTGGTGGCAGCTCTCGCAGTGTTTATGGTATCCTCGTTGCCCAGAAGTCCCAGGTGTAACCAGTGAGTGCCAGAGGTAAGGTCTGGGACAAAGAGTGTAGTTCTTGGTATTTCTCCTGGCAAGAGCAAACTCCTGGCACTCCCACATGGCCTCTCTCAGCAGCCAGCCCATTGCCCAGGAGGCAGCAGACAGCTTTCAAAGTGCAAGTGGCTCTGAATGAAAATCCATTTCAAGTAGATTGTACTGAGCTTTTCTTTTGATAGTGTATTTCTGTCATCGAGGAGCCTGGCTTTCTATAAAAAATGTAGACATTAATGAGTACATACAGTGCATATGATTTTGTTTAAAATAATTCTGTTTCAATTCTTGAAGTCTTTAAATTGCAATTTGAAAAATGAACCTGGAGTGCACCAAATATTTTCAATTGTAGTTGCTCAGCTGGATGCTGGTCGTTTCTTTTTTTAGCTGTGATTCTTGAGTGTTTGTAACTGAATCCTTAAAATTCCTTAACCAGCGTGGAGAGAATATAGCACAACAGTCCTAAGCAATGCAAATAATCACAGACTGATTGGTCTAGTTTGCTTGCCCCTTGTTTTGTGGTGCTTTTTATTTTAAAGACATTGTAAAAGTTTGTTTTATTCCTTGCCATGCCACCTATGGAAGAATTGCTTGCGAAAGGGACTAATGAATCTCACAGGCATAATCTGTTTAGGCAGTCTTAAAACATATAAATAAAAAGAAGATAAAAATTGTCATGTTCCTTAGGATCACACCAATAAAACTTCATGGCTGGTTGCCTTTTTTCATGTTGGTAGTCCTAATAATATGAAGAACTTACTAATATCATTGACTTCTTACTGTAGAAGAACAAATGGCATAATGTTAACGCTATTGTGTAAAATCATGTTTGTGAGGGCACCTTGCTATCTTGCTCTCTTGCTGTGAAAAAGCACCATTTTTGGCAGAGAAGTTGAAGCCCAAGCAGCTTGGCTGCAGTAAGGCAACTGGTCTCCAGTGCTGGCAGCCAAGTCAGCACTGCAAGAGACGCAGCTGCATCCACCAGCCTTTCTCAGAGTCCACTGCACCTAGAGAAGAGAGATGTGATCTCAACTTCAGCTTTTTTCATCTGTGAGTCTGTCAGTAAACCAGAGAGGTGACTGATGGTATGGGAATAATTCAGATAAGTAATCCCCCTGGCCTAGGTTGCATTTTATCCTCATTTGCTGCTTCGTGTTCCAGTGTGCCTGAAGGAGAAATGAAAAGCAGGGGGACATGTTTTTTAGCTTTAATGGTAGACAGTCAATGTTGTTCAGAGAATCTGAAGTTAAAATGAGAGGGGAATATATGATGGGTTAGGCTCCAGGTGCCCCTGGAGGGATACGAGGTTCGTCTTTATGCTTTCTCGACTGGTTTGCGAAAGGAAGTGTGCTGGTGTTGGCTTCTTCAGGCTGGTTGCGGAGAGGAGGTATTGCAGCAAAATGTAATTCATCCAAAAAGTGCAATAACTGATGCCTTTACTAATCTTGCTGGTCAGTATATATATCAATATATACTTTGTATATTTTCTTAAACCTTCTGTAGAAGCTCGCTCCTGACCTTGGTCGCCATCCCTTTATTGTCTTAGTGCTTTGCCAATTATGCTTGCTTTCTAGAACTGATTTTCTTTTTTCCAAAAACCTGTAGTAATTAAATTATAAAGATACTGGACTGTCTTTAAAAAGAAGCATTAAATAAAACAAATTCACTAAACAAAATGCAGCGGTTATTAACCAAGCAATAATTTCACTTTTGCTTTGGCTTTCCAGAAGCATCTTCTGTTGTTTGAGCACCCAGATCAGGAAATTGCTTCCTAAATTGTTTTGGGATATTAACTCAAGTTCTATATTTACTGTTGTTCCTCGAAATAGATGCTTCATTTAGATAGGACCAAACTGAAAAGATTCCATAAAAGATTTTGTTTCTCTTAAGTGTTTTACCATTGCATTTTTCCAGAGGTGTACGACTAGGGTTCATGGAGGGAATGAGTGAGGCATGTTTACAGCTACTGGAATTATGAGGGGCTATGAAAAAAAATGTAACAGTATTATCAGCTATTGCCTACAGAGAACCAGCATGCTGTTAGGTCTTAAAAAACCAGCAGCTGAATGTGTCTTAATTAGTACACTTGATTGCAGGGAATGGTGATTTTAAAAACTGAAAATGGATAAGCACTAATAATAGTTCTTTCCTCTCTGGGGGAAAATGAGGTGCAAGCAGCTGTGAAAAGATTGTGAAATGCTGTAATGATATGAAAAGGATTTGAGATTAAATATTATAATAGGGCTTGTTTAGTTGCTCTCTGAAGTTCTGGTGTGTGTTTTTTAGTTGAGTAGGAACTTCAGTTTGTGTAATTTTGCCTGCATGTTGAAGGCTTACTTTAAAAATAAACAAACAAACATAAGCACCCACAGAAACCATGCAATTAAATACTGGAGGAAGAGACAGAAGGATAAAACAGATTATAATGGAGATTCTTTTTAAAAAAACAGCAAAAGGATGAGAAATGAAGAGTTTAGCAGAGTGGTGTGTGCAAGGTTCTGTTCATTCAGCATTCCTACATACTTTATTACTTACTGAAAGTAGGAAAAAGATCTAAAAATAATGAAGATCACAAGGAAATGTGTGTAAAGCAGTAGCGTGGATGAATCTATTTTAGCAAATACTTTGGAGCTGTGGAAACTTGCTTTTTAGTAGTTATGGTGATGCTAACACTTGAAGTCATTCCAGTGTACTATAAAATACTTAATGTTGGAGCATTCCATGGCAGAGAATCTTTCTGAATGATCTTGGTCAATCTTAAAATACTATTTGCCTTCTAGAGAAATTGGAAACTGAGACTGAAATGTTAATTGTGACTTCAGGCTATAGTACCCTATGTAAGGGTCCAAATCAAGGGTGTCTAAAAGTGAAGCCCCAGGTGTATTTGAATCTTCTATAATAAGACAAACTAGTCTGAACTAGTCTTGGTCATCTCTTGAAGACAATAAATCATTTTTATACTGATTAGGATTTATTTTTCCAGTGGTAATAGTCTGATGGCAAGTCTTAAGTTTTGACAGTTTATTTTGCTGTATGTCTTACTAGGACCAGCATGTTTTATTTCATTAGTATTTTCCTATTGCAATAGGAAAATACAGCACAGCAAATATGCATCATCCTATAAGCTGCTCATTCCAAGGCAAACTAATGATTCTTTCATTTTATGTGTCAAATAAAAAAGCCCCACATCTATATTTAGATAACTTGCTCACGAGATACAGCAAGATGTTCTTACTCAGTGCGCAGCACAGTGAGTTGGCAGGGAGGGTGTTTCACATGACTGATAATGCAGAAGTTCCTGGTGGTATTGCTGTGGGTAGGACAAAGAATCGTGATGAAGAGGGAACAAGATAGAGAAGTATCCCCAAAATACCTATCAGAAGAGCCACTTAAAATAAGCCTTACTGCATGCTTGTGGTATTTTGGAAAAGGGGAATTAATATGTGTTAGAAAAGACTGTTTATTTAAAGATTTACTACTATTTCCAAAGACAGTTAAAGTGCAAGGGATTTCACTTTATCCAGAGATAACTTGAAGAGAACCACGCATACACTTAGTTATAGAAGATTTCAGAGGTAAAAGTACAGAAAAGAGTAATCAGTAAATACGGAACTGCTTTCTGTTTCACCAGGAAAGCCGTAGCATTTACCATGAAAGGTTAAGGTGTAATGTATGAGGAGAATTACGTGTTCTTCAGCACGTGACTGATAAACACAAATGAACGCAGTGGCTCTGTCCCCATTTTTTCTGAAGAAGAGGACACAGCTGCAGATACCACCAGGAGGGCATCTTCCCATGGCTACAAGTACTGTGTCCTATCCCTGAACTGACTGCTTGTTTGACTCTGGAAAATTGCTGAGTGTGAACTGATTCTTGATCATTGATCATCTAGTCATCCAATGTGTTTTTTCTTCAAAAAGCAAAGAAAATAAGGGGAAAAGTATTAAAAATACCACTAAAGAAACCCTCAACAAAGATGTATCATGTGGAAGAACCGGCGGGCTGTGTGAACTGAGCCATTACAGGATAAAAACTTACAGGGATTACGAAGAGGTGCTTTGGTGGAGTAGGTACTGTATGCAAGATTTTACACATAGTTCTCTCAGCTCTCATAGCTTCCTCTATATGAACAGTAGGTGCATAAGCACCACAAAGGCCAGAAAAGGAGCTTACTGCCTAAACATTGTGATTTATATGAAGAAAAAATCTTATACAGTGAGTGGCTGTCATTTGTTCATTTGTGGACACTTACTACACATCCTAAATACTAATTAACAAGTAAAATTTTTAAGTGGGTGTTTTTTTTTTTTACTGAAACTTTCTATTAGATAAGCGGATTAATCTTACATTAAGAAAATGTTTCACACAATACAAGCTAGCTAGTTTGTTCTTCATCCTTCAGTGGTAAGGGGATTGTGTTTATGCAAGTAAAATACAGCTTCACCTGGAAGTATTCTTGTCTCTGACTTCCAAAAGGGTGGATTTTCTAAAACTTCTAAGTTTTGGTGCAGTTGCCCTGAAAAGTTTAAATGGAAAAAGACAGCGAAGTCTGGGAGTGGGCATCCAGTAGAATATGCTGAAGCAAAAGAACAGTGATGTCACAGGTGTGAAAACAATGATGAGAAGGAATCTCAGTTATAGGAAATTAAGACAGCAATTAAAAACAAATATTCAGGCTAGGAAAAAGGGCGATAAAATGTCTATTGACAAAAATAGACATTAACGAATAATGAACTAAAAAGTGTATTCCAGTGTGATCAGAGATAAAGCACTTAATATATTTTGCAGTGGGGGGGGAAAATACCCTTGATCAGAGATAGATTCAGTGACACATGTGGATGGTAAAGGTGAGTAATTTAGTAAAGGAAGGAATAGCAGTAATTTCTGTTGCAGGTTTTGACGAAAGCTGGGGCATATATATCTACTTCACGTCATGCTACTGATGTAATAAATCTGTTTGTCATAATTGAAGAAAATGTGCTAAAATAAGTATTCTCAGCTGACTGTGGATTATATAAACTGGACAAAGAGTTTTTTGAATTGCTGAAGTTAATGAATAACTGCAGAAATCTTAGTTTCCTGCTAGCATGGTTCCAGGGAAAGCTCCAGTAAAAAGCTGCTCTTTTGCCTTCCTGAAACTCCTGGAGACTCTATGGGGACTGTTCCTGGCATACACCATATGCTGTTGTCATCAGCACTCATCTCTCTGGTGGGTGCTCTATTCCTGCATGAAGGTGATAATTTCCAAACTAAAACAAAAGGGTGTCTCTCTGCACCCAGGGTGCTGCAGTCTTGGCTCAGGAACTTGTTTGAACTCGGTGATGACCTTACAGTCGCCTCCCTCCCCCCACCCCATTCGGTTCTGGGAGACAGTAACTGCTAGGGAGTTTCCCAAGTCCTTCCTGTGTTGTCGTAATAGAACCAAGTTATTTAAATCTTCTTAATGTCTTCATGGCTTCAAGGTTTGTCCACAGGCCAGCTAATTTTTATCTCCAAATATATTTCTATTTGTGATCAACGTTTTTGTGTTAGTTTGTTTGGTTGTTGGTGGGATTTGTTTGTTTTTAACTCTATCTTGAGCACTGAGTAATCAACACTTCGCTGTAGCAGAATCCCCTTCCTTGACCTGCTGGGCAGTCTTGCTGAGGGTGCACTCAGTCCCACTGTCCATGTCGCTGACAAACCTGTTTAGCAGCGCCAGTCCCAAAACTGAACGCAAGCCCTGAGGAATACTTCTGCTTTTCAGATTACTGGCAGACACCTTCCGTGGGATCCATGGTGACAGGTTTCCTTTCTGGTAGCTATCACAGAGAGAAGTGGCAAGTCTGAAGAGTTACCCTCCATCCCCACTTTCCTTTGATTCAAAGCTAGGAAAAGATCAGTCGTAACTATCCCTTGCCTCAGGAAGCAGAGGGCGTATGGAGAAGTGTTGGCTGGCAGCTGTTGGCTGTACAAAATTAGGTGTTGATCAGCCCGGTGAGATCTCTGCTCGCTGCAGCAGCTCGTGGACAAGGGTTGCTGGATTTGCTTTTTGTTTTGCAGGATAGCTAATTTGGTTTGGCTCGTATCAGAATAAATCTTTTTGCAGACCTTGAACACAGTTTATGTGATTTTTAGATAGTTTAATGTAATTAGAAATTATTAGATATTTTTAAGGATTAAAAGTAGGAGCCCAGAGATTTGCTGTGTTTCTATGTAACCTTTCAAAAATTTAAGGCTCTGTTTCCTGTAGTCTGTTTTCCTATCTATTTTTCCCTACCCCCTTTTTTTTCTTCTGGAATTGCATTTCTTAAATCTCTACTGAAGTTGTCAAGGCTAGTTAGGGAACAAGATCGTGTGCCTGTCTCATGCAGTTCCTGTATTGCAAATACAGCTGAAGCTCTAGAGAAAAAAAGAGACCTCTATAGTGATTGTACAGGAGCAGAACAAGGTTATGTTCTATAGCTTTGATAGCTATCCAGAAGGTGTCTGTTTCTGGGGGATGGGTGTTCTTAATCACAAAAGATTCTGCTTTGCTGTTTTTAAGAAGAATTGTTGGACAGAATGGTTATGATATTGCCATCACTGGTTCAGTTGTTTAGCACATGCATTGAAAAACAGGCCTGTATATATACATGCATCTAGAATTTCACCCAGAAAGCTCCAGTGTGAGTACCATATCTGGAACAAGACCTGCTGCTATGAGATAGAGGATAGCAAAATGGCTATGATCTTTCTTTATCCTTCTGGCACACAGTACAAATGTTGCTCTATTACATGCACATAGCAATAAGGGAGTAGATTTATCAGACTTTATTGTTATGCAAACTCTGATGGACATGAATAATATCAATACTCCAAAGGTACTGTAGCTTTTGCTTGCAGTCAGTGAGCAAGGTATAAATACTAGCATAAATAAAATGTTGCAGAGTTACGAGTCCGCTGTTGAAAAGCCTTCAGCTGTTGTAATCTTCAGACTACCCACTACTGTTTTCAGGGTCTCTGATACCAAGTAGATCATTTATTGTGGGGTGAAACAGAAAGCTCTTTACATAAATAAAGTACGGTGTGTATATTTTAATATTAGGTCCTTAGAAGAACACCATGATCATCCCAACATGGTAATGGGAGATCTCCAATCAGATGAAGAAGATATCATGAACAGTTCTGATGAAGATGATGATACAAATTCTGATTCCAGCAAAGGGGAGACTGATCCTCAAGAAGATAAACAGGTATCTTTTTATCTTCTGAAGCTATTCCTCTCTCTTGCAGTATTTCAGAAGTTGTAACCTGTTGGGATATTTTCAAATGTAAACCACCTATTGCCGTTGAGGTCTGACCTTCTGCTACGTTCTGTGAGTGCCAGCTTGGAGTGATTTTCCTTATTTTAATCTTATTTCTTCTTCAAATGAGGAGCAGGAAGACTGTTTTAACTACTCTGAATGAAATGAGTTTATGAGGGTCCTATCTCTTTGGGGATGTCCATGTTCTTACTTCTCAGTCCTGGATGCCCTGAAACCAGCCTGCCCATAGACCAGTGCCTCTCCTCAGCACCAGTCCTGACAGCTGTTTCCTTTGATAGTAGTTACATCTGCTTCCTTTCCTTAAAAATAATTTAAAACAAACAAACCAGCCAAACCCAAAGCCCCAGCAAGATAAGAAAAAAAACCCAATGAAACTTTTTAGTGCTGGAAAAGAAAAGTTGGGGTGTCAGTCCTGAATACTCTTAAACCAAATGAGAGGAATAAATTGAGAGAGGGAAAGAGTCAAGGGAGAAGCTTGTTCCTGTGAAACTAAGCAAGACTGTACCCATATAGAAGCTAACTTACCTTGCATGCCTCTAGAAATGCCCTCAAACTTTCACAACAGCGTTTTACAGGAAAGTGTCCCCATTAGGAGGGTTCTCAGGCAGGTTTTATGGAGTAATTTAGCACTTGCTGTGAGGCATCTGCTGTTGCTGGCTTCAGCTGCCTGCGGCACGTGTGGCCGGCAGCTGGGAATTAACAACCAACTTCCTCACAGCAAGAGCAGCTGCAGAGGAGAATGAAGCAGTCTCTGCTTCGGTCATCATCTGGGCTTGTTTTATTTTTCCTTACCACAAGCATCTGGCTGTTTTGATGCTTTATATCTGTTAGGGCTCCTTTCCAGTGTTGTGCCGGAGAGCCTTATTTGTATCCCTTTGGTTCTCCCATTAGACACTCTCAGAGCCAGAGCATCTTTGTCTGAGCAAATGCAAAGTGGTCCTTTCAGCGCTAGCTGGAATGTGAAAAGTCTTTCAAATGGGGCTGAAAACAGACTGTGGTATTGCTTTTTGTAGTTGTTTAGCAGTAGCATCTTGTTCTCAAAATACTAATTTTCATCTCATTTGCAACATGACACATCTACAGTGATGGCAGATAGCTTGCTCTGCATAATTGACTTGCTTGTGAATTCAGTAGGGAGAGTGTCAGCTGTGCTTTCTAAATAGGCACAGAGGCCTGAGAAAAGGTGTTACAATCTTGCCTGAATGCGATGGACCCACACTAAATAGATCTAATTGTTCTTTGGAAATAAGTTTAATTTCATAAGTAAAATCCCAGATCTGTGTGCAGATGTCTGTCTATATAATATATAAAATAAATAATGGATTTTGCACATATATGGTGTTATACCAAATTATTTAATTTAGAAATGAATTTTAATTTGCTAATTAGGCACAGTGTCATTTGATTCCAATGAAAAAATTTAATTTAGATTTATTTTTTATTTTGAATACAACAATATCTTTAAAACCTACCTATGAGTATTATCTGTTCCATGGTTTAACTTCCAGCACTTGAGACTTATTTATCAGTTTGGAGAAGAACTAAATCTCCAGAGAAGTCTTGCAGCATTAGTGCTTCTGAAACAAAGTTTTGTGGATAAAACACAACTGATAATCTGATTTTCTAGATAACTGTTCAGTGCCCATATTATACTACGATACTCAATAGATCCTTCCCAGGACTTCCATCTCACTTGAGTTGTATATCCTGTGATGTTTTAGGGCTCCTCATCCTCTCTTTCTTTGCAGCCCATTAAAAAGAAAACCTGAATGTGCAATAGATGTGGTGACAGCTGGCAGCAGAGAACCATATGGCAAACCATGAGAGCTGTTTTGGAGAAAGGGATTCTGTCTGAGGGAAATAGTACATGGAAGTTACACTGTGTAGCAAGCACATTTGCATCCAGATGCCTGCCCCGCTTGCTTTATTATACCTGGTCCCTCTAGCTGATGTTGGGCCTTTGGTTTTTTGGAAGCCAGATGTGCACATGAAACCCAGCATCATCTCCACAGTGTTTCAGGTGGATGACAAGGCTCACATTTCTGCATCTTTGGAGTACAGTTGCTATGTATTCCAGCAGCTCCGTTAGTAGATTGTCAGAAACTGGTTTTTCTCTTCAGTGTGATCATTTTCCTTCTTTTTTTTTTCTTCTGTCATCTTGTTTTTCCGTAAAGAAAATACATATGTCTTTTAAGATGCTCCTGAAACACATTTGAGTTCACTGCAAATATTACTGCTGCTGTATTAATCAGAAAAAAATTCAAATAATATGGAAATATTACCTGCACTTTAGTACTTTTGCTAAACAATAATTGTTGTTTGCTAGGACTTAATTCATTATGGGCTTCAGTGCTTCCTGTAATAATTAAAAGAAAAGGCTGACAGTGTTGTAAAAACTGCTCTTAGGTATATTGTTGTTTCCAGATGGAAGCTAAATTGATTTTCTCACAGGTCCTGAAAAACTAGGAAGTGTCAAAGCCAAGAGATTTCAAAGCAGTATGAAGTGTTTTTCTTAGAAGTAACTATAAAATAATTACATTGAATTTAAGGAACTAATAGCTGGAAATTATCTTTATGACAGTTTTAGTAGGTGCATCGTGTAACATATAATTTTATTTGCAGAGTAAGGCAGCTGGAAAGAAAACAAAGGTTTACCATATTGCCAAGGAGATCATGAGCTCAGAGAAAGTGTAAGTATCAGTGCTAAACTTAATAACTACTCAATTTAATTATTTTAATTGGGCAATTAAAATGTAACTGTTTGCTTTTTCTTGCTTTTCTGATAGGTTTGTGGATGTGCTAAAGCTCTTACACATTGTAAGTACTCAAAAAAAAGCAGTTTCCTCTTCTATTTGTTTAATCTATTAAGGTTTTATGTTTAGGCTTTTTGGTAGTGACTGTGCCTTTTTTTCTGCTGTATCTACATATTCAAAATATAAAAATCTAATTAAGCTGAACTTCTAAGTTTCACATTTTACATAATGGATGAATATTTTGGTGGTTCCTTCTGGATCTCCTTAATAATTTATGCAGTTTCCAGTTTGAGTGCGGGTGTTGAATACTGAAAATTGAATATATATCAATTTATGTTAATCAGGATCCTATTTATAAGCCATCTTGTACTGGCTTATAAATATGTACATAGCAACAAAAATAAAGTTTTTGGTTAGAATAACTCCTTAAATGGTGGTGGGAGGCAGGAACAATTTACTTTTAGAAATGGTACATTAAAATGCACATTCTTGGAGTAATCCAATTAATAGCTAATAGCTCTAAAGGTGCATCCATCACCATGGCAGCATATTTTTTTGAGGCTGCAGTTCCTTGACAGCTGTTTGCTTTCTGATAACACCTGTGATTGTAGTACCTGCAGTGTGTTGTACACAACAAAGGTTAAGTATTTAATCTGTGTTTGTGCAGATCAGTCATCTGTAAAACATGCTGTGTTGAAGGCGATAATCGGAAATTAATGAGGAATTTTTCTTTTTCTAGCTCAATTTTGTGTGTTTTCTGTCAAGTCAGAAATGATATGTGTTTGTACCATTTCGTTAAGTGCAAGCACAGTGGTTTTTTTCCTTGGGCAGTAGAAGTGGTTATATTGCAAACAGATGCATTGGTCTATCTCAGTCTCTTGAGAAGGTTGTTCTGTGAAACTGGGAACAAAGGCTCTTATAGATGGTTATATACAGTCCTGTAATACAGAGATTTTTTTTCAGGGAACAAAAAACTTACCATATCATTTGCTGATTACTCTTCTGCTTTCCTCCTAGTGATTGATTTTCTGATTCTGTTCAAGCTTGGTTTTTAAGAGCTGGCTCAGTCAGTTGCAGCCAATATATAATTTGTATTCAACATGGTTCCTAATACAGAACTCAATTTTAAATATTGGTTAAAGAAAGAGAGTTGTCCTAGGCAAGGACAACTTTTAAGCTATATAATTTTAAATTACCATAATTTTCAGACATTTAACCTATTTTTTAAAGGTGTCTTTTCAGTGTACCAGTTTTTTAGGTAATGTGTGCAGTACTGGAAGAAAGGCTGTTGGTAAGGAGGATGCAGGCAAACAGAAGAGCAATGTGAAAAAGGGAAGAGTAGAAAGCTTAGGAAGTTTCTAGGATAAACTTAAAAGCTGTTCCCACAGTGTAAATGAGTGGTGGTGTAGGATGTGTTTTGCTTTTCCTTTATTGGATAACTTGGAACTCTATTCATGACAGTCTACTAGTTTCTAGCTGCCAAATAAAAACTATTAGAAATGTTTTTGTTGGCTAGCAATAACAATCAACATGTATTCAGCCTGTTCTAATAGGGAGGATTCTAGGCTAGGAGCTGAGGAAATACTTTGTCTTTAACTTGTCAGCTGCCCTGCAGCAGGAACCTTGGTGAGTGTCCTTATCAGAGAGGGCACTGGTTTTGAGCCTCTGTGTGTGCATTTTTCACTAAATAAAAACTGCCATAGCTGAGAAAGTTTGCAGACACCCAGTTTTTTATTGCCACAGAGGGGTATGCCTGAGGATTTGTGTGTTTGTCACACACATTATTAAATCAGTTGATTTAATAATATATTTCTTATGGATAATATTTTAATGTTGATAAAACTATCCTTTTGATTTCATCTGCACTGACCACTTTGGCTTACTACCATCAGTGTCAGGATTACTAATTGCCAGTCAAGAAACCTCTGAAAAATTTCTGAATTAGAACTTAGATTCTCCCCAAACTGGGTTCTTTTACCCATAGTAAAGATTTGGCTGTCTGCCTGCTCTGTTGCACCTTCTGAGCCATCTATTAGTGGTTTTCCACTTGAAATTTAGTGACTAATTCCATTAGCCATGATCTGAAATGAATAATACTCTCCTCACTATATTTTACCAATGTCAGCTAAATGCATCACATGGTGCCAAGGAACAGGACTGTTAATGTAAGAAAAAGCTTTTTTAATTTGCTTCTTCTTAGAGCCTTTGAAGTGGAATCTAAAGCAGTTGAGAAGGGAATGTGATTGCAAGCTGGTTACAAGTGCCACTGAATTTTTTTAGCATTTTTTTTCTTTTATGTTGACAAAGTCAAGTTAGGTGGAGCAACTCTTCCAAGGTACCAGGGTACCAGCCTATGTGGACCCTGCTGCACACTACAGGTACATCTGACTCCTGTTGAAGACAGGCTGCAAAATTATAAACACTTGGTGACACGTCTATAAATACTAAACAAGCCGGTCATAACAGAGATAAGGGACTCACCTGGCTTTGCACACAGCACACAGTCTCAAACAGACACAGCAAATGGGGTTGCTTGAGGCTGTAATCAAACATTAGATGTAATCTTGAATTCTCTGTATTTCTGTTACAATGTTAGTATTCTTTTAGGGGACAAGATTCCAGTAAAATGCTTTTAGAAACTCCTGGAAACAAAGGAGTTTAAATCAAACTAGCTGATGTATGCATGTTTGTAAGATGGTTCATGCAGTGACTCCTGAGAGTAAACAAGGGTTGAGAATATGGGGGAAGTACTATTTTTTCCCTAAGGACACTTGAAGAAAAAAGAAACAGTGAACTGGGTGTAAAACACAAGTGACATACCAGAAACAAATTCATCACTTCTCTCTGAGTTGCCCTGTGCCTAAAAAGCAACCAGTGTTCCTGGAAAAGGAGTAAGGCAGGATTGGTGCCCTTTGTACGTTGTTGTGGGATTCTTTGGAGATGGTTTGCTTCACATGAGTGAGAGGACCTCCTCAGCAGCACCCTGGTGCTGAGGGTAAGGTGCCTGGCTTATTTGTTGTCATTTTTTTGGTACATTTTTGTTCTGAATTTTGTTCTTTTGCCAAAACCCTCCACTCTTTTTGTTTTTCCACTCTTTTTGATTCTGTTTCCTCCCTGCCACTGCAGGTATAAGCAGCAAGGCTTCTGGTCCAGCAGAGAAACTTGGTTTTTTGAGGTTACTCCTTCCACTGCAAGGCTTAGTGTGTAACTTTTTGCTGTGTGAAAAGAAAAGCTTAGGCCTGTGGGCTTTTGTGTGAGCCTTTAAATCTGCACTTCTGACTTAGACCCCTCTTCTGTCCATATTTGGAGTCTGAGACCAAGTAAGTAGGAGCCTATCAGGAGGCACCTCTTAGCATTTCTGCAGCCACAAGATCAACCTCTTATTGGAGAAGGCAGATAAGAGGTCAAGCATTCATTTCTATTGTGCGTCCTTCCAGAGATACAAGACTGAAAAATTCTGGTTTAATGTTTCCATTTTTCAGAAGAAATTTGCAAAATTCTCTGTATAAAAACTATATATGGTTTCATGTATCTATAAAGACTGATGTGTACTGTAGCCAAGTATTATGAAAAATAATTAATAGTAGATTTGGAAAAAGAATGTAATGAAAAATAAAATAGCTATGGCCAGAGCAAAGTTCCGACCTCTGGTTCTGGCTTACAACTGATTTACTGTTTGACTGTGAAAAATTCTTTCAACCTCCAACTCCTTTTTCTCCCATCTGCAAAATTTAAATATTTGACCAGTCTGAGGTGAATATGTTGATAAATTTGTTGTCTTTGAAGTACTTTAGAACTGCTGAGACATTTGACAATGAGTTGCAACTGTTATCCTCTTACTAAGAAGACTAATAAAAATAGTTTTATTTTAGAAGGAAATATTGTTCTATTACCCAGCCTACTGCCTGAAATAACGTTCTGGGAATATGCCACGGTCAAATCATTGATTATTGTAAAAAAAAATAACTACATGATTTCGTTAAAGACTTAAAATTATTTTATTACCTGAGAAAAAAGGTGTGGAAGTGCCTGGCAGCTTTCCAAAAGTAATGGCATATGTTTGAAAAATGTCATGATCCACACTTAGTCATAGTCTTGATTAACTATAGTTGCTGTAGTTTAACTTAGCAGTTTATGGCTAATAGTCTGACTCTTGCTAGGAGTGCCTATTTATATTTTAAATAATCTCTTTGTGAAATCTTCTGTAGCTGTATTCCTAAGCAGTCATGTTTACAGTTTGTCACATCTAGCAGCCTGGCTGTCATGAAGCTTCCTCCCCTTCCCTACTCCTTCGCCATAGGATGTGTGTGTGTGTATTCCTTGAAAAGCATCCAAGTGCAAACATACTTTTTTTCCTTACATTAAACTGATTATTTGAGCTATCTGCAAGTGTATTTATCTGGGAGTTGTACCTCAGTGGAAGGGATTATGTCTTATTTTTGCTTTGCTGATGGTATGTTCTGGGAAAACAGATCCAAGATGAATGTTGGTTGAAGCTTTAGGAGTAGAATATGTGCCTGTGTTTAGATTATCTAGTACTTTCTCTTCCTGTTAAATTTCCAGGAAGTTAATTTCACCCATTTGAAATTACCTTCATTCAACTATTAGATACCTGAAGGTGCACTTGACCCATTCAGCAGCTGAGCCAGGTTTTAGTCTGCTCAGTACCTCTTTCGGTTTACAACTAAAATTGTCCTTTGCTCCTTAGACTGGCACAGGCAGATCACTGCTGGCTGGGAATCCTCTGATGGGAAGAGCTGAGGGATTGTGAGTCAGGGCCTTTGCAGAGGGGAAGTGCATGGGCTGATCACAGATGATTCAGAACAGGGTCAGAATTATTTCAGATATCACAGCCCTTTTACTTATTTAAGGAAGCTGCATTGAAGGAGTGGTGGGAGGAAACAAAAGCAGTGATGGTGGTAACCTCCTCAAATATTGTTTAAAATCTCCACAGCTATAGGGGGAGTGTATACTAACAGGATAAATAGAATTCCTACACATTTTCAAGTTGAAAGTGTTTTATCAGACAGTAATTCAGCAACAGTATGTACTCAGAAGCCTTTAATATGCCTAGACTAGATTTTTGTATGGACAAGTACCCAGTGGGAGGCTGTCTCAGCCTAGCATAAACTAAAACTGCTTCTGGTTTGGAAAGAATGTTTTTTCCAGGGATGGTGATGTGTGCTGTCCTCTTGAAGTAGCTGTGTGAAAACAGTTACCTTTACCTAATCCCTAAAGATGGTATCAGAAGATTTTTATTGGACCAGAATATAATATAAAACTAGAAACTGTAAACAAGAATTTCAGAAAATGTACAATAGCTTCCCCACTTCTGAAAGGGAAAAAAAAATATCCTGGTAAGAAGCTGGGGTGATTCAGTATAACTAGCATAATATTTTGGGTTTTGTCATGCAGCATATAAAATCTGTTTAGAGTTGCAAATATTTTTCAATTAAATAAGCAGACTACTTCCAAAGTGTGGCAAATTGGTTTTTGGGTTTGTTTTTTTGTTTTGAGGTTTTTTTTTAATCAGTAAGATTGGAGTATTTGAAAGACCCATTTTTAATTAGAAAATCTGTCTTTAAAATTCAGCTGTAATGGATTGCGGCAGTGCTTCAAACAGAATAATTTCTAGGACAGCCTAGGTGATTGCCTTTGAGCAGGCTGATGAAAGCAGTGCTCTTCAGCAGTTTTATATAGGACAATGTGCTAAATATGTTTGTAATATAAATCACGTCATGCAGGTATGTATAGATATCAGAGCAATGTATATACTATTTGCAAGAGCAATTCTGCTTTTATTAAGCAGTGAACTGGTTTAGGTTTAGGAGGAGCTAGGTCCTGGTGCTTTAAATTACTCCTTTTACTGCAGTTTATAATTTCTAAGTCATTCACCTACTTGCATTAAAATTTGTCATCTGAATACCTTCCACCCCTTGGGGTGAAATTTCAGGGTTTAGTTTGTAAACTAGCATATTTTACATCTAGTAATTAAACCAGACCTGGTCTATGTTTTGTCCTTTTGGATATGAAATTCCTTTTTCAGAAGGCTTGTTTACCTTCAAGTGTAAACTCTGTTAATTCCAATGTTGTTACATTTGTTTTTCTTTCCCCACCCCCGATCCCCAGGCATGTGCCCTCTGCATTCAACTCTTGAGTTTATCTCAAGATGAACTTGGCATGACAGTTACTTCACACCCACTGCCAGGTTAAAAATAAATCTTAATATGATTACAGTGACAAATGCATAGTCAGTAGTGAAGATAACTAAAAAAAAAAAGAAAAGAAAAAGCATTGAAGTTTGGCTCTAGTCGTTTTGCAGGCTTTTGAAATTTGAAAGGTTCACATTATCTTTTTTCCCTGTATTTCCTCTCTGCAGCATTTACTCAGTTGTGGAAGGGGACTCAGGAGGTGATGAAGTAAAGTTTTGGTTGGCTGTTTCCATGATAGAGCCTTTCATGGCATAATCTGTAAACTGTGATGAAGCTCATGGACTTTGGGTCAAGCCAGTTGAAAAACCAAATACAGAAAACGCCCTGCAGACTCTTTGAATGCTGTATCTAGAAGTTAAATAAATGCTCTTAACTACAGCTGACGTTCCTGTGTTATCTAGTGGTGCTTAAACCTGGCTCCCTGCTCTCCTTCTGTTGTTTGGTCAGGGGAAAGCCTGGGTTGTTGATTATGTACAGACAAAACTGCTTTGCTTTTCATCGTGCAAGTAGCCTTATGACATTCAAACAAAATTCTTGTCTCGTCCTATGGCAAAATACATACAGTGTATTGTGTGTGCATATGATTGGGGGCGGGGAAAGAATATTATCATAATATGATGATGCATTTTGCATGAAGCTCTCCAGAATGCCTCATTTGAGCTTTTGCCATTGTAATTCCATGTATCATTTCAGTGTTAAGCAATGCCCCAGGGTCAGAAAAACCCCTAAGATGCAGCTGGTAGTTAACCTATGTGTCACTAGTCTGCACAGAGGATGTAAACCAGAACATTTCCATATGAATAACGCCATCTGTTTTTTAACTCCCTTTCATTTAGTTCTCAGCCTTCCCCTGTTACAGCCAGTGCCCTGTATCTTCTTTCAGTTTCTTGTCAGAACTGCCCAGTCACAGCCTTCATGACCCAGAGGGTCACAAACTAAGAAAGCATGTCTGGAGCTCACGTTGCCCAGAGCTGACGTAATGAGGAGGGAGAGCAGGGGAAAGTCGAGGCTTCAGTTTGAGAGACCCTAAATAGTGCCAGATGCTGGACTGACGGGATAGTTAGTAAGAAGTGTAGTAGTAGACCTGGGGAGGGGGAAAAGGGGGGACTAAGGTTTTTTTTTTCCTCAACCTGAGGATCCTACAGGCTTCCAAAGGCAGGTGTAGACCCCATGCACATTTAAAATATAACTTACTTAGTACTTAGAACATTTTGTTGGTCACTTTTTCAGGATACCTATAGATTGTGCATGTGATATTAGGTTTCATTAATCATAAACTCCAGAAGAGCTACTTCGGATTAATTTTCTTTTTTGCCCAATTTAAGTGAGATACAGTAATATGTAACACTACCTAGTTTGTATTTTCTTTTTGTCAGTTAAGACAGTGTTGTTTTTCAAGTGAAATGCTAGATTGCTAAAGTTTTTGAAGGATTTGTTTGCTTTTGAATAGGGAAAATGCTTTGTATAATGGATCCTAAATTTCAATCTTGGCCATGCTGATTTGTGTGGGATCAAGATTTTTAATTTTAAATAGTTTAATGAGGACCAGTGAGCCTCAGCTCTGTCCTGTTGGGAGCTGGTTATAGCATAAAAATGCTGTAAGATCCTTCAAGAGTAAGTAGGGTTCTCCTCCTCACTCTAAATGTTTTGAAGGTACCAGTCAGTGTTGGTTTTGATCATTGCCAACATTTGAAATCTCATTATTCCTATGTTGTTACTTTGTTAGATGTTAATTTTCCTGTATATAGAAGAGCTGCTACATATAGCAAGTTTTTTTGACCCTGCTTTTTGTCAGAGAGGAACATCTTCCAAAATGGCATTTTTAGATGAGTTATGAACACTAGGATGATTTTTAAGTAAGATACTGTGATT
This sequence comes from Aphelocoma coerulescens, assembly GCF_041296385.1. Taxonomy (NCBI): domain Eukaryota; kingdom Metazoa; phylum Chordata; class Aves; order Passeriformes; family Corvidae; genus Aphelocoma; species Aphelocoma coerulescens. The sequence goes on along the minus strand of NC_091014.1, from coordinate 46,502,201 downwards.
GTGTTAGCTGATGTAACTGTTTTGCTTTTTGACTTACGTGTTTGCAAGAAGACACTCAAGGCTTCCAGCAACCTTGCAGATACAAGCCTTGTTTAGCCTGCCTTAGTTTCCTCATAAGCAATACCAACACATTTCTTAAGGGCATGTTGTAAAAATAATGAACAGCTTCTGTATTATGCATACAGGAGCAAGAAAGTAAAGCTCCAGTGTCAAACCAGAGGGATTAAGGCAGTCCCAGGGGAATAAATTGAAGCTGCAGAAAAACATAACCCAGATGGTACCCGCCCTGCCTTTGGTAATAGGGAGCAGTGCCTGGAATGTCTGCAGTGAGAACTCCGTTGTCCTCTCTGTGTTGGTGCTGTTCACTCATGGCAAGGGGGGTTTCTGTCCTCTTTGTACTCCGGCAGGATTTCCGGGATGCTGTGTCGCACGCCTCTAGGCAACTTGGAAAGCCAGTGATTGAGGACAGAATCCTGAATCAGATCCTCTACTACCTACCTCAGCTCTACGAACTCAATCGGGACCTCCTGAGGGAACTGGAAGAGCGATTATCTCACTGGTGACTATCAATAAAGGGATTTCACTCCTTTGATGTTGAAATTTATCTGGGGGGCTTGCTTATGTGACTCCATGTGATGGTTTGACTCTTGTTTGTGTTTCATGTACCTTCCTAAATGTCAGAGTTTACTTTGGAAGTACAGGAGATGGTTTTTCATTTAGATGTGCTTTTTTTGTCATTTAGATGTATCCCAGAAGGTCCAGAAGGCATGCCAATGCATTTTTGTGGCAATCACACTTTTTATTTGAAATTTTGTTTTTAATTGAAAGTTCTGGTCCCTGCATGAGCATGATAAGTGCACTGATTTCATTAGGGAAAAAGGAGGCTGTTCTGAAGACTGGTTTGCATTTTAGCAGTAGTTTAGATCTATTGATCAGGCACAATGACGATTGATAGCCACAATGCCCTTGAAGACCATTCTCAATTACCACTGGTGGGTGGAGCTGTACAGAACCTACTGACAAGGCACTGCAATGGGTAAAGACTTGCTCTTGAGTTCGAAGTTTGAAGATCAGTTTCCTCAGAAATCCAACTTGAACTAAAGTGTTCAAACAGTTCAAGACCATTTTTAAAAGGCTGTGTATTAAGTGGCTGTATTAGTGTGTTGACATGTGCCTAATGAGGTTTTTCAGAATAGCAACTGAGATGGGTGCCTATCTGCTGTAAGCTTTTTGTTCAGAACATAAACTAGCACATCTTACTCTGTAAAAGAGAGATGTTTTGCTGTAGGGTTAAGATGTATGCTATTTTTAGCTCTAATTGCATCTTTTTTGTTGTTTCTAGGCTTGAGCATCAAAGAATTGCTGATATATTTGTTAAAAAGGGTCCCTACCTAAAGATGTATTCAACTTACATCAAAGAATTTGATAAAAACGTTGCATTATTAGATGAACAGTGTAAGAAGAATGCAGGATTTGCTTCAGTAGTCAAAGACTTCGAGGTACTGTATTCTTTTGTAATATATATCCTGTTTTGTGACTTCTTAGCAGTTGTGATCCTCTACTTCAGAAACTGTCCTCAATTTGTGTTTTGGTGGTGGGTTTTTTGCTGCAGTCTTGGCTTGAGACAGGAAGACAACAAGAGGCCTTTTGAAGGACTTGATATTTCAGATTCACGTTATTTTGAATGCAAACTCAAGATAATTAGCATTTTTGAAGCATGGATCTTTTAATTCTGTGTTGTCTTTAGAGGTGTGGATTAATTAAAAATTTGTAATGAGCACTCCAGTCTTCTCTGCCTTTTTGCCTAATGGACACTGACAGCGATCACAAAGGAGCATGTTTGCCCTTGCTGTCCTGTTTCCTTTATTTCTGGGAAGTTCCACCTCTGTTCCTCCTATGTCAAAGCACCTGTTTAGAATCTACAGAGTATGAGTGCTTACCCATGTCATTAACGCGTGGGTAATTTTGCATGCTGTCTTCCACATGGAAATGCTTGCTCTGTAGTGTGGTGCTTTACACTGTGTGGCAGTAGCACTTTTCAAAGATAAAAAGCTTATCCAGTGTAATCAGTAGTTGTTTTTAGGCATGTTTTCTTTTGCTGGAACCTTTGACTGCTGTGGAATTGGTACTTATTTTGGGCGTTTCTTTCAGATGAGCCCCCGCTGTGCTAGTCTGGCCCTCAAGCACTATCTGCTCAAGCCAGTTCAGAGGATTCCCCAATACAGGCTCCTGTTGACAGGTACAGTCAAGCTTTTTTGCAAGCTTAAGAAGCCAGTCTTCACAGCCCCCGGACACCTGTTTCTTCAGACAGTTGTATCCATCTGTAAAGTGTATTTATCTGACTTCAGATATGTGAGGCTTTCTTAAAACATGTTACAATATGTGGATCTCTTTTTAAAACATGACATGGGTTTAGAAGCTTTCCTTGTTCGTATTGATTGTGGTAAGATAGACAAGCAAAGTCATAATATTTCCAGCACTGTGGTGTGTTCTGATGGTAGATTCAACAGTACACAGAAAACATGAAACCTGTAGTGGTTTTTGCTTGAATCTGTGATAATAGAAGCCTGTCATTTCATTAGAGGCTTGGAATGCTCCTGTTCTGCTTTGGGTTTTGCTTTTTTGGTTTCTTTGGGGGGATAAGGGTTTAACAAATGAAAAAGGCAGTATGGAAAATTGGAGCAAGGAGAAGAAAGATATCTGTGCAACTGTGAACTTCTCTAAGTAGCTCCTCCATTTCTCCCCCACCCAGGTGTTTTGTCTATAAAATCCATTCTCTTTTAAAGGCAAAACATGTGTTTTTAATGCACACCAGTAAGTGCTTAAACTTGCTACCAGGGCCAGTGGAGGAGCTGATTTGAAACTAGAAAATCTGGGCTCTCTACTTTGCTCTGGCACTGGCATGTTTGGGTGACCTTGAGCAAGTCATCTCCATGATGTAGTGGGGTTTTTTGTCTGTAAAGGGAGGGCAGTGACAGAGGCCTCCTTTGTGAAGTATTTTGAGATGTGTTTTGTTGTAAGAGGGGGATGGCTCCTGTAAGGATTTGGAAATACTTAAGGCATTGTTTTTGAGAGCCATTGCTTCTTGATGAGCAATTTAAAAATAGCCTCTGTTTATGTAGTAACTGCAAAATAAAATGCTCTGTGACCTTTTTTTTTTTGGCTCTGTAGCAGCTCATTGGCATTTCCCCAGCAAGTACTTAGACTAGTGATGCTGTGGCAGATACAGACTTAAGTGTTATAGAGCAGTTACCAAGTTTTACCAAGTTATTAACGTTGACTTTTTCATTTTAATCATCTCATTAAACTCAAGGTGTTGAAAAAAGGGGAAGAATTCTTATTAAATGGAATACTCTATAGGGGACAATATTAATGATACTTAGTTGATGAAATCAACCCATAAAACAGCATTTGAGGACTTGCTTTATTTTAAAAGGATACTGACTTAAGGCGTGATATAGCTTGTTACACACTTCAAAATCAGCAGAGCCTTGGATAAGTTCAAAGGTTTTAATTGAAATAGAGTTTAGCTGAAAAGAGGATCAGGATGTAGCAAACACCATTGTTAACATACACAGCATGTATGTCAGGGTTGAGAGATGTCAGGGTTGGATGGCTCTGAAACAAATCTCAGATGCTGAGGGGGAATTCCTTGTGATGATTAGCTGCCACTGTGGCTTGGACAGACTATTTTAGACCTGAAAAAAGCCTCATCCTGTGCTAATGGGGTTTATTGTGGGTGTCCCCAGTCTGCAGACCTTACTGTGGCTACCCAGCTTTAAATACACCTGCAAATGCTGTTGAAAGGAATGGGATTGCTGCTGGCAAATTCAGAAAAGTAATTTTCTCTTGTTCTGTGTGAACAATAAAAGAGATCAGGCCAAGAATTTAATTACGCTGGGGCTGGAGAGTGTTATTTTGGATCTGTTTCATTTTCAGCTTGTTCAGTCTATCATGCATGTATGCTGTCTTTGAGTTCTGACTCTTCCATGTCTCTGTGGATGACCTATCTGCTTAGTTACCCTCCAAGAGCTCTGTGTAAGATTGAGCAATGCCTCTATAAATTTGTGCTATATGAACATCTGGAGGACATGGAAAACACTCGTATCTGTTGTTGCAGTGGGTGAGATGTAGCCATGGAGCAGCTGCCCAGGCCGCAGACGGGGGGATCTGTGGGGAGGAGGGCAAGAGCAGCGGAATGAAAATAATCCAGGAAACGAAGCTGTCAGGCCTGAGTCAGCAGGGATTTCTTCCTATTTAGATGTTCTGTGTCAGTGGGACAGCTTTGTACTGGTAACCTGCTGCTACTCGGTCACATCACAAGATTGTTGCTGTGCTTTGAAGTGGAGTTACTTTTGTGCTAACAAAAGCAGGAGCAGGTGGACTCAAATCAGCCAAGGAGAGGCACAGCTCAGCAGTGTTTCTGTTTAATTATACAGCTTCTCCAGCCCAGTAAGTGGACTTCCACTTCTTCACATACTGGCCCTGAGGTCTATACAGTAAATATTAGATAGCTTATGGGGGAGGTTAATTAGAGGCCTCTGATTTCTGAGAGCAGTGAAGGAGAGGTGATTCTTTTCTCCCAGAAACCTCTGATTTGAGTAGATGGCTTGAAGACTGTGCAATATGAACAGGCTCTTGATTGTCATAGGATAAGCCTCTCTCCTCTTTTTCACAACATAAGGTTGGCAGAGAGTGTCTTTTATTATCCTTAACAGGGTTATAGTGAGGGGAGGCTGAGTGGGATGAAAAATAAGCCTTCTTGCACTCTGCAGCTTTGCAGGTTGAAAATAGAGTTGTCAGACTCAAGGCCAGTTACATGTTGTGGAGCAATTGCTTTGCGTTGAATTTAATTACATTAGACAACCTAAGACAAAAAGTAGTTAATGATGCAGAAGATAATTTTAAGCAGAAGAGTGATAGCCACTGCCCCCAGCAAGTGGGAAGAGAGAATGAGGGGCTGCTGTAAGGTAGAAGTAGGCATAAGGAAATTTTCATAACAAAAACAGTACTAGTGTGCTTTTATGTTGATTTTCGTTGTGTTTTGGGGTATCCAGTAGAATTTAGAATTTCTGAAGGTATGATTAAGGTATTTCTAGTCTGAACAACAAAAGCACATTTCAGAGGGGAATTTTTGGGGTTTTTTTTTGCAAAGACATTAGATGCCATTTCACCTTAATATCTAACTTCTGTATTTATTTCATCTAGGAATAGTTTTGCAAAATTTTTACTGCAGCATTTTTCATGTCTGTGAAATCAGCTTGTCTGTAGAGCTTGTGCCAGTACCTCCAGAAAGCTGTTGTAAGCACAGAATTACCAGTGTGTATTCACAGAAGAGACTAAAAATATCTGTTCTGATGCTTCTCTGAAGCTGAATTTTAGCTGTGAACTGAGGTCCACTCACTAGATAAAGAGCATACTAAGATGAAAATTACCTATTTATTGCTTTCAGGATTTTACAGTTCTAAGTTTTATTGGCTGCTCCAGTTTTATAAGATAAAGGCTGCCTTCTGTTCTAAATACAGAATTTTAAATGAATGCAGTTACGTTAAAATCTCGATTTTCCCTCTTCTTTTCACTGATTATATAATTTAAAATGCTAGAAAATACCCATCCAAAAATGTGTTTGAGTGGTGGTGTTTTGGAAAACATGTTATAAAGCAAGAATATGCCAAGAAATAATTAGTTCCCGTCTTGGGTCTCTGGTTTTATGTTTCCAGTGCAATTACTTTGCATGTTAAATCTGATGTCTTCATGTACCAGGGACAGTGTCTTAGAGTGCCAGCTGTACATTTGCAGATGAGGAAATTATTCCCACCTTACCTCTTGTTCCCAGCCTGTAGAGGTGAGTGTGTGGTTTGGGACCCTTATTTCTATATAAGCTGTAGGGACTCATTTTTTATACTGGGAGATTCCCACTGGAGTCTTTTGTGCTGGCCCCAATGAAGATCAAGTTGCAATTGTAAAGCTTTAATTTGTTGGCTTAGTCGTGGAGTCCAAAGAGTGCTCTGCCTCAGCAGCATGGCACAGCTCCAGCTTGAGAGACCACCCATCCTCAGGCAGGGCAGGAGAGGGGAACTGGTGCTGTATCCGAGACAGGTTCCTCCAGGTTAAACCAAGTTAAACCCAGTATGAACTCTCCCAGTTCTTTACAAAATATCTCCTGTTACTTTTTTTCCCCCCCTCATACAGGCCTCTCACCAGCATAACCCAAGGTGAAGCAAGATTTAACTTTTTTTTAAAATGGAATATACATCCACCTAAATGTTGCATTGGAATGTCTGGTAGCTACTACAGCACAAGATTTTGAGGGACATGAAGGATGTGATATTGATGGAGTACAGCAAGAGTAGTGTTGGTGCCATGTCAGGCTTGTCTTAAAAGATCACATGTTAACCAGGGCCTGCTAATGATCAGGCAGAACTCTGAGGAGAGCAGAAAGCTGTGACTGTTCCCATGGCCCAGCCAATCTCACTTCCCAGAACTCCCTCCCAGCCGGTTCCTCTTCCTGCACCCCAACCTGCTCTTCGTGCTTCTTCTTTGGATCCTCCCTTAGGTCTCTGCCAAACAATAAAATGTCAGTGCCAAATGTTTCTCTTCCTGTAGTTCTGTCTTCCTCAAAGCTTTCACTAACTGTGACAAGTTCTCTCACTCTTCATAGCAATTCTACTGCAGAAACATGTTTCATAATTCTCTTTTAATTTTGCGCATAAGGAAAAGATTACAATACACTGAATGGTCTCTGAGGGGCACGCATGAAGCAAGACATCTTATGAAGGCAGGAACAATTGGCTCCTGATCCTTTTTGAATGAAAGAATGAATTTGGGTAGGGCAAGCATATGGGAGTTGAATTATTTCACTCCTACACGAAACTTGTACAACTGAGAAGCTAAAATTGAGTGCTTGCTACGTTACATGTGATTAGTTTTCATTAGATCTGCCAGAATGTTAATACTACATTTAAAAGGTAATTATAAATCAGTATTTGTTGCTTTTATCAATCTAATGTATATCTCTTGGAATGTTTCTGTTTTGGTTTCATTTTAAGGAGTTCGAAGTCGAAGCTTATAGAGAATAGATGGTTGATGTTTTACTGAGGATATATATATATTAATCTTTGACAGGGTATGGCACTTTTTGATGAACGAGGCTCTCAACCAGGGAATGGAAACTCGAGGGGGATGTTTTCTTGTATAGTCACACATTTGGAGTTAATTTTAGTGAAGTAAAATAGATTTTAAAACTTCTAAGGCTTTTAATGGATCGAGGGTGCCATCTTGTGGTTGTACTACATGTATGATTGAAAACAGAAAATGCCTATTTGGACATTGAAGGAAGTATGCTATTTTTATTACTGAAAAATATTAATCGTAATCAGGTCTTCTGTAACGGACTGCTTGTTTTATTAGCTCACACAGACTAGTTTAGGTGCTCAGACAAATATCTATAATCTTCAAAAGTTTTTGCATCAGCTTAAATGTAAATGACTGCAAGTATGTACTAATTTTTCACGTGCTTGTTTTTTTCTGGAATAATATATACAATATATCATTTTTCACTGGAGAAGACCAGTAACCTATCTCTTTGCTGATATACTTTCATTATGGAAATGCTAGTTTTCACTTTGTTATTACTTCAACAGATTTAAAAGATGAAGTAGTAGATCTTGGTAGATTAAGTAGTACATCTGAACAGCAGATTTCCAGGAAAAAGGTGGGGTTTACTACTTGCTGGTGTTGTTTATTTATTTAACAAAACTATATTATTTTTTTCTTCATACAGATTATTTAAAGAATCTTTTAGAAGACTCTGCAGACTATAGGGATACTCAAGGTAAATGTCTCTTTAAAGAAATAACAGCTTATGTACCAATGTTTCCAGATTTTAAATGCATGCAAAATGCCAAGTCAATAATAGAAATGTTTTCTATTTAGTTCTAAGTTTCTCAGCAGAGATATTAAAAGATTTCAAGCTTGTGTTTCAAAAAGATTTGGAGCTGGCAGTCATATCAGCTCACCCTTGAGTTGAAACCAAGAGATAAGAGTGAAATTCCACAGGCAGTTTGAACAGATATTTTGGGCACTGCCATTGAAAGGGACAGTCCCTTCCATCTGTAGACCTTTTGTGATAGGCAGCCTGCTCTCTCCAGCTACGAGCCTTTCTGGCCTCCTCCTCTCTCTTTGTGCCAGGACAAGCATCCATATGGCAGAAGTGAACAAGATCAAGGAGCTGCCATGGGTAATGTTTAACCTGAGGAGTTCTCCAGTATGACTTGTCAGAAGCAACACAAACACAAGTGACTTACACAAGGTTGCCTGCATGTGGGGAGAAAGGAGATCAGAGGAAGTGAAAAGGAATAAGTGAAAAGGAATAGTTGGTGATGAAGAGGACAGGACCCCCCATTTCATAGTAGTGCAGGATTTAGGTGGTTTAACTCAAGCGTATCAATGCAATGCACATTCAGGCCGTTTCCTTTTTCAGAGTGTGCCTCAGCAGTACAAAAAAAGCTCCCAGTCGATGTTTCCATTTCATTTGCATGAGATCCTGTCGCATTTGTGCAAGCCCATTACCTTTAGAAGGGTTGTGCAGATGTAGTTGATTGAACTTCAGTAAATGAGTGCCTTCTATGTACTGAGCCAAGTTTGCTTTGTCTGCTGGTACAATACCATGAAATACATGAGTAAATTTATTTCTTAGGACATTCAAACGTGTTTGAGTATGTTGAAGGTACAAGCCAAAAATATTTTAACTGATGGCTCTTCCAAGAGATAGAGAAGTTCATCTTGCACTTCTTATGGCTGTGAACAAAATAATACTTGGACTGCATATTAAATAGTTGACCACTTGAAAAGAGAGCAACCTAAATATATACTTCACTCTTTTTTTGTGGTTTCTCTAGCTTCTCTGTTTTTTGTAGTTATATCTTTCAGTGTCTTTCTTTCCCTTCTTTTATCAAAGGTAGAAGCTGAAGCTAACTTACAACAACTAAGTGTTAATTTGATATTTGACATATTTGATAGTGCATCTTAGAACCTGGGTAAGAAAAGAAGATCTAATCTTTACTCACCAAGATCTTTCTTGTAGTAATTAAGCTTAACTTAGTTCTGACTTTGCTTAGTTGTTTAATTCCACTGCGGGGGCTGGGAGTGAGGGGAAGGAGTGGAGAGGGAGACTAGGTTTGGTTGTGATTAGTACTCTTGGAAAAAAACCCAAATAGCACAATTCTTCTTGCTGACCTTCATTTGAATACATTACTTCAGCTAAGTGGTATAAGTGGAATGCTCTTCCCTGCCAAAAAGCACTTTGTTTATGGACTTTGACCCTATAGATTATTTTATGTTGTTGTTTAGATTCATTTAGTCTTGGCTGTATAAGTAGTCCTGAGATCCTGGAACTTTCCCTTCAATAGCCAGCAAGTTTTATCATTTTCTCTAAAATTCTTCGATCTTGCTTGAAGTCAATGAATAAAATGTTAAGGTTTTAACAGTAACTGAGAGATGAAGGAAAGTATAACAGAGAATTAGGTAGTCATTCCTATCTTTGTGAATTTAGCTGAATTTCACTTCATCTTCTTCCACGTGCGTGGGAGCTGGGGAGTGTTTTGCCTGAAGCAGCTCCAACATTTTCTATAAGAGACCACCAGCTATTTTTCAGCAGGCTCGCTTGATACTGTGACATCTATATCTAAACTTAAATTTCAATCAAATGCTTGATATGTGCTATGTATTTTAGGTGTTTCACTCTGTGCTTGCATCACCTTGGTTTGTGACAATCTTGCACAAAAATTCACCTTTGATTGGCTTAGGAGGAGCTTTTTGTTCACGTCTGTTTAGTTTCTCATATAGCTTCATGACCTTCTGAATCTTTCAGTTCAGAAAGCTGTATCTTTTAATATACTTCCTTTCTGAATATGACTCAACAATAAAGGAAGTATATGCATTCTGCATTACTAACACTCTAATGATTATCTAGGAAAAAAACCCGAGGCTTTGGTTTTACCTGGTTTGGTAGGTTTCTCTGTGGACTTTTAACCAAATGTACTCTTTTTTTTAAGTGATTGACTGTAATTCAATTACTCAGAAGGTGCTAAATGCTTTAGAGACTACATTTTATCAGAACAGTTGTCACAGCTTTCAGTTAAGTAAGTGTCTTTTTTCTACTTAAGTAAATTGCAGGTTTTTGCATAAGATCCTTGTATGGCATGGATCTTTGGACTGGACTCTCACTGTGTTCACATAATCATTTTATATAACTGCTTTTTGCACTCACACCTTAGCATATATTACAGTTGAGTTGCTGGTTATTAAATATCAGTACTTAATAAAATTGCTTATATCTGGTAACTTTTCTTTCAGAGATTTATTTTTCTTCTGGTATTACAAGTTTGAAATTTAGAAATTTGAACTTTACTGTTATCTTGCGGTACAGCAAAACTAAAGGCAGAAGAAAGAAATGGCAGAGATTTATATAATTTTTCTAGGTAGTCTTCCATGACTGGCAGTGATGGCAGTTGGGGAAAATGGTAAAAACTTAGTCCATACACAGTCTCTGTTAAAATGTTGTTAACTTTTCTGCTGTTGAGTAAGTACTTTGTTGTGTGAGAAACTGGAATTCAGTTTTGCCTGTGGACTGTTTTGAGTAGTTGTAAGAAATAATTGACACTGTTGGTTGAAGCAATGACTTGTTAGGGCATACTTACTAAAAACCATGATCCAAAGACTCTGGGATTTATGGGAAGTGCTCCTGTAGGCAGTGACTGTACAATAAGGTCCTTCAATCTTGGAATGATGTGGAAATGCAGTATGGTATCTGTGCTTTGCATTATACCAATGCTAACTGGTCTGTATAACCAAAACATCATTCCTTCATCTTTCAGATGCTTTAGCTGTTGTCATAGAAGTTGCAAACCATGCCAATGACATCATGAAGCAAGGAGTAAGTATTTTGCCTTATGAAGCTGCTTGATTAAAGCTTTCTCTCTCTCTCTGTCTCTCTCTTTCTTTTCCTTAAAAAAGTCATGAATGCAAGGGCAAGTACTTACCTTCTGCTTTTTTCCTCCATAGGATAACTTTCAGAAACTCATGCAGATCCAGTACAGTTTAAATGGGCACCATGAGATCGTACAGCCAGGAAGGGTAGGTGCTGCACATGGCCTTCAGCACACTGCAGTGAAAGTGCAGTGAAAGCGATGATGATATGCAAGCAAACACTAATGCTGGAATATACCAAGAAGAAAATTGGTCCATTGCTTCATTATTAGGCTCTAATTGTCAGATAAATACTGCCTCTCAATATGTATGGAGGTTTTTTTTAGATGTTTATCTGATGGAAACTTAGAATTTTTAGAATATGATTCCTTGCTAGATCTTGCAGGCATGTTTTTGTCCTCAAGCTTAACCTTGTATTTGTCATGGTTTCAAGTGCAGCCTGGAAAACTGTAATGCAGTCATCCATACTCACTCTTAGAGAAACCTAAGGATAAACAGCTTTTCTCAGAGAGGGATCCTTGAATCCCAAAACTTGTATAGCACTTCTAGTGTAGTAATAATAATCATAATCATGATAATAGTTATGAAAAAGTCAGCTCATTTGCATGGCTTGTGCCCTAAAGCATTTCTTGCTTTAATTTACTAGGTCTTTTTGAAAGAGGGAACACTTATGAAGCTGTCACGGAAGGTCATGCAGCCACGAATGTTTTTTCTGGTGAGATACTGTGTATGTTGCTATATGCCTTACACTAGTGTAATTTTAAGTTAAAACATCACACTGCAAACATAACTAATAACTGCAGATAGTAGAAAAAATTACTAATTGTTGCTGTTCTATTCAGTCAGTTCTAATTTAGAGATATTACCTGTGTCATATGCACTAATTTTAATGGAAAACCATTTCTCACTAAAATGTATTATTTTGAACAACATTTAAAATCTGAGAGTTTTCATGAGAAGACATCTGTGGTACTGTGGAAAGTAACACAGTTACTCCATCCCTCTTAGCTGTACCAGATCTTAAAACCTAGAACTCGCGTTACTGCTACTGCACCCTTCCCTCCCTCCTTTCCTTCCTCCAATCTCCCTCCTCCTTTCTCCTTCCCCTTGCAGGAGCCCACTTGCATCCCGAGCAGAGCACTGGGTGGAAGTTAAATACTGGGTTCTCTTCCTGTCTCTGCTACTGCTTTGTTTTGAAACTTCTGTGCATCTCTGAAGTTTCTGTCTCCACTTGAACCTTTTGTTTATCTCTTCTATTTAGACAGTAAAGCAGCTGTTATCCTGTAATTTATGGCATTATTGGTTCACAGTCCTGGCTGAATTCTGTCTTGTCGTCTTGTAGTTCTTCTTATGAAGAAATACTTCCCTAGGCAGTCCTGGAGCATGTATTATATCAGTTATGGAAATACTCTCAAAAGTCTGGTGCTATCTCAAGCTTCACAAACCAGATATTACTAATTTCAGTGTCTCTATCTTGCATTTTCTTTGTTTTGCTTTATGGGGCAAGGGGTTTCTTTGGTTTGGGGTTTTTTTTAGATTTAAATGGTACAGGCTAGCATTTATACTGTTAGACACAGTGATTTTCGATTTATCATGCAGTGGATATTTAGTAAGGCTCCTGAAGCATTTGATTATTTTGCAAAGAATTGCATAGCAAAAACTTACGAGACACTTCAGGTTTTGGTATTTGTTTATGTGCAGTATATGAAGTTTGGATCCATGTGTTGAACAGCACAGAAAATAACAAAGTCTTAGTAACTGTTCAGTAAGTGCACTGAACAAATCTGAGTCTGGTAGACTAGGAAATAAACAGTAGATGCACTTTAAACTGGTAAAATTCACAAGGTAAGGTTAAGTCTGTCCTTAAAAATTGCTAATCCATTCTGCTATCTCCTAGTTTCTGGATTGCTCTGATTTGTTTGAATTTTTAATTCTAATATTCTTTTAAAGTAGTTTGCTATATTATGTACCTGTGTACACGAGAAACATTTTTGTCCCTTTTGACAGTCTGTTCTTTGATATCCATGCACTGTTTACTTGTGCCAAATGTATATTTACACAAGGAGGCTATAAATAGATACCTGTTGTTATCTGCCTATTGTTATACATGAAAATGTTTCTTGGATTCTAAGTGGAGTAGTAGGAAGAAGAGGATGCCCTTCTGGACAGTTATCTCAGTGCTGTAGGAGTTCTGTACTTCCAGTAAAATGCATCTGAAATTATCTGTCTTTTAACAACTTTAGTCATTAAAAAGCATCCTGTATTACAGTTCAATGATGCCCTGTTGTATACTACTCCAGTTCAGTCAGGAATGTATAAACTCAACAACATGCTGTCGTTGGCTGGAATGAAGGTGAGTCACTATTTAAAGTGAGCCTTTCTCCCAAATCTACCTAAATTCAGGCCTTCAAATTTTGAAAACGCAACATGTTTACTGTTGGCAAGATATATTAAATATGCTTATGTTCCAGAGCAATCCTACAGGCTTAATGTTCTTTGCATAATGTGGCCTGTGGGATTGCTGTCTAGGTTTCCCTAAACAATTTTTTGCCACAGGATCATCTTGGCTGCATTTCACCCAGTGTTATCCTACTCTGGAACAGTCTACCTGCTTATTTTTTGTATTGTATTTTGTTGAGACTGCCTCACTTCTGCCTTTTCACTGCTTTTTATTGCTCACACCCAGAGATTAGGCATCTTTGCCTGGTAAGATCCTGGTGGATCAGTTCTCTGTGGTTTACAGAGATTTGCTAACTGTGAGGGAAGATACAGGTTTTCTTCCTGAGCCCTTGTGAAGAGCAGCAAAGTTAAGCCCTGAGCCCTGCTGGGTAATGATACGGGACATACACGCCATATAATGACCCAGTCACTGACATGACAGTTAATGGGAACAGCAAATCCTTGCCTTGGGAATCATTGTCTCCAGTCCTGTCAGAAAAAATCACCAAGTCCAGTTGCAGTGCAGATCTGGCACTCGGGTCCGAAGTTTTGCAGGCAGAGCTACAAAATCTCTTTTGCCAGCAGATGTCTTGCAGTGGCTCAGACCCACCCTTGACTTTTAAGCCCCCTTAGGGTTGAAATTTGGTAGCTTGAAGGATCAACAGGGTAGTGCAGCCCTTGCCCACTCTGGGGTACACCAGTGGGCTACATCTCATCCTGCAGCAGCAGCAGTGCCTTTTCTTGCCCAGTGCAGGAGGTGCTCACAAGGCAACATGCCTGGGCATGTATGGAAGGTGTCTGACAGCTCTTGAGCTTTGTTCCCCCTGTACATCTCCAGTGTTTGTATGAGAACCAGTGAAATAAAAGGATGAGCTGCATGTAATCTTAGTGTAGCTGGGCCCTCTGGACTGATACATGATTTCCTATTTCTGAGTATTTTCTCTCCAGTGTACCCTCTCTGCAATAAAAATGTAAGAGATTTTACAGGAAATAAAATCAAAGCAACAACAAAAGTACCATTTCAGTTTGAATGTGAAGTTTTCTCTCTCGGCTGAAGGTTAAGAAGCCAACCCAGGAAGCATATCAGAATGAACTGAACATTGAAAGTGTAGAGAGATCCTTCATTCTTTCAGCGAGGTAAGTCTTTCAAATGAGCAATGATTTTAAAACTGTGTGATTTCAAACAGACCACACAAGCTTTTTAGAGCTTGTTTTGCACTTAGTGTAATGAAAAGTTACCCTTGGCTAGAGTGGTTACAGAATAGAGGGGATCAGTAAATCAGAGTGAATAAAACCTTTGTTTGGTTCCTCTTTTTCACCTTAGCTACACCTTCAGAAACTTCAAGCAAATTGAAATACTACCCTTGCACTGCCTTTCCTTGAGAGGGTTTCAATTCCCTTTAGGCTTTGCTTTCCAGTACTTTTTTGGTCTTCTAAAATTACTGATGTGTTCTATGTTACCAAATTCTCTATGTAACAGCAAAAGGATATGTGGTCACTAAGCCCAGGCAGATCTGGTCACCTTCACTGAGATGCCTTTAGGCCTGGTTTTGTGGGTTGTTGTTTTTATGGTGCTTGAGTTGAAGTTTTATATGTTCTGACACTTGTGGCAGTGCTGATACCAATGAAGAAAGACATGTTTTCTCTTTTATTTAGCAGAGCTGAGCAAGAGCAGACTGCTGCTTTTTGTGTGACCTTGTAAATACTGACATGAGATAGCACAAAGATAGCAGTATCTGTAGCTGAGGGGTAGACCAAGGTTAACATTGTCAAAGAAGCCAAAGGAAGTAGCCCAATTGTCAGAGCAGTAGTTATTTATAACAACACACTTGAAATGAGTAATTCTGTATTTCTTCACCAGATTTAAATGTTTGTTATAGTTCTTCTGCTCACTAGGGAAGAAAAATGCATTCACAGTTTAGGGGATGATTGTGCTCCAGTGTAATATGAACAGGTCTGTGCTGCTTAGGTGCCTTGGTGACGACTGGATGTCACACAGACACATGAAGGCATTCAAGGGATGGCAGTAGGCCATGTGGATTTATCTCTGCTTGATTTGAAACAGTATTTCACTTTTATTCCCCTTGTTTTAAAAAATTGAAAAAAAATAATTGGAACTTCTGAAAATGTTATCATCTTAACATACAAGCTACCCATTTTCCACAAAACAGGACAGACTAGTCTTTTTGATGAACTGATTAAGTCGTAGATTAAAAGCAACTCCTGGGGAAGATGTGCTGGTCTGTAGGGGAAAACCCCTATATATAATTTTCTCATCGAATTTGGCATAGTTTGTAACATGCTTTTGTCTTAACCTTGAAATTGCTGGAATTAACCTCATATTACCAACTAAGGCTGCTACGGTTGGTTTTTGTTTAGTGTTGTTGATGTTGCATCTTTGGGGAGCATTCAGCTCTGTTATTTTTATACTTGCTGGAAGCCATGTGTGTGCAAGAGCCCTAAGTTACACAACAGTGACAAACAGAGGTTGCATTTACATGACACCAAGGAGGTGCTGGAGGCCCCAGATGTAAATGACAGTTTTCAGATTGTTTTCTGTCTGTCACCAGAACTGGGCCTGTTGTGGGGTAGGAGGGAAGCAATTGAAAAACACTACCAGCAACAGGTGCTTGCTTACATTTTTCCCAGTTAACTATGTTGTTCCTATTGATAAATATTCTAAATGAGAATTTGTATCTTGTCAACCCAGGCTACATCTTCCTTTGAATGATGCCTCATTCTAACAGCTTATTGGGTCCTATATGGTTAAAAAAAAAAAAATCTTAATTTCAAAACTGTTCAAGTTAGTTTTAAAGACACTGGAGACAAATTTCATTTCTGTGGGTTTTTTTCAAATAATAAGCACTATGTGGAGTGTACACCAAAGAAGAGATTCTGAAATGATCCTGGGAGCAGAGACAGGGAAGTGAAAAATTGTTAGTAATAAAAAGTAGGCCAGTTAATAACAGAAATATGGATTAATGCCTAGACAAGATTCTTTGTCACTTCAGGTTCACTTTTACTGACTGCATTAGTATTCTGCTTTATCTAGTCTGGGTTGAGCTTTCAGTTTTGCTGGGATATCTGTAGGAATGTGAATTGTTTTTCATAGTACAATGCAGAATTGTACTAGAAATCTCTTAATCAGAAAAACAAGTTTGTGCATCTACAAGATACAGCACTGTACAGGAGGAAAGCTTTGGTCCTGGAAACAACCATCATGCCAGCCTGACGTGGTCTGGCCCCTCAGTAAGGCTGGTGAAGAGCTACCCTGGGCAGATAGATACAGCTGCATCTCTTCCTGTCCTAGCTAAGAATAGTCAGGCAAGACTGGCTCAGCTGGGAGAGGTGCCCTAAGACTCTGATCCTGGAAACCAGAGGGACATGCTTCTGAGTGTCCTCCTGGGGCCACTGAGCTGTTTAGCTCCACTGAGCAGCTGGATGTGTGTCCCCAGCACACACATTTGCCCGTAGTAGCCATTGCTGGGGTTCTCTGCAGTCCTTTTGAAGGACTTTTGAAGCTTTCTACTGTTATGTTAAATCTTAAATGAATAAATAAAAATAACAGTGTTTAAAAACCCAAGAAACCTCTGCAATTTTAGGAAACAAAATCTTTTTTTTTTTTTTTTTGGAAGGATGCAACAAATACTGGACCTGCAGCAAGGGAAGTGGTAGGGCTGGGCAGCTGTTGGGGATGGCTGCAGTGACAGCAGAAGAAACTGCTGACTTTGCTGCAGCAAACCATTACATCAGTTACCAGTGGCACCACCTTTGCTCTTAAGTTCTGAAGGATTGTAAGCAATCCTAAAGGCTTCTACTGGCAAACCTACCAAGCAGGAGCTTCCTAGTGAAATACTAGGGTGTAAGCCTGTAGCTCACTGCGCAAGCTGCTCCATACAGAGCAGTCCCCACGTGATTGGGGGGTAGTGGTGGTGCGTAATCTCCAAAACCTGTGCCAACTTTAAATTTAATTAACTAATACAGTTAGAGGAATCTAATTAAATGTAACCGGATTTTGAAAAAGCCAAAGGACTTGATTAGAGTTATGAATATTACGTAGTTAATGCAGACCAGTTGTTCTTTCCTGTTGAGGCAAAGGTAAATAGACTGAACAAAATGTTCCACTCAGAATGTGAGATATTGGGACAGACACTGATGCGTTGCTTGGCCTTTGCTTGTATCTTATCTCTTCTCCTTTTGTTCTGATTTTGTTGCTGTGTGTGCTAGATCTTTAGTTTTTTTTTACTTGTGCCTTTGCATTTACCTTACCAGATTTATCCTCTCTGATTCATCATAGTACTCAGTTTCATCCCATTCAAACCCCCCATTCAAAGTATTTTCCCTAAAGGTTCAAAGGTGATGAAAGCTTCTAAATTCACCTACAAAACCATTAAATAATAATTGGTGTCAGACCTCATTTGTGTAAGTCATTGCTTTCCTCTTCCCTGACTTTCCTTTCTATATATTTGTATTCAATTCCTTGGTTTAAAGAAATTAATTTATTTGATACCAATTAAAAAGTGGGGAATAGAAAAAAATGTTGGGAGTGGCTTCTTGTTTAGATTTTAGAAGCCCTTTTTAAGTTGGCATGACATCTTAAACAGTAGCTGTTCCTCTGCTGCAAAACTGCTTCATCCTTCCTCAGAGCCTTCTCTGTGTTGCACAAGTAGTTGTTCAGCTGTGTGATGAATTTACCTAGTCGGTAAATTGATCCAGAGGAAGGGCAGGCTGATGGCTTGCTTTAATATGGATTTGTTTCCCAATCCAGCCCACTGCATAACTCTGTATGTTCTGGCACAAGAGTGAAAATGAGACCTAGTGGCTGAGAGAAAGGATAGTAGGCTGCCCTTTGCAGCAGGAACAGCATGGATTTATGAAAATGGTGTTGTGCCCATGGCCAGAGGAGGTGCTTTGGCACTGCACATAATCCAGTATAGCTGCAGGGTCCTGCTGTGGCAGGTACTGCTTGTGCTCTCTGCTCCTCCTGCCATGCCACTCCAGCCTAATGCTTTCCTTGCACTTGATTAGTGATCCACCAGCTGGGGGATAAAGAGATGGAGTAAGCTTATCTGTTTATCTCTTTGAGTTAGCTCATCCAATGGAGACATTTTGGAAAAAAAATAATTATTTGAAAGTAGCATGACCTGGTAGGAGCAAATAGTTAGGAGCACAAGGCAGAAGAAGAGTCAGTGTGTTTTTATCTGACAGAAGCGTGGAGTTTCACAGGATTGGGTACAACAAACTGCACTCTGACACAGAAGGAAGTGGGCAGAAAAAAGGTTTGTTGAAATTTCAGGTTGCTTTCAAGAGGAATCGCCCATGCCTTTGTTCTGGGAGCATCATTTAAACAAGTGTTACCCAGGCTATTCAAGGGTGGGGAAGGAGGGGGAAGCAATGACAGACAAGCCTTGAAATAATCACAGGGATTTTGGAAGGAGGAAAGGGAAGGAGGGAATCCACATGACAGCAACAGACACAGAAATCTTTTTTAGTATTAGTCAACATAAATAACACCGTGCCAAAGGTTAAAAAATAACGCCAGTTTCAGTAGGAGTTGTAGATGGTCTATAAAGTGAAATTGCAAAAGAGTTACTCCAGTGTACAATAAAGTTAATGGAATTCTAATCAACACTTGCTTCTTAGTTTTAAATGTTAATAATAATGAATTGCTTTTGTGGGTTTTTTACTCCAACAGTTCTGCTACAGAAAGAGATGAGTGGTTAGAAGCTATCTCCAAGTCGATTGAAGAATATACAAAAAAGAGAATCACATTTAATCCAAGCAAAAGCCTTGAAGAGGTATATCCCACCATTATTGTTGGTTTGTTCCCTGTTTGAATATAAAATATCCTCACAGGTGTTCAGAGAAACTAGGTATTTCATGACAAGTAATAAATGGTAAATAATTGAACAGATGGTAGAACAGAATATTTCATAACATTATCTACTTGATAAATTTAAAATTTTCTTCAAAAAAACCCAATCACAGTTCTCTCTGTAGCCTTGTGCACAGAAAGATGAAATTAAAAGATTTTAAAATAAAGCAGCTATTGATCCCAGTAGGCTGGTAAAGCTTGAAAGTCAGTAAATGCATCTCTGTTGTCAGGCTTGCATTATAATGGTCACTGATGAAATAGCAGATAACATTTAAGACCATGACAATGTATCAAAGAAGGCTTTCAAACACCATTAGCATTATCCTATAATCACTGATGAATCCTAGGCTTATTTCTCCTCACTGAATATAATGATATCGTGCCTATGTTCTCTCAGGCAGATCCAGAGAAACAAGAAGAAGACAGCCCTCTGGGATCAAAGGCTCCCATCTGGATCCCTGACACGAGAGCCACCATGTGCATGATCTGTACGAGTGAATTCACGCTGACATGGAGAAGGCACCACTGCAGGGCATGTGGAAAGGTTGGGTATTTTGTGGTTACCTTTTCTGTCAGTCATTCATGTTCCTTGTGTGACATTCAGGTGGAGCCTCATCACCCCAACTACTCTTCTAAGCAGCTCTGTACTCTGACATAATTATGTGGGTTAGAACCAACATGTTCAGGTTGGTGGTTTGGGGGCTGGGGCTTTGATTTTTTGGACTGGTGTTATGACAGACCAGTATTTAACCTTCAACATGCTACATGTTATTTATTTTGCATTCCAGAATGCTATTTAGGGTTGCTTTTGCAATTCCATAATACCCACAAATGTTAGCTGAAATGAAGAAATATCTTCCTCACTAATATTCATAAGATAATGATTTTCTATTTTAAGTTAGTACCAATCTTGTTTTATATTTTACACTTACGAAAACTGTATCTAATAAACGTTGTCTTTCTTGTTTAATCCGGTGAGAATACAAAATTAGAGTGCAATGCAGTTGAGACATCTGTGTTGTAAAGAAATCATCAAAAGAGCAATGGCTTTTTAGCTATTTCAAGAAGTTGTGATTGAAACAGTTCAGTAACACAGTAGGCTTGTTCTGTTTTTTATGGATCATTAATGTTGGCTTATTGATTCATAATTCACTGATTTTTTTTTCTTAATATTTAAATTTTTATCATTTAGAGGAGGAAAGGACAGCATGTTGAACATAAAGACACAGGAAAAAAGCCAAGATCTTAGGCAGTATTTCACAGTGCAATTGTTTTATTTCAGGTTTTTATGGGCTTAACAGTGATGAAGTGAATGTCTTTGAGAATTTGGTGATTTACAGGTGCACATCATGTACAATAATGCTTTTATCTGTTTCTGTCTGTTTCCAGATTGTCTGTCAAGCTTGTTCATCAAACAAACATGGCTTAGACTACATGAAAAACCAGCCAGCAAGAGTATGTGATCATTGCTTCAGGGAGCTACAAAAGCAAGGTAAAGAAAATCTTCACAAACTGTCTTACTTTTATTAACACGGTATGTCTGCATCTCATCTTTACTGCTGGGTTCAAGTGCTTAATTCTGCTTGTGCCTGAGAAATGATAGGCATCTGAGATTCTAAGATGCCAAACAAGTTTCTGTGGAGCAAGCTAGGAAATGAATTTGCAATGCATTGGCTCTTCCTTTCCAGAAACATGTATGCCTTTACCCTGTGGTAATGACAAGTAGCTTATGCTGCTTTCCTTTTTGATGAGTGTTACATTGCTTTTCATTAATCACAGGGTGCAAGTGTACATTAGACTCCTTGCAGCTTATCCTGACCTCTCCCAGTGGGTTCATGTGTACTTTTATGCTCTGTAGCTTGTATATGTGTAAACTTCATTTTTGCCAGCTAAGCTGCTGAGGTGTGGCTGAAGGTCCGGGGCTCTGTAAAGACATAGGCCTGAATCTTTCTGAAGCTGAGTCTCTTCAGTTCTATAAACTGGCCTCAAGCCACTCTCAAGCTTCAGCTCATATGGAATTCAAGGATTTGGCATATCTGTACCTCAGTTCTGAAAGCAAACTCCTAACTGTTGCCTACTGAGCACTGGCAACATGGATTCAACATAAAACACCACAGCTAGAGCAGTTTCATTGAAACACTTTCAGAGAATGTGGTGCCTAGTGGAAAGCAATGGCTGGACAGCCTAATGGTAATAACATTTGCTTAGAGAGGAGGTCCAGTGTCAGTATCCTCATCCTGAGAAAACTCTAATGTGTCTCTTTCACGGAGCTTCATATCACTATGCAGAAGCAAATGTAAAATCAGTGGAAACACCTCCCAGTAAGATGGGAATCCAGTCCCATCTCACAGGACTTGCTGTGAATTAAGTCGAAATACTTGAGTATAAAGTACACAAATGAGCTGTGAACAGACTGAAAGAGCTCGCTGCCCTTCCCTTGGCAGAGGCTCCAGTGGTATCTAGGCTCTAGGGTATCAGGAAATCTGTAGTGCCCAGAGAAATAATAAAGCTATGGATCCCAGCATGCCGGGGGTGACATTTCTCATGGGGATGCAGAAAGGAGCATGGATAACCCTGGAAATGACAGCGTGAGCCTGCGGTGAGGGGGACGGCCGTTGTCTGAAGCACCTGCAGGTGTGTGCGCTGGGCACTAGAGGCTGCTGTGCTGCAGGCAATTGCAGCTGCCTTTAGCTGGGAAAAGGGCTGGGGAGCAGGTGCAGTACAGCTGGCAAACCCATTGCTCTCCTGCTCTGCTCATTATTTCAGAGGCTCAGCGAGTTCAGGAACAACTCTAGAAATAGTCTTTATGAAACCACCAGGTTTTCTAGGTGCAGCTGTAAAAAAAGTGGTGAGTGTTGCTAGAAAAAGGGGTTTTGAAGAAGTGAAGTGTTGCAGAAGTCTTCCAAGAGCAATGAAGTAACTGCTGTGGCAGTGGAGAAGGCACGTTCTGGGAGATGGGAACGCCAGAAGTGTGTGTGTGCTGGAAGAGGAACATCTCTATTGAATAAGGTTGAGAAGTTAACAGATGTAGAGAATTGAAAGACAGAGACAAAGTACCGACAGCAGAGGACAGCTGTAAAAATTGGATGTGATTTTTAAGACTTAATTTTATGAGAAAAGGCAGTTCAACAACAAGAAAACAGACTTTGAAAACAAACAAGATCAATTTGTTTAGTTTTAAACTTCTTGTGGTTTTTTAGTATGATTGTGATTTGGGGAATTCTAACTCGTGGTGTTGATGATAACACTGAAAAGTTAATTCAGTGCTGAATTTAACATGATTAGGTGTTACTATTGCAGCACTGTAATCTGAATAAAAATGCCAGCTGTTTCTAAGAAGAAAAGTCCAAGAATGAATTGCCTGTGTTTAGTCTTCTGTGACATGAAATCAATATATTCATCCTGTGCATTTTAGATAACCAGTGCACTCCTAAGAGTGGATCCCCAGTCAACCATAAATCTCCATCAAGTGCCTTGTCTACAGTATTACAAAGTATTCCCTCTGGAAGAAAGCAGAAAAAAATTCCTGCAGCCCTCAAAGAAGTAAGTGTTTTATTGGTCAAAAGTGGTGCTTTTTTGGTATTATATCATCAATATTAAGAGTAGAAAAAAAGTTATTTTAACCATCTTACCTAGAATCAAAAGTCAAAATGTGTCTCTAACTGTGGTTTGGGCCTTAGTTTTAAATAGGCTGGGACATGCAGTGTGTAACATTCATAAAACACCTGTGAGACTGTGATTCAGAGATATAGTTGAAATTGTAATTTCTTGCACAATTCAGGGAAACACAGAAAACTGTGTTTCCCTGAATTGTGATTTACCTCTGTACCAACAGTCAGTGACAGGACGCCTACACCAACTCAACTCTTGGTTTATGATTAGAAAAGGTAGAGTGAAACCCTGCTTACTGTAGGTCTTGGGAGTGGGAAGTGATTTTTCTCAGCATCAGGTTTGCTGATGACACCAAGCTGTGTGTTGCAGTTGACACACTGGAGGGAAGGGATGCCATCCAGAGGGACCTGGATAGGCATGTAAGGTGGGTCTATGTGAACCTCATGAAATTCAACAAGGCCAAGCACAAGGTCCTGCTTGTTTGTCGGGGAAATCCCAAGCACAAATACAGGCTGAGTGGAGAATGGATTGAGGTTAGCCCTGGGGAGAAAGACCTGGGGGTATTTGTGGGTGAAAAGATCAACATAACTCAGCAATGTGCACTTGCAGGCCAGAAGACCAACTCTGTCCTGGGCTGCATCCAAAGCAGCATGGCCAGCAGGGCAAGGGAAGTGATTCTGCCTCTCTACTCCGCTCTGGTGAGACCCCACCTGCAGTACTGCTCTGGGGTCCCCAACATAATAATGACATGGACCTGTTGGAACAAGTCCAGAGGAGGGCTGCTAAGTTGAGGGAGGGCTGCAGCACCTCTCCTAATACTGAGAGACTTGGGATTGTTCAGTCTGGAAAAGAGAAGGCTCCAGGGAGATTTTGGAGGAGCCTTCCAGTACCAGAAGAGAGGCCTACAAGAAAGTTGGAGAGGGACCTATTACAAGGGCATGTAGTGATAGGACATGGGGGACCCCTCATAAGTTGAAGGGGAGGGTAAGTTTAGATATTAGGAAGAAATTCTTTACTGTAAGGGTGGTGAGGAACTCGAACAGGTTACCCAGAAAGGTTGTGGACTCTCCATCCCTGGCAGTGTTCAAGACCAGACTAGACGGGGCATTGAGCCATCTATTGTGAATGCTGAAGAGCAGGAGCAGAGGAATTTTCCAGCTGCTGAAGCATTTAGTGAAGTTTTCCTTTCTCATGCTTTAGCTGAGAAACAGTGGAAGACGGTTCTGTAAACCAGCTCTCTATCTCACACCTGCACGGACTTATTCTGGTTTGCTGGGAAAATATTTTGGAAATGGGTGTTATGCTGTTCAGCCAATCCCTCTGGGAGGTGGATGGTCAAGCTTCCAATGGTTTTATGCCATCCTTGCGAACAAAGCTATGTAAGCTGAATTATATAATTAAATATAGCCATTTCTGGCCTTTGAACTCCATCCTGGACTTGTGTCGTTTCTCGCCGTCCCTGGGGACAACAGCAACAATCTATGGTCTAGGGAAAGGTGTCCCTGCCCATGACAGGGGAGTTGGAATGAGATGATCTTTAAGGGCCCTTCCAACCCAAACCACCCAGTGGTTCTATGATTCTTCTTATATAAGAATGTGTGTTCTCCAGCTGTACATGCTGCTCAGTGTTCCAGCTCTCTCTTGTCCTGTTGCATCCAATTTAAGTTCCAACCTTTAGTGACTGTGGAAACCTCTCTTCCAGACCAGATAGATGGTAGCAGACAAAATAATTTTTCTTTCATCCATCTGAGTTAGTGAGCAACATTAACCTGAGATCAGGGAAGAATTTGAGTCTCTGCCAGGCAGGGCTCTGGAAATCTGTTAAAAAAAAAAACTGTACTGTGAAAACTTGTACTGTTAACGGTTTGTTGATTCGTTTTGTTTTTCCTCTTCAGGTTTCAGCAAATACAGAAGACTCTACAATGAGTGGCTACCTACACAGATCTAAGGGTAGTAAGAAACCATGGAAACACCTATGGTTTGTTATAAAAAATAAGGTGCTATACACATATGCTGCTAGTGAGGTAAGAGACTACATATTAGAAATAAAATATCCAATGATAATACTGTCTTTGTAACAAAGTTGTTTATTCTTATGATCTAGAAACAAGCTATAAAATTAGATCACCTTACAATGATCTGATTGTGGTGCAGTATTTTGAAAAGGCCCAGTGAGCTTGATACCATAGTACATTGATATAGCTATGCTGCGTCTGATTCCAGCTTTGAGTACCTCTGCACTGCACACCATAGCTCAGATGTATGTATGTTCTGAGTCAGCTGAATACATGGGGGATCTGTTTGGATGCATCACAGTGTACTAGTGGCAAAGCCAACATTATAAAAGCATCTTGAACTATCTTGTTCTGCAGTTCCATAAGGTATTTTGAATGCTTGGCAAAGGACTAAACTAAATCTCTTTACTTCTCCTCATACTGTTGTCTTCAGCCTGGAGTATTTATT
Source organism: Aphelocoma coerulescens (assembly GCF_041296385.1). Taxonomy (NCBI): domain Eukaryota; kingdom Metazoa; phylum Chordata; class Aves; order Passeriformes; family Corvidae; genus Aphelocoma; species Aphelocoma coerulescens. The sequence goes on along the minus strand of NC_091014.1, from coordinate 46,476,823 downwards.
TGCTATAAAAGAAATGCATCTTATGTAATGGCATTTGTTTTTTTATTTAGAATGTGTAGCCCTACTGCAGTGTGGAGTAATCTCTAACAGATATGTATATTTTAATATGTATATAAATACATGTGTATATATATTTGTATATATATACACACACACACATATATATACGGTCTGCACATCCCAGCATGTGCTGAGGATGTAGTTTTATTGCATCTTGGAACGTTTCGTAATGTATGTGTATGTATTGTAGCACTGACAGATCTTGGGCTTCAGGTTTTTGTATTGTTTGTTATAGTTTACTACTAGCTTTCAAGAGCAAAATATCCAAAGCATCTGTTTTAAGATATTGCTATCCCTCACTTCCTTTCAAAATGTAAGGCCCAACCCATCCTGGCCATGCAAGGATTTATCCTTCTTCACCCCACGCCACCCCCACTCTAGTTATTTCCTGGTTTGTGCTCAGATCTTTTTCCTGGGTTGTTCCTGCCAACCTTTATTTTAGAACTTCTGAATTATGTCCAAAACCTGTGATGTTATTTCCACTACAGCATTGGCAGTACTAAAAAAGCCCAACCCAAGTAGCTCTAAAAGTAGTTTCAATAATTATGTGGAAAACAATTACTTTTACATCAATTAGAAAATTATTTCAGAGCATTGTGTCTGTCTCTTCTGGCCATTGCAGAGACATTAGCAGAGGTAAAGACAGACCAGTCTGTGACAGTCACCTTAAATTTTCTTTTTCTTGGCTTCCTCTGAGGTATCAACTTTACAGAGTAGCTTCAGTTTGCAGTTCAATCACTAAACTAACTCTTTCCTATTTTCTTAAATTGAGGAATATCTGTCCTTAGTTTTCATCTTCGTGAGCCATTGCAGGAGACGTTATTTACACTCTTAAGGGAAGGTGCAGTGTTGCCTTAGCCACTTAAAGCTACTTCTATTAGTTCCAAGTGATAGAAAGATCAATAGTAAAACAATCACCTGTTAGTGATACAAAGACCTGAGTAAAACAGATTGCTCAGTCTTACTTGACTCTTTTCCAGTATCAAGAAATGCTGCTGTCACGGAACACTTTTGTTTCACTGTACCAAAATCTTCACCTGATGTGTCAGTGTTTATGTACATTTGGGGGGGTTTTAGCTATTTTTTTCTTCTTCTGTTTATAAGCATTGCAGGACCTTGCCTAGTTACAAAACACTGTTTTGGAATTTGCACAGGATAAAATCCTTTTTTTTCCTTTCCCAAAATGTTGTGTATTGTATTCATTAATAAAAAGACAAGAGTATTTTAAAAAAAGAAGTAACTGAGATAAACAAGGAAGAGTCTTTTCTAGTTGACCATTTGTGAACACTCAGCAACCTTGTTTTCCCCTATCCTGTTAATTTCCAGCAAGGAAAGTGAGGTAAGTTTAGCCATTCAAAGTATTTGGATCTTGACTTCAGTGCTTGAGGACAGAGGTTGCTTCTGTAGCTCCTCTTTAATGCCGTCTCCACCCGGCTCCGTGGGGGACGCAGGGGTGGGCTCACTATTATAGATGGTAGCAAAGAGCCGAGAAGGGCATTTCCGTGCGTTCCAGCATCCATTCCTGCTACACTGTCAGAGGCTGCAGAGGCAAATACAAACATGATCCCAAAGCTCACACTTTTATCCAGGGGCGGGCAAAAGGCAGGACTAGGGAACAGAGACCAATGGGCAGCTCTGGGGGAGTGAGGAGGGGTAGAGGGCAACAGCCAACTGGGGAATCCAAACTGGGATAGATTAACATAACAGACTAATGCATCCTGGGAGAAGCCTTTCTGGTCACCCTAACATGAAGTGGTTCTTGTGGTACTAGGGACCTGTCTTACTGAGAACTCTCTGTCCCTTGTAATTTTTGTTCACTGGCCACCGCACTCCTTTTAACATACTCAGTGCAGTTAACAGCATCCCACTTGACTTCGGAGCTTGCTGGAGAGAGCACTGGGCTTGATGGGCCTCTGGTCTGCTGCCAGGTGGGAGCTAATCTGGTGATACATGAAGTCCTTGCCAGGCAGAATGATGAGACCATGCAGTAAAAGCCAAGGTAGATGTTATCAGGGAAATGAAAAGAGCATCAGCGATGTTGAAGTCTATGAGGTTTTATTTCCTGTCCCCTGACTCATGCATGGAGAATACAAAAAGTGGCATTTTGTGCGTGTCTGTTTATAACAATTTGTTGTATTATCTGCTGCAGTGGTACGGTGTATGAAGTCTAAATACATGCCTTAGTATTACAATTAGTATTATAGTCTTACAAGCTCTAATGTTGTCATTTTTCCTTTTTTTTCCCTGTTACATAGGATGTGGCAGCATTAGAGAGCCAGCCTTTACTTGGATTCACAGTCAGTGAAGTAAAAGGTGAAAACTCAGAGTCTAGAGTGTTCCATTTACTGCACAAAAACACTTTATTTTACATATTCAAGGCAGATGATCCCCATTCAGCTCAAAAGTAAGACACTATTTGAATTCATTTCTGTTACATATTTCTAGAAAATTCAGAAGTGGTGAACGTTAATATTCACACATTAACATATGTATAAAAGATCCTTATTATATAATAAGTAAATGAAAGTTTTAAATTACTTAAACACAAGGTTCTGGTTTCATTAGGTTCTGAAATGAAGAAAGCAGACTCTCCTCTGCTTAGGACTGAATGCAGGAGAATGAGAAAGTCAAAATAAGAAATCTTTTTCCTAGCCCATTCCTCTAACCCTGATCTACTCAAGTGAAAATTGAATGTTACCTTTGGAGAAATCCAGAAAATGTTTTTAACAATTAACAGATATGTTCCTTTTTTTATTTTCACCTGTTAATATTAGTTATTTTAATCAATATATGGCAGTGAAAAATAAAGCAAACACTAAAACTTGGGGGCTGAGGTCTGAAGTGTGTGTGCAGATGCCTGTGAGCACCTAGGCATGCTTAATGCACTCAGACGAAAACCTTGAATTCAAAGACCATTCAAGAAAGCTGTTTCATTTCAACTCCTGCCTGAACTTGGAGCCATATTTACCAAGTTATGTATTGTGTCTGTTTCATATAAAATAATCTAGAAGCTTTATCTGTAGAAAACATTCCTTACATGATTCATAAAGTAAACTAGAAATGAGCATAGAGGGAATACATGTAAGCTATCTTCCCTATATGCCTATCTTATCTGACTGATTTCACTGCAGTTTTCCCAAATGAATTTTACATTATTAAATAGATTTGATGCAGTAACAAGTCCATTATTAGTACTTAAACATTCAAATGGATGCACGTTTAGTTTTTCTGCAAATAGGAACACTCTAAAAAACAAAGTATCCAGGACAGCTGGAAGTTTTGAACAGCTGATAACGTGCTTAATGACACTCCTCTAACAGAAAAAAAATGTGGAAGTCTTTATTTGATTTTTGGGACTATTTTGTGCAGATGTGCATAAATGTTTCTTTGTTAATTAAGATACTGTCCTGTTGTTTCTCGTGTGTCCTCATTTGTACTATATAAAACAAACTAAAAAAACCCCAAGGCATTCAATATCTTTGTTTTTATATTCAGACACTGGCTTTTTTCATCAGATGAAAACTTGAAATTGGACACAGTGTATTTTATTGAGGTTAGGAACAACATTAAGTACTTTGAATTTCAAGCATTCTCCAAGTATTTAATATCCTTAGGAGATAGATGCTGAACCTTCAGAATAAATGCTGCTTTGACAGCATTAAAAGGAAAAACAAAAACATGCTGTTGACCTGTTCATATCAGTGGACACTAATTTTTCCTGATAGGACCAAAGAAATACCTAATGTATTTGTCTAAGTGCAATAATAAATTTTAACATATGCTTACTTTTCAATGTGGTTTTAAATTCCAGTGCTATGTTCAGTGCTTAAACTGTTTAGGAATTTTTTTTTGTATTCCACTGTAGTTGTTTTTAATGTATACACAGCAGTGGAAAATACTAGGAGTATTACTAAAATGTAAGGTCGATGTTTGAGTTGTGTGTGCAGACAGGCGTGAGCACTAATACATGATTAATATGTTCATACCAAAAGCTTGAATTCAAAGAACATGCATGCAGTTAACATTAAATGCTCAGGGCAAGGAAGAGCCAACATCTGTGACAAATGTTTAGATACTCTGTGAATACCAAGACAGTTTGAATTTCCATGATAAAGATAATTGCAGTCTTTGTCTCATTCAGTTCTTCCAAGATTTTCACTCAGAAAAAAAATGCTCATTATGTGGGTCTCTTAACTTCACATACACACAGTTCAGCCCTCACTCAGAAAACAGAATTACTTGTCCTGTAGTACTGGATTGCTTCAGGAACTTTAATTTTTACGTTCTTGAGAAGCTGAGGATGTTTCTCAATCTTCTAATCAAGTAGGAAAAGAAACCACAGCTATCGGGAGTAAAAGTATCTGAATATTAACTTTGAATTTCCAGTTTGAGATACCTTGGACCAGCTGTTTGGGACTTGCCCCTGTGCCCTCTTCACCCTTCCCTGCCTTTCCATGTGCCATGTGACCTCCTCCTTCAGCCCCACCAGTCCTGGCTTTTACCTGCTGCAAAAGCAGAGGGTGTGGGTTATGCAAAGGGCTTGTCTCAGTTGTAGCAGTGTCCTTATTCTTCCCAGATCATATTTGCAGTGAAATAAGAAAAAGGAGTATTGGGGGTTTTTAAGGGTGTGCAGAACCTTGGCATAGCCTACTTTTTGAGCATTTGATTTCCCAGCTTCACCTGTTCTTCATGCATGTAACTGCAGTATGGGAGAGGTACAGAAAAAAGTTTCTATCGTATGGCCTTGTACCAACACTTAATATGTCTCCAGCCAGCTTTGTATGTTTGGATTCATGGGATAGATTTTGGTATTTGTACTCACAGACCAACTGGTAGTGGAAGTATGATGGTACTTCTTGTGTGAATATGTAGCTATTGACAGCAGGGAGATTTATTCTTTTATCAGCAGCTTTCTAACAGTGTTTAATTTCCTAACAGGTGGATAGAAGCTTTTCAAGAAGGCACTGTATTATAGCAGTGTCAGCATTGTGTCTGCAAGTTTAAAGGAAAATGTCCAAGGATGGTCATAAAACAGACTACAGCAACTGTTCACAGAAACAGAATCCTGCCATCTCAACCTACACAAAATTGTATATTTGTCAGGATTAGGAGTTGTTGCATTTTTAGTGTAAAGTAATATTTTTCTAAAGAATTGTATGTATTTCTGTGTTGATACAAAATGTGTTATTTATTAAATTCCAATGTTTACTTAAATGGGCAGAATTATTTGTGCATTGAAGTCCAAAGTGTCCTCAGAATGGCAGATTGATGGTCAACAGATTCATAAACTTTGTGCTTTATAAAAAACAAACCACAAAACGGATCTGTTGGAATTGTACAGTTCCTCGTGATTTGTGTATAGGTTCTTGAGTTGCTGATGTTCACTTTGCAATTTAGCAAGAAGATTGTATAGGAATTTCACAGATTTGGGATCTTTGTTGGCTATGTAAGCTCCTTTATGAAAAGTTGTATGATATTGCTGCTCCTTTCCTTGAATGGCCGTTGAAATCTTGCATACCAGTACATTTAAACAGTACAACAAATTCTGTATCACAAAAAAAAAAATACATCCAGTATTAAAAAAAAAGGGGGAAAAATATTTTAAAAACACTTTCCAATTACAGGGATAAGGCACTAGAGCTGTTACAGTACTACAGATGCCAAAGAGACTAAATAAGTTATCTTCCATCAATTGCAGGATGTATTATCTTTTATGTTTCCAGTAATAATTTAAAGCAGAGTAAAAATACATTTTTGGTAATCAAAGACAAAATATCTTACTTGTTTCAAAACTTTGTGTCAAATGAGTTCTGTACACAATATAAAACACTGTATAAAGTATTATTCAAAGAATGGTAAACAAATATGTGCGCTCTCCTCTCTGATAATTTTGAACTATTGTATATTTAAATTTTATGTTTAAACTGGAATTGCCATACCAAGACAACAGCTTTTTTAGTGCAGAAACCATTGAAAATGCATACCATTCTTTGAAATACCTTTTGTTTACAATATGATTTGTTCTGTTTGACACTTTAAAATAGAATTCAGCTTTAGGTGTTTGGGTTTTGGGTTTTTTTCTTTTAAGAAAATCATTGGTATACCTCACTAGGAAATACTTACTGATGATTCTGGTGCATTTATTCTATTTAAATTAAAAAAAAAATTTAACACTGTAATAGCATAAATGGAACTAGAACTATGAAACCCACATGAAAGGAAGCCATTTTAAGTCAAATGCAATGTATATGTAGTCAGTTAATTTTACTGTATGAAACACTTGTCATCGTCCTGTGAATCAAGCTAGCTGTGGTAACAAAATGAAGAGCAATTAACTTCTAATTAATAGTCTGAATTCCACACTAATAGCTATTCTGTGACCTCACAGCAGAAAGAGAAGAGATGATAGAACAATTAGTATTCATCACAAAAAGGCCAAGAATGAAAATGCAAACCAAAATGCTCTTACTCCCTCAATATACCTCGAGGTCAGATCTAAGATACTAACAGAGCTCTGAAGAAGCATAATTGCCAAGAGCTTCTCTAAAGTTAGTAGTGGGCTTGGAAGTCAAATGTTTAATATTAACTACACAAGAAATTTCCTTGACTTCCAGCATTTAAGTAGAGTACCTTATGAATCAGGAACTTAAGGCTGTAGATCTGACTTCCCTCAGGAACGCTAGGGATTTGACCAGATAGTGTTGGAAATGCAGTAGGAGTCTGATCAAAGCCTTTATTCTCTTCTATTGTAATACAAATGTGCTAAATGAGTAATTTTCTCTTTTATATACAAAGGGCTTTTACTTAATTTTCAAAAACAACTGCTGACCGAAGCTAAGTAAATTATTATCATGTCTCTTCAGGGTCATTTCTGACATGATCTTTACTGTATCCAGAACAGAACTGATACCAATATAACATAGATGTGACGTGGCTCTTTCAGTTTATAGTATCAAAGGGAAGAGCTTCTTCATATTTTCATAGGGACTGCACACCAATGAAGATGGAAAGTCATGAAGCAGCAAATTAATCAGAAATTTGGCTAGGAGCAAACTAATTTAATTTCAGTTTATGCTTTGATATTTTTCCCTGCTGCAAAACAGAGCAATAAAAGTCAAAACACATACTGAGTAAGGTGCCCAAGTTCTGCCTTGTGTGGCTTCAAACTACCTCTAGATGGTTTGGTGCAGAGGGAGAAAATAGTTTAAAGTGTTCTGTGAAAATAACAGGACTTCTTCCAGAAGTGGTTGATCAATCAAAAAATCTGTGACAGAAATAGATTGGAACAGAGCCTTATAAACAGTAGTATACATATTGCAGTCACATTCTGTGTGAAATAAATTGTCCTTGTGAACATGTTTGAATATTTCTTTTCCTCTCTTCTGCATTAGTGCTTTGTGTCATATGAAGAACCCCAAAACACAGGCATTTTCATAACATTTTCAGATGGTTGCTTTTCAAACTTGCCCTATTTCTCCAGTTCACCTCCATTTTGATTCATTACCATCAAAAACTTCTTGATTTGACTAAACACTAAAGACCAGAAGTTCTTAGATACCTGGCTACCTCTTCTTACAAGAATCTATAGTTCAGAATCAATTTAACATTGGTTAGTAGAGTATGAGGCAAACATTAGCATTGAATATTAGTTCTAATGTTTTTATTCATGGATAAATTAAAGCTTTTAGGATCTTGAATTCTCTTTAACTTAAAACTGTGCCCAAAGGACTTAAACTGAGCAGCTATGGATCGCATTTTACTAAATATTTTTGTGCATGGAAACTCAATTACTCAACTGTGTATATTACATCATAATGTAAAAAGATGTCTGGAAAGACATGTTCAGTGCATTTGTTTGCTGTAACTGCTGTCCCCTGTTTACCATCCAAATAGGCTTTTATTTGGAGCAGTCCTAAATCATACTGTCTAAATGGAAGAATAGAATTTTTATTTTGTAACTGAAAACAGTTTAAAGTTGTAAATATTCCTGTGGATATTCATTTTTGTATAAATAAATGCACATTATTTGAGTCTGTGTCTTTTTTTATATATATTTTCAGGTTTTATGTATTATGTAATTTGTGTATTCAGTGACTTTCAAACAGCAGAATTTGTTGCCATTACTTGCACATTAGTCTTGCTTTAAAAATCATTCTAAAGAATTAAGGAGGTTAAGTCTATGTGAAGGTTAGAGGAAGGGTGTTGCATTAATTAATCCTTTTGCAAAATATAGTTCTGCTGTATCAGTTAAAGTATGCCTGAATCACGGCTTCTGTTGGCCTTGGGTCCTGCACTTGGGTTACAATGACCCCAGCAGGCTTGGAGCAGGCAGAGTGTCTGGAAAAGGACCTGGGGGTGCTGGTCAACAGTGGCTGAACATGAACCGGTGTGTGTGCCCAGGTGGCCAAAAAGGCCAATGGCATCCTGGCCTGTGTCAGCTATAGTGTGGCCAGCAGGACCAGGGCAGTGACTGCCCCCCTGTACTCGGCACTGGTGAGGCCATGCCTCCAGTTCTGTATCCAGTTCTGGGCCCCTCACTGCAAGAAAGACACTGAGGTGCTGGAGTGTGTCCTGAGAAGGGCAACAGAGCTGGTGAAGAGACTAGAGCACAAGTCAGATGAGGAGGAGCTGGGGTTGTTTAGCCTGGAGAAAAGGAGGCTCAGGGCAGACCTTACTGTTCTCTTTAAGCCCCTGAAAGGAGATTGTAGCCACGTGGTCAGCTTCTTCTCTCAAATAACAAGGAACAGGACAAGAGGAACTGGCTTCACGTTGCAAAAGGGGAAGTTTAGATATTAGGAAGAACTCTTCATCCCAAGGGTTGCCAAGCACTGCACAGGCTGCCTGGGGAAGTGGAGGACTCACTATCAATGGAGGTATTTAAAAGATGTGCAGATGTGGCACTTCGGGACATGATTTAGTGATAGACTTAGCAGTTGCTGGGCTAAAAGTTGGACACAATGATCTTAGAGGTCTTTTCCAACCTAAATGATTCTTTAATTCTGTAAGTATTTTAGCAGGGCATGTAAGGGAGAGATTCTCCTGTCAGGTTAGTTATGCTGCCTCCTTACACTTCTCTGGCATATGTTTGAAAGCAGTTTTTTGAAAACTTGCAGTAACAGCAGAAAGGGTTTTGCTTCTCTGCATGTTTTTGATAGGGATGTGTCTCTTGTAATCCTGGCTGAGACAGCTACACAGGCATGCCTTCGTGTACAGCTCAAGTTTGAACTGGGTCACTTGCTAAGATAAAACCAAAGCATGTTTTACTGGTTACAGTGACATTTCTGCTGTATTGAGGATATCAGAATACTTGGCTTAAATAAGCTTTGGTGCAAATCACTTGGCATTTGTTAAATTAAACTGCACTAAGCTCCATCATTTAGAAAGTGGATGTGCAGCTCAAGCTAGTTTGCGAAGTGACATGTACTATAAATTGAGAGTGCTCCAACATTTGACACTTAAAGGAATTGCTTAGTAAGTTAATTTTTCTGACTTAAAAATTCTTCACTGAGTTCATTTGCATTTGGTGTTTAGGAATGTCTTTGATCAAAAAGCAAAGTACGATGCTTGCAAGTACTGACTGAACTAGTGATCTTGAGCTAGGGTTGACAGATGCAAGTGCAGCTATGGGACTGGGAGTGGGAAGAAAAGAGTAAGGGGATTGACAAGATAAAGAGAATGCACAATTTTATTAATGTTAACACATAAATTTACTTGTATTCTTTGGGGTTTTTTTCCTATCACTGCTGCTCAGATGTTGATGCTTATGTCATCTGATTCAGTAGAAATTGCATTAAATAGTGTAAATGATTTTCAGATCATGAAATTGCACATACAGCCCCAGTGGCCTAAATGATCTTGAAGTTGCTGCTGATCTCTGACTGCAGCTAGACCATCTTCACTCAACAGATGAAACAGGAAGAGAAGAAAGGATGTATTTAAAGTATAAAACTCTTACTTAAAATCAAGGTAATTTAAAATAATTAGCATTAACTAAGTAATTAGCTAACAGAACTTTGGTCCAAACAGATGCTGAGACAGAGCCAGACCAGCAGCAAGTTGTTCCTTTGGCACTACCCCAGCAGGAACAGGCACTCATCGGCAGCTAGCCAGGCCATTGCTTCCCCAAGGGCTGTTCAGGGCACTGTTGACATTTAAGGATGGAACTTGCAGCTGCCATGCAGGCGGAGCGCAGCCCTTTCAGACACAGCTGGCTGAACTGCTACGGTGATTGCACAAGGCACCGCGAGTGCCTCCATCACGTTGCATGTTTCAAACCCAGTCTGCCAGTCTTGCCTATGGATCTGCCCCAGCTGGGAGAGCCCACCAAGCCCCCCAAAGCCAAAAGGCTGTGCTGTCCAGTTGTGATGTTCAATGCTGGCATCTTCCCGTTTCCCAGCAGGGAACTGCAGTGGGGGTTTGGAGACTTGTGCTCTCCACTCGATGGGCAGAACATTCAAGAACTGTGTTCAGTTTTGGACCTCTCACTCTAAAAAGGACATTGAGGTGCTGGAACATCCGGAGAAGGGCAACAAGGCTCGTGAAGCATCTCAAAAACATGCCTTATGAGGAACGCCTGAGAGAGCTGGGCTTGTTTAGTCTCAAGAAGAGGAGGCTTAGGGGGGCCCTCACGGCTCTCTAACAACTGCCTGAAAGGAGGCTGTACTGAGGTGGGGGATTGGTGTTTTCTACCGTGCCTGCAGTGAAAAGGACTAGAGGAAATGGCTTTAAGCTGTAACGGGCGATTTCGAGATCAGACAAAATCTTTTCTCCGCTAGGGTGGTCGGGCACTGGAACAGGCTGCCCAGGGACGTCGGAGTCACCATGCCTAGAGGTGTTTTAAAGGGCGTCTGGATCTGGCGCTGGGTGATGTGGTGTTACAGTGCTGGGTGGACGGCTGGACTGGGTGATCTCAAAGGTCTCTTCCAACCCTGCCGATTCTGCGGTGCTACGCCCCTGCCCGCAGGGCTGCGGAACCCGGCGGCGCGCACCGCCCAGGCGCGGCCGGCCCCGGCCCCGTTAGCGGCCGCTGCCCGCGGCCCCGCCCCCTCCGCAGCGCGCCCGGCGCGAGTCTCGAGCGCGGGCGCAGGCGCAGAGCCCGCGGCGGGGCGGGGCCGAGCGGCGGCGGAGGCGGGGTCGCGAACTCTGACCCCCGGGAGCCGGAGCCGCTGCCGCCGCCAAACAAACCCACCGGACCGGCCACCGAGCCCGCCAGGTGAGAGGGAGCCCCGCGGCAGCCGAGAGACGCTCCCCGCAGCGGGCGCGGTCCGGCGGCGGGAGCACGGGGAGCGGGGGCGGCCGCGCTGTAACGGTGCGGGCCCGCGCGGCTCCCGGCCGCCACCGCTGCGGAACGTGAAGCGGAGCGCGCCCGCCCCGCCCCGGGGCCCGGCCCGGCCCCGGGCGGCCCCGCGCCCCCCGACCTTTCACCTACAGGAACCGCTTGCGTGTCCCGCCGCCCCGCATCCGGGCGGCGCCGGCCGCCGCTTCCCGCGGGCGCCGGCCCCTCCTGTCGGGCAGAGGAGCTGCGGGAAGAGGCGGCGATGGGCGATGCGCCCCTCGTGCTGCGCCTCGGCCCCGCGCAGCCATTTTGTGCGGGGCGCCGCGGCGGGGGCGGGCACGGCACTGCTCCGCGCCCCCTCCCCGCAGCCCCGCGAACCTCCGGGCAGGGGAGATGCGAGGGCAGCGAGCCGGGGCGGCGGGGAGGGCTGGGGGCGGATGGGCCCCGGCGTTGCGCTATAGCTTGGCCTCGGCTCCTCTCCCTTTCCCCCCTCCCGAGCCCTGCGACTCAGCATTCCCGGGGGCTGACCGTGCGCTCCACCGAACCCCCCCGCCATTCTCTGCCTGCCGACGGCATCGGCCCGCCGGTTCTCTCCTCTTGTATATCCCTGGCGGCTGTCTGGGTTTTTTGGGTTAGGGTTGTATGTCCTGCGCGACACCCGGTATTATTTTTGTGGGGTCAGATGACCCTGTCGCTGTTCATTATTTTGTCTCGTTGGGTGCGGTATTTCTTCTAAGCTGCGGAGTTTGTGGAGTCTTTATTTTCTCTTTGTTGCCATATATTGGTTTAAGTGTAGAAAGCACGGCCGCATGGCCCAGGATGTGCTTACCCTTTGCACGTTGTGGAGGGAATAGAGGAGATGCCATATGTCGTGCAAGTGAATTTAAGCAAGAAAAGAGGGGAAAAAGTCTAGATACTGGTTTTACTGCAAGACGAGTGTGTGGACATGATTCTTGAAAAACCAATTCTTCTTACGTGAAGTCTCTGATCCGAAGCCACTAATGTCAGCAGAGTGGACTTGGGAAAGTAGTGTAGCAGGAAGAGCTGCACCCACACTTGTCATGGAAAAATAAGATGGGAAAAAATTCAAATACTTTTCTGTAGGACAGCTTCCTGATTTTGGAATCAGCGTTATATAAGTAAAAATAGAAGTATCTGATCGGTAGGAAAACATCACAATTTCTGTGCCAGTTCAAGCAGTGTTCATCTGGTGACTCTTTGTAATTTTGTATGGCTTTTTCTGAAAATAATTCCATAAATATTCTCCCCACTTCTTTTAGTCCATGGTTGGCAGTTGTGACATGCAATGTCCAACAGAGCATTTAGCCCATACCTTGCTCTTTGCTGTACAGCTTTACTCAGGGGCACTTGTTTGAGGGAAGCCGTAAGGTCTGTGAAATGCTTGCCTCCTTCTCTCTGTATCTTTCTCGAGAGGTATTGCCGAACCTCTCTTATCACAGGACTAAGTATTTTCATGTGATGGTGGTCAGCTGTATGTGTGCACGTGTGTGATAATATAAGGAAGGTAGCTGAGGTCACCCGGAGGGGTTTGCGGTCCTCAGTTGCTTCTGCACTTTCTCTATGCTGCTCTGAATGGTTGGACACCACTTGCTAAGTCTGCTGCATTCTGCAGGAACAAATCAAGGTGCTTATTACAGAAGGAAGCTCACAGTAGAGAAATTAACTAGCTTTAACTTTTCTCCTTGATTCTTAATAATATTTCTGGTTTTCTTACTGGTTGTGTTTTCTTGTGAAATGTACTCTTGAAGGGAACAAGTTTCATGGAAGTTCTGATCTCTTTAGGCATAGTCATATCCTAGGCTAGATTGTGGGATAGGAGGAGAGATTGGTTTTTTGTTTGGAGTTTTTATGTTTTTGGTGCTTTTTTAAAGTCTACCTTAATTTTTCTGTTTAAGGTTCTTAGCCTGTGAAGAGAAGGCCCTAAGCCACATATGTAACTCTGAAGCTGACGTTTTTTTTGGGGAAAAAGGGTTGAACCAGATGACCTCCAGAAGTACCCTTCGACATGAATTATTTCATTATTACATTCTGTTATTAAAGGTTGGGGGAGCAGACAGGAGTACAGGAAACCAAAACCAAACAAAAGCCCACTGGTATTGTAGTATTCAAGTTAAATAACTCACATGTGAAATACCGCTACAGAATACTTGTAGCTAATGTGCTAGTCCAGTGAGAACTGACTTTCATCTGTGATGTGAAATCTCGTATTTACAATAGGTAGATTAGTTTGTTCCTTGTGCTTATAGTCAATTTTTGCTTTAATTTATCATGTGCTTATTGTGTTATGTAATGAAAGTTTGTGCAGCCAGTGAATTTGCTGGAGTTGCTGTAGAATTTGTGAAGCAAAGCAGCCTACCTAAAGAAAGTAATTTGTGTCCAATGTTTGAGTCAAAAAACCCTGAAAAAAGGCAGTACCCCTTGCTTAAATAAGGAGCTTGACTGTGTAAGGACTAGAGTGGTGTCACATCTAAACTTGTCCATGTTTGTTGTGCTGGTGGACGAAGTGTGGCTCTCAGCTGGCAAGTGCTGCGGCTGGTACAGAGTCTGTGTGTCTGTCCTGCTTCAGCAGCCATCCTGGCTTAAGCACTTTTAATAGTGACCTTTGCTAACCTGAGTTGTTTTGGCTAATGCAGATCAGGGAGCTCTCAGGCCTCTGGTGGGTTTAACATCCCCTGTGAAGAAGCAGCAACCTGCTGGGGAGGGTGTGGGGCCACAGGCTCTGCTGGCACAGCGCTCTGCTTTTTGTCACACACAGGCTGCAGCATGCAACCAACAGTGACCATCCAGGGAAACTAAACTGTACCAGGGTTACTTTCTGGTAAAGCTTTTACTTTTTTTTTTCCTCAGTGGTGTTCCAAGTTGCTTTTAACACTTTAAACTTGTGCCTGTACATTATTGGCATAAGGTAACCTGCTGCAAAACAGAATTATATCAGTAGAATTTTATGGATAAAACTGCAAAGGTACAGTTAATTAAATTCTTACTCTTGTGTATGCATACCTGTCCATATTTTTACCCTTCAGTCATCAGCTTTTAATTCACAAGATTACTGCATTACTTGCCAAAATCTTAAATCTACAAAGGATTTAATTTTTGTAAAACCAAACTCTTTAAAATTCCAGTTCTCTGAGACTGGAAGATGGCTTGTGCTCTCTGAGTCCTGTATATCTTACGATGCAGTGCTGCAGATTTTGTAAGGAAATACAGTCCTTCCTAAAAATCATTGTCTAAGAACTGCCTTTCTGTATCAATATTTAGATTAATTTTGTTGACTTTGCCAGGCCTTCTCTAAAAGGCTGTTTAAATTTGTTTAATTTAATTTACTATTGTTCAACTTGGTGGTAAGCCAGGCTGGACTAAGCTCAGTATTTGAATGCCTTTGTTGGAAGTTAAAGTGGAAATTTGAAAAACATAAACCACCAAAAAAAATAAAGCCAAACCCTCTGCTATTGTCATATTTGCTCTAATAAATGGTTGTTTCATTCCAAATAAGTTGAGGTTGCTGTTTATAATTTAGCAGTAACTTTGTGGTGTGTGAGCTACCCATTTATTGTAGTAATGTTTCCTTTGAAGTATTAGCAGGACAATGTGTCAACATGGCTCTTAATTTGACTTAATATGAAGATTTTTTCAGAGTGCTTTTCACATGTTTGTAAGAATTCAAAAAATACCAAACCCAACAAAAAAAAATTCATAAACACACACCCACACCCTCTTAGCAAAATCTAATCCGGTGTAGTGGATAACAAAGGAAAAAAACAGGGAATCACAAAATGACTTGGGTTGGGAAGGGGACATAAAGATCACCTAGTTCCAACCGCCCTGCCATGGGCAGGAATGCCATGATCTAGATTAGTTTGCTCAGAGCCCCATCAAACCTGGCCTTGAACACTTCCAGGGATGGGGCATCCACAGCTTCTCTGGGCAACCTGTTCCAGTGCCTCACCACCCTCACAGTAAAGAATTTCTTAATATCTAATCTAACTCTGCTCTTTTTCAGTTTGAAGCCATTGCCCATTGTCCTGTCACTACATACCCTTATAAAAAGTCCCTCTCTGTCTTTCTTGTAGGCTCCCTTCAGGTACTGGAAGGCTGCAATTAGGTCACCCTAAGCCTTCTGTTTTCCAAGCTGAGCAGTCCTAATTCTCTCAGCCTTTCATGGTAGGAGAGGTGCTCCATCTCTCCAGTCGTCTTGGTTGCTTCCACTGGACTTGCTCCAACAGGTCCATGTCCTTCCTGTGCTGGGTACCCCAGAGCTGGATGCAGTGTTCCAGGTGGGGTCTCACCAGAGCAGAGCAGAGGGGCAGGATCCTCTCCCTCAACCTGCTGGCCACGCTGCTTTGCATGCAGCCCCAGGACACGTTTGGTTTCTGGGCTGCCAGTGCACATTGCTGTGTGTAGCCTTTCATCCACGAGAACCCTCAAGTCCTTGGCAGGGCTGCTCTTGATCAGTTCATCCCCCAGAATATTTCATATGGAACAGTATCAAAAGAAATTTAGTGGAAGGGTGTGTGGGAAACTCAGTTTTGTTGTGTGGAGGTTTTGTTTGTATGTTTGTGGTTTTTGTTTTGTTGTGCCTTTTTTTTTTTTTTTAAATCTGAAGTAAGCTTCTGTGGATATGCAGATGTGCAAGTTTGTAAGGGTTATGTTATTAGTGGTACTGTTGAAGAGGTTTGCTGGTTTCTGTAGAGTACCTTCATGTATCAACTACCTCATCTGTGGCTGTAATTCAGTGAATACTCCAAACGGTCACCTTGCATAACACCTGTATAGGCAATTTGGCAATATAGATTAACTGTTGTAACATTGTGGGCTTTTTCCAAAAAGGAAGTGATCTTGGTTCTGCTTCTACTTGCTTTTCCTGTGTTATGTGTAACAATTGTTAGGTGCAAGGTGAATAAAGTCAGAAGATGAGTTTACAGCTGTGAAGGCAGACTGGAACAAAGCCAGCAGTGGGGCTACCGCTCATAAAATACTGTAATTATACCATAGAGGATGTACTGCCTCAACGTGTTCAGAAAGAAGGCTTTGCACTTGCTGGGCTGTGTTAGTGTGATCTTTCTGTGCCAGCTAGAATGGACCTGGCTGAACCTAATCCAGTGAATGGGGAAGTTTTCAGTCAGATGAGCTTCCTGGTCGTGGTTCATGGTGCAGCTTCGGCTCTGGTGCAGGGCACCAGTTTGGGGTTTTTTTCTCATTTTTTCCTTTTGCAGGTTTCAGGTGGAGATGCAGCTATGGCTGGCATTACACAGGGCAGGTTGACCTGATTAAATGGCCGTCTCCTTATCTAGCTCTGGCACGTAGCCAGTGCTCCTGCGAGCAGGCTTCGCTTGCAGACAGCCCCCTTGCCTTTCCTCCTCCTTCCTTTCCCAGTTGGTTGTGGGACTAATGAGCTAAATCAGCTCACCTGTAGCTGATGGGGCACGTTCTAGAGATACCATGATAAAAGAAGCAGAAGACAAGGCTTAAAAGTGGGACTATGTCTTTGGTGGCCCAAACTGTAAAAATGATTTGTTGGTCATCTGAAAATTTGTCCTAGTGATTCTGTTTCCTCGTTTCCTCGTTTCTTCCCACTGTAGCACACGCTTACAAGAAAAGGTAGCGAGAGCACGGATTTTAAATTAATTGCACAGACATGCCTACAAATGCATCTTTCTGTATTGCTGTGTGTCTTTTAATTACTCCGTTATGCTTTTGCAAGCATCTCATTTTCCCTTGCTTGCCTGCGGGTCCAGCTGCTTCAGTTTCCTGTTGATACTTGTCTCATATATATGCACTGTCTAAACCTGGATCTCATGTGAATTTAAAAAACAGTATGTAGGTGGGTGTCAAGGGTCACATAAATATTCCTCAATTCATTGATAAAGAGAATCTTACTGCTTTAAGTCTACCAGCTGTTCACCCTCTTGAACAAAGTGGTTTATAGAACAATAATCCAAGAACAGCTCATTTAGCTTGCCGTGTTCATTGAGCTTTTCTATGAAGCACTGAGCACATTTGTTTCACAAATGTGTTTGGATTCCTTGGCTTAATTTCTTATCTATAAAGCATTGCAGAAAACTGCTCTAAAGTATGAAGAGATCTTGGGTGGTTCTCTAACTTATTTAAGCACTAACTCAGACACGTTTAATCAATCATAGATGGATTGTTAAGTGCATTCTATTTTATGTGTAGGAGTTTATTAAACAAGTTTGGCGTAGGCTATGCTGAATTCTTAATTAGTATATGATTAGTTTGATAATGGAAATTAGGACTAGTTTCCATTTTAAGGTACAGAGCGCCTGTAAGCCCAATGTGATGACCTGAGCTAAAATCCTTAGCTGACTTTAAGGTGTACTGAAATCATTCATAGTGAAGCAGTATGACTACAGGGAGAGATTAAGTTTCTTCTTCTTTTCCAGTTAGCTTTCTGTTACACGAACTTTTTGAGCTTTCCTAAAAAGTCGTGTTGACCTTCCCGTATTTGTCCTTACTGTGTGGCGTGGTTTAACCCCAGGCAGCCACTTCCTTGCTCCCCTACTGGTGGGCCTGGGGAGAGAATCAGAAGGGTAAAAGCTAAAAAACTTGTGGTTTGAGGTAAGGACAGTTCAGTAGGGGAAACAAAAGCCACACACACAAGCAAAGCAAAACAAAGAGTTAATTCACTGTATCCCATTGACAGGCAAGTGTTCAGCCATCTCCAGGGCAAGTAGCTGGCTGAATATCCAAGGTGATGGCAGGGCGCCATCGCATGTAATGGTTACTTGGGAAGGTAAATGCCATCACTCTGTCTCCTTCTTCCTTCTTCCATTTTTATATACTGAACATGGTGTCATATGGTATCGAATATACCTTTGGGCATCTGTCCTGGCTGCGTCTGCCACCCACCTCCCATGCACCCCCAATTTCCTCACCAACATGGCAGCACAAAAAGTAGAAAAGGTCTTGGCTATGTGTAAACACTCCTCAAAAATAACAAAAATATCTCTGTATTATCAACCCTGTGTTCGGTACAAATCCAAAACACAGTTCCATACCAGCTACTGCAAAGAAAATTAACTCTCCCCTGGCCAAAACCAGCACACTGATAAAAGAACAAAAAGTAAAGTTCACAGTAACTTCTGCAGTCATAACTAGTTAATGTACCTGTACCTCTAAAGTATCTAGAACATACTTGTGTAACTTCATTGGTTTAACAGGTTAATTTAATCTGGAAAGACCCCTGTATTAAGACACATTCCATACATAGTAATTGGAATGAATTCTTCTATGCATACAAACTGGTTTAACAGTGCCAGCAGGGTAAGGTAAACTACTAAAATTTTACAAATACTATTTTTGTACCAGTAAAACTGGTCAGGGGCATGACACTTTTTTCCAAAGTAAACTGAAGATCTTTGGAATGGACATACAACATGAGAAAATTTTCTTCATGCTGATGTGGTTTGTTCTTACTCATTTTAAGGGTATTACACCAGAATCAAGGCACTTGATAGTGGGGCAGCTATACTAATGCTGTAATACAATAAAATGAGAGATGTTACCATTTATATCAAATTGAGCATCCAAACATAAGGAAACATACTTCTGCTACCGCTTTCAAAGTCCTCAGTCTACACTGGTGTAATATTAAAAAATGCTATTAATAGGAACCTCCTACTAGGACAATTAAAGTTGTATAACTTTTGTCCCTGAAGAAGGGTAAGTTAAACAGTGATGTCTTCTGGGTATAACTTAACTGTACTAGTGGAGAGGTTAGTGCTTCTAACTACCAACCCTCAAAACTGCTGTCTGCTCTCATGGGAATGTTTCCTGACCCATTTCAGTTGGAGTAAGCCTGAAATACTTTAAAAAGTAAGTATTTAATAAGTTTTTTTGACTGAAACATGGAGAAAACTCTGGCACATAAAAGCTGAGGAAGAAGTAGAGAGGATGGGTTTAATTGGTGCAAGCTAATCAAAGTTTTCCACGGCCGTGGTGGCCTACAGAGTGCTTATCTAAAGTAGCAGTGGAACACCATTGGACTTGATGATGCCAGATTCACCACCATCCAGTTTACACTAACTGAGGATAGTGATGCATTTACAAATAATTCTGAGTCTTGCCAAGAAGGCTCACTAACTCATTTACCAGGAGCATAAACTAACAATATGTAACTTACAGACAAAAATATTTTGGAAGCGTTTTGAGTCTGAAGATTGAAGAGAGAAGCAATAAATGCATTTTAATGCATTTAAGAGGAAGTCTAATGCCTGCCTTCTGTCAAAATGCCTGCTTTTAGATGCTGCTTCTAGTGGATGGAGGGATTGAGCTTTTCTAAGGAAAAGAGGAGGATATATAATTCTGTTTCTGTTTTTTTTTTTCAAGTGTTTTTGAAATAGCTTCATTTTTTATTTAATTACATGGCAAGTAATGCTGTCAAACACTCAAGAAATAAATTTGAGAACAAGTGTAGTGATTATCCTTGTAAAGCAGGTCTAATCAGTGTGAGTACAGATGCTGATACTTGTGTTACTCCATATCTAGAGCAACAGAAGCAGAATGTTTCTGTGCTGGGTATCTTCTGAGAAGGATTTTTCCCTGGCCTCAGGAATTTACCACTAATAAGAAAATGTGCAAAGGGATCATCACAGAGTAAGGGAATACAAGGGTGCCAAACTAGAATGTATTGTACATTTGCAGAGGCAACAGTCTAATCATGTTGACAGTCTTAATGTTGTTAACTTGACATAGTTGTCAGCAACACATCTTTTTTAAGGAAAATTTTAGAAAGGTTATGTTTGTTTTGTAGTTTTACAGTGTTTCAGATCTTAATGGTAGATCTGCAGAAAATTGTAGAAGGAAGTAAGAGCTTATGCTGTGACAGTATCAGTAGCTAAATGGCCATGGGACAAAGCACTTTTTACCACTGCGTTTTTCAGAAATTTTGTGGTAAAAGTAAAGGCAAGGATCTTAGTCTGATGTGTAAAAGGGAAACCAGTAGAGCAATTGAGCAGTGCTTGTTATAAGCAGCTATAGGCTTGCTGGTTGAAACAGCGGCAGTTGAAAATAATTTTTGCAAGAGCGTTCAAAGTGAGATATAAATGAGGTAAAAATTATTTGGGCAATGTTTGTAAATAACATAGTGCTTGATGTGTTGGCAGGAGCCTTGGCTCTCCTTCCTTGCTTGTAGTCCTAATGTAACTAATGTTACAGTTTTTTTAGCTGCTGGACATTATAAATAAGATCCTAAAAGTATGTGCAGGTTTTTTTACATTGTGGTCTCTGGTCTTGCAGAATTCCAGGTATCATCCTTTCAATGTTTTAGATAACTTTAGAAAGGAAATATAAATGTGTTTAGCAGTCTTAAGCATCTGAATAAAGTTTGGTTTATCTTGGTTTGTTTCATTCATTTTGAAAGGAGAACAGAGTATTCTAAGGAAGAAACTGCCAATTAATTGACTCAGTCTACTTCTTTCCTATACTAGCAATAAATATTTCTCATATATGGCCTCATGTGTCCTTTGAAGGTGTGTGGCAGGGTTTTGACAAACATGGAAAAGAGCATTTCTGAAATCAGGAAGATTCACATTAGATGAGAACACCTTGAGGATCACTTCTGGTTATTGAAGATCAAAACTCAGGCTGATGATACTTAGAATCATTAAGGTTGAAAAAAGATCTAGTCCAGCTGTTAACTCAGCACAGCTGTGGTTGCCGCTAAGCCCAGTGCCACACACACATGCATTTTGAACACTTCCAGGGATGGCAATTCCACCATGTCCTGGGCAGTTTGCGCCAATGCCCGACCAGCCTTTCAGTGAAGAAACTTTTCCTAGTATCTAATCTAAACCTCCCGTGGTGCAACTTCACTGCTTTCAGGTGCTTGTAGAGAGCAGTAACTTTCCCCCATGCCTCCTTTTCTCCAGGCTGAACACCCCCACGTCCCTCAGCTGCTCCTCATCAGACTTGTGCTCCAGACCTTTCACCAGCTCTGTTGCCCTTCTCTGGACATGCTCCAGCACCTCAGAGTCTTTATTGCAGTGAGGGGCCCAGAACTGAATGCAGCATTTGAGGCATGGCCTCACCAGTGCTGAGTACAGGGGGGCAATCACTGCCCTGGTCCTGCTGGATTATTGCTGATACAGGCCAGGATGCCACTGGCCATTTTGGCCATTGTGCACACGCTGGCTCATGTTCAGGTGCTGTTGACCAGCATCCCCAGGCCTCAGCCCCTTGATCCAGCCTGTCCAGATCCCTCTGCAGAGCCTTCCTACGTTCCAGCAGTTCAGCACTCCTGCCCAGCTTAGCATTATCTGCGAACTTATCAAGGGTGCCCAGATCAGTGATAAAGATACTAGACAGGGTTGAGTGCAGTACTGAGCCCTGGGGAACACCACTGGTGAGTGGCCACCAACTGGATATAGCTCTGTTTGCCACCACTCTGGACCCAGCCAGCCAGCCAGTTTCCTACCCAGGGAACAGCACACCTGTTCAAGCCATGGGCTGCCTGTTTGTCCAGGAGAGTGCTGTGGAAGATGGTGTCAGAGGCTTTCCTAAACTCTGGGTAGACAACATCCATGGCCTTTCCCTCATCCCCCAAGTACTTTCCTTTGCTGGGAAGTGAAGGTTACAAGGTGTTTAGGGAACATTTCTCAATTTCAGGTAGCTTTTAGTTTAGAGTATATTTATCATTTCTTGTGAAACAATTCAGTTTCTGAGAATGTTGGCTGGAGTAACTCAGGAAAAGAATCTTTTAAAAACATGAAAAATGTGCTAAATTTTAAAATGTACATAATAGAAGAAAAACAGCTGAAGCTTTTTTTTCTGCTTAATTCCTTGCAGGGATGTCTAAAGAGTGATTAAGCATACCTGATGTGAAGTCTTAACACAGATACCCTAGGTAAGCAAAACATGAACTACAAAACCTTTTACAGCTGTACCAAAGTTAGCTGAGAATTTGTAGGTAGTTCTCCTTGACCTGTCCTGCTCCCCTGTCCCCAGAGCAAGATGCACAGCTTAACACATAGCTGCTCCTCAGAGAGGTGACCTTGCTTCTTCAGTGGCTGTGGGCTTGTCTGACTCCAGAGTGAGCTGCATCAGGCAGCTGGCTGGGCCAATAGCAAAGAGTATGGTTTCATGGTGCAGTTCAACTGAATTATCAGCTTCCCCACCAACAACAACAGAAATGGAGGTTTGCCTCCTCCTTAAATCTTCCTTCTTTTCTTCCCTCTCTTGATTTATAACAACATGTTCTCCCTTTTGTCTGCCATAGAATGAATCTGACTGCAAAAGAAATCAGTTCAGTGTGCTTACCTAGATGATTGGTGCATTTCTGCCAGCTGAGTTTTCTGTCCTTTTAGTGAGTTAAATTTTCTACTGTGTGGTCAAGACCACCCCAGCTTGGTCAGGGCAAGCAGGACCTCCTTCCTGGGGGTGAGCTGTAAGTTCTGTTCAAACTGCTTTTGAAACTATTCCTTGACTCTGCAAGTAAGAAAGAGTTCTGCCAGTTCAGTTGCTTGAACTGACTTTTCAGGGCACGAAGAGATGAAATCATAAAAATGGAAATGGGATAGGAACGCCTGTTGCAGCTCTCCATTTCAGTAGTTGATCTGCAACATGAAATGCTGTCTAAAAGTTTATAATTGAAATATTGAAGGTGATTTTTTTCACTGTTATGCATGCTCTTCAGAGCAAAGTTGCATGGTTTATTGGAGGTGGTTTCAATTAAGATATTTTAGTACAGTGTACTGGTGTTACAAATACTGTTTTTTTCAGTGTCCTTTGGTTTAGGGATCACTGAGTTAAATAAAGCAACAACACACAAGAGAACATACTTCTGAATGTTTATTTAAATTGAAAGGGCAGGTGTCAAAATATAAAACACCATGTGATTAATATGTAAATTCTTGTCAATAATAGTGAGTACATTAGTTTTCCATTGTGTGCGTGCCTCATGAGCTCAAACTCAGATGATTTGTCTAGCTTTGACAGCTGGTTCTGCATCCATAGGTTGAATCTCCTTGTGCTTGTTCCAGACAGCATGAAGAGGTAGGACAGGTTCAAACTTTTCTCCAGGTTCCTCTTCATCATAAGTGTTCAGTCTTGTTTGTGTACTTGAGGTCCTATGTTCGTGCAAGTGTAGTTCAAATGAGTCGCTTTTAGATAAGTTTCAGAAATTCACTGCTAATGGTTTATGCCTCTCTGAGAGCTAGTTTCCCTATGACTGGTGCATCATAGTTGAATACGTACGTATTCCTTCACTGCTTTACTCCAAGGTAAAACATGTCAGTTTAAATCACTTTCAGTTTTCAAGCTAAGTTGTTTTACTAATACATCTTGACTGTGAGGGCAGTCGCATCTGATGTAGCAGAACTAACTAGCTGGTGCAAATTAATTCCTCAAAGCCATTTTTTTGTTATTTTGTAATGAAGTAGCACTCATTTCTGGCACTGTATATATAAACAGTGCAATATTTTGTTACTCGTATTTTATTTAAAAGAAGAAAACATGGATAAGACACACTGCCTATCTTGAAAATTCCAAGTGCTCTTTGAATAGTGATTGTGCTGCAGCTCACTGGATGCAGAAGTGGGCTGATAGAATGCTCATGGAAGGTTGCTGATACTGGGTCTTCCTAGGAGATAATGCTTTTCAGCATAAGCTTTAGAATCGTATCTCTATATGCGTGTCTGTCATCTTTTGCCCTAATTTAACTAATAATGCAGCGTGCTAGTAAGTGATTAAGAATGCTGTACAGTGCCCAAATATTTCTGTATTTCCCCTTGCACACATTAATTAGGCTTTAGTATACCATTGGGCACACCTCCGAGGCCTGCAGTTCTTGCGCTAGTTGAGAAAGATTTCTCTTTCCAATTTTAAGAGCAGAAATAGCTTGAGTTAAATTTGAGTTAAAAATTAGTTAAATGTTTTATTTGCATGGCTCATTGGGGAGGTTTAGAGATTCACTGAGGAGGAGGTAATTCCTAGGAGTTCCAGAGAAGTTAAAGAATGAAAACCAGTATTAGTGTAAGAGTACTGTCTTTGTTCATACAAGAAGTAGGTATTGCAGTGCTTTTAATTAGCTTTTGTCAGTAAAATTGTTTATATGGTGCTTCATGATTTGTGAATGTTCCTTTAAAGTACTGTCTAGTGAATATTTGTATATCAGTAATATAATACATGCCTTGCCAAATAAACAAGGCATGCATATGAATCCTTTATACTGCATTCATGTAGTAGGGTCTGTTAAATCCCACAAAATTCTTCTCATGAAGATTTGGGCTTATGCTGTAGCTACGGTGGTGATAATGAAACAGCATCCTTTTTTTTAAACACGTATTTTCTGTGTCCCAAGTACTGCCTCCTGTTAGTTACAAAATTGACCTTCGGGCACTCCTGTTAATACTAAAAAACTCTAAAAGAGTTCAGAAGAGGTTAGATTTGCCCCTCTTGATTTGCATTAACAAAACTGTCTGTGTTCCAGTTTTTTAAGATGTTAAATATGTCCCTACTGATGTCATGGTCAGTAGAAGACTTCTGTTCTCACAGTGATTTTACTGCTTGTTGGAAAAGCAGAAGAGGAAAAATAGGCAGTCTCTGTGTGAGTTATTCGAATAAAACAATACAAAGTTTTCAAATAGCAAATTAATTATTTTTATAGAATTAATTTTATGTATAATCAAACTTTAAATTTTGCAGGGATGTCATCTTCATAAAACTGTGAATGCACTTATGTGAACTATATTTTCCCCAAGATATTTTTACTTTTGAAACTACAGATGTTAAGCATCTTCTTTCCTTTCTTTGACAGGAAATTCTGGTGATTAGAGATCATGGCAACCATAGAGGAACTGGCCCATCAAATTTTTGAACAGCAAATGGGAGAGGTACATAAATTTTGAGTCCTATTTAAGAGAAATTGAATAATAAAATACACAGACTGATATGTAAAAACCAAAATCAGCAGAGAAAATTTTTAGTACAGACAAGACTTCTGGACACTTCCCTCAGAAGGCAGAAAAACTTACTATCTCCATTTTAAAGTTATGCTGCAAAGTCTTTTTTGCCAAAGTCCACCCCACAGAAATTAAGAAAAATCTAGCAGTGTTTCCAGTAAGTCAGTAGCTGTTCAGCTCTGCTTTTTGGGCCTGTAGTGGTTTTCAGAGAGCCATCTGGTTGTGTAATTGTTTTACTCACTTTTAGTTACAAAAGTCAGGACACAGCTTTTACTTTACAACTATGCAATTCATTTGTCAGTTTTGTTTTCACTATTAAAGTTTTACCACGTTCTTCGCTTTCAGATATATGTGCTTGCTATGTGTCAAAAGAAAGACTGAACTGTTTCTGCAGATTTCTAGTTTCAATTTTTGTGACCTGTGTGCAGAATCTGTGTACTGCAGCCAGAGAACTGCCACAGATGCACAGATAGTTTGAGAGGGTGGATATGAGTATACATAGTTATCTAGAAAGTTTCAGCATAGCATAGACTATTTAAAATTAGCACCCTTTTAAATTAGATAGAGACAGTAATTTATTTATCTTAAATAAATGTTATTTTTTAGCTTGAAATATCCACTCTTGGTTTCTTGTCTAGACACAGACTTACTTCTCAAGTAATTTTATTTCCTCTCAGCCTTGATTTCAGATGGAAAGGTTGGAGTGGGGGATGGGGTGGTTAATTCTACTCTGAATAAATTCTCACAGCTTTTATTTTGTAGCATCTGAATGTTGCTACGGCTATCTCGAAAGGACTTAAGTGATTTATGGGATGTATGAGGTTTTCTTTTTATTACTTGTCCTCTTTATTAGATGAGAACACCTGTTTAATGCAGTTTTGTTTTGGGACTGTAATTCTTTGTTGAGGTCTAAATAGGGCTGTATTTCCTGTTTAAATTTGTCTCTTTTTGACAGCACAAGGCTAGTCAAAGCTAGCTGAAGTGTACATTCCACTCAGAGGATGGTGTGGTGATGGTGTTTAGCCTCTGTGGGGGTTGTTTCTCAATTTCATAATGTGATTCGAGGAGGCACTGAGCTAACTTAATATCTCAGTAACATGGGAGAGAGAGGGTCCTTTTTCTGTTTCTTTCCTTATTAATTTTCCCAACAACAGAAAGCTAATAACCCAGCCAAAACAAGTGGGAGATTTTCTAATGGATTACCATTGATTAGGGTCTGAGAAGGCTCCAATGAGTACCAGAGCCAGCACAAAGGAGATGGCTGGTAGCCAAAGGGAGGCAGGGAAGAAAACAGACAGTGAAGGTGCAGTGCTGCAGAGAGCTATTGACTGTTCCTGTTCATGGTGAAATCACAGCTCTACAGTTTTCAAGGCTGTTTTGTCAGCAGTGTAGATTAGGATTTGTCCTTTAGCAAGGTTTTACTGTGTCTGAGACGGTCACACCGTATTTGGCAGCAGTGCACCTTAAGCATTCCCCAATCCTCACTTAGCTACTTATTCTCATGCTATGCTAGTCTTGCTCATGTAAGCTCTCTGTGTCATCATGTGGTGGACAAAACTAGGAAAAAAAGTAAATTACAGCATAGTGGAGGAAGGTCATCTCCCTCTTGGTTGTGATCAGTCTCCTTATTTTGTCCAGGTTGCAGTCCAACCAGGCACATGGTTGGAAGGACTGAAAAGCATCCCCAAGGGCAGTGCAAGCTGGGACTCCTTTAGCCAAAATTCCTGTCAAAGGTGCATGCCATGCATGAGTGTGCTGCCTGAAAGGTGGAGTCAGCAAGGAAAGCAGTCTCACAGGGGCCTTCATGCAATAACTTACGTTCCTGCCTACCTACAGGCTGTTATTGCTTGGTGGCATTCCTAATCACCGTAAGCACTGAAAAATCATAGTTTAACATCTAGAGAACTTCAGCAGTATTTTTGCTAGCATTTATAATTATCTTGAATGTTGAAGTAGTTTTAATTGAATTTACAAGAAAAATTTACATGAGTAGAACCTGAAAGGAAAAAGACTTGAAAGGAAAAGATGTTCCAGTATGGAGGAGAATGGAAAATGCTTCTGTGTCTCATCGAAATAATAGTCAGAAATCTTTTGTGACATAGAGTTTGATTTCTTTTTAATATTAATTGTTGTTCATGAAGGATTTTAAATCACAAAATTATTGCAGCAATTTTACAATGGTGTTCACAAACGCGTTTTTGTTGATTTAGGACTTTCTGCATAAAAGCAAAACATTAAAGCAAAATATAACCCTTTCCCTATGGGTACTGTGCAGTGATTATCGTTTCTCAGATTCTGCCATCTCCTAGTCATCTTTTGCTCTGTGTGAGATAATTCCTATCTCTACATCAAGATCACATTTCCTGATTCCTGTGGGGAAGCTACCTGCCAACAGCCTGTAGCATTCTTCTTTCTTTAATTTGTGGTTGGGAACACTAAGTATATGGTGGTTCATTTCCACAGTCCTGCCAGTTTACTGTAACAGAGGAAAGCTACATAGTTGTTGAAACAGCCTGTCACACACATACAAAATACAATTTTTAACAAATTTTGCAGTTACTCTTACCAGTATTCTTTTAACTGCAATAAAAAACTTGTATTCTGCATAGAAGCAAAACTGTCAAGCTGATATTCTGTGGGGTTAAAGAGCAGTTTTACCTTACACAACATGTGGATCATGACATTTTAAGGGAGCAAATGTAAAGCAATTCTGTAATACATAGCTTATTTTGTAAAGCAAAGATAAATGCCCATAGAACTCTAATCACTTCTGAATCACCACGTGTACCTGTCATTTTGAAAGGCTGATGCAGAATTTTAGTGCTTGAAAGTACCTCTCTTGAACTGAAAACGCTGCTGTGTAATGAGCAGTTTTTTGTCCTTTACTTAAGCAAAGAAGTGGATGAATTGTTTAAAAGTACTTGTACTCAGAAAAATCGGGTATTTTTAGAAAGCAGTGTCCAGAAATGGCTTGGGCAGTAGTTTGACAAGCAGTTCTTTTGGTGGTGCTGGCAGCTTAAGCAATCTCCCCAGCAGCTTAACCTCTCTCATTTGCTCTGATGCATCTGCTTCTGAGCATTGTGGAGATCTGGACTGAGGGTTTGATCTGTGCTAATAATAGGCTTTGTTTGTCTGTTTGCTGGGCTGCTTTT
The DNA here is from genome assembly GCF_041296385.1 of Aphelocoma coerulescens. Lineage (NCBI taxonomy): Eukaryota > Metazoa > Chordata > Aves > Passeriformes > Corvidae > Aphelocoma > Aphelocoma coerulescens. Next base: position 46,448,399 of record NC_091014.1, on the reverse strand, counting down.
CAACCTGCATCAGTGTCCTATTCCTGATCATGGAATGACTAATCAGACAGTTCTACCTACCAAACTGAGGGGAGAGGAGCAAGTAGATTATGAGACTGCTGCCAAAAGTAACACCTTTTTGGGCAAAATTTCAAAATCAATGTAGGCTGATAGGAGCTTGTATTTCTGCTGTAAGAGGAAGTCTTACCCACCACCTTGTCCCCCTCTCATACTGACTCCAGCTGCATGTTCTGGCCTGCTTTTGTCTGCTGATACTAGCATTTAGATGATGGTATGGTTGCAAAATCAGGAAGCTGGTCCAGGAGGAACAAAAAACCCTCACAACCTGTTATGAAACAGTAACTTTACTGCAATATACATATATATTCTCTGTATTAATTGGGAGGGGCAGAGGGGGAATCAGGTGCAGAGGAGTATTTGTATAATGGTGTAAATACTGGGAATTATTATTAATATGGAATTGCAGGATGTTGCAGGCAGTTTGTGAACTGCAAAAATGTTCTGGAGTTATGTGGGAATTTAAGACAAAAAATTCAATTTCAAGGCGTCTGTAAACTCTGTTGAGACAAATTCTCTTTGTGCTGCAAAAAATCTGACCTTTCTGATCAAGCTGCTACAAATGGCAGTTCTCCTTAATTTCTATTGACAGGTAATGTAGTGAATAATACCTTCCCCCATATGCTGTTGCCTGTAGGATGTGAAGAATTTAAAAAATATTGATAATTGTTAAAACACTTCCATGAATTGTATCTAAGAGCATTCACACAGATTATAATATGATACACTGCTTGCCAACTTCATGCAATTTATTAGTTTTCTCTACCTTTGTTAATAGTTCCCCAGTATAGAATTCTTTAACAGAAAAACAGAATTGAAACTGCCAATTGCTGTGTTTCCATACAAGAAAACCTTGTGTCATTTCAAGCAAGCCATTAAAGTACATTTAGTGCAAACATAGCACAGCGGTGATGATAGATACTGTGTCTCATGAACATCAACAGTGGTAAATATTCAGTTGGATTGACATACATGGACTTGTCAACAATCAATTTACTTAAAGTGTTTGTAAATTTCACATTGGAAGGTATTTCAGAATGGGTTTAAAGGAAAATTTTCTAATTAGAAAAATTAAGGTGTTGAATTAGATTACAAGCATTTGCATTCTTTGTAGAATAAGAGTGTCAGACTTTCTGTGGCCTTGTTCAGAGAAACCATAAGGTTTAATCCATTAAGGTAGTGGATCCATTAAAATAGTATATCCATTGTCAGTCCATTACATTTGTTTCTTCTTTCTAGGTTACACATTCCCAGGAAGCTGTTACACAAACACTAATGGATGGGACACCACAACGAATACAGATCGTCCCTGCAGATTCAGGCCTCTCTTTATCACAGCGTATACAGGTATGCTTCTCCTGATGCATTTTAAAAGCAGAGATGAGCTATTTGCTTCTGCCATGCTTCACATGCAATTCTTTTTTGTTCGCATCATATTACTTGCTTTCATGTAAATATTCAGCCTTGGATGGCAGAGACCCTTTCTATATGAACAGGAATAAAACATCATTCCAATCTTCCCTTTCTTTTTTCCTTCTTTTTTCCTCATAAGAATTTTCACATTACAAAAATATTAAATCACTGAACAGAAAAGAACTTTTGGCAACACTGTAATGAAATGATTCCTTGAAAGCTGGATATTTTGTAGATCTGGTAGTTCAACTAAGTTGGAGGATTTCTACATTTTGGAGCAGAAGCAGGGAGTGAAATACTGCATTGTAACTTTGAAGTCATGAAAAAGTGCAGGGAAACTTAATGTCTGAGAAGGATACTGGTTTTTGGTTGTCCCAACCCGTGTTGTATGTCTTGGTATTATAATCCATAGCCTGCCCAGGTAATAATCTCCAGTTGAAGTGAGGATATGAAGTTCTTGCCAATGTAGGTACTTAAATCAACATAGAAATGTGTATATGGAGACTAGGAGGAATTGGGGAATGAAATTTCATATTTTATGCCTTAAAAATCACTGCAGGTCCTTGGAAACGTTTTATTTTTAATTTTCATCTTAGAGAAAAATATCAACTGCAGAAAAAATGTAAAAAATACTCCCAGATATATGTTGTTCATATAAAACCACACATTTAAGTGAGCCAGCTACTAGTATAATCTTGGCTGCTTTTTCCTTTTACTGGCTTCACTTTAAAACATTGTCCTCTGTTTTTTTCCTGTTTTGGTGCATTGTGTTGAAGCTTTCAACCTTCCAAGGCTCTTCACAGCTATCCCACATACATGATGGGGTTTTTAAAGATTTATTACCACCCACCTGTGCTCTAGTTGTGGTAGCTGTCTTATCTATCCAGGAGGTCTTCATTCTTTCAGCTACCTCCACTCTGTTTCTACACGTTGTGTACAGCTGTACCCTTTATTAACTAATTTGTGTTCATCAATTAACAATCATCTCTTTACCTTTGATTTTCATCATCAACACCTGTATGTTATAATATCCCTTTAGTGTGAAGCCATTAGATACAATTTCAGTATCAGAATGTGAGACACGGACATACAAGCCCATGAGCCTTTACTGTTGAACAGTACTGTTGGTTCACATCCAGTGGCAGACTTCTAACCTTTCTGTGACAGCTTTTTTTTGGGGGAAGACCTGCTCTTGGTTAGGCACTGTAGCTACTGCAAGTATAATGAATGTAGAATAGCTGTATTTCTGAGGACAGCGACTTTTATGTAGTTTTTCACATCTTCTGTAGCTGGAAGATCACTTGTTTCTAACCCAGCTACTTTGTCCGTTGTCTTTTTGCATCATGCTCATTAATTCTGTCTTCAAAATTGATGGTAACACTTCAGTTGTTGTCTCTTGATATGTGTGGAACAACACTTAGTCAAGTGGCATCCTTCCTGCAAGAGACATCTACAAACATATCACCAGTATCAAACAGTAGTAAAAACTTTGCTCAGAGAAGAATTTATGTGAAGAGCAAAGTAGCTTGTAGGAATAAGTGTAGCTCAGTGAAATGTCCACCATAAATGTTAGATTGAATAATTTTGAGTATTTATTTCCAATAAGTGTTTTTTCCTTTATTATTATTATTAAATGCACTTAATTATCTGAAATCTTGAAATAAAAAATCCTCAGTAAAAGGTTCTTTAAAACATGTTTCATTAGTCAATCTTCTTAGGGAAGGCTAGCATTTCTTCTGGGAGAAAAGTTGAATGCCACATTTGTTCAACAGACATTTTTGCACAAAACTGGCTGTTCTAAACAGGTATATTAGTTGTCTGTGTTTAGACACTTTCTTTTTCCTAAAATAGGAACACACAGTTATTGAGGTGTTTAATTTATTGAAATGATGTTCAAATGGAAGTCAGAACTTGTTAACAGACCAGGCTTAAAAGCAATAAAGGAAAATAATATCTTCCATTATCATCAGGGTGCTTAAATGAAGTACATGAGGGTAGTGTATATTTATGCAGTCAATCCTGAATTGATACATTCCTGTTTTATAACATCGTTTTAGCAATATTGAGTTTCAGATTATTAAGAAAGATAGTGTGTTGTCACTGAGTCATGATGGATTCTCTTCAGAAGAGAAGTGCTTTTTTTCTTCCCTCTGATTATTTTTTTCTCTTACCTTGACATTTAGGTATTGCAGGTTGTTGTACTATGGTGAACTGCTCCACTTTTCAGTGTCCCCATTGCAATGTAGGTGGAGTTTTTGCAGGTGTATGGCTGTAAGAGGTCAGCTGCAGACAGAATGTGCTTAATTGTTTAAACTGCTTTCTCTTATGCCTCTGTCAAGTGCTTGTCAGCTGCAGAAGCCACTTGTGCAGGTTGAATAGCTTGGTGTGGATGTTAATGTAACACTGTATCATGTAGTGAAAACTACCTGGGCATCCTCCTAGAATTGCAGGAACCCATTTGAAGAGTTGGGACTCTTATTTGTTAAATAGAAGGTGAAGTGAATTGTGTGAAGTAGCAGTGGTTCTTTTGCCTGCTGTCCTGCCATATTTATCTACAAGTACATATATTTTCTTAATTACACAGCTGGACTACAATAGGAAAAAAGATAACTTAGTATATATATCCCAAAATTTCAGCTGTAGTTCAAGTTTGTGTCTTCACTGTTTGGGGCATGCCGGTTTTTGAGTTTACTTTGTATAAACCTAACTAGATGGAGTATATACCTTTTTTGGGGTACACACAGTTGCGCTTTTAAGGTTTAATAGGGAGACAGATTTTAGATAAGAGTGTCTTTCAAAGAGCAGGTCTGGAAATTCAAAAAACAGCACAGTGTTCTGTTTGGCTTTTGTACATCTATGCACCCTGTTGAGGATAACATACATTGGATTTCTCCTAATCCAAATAAAATAGATGTGTTTGGAAAGAAGGGGAATGGAATATCAGCTACTTTGAAAACAGCCAAAAATTACACAGGAGAAATAAAGATTGTAAATGAAGGAAAATGGAACAAGGAAAAGGAAATTAAGGAAAGAAGGAAACGAAAACGGCAAGGAAGTTTGCCTTCTAAAGAATACAGAACCAACATAAAGGAATTTAAAGAAGAAATAAGGGATTGCTATAGCCATTTGTGGTCCCAGACCTGTGGATATATGAAAAAACTGAACAGAAAATTTATCATGTTGATAATTATTGTCATGTTTTTGCATTGTCTTCTCACCCTACACCCCAAATCCCATATTTTTTGTTCTTTAGCATTTAGAATTTTATCATTTTACTGGCACTTTTCTCTTAGAGAATCTTTTAATCATATTTTGCAGAGAAAAAGAATTGAAATTTGATCCATTAAAATGTTAGGAGCACAAAGTCACCTGAAGGAAACACAGTCATTTTGTGTATTTTGAAACTCATTATTTCTGAATATTTGAAAGTGGCAATATTGCATTATAACTGCTGAAATTGGATACTCATCACTGCATATCTTTTTAAAATGTAAACTATATGCAGGTATTGAGCATTTAGAGAAAGTAATAAGCCTGTTGTGAAGGTGCAATAGCAAAGCTGATAAAAAACTCCCGTGAAATTGTGCCTCGTTCTGTTTCTTTGTGCCATGGTTCTCCACCTAGGAAATGTAATTAATATTGACACCCCAATAACTGTGGAACTAGTTATGGTAAGTGTTAGACAATGAAATAAATGTCATCTGTAATAAAAACAAAATTCATATCCGTAATAGGAATGTTGAGTATGTGTAGGTAAACATAAATGTTTGGTTATAATTTAAAAAACAAGTTAATAGGAACTATTTTATTGAGCTGTAATTCAAAATAGTTTGCAGGAAACAGTCTTTGTAGGATAATTCTCCTTAGTCTCCAGAATAAATCAGGGAGTTTTTCACATAGGCATTTTGATGGAGAAATTAAGTGACTAAAAGGGAGATTTATAATAGAATATGTATATAGAATGTTGAGTATTTTCTCCGAGAATTATAATCTTATGACAAAGTTGGCAGAAAGTGGAGGATTATTTAATAAAATTCTGCTGTATTTGTGCTTGAATATAGGGATAAAATGGAAAAAAACAGCCTGTAGATCTGTTCTTGATTACAGAACAAAAATCAGTTTTTCCTTAAAAGAAGAAAAGAAAAAACGACAGGGAAAGAGATTCTGTTTCACTTATTTTATTTAGAAATGTATATGTAGAAAAATGAAGTCTAAAATGTATATACAGGTGCAACAATATGATTGCTCTTCCTGCTGTTTGATGCTTACTTCTTTCACTTGGACATCTACATTTGTGGTTTTAAGAAGTTTTTTACTAAGTAACCAAACCTTGGAGGTGCTGTAAGCACTTCATGTAGAATGCAGTGAATTCAAGATTTAAGATTTCTCATAACCTGATGGGTCTTAGGGCTCAGCTACAGGCATGCCTTGAGTTCTGGATGTTAGAATTGTCAAGAGTTTCAGTACTGTTGTAAAAGCATGCGCCAGTTGTAAAAATTGAGTACGAACTCAGGTTTTCACTTCAAACACCCTTGGTTGAAATGTGTTTCAAATACAGTGAAAATCCAAGTTTTCGCCTGAGTTTAATTCACTCTTGTGTGACAGAGGGGAAGATGATCCTGCTTCTCAAATGTGAAAGGCAAAATTCCCATTTTCTTCAAGTGCCCGGATTGGGTCCAAAAAGTTAACTGAAATTACCGTAACAATTTGAGATAAATGTATTATTAGATTGTCACAGATCAGCAGACGGGCCAGAAGATTCAGATTGTTACAGCACTTGATCAGAGCTCAGCAGGCAAGCAGTTCATCTTAACAAATCATGATGGCTCTACCCCAAGCAAGGTGATCCTTGCCAGACAAGATTCCACTCCAGGAAAAGTTATCCTGGCAACTCCAGATGCTGCAGGTGTCAACCAACTGTTTTTTGCATCCCCTGATATATCTGCACAACACATCCAGGTAGATAATCCACTTTATTTTGTAATTTTCATTCAAATGGGATAAGAAAAGATGTTTTATTTCCAAATAAGTCTGTCTGGGTTCTCCTTTTTGATTTTTTTTAAAGTATAATTTTCCTTGCACTAGGACTCATTGTGGATACTTGGAAATTATTGAAAAACTTTTTTTAGTAGATTTGTTGCTTTTAAAATTTATATGCTGGCTCATGATGTTAGAAAGAATAGAGTTATTTTTATTGTCATTTCCAGATTCTGCCATGCCAATAGTCCTTTATTTCTGCTTGTTGATTCTCCATCTGTTTTCATGTATTGTTAAAGAACATACACTTTTCTCCATTATCCTTATCGCTTAACATTTCCTTTTGCTTGTTTTCCTTTTTGTACACTGTTGCAACTGTTCAGCTGTGTGAATTGTAGTCTACAGTAGTGCTCAGACTATTTAGCAGGAAATACATTAGTCCATGGGGATGAGAAAATAACACTAATGATTTTGGGTTTACTGATGTGATACTGTAACTAGCCAGGGTTGTAACTCCCTAAGCTGGTCCCCAGTGGACCTTACTCCCATGCACGTTATATGTGCCACTTCCATAGTTGCCACCCTCCAGTTTCCAAGCTTTTTGTCCCACATCCTCAGCCTGGCAGGGATGGGATGGCACTGATGTGAATTATGTCAAAAACATGCAAGAAGAGTTGGGAGATGTGACCTCCTTCAGCATGAAGTAGGAGGTTACTGCACTCCAGCTAAGGTACAGTTACTGCATATAATTCACCCACACACATTTATGCTGCTGTTAAAATACATCAGTGGTAGGCCAGACAACATTCAGGTAGCTACAGTCCATTTAGTTCCTTAGCAAACACTTAAACATTATGACCATAAGCAGCTGCTTAAGGAAAAATATTAAAAACTGGCCGAGTAAATAATGATTTCTCTGAGCATATCCTTTTACTTTCATTAGCTGATGATGCAGAGCAACCTCCTGATTTGGAGACTGCAGTAAGGCCATCATATTTGATAGCTGCTGTTAAACAACTTTTTTGTTATTTATATAGACCATATATGCTTTAGTCTGTATAATATCCTATAGTATTGTATGGTGTGCAAAGAATACTTAAGTTGATTTGGCCATCTGAGAGAAGTGTTTAATTGGGTGTCTCTTGCACTATAAGATACTAGTAAGGATTTGTGTGGGGGTTTATAAATCACTACAATATCCTCTTTCAGGTAATCTGTTTTCAGCTGCAGACCCTGCAGACTGTTTAGTTTGTGCTCTTCTGTGAACCAGTCCACTCTGATTCAGTACCCACATGTTGTGTAAGCTTGAAAGAATCTCTGTATTATATAATACTTTTGTTTTTGAAACTCACAGTTCCTTGCAAATGGACATCCTAGGTCCTTGCTCCAAAGAATTGGATTACTGTGAATAGGGGACCAGTAGCAAAAGCCAATCCTATTGAGAGGTATTGAAGCATGCTTAGCGTTATCATACACTTTGTATTTTAGGTAAGCCTCAACAAAAATACAAACCAATGGGATATGAGTAATCCACATAAAAATTATTTTCAAAGACAACTTAAGAGATGAGAAGTGTGCCACACTGGTTTAAAAGGCAAAATTCAGGAAAAGAGGAAATGTGTACAAAAATTTGAAAGCTGTAGTTCTGATTGTATCATTTGGGCAAAATAGGTCAGTTTGAGAGGCAGCAGAGTATTCTGTCACTGTAGTTAAATTGTTCTGTTGTCTGCTGATACGTATGGGTAGAAATTTCCTTCATCCATTTAAAAGTTCATGAAATAGAGAGTTCCATTCATTTGTTGTTCACCTGCATCCCCTTTGGGATCTTTGTATTTTCTCCCTCAAATGATCTGTCTGCAATTTCACCTGTTTTCTTCTTCTTCTTCTTCTGTAGCCTTCACTTTAAATGCCCATGTGTTTGTTCTGCCAAAAACCTCTGTTACTGCATCTTATCTTTACATTGACTCATTTGGCAAGACCCTTTCTCCCATCCTCTATTTTAACTTCAGTGGCTGTTCTTCATAATAATAATTTTTATTCTTCATGTTCAAGGTCAGTTAACGAATTCTCTGAGTCTGGGATTTTTATCTCCTCATGGGCCGACTCTGTAGTCCTTCCATATGTGGAACTTCCCATTTCAGTGTAGCTTTAGTTTATGGAAGGACTTAAAATTTATTTATATGTATTTTATATAATATCATGAAAATACATAACGTTAATACTGGAAACTTGGAAGGATCCAAAGGTTAATATTCTCTTAACTCATCGTCTTATTTTTCTTAAGAAGTTGGTGTTTTTTTAAAGAAAACTTAAGAGATGAACCTTGGAGACAGTATTGTTTAAAAGGCGAACTAGAAGTATGCTTGTTAAACTTTCCTGCATATATCATCTGTACTGTGTTCCAAACTCTAAAAAGCACAATTTCTTAATTTTCTCTGTAGAAGAGAGAGTACTTTCTGTTTCAGTTACGTCCCTTTTTATTAGAGGTCCTGTTCTGAATAAGTGAAGCAAGAATGAGGAGCCTGGCTTCCCTTTAAGACACAGTAGAAGTTAAAAACTCTTCAATCTTCTAAACTGTATTCTCTTTTTAATGAGAAGAATTTTTTTTCTTTTCTGTGTCAGGATAATGTTGGGCTGTTACTTGTGATTCGTGTGTTCCTTTTTTAAATTGAGTTTTTGCTATGCTTTATTTATGTTGCAGTGGGATAGTTTTCAAAGATTAAGTGAAAGGTTCTGATGCCTACCCTGTAGTACTGGGATTCTAAAATTATGTGCTTACAAAACTTTACAGGTACCAGAGATAAATGAATGAGACAAGACAGGAATACCTGAATAATGTCAAACTGTTACCGAAAGCCAAACTATAATACCAATTGATAGTTAATGATAGTGTCCAGAGTACCTTTTCTTTTGGTCCACGTTTGTGTGTATTATAAAAAAAAGGAGTCAATAAACCTCAGTGTAGATCTATTAGCCTTTACAAGGGATTTTTTTTGTTCCATGTGTTTAATGTTTAGGTCTTCTTTTGTACTATGGATGAGTCATTAGTATTTAAGTATAAAATTGAACAAAAGGTAAGAGTATGCTGATGCTAAAAGTTTTTCAAAATGTCAGTCCACTTCGCAGAACTAGTGTTTAGATAAATGAAATCTTGAATTCTTCTCAGAAGCATAACAAATAAAAGTCTTGTTCCCTCCTGACAGGGAGCACAGTGGCATGGCAGGTAGTTACTTTGTGTCTCTGAAGACTATTGGATGTAATCAAGAAAACATGATACTTTGTAGATTTAGTCCCCTATATTAGGCAAAAACCAAGAGCATGAGATGTATTTTACTATCTAATGGTAAGAAAAATTAAATGCTTTCACGCTTTTTTTCAGATTTTAACAGACAACTCACCCAATGAACAGGGCTTAAATAAAGTGTTTGATCTGTGTGTTGTATGTGGAGACAAAGCATCAGGTATTTATTTTTTTTCCTTTCTTTTTTTTTAAGGTAGTGCAATTTTATAAAAGCAGTTTAAAATTTTTATAACAGTTTGCATGCATATACATATATAAATCTCTTTACATGCGGTGGAGAATTACACTAAATGGTACTCTAGTGTTCATGGATAGGATTTATTGTTGTTTGATATCGAATCATAAAATATCCTGAGTTGTAAGGGACCCACAAAGATCACTGAAGTCCAACTCCTGGCCCTGCACAGCACCATCCCCATGAGTCACACCATGTACCTGAGAGCATTTTCCAAACACTTCTTGAGCTCTCTCAGGTTTGATGCTGTGACCACTGCCCTGGGGAGCCTGTTCCAGTGCCCAACCACCCTCTGGGTAAAGAACCTTTTTCCTAACATCTATCCTAAAATTCCCCAGACCAGCTTCATGCCATTCCCTTTGGTCATGTCACCGGAGTGAGGAGGTCAGTGCTTTCCCTTCCATTTCCCCTAGTGAGGAACCTGCAAGGTCTCCTTCCAGCAGGGAGCAAACTTCCTAGAAAATAAAATCAATTACAGTTTTTTTTCCCAAAAATTGGCAAAGTTTAACATTAAAAATGCAGTTGCTAGAGCTTTAAATACGTGTCAGACTTCACCCATCTCGAGGAAATTTCTGCCAAGGTTAAGGCAAAGATCTGGTTGGTGTATTCTGATTGTTAACACTTCTCTGACTCCCCAGTGGAGGGCTGGAGTCTCCCTTGAGGGGCTGGAGATCCCAGGAGGTGTTCCTCCTGTGCTGGCCTTGGAGTATTGAGTAGTGGTAATGACTGGGGAGAGCGCCATGTTTCTCTGAGCATCTGTAGGTTTTGGGGAGCTTCCCATGTCACAAACAGTGTCATGAAAACTGCTTTGCAGACACTTCCAAGCTGGAATCCAAGAAGCTACATCAAAGAGGAGGTACAGAAGCAGCACGCACGAGTATTTTGCAGAATGAATATTCAAAATCCAGCTTCTGCAAAAATGCTTCACACATTATTCTTTTAATATATAATATGCTTTTGAAATTTCACATTTTAGTAGTGGTAAAAAGATTGTGAAAGGAATCTAGAAAACCTGTTAGAATTTCTAGAAACTTCTGGAAAGAATCTAAAAGTGTTTTCTCCTAAATTGGGTCATGTTTGTGATTTACTTTTGTAATGGGCTGTAGGTATTTCAGGGATTCATAAATTGAAATTGTTGTAACTGCCAAGGATGCCCTCATCAATCCTTTTTAGTAATGTTTATAGTTTATGCAAAATAAAAATAATTTACTTCTAAAAATAATTTTCAAACTTACTTTCTGTAGTATATCATAGAAATTTTTATATTACACAGAAAACTCACAGAACTGGTCTTCAAAAAAAAAGTTGCAGCTATTCTAGATTATTCTTTCATTGATGTTTTACTGCAAGAACTATGGATGTACCATTACCCTGTTAGGAAAATGAAAGGTGAAAGCAAAGCTTTGAAGTGATTGCCTGCTGCTGTCAAATGCCAATGCCATGTTTGCACTTTCCATGGTTTCATTAGATTTAATGCATACAATTTTGACAGCTGAACTTGTAATGAGCAATCACAGGGATTGTCTGTAGGAAAAATTGCTAGAGAAATGTATAAATTAAAGTATTTTTTGCTGTATTCTTGCTAACCTGTTTTCTCAGCCTTTTTTAACACTACTGTCAACAGATAAGGAAATAATTTAATAAGCAGCTTGCCTGTTTGTAAAATCCTGTTCACATGCTTTGAACTAGAGAAATGGCACACTTGCTTTTCTATGTTGTTTTATAGCCCCAATATATTTTAAGATCTGAAACCCATGGGGGAAAAGAGTGTTCTTTTTCTGGGTAAAATAACTGATACTTTGTTTTTAATAAACATGAAGTCTTAAAAAAATAATATTCTACTGTAAAATTAATGTCATGCTTTCTGGTACTTTGTAACTAGGGCGTCATTATGGAGCAGTAACTTGTGAGGGATGCAAAGGATTCTTTAAAAGGAGTATACGGAAGAATTTAGTTTATTCCTGCCGAGGAACAAAAGACTGTGTCATTAACAAACACCACCGCAATCGCTGTCAGTATTGCAGGCTGCAGAGATGCATCGCCTTTGGGATGAAACAAGATTGTAAGTCTGAATAAGAGCAAATTGCTTTCCCTGGCAGCTACTTCATGCTACAAAAGATATGCTTTGTATAGATACAAATTGTTATCTTGCTTATATATTTTTAAATCATTGTATCTTTTTCGTTTAAAGAACTGTACAAGTTTGGTGTATCAGAAATATGAAATGCTTTCAAGTGTTTGCTTTAAAAGCTTAATAAGCTCATCCCATGTGATGAAAGTGAGTGAATTGTTACTCCTATGTGGCAAATATAAAGCATGTCTGCATTTTTTTAATGCAGTTCAACTTTTTTATGTGTAAATTAAGCTACTGCATTTTTTGAATTCTACTTCCTTTCAGTTTTTCCATAACTGAGATTACTGGCAATTACTGTTCACTTTTGGCAAAGCTCTGCAGAGACAGTTATTTACAAGGCAGAGATCCATAGTGATCTAAAGTTTAGTTCTTACCAATTCCTGCAGATTCCAAGTTCCTTTTTAGCCTTCCATACATTAGATGTAGTGGTATTGGAATATCACAGCAGTATCAGAATACTAAATGCACAGAAAATCACACAAAACACAAATTCTTCAGACCTAATACTGTGACGCTGCTGCTGCATACAGTATTGGTCTTGTTCTCTGCTTTCTTGTCATCCTGTTCTTATTTGGCTGATCCTCTTGAACCTCTGTGGACATTTTCCTCCTTACAGCCCTGCTTCTCTCAGCAGAAATCAGTAACACAGAGGAAATTAATTCAGAAAGGGAGGAAAAGCTGGGACAGTGAAAGTGGATCTTTACCCTCTAGTTCAGCTGGCAGTTATGTAAGAAAAGGCCCCTCCACAGAAGACTTTATAAGCAGAACAAATTCTCTGGGGTTAGGGATCGGAAGGCAGGAAAATAATCTCTGGGTCACGGGGGAATACTGAGTGGGGGAGAGGATTGTTTGGTGATAAGTCTCATTACTCAATGAGGTGGGAAAAGGAAAGAAAACTTAGCATCATCCCTGACTGTAGCTCCCTCAGTGGGGGTTATTTGTCCCTTGAAGAAGACTTGGCCTTTTCTCAGCAGAGTCAGACCCTGCTAGTGAGCACAGCGTTTGCAAAGAAAGATGAAATACTTGCCTCCCTCTCCCACCCATTAAAGCACTATTTCTGGGTTGCAGGTTGGCTTCAATGGCATTGTCAATTTTTGATACTATGACATTTGAGGTTTTAAGATATTTATCAGTATCAAAGTTTGAATAGCATCATAGTCTACTGCTTTCTTGAAAAGTTTTTAATGTTTTATCTCAAGTTACACATTCTTCACATTTCCATTTTCCCTATAGGGGAACTCTTTAAAGCAAGGTGATACATCTGTAGGCTAAAGCCCAGATTCATTCCACCTTGTTTCACTGAGCCATTCAAATTAAAAATCCACTTCATCTCTGAAGTCAGTGACTGTGAGTCAGGGTGTTGCCCAGATTGATCTTAAATGGTCTGAACTGAACTTTTTGAATATACCTTTCCCTCTGTATTGTCTAAGGTCTTAATTCGAGAAGCTTCTTTAAGAGCATGAAGTTCCGTGGGTTCAACACAGACCCACAATCCATAGAAAAACGTACCACGAGTCCTTTACAAAGGAAGTAAGAGTGTGGGATAGTGAAACTGAGAGAATGAGAAGCTTTAAGCTTCCATTTTGATTCAAGTTAAAAACGGAGGGATGTCTCCCTTAATTGTAACTTGAAAATGCTACATATGTTCAGTCTCAGACTTTGACTACTACATCATTTCACTTATAACTCATCAAGTCAGTGTGCTGGTTTTTATCTAACTTGTTAGCTTGTTGGTTATGGGATATATTTTTTATATATTTTAGTTATTTTCAGAATTATAAATTATATTAAATTGAATAGTAAATAAAGAAAAAAGTATTATTTCTTAGTCTGTAATTCAGGGTGTGATTTAACAGTTGGGTATTATTTCTGTAGCTGTACAGTGTGAGAGGAAACCTATTGAAGTGTCAAGAGAAAAATCTTCTAACTGTGCAGCTTCTACAGAAAAGATCTACATTCGGAAAGATCTTCGTAGTCCATTAGCTGCAACCCCAACTTTTGTAACAGACAATGACACAGCGAGGTATGTAAATTTGATTCAGAAGTGGCTATTTGTCTTCTGAAAAAAGAAAATTCAATTTTCAAATTAATCAAAATGAAAACTTGTACTGTTTTCTGTCAGATCAACGGGCTTGCTGGAATCAGGAATGTTTGTTAACATTCATCCATCTGCAATAAAAAGTGAGCCTACTGTGCTGATGACTCCAGATAAGGTATGTGATGATATGACTGATATAATAAGTAGAGCTACTTGCTGTAATTGTATATGTAAGGAGAGAAGGGTGTTTTATTTGGTTAATCTTTAAAACACTCCTTTACAACATTCACCTGTGTTATAAATGCCTTCTCTTTACAAGAATCCTCTTAGCCTCACACAGTACAAATGCTGAAAACACTACAAAGTAAATGCCCTTCTTTCACGTTTTTAGAGAGCTTTAAGGGCTGTATTATTTTAATTTTTGTGTTGGGATAATCCTGACCCTTGGCTCACTCTTTTGCACAAATAAAATGAGGTATTCACAAAACTTCTCTTGGCATTACCACGGTGCATATTGTAAATATGGTTGGATTTTTTTCTCCTGAATCACTATTTTTTTTTGGCAAAGCTGATAAGACCTATCTCATCAACAGTCTTATTTCTAAGCTGGTTTTCCTTTGTTTCCATTTTGTTGTACGTACTGATCCACTAAAGCCATGTGGTAGCTCCCTCACATAAGCACAGTAGGAAGTGTTCATGTTTTTCTAGCTGATACTAAATTACCTCATACTGTTTTCATGCATTTTGCTTTGCTTGCTCTGTCTGGTGTTTGCAGCAGCATACTTGTCTGTAGTAATGTCCTTTTGTTTTCGGTGGGACACATCTTACCGCCTCTCTGAGTTATTAGCCACTGAATCACTTTGTTCCTTCGCAGTTAAACAAAGACGTAAACACCAAAAGGCTCCAGCAGAATTCTTTTTCTGCCTGTTTATAAAGGTGACTTTCCATGCATTCCTTCTTCTCAGACATTCTTCTACCCTATTACTACTGACTCATTTACATGGGGAAGGAAGATGCTAAAAATAAAATCTAGAGCAGTCATATATTCCTGGTGATGGACTAATGCATAGATAAGTGAAATCTTCTTTCTGCACTTGCTTACCATCAGTAGTATTCTTTCTGAAAGTGATAGGTATTACTTTCACAAGTGAATGTCAAAATATTTCATATTTTAGATGCAGTGCAGTGTCTAATTTCTGTATTGTGGCTACCCATGTACTGAGAACAGTTTTTTTAGAGGTGTATCTTTGCACATGCTCAATTCTTTGTTTATGTGAAAGTTAGACTCTTCTCTTGCAGATTAACTGCTGCCAATTAACTGAGAATTAAAAACTATTCTTTTCCCTTAGGTAGAAGCATGTCAAGGAGATTTAAGTACACTGGCAAATGTGGTGACTTCATTAGCAAATCTCAGTAAATGCAAAGACATGTCACAAAGCAGTACAGAGCTATCCATGATTGAAAGTTTAAGTAATGGAGATGCATCATTATCTGAACCCAAGCAAGAAGAACAAGCTAGTAGTGATGTTACAAGGTAAGGCATGTTACACTTAAAAATACTATTCTTTCCAAGAAGGTCTCTGTCAATTCAGACCATTAATTAAATCATCACAATGTAGGAAATTTATCTGCTTTAAAAGTAATAGTAATATCAGCGTAAGCTCATGTAGACGATAAATACTGTAAGATTCTTCCAAGTGAAATCAAAAGAAAGTTCTGTTAGAGAAATAAATCCTTTTAGTTGTTTGTACATGAAATTAATTTCAGTATAAATGTTACAGCTGATGTTCTTACCTTTTGGTTTGCCATACTTAAGGTACATTAGGTCTTGTACTATAGTCTTAGTACTTTGCGTGATCCTGGAAGACTTGTTCTTAAGAGGTCTCATCTGTCTGATAGTTAAATGCTTGTAACTATTAATCACTTGAAAAGCATTTTCTTTCTACACGGGAGAAGTTATAGAATTGTCACTATCAATGTGAATACATTCACTGAGTATCTTACAAACTTGTGTCTTGCACCGGTTTTAACTGAGCCATTGTGGTGAGCCTGTGTGTAAGATGTTCTGTGTAGTATATACAGAACTACACAGAACATCCACTGTTATTCCATCAATCACAACCATGTTCTTCCTTGGTTGTCATCTCATGCAAGCTTCTGACTGCTGTCCCAGCATTATTTTACACACCATCTACGTTTTATGTGCAGTCCTGAAAGAGTGTGTAAATCCGTTAAGGGGAAAAAGGTGGGCGTACACTGGCTGAAATACTGCATTTCTCCTATGGTCTCTAATGCTTTGTGTAATTGCAAGCAGATTACTTTTTTTCTGCTCCTTTCTTTATATACTGCTTAGAAGGTCAATCTCACTTCTTATAGATGCTGATTTTGGCCTTTGCTGTGTCCTCCTAGGTAAAGAATGTAAGAATATGCCATGTAAGTAGTATTGTACCATGTGGTGATAGACATCACTCAATACTATGGCTGTTCAAAGAGATGTCGTAATCTTTCATTTGCTGGCATTTCCAGGTGCTTATTATTTGTCAACTTCAGAGTTTCTGTTCAGTTTAAAAGTCTACCTATGAAAAGGCATCAGGTTCTCTCAGCCAGAGACCTTGAAAGAGCTCAGACTTGGCATACTCTTGTCAAGTAGGTTACCTAATAGTTTTACAGTGGGGAGGTTCAAGATAAACACTGCTGTGAAAGGGAAGTTGTTACTCAAAGAGAAATTAAAATTTTTCTCTAAATTATTGATTTCCTTGTCAGGCCATATGCCAGCATGATCTAACAGACACAGATGTTTATTGAGGAAGAAGAGTTTAAGGGACTTCAGAGAGCACATTTTATCTATCCACGCTTTTCAT
The DNA here is from genome assembly GCF_041296385.1 of Aphelocoma coerulescens. Classification (NCBI taxonomy): domain Eukaryota; kingdom Metazoa; phylum Chordata; class Aves; order Passeriformes; family Corvidae; genus Aphelocoma; species Aphelocoma coerulescens. The sequence continues at coordinate 46,431,383 of NC_091014.1, read as the reverse complement.
GTATTTTATTATATTCATTGCTTGCAGCTACAGTAGTTACAGTTTCGCTTTTACTGACATAAACTTAGAGTACAACTTTTGCTGCAAGCACCCCAGTGCTTTTATATTGTAATTTTGCATGCCTTGTCCTCTAGTGCTTCGTGATGTTCTTTCTTTACAGTTCATCTGCAGTTCTGTGTATCTGTTATGACTGAGCCTGACGAAATGAGAACCAAATTATTTGTAGGAAAGGATATCAATGCCTTGTATTTGAATGTTGATTATGCTTTGTTTTCTCACTTTGTGGGCTAGATTTTCATAGCTCCCAGGCAGGCTTTGTTCTAGATTCTCTTTTCCGTGGTGTTTTACCTTACAGTCATTGCTCATGTTGGGGCTTCATGTAGGGAAAGGACTAACCTTGCTGAGACATGAGGAAGCAAAGCTGCTACTGACTTCTGCTGGCTTACTACTGGCAGTTTATGAGATAGGAGGGAGAAGATTTCTTTGAAAGCAACATTGAAGAATGAGTTGGGAAAAAAGTATGGGCAGACATGGTTAACAAGTGTACGTGCCCACACTATTTAAAAAGGACTCTTCAGCCTGTGCTAGAATAAATACAGGATAGTGACAGATGCATATTTTCCTTTTGGGGAAAGGGGAAGTCTGGTTCCTCTCTTAAATTTCTGCTCCTGCCACATGAAGAGCCCTGCAGAGATTCTGTTGTTTCCTAAAAAGCAGCTGTCACTGAGCTGCTGTGTTCACCTGTTCTGTCTAAGACTGCAAAGAGTGAATTGTGGAAGACCTGAAATTCAGATCTTCGAGCAGGAGTCTATAGCATAGTTTCTAGAGCTGAGCCATGAATGCCTTCCCTTTGTGGCAACTTTGCATATACCAGAGACAGAAGATGGCTCAGGTATGTCTGTATAGTCCACTTGTGTATGCCCCAGTCACCCTCATGTGTACTCATCAAGGGTACGCAGGCTAGTGAGGACCAAAAAGTAGTTCATTTACCATCCCAAACCTTGAGGTAGTGTCAGCAGCTCTTTCATTGTGATATTTCATTTGGTTGTGAGTAGTTATGTCAAACAGCTCGATTTTTTCAGCATGTTAGTGAATTCATCTAGCTAGGAAGTGTGGGGGTAGAGAAGGTGGCCAAGTTACCGAAACTTTGGCATTAAATCAGTGATTTTAGACGCTGTGGTAATAAACATGTCTGTAAGTTGAGAATGAGCTCTACACACAAGCTGATAATCAACTTTTGTAAAAATCTCAGACCTCAGTGCACAGGTTTTTCATGCAACACTATAGAAATGATGCCATTCCTAGGATACATCATCTGTCTGTTGGCAGTGATCAAGTCTGTGTATTTTTGATTGAGGGTGTGTCAGTTGTGCTTCTCAGGTGTGTTTATGAACAGAAAAACAACACGTGTTATCAAGCAGCAAAATATTGAGTAATACATCTGTGCTTGTCCTGACATCTGCCCTCTAGCATTTGTGCTTGTGAAAGCCAAGAGTCACTGCCACACAGCAGAGGGTACTCAGGATTGTATTGAAAGCATGGCAGTGCTTTCTCTTACATACTTGGAAACAGTCTTTTCAAATTAAGTTGAAAAATCTAACTACAAGTCATTACTTAAAAAAAATCTTACTCTGTGCTTCATAGCAGTAAAAGCCTGTAAAATTTACATGTGCACTAAGTGACTGTAACAGCAGTCTGATGATTATGTCCTCAAAACGCTCATGCCAGCGCTCTCAGTGAACATCACTAAAGAGATCTTGAAAAGCAAACTGTGATTCAGCAGCACAACCAATATGTCAAAACTGTGAATTTGTTGGCAACTAGTGTAAACAGGATCTGCTGCTAATTTTTGTTTCAGAGTTCGATGGAATATCAGGAAAAGCACACTACTGACTTTTATTTTCCAAATCTCACTCTTTGAAACAGACTTCTGCTTACAGGTTTCAGACTTGTGCAGGTTCCTCTTAAATTGAAACGGTCTCTAAAATGAAATTTTCTTTTTGTTTGTTTGTGATCTCACAGGGCATTTGATACTCTTGCAAAAGCATTAACTCCAGGAGAGAGCACAGCATGCCAGAGCTCTGAAAGTATTGATGCCAGTGCACAGCTGCTTGGTGGAGAAACAAGCTTGAACATTGTTGAAATAGAGGGGCCACTACTCAGTGATGCTCATGTAGCATTCAGGGTACTGAATAGTTTCTTACTGTTGACTCTTTATAACTATTTTGACATAGTAATGTACAATAATGATCTGATTAAATTTTATTTTGAATTTCTTAGAGGAGTATTTGTTCAGGTATTAGCATTCATTTCCAATGAATGAACTGCTTTTGTTCACTGGTTAACTCTTTGGGAAAAAGTACTGTGCTCTGCAGTGGTTCAGCTGCACTAGTTATTTTATAGTTTCTTACCTTAAAAGTAGAGGGTAATCCGTGCAAAAGGATTTACATAGACAAATAATTTGCATGGAGTCAGCATTTCACTGCATGAAGCAGGTTCAGCATCCACATTCTCACTTGTTAATGGGTGTATCTGATGCAATCTGCAACTGCATTTTGAGACTTCTAAGTGTATTTGTCAGTTTCTTCTTTGTGTAGATACCCTGTTTTAGTATGGTATTAATTGACTTAACTACAGTTTCTGTGTTAGTTAGCCATATATTTTCTGGATTTATTTCTCATTTTACAAGCCTGCAGCAATTCCTTCTGTCTTTTCTTTCATCATCATAATTTTCATGGACAAATCAAAAAGCTTGTTTATCTGAAAACTTACTCAGTAACAGGCATTTGGTTAAATTTTACCCCTCTTATCAGCATCTGTTTTGATCATTCAAATAAACATCTTTAATTCAAAAGTCAGGGTTTTTTTAAAAAATTGCATTAGCCAGAACATTACATTAAAAAGTATTAATTTCTGAAGACAGAATTACAAGTTCTAAGCTATTTTGGGTCAAATCTCTTTCTTCACATATGCAGGTAACATCACTGATTTTAATTATTAACATTGAGAAGGGTCCTTTCTGATGTATGTTGGTTATATTTTTTGGACTTGGGAGCAGCTGTGTATTAGGTGTTTTACTCAAACAACAAAAAATTTCTCATGTATTTATTTTTAAAATATTAATTAAAAATAAAAGATGTTTTGTGAAATAGAATTCTCATACACACACACACTCACTCTCTCTTTCCAGGATTTGTAACTCCTCTAATGTAAGCAACTTCATTCCAGTTACAGTGATTATTCTCTCTTTTTCTTTGAGAATGTCTCAGAAGTCAAGTTTTAAAATTTTCCATCTCCAGTTGTCCCAGACATGAATCTTCATCTATGAATCAAACTTTTTGTCTTTTTTGTTTCTTTGTAGTTATATTACATACAGCATATAGTGGTGTGGCTAATAATGCAAAAGGTAGTTATTCTGTTTTGTGTCAGGATTATACCATGTTTATTTAAAAAACAATTTTATTTCTTCACTTAAAGAAACTCAAAAGACTGAAATTTTCCTAAGCATATTATGAAGAAAGTAAAATAACTGTCTTGCACTTTTTTCTTTATTTCTTTTTTTTTTCCTACTTTTTTCTTGCAGCTCACCATGCCTTCTCCTATGCCTGATTATCTTAATGTTCACTATATCTGCGAGTCTGCCTCCAGGTTGCTTTTCTTGTCCATGCACTGGGCACGTTCCATTCCATCTTTCCAAGCTTTAGGGTAAGTGTTAAGTTACTCTATTCACTTACATTGTGGATGTGTGCTTTTTAAGTTTTGGTTTTTGCTGTCTTCTTTGGGGACTTTTTAAAATATAAAACTACTAATTAACACTGTTATAAATCTTAATCAGTAAGGCAAATTTTCTGCAGCAAAACTACTCCCAGTTTGAGTCCAGTTCAGGGCTTTGGTTGGGTTTTGAAGGAAAAAGGAGTAGATTTAAAACAATTGAATGCCCGCACACTGCTTCTTCTTAAATGTATTTTGAGAAAATAGGAATTCCTATCAGCTTTTTAATAGCTACAGCCCTGTGCTACATCCTGATGCTTATCAGGCAATCACCAAAAAGAAGTCGGAATCCCCAAATATTTTTATCCTTATAAGGTGAATTACTAGTAATAATTTTGCCTTTAATAACCTACATGAAGAAAATGGTTAGCTAGGTTCAGCAAACATTCAGAATGAAGTTGTCTAATTTCAGAAGATTTGCCAAAATAAATGGCTCCTGTAACGAAAAGGCAATTCTTACTATTGTTTTTGCAGTTTGTATAACATCCTGCTTCTCCATCAGAATTCAGTGTATCACTTAAAATTCTTACGCTTAGTTTTGTAGTCCATTGCTGATCATCATGAAAAAAATCTCAAAACCGCACGGGGAGAACTGATTTATGTTATTTCAGAAGTAATGTTATGAAGATAGATCAAACAAATAAAGATACTGTATCAGCTCTGACACAAATGGAGAATAAATCATGTTAGTTTGTTCTCATCTGCAGTGTTTCTGTTTAATTCAATATCAAAATAGCCTGTGACTGTCACAGCAAAGAGAATACCTTTTTAAAATGGGGGATTGTCCCATTTTCCAGGAAAGCTGTCAGAAGCAGGATGATCTGTGATTACCATTTGTGTTTACTCAGATGCTTAAGCCAAATGATTCTACACTTTTTAAGGAAAGATACTCTATTGTGTGTAATTAAGCCTGTGTTTTGGAGGAGAAAGGAATATTCTATAAAGTTAAAGAACAGTAAGGGTAAAAAAAATAGGTAAATATGATGCTTTATTTTGGTAGAAATAGTTGCCCTGGAGAATTTCAAAATGCATAGCACATGATGTCATTCTGAGTTTTTAAAAGGTTTTTGTTACAGAGACACACTGCAAATTAGTACAAGTTAATATTCTAACAACAAATGCAAATTGCTCCTTTGTAGTACAAAGACCTCTCTCTCCAAAAAGATTTAACAAGAAAAATCTGCACATGCTCTTTTTATCTGTTACTTCACAATATCTTTTTCTGCTTGAGGTAAAAATATGGAGGAGTAAGCTGCTTTAATAGTGTTAATATTCACCTGTGACAGCATTTATAGACCCAGTCAGTATCATGGGCAATAGTATATAAATGACATAAATTCAGTTTTCCTTTGAAGTGCTTAAAATGCAAACTATGTTCAAGTGGAGATTTATTTGAAATTAATGCAGCATTTATAGTTTGAACACATTATATCCTATAATTTTGACTTTTAGAAGGGTGACTCATTTCACTTTTAAACTGAAGGGAAATTCATGGAGCATGATGGGTAATGGTTTTGTAAGGAAGATGGATAATTGTACCTTGGTTGTTTCCTCCCTTGGGCAACACTCTCCTTTAGTCACAGCAGGATAGCTGACTTTGACCTAATGATGTAGTTAATGATGCCAGGTACTGATTAGTTCATATTCCTACACAGGCATCTTTGTACACGAGAGAGTTTCCTACTGAAACGTTCACCAAGCTGGTTACAGCCTCTTAGTTTTGTGAGGCTGCTTAAGCAAACTTAAGAAGTGGTTTTGGTCTAAGTTTGATCAGCCATAAAGATGCTCTAGGTGATATATTTATCTACACACACGTATCAGATACGTAGCCAGCACACCCTGTTTTCAGTGGTGCTCAGCAGATTCCCTTGGACTATGTTAAAGGAGATGAATGAAGATGTGACAAATATGTGCAGAAGCTGCATGTGCTGGATCATGTCTACCATAACAAGAACTTGATCATAGTAAAAAATACTGCTCTCAGTAAGCTCTCTGTAATCCAGTTAAGGACAAGTCTGTGTTCACCTGTCATTTGGCATCTTAGTATTGCAGTAAATCATCAGAAATGTTCTGGAAGACTACATCAACATCCTTGCAAAAATCCATTCCACTGTATTTTTGTAGTTGAAATCCTAGCTTTAATATGCTTTTCTTCTTGATAGATCTTGTACTTTTAAATTTCCATTATTTATATTCACTGGCTAAAACTGTGAAACCTGGGACCTGAATTTGACTCCTCTCTGGTAGGATTTGCTTTCTGAGGTACTGAGCTCTTGTTAAGCTCTGTGAGTTAGAGTTGCTTGGCATTACTGAAAGTTAGGTTACTAATACAGAAGTGGCTGAATATGAATTGATATATTTAATTTTAAGCTACAGCAAAGAAATCCTTATGACTGGTATTTATACTTGGAAGTCCGTATTTCAGGCCTTATTCCAAACTTGAAAGGGATGCAGAAAGTAGCAATCAGGAAGCTCAGAAGCTTGATCACACATGTTCCATTTCACCTGTATCTTTAATTAAAAAGTTATACCAACCTGTCAGTTTTCAAGTGAAAAAAAAAAGGCCTTTGAGTCACTTCTACATCCACAATACAGGAACAGTGCAATCTTTTTTTGTCCGTGCATATAAAAGTTGTTCTAAATCCTAAGAAAACTAGCATGATGGAGTACACTGAGACAGTTGTCATTTACTGCAACTTCAGCTTGCTTTTGTGATAGAAATCTATCTCCTTTTAGGTCATTTAAGCAAAAATTTATTGCTTCACAAAAGTCACTTTAAACCAGGTATTTTAATTCTAGCATGCAAAGAAAAATGATGCAGAACTTCATTTTGGTATTGGTTGTAATGATTGAATTAATGTTTTATGAAGTGTTCTTCAAATTAAAAAAAGTGTGAATGCAAATAGCTGGTTTTACTAAATTACTGTGCTTTTTAATAGACAGGATAACAGCATATCATTAGTAAAAGCCTGCTGGAATGAACTTTTTACACTTGGTCTAGCACAATGCTCACAAGTTATGAATGTGGCAACGATCTTAGCTGCATTTGTTAATCACCTTCAAGGCAGTTTACAACAAGGTAAGGTGTATAATATGCACATGCCAGACTTGGGGAATTACTCAATATTTTTAAAGTTTTGAACTGCACAGAAGCTTTTTATTTATCCTTCAGTTGTTAATGTAAATTTACTGTTTAAAGAATTTCATATTAATATTGAAAGAAAATGATACTAGCAACTACAGTCCACAAGATGGAATTTTTTAGTAATTTTGCAAAAGTCAGCTATGCTAATATTTACCTCCAAATGAAAAAAGATATACATACTATTTTTAGTTTTGTATATAAATAATCTGTCTGCCTAATATAGATTAGCATTTACTGGGGGTGTTTTTACTGTGTGCTGTAATTTCTAATAGTGTTATGCAGTTCTGTTAATGTCATCAGCCCAAATTAGGAATATTTTGGGCAGCATCAGTGTTAAGAACAGAAGAGTACTGTGAATATGGTTCCTCTGTATGAAGGATACAAAGTAAAGAACGACCCACCTGTCCTTGCTCTTCATAGCTGTGACACAAAGCAGCTGAATGCCAACTTGGTGATGCAGTTCCTTTACATAACTTGGCTTGTTGACTTCTGTGTATTAGTTTTAGTCTACGTGCAAGTCTTTGACAGATCTTCACTAAGTACACTTTGTTCCTTGTTAATCCTATGTGCTGCATCTTTGGCATATTTTTCATTCAAATGAAAGACATGTCAGTTGGCCTCTTTAATTCTGTTCTTCTGAGCAGGAGGGGAGTCTTTTAGCTAATCTTTGTGTGCTTGTGGACACTCACAAGATTGTCAGCACTAAAAGCTAACCAGTCAATAATAGTATAGTCTTCATCTGTTCAGTCATAACACATTATTTTTAAGGTTGATGTATGTAAGAACCCCTAAAAACAGGCAGAGAAATATTCTTGCAGAGACTTCGATGTACATACAAAAATCTAAGCATTTTCAGATTTAACTAAATTTTTGAGTTGTTTGCTGTTAGGGGTATGAAAATTCATTGTTGTTGATGCTATGCAAATGCCGATGATAAATGGGAGAAAAACAGCCCACCAGACTATAGATTTTTCATCTTCTTTTATGATAAGGTAATTAAAGAATTATTTCTGAGGGGTTTTCATGATTTAAAAACATCCACAAGATCCTCTTATAAATAACGATAGTTTAAAACAAACTGATCAAATCGTGAGATGTACTAGATCAGCTAAAGATACTAACAAATCTGTGATTGTCTCTAGGATGGATACAAATGGAATCTGGAAATTTTGGTCTATGTAATATTTGAAGTATGTTTACCAAAAGGGTATTGTAGTAATTAGTCTTTACAAATGCATATTTCTACCATTTAAATTGGGAATTCAGGTTGACTGCAAGAACCAGTTGTGCAGGATGCCAGCTGCAGTATCTCCAAGAGATACCAAGTTTCTGGGGTCTAGGGACTCTTAATTTGATGGGTTATGGAGGGAACAGGATTTTCAGGCTGCTTTGCTATTGCTGACTCAGGGGAACAGCTCTGCACCAACCACATTCCCCTCAGTGCAAATCAGGGAATGTGTATAGTACACCTTTCCCAGCAGTGGCACGGTCTTTGACTAAAATAACCCATGTACACTATCCTACCATGTGGCACCAGATCCTTAGACACAGAGCACAGGTCTGCAGTAGCAGTGTATGCTTTACTTACAAGTAGCCTCTTCCTTCCTTGATCATTTCAAGCTCTAGTCCATGCCTGATTACTGGAAGCATTAGTGGCAGGAAGAGCCCTAATTGGAAGAGGGGGGAAAAAAAGTCCGTAATTGTTGGTGTGAGGATTATTCAGACCAAATAGGAATTTATAGATGGCGTAGATTTCCCATTGTTTGAATTTAATAAAAGAATTCTTTTTAAAATTCCAGTGTGACCATGTTTTTTTGCATGTGTGTTGACTTGGGATTTTTTATTTATGCGTGTCTTGATTTAGATAAGCTGCCAACAGACAGAGGAAGACTAGTAATGGAGCATGTCTTCAAATTGCAAGAGTTTTGTAACAGCATGGTTAAGCTGTGTCTAGATGGATATGAATATGCATATTTGAAAGCAATCGTCCTCTTCAGTCCTGGTAGGTAATTATTCCAAATGTAAAATTTTAATCTGTGCTAATTGTTGCCATATAACTGTTTCATTATATGCAGTTATTGCCTCATTTGTTGAAGAATCTTGGAAGGTGTGTAAGGACTGTAGGAAGAGGAGGGTTAATCTAATGTAAACAGTTGAATGTTGCTTTGGGGATTTTGCGGGGGGGGACTTTTATTCTTTTTATTTGTAGATTTTTATTCTTGGTTCTGTCACTCATGCTTTTTGTTGGTTTGGGTTTGGGTTTTTGGTTGTTTTGGGTTTTTTAATTTATTTATTGATTGCCTTTAATTCTGTGCCTCCTTTCTGGGGTCCATTTTCTGAAGACCTGTAGTTTAATTTTCTGAAGTACATCCAGATGAGACGGATTGAAATTGGGATTTTAATATATGAAAGACTATCTGGGCAGCAGTTCTCACATTCAGAATTACAGAAACATCATCTCCCTCCACACATTGTCCACACAGACAATGCATATAGCATTTCTGGTGAATGAACACCACAAACATTCACTTATGTTATTATTTCTGTCTTCTAAACAGTATTTGCTTAATGTACTCTCAGTAGCATTAATGGACATACATTAGACAGTGCAGGTAATATAACTACTTTCCTTTTGGGTGATTAGTTTACAATATAGAGGAAAGAGTCCTCTGGTTATGGTAGATATTTACTGAGTAATCAGACTGTGTAACCCATATGCCTGGACTGCAAAAAGTTACAAAATTAATTTTCTTTATTTGAAAGTTGTCAAATTAACTTTTCACAAAAGGCATTCAGGTATTGTATCAGCATCCTGCAGGCCTTAGATTCATCATTCAGAACTGGGATTTAATATAAAGTCAAACCCAAGTCTTTTAATGAAAGAAAAATGTACAAATCTCAAGTACTTCTCTATCTCCAAGAATTTTTCACTGTCACATTTAGAAAGTATATCTTCAGTTACTCCATTTTGCATGAGAAGATCTAAAAAGCACCAGCAGCTTCTTTAATCCTTGTTGCTCTGCCTTTTGTAGATGCTGATGTCCTGTAGAAAAGATTGGAGCAGATGTGAAAATTCCAACAGAATCTTAGTGACCTGCCCCCTGTCAGTAGTGTAGGACATGGAGGAGATCTGGGTATTCAGTTTTTGTCAGTTCTGCAGACTCATTAGATGCAAGAAGAACTTGGTTTTTCCTTCCAGTTGCAGTTCACCCTTACACAGAAAAATTAGTTGATGTGAGGAAATCTTTTGGAACTTGGACACTTCCAAAATGTAAATTTTAAGCAGGTTTTCTAATATATAGAATTTATATATTGTGAGGTTCTTGCTTTGCCATTTCCCTCAGATTTGCATGATCTTTTCTATACGTAGTATCTACAACTCCCAGTAAAAGTGGCAGCATCAGCAGGAATTCATGGTATTCATCTAAGTGCACAAACAAAATCCTGCATATCTTCCATTGCTACCTAGATATAGATATATAGATATATATATATATATAGCAGTAATGGAAGACTTCTGAGATGAAAGACATTCTTGCAAATAAGAGGTGGCATAAGTAGAGTCAGAACCCTTCAGGAAAGATGATAAATTTCCAGAGGATATTCCTACTGTGATATTCTTGTATTGTGGATCACTAAAGAAAATCAGATCCTGAGCGTTTTCACTATAAAACATAATCCTGCTGTCAGTCCTCATGAGTAGGAGAGTCTTGCATGGTTTTATGTGTTCACTTGTACAGCTCACTGTATCACTGAAACAGTTTCAGTTTGCTGATAAGCAGGACTCACCATTAAACCCACTGAGTTTAAACACAATATTAAGCATGCTTGAAAATGTTTGCATTTTTTTTTTTGCTGAGGACTGAACCAGTTGCAAATACACAACTATTACAGAAGAGTCTTCTTTAAATGGATGGTAGGAGGGTGTTTGCTGGTTTAATTTTAGTAGATAATGCTTGCAGGAGATGTAACTCCAAAATAGTCCTTTCATGGCATTCCTATACTGAGAACTGGTAGGGGTTCCTCCAGGAAAGAAACAAAATTATGGGAGAATACCTCAAGTCCATTTTTCTAGAGTGATGTCCACTAGGATTTATGATAGAATTCTCTGGCCTGTGTGGAAAAATCAGTCCCGATAGGCACCTAAAAATACTTCTCTAGGAACCTTTCACTTGCAAAGTAGTATTTACGTATTTGTTTATGTAAATACGTAAACAAATGAGGTTTATTTGTCTCCTTCCAATTATATTTGACAACACAAAAGGTAGAAGGAAAAATGTCTTGGGAAAAGTCTTGTCCGGTCACATGATTGAGAGAAATTTTCTTTAGCTGATGTTTTCAAATTCACATTACTAATGAGTAGCTGCTTTAATGACAATGTGTTGTCAGTACTCTTGATACTGTGAGCCATGTAACAAAATCTTCATACACGTGAAAGTTATGTTTAGTAGCTTGAACAGAAGGGATGTCCTGGCAATGACTCACAAGCCAGAAATTATAATTGTAGGGATTTTACTGCTCTGCTGCAGGATGGAGCTGGGCTCTGCATACACCAGAGCCCTAAGGTAAGAACCTCTGCTTTAGTAGGCCCTGGTGATTCAGCTGTGCCAAGCCAGCTGTTTGATTGCCACAAGACAGCCTTGGGCAAAGAGATTAGTGGAAAGAGTGTGCCAAGAAGACATCTTTCTAAATGGTTGCAAATGTATGAACAGTGGTCTTCAAACTACTTTTTCCAGCAGTTCACTTCTTCCTGTGTTCCTGACATGGCTTTAAAAGCAGTGCCATGAAGTGATGCGTTTTGCATGTCAATACTAACTCTTCATCTACATGATTTGTCATGCTACTATGATAGTAAAATTTTTGCATTCAGATAGATAGATGGATAATAAAATTACAGACCATGTAGAGAGTTCAGAATTACTGGATAATAATTTCCGAAAGTGACTTGACAGTTAGGTTGATGTCCTTTCATTTTAGCAACACTTATATTTCAAGTGTTCAAATCACTGCTAAAAATTAGCATTAGCACACTTGAAATTTTTGCACCAAATATTTGAAAAAGAACCATCTGCTACATACAAGCCTGAGTTCAAAAAGCATTTGGACAGTGCTCTCAGGCACATGGTGTGATTCTTGGGGTGTCCTGCGCAGGCCCAGGAGCTGGACTCGGATGATACTGATGGGTCCCTTCTAACTCAGTGTATTCTATGATTCGGTGCTATTTTCTACACATTTTAGGAAACAGACAGTTCACAGCTTTTTATTCTGCTTCTTCCACTGATTTTAATTTTATCCTTCACTTTTCACCTAAATATTATTTGTGCATCCAGTGTTCCAGAAAATGTCAGTGCATTGAAACAATCCTGTTTTACTGCTACACAGAGAACAGAGTTGTATCATCAAGATTAATGTAAACATTTGTAGTAGGTTGAACAACATTTCAAGCACTGAATTTATTTGAACCCTTTAAAATGTCTGATTTTATTTATGGAAAGTTAAGTAAAATGTGTAAATGTAAAGAAAGAGAAATATAAGGAGGTAAAGTAGTGTCTACCACTAAAACTGAAGTTGCTGCAGGTACCACATAATGACTTCAGTATGTTGGCAACTGAATAATCTGTATGGATTTTAGTTCATTTTCTGTAGAACAGGTATAACAAAGAAGAGATTTTTTTTCAGATCACCCAGGTCTAGAAAATGTGGTACAGATTGAGAAATTTCAAGAAAAAGCTTACATGGAGTTCCAAGACTATGTAACAAAGGCATATCCAGATGATACGTACAGGTCTGTAATCTTAGATGCTTACTTGATTGATTCTCTTTTCAGAGTCATTGGTGATACTGATTTGTACAGTATTTCATGTAATAGATATGTACATTTTCTTCTTACCTCCTTAAAGTTAAGAAATTACCTTTAGAACACTTGAAATATTATGCATGTGGTCATACAAATTATGAGTATTATTTGTCATCTCATTATTAATTTCTAAAATGAAATATCAGAAATAAATATTGGTAACGTTCAATTTGAATTGCATGTATTTGGACTATTTCCTCATTTAGTCCTAAGTCCAAATATTATATATAGTACATGTCATTGACAGGCAACCTCACATTTTCTGTACTGTTCAAGACATGACTAAACATAAGTTTAATGCTCTACTGATTTAAATATTTAAGCCTTTCATGAACCAGATATAGCAAATTTTGACCAGTAGTGTCCATTGTCAGTTTTTTCTCTTCTTTAACTAATAACATCATGGAGAGTAACACTAAAATGTGTGATCTGCTAAGTAACACTTTTCACCAAACTTATTTTCCAGACTATCTAGACTTCTTCTCCGATTGCCTGCTCTGAGGCTGATGAGTGCTGCCATCACTGAAGAGCTGTTCTTTGCAGGACTAATTGGAAACGTTCAGATCGATAGCATCATCCCGTACATTCTGCGAATGGAGACAGCAGACTACAACTCTCAGATCATCGGTCATGCCGTATAAAAGCAGCAGTCCAGGATTCTGTACCATGGCAATCATGGTGATGTAAATGCATACCCTGTCTCCAAGAGATGGTAATAAGCCTTCCAGTGCACCTTTCCAAAGAAGGCTCATATTCCTCTTTTCCAGTACACTTGGGAAACATGGTGGAGTGTATTGGGATATAGGATCACTTCCTGTTCTTCATCTGTCTTCAAGGACTTGTAAATTAACTTGATATCTGAAGAAAGTCAAGAATTGTCCATCCTATTTTTGTAGATAGACAGACTTGGAATATTTGTTTATGAAGTCCAGGCTTACGAGGAAACTGCAGAAGCTTTGACTGAACTAAGGTATCTCAACTTAGTTTGTGTTCTAGACAAATAAATTAACTTTCCTCTCTGAGTTTTGTTTTCAGTGTTTTGCTACTAATTCTTTCTCACGTATCGAATAGAAAACACATGATCAAAGATCCTGAAAAGGCCAGTTTCCATGCAGACAATACCCAACTTAGTTTTGGCTGTTGTTTTGATGAGAGATTTGTTTCTTAACAATTAAACACTGGATTAAACACTGGATACCATTACAAGTGCAGGGAAAGTAGAGGAAATTCACATTTTAAAATATTCAGGTGTTAACATTGATGCAGTTGATCAAAAGTGAAGCAGCAAAGAGTAGTGACTGTTTTGCAGATGCAACAGAATATTGTAATGTAGCAATAATGTGGTAGACATCAGCTGTTTTATGCTATGAAAAACTAACAGACAGGTGTATACTGCAGGCATTCAAAGACAGCATACTCCTGCTTTTTCTGGTCTTAGAGCTTTTTCACCCTACCCGTCCCTCTTTCATACTCAGTGCCCAGTAATGGAGGCATTCTAGATGCCTCTTAATTTGTGTCCGTGGCTTTATTTTTTGTTATTGTTAGCCCTTGGGTATGTAGTTCTCTTTTCCAACCAGTCCTGAATGATTACTTTTCAAATTTGAGTCTGTCACATGCAGTGCCCTTCTGTATGAGAGCATAGCCTCTGCTTCTTTTCCTTTCCTCATTAGGAATGGGTCTAGATATTCCATACATGTTGCCTGAATCATACTCCATAGCTCCATCTAAGGATGAGTTTAAATGTTTTTCTGTCTTGAGGATGTGACTCACTTGACAAGTAACACTGACATGTGGTTGCTTCTTGCTTCCTTTTGCTACAGGAAATTATGCATCCCTGGCACATTTATTTCCTGTTGCTTAAAATGAGAGAAGTATGCTAGTGAAAGTGGTGGTCTTCTTCAGACATTAGCATTTAGGATTATCTGAATCTTGGGTCAAGGCTGAGTTCTATTTAGTGTGACCCCTTTCTTTCTCTGGCAAAATTGAGTGAGGAAGAGCCTCACCCAATCAAGAAACACATGGTTGCACCAGAAATTGCTTAGCCAGAAGATCAGGTTAAATGGGGGCCTTTGCCCACTCTGCAGTGGCAGTTCCAAGGCCACCCTAATACCAAGAGACTACTAGATGATGCTTGGGTTCTGTAGTTCTTGAGTTCTGTAGTTTTTCTCAGCACCTGAGGATTGCTAGCAGACAAAAAGAATCTCAGAACTACCTCTGAAACTGACTTACTGTGTTCTTCTCAATTCCACTAACTGAGCTGCTTGGATCTTCCTCTACCCAAGCTCCGTAACTGGAGACTGTATCATAGAATCACAGAATCGGATGATGGTTGGGGTTGGAAGAGGCCTTAAAGATCATCTAGTTCCAACCACCTGTATGGACAGGAACATCTTCCACTAGACCAGGTTGCTCAGAGCCCCACTCAACCTGGTCTTGAATGCATCCAGGAATTCATAGCTTTTCTGGGCAACCTGTTCCAGTCCCTCACCACTCTCACAGTAAAGAATTTCTTGCCAGTATCTTATCTAAACCTCCTCTCTTTCAGTGTGAAGCCATTCCCCTTTGTCCTGTTACTACATGCTCTTTAATAAATAGTCTCTCTCCATCTTTCTTGTAGGCTCCCTTCAGGTACTAGAAGGCTGCAATTAGGTCACCCTAAGCCTTCTGTTTTCCAGGCTGAACAATCCCAGTTCTCTCAGCCTTTCCCCACAGGAGAGCTGCTCCTATGGTGGCCTCCTCTGAACTTTTTTCAACAGGTTGATGTCCTTCCTGTGCTGGGTACCCCAGAGCTGGATGCAGCACTGCAGGTGGGGTCTCAGAGGAGCAGAGGGGCAGAACCCCTCCCTGGCCCTGCTGCCCACGCTGCTTTGGATGCAGCCCAGGACACATTTGGCTCTCTGGGCTGTGAGTGCCCATGGCTGGGTCATGTCCAGCCTCTCATCCACCAGCATCCCCAAGTCCTTCTGGGCAGGGCTGTTCTCCATCTGTTCATCCCCCAATCTGTGCTGATACCAGGGGGTGCCCCCAACCCAGGTGCAGCACCTTGCATTTGGTCTTGTTAAACCTCATGAGATTCCCATGGACCCATTTCTCAAGCTTTTCCAGGTCCCTCTGGATGGCATCTCCTGTTCTTCAGGTGTGTCAACAGCACCACTCAGCTTGGTGTCATCAGCAAATCTGCTGAGGGTGCACTCAATCTTTTCATCTATGTCATTAATGAAGATAATAACACTGGTCTTGGTATGGACCCCTGAGGGACACCACTTGTCACTGATGTCCATTGGGACTCTGAGAGATTGAACACTACCCTCTGCTTGCGACCACCCATCTACTTTCTCATCCATCTAAGAGTGCACCCATGGAATCCATCTCAAGGTTAGAAAGAAGAATGTTGTGGAAGACCATACTACATGATTGGTCATACCCAATCCCACAGATCAAAGCACTTAGTGCTGAGGACCCCTGATGGCATGGAACAACCCCCTTTGCTGTGCATTGGCACTTACTCACTTGCTGGAGGACAGCGTTCAGTGTTGGAACTGTCCATGGCAGCTGAGCTCTTCTCACGTTCCACCTTTTGAAGGCTGTAGGATTCAAGTTCTTTATCTGTGTTCACTGGAGAGCAGTATGAGGAGGACTATCCTGTGTCTCAGGAGGTGTGCATCTCATCAGCAGAGTTAATGGAAATATGAAAGAATGTTGCTGCCAACCTGCTGTGCTTGTTCCCTCCCCAGGGTTAGAGGCCCATTTTTGATCTGTACAACCAAGTTGCAGATGGGATGTAGATCATTCTCCAATTCAGCTCTCCTCAGAAATTCTGGCCCTGCTTTCTAGTACCTTGCTCTCCCTAACCCACTTCTGGCCCTAGCAGGCACAGGAGATTTACTGTCCTCTACATTAAAAGTTTAAAGGAAACTGACAACATATTAGTCCTGAATATATTGGAGGTAGATTTCCAGGCATTCCCCTACTCTTGGAAGTGTTTAATATTCTCCAGATTCATGAAACCCAGGTAATAGTAGGATGGAAGTAAAAACCTGCTTTCCTTCTAAATGCAGTACACTGTGCAAGTCTTTCACAGCCTTGAAGAAATCTTTCACTCCTCAGCTTGAGCCTCAGGTGTGATAGGCAGTTCTTTGTTTACAGCTGACCGAAAGATTCAGCTGATGCAGCCTCTCATGTGGTGCTGTCCAGCTTAGGAAACAGCTTAGAAAATACCAGGGTACCTACAGGTGTAAATTTCTAGCAATTGGATCCCTCAGTTCAGCCATCGTTATGGCTTGAAGGGACCTTGAAAGATCTTTCATTCCAGCCTTCCATGGGAACAGGACCCTAGAAGAGACTATCTAGTACCCTGTCCAATTGCATTTTGCAGGGATTGATTGCTCTCAGCACAAGAAATGTCTTTGTTATATCAAGATATTCAAGACTCCTTATAGAGATTATAGAGTTATGTCCTTATAGAGAGTGGCCTTGCACCAATGTCAGCCACTTCCCTTAATATTCTAGGGTGTATTTCTTCTAAGCCCATGGATTTCTGTGGGTTGAGCCCTTGCAAGAGGCTGCAGACAAGCTATTCACCTACTGGTGGGTTGACACATGCATTGTTGTAGATACTTGATCCGGTACTCTGTGGTCCAGCTATGCTGGTAAAGATGGAAGTTAAAAAAGATATTGAGAATCTCTGCCTTATCAGCGTGACTGGTGAGTAGTGTCCCTGCCCAGTTAGGCAATGGGTCTGGATCTTCCCTGTGCTTCTGCTTACTACTCACATATCTGTAGAAACCTTTCTTGTTATTCTTGACATCTTTGGCCAGTTTTAGTTCCGTGTGAGCCTTAGCATTCCTGCCTGCATCTCTGTAGGCCCTAGCAAGGTTGTTGCAGTCCTTGATGGGTATTTAGCTGCCTTTCCATAGCTAGTATATGTCTTTTTTCCATTTTTTTTTTTCTTTTTCCTTTTTTCTTTTTTTTTAATTGGAGCACTGTTTTGGAGGGGATGTCCTCAGAAACTGATTTTCTCTGGATTCCTGTCCTTGTTTCCTCTTCATGCCCTAGTCTGTTT
Source organism: Aphelocoma coerulescens (assembly GCF_041296385.1). Lineage (NCBI taxonomy): Eukaryota > Metazoa > Chordata > Aves > Passeriformes > Corvidae > Aphelocoma > Aphelocoma coerulescens. The sequence goes on along the minus strand of NC_091014.1, from coordinate 46,413,548 downwards.
AAATACAAGTTAACTTCAGTAACACATGGACTGCCACTACCACGGACTTCTGGGTCAAGACTACTTGCTTAGGATGTGTTAACTCATAAGCACAGAAACCTTGGTCGTGTTTCACATCAGGTTGTTCAAATTCAGGTGTGTGTATATTGTGAGGGCCAAAAAACCCCCTGCATTTTATGATCTTAGATACCTCTGACATTTGGACCTCTAAAGAGCCAAAGTGCATACATAAAATGCATAGCAAACAGCTCTGGCTACTGGTAAGTGACCTTTCCCCCCCCAGTTTTACATTTTTATAACAATAACTTTTCAAGGTTGATATAAAGGTAGTGTGCAGCTGATCTATGCTGCCTCCCAAGCAATCTCTTTTGTCTTTCTGATGATCTAAAAGACACATCCCATACAGGAGGTTGTTGTTTCAGTGTTCTTCACTTTGCTCAGCAAGACCTTCATTAATTATTTCAAATTATTTCATTAATCATTCTTAAACTATAAATTCATCCTTTTGATAAGGAATGAGGCATAACAGGGTTTTCTCAGGAATGGGAGCTTTAAAACAGGTAAATACAGGAATCAACATAGTTTTTCCTTATTCGTGTTAAACATTACAGTCATCTAAGAACAATGCAACAGCTCATGGAAAAACCAAACCATGGAGTTATGGTTTTGTTTTGGTTACTTTAAGATAACTGCTTCTAAGTTAAATTAAATGTATCAAGTTACCTTCAACTGAGGCCCTTAGTGTTTCTAACAGTTATTTTTTATGATTACATGATGTCACATTACCACCTGTGTGATTTATTGTTATTTATAGTCTTGTGAATGAATATTCTTTGGTACTGAATGACAGACTGGCTAATATTACTGGGTTCTGTCAGTACCCCTGTCAATACAATAACAAAAGTGTGAGTATTGAAGCTTTCTCCACAATGGATGTTAAAATATCTCATTGTTTTTGTGATTTCTTTTCACCTTTAAATTACTTGTCAACTTTCTGATCTTTACAAGCCTTGACAGTTTTCAGAGCCAGTCAGGATTTAACCAAACTGTGGCATTTACCAGCCAAAAAACTCTTTGCCAATGAAGGGATAAGTTTAGTTTCAATAGCTTTAAAATTTTCAATGTTAAGAGCAAGAAAAATCATTTTAATATAAATCACATGAAAGGAAAAACAATTTTATACATTTTAGAATCCTATAATTTAAAGATGATAGTACTGTTACACATAATAGGCTTACTAGTCCAAATATTTTTCATGAAACTGTACGTTGCACACGTGTATGTGGGTTTAGGTTGCTTGTTTCATACTGCTAAAGTTCCTAGTGCAAATAATTGTTATACTTAAAACTTTTTCCAAGAGTACCTTCACTGCAATACCTTCCGTAGTTACAAACCTATCTGTCCACCCATCTATTCTTGTCGTGTGATCTTGAGTGTCAGTGAAAGTCTGTTCTTTTTGAAACTGGTCTGTTCATTTTGTTCAGCCTCTGTGGTTTGCTAGTACGTCAGTTCCAGTGTAAGCAATACAGTGTCACTGTAGTTGTCTTGCTGTTGTATAAAAAAGTCAATATAAATGTCTTGAAACCTGGCTAAATTGGAAAACTCTATTTTGGTTGTATTTTTAAAAATAAATTGTAACTTTCTATTATAGAAAACAATTGCAATATCCTATTACTTTGGTAGTGTTTTATACGAATTGTCGTATGGACCTAGAACACTGTAAATGATTACAAATAGTTTGTGGATCTTTCACATTTTTATTACAGAGTGTAGTATTGTCAGTTATATTCAGTCTCTGGGATTTGTGGTAGCTGCAATATCTTGCTGTTTGCTAAACTTTGTTGCTATTAACCCTCTCTTTCCATGCTTACTACTTTCAGGCCTATGCATTTGAAAATTAATAATTTATTGTAAAATTTAATTTACCAGTGTTTTGTTTTTTAAAATGCTGTATGGAAATATGTATTGTAATGAACCCGAATCATAGATCTTCATGTCATATAATGCAATAATGGATTTTTGGAAATTAGTATTTGATTCATTATGGATCAGTTTGAAGTTGAAAGTTACAGTATGGTTAAACAAAGTTTTTCTTTTGCAAGAAACAGACTTCAGATATTCAAGTAAACTTATCTCAGTTTTAAATACTACTGGATAAATAATTAATTTATTTTTGCTTAAAATTGTGAAAGTAGCACAAGTTTTGGTCTACTCCAGAATTGATTTCTCAATGATAATTTAAAAAGTGTAAGGTTTTTCAGTCATTGTCTTCTGTTATAAATAATTGTGGCATTTGCATGATTGTGCAGAAAACCCAGAACGGTATCCCAAATGAGAAATTAATTGCCATTCTTTCCATGTTTAAATTCTGAAATGTTTTTATCATGAAGTAAATTAATTAACCACTGACACACTGCAGAGAAAATGTAAGGTGCACTGGTAAAAGATAAAGTGTGGACAATGCAATGAGTTTACTAATGATGAGAGCTGGAAATAAGCATTTAAGAGTCTCTTTCCCAAGAAATTTTACTCCATGCTCTATCTTGCCTCTGTTTTGAACACTTAACCTTTCTCAGTACTTAGAATTACAAGATGGTTTGGGTTAGAACAGACCTTACAGATCATGTAGTTCCAGCCCCTGCCATGGGCAGGGACAGCTCCCACAAGGCCAGGTTGCTCAAAGCCCCATCCAACCTGGCCTTGAACATTTCCAGGGGTGGGGCATCCACAACTTCGCTGGGTAACCTGTTGCAGTGTCCCACTGCCCTAATTATACAGAATTTCATAGAATTATAGAACCGTTAAGGTTGGAAAAGACCTCTAGGATCACTGAGTCCAACTGTTTCATCCTTGTGTATGATTTAAATCTGCCCTCTTGCAGTTTCAAACTATTGTCCCTTGTCCTATCATTGCAGGCCCTGATGTCTTTCTCCATTTTTCTTGTAGGCCTCCTTTAATTATTAAAAGGCCACTAGGAGCTCTCCTCAGAGCCTTTTCCAGGCTGAACAGCCCCAACTCTCTGTGTCTCCTCATAGGAGGGGGGCTTTAGCCCTCTGACCATTTTTGTGGCCCTCCTCTGGATCCACTGACTTCTACAGGGCCCTGTTCCCCAGTCAGTCTGCTAATGAATTACTCTTTCTTCTGCTGTAACTTCCCACAGCCTTTTGGCCACCTCTGTCAACAAACATCCCTAGCACCCAGTCTTGCCTTACCTCCTAATACCTCTGTCAAATAACTCCAAAGAACATTTCTACTTCATCACAGGAATCCACCTATGATGAGGTGCTTTGTTTTTCTTCCTGTGTGTACCAAGTCTTGCATTAATACATGCTGTGGACAGCCCTACCCTCGCTCTGATAAACAATGGCTAATACAGAATACAATTTTCTCTTAGGTGAATCTTTATGAGAAGAAGTCAGGGTTGTGCATTTGGCTTGTAGGAATAAATGGAACCAACTGTGTCCTCTGAGGCACTGTGTTGCAGGTGAAAGCAGCTCATTTGGACCACTAGAGCATCACCATCTTGAAGTATCAACATCTGGATGCTTAAGGTTTTTGTGGCTGTTGATATCAGCTGAACAAATGCATTCCCTGGTTATTTTTTTAATAACTGCATCTTTTAGTAATGTTTGCCCAAATATATTTTCAAGTTAACTCTGCTTGGATTAAGGGGAGGTGGTGGGGTGCTAATAAGGAGGCAGGAATATTTGTGGTTTGTGTGAAATGGTAGGGGGAAAGGGATAGCACAGAAGTGATGTTCTGGGAATGCTTTTAACTAAACTTCTGCAGTAGATTTGCCTGTGAGAATAGAGAAACCAGACAGAAGTGTTCCACCATGGGTTCTTCTAACTATTTATTATAGTGCATTTCACTCAGCAGAACTGTTTGTCTTGGGCCTGCAGATTCCTGCTGCTTTGCAGACCTGCAGTCTAATCCCTTCCAGTAAGCTGTTCATGAGGTGTCTGAGCTCTTTTACAATTACTTCAGTTCTGCTTCATCCTAGGGTTTTACCAGGGGGCAAACTGAACAGCCATGTTTTGGCTAATGAAGGCTGCCTGAGGAACAACTCCAAAAGGAATTTTTCTTTCACTCTGTAACCAGGAGAGTTTTGCCATTGGAAAATCAAAGATGAAGGTAGAGTTACTGCTGGAGACATAACCCAGACAGTTTCCACAAAGTGACAGGTGTTTTCTAAAAGTGCCAGTAAATTTATTGTTCTAGGGGTTTTGAGAGCTAAACTGTTCTCACAGTTTACATACTCAAATGTTTTTTGAAAATTATGAAGTATTTCTTGGTAACGTTTTGCTTAGTCCCAGGCTATAAACTTCTCTTCCAACCTTCTCAATAAATAGAACCCAACTGACAAAAACTTTTTCAGCTGTGTTTTTGGGAAATATAAATGGATGATAGGACTAAAAAATGTGTTAGTGAAAGCATTAGAGATTGCACTGTTCAGACTGAAGTGAGAGAAACTATGGTTAGAGACTGGATTAGAGTATTATTGGACACTGAATTGTGGAGATTCGTGTTGTGGATTGGACTTTGCTTCTGGAATTTTGCAGTTCTAGAAGGATGGGGCAGGAAGTGATACCATTTTCAAAATCTGCATAGTATACTCTTATTTGTTAGTCTTCTGTTGGATTTTTCTCTTAGTTTAATTAAGAAAAGGATTTCCATTTATTGTTGTAAATGCATGTCCCACAGTTGAGAACCACTGCAGAGTAAATTTACATGACTTTCCATACTAAGAACAGAGGGAATGGCAGTGGAATAGGCAAACATAATAAAAAGAGTTCTTCTAAGGTAAAATGTAAACATTAAATTATTCTGTAGATCAGTTGACTTTTGCACTTTCTGAGAATATATGGACTTAAGTTTTTCAAGATCAATTGTACCACTGAATAAAAGTTCTTTAAAAGAAAAACTAAACTAGGATGCAGTGAGATGGTTGTGTGCTTACAAAATGAAGGAAAGTTATGTGTCATCCTTTGAGTCATTCAAGAAATTTGTTTATTTTCGAAAAATATGTTGTTTGTTATGCTCTGTATTAGGAAAGAAGCGAGTAACTTGTGTTCAGATTTGAGAGGGGAGTTTTTTAGGCCTGAAAAAGAGTTCTGGCAGCAGTTCCGTGACATTTACTTGAACTAGAGGATAAAAACAAGGCAGCATTAAATGTGTTTAGCAAGAGTTTTTGAGGAAGTGAGGTTCAGTGTGCTAATTTTGATGTAAAAAAAGCAACATCTAACCAGAGTCTTAAATAAACTGGGAATTAAATATTCCTTATGGGTGCATGAGTTTGACAAGTTACTTGAGTGACAAGACAGCATTTCAATGCTGCCTCCCAAAGACGCCCCAGTAAATCCTTAGGAAGACATACTTGCATTTGCATTCCACTGTATTCAACCATGACATTTGCACCAAGTCCAGGGAGAATTTTTTAACACAGCAGTCAGATTCTCTTTTTCATGCACAGTGACACATTAACAGAAACAGTTTAAGTAGATGTGATGGGACTTCAGCAGTTCTGAGGTAATGGATTTCTCAGTGGAGATCTCACTTGACTAAAGTAATGGAGAAAATAGTACAAAAAATTTAAAATGCAATTCGAAGAAGATGCTGTAAAATGTTCCTGCTACTAAGAAAGTATTCCCTACAAAATCTTCTGTAGCATCAAAGTCACATTAAGTTGACCCCTTCTTCCAGCTTTGTGTCACAATGCCTTATCCTCCACAGTGCTCTCAGTCAAAGAACCATGGTACCACATGGATCAGTGAAGTGATCCAGGTAATTTTAACCCTTGGGGAGAAAAACCCACAACAAACAACTATGTTATTTCACTGCCAGCAGAGAAAATGCTCATGGAATTATATTTGCAGTCAATGAAAATTATCCCAGTTATGTTAATAGGCTTAGAAACTGGTATGGGCATTGAACCTGTTCAATGCTTCCAAAGTTGGCTTCCTAATTTAAACTACACTTCTTTCATATTTTACACTCCATCATCAGTAGTTTATATCAAAATAATGGTTTCTGTATGAAGTTAGAGACAATGAGTGAATTCTGACTGTAAATGTTCCTCCCTGTTCTTATGCCTGCTAATGTACACTTATCTGACCATATTTTAATGTATTTAATAAATTTTCTAAGACTTTTGACTGAAAATGGAAATAACCTGCCACAAGAATACTGAAGCCTAAGACTTGTCACAAAAGAGATGCTGTGGTTCGAGGACAGAGCCAGCAGGGCCTGTGTTTTGTGTTTGAAAACAAAACCACTTGTGCTAAAACTAAAAAATTTTGAGTGGAAATTCAGACCATTAGACTTTACATTGAAATGGGTATATTTCCACACTGTGAACTTGGCTGACACAGGTTTTTCCCAGTCTCATCTTCCTTTCAAGTTTAACACTACCTACTTAATTTTTCACTCCAACTCTGGCTTTGTCCCTTCCCAAAACTCCCAATTCCAATAGCGATGGTGTCCAACAGCTTGGCCTTTCCATGTTTGACAGCTGGTCTCTGCTTATCAGCCAGCACTGGCTGCAGCACCGATGATGTGTTTACCAGGGGCTTTTCCAAGCCCTGCCTGCTCTGACAAAGTACTGTGGATCTATTTTTTGCCTGGCTTGTGTAGCAGTAGCCTTGTGAAGGTCAGGGAAATAGTCCTGCACCTTGCCTGCTCAGCCTTGCAGCAACAGTAGTAAAACACTATCCAAAGCAGGACAATCAAAGGTCTTTCCTCCTGCTGATGCAGAATCAGAAGACACTGGGACAAGATGGAGAGGTGGAGCAGACACATGGATGAGACAACAGATACACATTCCTTGATGGCCTGCTGAAGTTGGGAAAAGCCAGGAGAGACAAGACTGTTAAGCTCTTCTCTGACCATCACCCGCAGTCTGCATGGGGTGAGATGTCACCTGCGCTGTCCCTGATTCTTGATCCGCGCAGTCCTGGACTCCTTACTGCCAGTCTTGGTAACTCTTTTCTCACCACAAATCTTGTGACCTGTGTGAAATAAGGGACTGTCAGGAAACATTTCTATTATAAAGAGGCTTTTCTCCCTGTCCTGAAGTTCTTTGTATATTGCTGACCTTCAAGTGGAAGCATTAGGCAAGTGTTCTATGAATCCAGGCTGTGCAGACTCGGAGCCAAATCGCAGTGTATTCACCAGAAAATACCCTTTGGCGACCTAAGAAATACCCAAGGCGGATCTCCCCGCTGGTTCCGTTTCCGGGCGGTCGCTGTCACCAAGGGCGGCCGGGCGGCGGGGCGGCCCGAGGCGGCGGCCCGCCCCAAGATGGCGGAGTACGTGCAGGTGCTGAAGCGGGCGCTGAAGCACATCGGCGGCCACGGCGGCACCCGCGGCGCCATCCTGCAGCTGCTCAGGTAATGCGGCGCCCGGCGCGGGCGGCGGAGCCTCCCCGCTGCGCGACCGCCGCCCCGCGGGGTCACCTTGGCGGGGGCCGCCGGGCGGGGGCGGGGACGGGCGCGCTGCCGCGCGCGAAGCGGCGCCGGCGGGGCTGGGGCTGAGGGGGCGCCGCGGGGCGGACGGCGGGCGCTGCCTGAGGCGGGCGGTGCGCGCGGCCGGGCAGGCCTCGGGAAGAGCCCGCTCCGCCCCGCTCGCCGTGCGTTCCGCGAGGGCGGCGTGTCCCCGTCGGCAGTGGGTGCTGTGCTCAGAGCGGTCTCCACGCAGGGCCCGCGGCTGTTTTCTCTTCTTGAGGCACCTTGGAGGGTTCCTGGATGCTGAGCTGTCGGTGTTGCCCGGGCAGGTGTTCCTGGTGTTCAGCCGCGGTCTGTGGTCTGTTGCCACAGCCGTGTCTCTGCTCTAGCTGCACTCGATGCTTATGCGTACGCCATCGTGCTCTTTGCTCTGGGTCACCTCAGGTTGGCACTGGCTTTCTTAAACTGCACAAATCTGGGAGCCGTGCATCTGCTGAAATCCCGTGGTGTAAAGCAAGAGAATTACTTCATCTGCCTTACTGGTTCTATTTCTTCTAATTCACTTCAAACTGCAGGTCACCTCTGCTCTTTGGCAATGGATTGTCACTGCTGACCTATGCTCAGCTTTGGATGCCCTCCAGCCCCAGTGGCATTTTGTGCAAAATTAGTTGCAGCCTTTGTTTCCATTCATGTCTGAGTACTTTCTTCCCCAACTACAGAACCTTGCACTTACCCACATTAAACTTTCTCCTGTTTTTTTTTTTTCCTCTCACTCACATCTCATCTTTCTTGTATTTTGCATTGTGATACAGCATGCTTGAAGGTGCTCCCAAATAGGAGCTGCAGGTTTACTAGGGCACTCTTTTTGCATTCAAATCCTTGATGAAATGTAGAGTGGAAGTCTAAATGGTATGTGATCCAAATTCAGCAGTGTCAGTAACCTGTGTTGTCTTTATGGTTGATCCTGGCAAAAGTATTAGGACATATATAGTGAATGTTGTAGGCCTGACCACATGCTACAAAGCTATTTTTTAAATCAATATCGAGAAGTCAGGAATATGGGATAGGGGTGATTTGCAAAGATAAAATTCTCTGCCATATATTAATGGCTTTCTTATGTTTCTTATGTTAGAACAAACAAGCCAAGCTTTCTGAGCCTTCTTGAAAGCTTCCTCCCAGATTACCCCCCCCCCCCGCCCAAATCATCATAGCCCTTTTCCCGTTATTTCTTGTGGCTTAAATTGATCTGTTTTGAAAAGTTAAACATAACATTTTACATAGTTTGTGATCAGGCCTCACCAGTATTTTCATATAGTGGCTTTAGTACCTGTTGAGCAGTAAGACAATACATGGTTTCCCTGGCTAGTGCTTTACTGCTATTATAATTACTATTTTCTGTCACACACCTTCCCCCTGCCTCCAGGTTGTTTTCTCCTCTTTGTCTTCCTTCTCAGGCTGTAGTTATTACTCTGACAGTTCTCAAGAAGAAATGGAGCTGGGGAAATGAACATGTGGAAGAGTTTGAGTATTAGGTTTCATCAGAGTGCCTCTTCCTAAGCACAGCTTAATGAATGTCTCCTCAGAGATCGTTTTTGAGTCTAAGATCACAGACTGTGTTGACACCTTTCCACCACACAGAAAAAGAAGGCAGGCAAGACTGGAGACAGTGCTGTCCTTTTCCTTCAGAAGACTGAAGTTAGGTGGGGAATCACACCTGATCCTTGTAACCACACCAACCACAAACACAACTGCTGCCTCCTGCTCACCTTTCAAGCCATTAAATCATCCATCCCAGCTAAAGGAATAGGCTTAGTACTTAAGTGAAGAGTAATCAAGGTGTTCTTTCTTGGAACAGTTGATTTTAAGAAGTAATCACTGGTAACTGGAAAAAAATTATTTACCCAAGTCAGGAGACTGTTTCTCTGAATTTCCCTGCTTTTCTCTATATGTTTTTCACTGAGGCAGCTGTAGCAGATTTATATGTTATGAAGTCAAATTATTAAGAGCCTTTGTGGCTGGAAACATTCTCTTTACTTAAAACTCAGTGAAATTGGCTGGAAAATATTTTCTGGAAGCCATAAATACCTCTTAGTGTCTGATATCAGTATTCAGGGCATGAAGTCAGAACAAGGGCATAAGAACACTTTAAAGAAAGGGAAGGGAAAAAGGAAGGGAGAGCAGCAGTGGAATGGCTCTTCTTTTTCTGAAGCTGGGAGTTCGGGCTTGTAAAGCTGAGCCAGAGATCTTTGAGTGTTTCTTTGACAGAGGAGAGATGTGTCAGAGAATCTCTCTGCCTGCCACCACAGAGGTTTAAAACAAGTACCTGCTGGAATGATTGTCACTTTCACACACCCTGGGAGAAAAAACAACAAAAAAATCTTCATCTGACCACATTCCTTCTCTCACTTGGGATTGAGTTGAGAGTGTGCATAATACCACAAACAACTAAAACCTTTGAGAGGAAACTTTTCCTTATCTAATTCTGCCTGGGATGAATGTCAGTAAAAAGAAAAACAAAGTTGTAGATATAGAGGGAGAAGAGCACTTCAGTTAATTTTAAGGTTTTATCACTGGCATGTAAATTATAGGCTCAGTTTAATTATTGATCTCTATAATAATGTTAAAATATGTTCTTTATAAAGAGTTAAAACTCGTATATACCTTATCTGGGTCAATGTAAGTCTCACGGAGTTGCAGGGTGAATGCTTGCATCTTTCACACTTATGCAAAAGCAAGAAAGTAACAATTATAGTGTAGGGTTTAGCATGTATTTCCTTGGCAAGCAGCTGCAATGGCCTAAAATATTGCTATTCCTGTCTTGGAGGTTACTGCCTACACAGACATGGGAAGTCTCTTGTGCTGCTTCAGTGCTGACCACTTCCAATAGCAATTCAGGCTGAAATAGTAGCTACTAATAGTTGAGAAGGATGGTAACATTTTCTACTAAGTGGATTAACATGTGACTCTGGGACTCCCACAGTATTTAAGGTTTTATGGGTGTTAAGTTGTAGAGTTGCTTTATCTTCCACTACAATGAGCTTTTAAGTAAGTAAGAGTTCCTGAAAGCATTTTTGTATGGGTTTTATCGTCCTGTCAGTGGGGTGCACATTAGTTGCAGGAATTGGTGATTGTTTTACAATCCTTAAGCTTGAATAGTTTTTTAAAAAAATCTTTGCATACATGTGTACAGGTTTTTACTAGCCCCTAAGAAACCTCTGCCACAATTTCATTCTGAGAGGATGCCAATTTAAACTGTTGTTTTGATAATTCACAGGGTCAATGATTTGAAGACTGGTAATCTGATAGGAACTGACAAATATGGAAACAAATACTATGAAGACAAAAGAAACTTCTTTGGTATGTGTGCTAATGTGAACACCTCCCACCCAACTGTGCAGCTTTCACATAGCTTGTGTGCTTTCTGCTAGTGAAATACAACTTGTTGCCTGCCTGACTTCCCTGCACTTGACTTGTGTGAGTCTAAGACAAGGGACTCACAGAAATGCTTTGACAGCTTCTGTTTCTTTGTAGCATCCCTCAATTCATTTGCAAACACAGTCAATCTGAAACAATAAATATGGGATAAATAAAAGCCAGTTAGATGGTCTCCATGTAGGTAAAGCTATATGATCATGTGATTGAGAGTTGAATTTGGTCCTTGACCTAAAGGCTGGTAGTTTAACAGGTGGGCAAAGGAGAACTACTTTTAAAACTGCCTCACAGCTCTACTCACTTACATGATCACTTCAGGGCAAAGAGCACAGGTTAGCTTAAACTTCCTATTACCTTAAGTAATGGGATTTTAAGTCAAGTTTGTAGAGTGCTTAAAAAGGCAGCACCTAAAGCAATACAGGTGACACATAAGCAATTGACTTGCTGGTCAGGCCAAGCTGACTGCTGACTGTAGGGTAGCCAGGGAAAGCATTTGCTGGTTAACATTGCTTGGTAGTTTTGTATAGCTGAAATTTAGTTTAGTCTTAGGTTATAAGTGGCAATGTCCTTTGGGAAAAGACTCCTCATAACAGAGAAAAAAAATCCCCAAACCTGTTTCTCTGCCTAAAAATTGCATAAGTCCCTATTTCCCATTACTTATACAATAGCCAGTATTTGCTTCCTTGTGAGAGTATTAGATTCAGTCATCTAAAACTACAGTAACAGTGGAAATACAGACAACTTGGGGGAAAAAAAGCTGTGCTGGCTTTAAAATAAGTGCCCATTGTGGTAGATACTATCACTCAAAACGTTTTCTGTTGGTTTTCCTGAATTCTCTCCTTTATATGGAAATAATTTACTTTTTTGAACTAATGTGATATTTCTGTTTGTTTACTTAAGGTCGACACAGATGGGTTGTATATACTGATGAAATGAATGGCAAAAATACCTTTTGGGAAGTTGATGGAAGCATGGTGCCCCCTGAATGGTAAATGATTTAGCTTAATAATGTGGACAGATACTCATTGTGTAGTTCATGGACGTAGCTGTCTTGTATATGACCAGAAGATTTCAGACTAGTCACTTCTAATGTTGAATGGCATTCATGTTTATTGCTCACTGTCCTGGCAGAGGCACTTGGATTGAGAAAAGCATTTTGCCAGCCAGACTGAGCAGGTCAAGATGGTCTTCTAATTTTCTTTATTACTGGTGATTCTCTGTTAATGGCTTGGCAAAGCCTTGGGCACCAGAAGTAAAAAATTTGTTATTTTCATCATAAGCAAGAACCTAAGAAACATATGGCAATGGTGGAACAGCATTCCTTAACCCACAGCCACTAACAGCGTAATTGTTTCAATTTATACACATTGATGTGGTAGTAAACATTAAAGTGCCAGGATGCTCCCTATGTTGACTGCTCCTTGACTATAATTTTTATTGAGGTTTTATTTTCTGTTTGTGCACTTCAGTAATAATTCTGTACAGCCCTGAATTCCAGAGAAGGTCTCTGGCCATGCAGCTGTTGATCCTTTTTTTGTTTTCCTAGAAAACTCACACCACATAAAGTAACAGTGTATACTAAAAAAACAATCTCTGTGCAATTCTTCAGGGACAGGAATAGCACTTCAGCTCCAAAGCAGCAAAAGGTGATATGAAGAGAGAAGTGTTTGAGTAGACTGAGCAAACACTGACATTTATTACTCCTGTGACAAATGCTCTATGCCAAGGCTGGGACTGATTATAAAATCTCCTAAGCTGTGGCTCTCACAGGAACATTTGAAGAATGTGTGGGTCGACTCTCTAGGCAGTCAATTTTGTTTCAAGCTCTCCCAGCCTTATAGTATGTTTAATGTGGTTAATGCTTTTTCCTGTCTTATTTGGTAAGAACTGAATAGCGTTGTTTTTGGAACTGACATTAGAATCTCCAACGCCAGGATGTTCATGCCTTGCTCTCTGCATAACTGTTGTTTGGTTTTGGTTGTTATCCACTATTAGACTGTGCTGGCTTTTAAGATTTTCTTTATTTTGAGGCATAGGTTTTGTTTCGTTTTGTTTTTTCCTTTGCTTGGGTTTATGTGATGTTTGTTGCCATTTACAAACCTCAGTAAAGGGTTTCTTCCTGAGAATCAAAGTGAAGTTTCAAGAGTTAAGTAGCTTGTTTAGTTCACAGAAATTAATGAGGTAGAAAAACTTGTTTTCCTATCAATGTGGAAAAAATTCCTTTAAAAGAAGCAGTAAAGATTTCATTATTTTCAAGACTGGTGAGTGTAATGAGGCACAAAATGGTAAACAGTCTTGTGTTCGAAGGTATTTTTGTCAGGAAACTTAGTTGTGCAGTACCATTCAGGCTTGTGGATTTGGATTTTTTGGGGGGTGAGGGAAAATAAAGTGGGGGTGGTGTTTCTTGCTGATAAATGTGTATGTCCCATGGTAACATATGTTCGTTCTCATACAGGAATCCTAGCTTTGTGACACATTTACATCACTGCTGTGTATTTCCATACAGCTTAGAGACATCTCTAAAAATACAAGTATTTTGACTGGGAATAAATGCTGTCTTTTAAGACTTTTTAGAAAATTTTATGTGGTGCTATAGTGCCTTACATTTTTAACATGGTATTGACTTCTGAATTGAAACTGGCAATATATTGTACAAGCCACTGTCAGTGTAACACTAGAGTTGTGCAACTGCACAGGTAATGAGTGGTTATTTTGGACCCAGAAATTTGTTGGAAATAAATTAAACTGTGTGAAATTACTTACATTAACAAAGAGAGTAATTAATGCACAGTATAACAGTATGATACATGTTTGTCATCCTTGGGTCAACTGGGAAGTATTTTAAGTATCGCTGTTAGTGGTGAGCATGATCTGAATGTTTTTTCTAAACACTGATTTTTTTACTCTGAGATTCAGTTACTTTAGCTCAGCTCAGTGAAATTTTGTGGGTATGTTGTTGTATCCTCTCCTTGCAGTAAGTTGTGTGCCTTCAGGATTGTGGAATATGAATGCTTGTTCAAGTACAATTAAGTGAAGCTCATGCATGATGAACTGGGAAAAAGCATTTTGGTGTGTTGAAAAGCTCTGAAAACAACTGGGGAAAAAAATGCTGCCCTTTACCTTTTCTCAGATACTAGAGAAAAAGAAAAAACAGAAAGAAAAATCTTCTTATATGTAATAACATATTGTGATACTGTTTTAGGAGCTACTGAGTATTTTCAGTATTCTGAAATAATTGCTGTAATGTCTTTTGACAAAGGATGTACTGAAATTGTACAGTATGAAGGAAATCAAAGTGTTGTTTTGACATATGTCTACTCTTCAGGGAATCAAGACTGTTGCTTTTTAAAAATGTTTCCACACCAGAATATGTAGGCTTGTAGTTTATACTGATTTAGTTGTTATTTAACTTCTTTTTCACTCTGGTTTTTTTTTTGTCTCCAAAATCCAGATGTTGGTATCTACTTTGTTGGAGACAAGTTAATTAGATTTTAAAAAAATTCTTCCATACTTGCCTTGGGAATGATGAATATTAATCTTCTTTTAATGCTTTACAAGATATTTGGCACAATTTTTTCCCTACACAAAGTCATCTTTTTCACTTTTAGAAACCAAATACTTGTTTTGTCTCTTACTAGTCAGAGTATGCTGTTTGCAGGAACGCAGTGCTTCCATTTTTGAACACACTGATTGGGTGTGCTCTGTGAACATACAAACAATAGAAGTTAAATCCCTTTATAGCAATGCCTGTGTGGACTCTGTTTAGTGCTTTCATTGATGTCTCCATTGCAGCATCACTCTAATCCTTGGCCTGTGTATTTAAGCTATTTGTTTTGTGTATTTCTGGTTCAATGTACTTCGGTTTGCATTTTGGCCAAATACTTTAAAAAAACAAATTGACAGCTCATGTAAGTGTACACACTAGTTAAAAATAAATTGCTCTTTCCATGTCATCCTGTGGGGAAAGAAGAACTGTAGTTTGAGAATAGCTTTTTCCATTTGTAGGGACGCTTCATTTTGCCAGCACTGTCCTGTGTATTTGTAGTGTCTATCCTGTGCTTTGAGGTTTATTTCCTTCTGGTGCAAATCTGCCATCTTTGGAAGGAGCTCCAGGAGTGTTTACTTCATATAGTGAAGTATTGCAAATTTACCTTCAGTTTAATAGTCTGCATCCTCTTTAGTTGATCTGACAGGGAGGAATGTAGCACCTCAGACTTAAAGTGCCAACACACTAGAAAATGTAAGGAAACGTGCAATTCTCCTGTAAAAATGCTGCTTTTCAAGTCTGCCTTCAAGGAAAACAAAACAAAAAGATTGAATAGAAAAGGAAGGAGAGTGGGAAAATTTCCATCCTTTTAGTAGCTTCACAATAAATTTGTGGAGTTTTATAACTTGATTAAATGCTAGTTTGGTGTTTTCAGCTAAATTGAATGCCATCTCATTGCTGTGGTGTAGTAGCTTGCATGAGAAATTTGTTATCTCCCATGTGTAAACAAATAAACACATTTGGTGTCCCTTTTTCCTTCTCTGCCCTATGACCTGAACCCACATGTTCATTTCTCTTGTCTCACTGCATGGTTAACTTGTGGCAAAAAGTGGATGTAACACGTTGGCAAACATCCTGAGCTGACGCAAGCTGTGCCTGAACCTTGCAGATGCACATATGGTAGTGGCTGCTGAGTTTGTGTAGCATCAGTTCTTGTTTGACAGCTTGTACATCATATAATTGGCTCTGGTCCCTTGTAGCTTCAGTTTGAAATCTACTTGCTTTTAAATATTTGTTAAAACTTGGGAAAAAATTCTTCATAGTCTTGAGAGCTTTTGAAGATACTTTGAGGTGTCTTTTATCCATTTACTCAAGAAAAAGTGCAAAGGCTTTGCTGGGCTCAGTCTGCTTCCTAGTGACTGCTCTCTGATTCAGCAAGCTGTCTCAGCCTCTTCAGAGCTGCTTGCATCCTCCTGATATTTGTGTGCTCTATGCAAGTTATCTGCTTCTTTGTAGGTTTTCAGTCATTAATTGCTTTTGAATCCTGTTTTTCCATGCATGGATTTACAGGCAGAGTTTGTATAGAAATCTGGCCATCTGCAGGATGTCACATCTCTTTATTCATGCTGTTCAATCTAGTGCATGAAAAGCTTTTCTTGAGCATCTGGGGGTAGAGTCTGGGATATCAGAGCTTCAAAGGATTCTTTGAGGCAGGTGTCAAGGGGAAAGTCTTCCCAAAATAAAGTTTTCAAGATTTTAAGTGGAAAGTGGGAGCTTTTGTTTGAGAGAACAGACTCTGCAAACCAAAATGCTTTTGTAAGTCACATGTTGTGCTTCTAAGGGGAATCTTTTGTGACCAGGTTAAGCCCTGAAACTCCTAAATATAATTCATACTGGATTAATTTCTAAACAAACTTTTGAAATCTCTTCATGTATTTCAATGCCCGTGACTGTACTGACATGTCTTGTCAGTGAGCAATTTTATTTCTACTTTCCAGTGAGAAAATGTGATTCAAGGATTGGTTTTGCTGATCTGTTTAAATTTGAGCCTGGTTTCATGTTGATGTTACAGAAATCCAGAAAATCTTAAACCCAAAGATGTTAATTTCTCAAAAATGCTGTATTTTAAAAGATTTTATGAATTTAGTCTTAAAAAGCTGCAAAACAATAGTTTAAATGACACGTAAAGCTACTCTTAAATGATATTGTGAAACTTTTCTGCTGTTTCAAGGAATGAATGTATGACAAGTACACTTGTAATGACAGAGGTGCCAGACATCAAGCAGGCTTGGAATATAGTTGATTTTAGCTGAGCATTAATACAGTTCTAGTGCTGTGCTTGCTCCAGCCTGTCTTTCAGGGCCTTGATAACTGGATTTCTGTCTGACAGTTTTTTGTTTGTCCTGGTGGTGTGTGTGACTTTTGGGGAGCATGAAGATGGTGAGGCATGATCACAGGTGTGTAAATAGGGATTTGTGTGCGGGATTCTTATCCACTGTTACCAGAAGCATCACTAGGTGAATGTGTGTGTTGTAAGTTGCCTTTGTCATGGTTTAACCCCAACCAGGCACCAAGCCTCAGGCAGCCACTTGTTCACTCCCCCTCCAGTGGAACTGGGGAGAAAATTGGAAGGGTAAAAGCTGGAAAACTCATGAGTTAAGGACAATTTAATAGTGAAAACAGAAGCTGCACACAGGCAAAGCAAAACAAGAATTCAGTCGCTGCTTCCCATGGGCAGGCAGGTGTTCGGCCATCTCCAGGGGAGCAGGGCCCCATCACATGTAACGGTGACTTGGGAAGACAATTACCACCACTCCAAACATCCCCTTCTTCCTCCTCCTTCCCCCTACATGATACACTGAGCATGATGCCATGTGGTATAGAATATTCCTTTGGTCAGTTGGGGTCACCTGTCCTGGCTGTGTCTCCTCCCAACTTCCCGTACACCCTTAGTCTCCTTGACAGCATGGCAGTACAAAAATCAGAAAAGGCCTTGGCTCTGTGTGAGCCCTGCTCAGCAATAACAAAAGCATCTCTGTGTTATCAACCCCGTGTTCAGTACAAATCCAAAACGCAGCCCCATACGGAGGAAAATTAACTCCAGCCCAAAGCAGCACAGTCACAGAGAGTTAAATTCATTTTATTAATGTCCCTTGCACATTGCAGTAAGAGCCTTAATTTTTATTTTTAAAAAGAAAATTAACTCTACCCTGGCCAAAACCAACATAATATGTTACAGTAAGCAGTTTTGAAAAACTGAGGCTCCTCTGGAGTGATACTCCAAAGCATTTTGAAATGCAGTTCTAGAGTCAGTACTAGCAGAATGGACTGTTCATTTGCCCTTTCTCTCATGCCACACACTCTGTGTTTCTGTGTTAGCAGTGGAGAGCTTGTTGGGTGTGAGCATAGGATCCCCCCTCTGTCAAGTTAGCTTTTTTGCAGCACTTCTGCCAGCCTTGATGCAGGCTGTCATAGGACATGTGACTCCTTGAGGTGATGTGAAGCACAGTAGTGCACAGAATTATTCTGACAGGTGTGAATCGGGCAAGAGAGTTCACCTAAGGTGAGAGCTTTGTGTGATGTGGCCAGGGCATTTCAGAGGCTGGTTTAAAACACCAGGTTTAAAATTGAGCAAGACCTGATTCTCTATCATCAGACCACATCGTGATTAGTAGTGCTATGGGGCCACCTTTTTCCAGACAGAAATCATTAGCCACTTACCTTTTTTTAACATAAAAGCAGTGGGAAATGTACACTTTGAATGAGACCAGATTTACAAAGGAGACTGGAGAGAGGAAGAGCTGGATTGCCTTCACATTCACACTGCATTGGTCACTTCATCTGAACATGTGTATAACTTCCAAACTCCAAAGTGGATCATTTTTCCCACAGGAAGCTGTTCTTTGCCTCTAAACACAGTTTTTTCCTCTTAGTTTTAAATGATCTTATGGTTCCATCTGTATTCAAGCCAGTTTCCTGGCAGCCCTTAGTCCTACAATGTGTGGCTTCAGTTTGGGGGTTTTGTTTGTTTTTTTACTTCAAGAA
This sequence comes from Aphelocoma coerulescens, assembly GCF_041296385.1. Taxonomy (NCBI): domain Eukaryota; kingdom Metazoa; phylum Chordata; class Aves; order Passeriformes; family Corvidae; genus Aphelocoma; species Aphelocoma coerulescens. Next base: position 46,395,143 of record NC_091014.1, on the reverse strand, counting down.
AAAGAACTTCAGGCTGACACTTTTTTTAAATTGACATTTTTGTACTAAAGTTATAGCTAAAGTTGAGATTTTTTTTCTCTGTTTTTTTAAAATACATGTCAAGAAGCAGTTGGAAAAGATTACCAGCCTTCTGTAGAGCTCTTCAGGTTTACAATATACCTATCAGTCTATTTCTCACCACTTCTATAGTGGTTTTGTTTTGCTGTATAAATGAAGTGTGCTGGATTTGTTGCTAAGGGCTGAAAATGCAATTTTTAGGTTTTCTAATAGAACTAGAAAAGAGGACTTCGTATTTTTAGGTCAAGTCTTTGCAAAAGCTGATTAGCAGAAGTCTCCTTAATTCTACTCAGTAAAAAAACACATAAGCTTGCAAAAAATGTCATCACCTCACTTTTGTCGTAACTACACACAGTAGGAAGTACATGTAAACTGACAGATGATTAAAATGTAATTCAGATTTCAAAGTTGCTTCGGGCACTGAAATAGGAATGGGATGGAATCAATTCAGTTGGTCTCTGCTGCAGTGTTTCAGTAAATTGTTAGAGAAAATGCTTTGCTTGATCATTAATGTTGCTTGCACAGAGAAAGATTGACATTTAGTTCATAGGTAAAGGCTAATCACTGTAATCACTTGGTAATTACCCTGTTACTGATTGGTATTAATCATTGTGTTGTGCAGTCAGTAAATATTTATATGCTTGTTTTAGGTGTACTTACGTCATTAATCTGTATCCCAAGTGGTAGCCTCATGTATGCTTTGAAAATGGTATTGAAATTGTTGTGCAGTGTAGTCTTCTGGTAATTAAAAACAAAACAAAGCTTCATAACCTAAGAAAGAAAAAGCCCAGACAACAAAACCATACCTCGTGGTTTTGCCATTTGTAGTGCCTGCCTTGACCTGGCTGCCTGGTGAGGGCTGTACAAACAAGTGACAACATACTCTGCCCAAAACCTGAGCGTACAAAGGAACAGGAAATTTGAACTTAGGTGTGCTTTGAGCTGCTTGGAGGCAGAATTGTTGTTTATCAGTTAGGTTTGTGAAACTAAATAAAATCAATATCCTGTTGTCTCATTGAAAGTCACACTGGATTAAAATTATTTTTCTCCCTTCTCAGAATAAATACTTAGTGTCTCTTCAGAGGAGGACCCTTGGGAGTCAGGAGATAGCTTTGTCATGTAATGTTCCTTAATATCAATATGTCTTTTTCCTCTTAAGGCATCGCTGGCTGCACTCAATGACAGATGACCCTCCAACTACTCATCCACCAGTCGCTCGTAAATTTATCTGGGAGAACCATAAATTCAATGTGAGTGGCACTCCTGAGCAGTATGTGCCTTACTCTACTACTCGCAAGAAGATACACGAGTGGATCCCACCTAAAACAGCCAGCAAGTAACAACAGCAACAACATGACTTGTCTCAGCTTGGGCTTTCAGTGTAAACTGTATTTTCACTGGTTTTGTTCAGAATAAAAGCCTCCTATAGCAGTTGTAGTTTAGTTTATTGAATTGGGGGCAGGGAAACAAGTGAGAAAATGTTGGGAAGAGGACAGAATACATGACAAGTCTTAATCTCGTCAAGATACTGTGCTTTTTCTCATATTGTCAGTGTCCTGTCTTCACATAAGCAGCTCTCAAACTCTTTTTAGCATAACAATTCCCGTGATAGTTACTCCTCATATTTGTGTCATTCAGCAGAATGCAAATACACATTTGAAATACAGATTTCTCATCTCTAACATTATTTTTTTGCAGTCTCTGCATGGCAAATAATGCACTCTTCATGTACTATTTTAGGAAGCCATCTCTTAAAATTTTCATAAGACAAGTTAGAATAGTACGACCAGTCAGGACCAGTCATGTTCATAAATATATACATGAGTATGCAAAAAGCATTGCTGTATTCCAGTATGGGATGATACATAATATAAAAATTGGAAGGCTACATTAATCAAATGACATCTCACCCATAAGGGAACTCAGCCATAAGAAGAGGGCCCTCTGTCACAAAAATCTCTTTTGCTGTGGAGGTTCATTACAAGATGTTCTCATAAGGGTTTGACATGGGCTGTTTGCTCTCTTGTGGCAAGACTTTTAAAAGTCTTTGGAAGTTTGAGATTGCACATGTTTTAGGAGGTGGTAAAATGTACCAGAACCTAGTCTCAAAAATGTGAAGCTGGCAAGTGCACTTTAGAAAGAGAGTTGGTTGGGGCTGTGGCTTTTTTCTATCTTGCTAATTAATTGTTGACTTTTATTCCAGTCTGCTTATGTGTTTTAGCAAAGCTGCCCTCTCCACAAGGCTTTCTGTACCTGATGACCTACTCTGCGGATAACTGGTATGGGGTGTGCCCACCCAGCCCCTCATTCACCCCAGCATCTCAGCTGGTTGGGGAAGGAAAGAGAAACTTCATGGGTTGAGAAAGATGGGAAGAGTGCTTGCCAGTTACCATCATGAGCAAAAGAGATTTTAATTTATTGCCAAGTAAAATTGCATAGTGAGAAACAAAGTCAAAAACTGTAAAATGCCACCTTCCCTCCCCACTTCTTCCCAGATTCAACTTCACAGCTTCACTCCTGACTCCTCTACCTCCTCCTTGGGGAATGGTGGTCAGTCTGTAACAGTTGTTGTGGGCTCTGCTGTTCCTGCCCCCTGATTCAGCCTGGGTCCTCTTCATGGGCTGCAGTCCTTTTGGATAAACCCAGTATGGGTTTTCCACAGGCTGAAGTTCCTGCTGGGAAATGCCTGCCTGCTGGTGTGGATTCCTCCTGGGGCCATCAGGAATCTCAGCTCTGGCACCTGCAGCACCTCCTCACCCTCCTTCTGCTTTCAACTTGGTGTTCACATGAATGCTGCCCACTTCTTTCCCCGTCATCCTCTGCCTGTGCAGTATTTTTTGCCCCATCTCAAATCCTCTTTCCCAGAGGTGCCCCTGTTTGGACTGAGCCATGCCCTGTGGTGTGTTAGCTGTATCCAGCACAGGGCAGCCCTGGCCTCTCCCTGCAGAGGCTCCTGCAGACCCCACTGCCAGCACCTTGACAGCTACACCCAGTGCACTGACTTGCAGAAATCGTTGTTAAAGATGACTGAGAAGGGGGTTGGGTGTATTACATGCTTGCAATTGCCTGTCAAGAAGAAAAAACCTTTGCTCCCCAGTGACCCCCACAGTGGCTGCACCACTTACTCTATGCTGGCTGATTTCCTTTGCCTGCCCACCTGACTGGGACACTTAACCCTCAGTTCCTTCTTTCCTTCCTTCCTTATTAAATCAAATCGTGGATTAATTAATTACTTAAAGGTGGGGTTTTTAACTTTATTTTCTTGAAATTAGTTCTAGTCTTTAAATTAGTAGGAAGTAGCACCAACATCTCCTAACCTATCTAATTAGAAAAGGATAATGTTTCATTTACTTTAAGTCAACAAAAGCACTGGGCACAGCTGAAAAGCAATTTGAGCCATACTGAGCAGCATAAGTGGAAAGGACTTGTTTCTTGATAGATTATTCAACCTTAAGAACAAAGCTTGCCCCAGCACCACTGGAGAGCTTCATCACTACCACTCATCTATACAAGCCCTGTGGGCTCAAACACAGGTAGAGCAATTAACTCTAATTTTTTTTAGCCTCTATTTCTCTTTAATGTGTTTTCTACCAATTTCATTCCTCTTCCTTCTTTGTCCCATGGATTTTTGGGTTGCATCCTAAACACACATCAGGAGGTACATTTGGGAATGAGATTCTGTACTTAGGGGATTGGCAGTAACTCTTCCTACACCTTCCATGCTGAAAGAAGATATCTCAGCCTGTTTGTCCTTTTGCTGTCATCTGGAACAGAAACTTTGAGGAAGCAAACAGTTTTGAACAACTTTGTGTGCAGCAGTGCTACATAGAAAAATGAGCATATCCTCCTGCCCTGCTGGGCTGAAGCAATTCTAGGACTCAGTAGCTTGGCTTAGAAAATACTGTGAATCCCATTTCTGGAGAGGACAGAAACCTGCTCATCCTTCTTTAACCAGCAGGAATCACAAATGCTGAATTTTAAATGCAAAATTTCACTGATATCTCTTGTAGCATTGCTCCTCCAAGGTAGATTGCACAAGGCACATACAGGAAATAAAGAACACGCAGAAGAATCAGTGATCCTCCACAAGGCTTTCTGCAAATGCTTCTGCAATTCAGTCTTTTTATCAGCAATCTCATTCAGTTACGGAAGTTCACCTTTGCTCATGACATCTGCCTCAGTATTCAGGTTCAGTTGCTTTCTGGTCTAAATGACATTTTAAATGCCAAGCTGGCCAAGTGTCGCAGCAGATGGTGTCTTCAACCAGGTGCAACCAAAGCACTGACAAAAATATTCCCCTTTCACTAAATGTAAGTTTTAAAAGGAACAAATTTCTGATACGGGAACAGGCTCATTAAGAAGACAGGTACCTCTTCCAGAAGGAGCAGAGTGCTGAAACCCATTCTTATTTTAAAATTGTGTCCACATCCCCAGGGTCCAGATCAGCCCTTTGCTGTAGCTGCCTGCAGGCTTTTGCTGTGCTCCCAGCACGCTCAGCTCAGCCCTGTACATTGGCACGGCACCCTTTCCTCCATGGGCACTGCATCCTGCCTCACTGCTGCCCATGCTGCTGCACCTCTCTGCCCTCTCAGCTGAAACTGCCCAGGACACATTGGGGTGGAGAACAATGGTGAAAGGAGCTTCAGGAGGCCATCTCATAACCATTCTAGCTACAGCAGGAGGAGAAATCTTTGACAGGCAGGGACATCCTAGAGCATTTAAGGAAGCTGAAAGAGGAGGGCAGGAGGCCTTGTCATTTCCTGCCCAACCTGTGCTGTACTACTGACTCCTGCACACTGGGTCCACCTGGCTCCTTGAGGGCACTGTGAGAACATTCAGATATTCACCAACTCACATTTCCATGTCATCTAACCTCAGGCTTCAGTTTTTTGGGATGTTTCCTGCTGAAGTTGGTATTGGGAAGCAGTCTTGATTGGGAGTTACAGGGGCAATTATTTTGGATAGAGCTGGAAGTCATCAGCCCAGAAAGCTGAAGTATATATTTTCCACAGCTGTGATGCATTCAGAGTGAAACCTTTGATTTACTAATTCTGTTGGGCCTATTATTCTGATGGCAGCTGGGGGAGAGAGAGGGAATAGATCCTTGCTTTGCTAAAAGCTGCAAATCTAAAGGCTGTGCTTTCACAGGGTGCTTACAAGGAGTGTACAAAAGTGGGTCCTTCAAGATGTGGGCGAAAGTGGCAGCCTTTAAATGGCACTCCAGGTTCCTCATGCAAATCCCACAGTAAGTGCTGGATTGCACCGAGCGGAAGCCTATCTCAGTGGAAGATATCAGAGCAACCCATGTCGGTGGGGAAGGGCCCAGCAGGTATTTTGTCCTGGAGACCTGCTGGGCTTTGAACACCACCCTCTGGTTCCCAAGCAGAGCAAGGCCCTCATGGTAGAGCTGATGGTGACTTACCTCCAGCATGGAGCCAGGAAGGGGAGTGCTTTGCTGTGTGCACCATACCAGCTGCCAGCAGGATCATGCTCGGTCTGCAGAAGAAATCAGAGCTGCCAGAGTCTTCCCTTTGCTGAAGGGCCAAAACCAGGTCTGGCTATTTCCTTATGTTTTCGAATCACTTGAACCCATGCAATGTCACTTCCCATTCTGATGAATTTTGCAGATGCTCCTAGCTTTGTTCACAGGCAACAAATATAAAGGGCAGAACTGAACCAGGATCTTGAGAAAAAAAGCACTGCTTTAAAAATATATGTATTTAATAATCACCTATGAGAGAGTTTGTTTTTTTGAAAAAGCACTTAAAGACTTAGATACATACAATTCCAATTCATTTTACTTAGAGATTCTAATTAATTATTTCTTTGGTATTAAATATCAACAGAATAAAAAAAAAATTAGAACATGAATATATGTATACCAAGCAAGAGCTGTATACACGAATGTGTGTGGGTACATAGGTGGGAAAAAAACAAACCCCATTTAGCATTGACTATATTTAGGTGAAATTTGTATTACAAAGTTTCCAACAAACAATGCTAAACTTTCTTCAAATCAAATTAAAAAGATGTGTAATGCAAGTTAAAAACTGATAGTCACATCAAAATTTCTCGCTTGTTAATTAAAATCATGAATCACTTAATTTAAATTGGTTTATTCTGCACTATAAGCCAGATAAGGCAGAAGAGGTTGATTTGATGTTGCAAGCAAGAATTTTTGTGTGCATGAGTGAAAATAAAAGAAACTGGCTAATTTTTGCCTGGGAATTTAGAGCAGGAGCAATGATCACTGGACAGCTTCACAAATTGCTTCTAAAATTGAAATTGTTTTGGAATTTGTTCCCATTAAAAAGGATATGCAGAAAACTGAAATTTTAGGAGCCTTGTTATGTAAATTACCCCAAAACTACATTATCTTAGTGTAATTTAATCTCTGTAACGACAACAGAGTTACAAAATCTATTTAAATAATCTGTAGTGTTGTTAGCATCAATTAAACAAATCTCAGCTCAAAAAACTTTTGTTTTACATTGGTGTATACTGCTAGAATTCATATCTATTTCCTTCTCATTGCCTATGATGTAATTCCTTTCCCATTCCTCTAATGAACTACTCAATTTTTCCCTGTAATATTTAAATATTAGCTTTAGGGCAAGTGGTTGTAGGACTGTTTTATATCCTTCATAGCCCAAGGATTTTTAGTTAATGGAATAACAATCTATCAAAACACAGCCTGAATGTAACAGATGAAGTCTCACATGGTCGAGCATTCAGACACAGGCCTATTAATAGCTTGTGTTTTGAGGGTAACCATCCATAAAAATCCAGTGAGGCAAAACCAAATTCAGCAATATGTGTGTGGCGCTTTCCTTGTGTCTGGCAGTGGCCAGAGAAATCAAGAAAACCATAGCATGTTTTCATTTGAGGCAGCTGTGTTAAAAAAAGAAGAGGATTTATTTACCCCAGCTGTTGGGGAATTCATGGATCTGCTTTACTTTCCAAAGAAAAAAGCTAAGTATATGAGCCTCAGATACACCTCACTAGCCTGCAACACAGGAGCAAGATCACTGTCAGCACAAGAAGGCCATTTTTGTTATTTAGCACATCTTAACTTGACTTTGAACATCTTCAGTCTGACCTTCACATCTCTCTGGGACCCAGCCTAAAAGTGGCTTGGTCCACTCAGCAGAAAGCCACCCTGAGACAGAGACCTCTCTGCCTCTGGCAGAAGAGATCACTCTGAATCTTAAACTGAGCCTCGTCACCATGAGTCTAAATCAGGTGCCAACTCCTGGCAGTGCTCTTGGCCTTCTGGGTATAGCAGAGCTTAATTTCTGGATGTCTGTGCCCCAGAGAGCCCATTAATAATGTGAATCCAAAGCAGAAGAGCTGGTCTGAAAATAGAAATAGAGGCTAACAAGGGATTTGCACTACCTTTCTTCTGTTTCATGGACAGGGCAAGATGCCGGTGATACTAAGTGCTCTGCCTGGCACCTGGAAGTTGTGGTGGCTATCTACCACCAAAATCTACCTGGTTTTCCTTTAACTCCTGCTATTTAGTTTGCATTCCCCGACAGTGGAATCTGGTTTCATTTTTATAAATAAGATTTTTCAGTTTGGGTCTCTCTGTCTCGGAATGTTGTTGCTATAAATACTGACAGCAAAAGTTAATTTGTGTTTTATCAACTTCAAATTCTTTCTAACAGACTTCAAATGGTAGACTTCAATTTCTGATTTTTTTCTGATGGATTTTTTTCTTCAAGAAAATTCCTTACACATCTGTTAGTCTTTGACTTTTTAAAGCTTGAATTAGCCATTGAAGTTTAGGATTTGAAAAGCAGCAACAGAAGCCAATGTTTCCAGGAGCACTTCAAACTGTGCAGCAAATAGCAACATGTCTTTTGACACATTTTAAAGTACTGAACTTGAGAGGGCAAAAATTAATTCAGCACCCGACTATTACTTACTGTAACCAATTATCACAGCTGAATGAAGAATTAAATTGAGCATGGATATTTTTTTTTGCACTCATCAAAGTGTGTTGCAAAACTTCCAGTCAGTCATAGATAGGTGGGTGGGTGGGTACCTGGCAGCTCTGGGCTGGGGACGTGGCACTGCCTGTGGCAGTGGTGTGCCTGCACTGGGAAGGGGCTGCTCAGGACACAGTGGCACTGGCCCCTGCTCAGCATCAATGCTGTCTGCTCTGCTCTTCTTCAGTACTCTGTGGTTGTTTACATCTGTAACAAAATACCAGAGGCACAGAGATTAATCCCAAATCTAACATCCAGCTTTGCTCAGTGACTGGGGAATCGTATTACCCATTGGAGCTGGATCTGCATGCACTGTCCCTGCTGTGGCTCACACAAATCCACAGCAACCACTCCCCCACAAAGCACATAGAGTTGGGAAGTGGATACCTGGCTTTGTTTACCCTTCACCCCCAAAAAATCTGTCCTCCTGGCAAGGTGCCAGCCCCTCTCTTGGATCCAAACAATCGTTAGAGCATCTATCAACTCTGTGCTAGTAACAGCCTTCATCCCCAGAGCTGGAAAGCTTCTCCAAAGCACAGTCCTCTTTGCGGCTTGCCACTCACCACTGCAGCTTACAAAAGAAAGAACAGCGAGTAACTGCTGTGTAACCCACCCCCATAACAGCCACCTTAGTACTACAGGGGGCTGGCTGTAGCCCTGCCACCTACTCATCCGTGCTATGACTGCAGGCTTGCTTCTGGCAACTGAAGAAAAGCACAAACTGGTTTTCAAAAAGCAAACATCAAAAACAGTGAACATGTCCATCATGGCGAAGCACTGACTAATGCTCCAAACCCAGCCTGTGAGGGCAGTGATGTATCTGCAGAAGAAAAGCAGTGAGCAGCAATTATCTGTGCTGAAACACTTGTCTATGCATTTAGTAAACTTTGTTTCTTCTAAAGCCTAAGTGGGTTCTTATCTGTACTTGTAGCTCCTATTAATCAGGATTGTAATTGTTGGTACTCAGCAATAGGGAAATGCAAGCCATGATTGACCATCTATTTGTCTAACTCCACACTGGGCAAAATGAGCACCCTCATGTCACAACCTATGATTCCACAGTATAATTACCTTCATGCTCTGCAATTAACAAAATAGCATCTTGATACAGAAAGATATTAAGGAAACAAACCACTTCTATCACCCACCGTAAACTGCCTAGAATCAAGTGTTTTAAAGCTGCTGTAGAATAGCAGCTGTGTGTTAGAATTCATACAGGGCTTTCAGAGGTGGCATCAGCAGGCATCTAGATAATTTCTGAGCAGCTTGCCAGTGTTAACAAGGAGCTGTGAGTGAACTTGTAGGACTGTCTTGTCTGCCTTTCTGTCCTTCCCTCTGCTTCAGTTAAAATAACATTAAAATAAAAATTATCAATTAAAATAAACTCTTCTAAGAAAGACAGTAACCTCCTAAATAGGGTTAATAAACACATTTGTTAATACCAGCATGTTATACAGGGAATATTTGTGTTTATCACATGAGTTTGCTTAAGCTTGTAATTGTCTTTTGGTAGCTATTTAGCTTTTATATATCTTAGTTCTGCAGGGGACCTATTCTCACCTCCAGCATTGTCTGAAATTCCCACTTCTCTTATTTTAATCCCCCAAAGCCATGCCACAGTAGGTCAAGAAAGCCCAAGTCCGTGGGTTGCACAAATGTTTTGTCTCTGCATTTTAGTGAATCCTCTAAGAGCACTGAAAAGCTTTTCACTTGCTGTGCTGGATTGTTCAATAGTTGCTGGGAAGCCCCATGGTGTTGAGAGCACTGTAGCAATAGCTGGTGAGATCCAGGAGCAAACTTTTCCATGCAGCTTGGCTTCTTCACAGCAGGACATACTGCTTTTACAGCGATGATGGTAGCAGGCAGTGGGAAGCCAGTAGTGTAAAAAGATTTTGTAGTTGAGGGCAAAGCAGGGGGAAGCTCTCTACAGGTAATAGTTTTGCTTCTCTTGAACAGTCGATGAGCTTGTGTTATTACTCAGAGGTACATCTGCACATCTTTCCTGCTTCCCTTCAATTTCCTGTGTGCTATCGGCCACCTTCCATCCTGTGTTGCCTCATTCCAGGGGCTGCCGCTGCAGCTCTGCATGCTGCCTCCTATCCATCTTCCCTCAGCCACAGCCAAGTGGTTTTGTGCCACCCCTGACTTCCTGCATCAGGCTTTGCTCTCCTTTCTCACACCAGGAGCTTTCTCTCCCCTTTCATCTAATCCTGCAAGGCTGCCCTTCTGGGTGTTAATGCTATGCTCATCACCAGTGGAGCTGAGTGCTTAATGCAAATGCGTCAATACAATGGCCAGTATAATTAAAGATCATTTTCTTCCCCCAGACATCCTAACAGGAAGGTTCCATGATTACTTACCAGTATGAAGGAGCAAGAGATGTAAGATTTACATTTTGTCCTCCTAGCACGTCATTCTTGGCCATTTTTCACTCAGCTATGTGTGACTCTTTTGTTAGGAATATAGCTATCACACATAGCTTGTTCTTCTAGTCTAACAGATGTCTATGAATTGAGCAAACTAGACCTAAGAGCTTGATTTAGGTTTTTTAATGTTGTTTGAAAATTTAATCCCTCCTCTTAGAAATTACTAACTTGCATTTATTTTATTCAAAGTCGAGTGAAATGTCTCAGATTTGGCTCAAGCCTATCTCTCACAAAGCAGCCTGTCTTATTCTGTGGAACAGGATCTCCTTGCTCATGTGGTTACTAAGCAGGCATCTTTACAAAGCTGGGCCTAATTTCTAATTGAATTTGGCTGGCTCCAGCTTTCAGCCACTGGATCCTGTTGTTGTCTTTTCTCTGCAAGCTGTGAGAAGTGATGATTGCCCAGTATTTTCTGCCTGGGAAAGCATTTACACACTGTAAGCAAGTCGCTTCTCACTTTTCTTGTTGACAAGCTAAACAGATGGAACCCTCCATCTCTCCATGAAAAGCACTTTGCCCTTGTCATTTTTTCTTGGTTCTCTAGCCTGTGTAATTTTTCATCAGTCTTTTCAGAATGAGGTCTGCCTACCATACCAATCCTGTATAAAAAGTGTAAAATCCATCCTTCTCCTGCTTACTTTATTCCCCTCAAGCCTCCAGCAAGTAGTCAAGGACATACTAGACATTTTTGTTTGTTTGCTGCAGCATTGCACAGGGAGCTCAGATTGCTCTGAAAGCAGTGGGTGAACAGGTCCATCCAAGAAGCTTGGCTATGGTCTGGCACCTGGCACCAGCCCTGGGCTCCTCTAGTTGTAGTGCTGAGTACTGCTCACCCTGTGCTCCAGACCTACCCTGTACCTTGACATTCCCATCGCACCCATGTCCTGCTGGTTGCAGCACCAGCTCCGCTCTCAGACACCTCCCTTTAGTTAAGAGCTCCTGAATTATGTGTTAGCAAACACTGAGAGGGAGGACAACATGGAACATATACTTGAAATACAGAGGGAAGAGCTAAGTAAAAATATATTCATGGGAACTGTTTCTAAGCCACTTAGCAAGGGCTTTTCTGACATGGTATATTGCTAAATTTTCATTAGGTTTTACACAGTGCAAAATTAACCCCCCTTGCAATCACCTAGGTGTGTTCGTCTCCACAGGTACCTGTACAAACCTGTAATCTGAAATGATGAAATGATATTTCTTTGGCAAGTCTCAGAAGAATCACCACAATTGACATTCTGTGCCTATTGTTCATTCTTGGAGTACTGTCACTCTCTGTTGTCTCTACTAGCATGTTTTTTCTACACTCCCTGCCACTGCTAAGGGATATTTATCATGGTCAAGTCACTTGAACACTTTATATACTAGCACAGCATAAGTATTCCATTCTCCTGGTATTCCCCCATTGCCTTCAAAATCAAGGTCAGTGAAAAAGAATCCTCAGCCAACTGTTCTATTACTCCTGAGGTTCATGGGCATCTAAACATGCCAGGCTATCCTACATGTTCATTCATGTTCATCCTACACATCTTCCTTGGTTCCTGACAATCAAAGAACAAATTCCCTCTAATTTATACAAATTATAGGAATCCTATTTTTTTCCAAATAAAAAGTAAAAATATTAAGCTGTTCTGTATTATTAGCACTTTCACCACCCAGTTCTGAACCAGCCGCTCTCCCAAGATGTTTGGCTCTCTGTGTACTTCTGCACTGACCTTAGACTCACAGCTGGCATGCAAACCTCCTGAGCGGGAGCTGCCTGACCTTTAATAGGCAATGGTGAGCAGGATAAGTGCTTGCACACCTCATTTTGCTACTCAGGGGAACCTGTGGACTGGGAAATCTATTCTCTTTAGGGTGCAATAAAGCTGGTGGCCTCTGGGGAAGAACAGGCCATGGAGCAGCAATTGTTCACCACCCCTCTCTGACAACTGTTAATCATTTGAGCTCATGATAACCTGCTCACAAGCTAATACAGGCCTTAAAATGATTGATGACTCATATGCAAGTGCTTTTTATTGGGGTAGGTATAGTCGGGACTGTTAAGGAAAGATGGAAAATCCTACTCTGCTCTTAGTCTCTTGCTGTTGTCAGTTTTCTCCATTTCTGCAGACTCAAGAGCAATGCTGGAACTGCATTCCCTGATCATCAGTGATGCTGTGTGTCACACTGATCACCATCAGTTTAAAATCATACAGAAAAATGGGAAATCAGAATTAAAATAAAACAAACAGGTATCTCATTAATTCTTGCTTTCTGACACTTTTCCTGTGACGTTAGGTTAGCTTGTCAGTTGGCATGGGGTGTGAGCCAGTGGGGCTGCAGGCAGTGAGCACTGGAAGCAGGGAGGAATTCAGGGTGTGCAGAGGAAACAGGGCATGTGATCAGTTCATGGGAGGAAAAAGCCAGAGCTATTTTGGTGGGTGCATATGGCCACGTGGGTTTCCCTTGTTACAGTTCTTGTGCAACAGTGTTTGTATTTACCTACATTTAACAACTGTCTTTTTTAAAATAATAAACCAAACCATGAGGCAGAAGGTTGCCTCATCATTATGAGTTCTTCCTGCTGCCCAAGATCCCACCTATTTTTTTTAAACACAGAGTAATGGCCTTCTAGGGCTTGACTGAATGCCACTGCAAAAGGCACATGGCCTTTGTCTGCCCTTCTGCCAGACTACAAGAGCTGAACAAGTTTAATACATGCTGTCACAGAGTATTTATATTTTGCATTTGTTCAAAACAAGAAGTCATAGTTGTGTAGAGTAACTGCTAAAAACAAAAATAAAAAATCCTATATTAAGACTCATTATATATTGAACTTAAGCTTCCACCATTCGATTTACAATTGAGCAGCCAAAATATATAACAACAACCTCTGTGATGGGCATTGATTTCCATATGATGGGTTTTATGGGGCAGTAAACATTACAGTACTCGGGTGATTCAGTGCAGCCATCCCTGGCGTTCCATTTTACTCTGCACAGCCCATATACTGCTCACTCCATACCATGTTAACAGATAGGAAAATGCCAGCTAAATAAAAGTTGTCTTTTCAGTGTCTCACTTTTGAGTGTTCTAGTGCTTGCAGTCTTCAATCTGGTCACAGTTTACATTGTTGAGTTTTAAATGGAGATTATCTTGACAAAGACGTTTTTAAGTCTGAGACATTCCACTTTTGTGTTGAAATACCAGATGTCACCTTCAGATTTAATATATTCTTTCATTCTAATCGATGGCAGACAAACTTTGATCTGACACTAGGTGCTGAAGTTACATTTTCTCCATGCTAAAGATCATTTTGAAAAATGTCAGTAAATGCCTGACAGCTTTATTTCGACTTGGTAATTAAAGGGCCTGTCTTGTTTTCCAAATGGCTTTGGAAAAAGTTACACCTTTTTTGCCAAATTTATGCCTTATACTCTTACTACTCCTGGTGTTTAAAATAGTCTTTGTTCTGTAAGAAGGGAACCAGCTCCAGTAACTGGGTGGGGGAGGAGTGGAGGGGATATTCCTCTACTTATTTTAAGTACATTTACTTCATTTCTCATGAAAGGAGCCTGCCTGTAGGCAAGGTAGATGTAGACAACTTTCCAGCAGTTGAGCTAGGCAATAAGCTTCTTATGTGTGAATACCCACCAGAAGGTACAAACTGGGAAAGGCAGAGCAATATTTCTCCATTTGTTCTGAATTGCCATGTTCCCAAGTCCTTGCTGCTATCAAAAGTAGCTCATTATTACCATTTTGAAGTGACCTGTGGTACTTTCAATGCCCTGTGTTATGTTACATTTACAGTTTGGTGTGGATTTACTGTGGGGCTATTGAGAGCTATGCCCTGTATGATAAGTTGTAATGAGAGAGGATCTCCTCCTCAAAATACCCTTCATGTGCAGAAGATACTGCTAGTGGATTGGGAAGGAATACAGTGAATTACACTTCTAAATTGCATTTCTTCTACAGAGGCAGTGGAAAGCAATGCTAAGACAGAAAGTAATTTCAGAACAGTCTAGCCCTGTATGGAATAAGTGCAAGAAAACATTTCAACACACACTAAATTTTAAGCACTTTAAGAAAGTGATTAAGGATGTTATTTAATGCTTTCCTGAGTCAGGACTAATATCTGGTCATTTAAATAAAACAAAAAATTCTGTAAGCTCAGCCAGAATGCAAAAGTAAAGGCAAACCCCAGTTTGATAAAAGACGTACAGCCCAGGCAGCCTTCCAGAGGGCAGGTGTTCTCAAATGTCACTGCAGTTAAGAGATGGAAAATATTTCCTCGTTGCACCAGCTCTGTATCTGAGTTAGCTAACTCTGGGAAAGGCTGGGCTTATTTTTGCAGCAGCTGGGGGGAGAATACCTGTATCTATGGAGCTGGTAAACTCAATGCAAATATATTTTTGTATCTTTTAGAGAATCTACAGACTTTAACCAGAATGGCAGTCACTGAAATTGTTACAAATGCAGCTCAGTGTGCTGAGTTCAGTGAAGTTACTTACAGCTAATCTTGTAAGTAGCAGGGCAGCTACCTGCCCTCATTCCATGAAAATGTTGGAGGGGAGCATAAGGTCTGGTTGAGCTTGTTTCTTTAGCCACAGGATAATGTATTTCCATTAACTTGGCTCTGCTCTACCTGACTGGGATATTTTATTCCTTTCAATAGGTTTTTGCTCCTGAAGCTTACTCATGTGCTTCAAAATACATGCTTATCTGGTTCTCCGGTCTATATTTGCTTTACTTATTAATAAGTGCTGGATACTGGTACTAATGCCAGCACTGAAATAAGTTTGATCTCATGAGTACTGGATGATGTTGAAATAGTGATACTGGATGAATACATGTTTGCTACTATTGTCTTTTCAGAGAAAAATTATCTTTCTAGTATCAACTTTCTTATGTCCCAGCTGAGTTCTTTTACTAAGGTCTATCTATTGGTTAAAATATATCAAAATAACAACATCATAGCCAATTAATAAGCTACAATCTTTTCATATTTGTTTTTCCTACTAATAGTCTTGAAGTACAGGTTTTATTTGCAATGTGCAGCTTGTTTAAAAAAGCAGAACTCAGTTCAGATAAAAATACCCCCATGTAAAATTTTCAGCTCCTCTGCAACAGCCTATGGGGGCAGAAAAGGCAGTTTCGTAATCTTTGCTGGCCTGAAGCACTTGATTCCTGACTACTAGGCAATTTGTTAACTCTTCTAATTCAAATACACAAAAGGGTGAGTAAGCAATAAACCATTTCAAATTAACCCATCTGGCAGTAGGTAAAATAGCTATAATGAACAGCATGTTTACAGAGCACATTTCCTACTCAGTCTAGTCATTTACAGGATTCAGGCCACGGATGTCACAGGTTGTCTAAGAAGCATTAGATGCGAGGAGATGGCTGGATGTGAAAGGGGACTTTGAGGATAATTTATGATGATGGATGTTTGCTGTTTATGCACACTTCATTAGCTAAGTCAGTCCGGCTGGTGCTCCTGGGACTTCTCTGCTTTCCCTGCTGCTGCTGGCCATTTGCTCTGAGTTCATAGGTGAGTGAACACAAACATATGTTTTCGGATGTATGATTTGTTTAATGATGATGCTGTGGTTTAACCCCAGCCAACAACTGAGCCCTGCTCAGCTGCTCGCTCACTCACTCACCCCTGGTGAGATCAGGGAGAGAATCAGAAGGTAACAGCTTGAAAAACTCATGAGTTGACATAAAGACAGTTTAATAGGGAAAGCAAAAACCATGCACACGAGCAAAGCAAAAAAAGAATTGATTCACTTCTTCCCGTGGGCTGAGAGGTGTTCAGCCTTACAGGAAAGCAGGGCTCTGTCACATAACAGTGACTTGGAGATGAACGCCATCACTCTGAATGTCCCCTGCCTCTTCCTTCTTTCCCCAGATTGATGTAGTGAGCATGGTGCCATATGGTTTGGAAAATCCCTGTGTTCAGCTGGGGTCAGCTGCTCCAGCTGTGTTCCCTCCCAACTCCTTGTGCTGTGTGATCATTGATCAACAATAGCTAAAACATCCCTGTGTTATCAACACTTTTTGCAACCCTATTAAAAAAACAAACAAACAAACAAAATAACTCTATCCCAGCCAAAACCAGCAGAAATGATTGAGGAATGCATGAGGAATCTCTTATGGAGCTGTTAGAATTTGCCATGTTCTTCAATAAAGAAGCTGGAAAGGATATATTGTACTATTTCCCTCTTCTGTAGGCAGAGCAAACACCCAATCTATTGAGTTTCTGTTTTAAATAGGGCAATTTTATTTTGACTTGAGATACTCTGGGATCTAACAAGATCCTGAGTTCACTCCCAACATGAGAAGCTTTGTATTTGTCTCAGCCATCAGCATAACATCTTGGTATTATGAATCTGGATTGCCTTCAATGGGAACACAAGTCTTTCTAAATAATAGCAAGATTTGGCTTTGTGTATGTAAAATTATTAGGCAAATCAGTAGTAGCAGCAAAAGCAACTGAGTAGCTGTCTAAAAAGTGAAAACATGAAGTGGTTTTCAATGATCCTGAACACAACTGCTAAAATCACACCAAGCTAACAGTTACACCACAATTGTGGTAGCACACTGTTTAGCAAGGATGAGCCATTTCTTTGGTTTGTGAACAATGAATAACACCAAATTTTTACAGTTACAACCAAATTCCTTGGGTAAATACAGGTGGAAGGGTTCATACAGGCAGAAACAATATCATGTACCTCCCAGACTTTTAATGACAAAGGACACTAAATAAGTATGTATTTCGTACCTCTTTTTTTTCTGCATGACAGCTTCCAGGAAATAGTGACAAGGACAGTTCTGGACAGAGGATTTATTCAGGTTGCTTCATGCAGGTGAAAAGTGTGATAGCAAGAGAACTGAAAATGTTACACTAAGATGCAAGATTGCAAATTATAGAACAAGCCCCCTTGATAAATTCAGATTGCTGGTCCACCACTTGCCATTGTCATCAAGGCACTTGTGCAGGTCTGCTCAGACAGCCAGTATGCATCAGGAGGAACTGAGGCTGCATGTCTACCACATGAGTATCTCAGCAGAAAAACTACTTTAAACGTGTGTTCCCACTTCCTTCCAAACCAGCCTCACATGTTTTTTCCTTCACTTATGCTGCAGGTATTACAAATTCAGCATAACAACTGAACTGACAAAACACTCCAAGGATAGGCACAATGGTAAAAATGTGTTGTTATACTGCTAATGGAAGTACTTATATTGGAAATAGATGTTCTTGAAACCAGTATTCACTAGCCCAGCGTAATTATCTTATACTAAATAGTTTCCTTACTATACCTTTATTTTTTGATAAATTTTTTATGGTTAAACATTTTTTTTTTGGTAATAGCTGCAATAGCAAGTTCTCATACTCTGAATTGGAGTAAGCTGAGCTAATGAAACTGTGATGGGTAGAAAAGGCCTCCTTCCATGCTTAGAGACCTTCTTCCATACTTATGTTGAAACATCTCTCTTCTCCTTTCTAACGTGCTGTGATTCACATGCTGCAGTCCTGGGCATCTCCTCGCATCAAAGGAAATACAAGCGAAGTAGGAGCCCTGTTAGGTTCACTGCACACTCCAGTGTTTAAAGAAGCCCTCCTCAAGTCACATTTCTCAATATCCTTTTACTCAAACTCTGTTTCCAAAACTCATCCACTTCTCTGGATGTTTACACTGAATGAAGAAAGCCATGCATGAAGAAAGCCATGCCTGTCCTGCGTTGCCCATCCTAGGATTTGCACAGTGACAAAAGAATGTAATGCCTGCAGCATGGATTGAACCTAGAACCTGCCCTCTCATTCAGATTTAGCACCACATCTACCAACATCCCAGCTCACATGAGAAACACTGAGGTGCAGACCATCGTAATTGTATTGCTTTAAGTCTTGCTATGGAAACATGTTCAGCTGATTTTCAAAAAGTTTAGTTAAATAATGCTTATACTAGACCTGAATGTAAGCTGATCTGAAATTCAGTCATTTATGTCACTAGAATTTTCTATATACCTGTAAGAGCCACAAAGCACAGATCATTTTCCTACATTTTATATGAATAAAGTAACTGGGTTGATGCCCACATTTTATTTTGTATTTGTGCATATAGTGTTATTTCACTTCTATTATGGGCCTTATGAGCAGACAGCTACTTCCTTTCTCCTGTGAGCTGTCTCATAACTTTAAATTGACAACTCCTGGAGGAGAGAGACAGCATGTGATGTGTACAGAATCCAAGATTGATAGGGGTATGCTTTTATTCATTTTAATAACTAAGAAGGAGTGAAGATTGACAGTTCAATCAATCATTAATAAAGACTGACTTTATTCCCATACATGAAACAGCTAGTCAGATTTTAAAACATTTTAAAACCAATATTATTATTATTGTTGTTGTTTGATTTAGTTCTTTCCCCTCATATGAAAGTGTAGAAAAATCGCTGTCAACAGAATTTGAATTAGTCTGAAAACTACCCCAAAATTACCAATCTGTTTCAGTTGTTGGTTGTTCTTTTTTTTTTTAAATATCTTTTCTGTTTACAGACTGACAAAAGACAGGACTTAAATAAATGCTCAGTGTAGTTAAACATGTTGCTAAACCTCAGCAGAGCCACAGGACTAATACACCATTCCAGACAAGAGAAGATCAAACTAGGTTATGTTACTTTTAATTTGCCATGGATGGAGGTCTCTGGCTCACCTTGACTGAATTAAAACATTAATGACAGAGATTAATGATAAAGCCCACTGTGAAGGACTTGATACAGCAGACTCAAGCCTTGTCCCATTGGTCACTGAGGGAAGTCAATGCTGACTGTGGCTTTTGTAGGCTACCAGGCTGTAGCTTATGTGAGAGCAGCCTGGACACTCCTGTGGTGGGATGGGCAGGACCAGCTCATGGAAAAGAAAATCACCACACAAACCCAGCTTCAACATGCGTGCAGGGTAAAGGAGGCAATCACACAATCATGTAAAGTCTTTTCCTCTGTTAGAACTACTGCTGTTTCAATTCCTTTGAAGACCTCTTCCAGCTTTCCCTCCCAAAGCAAGGTTTAGTTAGATTTGAGCAGTTTCACATCCATTCCTTGCCTTGATTGCACTGTCAAATGGGATTGATTTGTCAGCTTGTCTTATTGTCTGTTCATGTTCTACAATAAGATGTCAATCTCCCAGAGCTAAGAAGCTCATAGGGTTTTTTGGCAGCGAGTCACATTTTCTGTGGTTTGGCTGTGAAAATCATTATTCTCATTCTTGTGTTGACTGATTAGGTGAAGGGCAGATAAAGACAATCTCATTATTTAAAAAAACCCCACCCCTTGCTTCAGCTGATTGGGTGGAGAGAAGGTTTTGTTCCCATAGTAACATTTTGCATCCAAACCTGCAGAAATGAGGCTAGCTACAGGCATTTCGAACATGCTGCTTTTAAAGAGCAAGTTGTACTCTACAATGTGTTTTCATTTTTGCATCTTACAGAATTATTCAGTAAACACCAGAGGAAAAAAAAAAAAAAAAGAAAAATCTTTGCATCCACATATGTGAAACTGGAGCCTGGTGATATCAGGTGTGTTCCAGAGCACCCCTTGAACTGCTCCCATAGAATGCTCTGTACTGTCACTTGTCTGGACACTAGAACTTTAAGTAAAAACCAGTCAGCCCAAAGCTCAGATGTCACTTTTGTAAAAGTTCTTTTACTTTCAGTGGAGCCAACACCACTGAGCATGATGTTTGGAGGGAACTGGCTCTAGTAGGCTGAGGAAGAGTAAAACCCGTGCAGGAGGTTGTACCTCAGAGAGGAGGGGCAGTACTAGGGGATGGGCTGTTGAATTCTTGCAGATGTGACAGATGGGATGAAAGCAGGAAAAAAGTCCCAATACAAGGAGCTACTGAAGGAAGACACCATTGGTCAAAGATTGGAGGATAAAAGCAGTTGATGTTCTGGGTTTTTTCACCCTGTAAAGGTTGATCATACAGTAGCAGGGGTGATTTTTGTGGGAATTGGACTTCAATGACAGGGGGACAAGACAGGGAATGGATTTTGCTTCGGGACTTTTGGTTCATTTGTGAAAAACTGGAAAATAAGGACAGTGCAGAAGAAATTTATAATAGTCTTTAGGGAAGATGTTACAAACTGTCCCTACCTCTTTGGCTGCTATGCAGCTGTGTTTTTCCAGACAGACTCTCTAAATCAGCACAAGTCTTGTTCAGGCAGAACTGAAAGATTCCATTTATTTATCCAGGATTTCACTTTGGCAGATACACAGCTCAGTGGGACAGTGCATGTCAGAACCACAGTGGTTTGGTCCAGGAAAAAATGATTAATTCTTCCAGGAGGACAAAACTGCCAACAAAATGCACACATAGAGGTATTGTTAGAGTACTTTAAGAATGATATATTAATATACAGTGATTCTTTAATGGGAAATTGCGTCACCTTTTCCTTGTGTTTGCCTTTGGGCACTGATAAGCAAAGTAATGGCATTAAGCATAACAAAAAGTGGGTGTTATTGGCAAACTCCTTAGTGGGAACAAGTTGAGAGCACTGTAGCGTAGCACTATTCAGCTGGTAACGTAAAACTGTAAAATTACCCAAATATGAGAAGGCAGCAAATTGTTAAGTGCAGCTTTTTGGAGGGAAGGAAATACAGACAGACTGATTTGAGAAGTTTTGTGGAAGGAAGGCACCAAAAAATATGAATGAAAGTCAGAGGAAATAAGAAGCAGGTGGTCATGCTGAATGCCGGTTGCTCTCCAGTTATCCAGACTTCATCTGAGCTGCCCAGCATGGGGTGGAATTCCCACCTATCATATTCTGATTAAGTGGCATTATTGCATGTGGCTAAAGTTCTTTGAAGATGAGGAAACGAACATGGCTTTGTCAAAACAAGCTTGAAAAAAACTGTACAATTCTTGTCAGTTTTAATTTTTATTAGAGGGTTTTTGGAGGAGGAAGTGTGTTTTTGTATGGGGTCTGTTCCTGGAGATAGTGGATCAATTCCACCAAATCATGCATTGCTTTGTGTCCAGACTTCTTCTGAAGCTGTCTGCTATTGAACAAGCATGATAAGTGGGCTAAAACTGTAGGGGAAAAGGGGCACATGGAGTGATGTAAGAGTGAGTGTACTGAGGTGGAACATAGAGAAAGTTACAGCAGCAGAGGGGCAGGAGAACGTGGGTGCCAAGGGCTATGCACAGTCATAACAACTGATGAAAATCACCAAAAACCACCACAAAAACAAAAACACAGTGATGGGATGAAAGAGTGGAAACACAAGCAGTCCTGAGGCCCTGAAATGATGTTATCTCAGACAAGACAAGTCAGCAAAATTAATTATTCGCTGCTGTTTAGCCAGATGGCCTTGAGTTGTATCAAAAATCCCTACCCACCACATTTCTCGATAGGTCTGGATTCCAAACTTTTCATCTACCTTAAAATGCTTATGTTTTCAAAATAAAGTGATGTACTTAAACTTTCACAGCTCCAGAAAAAAAAAAAATGCAGAGGTCAACAGTGCAAGACAGAGGCAGAGCTGTTACCAGAATGTAATTTGAAAACATGCACTGAGGTGAGTTATATAATACAGCTTTGGACAACAGGATCCATCTCCAGGGCAAATGGCTCAGCCCTGAATTGAGAACACAAAAGCTCTGTCTTTGAGATGGGAACCAGACTTCCAACACCTGTTGTTAGATATCCCAAGGAGGTTGCTCTCTGAAAAATCTTTCGGTTGCTGACCTTGGATAGTTTCTGGCTCATCAGGAGATGACACCTGTTCCAAAGTAAAACCAGGGTACCAAGCACTGACATTTGGAGTACTCTAAGAACCCCATATCTGTAATTTTAGTATTGTAACACTTGAATCTCAGGATTCCAACTCTTTTTTAATCTTACTCTGAGATTTTCTTCAGAAAATAAATTATTCCAGAGCACATGTATTTTCATACTGTAACTACAGAGAAAACAGAGCAGATCCCCCTATGTCTATGGTCTAGGATTATTGCTGATATTCTTTGTTATTATCCCATTTCACTTACTGATGAACTAGTAGTTGTATCAAGCTTACACAATCAAACCTCATGCAAGCAGGACATGCACTTCAGTGAGAAATGACTGGGAGAAAGGAAAGCTGTTTGAGAGTCTGTCACAACCAGGGTGACAGCAGGTACGTGAAGAGGGATGCGTCTCAAACCATTTTACACTGGGTAGTAGCCAACAAGAGTTAATGACTGTAACAGGCTGTATTCTTGGAATGGTTTCTGTGCATAGTCATCTACAGTGACTCTGAAAACATCCTATCGTATCTGTAATATGGACATTTTGACAAAATGCAGGGTTCTTAATTTTCAGGAGATGAAAGGGAAGAGGCAACCTGAGCAAGTGAATAGGAGCACTACTGAAGTCTGTACAATCAGACCCAAGAGAGCAGATGTATCTAACAACCAGCACCAGGAGGCACAAATTAACGTGCTAGAAGGAGTACAGCAGATCTGAGCCCAACAGCTGTCACCGACCATAAGCAAAGTAACAAATCGCTGGTCATGCACATTCCACTCAAGTGACAACCCCACCATTTTAGCACCTTAATGCAACATTGTGCTGAGTGACACCATATACCACAAGATCAAAAGCAGCATCACAAACCTGATTGCTGAAATTTGATGGCTGAAAATTAATGTGGCTTCCTGCTCTCGATACAAGGTCACAAACTCAATATTAACCTGCCAGTGAATATTCTGTTGCTTCAGCTAAACTGCTCCTGTCAAACTAAGTTCAAGTGTAAATGTGATGATAGTTTGCTCTAACTTGTCTGCTTTTTATTTGTTTACTGTCTTGCTAGAAATTAATTTCTGTGGGTCACTATATGCACACAGGACTGCAGTTTCATGAAAAGTTACTTGAAGAATGTACGAGGACGTTCTTCAAGTGTCAGCTTGAACAGCTCTTCATCCACAGAGAACGCTTGAAATAATGGGCTGCCCTAAGACAAGACACATTTTTCAGAATCTGAAATACGTGGTCCTGTCCTCCTGAGACACACCAGAATCTGCTGCTCCGGGTTTGGCTGCTCGGAACGCAGGCTCACCCGGGGGCTGTGTGTGCAGATGAAACATGCCACGATTCACCTCCACACACCCGACAGCGGGAGCCCTGGATTCTTGCATTCAACATTATTACAGAAAGTGTGTTATAATTAACAGTAAATACCTTTCGAGATCGGATTCTATTTTAACTTGAGAACAGCTTGTCGCTCTGATGGTGCACTACAGCTTTCAGGAAAAGTAAATTGCTGCTGGAATGGGTGTAATTTGCTTCGGGTGTGACTTGTTTCCTTACGAGAAGCTGGAGCACCGTGGGGTTCGAGCACCAAAAGCAGCGTGGTCCAAGTAGCTTCCCACGGCCAAACCTGGCTGGGGCGGTGCAGCCATCCAGCACCTCGGACCGTCCAGCCCGGCGTCTCCTCGCTCCCCAGAGGGAGCAGCCCCAGCCCTGCCCTGCCCTGCCCTGCTCTGACCGGGACCGGCCAACGCGGCGGGGCTGAGGGGCGAGCGCGTTGTTTTCCGCGGGGGGCTCTCTCTGCACAGTGCTCCGGGCGCCCACGCGGCGTGACCGGGAGCCGCCCGGAGCCAAGCGCCCGCTCCGCGGCTCTCTCCGGCCACGGCTGCCCCAGCCCCGGGCAGCGGGGGCGGGCGGGGGCCGCGGCCGGGGAAGGGGCCGGGCGGCGGGGGTGGGTGGGCCCGGCCCCCCCCGCGGCCGCGCTGCCTCGTGGCGGGCGCAGCCGTTGCGCCGCCGCTCAGTGCGGGCAGGCGGGCGGCGCGCACGGAGGGGCCGCCGCGCCGTGAGGGGCGGGAGAACTCGGCGCCGCGGCGGGGAGCCCCCGGCGCTGCCCGCCCAGCATGCTGCGCAAGGTAAGCACCGCGCTCGCCGGAGCGGCGCCGGGAGCGCGGGGCCGCCGTCCAGCTTCGGGCGCCCACCCGGGCGGGGACGGGAGCGGGGGCAGCGGCGGGTGCGCCGGGGCCCCGCCAGGTGGCGCCTCGGCGCCGGGCGGCCCCGCGGGGCAGTTGCGCCGCTGAGGGCGGGCGGGGCGCGGAGCCGCGGGCGCGGTCTGAGGGGCGCGGTCCGAGGGGCGCGGTCCCAGGTGCGGGCAAACTTTGCCTGCCCGGGCGGGCCGTGCTACGGCCGGAGTTGCCATGGATGCCTGCGGCGGCGGAGAGCCGGGGCGCGGGGTCTCCCCGCAGGCCGCCGGCGGTGGCTGCCAAAGCGGCTACGGCGGCGCGGGGCGAGTGCCGAGCGCCCGGAGCAGCCCGGGGCTGCGGGCGGGAGCGGCGGCCGTGCGGCGGGGCGGGCGGCCAGCGGCTTCCCCCGCCGCTATTGTTCCCTGCACGGCGGCAGACGATCCCTTGGCTGCGAGATCTCGGGCACGGATAGACTTGGGCGAAGGGAACAGCTCTCCATCCACACTAGGCAGCGGCGCTGGTGGTGCTATGTGCAGGAGGACGCAAGGCTCTCATGACTGCCGAAGGCACTGCTAAAAGGTGTAGAAAAATAACCCGAAGCTCTGAGCCGAGGAGAGCGTGGTATCCACACCAGACCCCACTTTGGAGCTGCAACCAAAGGTTATTAAAGTCAGTAGGGATCCTTTTCCTGACACTCAGCTCCAATCACAATTTTCACTGCTCCTTCCAAAAAGGCAAGCTTCCCTTCTAGGTAGACCTGGGCTGCATCTTGAAACAGGCTGTAACAGGATAGTACCAGTGTTGAAGGCACGTTATCAAAAGAGTGAATCACATAGCTGCTCAGGCTTCTTGTCCCGTTGTTGTTCCTGTCTTGCTCCCATTTTGTGTGATCTTTCCAAATTCTGTTGTTACATCCTTAGGCCCATTAGCCTAAGTGTGCAGTAGCCCAGACAACTAGAGTAGTAAGACACCTCTAAAAATTCATGATAAAAGGCATAGGAAGTCTATTCCATCGCTTCGTGGTGAATGAGGTGGTTGGAGCCTGGGGCTCTCTTCAGCGCTTCTGAGCCACAGATCCAGGTTCCAATGGCCGTGCTTGGTTTGGCAGAGCCCAGGCAACACAGAACAAGCAAGATGATTTAGGATTTCTCTTTGTTCTGGGGAGGAACCCTCTACTTAGCTGGACTTCCTAAGCCTGATATTGCTAATCTCTTTTACAAATAGCAGTATTTTACACTTAGTGTTAATTATTGTGTGTTTATTATACGGTTTGGACAAGCTGGTTAAGAGAAAGCTGATTATTTCTATCTTCTCATTGTGAATTACGTGGAACAAATGCTTTATTTGAATCTTAACTTCTTCCACTGCCCATCATAGTCCTTTGCTACAAGGAATGGAAATGCAGAGGTAGTCAAGATTTGAAATTAAGTGTTTATAAAAGAGCGAAATTACCTTGGGGATTGTGGATACAAGGTATTTGAGCCTTGTTTCTTTTTCATACCTAATTCTGTGGCTGCTCAAGGGCTGAATCGGGATTTGAGTGTTGGTTTATGCTGCCAGCCTGTTTTGTGCTGCATGTTGGTGAGCCGTCCATCACAGACTGACCTCTGTGTGATTTATGGGCCACCTGTGCTAAATTCTTCTGCTGTACACAACAAATTGAGTACTGCCAAGAGAAGTTAAACTAAGCTAACTTTAGCTTAAAAGTGATAAAATTTATAATTCCTAATTTTTAATCAACACCTTAGTGCTAATGAAGGCTGCATGACAAATCATCTGAGAAAGGAAATCTCCTTTTAGACAAATAGAGGAAGAAATAAAAAGAAATTGCAGCTCTCACTTTGAATCAGGAGTGCTCCGATCCTACTTTAGGCATCCAACTGGGCAGCCTTCCTCACTGAGTTCATAGAGTCCTTAGCATGTCCTGGAAAAACAGTAGTTATGTGGGCAATCAACAGTAAAATTAATTTAATCTCATGGCTCTCTAGGGTGGAGTGTGAAACCTCAGTGTTAACTGCTTTGTCTCCTCCTTATTCTCTGCTGTTCCAGAGGATTTTCTACCATTTCCATCTTAGCATGCCCTTTTTTGCTTTTATATCTGTCAGAAAGGGAACATAAAACACAGAGAAACCCCTGTTTTTCTATTATTCCCCCTGTCATGTGATTTTATGGCCAACAAGAGGAAGCCTAACATTTGAGACCCCTCTGATTTGCTGTCCCTAAATGCAGTTTATGCTTCAGTGATTGCTTCAAAAGTAAGTAAATAAATAAGAGCTGGGCCACTGAGTTGGAAAGCTCAAGCTTTTTATTTGCACAGGGTTTAGTATGGGTCAAGAACTTTGTGTTAAATCTACACTTTCCATTTGGTTCATGTTTTCCAATGCCATCTGCGCTCATAAAGGAGCAATAAGGAAAAAGGTTGTTTTGGGTGCCTCCTTAACAAAAACCTGGAGTTTGTTGCTGGAGACATGAAATAATGTCCTTGCCCCTTCTGTTTGCGGCATACTGAATTTCAAGTGTGACGTAGAGAAAATGGACCTGTGAAGATGGGTGGAATCAGTGAAATGTTAGTGCCTAGGGGGAGCTGCTCTTGAGTTGTGTGGAGGGGGTGGGCTTTCCCTAAGTTGAGCCCTTGGCTCCTCAAGTGAGTCGATCTCCCCGAGGAGCCTGCCTGCTCCCTGCACTTCAGTCACTGAGCTCCTTCAGGTGCCAGTGACCCCAGGCCAGCAGTTGTATGCAGAGGCTGGCAGTCCTGGGGCTTCAAGAGTGACAAAGCAATGCTCTGTGCAACACCCTCTGCACTTTTGCTCACAGGTCCAGAAGCACATCTTAGGCAGACAACTCTCCATGTGTTCCTCAGGTCCCTGCCAAAGTCCGTGGAGGAAAGCAGAGCAGCCCAGGCTAAGTGAGATCTGGCACTGTTTGCATCAGAGCTGTGCAGTATGGCACAGAGAGCACCATGGACAGGGAAGGATGGGCAGTAGCAATGCTCTGCCAGCCTGCTGCTTTCAGGATCCTCTGCTGGGCCTGGAGCTTAGCTCAACAGCTCTTACCAAGTGCCCGCCTCTGCCTACCACTGCTTCTGGCTCCTCCATCTACTTGTGTCCAACCTGTTCTTCACAAAGGGATCACTTTCTAAAATCTTTGGAGTACTAGTGAGGTCAATGATTACTATTATCCTAACACCGTATTTGAGATGCTTTATAGGAGATTGATCTTTCCAGACAGTCCCCCCCTTTCCTGGTCTCTACACACTCTTTTCAGAGTTCAGAAGCATGATGGCTGTGTGTACAGATCTTCCTGCCACCACTGCTTCTCTTTGCTCTTCAAGCTGTTCAAAATAGTTAGAGGTGACATAGATGTCATAGATGTGTCCAAGTACTTTGTTGCTTGTAAGAACATTGTTGTGTAATACATAGGTGCTGCAGCTGGATGTATAACTAATGTCGACTGAGGTTGATCTACTTGATTTCATTCCACATGAAAGATCTGATTCTTTTTCTTCCATATGCCACTCTCTTTTCACTCAGTTTCTTATTAGTAAGAAAATACTAATGCATATATAAGCAGGAGGAAAATCCCTGAGGTTGTTTTCCTATTTTTGCACACCCTCCTTCCTGGACATTGAAATACAACAGACTGGCATTATAGTTAATGGAGACAAGCTGTCTATTAGACCTTGCAGGAATGCAGTAACAGAGAGGACAGACGACATTTCCAGGTAACAGATGGGAAGCCAGTTCTCCAGACCTCAGCAATCTCGTCTCTTTGGATTTGTTTCTCTCAGTTTCTCTTGCCAGATGACCTACATGTCTTAATTGACCATATTAGGAGTTAATTTATTCAGTCTCAGCAGTCTTTCACCAGATCACTGAAGTCCATATTAGATATAAACTCTCACTTCTGCCTGCTTATATTATCTCTTTGAATGTCAGCTCTGTGTACCTTGTTCATTTTCACTAGGGTAAACAAATTCACATGTCAAATACTGCTGGTGTTATTTCTTCAGGCAATATGTACTTACACTTGGAAATTAATGAAAATCAAATACATCAACAAGAAATTAGTATTTAGGAACAACAGAAAGAAGAAATTAGTATGAGCAGAATATACTGAAAATCCAGGTTGGACTAAACAAAGTCTGTAATGAAGATGAAATTGTGTGCTACTTCTGTTTTTATTATGTATAATTTAATACTCTTAAGTGGGTTTGGGCTCTGAAACTCAGTAATCAGTAACTACTCTTGCAAGTACTAATGCGGAAGGAAAGGAAACAGTCTGGCTCATTAATGTTCTGTTTAATTAATAAAGTAGCGAGGAGGGACAAATATACCTTGCCAGGTACAGAACAGTGCTGTATCTTGCTATAAAATTTTTTCATCAGGTGTTTGAGCAGAATGATGCCTTTATTTTTACGAAGTTGTCATTGTCTGGTCTTTACAACTTGTTGGGCAAAAACTGGGACAATTTGTGCTAATGGGAGTGAGTGGGGAAGAAACGTGCCCTTTTGGTATCCTTAGCTGCTCAGAGATTGCCTTCAAATGATATCTAATACTGTCAGTCAAAGACTAAATTTGGTTGAGGTAAGGGTTGAGGTAATACAGAGATTTTCCTTTTCAGCTATTTTAGAGGCTCTATTTTGAATACCCTTGGGGAATACAAAATGTGTTAGCAGTTAAATCCATGACAACAGATAACTTACTTAAGCATTAGATTTAGCTGAGTTAACGTGCAGTCAATTTAACTGGCTAAGACACAGGCCAGTGTCCCTGGCGTGAGGAAGCACTGAATAAATAAATCCTTCCTGCAAGCACAGCAGAGTGGCAGTTTGAACAGGGGTCTCTGGCCTTTGGGAGGAACAGGACAGACAGACAGTCGAAGATTTCTTCTACAGTTGAGCAGGCTGTGACTGGGGTGAATTTAAGGGGATTTTAGGGAATTTGTAGTGAACTTAAGTGCCTGCAGGTGTTTAAGTTTTAAGGCCTAAAAGATCACATGATGTGCAAGTGATGTTCAGTGGAACATCAGCATTGGTTTTGAGGGCCTAGAGAGGATTTCCTGCCTTTACCTCAAGCACTCCTATTTGCTAAGGAGTTCATCTTTCCTATCACTGCCTCTGCTGTAGTTTTTTATGGTGATTCAGCTGATTAGCAGTAGGATCCATCTCTGCATCCATGATGCAAAAACAGACCAAAATGGAGTCAAAATTTTCCAGCGCTTGAAAAGACTTGGAAGTAGCAAGGATATAAAGGGGACCAAGGCAATGAAGCTGAGACTTCAGGCTCAGCAGTGGTGTGTGCTGTGGCAGACAGTAGATGATGGAAGGATATTTCATTCTGCTCAGCTATGTAAATTAGGATGTTTAAAAGATAGGGTGAATTTTCTGCAGTTTTAGAAGTCTTAAGCTAGAAGTGTCATTGTAGTATAAAGAAATGTCAATGGGGTATCTCAAATATATCTACCATCTAGTTAAAATCTGTCCTAAAATTTATTTTCTTAAGATTCTAGAGTAAATTTCCTTGAGGGTGGGCAATAAGGAATCAAAATGTAATGGAAAGTCAATGGGGTTTATGTATCAAAGTCCCTCGGTTCACTTTCTAAAATGGCATGTAAATGACTGGTGTGCTTTCAACTGTCTTACCAGTCATATTTTTATCTGCCACCTCTGTTGATAAGCAGAGAGGAGAGCAAGGCATAAGTGAGATGGGGAGGAAGAATCAGAGTGTGACTGATCGTTCAGTCTCTGTCAGCAAAAGAACTGGGGCCATCAAATGAAACCATCAGGACCCTCAAGTTCAGAGCAGAAGAATGTACTCTGCATTTAGCTGTGAGATTCCTGGCCACTGGGTGTTGGGGGAGCACGAGTTTCCATGGATTCAAATTCACACAGAATATGCCCCTGAGGATAAAATGAACCCTGCTGGCTCAAAAACCCCTTGACCTGCAGATCTCCAGCAGCTGGAAAGTATTCTGGGGAGCAGCATTACATGGTAATTCTAGTCATGGGAGTCTTCCCAGGACATCCACTGTTGGCCACTGTTCCAGCCAAGATACTGGCATGGATTTAATATGAACCAGTATGTTCCTTACCATCCGGCAACACAGAACTGAGCTTTGTTTTCTGCTGAGCTTGCTTGTGAGATATTGAACCTGTTGGAGTCATATCCTTGATTAAGTGTGTCAGCTGAGAACAGTTTTATGAGTCTATGTTGTCTCAGAGAATGTGTGCATAATTTGAGATTGAAATTGTGAGGGAAAATAAATGGAGGAAAGCTAAGATCTCTTAAGTATGTTGGTTTCACTGAACTAAAACCAGAAAGATTTGACTAAAGTAATTTCTTTTGTCCAAGATTCCCATTCAGGGCAGTGGTAGGTCAGAATGGCTGGTTGCATGTTTCTCGAAAGCTTGCCTGTGCCTGGATGAACATTCCCTTTCCTCTTGTTCTGAGGTGGAGACAAAGCACATTCTAGCATAAAAACACAGAGAAGGGCCAGTTAACATCTTTTCCTCTCTATGTTCTCCACTGCTGGAATGTTGTCCTAGTGACAAGACAATGAAATCTTAACGTTAAAAAACATATATGAAAAAAATAGGCATGGGAAAAAAGGGAGAGATGAGCTGATTGAAGAGTAAGTAAAACTTCCAGAAGTTTTGATAGTCTCCAGTTGTAAGGTAAAAATGGTTAAAGCTCCCCTTCTCTGCCCTGCTACAACATCTGTGCATTTTACAGATCTCATGTGGCATCAGGACACTGGCTCTTTGGTCACTGTTTTCCTGCTTCTGAGCAATTGATCTTAAGCCATTGTAATGTAAGTTAATGTAGTTGAACCTGACCTTGAATACCAGAAACCATCACAAAAGGAAATGCTTCACTGGCCCATAATATTCTTATCAAAGCTGTTTTTAATAGAAAATTAGGTTTTTATTAAAAATACCTAACAAACAAAATTGGGAGAATATATTTGTGATGAAAATATTATTATTCCCATTAAAAAGTGACCTCTATTTGAAAAAAAAGAAAAAAAGGCTTAAGTTTCTTTATTCTCTATGGGAAATCAGTCTTTTGCAGGAGAAAAAGAAATACTTTTTCTTCCTCAACAGCAATACAGTATTAATTCTTGATAGTTTGATTCAGATATTCTACTTTTTGTCTTTTTTTTTTTTTTTTTGTAAATTAGTTAGTATATATATATCTGGTGGGGGGTTTTGGTTTTGGTGGCTTTTGTTTGTTTGCTTCTTGGGATTTTGGTTTTTATTGGTTTGGTTTGTTTTTTTGGGTTTTTTTATTATTTTTCATCTTGGGCATTTGCTAGCATACAATTATTCATACCAGTAGTTGAATTTGCAAGTCTCCTAGTAGTTCTCCATTCTTTTCAGGCATTCTAAAAACTGTTCTGTTACATGTTCTCTTTGTCTTTTCCAGCTTATTTCTGGACAGATGAATAAACACACTTTTTAATGCATTTCAATTATCTTTCTTTTTGTCAAGATATACTTTCAGGTAACACAATCAATTAAAACTCCATTAACTGTTTAAAAAGGACATATCCCCTGGTGGCAAACCTTTGGTACTGGCCTACTTGAGATAATGAGTGTGAGTAGATGTATGATAAATATTGACTTGCTCAAAAATAAAGGGGACTTTTTTATCCTTTTTCTTGCTTTTTATGTTTAAGCCTGAAGAGATACACTTTCCATTGCGTTTTTATAATTTAGATTCAATCTATTTGTATCTTCCTGAGAGTTAGAGCCTGTTTCACATTTAGTGTGGCCAGCAGGACCAGGGGAGTGATTGTCCCTCTCTGCTGAGCACTGGTGAGGGCACACCTCAAATCCTGTGTCAAGTTCTGGGCCCCTCACTGCAAGGAAGACACTGAGGTGCTGGAGTGTCCAGAGAAGGGCAACAGAGCTGGTGAAAGGTCAGGAGAATGAGTCGTATGAGGAGTGACTGAGGGAGCTGGGGGTGTTTAGCCTGGAGAAAAGGAGGCTTGAGAGCAAACCTTATCACTCTCTACAACCATCTGAAAAAGTCTGTAGCCAGGTGGGGGTCAGCCTCTTCTCCCAGACAACCAGCACAGGACAAGAAGACAGAGCCTCAAGCTGCACCAGAGGAGGTTCAGGTTGGATATCATGAAGAATTTCTTCATTGAAAATGTCATCAACAATTGGAATGGACTGGTCAGAGAAGTGGTGGAGTCACCATCCCTGAGGTGTTCAACAAAAAACTGGACGTGGTACTAGTGATATACTTAAATTGGCATGGTGATGTTCAGTCAAAGATTGGACTCGATATTTTCTTTTTTCTGTTCCCTTCTCTGATGTTGAAAGTTGAGGTTTTCAGCACCACTCGCTGCTGCTGGGTCAGCTACTTGTCTGGGCAAACTGGGCTTTTGTGGCTTGCAGAACACCTGCACAGGAGGGCAGCTGAGCATGAGACTAACTGAATGAGGGAAAAGAGCAGGGAAAAGGTCCTTCTGAAGGGTGATGAGTGTTACATTACATGAATAAATTTAAATTTGTTTAAATTACTGGGGAAAAGTGTAGCCAGAGAGCTTTCTAGGCTGCAGTCCTGAGTGCTGTCATTGCAGAAACTGAGTGGAATGAGTTGAGGCTGTGAAGAATAAAATGTCCCCAGTCTTGGGTGATAATAGAAGCTTTAGTTTTCTGATAGTTATTTATCATTCTTTTTTTTAATGTGTGATTCAAGAGGGTTTTTTAATCGAAGAGTAGTTTTTAACTTAGTCCTGCAACAGGTGACTTGTTTCAACTACTGTTTTCAGATCCTAAAAAGTAGGAGTGCAGACTTAGCAAGCGAGAATGTGTATCTACATATATAATACTTGGGTAATTCATGCATGTTGAGACAAAAATGACAGATTTATATCCTAATACACTGGCATACCAGTTCTAGGGGTGGGACTGAGTAGTCAAGACTTTTGTACTTGGCACCTCTGCTGCCAAACTCTACAGAAATTGAATAACTGAAGAAAAAGTGAAGTTACTTTAATTCAGTACTCTCTTACAGAAACACAGCAGTGGTGGAGAATAAAGGAATCTGAAGTCCCTGGTAGTGGATAGTAACCTAATGTAAATCCCCAGGCAAGTTAAGTTAATGTATTCTCGGCATGGTGCCTGGAGTAGGATGGGGGGAGGAATGGGAAGGGATGAATCAGCTCTGATGTTTTGCAAGATCCGTCCTTCTAGTTCAATATTGTCTTGTTTTCCTTGCCTATATTTATTCTTGACAGGTGGTGAGAGAATGTTTTCATTAAAGAAAAATTTCCTAGAATTGCAGAAATCATATAAAGTCTCCTGTATCAAACTAACATTCAGACTTACAATTGGCCATATTCTCTTTGCCAGCTCTTTAAAGCTTTGGAGTTCCTCAATGCTGCCTAAAATCCCTTTTTTTCCCTGGGCCCCATTATCCAGCAGTACAAGGCAGAGAGCACAGAAGCTGTAAGTCTTGCTGCTGACCCATGCACGGAGGAAGAGCAGCTGCCTGCAGGAGTCCTGGGCAGCTGCAGTTGGGTTGAGCCTTGTCCCTGACACCGCAGTCACCCTGACCCCAGGTGGGCTCGGGGCAGTGCCAGCATGTGTCCTGACCTACTTTTGCATTGCTTGATGTTGAATTATGGATCCCCTATGACATTCTTTCACTAGACCCTCTCAGGTACGGGTATACAGTTTTAGAACTGCTGTCAGGAGAGCGCACGCTGGTGCTTTGACAAGCTGGGCATAGGAAACAGTGCAGTAAGAATGCTGCTGTAAGAGTAACATAGGTTATTAGCACTTGCAAAGGGTGCCTCCTTTGTGCACAGCTGATGGAGCCAGGATAGATCCCAATGCTGGGGGAATAAACACATTAATGTTTGGGTGGGGTAGCTGTGCCTCACTTCATATGTCCTCGAGAGCTGGCAGCTCAAGTTTGTTGGAACCTGCCCTGCCTGCTCTGGTTTCCCAGTTGTGGTTCCTCAGTGAATCTGGATGAGTATATGTGGGATGACTGTCAGACTGTAGCACTGTGGGGACAGAGGAAGAATGACTATCTGTACCTGAGAAGTCAACCAGACAGCTCCCATCTCTAGCTCTAGGTCCAGGGACTATATGTGGACCAGATTTCCATGTGTGAAGTGGGACAGGGGAGAGGAAGAGGAGCTGCCTGATGAACCAAGTGCTGGTGTCATTATTCTTAGCAATGCTGAGCACACTGGAGGTGGTTTTTGAATGCTAGTTCTGGTATGCTGATCCACCACCTCCAGAATAGCCTGCCTGTAACAAGTGCCCAGGTGTTCAGGCTGGGTTTTCTGCTCTCTGTGATAACTATATTTAGACAGAATACAATTTAGAAGTGGAAGACACAAATCACTAAATCAGAGGCAATCATTGCATTGAATCAAATGAAGAAAAAGTAATACTTTCCCCAATCAGTTCACTTGTTTCTTGCTTCTGGGGCCCATTTTGATTTCATAAGCACATTTTCTTCCTTGGCACTGTTTCTGTAGGAATTTTTCAAGTATGTATGTTCTTAGTATTTTTGCTGTGCTTGAGATCGGCACTGTTAACCTTACTCATTTGAATGGTTCAGTGTCCCCTGGGCCAATACAGTGATCAGCTGTGGCTGCTCCACAGGACAGATTTTGGCAAACAGCTTTAGAGATGCTAACGAGAGTGGTGGAAAAGGAGAGATACCACACGGCTGAGTGTACATTAAAACACCCTTGCCTGGATATAACTTACTTCTTGTAGGACTTCTCATCTTCACAGTGCTTATTAATGAATCCTCATGACACCACCATGAAGTGATGTAAATATGTATTATCACTACAGTACATGGGAGGGAAAGAGAGAAAATTTTCTTGTGCAAAGATTGCCAGAGAAGCCAAGCAGAAAACCAATATTTTTAAATGACTGTCTTATCCAAGACAACTGGAAACTGCCTTTCTAAGTTGCTGTGTTGTAAAAGCATACACTTGTGTAGGCACATGCATCAGTGCTCTCCTGAACAAAGAAATGTTCCCTAACTAGTGCTTGGGAAACCAGTGCAACTTTGAAATAGCAGAATGATTCTGCAGGGAAAAGCTGTGAAATTTTTGTATCTATCACTGAGCTTACTAAGGGGTTTTTTATAGCTTGTTTAGCAGTTTCGGACTTTTCTGATGTGATTTCTCCTTCCCCACAACTCAGTTTGAAAAGGAGGATGGAGGAGAGGGAAAGGGGAAAGGGACAGCACCTGCAGAATATGTGAGGAGTGGGCCTTGGGCAATAATTGGGAAGAGAGAGCAGCTGAAGTGGGTGGTTTGGGGCTGAGGATGCCTGACAGAGCTGTGGTGTGAAAATTCAGCCATTGGAGGAAGTATTGCTGGGCCCTTCAAGGACTCTTCTGCTATTTCTGCTGGAGTTTCCTTTCCTGGTCACTGTCGGTCCTGGTCTTTGTTCTCTCCTACTGCTTGTTGTTGTCACACTTTGCAGCCAATGCCATTTCAGTGTAATTCTACCTTTGCTGCATCCACCTCCTCCCATCTGTATTTGTTCTCTGCTCCTAGAGGCTCCTTGGCAACCTGCCACATGAGATATAATCTGCAGTCTCACGTAGAGAATTACTGTACTCTGACCTCTGTATTGCAAACTGCTTCTGCTTCATAGGGCTTAATCCTGCAAAGAGCTAAACACAACTTCAGCTAGGCACCTCTATGGAAACTGCCTTCCCACAGGTGGATTTATGGTTAAGAGCAGGACATATGTTGAAATACATTGACCACTAAAGGGTAGAAATCAGGATGATGAATTAAGTTTTTCAAGTGAAGTCTGTAAACTAATTCTAGCTGTATAAAATAACACTTTTTTTGGAGGGGAGGATCTTTCGTGAATAAAAAGCTAAGGTAAAAATGAAAATCTAGTCAGGATTACTGATGCAAACACCATAAGGTATTTCTTTTACTGGAAGTACTAATGTTTTTTGATCAGCTGTCAGTGAACATAATTCAAGACTTTTATATATGTATTTATATAGCATAAATCTAGAGATTCATTGGGAGTAGTATCTTGTAAGACAAATACTTAGGTATACTGAAGAACTAGGACACAGATAATCAAGTTTCTGATCAAATTAAGTATCTGCATATTGAAATATCCATGAAAAAACCCTTCTGAGGCATTTTAAACGGCATAAAACTCACTAGCTGTATTCTGGCTGATTCTGATGTGCATTGCTACTCACCTTCTTGGAGCTCTACAGCCTGACACCTCAACTTGTTCAAAGAAAGAAAGGCTGATCAGTTTAATTTGCTCACAGTAACATTGTTTCAGAAGCTATAAAGGCCATTTTTTCTGTACCCTAGGTAGCTCCACGGTAACTATTTCTGTGGGCACTTCCATTTTTGCTCTCCTTCCAAAGGACGTGTTCCCACAAATGCTGATTTCCACCTTCAGTCATACTGCTGTCCTCTTGGGGTGCATCCACCAGTGTTGCATCCTTTCAGAATTATCTCCAGGCTCTGTGACTGGCTTCTTTAGCTCTGGTCCCTGTCTCCTGCTATGTGGTGTTTGTGTAGCTCTTCCTGATTCCCTCATGGCTACTCTCTTGTCCCCTTCTCTGGCTTTCACTACTGGTCCATGTTCTCTGCAGTCTGTGGGCTGAAGCAGGTGTCAGATTATTTCTTCCCGCTTTCTTTTCACTACACCCCACTTTCCCACTTCTTTCTCGAAAGGCCCCTCAGAGCCATCACCTTTGCATGGCATTGCCTTGTGTACAGGACTTTGGGTACATCTCTCTCTCAGCTATCTTGTATTGCTAGGATGCTTTTCAAATAATGAGGTGTGAAAGAGGGACAAAAATTATTTAAAGTGCTGGATTAGGTTAATGTATCACCTGTCTTCCTGAAAACAAAAGGGCAGGCAATGTCCCAGTTCTCACAAGTGCTGTATTTGAGAATTTTCTGTTAGCCAGGGGGACATGCTGCTACCCAGGAAGGAGACTCCTGTGATGCTTTGGCAGTTGTGAACCTTCCTATGCTCTCTGTGGGCTCTTCTCAAGAGGATGGGCTGGTCAATGAGTGAAATGTTTGGTTTTCCCTCAGACTTTGGTTGTGTGTCTGATAGTGAGTCTGTTGCCTCCGTACTGTTGTGTACTTCTGTGTTTGGGGTAAACACATGGGATTGAATTAATATTGAGAATTTCTGTCTAGTCCTCACCTGCATCTAAAAAAGGGGTATGTGGACTCACATGCTGAATGTAGTCTGTTTAAGTATCCTGCATTGCTACAACAGACTAAGAATTAGCATCTGCGTGTCACATTTTTGTAGTACTAGCTTAAACTAATTGAGCTGTGTATGATTTGCCTTCTGGACTTTCTCTCTTGCTAAAAACAAGTGATGATTAGTGCCAGTGTAAGTTAGACATGAGTAAAACGTTGTTCAGCTAAACAGCTTGAATAATGCAACAAAATGGTGTCGTTTTGCGTGCCTATTCAGAGCACAGAAAATCAATCTGCTTCCAAAGCTGGAGCCCTACCACTGGATTTGTGGGTTTCTACAAGTTCCTGACTTAAATCCCAGTTTACCCTATAGTTACTATAATCATGCTATCCAGTCATGAGCATGTAAACTGCACAGATTATATTCAGGAATTACATTGTGGAAACGCAGACAGGTCTGTTTAATGAGGTACAAAACCTGTTTTGCATGAAATGTATAACCTTCAATTATCCATGTGACAAAAAGGATAATTTTGATAATCAAGATTTCAGAATATGGCAGGAATATTCAATACGATGAGCATTAAGAATCATGACCTCATCTGGGATAACAGAATGCTGGTATAATTGAAGTGCTTCTGTGTTGGATTCAAAGGATTTAACAGTGTTTAATGTTTGGGCTCCAGTTTGCTAACTGCTGTTAGTGTCCACCTAAAAAGATCTATAAAAGTCAAGTAGATCCAAGAGCTTCTCACTGCTCCAGGTAGTCTTCAGTTAGCTATGACTGGGGACAGAAAAGGAGAATTTGGCAGCCTGCTTGTCAAAGAGAGCCAGTGGGCCATCCTTCCAGCAGTGTACTTGCTGACTTAAAAAAATGAAAGAAAAAGGTCTTGTTTTCGCTAAAAGTTGTATTTTAAAGTTTTAAAGAGAAATGCTTCTCTCTTTTTGTTAAGGTTTGAAGCTCAGGATGTTTTGGAATATTTTTCTTGCTCATTTAGAGAAAATCCCACTTCATTTGAATTAATTACTGCTCCTATGGTGATATTTGAAATAAAGACTATCTTGGATGATCAAAATAGGAAAAAAAAAGACTAAAACTCATCATATGAACCTTACTGGTAGAATCTTATTAACTCTGAATGCTGATATTCACAAGTTCATCCATCCTCCTGTCTCCCACTATCACTGTCTTTTGGTTTTTAAATGCACGGAAGGTTTTTCAGTCAACTGCAGTTGAAATAAGCTTCCCATTACCTTGCCAGAATGGTAGGGGTCAACTCAAAATCATCTGAGTCACTACACTCTGATGAGATCTGTTTTTACATTCTTGGTATGAAGTAGCATATTCTCCCATTTGAAATGCAAGTAAGGTCATAGTAAGTGAGAACATCCTCGTGTTTATGTGCATGGACAGTTCTGGTGTCCCTCCAGCTGTTTCACTGAACTGCTTTGCATTCTGCCAGGCTGTGTATTGAGTGTGTCTTCTGCTCCATGGGCAGAGTGAATAGAGGAATCCAAAGAGATGCATCAATGAATAGATGTTGTTTGTCTGTCAACATGCAGCCTGGGTCAATTCACTGGCAATTGCACGTCCTGAAGTCAGTCTGTAATCTGACAATGGTTTATCATTCTACCATGCAGTGCACTTGGAAAGGGGTCTGTGGCCTATCCATCATCTCACTGGCTTTTTGAACACTTTAGTCCATTGGCTGAAAGGGTGCCAGTGCAAGGTCACTCCTGGGATGTAAAGCTAGATCAAAAGTACTTGTAAGAAAGAAAATATCTGAAGATAAGCTCAGGTAGTTCTGCTCTCTGTCCCTAATTCGTTCTTCTGCATAGCATGTGGTAGCTGGAGGTGGGTGAGCCATACTCTGTGGTGGAGACTGCAAAAGTAACAGTGGTTTAAAGACCTTGCACTGTTTATAGTAAGGACTGCCTGAAAACTGAGGAGTTCTTTGCAGGGCAGGAGACTGGCTGGATACAGAAGATCAAGGGAGACCTGAACTCATGGCCTTGCTATTTTCAGATCAGTTAGGCTCCTACATGAAAACCCAACAGAAGGTTCTTCAGTCAGTAGGTATTTATTTTCTGACCCATTTATTTTTCTTGTGCTATGTAAAACTGACACTGTACCCTGACACACAGCCAGCAGCTGGTTCTCTGTGCCCATGGGATTTGGAGATTCAGTAGGGTCCTTATCTTTGCATTCAGGAAGTTTGTTAAGAATCACACTCTTCTACTATTCTCTTTCAGACTGATGTAATCTCCTTTGTATAGGTGGCTTTATGTCCCTTTCACTATTCATTTAAAATGGTGGCCAGGTCTAACATAACACAAATTAGTAGACACACAGTATCTCTGTAGTTCATTTTACCATAACCACTATGAATTTCCTGTGACTCTTGCGAAGACTGTTTTTACCTGACAGCTTGTCCTGCATATTAGATGTGAACCAGAAAATTACTTGTTAGAAGTGTCTTGGTTGGCTTGTTGCCATGCACAGAAAAAGAGCAGAATCTTTATGGTCTTACATGCCAGAGGCTGTGTAAAGAGAGGACAGGTCTGGCTGTTACACACACAAACAAATTTTGAAATGGGTGTTGTGGTGCTTGAACAAAAGTATCTGAGGCATTTTGGTTTTCAAAACAAAACTTAGCAATTTCTGAGAAAATAATATATGTGAAAGTACATATGCCAATGATGTGCACTCTCACTATATCACTGAGGTTTCTGTAGGATGACTTTATTCACTTAAATTCAGTGGGAGCTCTATGGGTTTTTGTAGAGCATAGAAAATGTCAGGGAAAATCTTCTCAGGTAATGTTTTAAAGCAGTGCCACCTTATGGTTCATTTCAGAATAGAGATGTTTGGTGTCCCACCCTTGCAAAATACCGTGTGCATCTGTCTGAGCTCTCTAACTTTCTTCAATAGTGACCTTCTGTGTTTCTGATCAGGGGGGCAGTGGACTATACCTATCACTATCAGGACTAATTGCAGAGAAAAAAATGCAATCGTTAGCTTGCTTCTCAAAGAAGAGCTGTTCCCTCTGTGCAATTAACATGGCTCTCATGGGCAAAAAGTCATGCTCCAAACCCATTCCTTCCAGATTCCTTGTATGACTGCCGAAGGCTCCTATTTGTGCTGAGATGTTGTATTCCAACCCACTGCCACAATCTATCGTCTTGGTAGCTGCAGCCCATATTCATCATACCTAGTTGTGCATTCCTGGCCTTCGTGCCATGGTAAATAATTGCTGTCTGGCCAAGAGCAAGAGGAAAGGCTTTGAAATTCTGCATCACTGTTGCTCACCTAAATCCAGGATCCCTAAGCAGGGTGAGTTTCATGGATCTGATGTGACCATGCATCCAGGGAAGATGATCTTAGAAAAATCCTTGCAGAAAAAACTGGTCCTCTCAGTCTCTTCCTGCTCTTGTTCCAGCTTGTGGCAGGACTAGCTGCTGTCTGGATGCCAAAAGCTTGTCAGAGCCTCTTGGTTGTGTGTCTGCTTGAATTCCCTAAGAAGTCAATTATGTATTGACATATGCTCCTGTGTTAATTACAGCTACTGCTGCAGCTTGGTGACCTCTTTTGTCTGCAGTAGCCGTAACAGTTTGCAAATAATTCTGGTTATCCTGTGAGAGAAGTGTCACTGAATTACAGGAGAAAAAATCCTGAAGATGCTTTAATTAAATTTTAGGTTTAAAAGTAGCAGTTTCTTCCAACAACTGCAATGCAGAAGTCCCAGAAGTGGTATTAAGAAAGATGGGTTTCTTTGCTATCCTGCTGAAAGCAGAGAAATCCATTTCTCAGGGAAATTACTATTTGAGCTGGAATGAGAAGTGACACAGGGATGGTTGTGTTGGGTGCAGCTGGGACTGATGTTCAGCTGTTACTGCTCTGCTGCTCAGTGCAGTTCACACAACCATCACCACTGCCATCCTCAGTGTTGACCCACCACTGGTTGCAGTGGGATTAAAATTAACCAGGAGCCATTAGTTAGGCTTTGACTATCCCTGTTGGACTAGTTTGTTCATATACAGACCTTTCTTCTTTCCTTTAGGCACATAGACACCACAGCATCTTTACTGAGCATTGTGCAGAGATGGCCAGCCCAGCACGACTGTTAAATTCCCTCAGATTCCAGCAGCAATCCCATGCATTATAGAGGACAATAAAGCTTAATAATGAAAATCACATCATTAATATTAGCTTAAATATAGCTGTTGTTATAAATTTATCTTGTTCATAAGGTGTGTATGTCAAGTCCTGTGGTTACAGAGAATACTGTGGAAACTCAGTTTCCTGTGGTCTTGAACCTTTTCATTCCTAGGCTTTTAAAAACTAAATTAAACTACTATTTTCTGTTCTCACCATGTATCCTATACAGTTCCCATCCTTTTTCATACAGCCTTTGTTCTGTCAAATATTTTGACAGCAACATACAGGCTGACTCATTCAACTTATTTGGCCAAGAAAATCAAAACCTTGGCATCCTTCACCCTGGCGTTACAAAATACACAGAGAGCGCATCATATTTGAGATCTCCAGTATCTCTCCGACTGGCCTGAAATCAGCATTAGAAGTTTATTACAGACATATAAACAGACTGATCCTGGAAATCTGATTTTCTTAGGGAGCTAGGCTAACTAAATCAAGTCAAAAGTATGGAAATTACAACCAGTGTAAGATGACAAACCTGAAAACTGCAAGAATATGGTGATAAGAAGAAAAGAGTTCAAAAATGAAGGTGATGCTACACTAGCTGCCTGGGAAGATCGTGTGAAACCCTTCACATCACTGCCTTCCATGATTCAAGGAATACTGCAGTGTTTACTTCTGAATGGCTGAGCTCACAGACTTCGGTCGGGTTCTTCTTGGGAACAGACGGTTACAGCTTTGCTGGTGACTGGTTCAATGCCAGCACCATGCTGAACGCCAGCTGAGGGTGAGCACAATGTGGAACAAATTTGCAATGTACCTTGAATTGTCTATTTCCATAACACTTGGAAAACCTGTGCTGCTCTGCCTCAGGGCATCCATAGCAACTTTATTACATGGTATTGGTTTGTCAGACCTGCCTATGATTTACGCTTCTGCTTGACATTACTTCTGCTTAGTTGATATTTCCCTTTCATTATAACAAAGCTTTTTTTTAATCAAACAGTGACTGTATGTGTTATACAAAAATGAGAGAACTCACTGACATGGAACTTAATCATGTTTCTCTCTGCCCTTGATATAATCTTTCAACAGCATCAACACTTTCAACAGTGTATTCTCACTCCAATGCATGATGGGTTTTTGGTGTGACACAAACTATTAGATATCAAAATGATCTATATTTGGGAAATTAAGTAACTACAACATTTGGAGCAGTTTCTGGTAAGCAATTTCAGTTGAGAATCAGATGACTTCAGACACATACAGTAGGTCATAAAAAAACTTGTGAAATATCTAAATGTGTCTGACCATGTATAGCCTGCCATGACTAGCTGGTGTGCTGATTGCAAGGGCTAGGTGTCAGAGCTCCTTGCTCCCTGCTTGCAAGGGCTGGATGCCAGAGCTCTCTGCTCAACAGGGAAAGCTTACTTAGCCAAATAGGACTCTGTGACTCTTAGGTGTATAGTGCTGATCATGCTCAGCGGCATGTTTGCATTTATGCCCTCTCCCACTGCATTATAAGATGGATGGAATAGTTTTACTTCTCCAATTCTTTGAAAGAAAGGGGTTTAAGTTTTAGGAAAAAAAGTTGACTTCCAAAAATGAGTATATTCTCATTAGAAGTGTGATATTAATGGAGTAATTATTACAGCTTTGTTTTGAAGTCTCATTTGATTTATAATTTTAAGAGGGTAAATTTTTTAATGTATTTTTGAGACAGCAGTTACTGGTGTGGCTTTTGTTTTTTATAAACATATTTTATGAAGACAGAAGGTTAATTTTATAAAGTATTTCTTACCTTTAACATTATGTTGCTGAATTTGAGAGACAAAGAAGCTTTTCAAAGATTCTGCCAGAGTCTTTAATGCCAGGTTTTTCTATATGAAAGAAAACATTTAGAAAGCGTTCAGGATTATACAAGTAGAGAAAGTGGGTTTTGGTTTGCTATGCAGTACAACCTCCTTAGTTCAGGAGGGCTTACAGTTGTAGGAAGACTCGCTGGCAAGGCACCACATTCCACAGGGTCTTCCTTTCTCTTCCTGATTTTTCTTATGTCAGAAAGAGTAGCCTTTTATCACAGCTGTTTGTTTTAACATTCCCTGGCATCTAAGAACGGTCTCAGGTATAAAGCAGCAACACAGTAATTTTCCAGCCCTCTCATTGGTATTCATGGCCAGGTATAAAGATGGGCTGACTTTTACTTGCCTCCAACATTATCTACATTTTCATAACATCTCCGATTGCCAGCCCTGAAGGTTTGCTTACACTTGCATACAAGATCTCACCACTGTATGTGTATCTGAGTGTTGGTTTATTTCTCTACATTAGAAAATCTCTCAGCTTTGTGTGAGGTGAGGAGACTGAAAACCATGCAGTGTCTTGCTAAGGCTTTTTACATCTGCCAAAGCATTGTAATTTGTGACACCCAGGCTGTGATCCAACTGTACCAGCAGTAAATAACTTGTCTTATTTTTATGCTGTTTACTTTTTAATGCATTTGCAGCCTTTGTATTGTTTTCACATTTTTAACAAAGGATTAGGTTTTGGAAAATTGTATCTGTATCATAAAAAGAATAATGCTGATTTTCTCATACTTTTTACCTCAAAGGTGCACAAACGTACAAGAGTTTGCACAAAGTGATTAAACATGCAGCACAGACAATGATGTGCTATCCATGCTTCTCATGTGAGGGCATTTTGTTTCAGTTACACCTCTTGGTGCATTGCCTGGAAAATTATTATGGATGCTACAAGCTGTGCGGGAAAAGAGGTTCTGCTAATGGGCGTGGGTAATTAATGTTATGTCAGCCTTCATGCTTGTATGGATCCTCCTGCAGGATCAATGTGTGATGTCAGTGTGAATCTGGGTGAGGTGCTCAGCCTGTGAGGTGGAAGTGGCAGGCATGGGGTCTAAAATGTAGTATAATGCTTTGTCTTGCAGTTTGTTTTTCAGAGCTCTGCAGTAAATTCTACCACTTGAATGCTCTTCACCTGTTTTTATCTTTCTTCAAAGCCCTGCCATGCTCGGCAGGAGTGTGTTAGGATGGAGAGACTTGGATAGTTGAGCTTTCAGCCTTCTGCTCTGTTGCATCCTTCCAACACAGTGCTGCAAGAGAAAAAGAAAAATAATTGTTTATGAGGGAGATGTTACTAGGAGCTGGGCTCCCTGCAAGGGACAGGTTAACCCCATCTCCTTGCAGAAACCAA
Source organism: Aphelocoma coerulescens (assembly GCF_041296385.1). Lineage (NCBI taxonomy): Eukaryota > Metazoa > Chordata > Aves > Passeriformes > Corvidae > Aphelocoma > Aphelocoma coerulescens. The sequence goes on along the minus strand of NC_091014.1, from coordinate 46,350,146 downwards.
GCCTATCACGTCCTGTACCCTAGACTCTCTGAGTACCAGTAGACCAAGCTGCCACAAGCTCTGCATCTGCAGTTGCGATCAGTCCCATTTGTTCTTGTACATTCAGTTTTCTCATGTTTAGGTTTCGAACAGCTGTTGCACTCTGAATCCAAAGCTTCCAGAAAGCCATGAGGTACCTGATTACTTCAGTGGGCTCTAGGGCTGCTCTAAAACCTAACTTCATTCCCTCTAAATGATTAAATGAATTTACTTGGAAATGGATAAATCAGCAAGATCTCCATGCAAGGTACAACATATGAGCCCTTCTGCTTTACCTGTTCTGAGAGTTATTGCCTCCCCTCAGATTAAGGGATGCCATTTTTTACCAAGGTTAGTCTGTGGTATAATGCTGTAATACAATATTCTACTTTGTATAGATGTATAGAGTACACACTATATGTAGACATATAATTGCAGCAAGACCTTAGTTACTCAAAGACCCACAGAAGTCAAACAGAGTAGTTTTTTCTGCCATCTCTAATGTGGTTTCAGATTAGCCCCTTACGAGAGACAAGGGCTCATGTTCTTCCCGGCAGGTTCCTTGTGGACCTTCAAGAGACAGGCTCTCTGCATCAACTTTTCTGTGAACACTGCAGCTGGAAGACAGGTAGATCTGTATAAGGTTTAACATGCATAAAGACAGAAATAAAGTGCAGATCTGCATGTACACTGCCTGAAGACACCAGTACCTTCAGCTGGCCAGGAGTGTTTTCTAAGACTTTGGGAGCTTTGAAATGAAGCTGGAATATTGGGAAACCCATGGAGCAGGGAGTTTTGCCTGTATCAGCTGTAGTCAGTTAAGGCAGGTGCTGCATTTTGACTTTCAGAAAAATTCACTTCCTCAAGCTCTTGCTAAGTGTTTAGCTCACCTGGGCTCACCATGTTGCTTACAGGCACTTGCTAGATGTGTTTTCATGGACAGATGACAATATTCAGAGATGTGAATATAGATTGTCATTTGAAATTGCCATGAGCTTGTAAATTCATGCTTTTTTAAACTTTATAAAAATAACAAAATCACATTTATTTGACACAACAATAAGGATGCACAGACTCAGAATCCTCTGTGCTATGTTTATAAAAAGAGACTAGAAAGTAACCTGATTCACTGTAACCATCCCCCTTTCAGAAGAGCTAGAGCATGAGTGAGCTGTAACTATATAGCTTTGGCCTTGAAACTGAAAAGATCAGCAAATAATTGTTTTATTCTTTTTCAAAATCTTATCCAGTAGCACAGAATAAAACAGAGGGTCTTATGGGGAAATGCAGTGCCATTCTCTAGATTTAGTAGTGGGATTTTATTATATATTTATGGCAACTCTAGCTGTAGTCTCTTCAGATCCATGGTGAGACCTCCAATATCAAGGCTGTGTGACTAAGGAGTTCAGATCCCTCTCCTTACCAGCAGCAAGAGGCCACAAGTTTTGAGCCCAGTTCTGTGTTTCTTCCAGTGTTTAGTGAAAGTTTGGGCCCTGGTTTTGTCTGATACTCAGATCTCAGTTACTGAGGACCATACCCAGGCTCTGCCACCTGCTGAACCTGCATTGCTCAGCCAGTTATGGACAAAGTTGAGCTGATGCTCTGGCCTTGGGCACAGAGTGCCATGCCTGCCACATGCCTCCAGTGCCTGCCTGGCTGCCCAGCTTGGTCCTTCAGCGTCCTTGGGGCATCCCTGTGCCAAATTGCATGTGACAAATTAATTTCCAATGGACTTCTCCACTGTCATGCTCCACCACCCCCATGTCTGGGAGGGCGATGCTTGGGGGAATACCAGCTGCCTTGGGCAGTGAGAGGATGCCAGTGTGGAGGCAAGAAGACTTCAAAGTGTGCCTTTGGGAGGTATAACGAACCTCGTCTTGCATGTAGTCTCACCAACCACAGGTTTGCTTCATCAAAAGAAGCACTCTCCTCAGGTCTTTTGTTTATACCCCAAAGAGGGGCTGGTGGTCTGCAACCACCACAGCTCCCAGTCCACAGAGCATCCTGAGGGCTCTGTGACTTCCAGGGGGGCCATTACAGTTTTCTGAGGATCATTTGCCCTTCCTCTCCTGCAAAAAGAATGCCACTTAATGGACTCTGCAAGATATTTTGACATATTTTGATGCAAAACAGTCTACAGAAATAGAACAAGATCTGTTTACATTTAGCTAAGGCTAAAACTGGTTATTTCAGTTTCACTTTGCTGATGCAAAATTACAGGACTGAAGGTATGACAGAATAAATCTCCGAAGATCATCCAGTTCAAAGATTTATTTTATACTGAGCAGTGTACATCTTGTGAAAGATTTGAGTATGATTTTTCTGAAACAGTCTCTCCCAGGTGTAGATGTAATCTCACTTTAAGAGCATAAGGGTAAATAATTCTTTTCACCTACTCTTGCAGTTCAAAAGAGGCTGCTTCTCAGTTGCTGTTTGATCTGATTTCAAGGTCTGCCACAATGCAAAATTATATTTTTCCTACCTCTACTGAGGACTCATGAGAGTTTTTTTCAGCTATTGCTTCATTTGAACAAAATAACAACCTTCAGGCCTGGTATTCCTTTCTGGAAACTATTCAAAGTCCATTAAGTTATTAAATAAATCAGCACCTAGCAACAGATTGCTTAGGATAGGTATGGATGCAATATGATGCAGTAATAAACAACTTGGCAGTATGTATATTACTAAATGTTTTTTACTGTGCTACGGGACAGCAAGGCCAGCTCAGCATCTGAGCCTTTTGATTGATTGAGTTACAGGTGGGCAACAATTTTAATTTTCTATAGTTTACAATGTTTCTGCATGATCTGGAAAGAGTAGGATCCTGCTGAATCAACTGCCTATTGTGTCATAGCATTGGCAGGTCATAAGAAGAACTTCCTGTTGTGATGGTGCAGTGCCTGTTTGGCACAACCAGCTTGCTTGAAGTGGAGGGGTTGATCTGTCTCCTTGTTTACCGTTGATAATCAAGTGCTTAAGATCTTCAGAAGGTAAAGAGCTAGAAAAGGCCAAAAAGGTGTCAAAGATTTGTCCCTTCCCCTCCAGTTTTCATCTGGCTGAAGAATTTCACTATGGGCAGCAGCAGTGACCAGTCTGTCCGGGAAGAAGTGATTGCTGGGCTTGGTTCACAAGGTGGATCTGACAGCTGGGAGCACCATTAGCTGAGCTCAGCTGTACCCCAAACTTCCTCTGTGACCCACAAGGCACTCATGTTGTTTCACAGTTTCTCTTCCCCCATAGCAGGAGAAAAAGGAACCACTGTCCTTGCAGGAGGGCTGGGAGGCTGCCCTCATTAGTGCTGGGAAAGACCCATAAACTACAAGTCAAAATACCGTTTGTTGTCTTGCACGTTAGAATACCTCACAGCCAGAACTTCCTTCTAAAGATGACAACAATTTATTTAAAGATGTGGTTCATAGTGATGTTCTTAGCATGGTTTTAAAAGGACTTGCTTGCTCCTGTTGTGATATTTCTAAGAGTGATTTGGTGGACAAGAAAGAGGAAGTTCTGAAAGCAGCTGTCTAAAAATTGCCATCAAAGGCAAAAAATAATTTGAAAAACAGGCTCTGGTACTCTTTGTTAGCATCTTGTACTCCAATAAACCTAGTTGCTACAATTGTGGCAAGTATAACCATGATACTTGTGTGTCTCTAACACAGTATTTCTTTCCAAATGGTGTCAGAGAGGAGCTGAAGCGTTTTATTTCTCTGTACTATATGACTTAAATAGCCTTTTTTAATAGCAAAGCTGGTAGCTTCCATTCATGTGTTTATTTGGGGACTGTTTATTTGGTTAGTTATATCAAATGATCTAGAAGTAAGAGCTCAACCCCCTGAAGATACAGCACAGTATTCAACACAAAAATATAGGAAGAAAAGAAAGTTGCAGTATTTATCTCAGCATGGTTTTTTATACCAGATGAAATATTATTTCCATTTATAAGCACAAGAACTAGCTTTACACAATATGCAACATTATCAGTCGACGCCAAGGGGCCAAATACAAACATAAGTTTGGGGGAAAGAGAAGGGAAGGGGGATGTTGCAGTGAACTAGCATCCTTCCTCATAACACCAGGAGTGCACATCAGCTCAAGTTATTGCCAAGGATTGGTGCTGCCTCTGTTTATCTGCTGCCATTTTACCTTAGTTTAATTCCTTCATGGAATAAAACATGAAGTTAAGTTAATCACATCTTTAAAGATATAAAGCGGGACAGATTTTCTTACAAGAGAAAAAGCAGATTTGGTGGCCCTATCACATTCCATATGAATGAGACATTAGCCAGATTTTTTGGTCTGAAAATCCAAAGTATAATTGCTTTTCTAGTCACCTTGTTTTTTGATTAAAATTAAAAGTTTTAAACAATAATGGATTATTTTGTTGAGAATATTTTGAATTTTTCATTTTGCTAGGAATTTGGAGAATGCTTGTTTTCACTTTGTAACAAAGCCAGATTCTCTTGGGGGTGGGAGAAAAGAAAAATATTCATCAATTTTTCACTTACCAAGGCCATCAAGTGCTATGGCAGTGATTCTTCTTATTATCTTGCTCAAACAGCAAAAGCTGATACAGGGACAAATTTTAGAGGGTTCTGTGACAGGTGAAGTCTCTCAGTGTCTTTCAGCATCAGTAGGCAGAGCTGGATGTTTTAAGAACCATCCCTGGGTTTCTGAAGAGCCTTCGAATGACAGCATTAGGAGAAACCATTTAAGAAAATCAAGATGCACCATGTCCCTGAGAGAAGTGTGTTAGCTGCATCCCTTTGTTTTCAGCTCTTCACATTGTGTCAGCGGTTTCACTTCCTTTTGGTGAGCACTTTGCTCAGAAGTTACTGTCTTTGTTATGCAAGTGAATCGATTACACCTAATTTTAAATGAGCATCCAAAATGACGTTTCATCTTCAAAGGTAGAGCTCTGGTGTTCCATCAGTGCTTTAACCACAGGTCTGAAGCTTTTGAGTAGCTCCTCCCTTTCCTGCAGAAATCAAAGGAATAGTTTCCTTTAGTAAAATGTCATATCAAAATGTTCCCAGTTATTACAGTCTTGTGTTGTTACCACTGTGTGTGCACTGATATGAGAGTTCATAAATAGCTTTTGTGGTATTGTATATCTTAGTGAAGCCAAACACGCTGCAGTGGAAACGCTGTAATAGCAGAGGGGAAGGAAAGAGTGTTGCCTTATCTGATGTGCAACGCATGTAGGCAAGCCCTTAGCTGTTTTTCCCTTGTAATTTACATATATCCCGAGTGCTGAGAGCCACACATTTTCAGTCTTCAATTCTAATTAAGGTGAAGGAAAGAAAGGATGGGATGAACAGCACCGTAAAGTCTCTCAGCAATAGACTGTATGGCGTAAGGTAATGTCTTCTTCTTGCTGACAGCCAGAAAAGAAATCAGGAAAGGTCTGAACAGATTGTATTGTCTTCTTAAATAAATTGTCTAAGTTCTGCATTTTAAATGATTGAAGCTAAAAAAAATTAGTTCACCTGTAGCCTTTCTTTTTTCTAAAACTTTTTCAGGCACCTTATTTTTGGACTGTGTCCTTCTTACAAGAACAGAGCTTTTAAATCATTAGTGCTAAGATTTATTTCCTGATGTCTTACTGTCTTGTCTTCTGTTTCCTTACAAAACATCTGGAATCCTATCCTGAGGCACAGAAACAAGGTTGTTTGATTTAAATTTAATGTTCTTTAACTAGTATATTTGCCCTCTTGCTTTGCCTGCCTTATGGGGATTGTTCTCAGATTCTTTGTATAAACTCTACAAGTACCTCAGTAAAGAGAAAGAAAAGCCCAATCTGTACCTTGGAGAGGACCACTGTGAGAGACTGACCATGATACAGGGCAGTGTCAATTATGGGAATGTTTCTGTATCACTGGAGATAAAGCTATATGACTGTATACTTTTAATCCAGGGTTATGTGGGTAAAAATACAGCTCTTAAAACTGGCTATTTTAAGCTGAACCCGTTAAACTTGTGCATGTGTATAAGCTCCAAGATGTGCACAGAGGATGTTCTGAACAGGCAGATATGTCAACAGACCACATTCACCGTAAGGACCGAATTCCTCATTCCTTTGCCTCCTATAGGCTGAGGTTTTTTCACATCCATGTGTAGTGAGTAACAGTGTTTCATACTGAATTTACCCAGAGCAACATAGTCCAGATTTCGAGAAAGTCAAAGAGTCCTTAGGCTGACTTAGGCAGTCTAGATGTATTATCCTGCTTGTTGTGAAACATTGTTTCTGTTTTTAGATAAGCATGTATTGCTCTACACAAACCAGAGCCCATGAAATGATACATGCTTTTAAGTACGTTTGTAGCATACGGGCTGAAAGGGGGAAAAGTACTTTTTTTCAATGCATCCAAATTGAATTGTCATGTCCTGCAGAACTCCCAGATTCTACTGATAAATAGCCAGCACCTTCATCCTCTGCAACAACAAACACAGCAACACTTTTCTAGGGGCCAGATGACCTTGCTGTGAATGAAGCTGAAAGAGTAAAGGGTGCTCGCTGTCATCTCTCTGAACTACAGCAAGGTGGCAGCGTGCCTCAGGACATTGCTGATGCAGCTGGATCTAGCCGGCCATTAGCTGTCCGTTCTCTAGGACATCGTGGGGATATGTATATTCTGCATCTACTGCTGAAAAAGCACCCGTAGGCACTCAGGAGTCATGAGAGGAGATGCTATTGATTATGTCTGTGGTAGAATAATGGCCACACCAGGACACACCATAGGTCTCTTGTGACAATCAGTATCAGATACTAGAACACAAATTTAAGCATCAGGCTGCACAGGTGTGTATATACAGGTACAGTTATAGGTACATACGGAAGGGGTCACTACTGCTATAGCCCTTGTCAGTGTTGTTAGGAGAGTGTCCCGAGCCAAGACTTACATTCAAGCTGCCATTCTTACTTGCTACTGATTCTCACAGCCTCCATGAGATTTCCATATTTTAGCCCCTTTATACTTTTGTCCTCCAGGCCATCACTGCCAACAAGTACCACAGTTGAACTGGGCCATGCAAGAGGGGTGGCTTTTAACCACAGGCAGCTGGGGCACTTGTTACAGGCAATAGAGCAAAGTGGATGGTGGAGAAAAGTTTGTTTAATTGGGTGCTAAAGCTGTTGTTCTCTCTGCACTAAATTAGACCAGCAGGAATCCTAATGTTGCATGTTCTCTGGCTGCTGGGAAGAACTGATTTAAATGCCACTGAGGGATCCTCACGCAGATCTGCAGAGCATCTCAGTGTCACATCACATTTATTCCTCTCATCCTTTGCTCACTTTTCACACTTGCTTACCTCTGCCTATAGAGGAGCTTTTTCCATATCTTCAGCTGAAGTCCTGTGTGTGGTTCTGCACATACCAGCAAGGACTCACCAAGCATGGTGACTTCTGCCTCTGTCTGGAAAGATCTCAGGGCAGGAATGAGCATGTTTATGTGGGTATGCAGACTATGAGCAGTGCCCAGTACTCAATGGGAAAGGAGAGGAGGAGATCATGTTGCTTTCTTAACAGCATGTGTTGTCTCACATGTTGCTCTGGCACCCCAGCTGCCTCAAGACACAGCCACCAATGTAGCATAACAGTCCTCAAGACCTGCTTTGGCCTCACAGTGGGCACTAATTACTAGGGTGAGATATCCCATAGATGTTGTAAGGTATTTGAACCTTGGTAGTGTGCCCCAGCCAAACCATCTTTAGCTGTTCTTATCAGAGCCCTCAGAATGAGACCAGGCTGGAATTACCCTCACTGGCTTCACCTGGCCTTTCCACCTTTAGCTGCAGCACATCAGCCCCAAGAAGGTTTTCAAGCTCCAGTCTGAAGGCTCGAGGGGAGAGGAGGGGTAGGCTTATATCTGTTCTCTGTCCTTTGCTGTCTTCTTGTTTGGGTTTCTGGGACTAACTTGGCTGCTGATCACTGGATGGGGTTTGTTGCTCTCATCATCTTGATGCTGCTTGCCTGGATCAGGAGCCCCACCTGTTAGAGCCCTCAGGAATTCAGCAAGGACTGAAAGGTAAACTGTGCTAAGTTGGAAAAGAATTGAGAAAGAAGAAGCTGAAAAACTAAATACCAAGACAGCAAGGAATAGATAAAAAGGACTGTGCTGCACTAGATTAAAACTAATCATATTATCAGAAAAGTGTGTGGGGCTTATGGACAGAATAGAGACATCAATCAAGCGATGTGAAATCTCAATCACAGCAGTTGAAAAATGCAGAAGTACTGTGTTATGTAAAGGTTGTAAGATGTGTAAGTAGAGTAACCTGTATAAGTTGTAAAATGCGTAAGTCGAGTATCATGTAAAAGTCGTAAAATGTGTAAGTAGAGTGATATGGATATGTATAAGTAGTATAAGATAAGTAGGTAGAATGTATAAGTAAGCAAAGTGTATAAGTAGGGTATTATGTCAAAGTTGTGAGATGTGTGAGTGGAATGTATTTGAAACAGTAAGACGCTTCTGCGAAATCATATTGATTCTTTGATCAGAAGGCATGAGTTCCTGCACATAGACCTCCAAGAAAAAAGGACTCTGATTACAGCCTCCAAAAGGGCTTCTTTGTGCCTCTTTCACAACTTCCTTGCACCTCTGGGTTGTCTTCCCTGACTCCTGAAAACTCATTTCTTTTCAGTGGGGTGCTTGAGGCTTTACCCTCCTTCACATGGAGTTGCACTTGGCAATGCAGGCTGCAAGTGAGAAGCTTAGAGCTGACTCTTTATTACAGTGTCTAGTACATACTGTGACAGATGAAGGTCTAGAAAGCTACGTGAGGTTGACACCAAGGTGTGTAAGCACTAGAGAGGTGAGAAGCACAGAAATATCTGCAGCTTTCCTGAAGACATGTCTTTACCTGTGTTTTTCAGAAACTGAAGTAGTTGTCTGGTTTTTGTACTCAGACTGAATTTGCTTGGCTACACTTAGGCCCAGAGATGTAGCTGTTGAGAAGACTGGGGAAAAATAATAATTTGGAAACAAGATAACAAGGGGAAAATAGGCATGATTTTAAGAATTGTAAATTGGAGTACAAATACACCTTTCATCTTTTAGAGATGATACCATTTTCATATTCATTTGGAATAAATTTTGGTGTTTTTTTTTTTTTTTTTGTTGTTGTTTGTTTGCTGGTATATGAGCTTTCTGCTTTTTATTGTATCTACAGGATCCTGATTTACAGCTGTGTGGGAAAGTAGCAGTAACTCTTAGTTAAAAGCAAGATTCCTATCTGAGGTGTTTATGCCTTCAGACTTCTTCTCAGGGCCAAAACATCTTTCTATTGGAACTACATTCTTGTGTTAGTTTCTGTCCTAGTTCTGGAATGAATTTGGCTATTCTTTGGCAGTCAATACAAAAACTTACTTCTTCTGTGTTTTTGTTGAGATTGCTGAATTTTTTTTCCCCCTGGAACAGCACATGGACAGACACAAACTTCCCAAAAGTACCTTTGGAATGAAACAAGCTTAAATCAGTGACTCAGTCACAACAGCTTTTTCTGATATTTTTAGAGATCTTTCTCCTTAGGAAGTGGTCCTGTGGCTTCAAAAGTAATGACTGCAGAATTGGATCCAGGCTTGGATTCATTGCAGGTTCATAAAGGGATTATTAACAGCTGCTTCTGTCAGTTGTAAATTTTGTCACAGAATGTTGGGATTTGGCCATAAAGGTGAAAATTTCCTTTGCTAGAGTTACCTGAGGGAGACAGCCCTGACTGGAAAAAAGGCAAGGCTGGAGCAAAAGGCTAGGTTCATGTTTACCTGAATATTTCAGTAGTTTGCTCTGAAGGGATGCAAAGCAGAATTAAAGCTGTCCCTCACTCTTCTGGGAAGATCAGATGGTAAAAATGTTGTTGAACTGTTCTCATGAGAGGTGTTTGGTTGGTGAGTATTGATTCACTATGGAGTGTTTCTCCTGAATTTTGATTTGTATCTGCCCCACAGACTAGGAAAAAGAATTGGCTGTGGCAGATGGTAAGAAAATGAAATCCTTGGCTGAAAGAAGTATCTGTGACCTGTTTGGGAAGATGGAGAAATCTATCACTAGGTGACAAGTCCTGTGTTTGGTAGCCCCAGAATGTATTTCACTGCTTGAAACTGCTTGCATAACAGCAGGGAGTAGAATCCAGCTCTGAGGTTTAAAGTGTTTACTCTGTGAAAATCCTCTGAGTTCAATTTTCTTCAGATATTTATGATCCAGTGAAAATTAAATTGTGGCAGAAGGTTCATGAAGCATGAACATATACATAAGAGAATGCACACAGTTGGATATTCACATCTGCACATTTTCCATTAAAATCCTGACTGCCTACTTGGGGGAAAAAAGTAATTGGCTCAGAATTACACAACTGAATTTAGTTACTTGAAGTAATTAGGACAGTGTATGTGGCTTGTGAAGGGGCCACAAGGGTGACTTTTTGTACAGAATCATAGCTTCTAACTTATTAAAAGATGAAATGTATAAAATGCCTCCCTTGTTTTAATGACCTGCTGGGACTAAAGCAACTTGTGGAACTGGAACTACAACTGCTCTGCAGTATGATAGTGGTTCACAAAGAACTTTGCAAATAATATTTTGAGTCTATCAGCATACCAGCTACTTTGGAGATCGTGTACAGCTGTGAAAGAGGGGGCACACTGCTCTGAAGTGGCTTGCACAGAATGGGGTATGAAGGGGCTAAGAACCTACAGTTCTATTTTCAGTAGTGTTTGTGTACTTTTTTCACAGAGAGAAAATAATTTAATCCTTTGCGGCAATAGGTCCTTTTGGAAATACGTAAGTCTAGCACTAGGTTTGCCTTGTCCTTTTCCATTTGTTGGGTAATGTGTGGTGGTTATCAGTAGTAACATTTGGGGATGTTAGAGTTTTAAAAGATTTACTCTTACCAATTTTTATTAGAAGTTTGGGGTTTTGGTTTTTGGGGTTTTTTTTGTGGAATACTGTGTGAAAGATGCTGTGTGTACAATACATAGAATGGTAGCAGAAGATAAACTGGCCTGGATTAAAAAATAACAGTCTTGGGAGACATAGAAATGCTAATTTTGGGCTAAATTGCTAGCATATACTTTGTAGTAGACAAAAATTGCAGAGCAGTAATTTCCTGGCATTCAAACATATATCTGAGAACACCTGTTATTATAATTCCAGCTTTATGTTCCAAGTGAATAGAATTCAATAAATATTACATTTTGTTGTCATTTTCTGTATACAGCCTTCAGTTTCAATTTACATAAACCATATGCTGTGGAGTGTTTTGCTGCTTCCTCTGCTTATTGTTCTGTGTATTTTCATGTACATGGCAACACCTTGAATAGATTTGCTATCTCTCTGAGGCACCCCCTGAATGAGGGGATGTATTCCCCGGATTTATTCTTCCAGTGTCAATTGTTTTAAAAAGAGTATGACAGTCAGATGACTTGGCAAATATACAGAGCCTGTTTGTTCCATGCTTGGTGATACTTGTGTTGCCCTGGTATTCTAGATTGTGTGTCTTTGGCCAACAAGTCAAAATATCATAAAAGTTTGTTCAGCCCATGCTGTGCTTCTGAATGCCTTGATCTAGCAATCTGTGTAGTGCTGTGACAGGCTGGGAGCATGAAGTTAGAGCATGTCTTGATTTTCATATGGTACTGATGGATAAAAATATTTGACAGTTGGTAGTGCTGCATTTTCCCCCTTTCCTGCTACTTCTGGTTGTTTGTGAATTGTACTTTCCTACTGTTTCAAGTAATGCTTAGTAAGGCAAATATTTCATTTGGTTACTATTAAACCTATTAATATGATTTTAAAGCCGGATTTTAGTTTCTACATTCACATCATAATTTTGCAGTTGTAACAGGGAGGGGTAAAATACTGATTTGTTAGCTATGTTAAAAAGAGAACTTTTGTTTATCTTGTGTCTTAAAAATGGGCATAATTAAATCATTGCTAACCAAGAAAACGAATTATAAGTGCTTTCACTGAAATACTTAATTTGCAGGGTTTATTTACAAGAACCCAGGGGATAATGGGAATTGATCCTGTGATGGGTGCTTAATTTGATGCTTCTGGTGCATGCAGTGCTCTAATCCTAATGACTTTCAAACGATAGAAGAAATGAGTTGTATTCATCTACCATCACCTGAGAATCTTGCTTGCAGGTATCAAATGCTGCAATCAGTTGAGAGGACTGATGGAAACTGACAGCATGTAATCTCGTTCCAGTGAATCGGTGTGCTTCCAGCACGTTATTACTTTCTTTCAACACCTGTAGATTTTGCACTTTGATTTTCCTCTTTCATAGTCTTTCAAACTCTCCTTCCTAGACCCATATCTCTTATGCAGGCACAGACTGGTCTGTGATTGATTTCTTGATGTTGGAGAGTTGCAGAATGGCTCTCACAGAGAGAGAAAAGATCCAAAATGGAGGGAGATTCTTTGGACATGCAGCTACCATACCATACATGCCATAAGACTGGGTATGATTTGATTAATGGGGAGGAGAACTAGGGAGAAAAGGAGCGAGAAGCCTTGTGGTCTCCCCCTTTCTTCTGTGCCCTATGGAGCAAATATTCAGCCCATAGCCATAAAAACTTTATATGGTTGTGCATTATACTGGCAAAGACAATTGGAAAGAGATTAGTTCTGCTTTGTGAAGTTTACTGATGTTATGTCTCTTTATTTCTTGATTCTTGTCTCATTTGTCTTTAGAATGATCCTTCAAATAGAAAATCAGAAATAAATTCATTTCATCCAGTTGATCAGAAATTTACTGCTGACAACTACATATTAAATATGCTGGTTTGTGATGAAGATTGAAAAACCCTTTTCTTTGGCCCCCATGGCAGACTGAAGCAGAGATGGCTTTTGTTTGTCCTCCAGCCCAAGCCTGTTGACAAGTAAGGATGTGGAGATGGGGATGCCTTTGTAAGCCCAGTCCATTCTCAAGGCTAAAAGGATTCTGCTTCCCTTATCAGGCAGTAGTATCTGAAGCAAACAAAAAAGGGCTCCTGAGCGAGGAGATATCTTGTATGACATGTATTCAGACAGAAATTGCCATGACCTCTGGGTTACCTTTGCTTATGTAAGGCAGGGGATGGCAGAGCAGGAGGAGGGAGACTGCTGCCAGCCCCAGGGAGCAGTGTGGGCAGGGCATGCTCTGCCCACTTCCAGTAAATTAAAAAACTTTCTGAGACAGTGCAGAGTGGCCTTAACTTCCTACTGGCATTGACATAATCTCATATCCGGTCATCATAGCATTTATGCAGTCTGGTCAGAGACAAACTTATCTTCTTGAGACATTTCCATAGTATTCCCTCAGCTTGTGGAACTGAGATTCCTGAACCAACACTGACTAATTTCAATCACAGAATCACCAGGTTGGAAGAGACCTTCAAGATCACTGAGTCCAACCCATGCCCTAACACCACCTCAACTAAACCATGGGACTGAGTGTCACATCCAATCTTTTTTTTAAACACATCCAGGGATGGTGACTCCACCACCTCCCTGGGCAGACAATTCCAGAACTTTATCACTCTTCCAGTAAAAAACTTTTTCCTGACATCCAACCTAAATTTCCATTGGTGCAGCTTAAGACTGTGTCCTCTTGTTCTGTCATTTGTTGCCTGGAAAGAGACCAACCCCCACCTGACTACAACCACCTTTCAGGTAGTTGCAGAGAGTGATAAAGTTACCTCGGAGTCTTCTTTTCTCCAGGCTAAACACCCCCAGCTCCCTCAGTTGTTCCTCACAGGGCTTGTGTTCCAAGCCCTTCACCAGCCTTGTCGCCCTCCTCTGGGTGCATTCAAGTGTCTCAATGTCCTTCCTGAACTGAGGGGCCCAGAACTGGACACAGCACTCAAGGTGCAGCCTCAGCTCTGAAGGTAGTGTTTCCAAGCACTCAGTGAGCTGAAACCATGGATATATGGAACATCACACAGTAGGAAAATGTTATGGGTATTTGATGAATCTTTTAAGTTTTTGACCTACTACTTGAGTCCAGCAAGCTTGGGCCCCTGTAAATTTCCATGCTGCTTCAAGACATCTGTTGCTTTTCATCTTTTTTGGTTTTCTGTATGGTTGGCTCATATTAACAGAAAAGGAAAAGACATGCTTTTATATTTCTGTTGGAGCTGTTTTCAGTGCTAGAGTTGCCCATGTGTGCACTTGGATTCCAGGACTCTCTCCTGCCACTGGCCTTTTTTGCTCTGTCTCTGTAAGTATGGCACTCTTGCCTCTCCTTTTCCCTCTTAACTGATTTTTTTTTTCCCTCCCTGTCACTTTACAGTCCCTTCCAGACCAGAAAAGCCCAGAGGAACAGTAAGGTCTAGGACTAGAATTACAGGTGACTCTCTTTTGTGCCAACCCTCTAGGGCTCGCTTCTTACAAGATTTACCCCCCTTATTTCTTGAGGCTGGGCTCCACTTTGCAGAGATGGGATGGCAGGTAGCTGCCTCCTCCCCTCCCTGCTAAAATCTGGCAGTACTGCAGTTCACACTTGGAGAGATGGAGGCTGCTTTTCCTCTTACAGCCTACTGGAGTTATGTCAGTAAACCATGTGCATTGTGTTATGGGAAATATTTAATGCAGCAACTTTCTTAAAAGATTATTTTTTTTCCCTTGGTAAGCATTATATGCATATTAAATAAAATATTACTTCAACAAGTCACATGTACTACTAGCAGCATGCACTCACAGGGATGCTCATTATACTCTGCTGGTTTTAAAGGGTCTTGTTTTTGAACTGGTAAGAATTGCTTCTTGCATTTAAATGCTATTTCTAGCTTCTTAGTCTCTGGGAAAATATTAATTTTGAGACCCATAAACCAGAAGAAAAAAGCTTTAAAAGCACACAATCTAACATCTCCTGGTTGTTTTCTTAAAGCAAGGTCCCCAGTTCTGGGGATTCTTAGTTTTAAAAAATACTGAAATTCTGCTTTGACTAGTCTTGCTCTGCAGCCTTGTACTTTCTACAGCCATTAAAACCAACCTTGGTTTTGGTTTCAAAACTTGAATGTTAATACAGTTAATTAACTTTTGGCATGGTAAAATGGCAAGAGTATTAAAATGTTTTTTAATTTTTTGTCTCTGTGTTGACTGATTGGATTGTTTGGATGTCATTAGGCTACTTATTTATAGCAGGAGTATGAGCAATGCACTATAAGCAGGGGAAGTAATTCCTGGCTGCTTTAGCTGGAAGTTCAAATGTTAATTCTTGTAAGTGTTTAAATTGAAGGAAAGCATCATTTTGTTCAATTCTTCAGTATTCCAAAGAAATTGATTACACAAGTGCAATTTAGGCAACAACCTTAATCTCTCCTTTTATTATGCAAGTTGATAGTGCCAGTATTAGCCTGCAGTCTTCCTGGCTTGTTTATGAATGTTGTACATTGCTTTGCAGTCACTTAATAATATTAAATTTCCTGAATTGACGAGAAACTGTTAAATTATTTTTAGAATAAGAGCCCAGATATCCACAGCATGGAGATAAGTCCTGTTTTATAAAAAATACATCCCCAGTAGAAGGATATATTTTGCTAAAGGTGCCCTAATGGAGATAGTGTTTAATCTTTTCTGTTGTCTCTGGGTTTTACGTACATGACTGAGTTCATGATTCAACACACATGCACCATTACCACCCTCTTAACCACTCCATGCATTAAAAACCCAATACTTCCTGACAGGAAAAAAAATTAGGAGCGATCCTTCCCTCCTAGAAGATATCTTTATTATAGACTGGTGTTCTTCCTGCACCAGAACTCAATAAAAACTCTTTTTTTTTTTTTTTTTAAGTCTAGCTCAAGAACTTGACCGTTGTATTGATTTTTACCTCGAGAACTGTGTCTAGAACTTGGGATCAGCTAGGGAATTTGTTCTGTTGGGTCATTGTCATGATTTAATAGCTGTGGAGCCCTTCTAGCCTCTGTGAATGGAGCCTGCAACATCACCAGGGCCTTTATACAGTTGTCGTGACTGTGGTGTTTATTAGAAATGGTAATTGGCTGCTCAACGTCCTGCGACTGAGAAAAAAACAGAGTATCAACCCCTGTAGTATCATTGTGGTTTTGCATCTCCTATTTCTACCCTAGCAGCCAGAGCAATGCTCATGCCTGGAACTTTTCTAGTTTCTGCAGTTTTCTGCCCTTCCAAGTTCAAAGTATATTTTGGGTCTGGCTTCAAGCCCAGTGGGTGTAAGACTGAAGAAATACTCCTGGGCTTATCAGTGACTGAAGGAGGACATTGATTTAATGATTCTGGTTTGCTAGATATATGGGGATTTTGCTGCATGTTAGCAGTTAAAGATAGGTTTTAAGTTTGGGTGGGGTTTTTTTGAGTTACATTTCTTAAGGTTGCCTACTGGTAATAGGTGGACATGCAGCTGTAAGTTTTATATGAGTAAACTGAAGAAGACTGTGATACTATCACTGATGGTCCATACTTTGCTATTAATTGGAATTGTGTTAAGTTTTTAAGAGAGAGTGTTCTGCAATATTAATATGCACCTGACAGAAAACAGTGCAGAGAATGTATTTACAGGAAATACAGCTAAAATTATTTCCAAAAAGGGAAATTTAATAAAGTGGAAAACAGATTGAAAGTACTGGTGGGCTAAGCACTACTGGTATGTTTTAGCTGTCCCTCAGATTTTCCTCACTAGGGGGCTATGGTTTGGTGTCAAAATACCAAGCAGTGGCCTGAGAAAGCAGATCAGGTCATTTGTAAATCTGCTTTTAAAGCAGAGAAAGGCACAACAAAATCATCCTCCTTTGCTGTATCTGTAAAAAGTAATAAAACTGGAATAGTGCAGGATGATAAAAGGACTAAATGAATGTGCTTAATGAATGCCTGTGTGAAGACTTAAAAATAATTTGGTGGAAACAGAAAAGTTCTGAGGTTTTCTTTGGCTACTATTTTGCAGTTCAGACTGGCTGATGAGTATAATGGTCTTGCGGGCCTTAATATTCATTAATTCAAATCATGTCAGTCATTATCTGTTCTTTTTACTCTTCTTTTTTTAGAAGAGGTGGTCATTTATTTGATCAGTTCTTAGTGAGGTGGCTCCATTTGATTTCTCAGTATAATTGCAGTTTGTGTACATCTGCAAGTAGTGATTTTGAGTTTTGCTTTTCATTGTTTCTTGTTCCAGTAAATCAGTCACAGAAGAAAATGTGGAGTCATCTGAGGGGAAGATCTAAGTAGCCTGCTGGGCTGTCTTCAAATCAGATATCTAGCAGACTGGTCTGGAAAGAACAACACCATCTGGATATGGAAAGAACCCTTAAGATGTTTTTGCATCACAGAAGGTTATTGACAGGGTAAATGTGCGGCAGTAAGGCTTGCCAGAAATCTCTGAGCTGGTCCATGTGCTTTCCAGCAGCTGTGGGTGTTAAAACTTCCTGGACTAACAGCCTGCAGCTGTGCTTTCATTAGTTCCCCATGAGTTTCGGCTCTCACTGAAGTTCAGTTCCTAGATGTTAGGACTACTTGGGGAAAAAAAATGAACCTCCTTTGATTTATTATTTCAGTTCCCTGGTATGAATCTGTCCCAAAAGTTTTTCATTGTCAGTAGCTGAAACATAGTGTTTTATCCAGTCTAAACTAGTGATAGCTTACAAGGTATGGGTTTAGCCATCTAAAAAAATCAGCTATTTTAACTAAAACTGTTCTTAAAGCCTAAAGACTAAAATTTCTGCTCATGATTTACCAGACATCTCCCTAGCAGATGTTAAAACCTCTCATTAGGAGTAAGGCTTTGGACAGTTTCATTCCACCACTAACCTAGTAGAAGCTCAGATGATACCTTAGATTAGCATTGCAAAGGCAGTGGATGTCACATTTAGCCTGATTACTTACTTATTCAGTGTGGATAGCCATTACTTACAGTGAAGGTGCTTGGGAACAGCCTTTGGAATAATGGGCAACTGGAATAATGTGTCTGCTTTTAGCTAGAATAAGCTGCCTTATCAAGTCCACTCCTGCGATCTGTGCTTGTTACTCATTTTAAGGTCTAAATCAGTATTTTAGCCCCAGCACAGCTAGTGGGACTGTTTTTTCAGAAGCTCTCTCTCCGGGCCTGGAGGAAAGAATTTGATCTCATCCCTCTGATTTGAGGAAAAATTATATTGCATTCTGCTATTCACTTGCACTCTCTCACCACGCTTCAACAACTGTCTTGGATTTGGGGAGCTGTAAAGGATGCTTTCAGTGTGTTCTGTTAAGCAGAACCTGTTCCTGGGGCTAACCCAATCTAAATCAAAATGTGAAAGTGAAGTTGAAAGAAAAACGGCTTAAAAGCCAGCCTGTGCTGTAATCACCCAGTGAACCTTTCCCCTCTCATTTGAGTTCATTATCCTAACCTGAGGAAGCTTAAAATCAGACTGAGTGCAGATGTTATCAAATACGACTCTGCATTCTGTATTCAGAGCTCTGTGCCGCCTCCTGACTCTGCTCCATTTTTAGCTTTGGAATAATGTAGCACTTGCATGATTTATTACACAAAACATTCTGGCAGCAGAAAGGATCAAGAGTAGGTGGGGTCATTATAGCTGTTATCTAATTCCTTTTGAATGTTAGAGAGTATTAAATTTAAAAAAAAAAAAATTTAATGTGTGCTCCAGGGTTTCCATTTTGTGTTGAAAAAGGAGTGGATTATCCAATAGCTAGTTGACCTTCCCTAAACAAGGTAAGATCTGAATGCTGGAAATCAAAAGCAAGAACTCCCAGTAACCTCAGGAGGGGCAAGGGATTTAACTCCCTTAAGTGTGACTACAAAAGAGACTTCTCCCCACTCTCTGGAGGGTAGCCTGGACATCTCCCTTCCCAGCCTGTGTGCCTGCTTTTGTGAGAACAGAGGTGGTGCTAGAGGAAAACAGGCACTCTCTGCTACATCTCTTCCTGGTGTGTGACTCCCACAGGAGACTCCCCTCAATCTACCAGGATCATGGTGTGAGGAAGGAGGAGGTAGGTGGGGACAAACTCTTACGTTTTCAAGAAGCCTCTGCAGGCTGCAGTGAATAAAGGACAGCTAAACATGGGAGCATGGGAAGTGCTAGCAGCTGTCAAAAACCTCATGTTCAAGCGCAACATTGTTTTTTACCAGTCGAGAGATCTCATATTGGATGATGCAGTGAGCCACTTGTCGTGAGAACAGGGAGCAATCATAGCTCTAATCCATATCTGTGGGTTAGGTAGTGGGGCCTAGGAGAGAAGTGTCACCATCTGAAATATCCTCAGCAAGGAGAGCACTGCAGCACCTCTCCTGCTTCATGTCTTCTTGTGTTGGATTTGGTGGCTTGAGGAGACCGTGTATCACACGGATGGGCTGTGGACAGTACAAGTGCCAAACATGGCAGAGGGACCTGACCAAAGAGGGGTGTGAGGTAGGAGGCAGCATGAGTCTTGCACTCAGTGCAGAGAACACGTGCTGTGTCCTCATTGTTCAGCTCATGCAACCCACAGCATGATGCAGCTAATGCAGAGAGCAGAAATGAACTGGCTGTGAATAATAGATCTAGAATATTTTGGAAAACTAGCACTATAAAAATTTTAAAAAGGTGGTCGCACGTCTTCAGAAAAGCTTGCTCTGCAGTGCAGAAGCAATGAAGATTTTGTTACTCTTTTGTTTGATCAAAAAGTGCATTAATAAAATTATTCAGTTTATTCTTTTGCTCATTCTACTAGCCTGAGAACAAGACATGGAAGAGTTTTAGGCATCTCCAAGCACTCTAGTCTATTCAACTTTAAGCTTGATTGTGTGTGACTGTGTAGGGAGGAGGAACAAAGGCTTTATTTTTCTCTCATTTGCCTTAGTAATCTTGCAATGAAAAGTCAAACCAGTTTATATCTTTTTATAGGATTATAAAGAAAAAGTACATAATTGGAAAAAGAGCAAACCTTGGCCCTCCTTGTAGTTTCTGGTCCCTGCACAGTCTCCAGCCTTTTCACTAATATTGAGCTATTAAAATTAATCCTAGAAACATTGCCCACATGTCTTTGGTCAGAAAAAGCAGCCTTCAGAAACACTGTAAGTACTGCAAGCCCTCCTGCACCTTCTGTCCATCCTAGACAGATGGAGTGAGTGCATGCTCATGCAGTGCAAGAGGCTTTGCATTCATGCAAGCGGAGGAGTCATCATCTCGTTTTGAGGAAGGTTCTCAGGCTATCTTTAGCAGACAGACGACTGCTGGGTTGCACTTATTGAAACAACCTTCTAGACTGACTTCAGTGCTGTTGAGGTCCTTGCTGCTCAGCTCATGCTTTCGCTTCTCTCCAGGGGGTAACTCCTACAGCTGCTACAGGAAGGCAGAAACCGTCTACTTCTCCAGGCTAATGGTACCTACTTAACCCTTCTCACCTTGTTGGGAGAATTTTATCATTCTGGATTGCTTAGGGAACACTGTTTACTTCCTGAGTACAACTTAACTGTATTTAGATAGTGCTGTTACTTGCTTTTCCAGCCAGGACTAGGTGGTCAGCTCTGGTTGCAGTCTCCGAGTAAACATGTTCTCCAGATGCTCAAACACTGTAGTTTGAATTGTCTTTTGCCCTCTTCTCTTCCACAACAGCAAGCTGTGCTGTGCATATGCTAAGCAAGTAGTAGTCAGCCTGCAGAGGTGACTGTTAATGTAGGATGGAGTGTTTGTATCCTAAATGTCAAGAGTTTGGCAGTAATAACTACCAGTGATTAATTAGATGACATGAGGTGTATGTGATAATAGTGGTATTTACTAGAGTTGTTGTACTTTTGAAATTTATGAAAGATTAGAAAATAGGTTAATCAGTATTTCCGTTGTTCGTGTTTGCAGCTCTTACTGTGACCATTGTTGTAGTCATGTGGTTTAGTGTTAAGTAGTCATGCAAAGAGCAGGGAGTTGGACTTGATGATCCTTTTGGGTCCCTTCCAGCTGGATATTCTGTGATTCTACACAACTTACAATTATCCTTCATTTTGGAAAAACAGAGGAAGACTTGCATTTGAAGTGTTCCAATATATTTGTCATGTTCCTCATTTATCTCTCGTTTTGCAGGGGCTCGTTTTAGTTTTCATTGGTCAAGTTAGCAGTTGATTCAGCTTATGACTTTAATATCATATGCTTGTGAAAAGTTGGCCAGGAGATCACTTTCACTGTTGCTGACTCAAATGCCCGCATACAGAATGCAGTGGTATAAATGGGTGGTATAAATTTATAAACAGTCCTTGCTTGTTTCAGCTAGTATTAATTTTAAAGCAAATTAAATCACTAAAAGTTGTCATCTTCCTTTCTTTAAAAGTCATATAGTTTTCTTTTCTGATATAATAGCCAGGATACTCTATACCATAAGTGTATTCTTATTGTATTGACTGTAAGAGAAGACAACAGAAGATTTCTTCAAAATCAGAACCTATTTCTGGATTTAGTGACTCTTTAGATTCTGAATAGCAGTTGAGAATGCAATAACCTGGCATTTCAGTGGTGCATTTCTTTTGCAGAATAGAAGATGTGACCTGAAAGTGGAACAAGTTTTTTATTTCTCTTATTTATTCCCTGACTGCGTGGTCATCTGTAGCAAATGTATTTTGTGGGTAGGGCAAGGCTGATTTTTATAAAGCAACCCTAATTAGGAAGAGTTTATGTGAGCAGCATATGCATAGAGAGGACAGAAAAGAGCTGACATTACGTGGGTAAGAGTTGGGAAAACTGAACAACAGTTCAGTGCCAGAAAACAAACAGATGGGCAACAATCAATTTTTAAAAATGTATTTTTGGTTCGTTGTTTTGTTTTTAAATGTGCTAAGAAGCACAATGCTGGGAGTTGGGCAACCCAGTGAGAATTCCTGCTCTATTGTGGTATATTTTGGGACTGACTGCCTAACTACAGGTATCTGAATCTTAGACAGACAGCCCAGGTCCGTCATCTAATAGCCAATGGCAATCAAAGGGTTTTAAATATACAAAAGCCCCCATGTAGTGATGTAAATAAGACGATTTACAGTCTGTTTAAAATAAGATGATTTATAGCCTCTAAATTTTGTCAAAATACACAAAGATAGCTCAAATAATGAGTTACGGGAGATGTGTATGACTGGTTTTCTCCTGGGACTGCAAGATTTTTTTTTTTATTATCAGTATCTAAGCATCAGGCTATAGCCTGTTGATGAGAACCTCAGGGGTACTGTGAAAGAAAGCTCCTGCTAATGCTTTAACTGTGCCATCTCGTCTCTGCTCTATGGTGGGATCCCCAGGGAACATTTCCTCCCTGTTAGATATTGCTCTCATTATGCTGTGTTGATATGTTAGCAAAATAGATGTTGCTCCTGACAGTCTGGGGCTGTGCAGTGTCTGTACAGTTTGGTGTCTGGCAGGATCTCTCTCTGCAATACAGTGCAGTGCTGTACTTGGGAGCACACAGGTAGAGAGGCCCAAAGACAGATCCTAGACAAACTAATTCTTGTTTATCTATCCTCTTTGATAAGCTGGGGTATCTAATGACTGTTGTGTTTGAGCACACGGTGGTGATATTTTTCACTTTTTCCTACACTTTTATTTCTTCAAATGCAGCTCTGCTATGGTGCCACAGAGGACAGTGTCCTGACAGGACCAGATGATCCTCTCAGAAGACTGCAGAAAGCTCAGGTTCCACAAAATGATATATCACTATGCCCTTGTTTTAACAATAGCCACTCAGGGATTAAATGCATGGGCTTCAGTATCTTAAGCCAGCTCCTGTTCAGGTGACTTTCATTCTTGTTCAGTGTATCAGGTGGCAATAACCAGGGAAGCCAGTTACAGAAGATGGCTGTATGATCTGGTTTAATAGTTTTCTGTGTGCGCGTGTGTGCCTGTGGGCTGAAACACAGTGAGACTTGGGCTTGCCTTCCATGTTTCATCCACTCATGTATGTGTAGCTCCCTGTCTGTATAAGGATCTCAGGACAAGAGGGAATGGCCTCAAGCTGCATCAGGGTTGTCAAGCACTGGCACAGGTTTCCCAGGGAAGTGGTTGACTCACCATCCCTGGAGGTATTGGCACAAATGTGTAGATGTGGCTCTTAAGAGACATGGTTCTATGGTGGACTTGGCAGTGCCAGGGTAATGGTTGGACTTGATAATCTTGGAGGTCTTTTCCAACCTAAATGATTCTATGATTCTAAGAGTAGAGGTAGTGCACCTCACCTGTAGTAAGGGAACTTTAACCAGCATTGTCAATGATGTGCTAGGGCTCTCCTGCATCTGCTCTGCAAGAAGGAATGCTGCAAGGTCTCAGTTCTTTCTTAGGTCCTCCATTCATTTTTTTTGTAGAAGGAGATTTAAGAAATAGTGTCTCAAATCCACAAAAAGGGATAATTA
Organism: Aphelocoma coerulescens; assembly: GCF_041296385.1. NCBI lineage: Eukaryota > Metazoa > Chordata > Aves > Passeriformes > Corvidae > Aphelocoma > Aphelocoma coerulescens. The sequence goes on along the minus strand of NC_091014.1, from coordinate 46,326,821 downwards.
ACCTAATAGTGGAAAATGCAGCATGTGTTAAAAACATATAGGTAAAAGTAGGTTCTGAAATCCTTGGAGAGAAACTAACCTGACTTGTGTTTGGGTTTTGAAGTTCTTAAAAGTAATCCTTTGTGCTACCATCATCATTGCAACCATCAGTGAGCAGTTGCTCTTGGCTTCCCCTGACTTAACATGGTTACTCTTGAGAACACCGAGACTGTAGCATTTACTTCCAGTTCAGTTTTGTCAGTCACTCCATCTGAAAGGCAGCAGCTCCCGTCTGGCTTTGGAGCCTTGTCCATGAAACTATGCATCTGTTCATACCTCTTTGGGAGATAGAGGTATGCTGGGTTATTCTCTAGCCTTCTACTACTCAAAATTGAGATTCATGTAATGATTTAAGTCACAAATAGGAGCCTACTGGAAACTTTACCTTCTCTTTGCACTTATGCACCTTGGAGAATCTGTGTTGAAGACTGAATTACGTTTCAGAGAGTAAGAGGTTGGGACACAAAGCAAGAGCTGCCTGCCCAGGAAGGACAGGACTTGATCCTTGCATCTTCAGTCTGTCCTAGTGGGCTAAAAAAAGTCCTGAATGGAGACTAGTCTTAGTGCAAATCATAACCAGGCCTGGGATTTGCTTCCTCTACAAACTCCTGAGGTCAGTGTTTGTTCATGAGCCTCAGAAGAAGTCATCTCTTCACTGCAGGGATTCCTGAATGACTTCTGTGTCCCATATGGTGCAGGAGATCAGAGCTGTGTGTTGTGGTGTTTGCTGACCTAAAATGTCTGTGCTTCAGTGAACTGGAAAACAGCAAAAAATGGAGCAGTTTTTTGTCAGAAAGGCCGATGGACTGCCTCAGCACTGAGTTTAATGCAAGCCCTTGTCGTGTTAATTAGGTGTTAATTTGAGTTCAACAGGGGATGCAGTATTAACCAGGTCCTTGTTGTGCTGTTATTTCTTTATACAGTTAATGTGACACCAAATCCCACGACACAGTTCACTCCATTATTAATGGCTTTCACCGCTGAACTATTTTTAGCCTTGTAAGAAAATGCTTGAGAAAAAGAAAGGAATCCACTGGCTGATAAATGTGAATGCTTAAACAGGGCTTTCACCACAGCAGTTTCTTACTGCCTTCGTTGTTGGCTACACTGGGTATGTATAGGGACATGCCTCCACATGACTGTGTTTTTCTGGGAAATGCCTCTGGCATGACTGTGTCCTAGCTGGTGGTGTTTTCCTGTGAGAGAGAATTGGATGAGATGATCTAGTACTACTGAGGAAGTCTGCTCTTTTTTTCATCTGCTAGGACAGGAAAAAGTAGATAAGAACTGAAATGATGAAGTTTTGATCTCTCACACCCACTTGTATATGTAGCTGTCTTTCTGGAAAATGAAAAACCTAATGGTGTCAACCACTTAGGCCTTGTGAACTTGCACCAGTCCTAAGCTGTAAAAACCACTGCTTTCTTCTTGCTTTCTGGTTACAGGCTTCAGGCAGTGTTGCATGTAGTTTAGATGACTTGACCAACTGATTGTGGTGCTTATTAAACAGGAGGCAGAGAGAAGTTTGTAAGAGGAATGGAATTCACTTTTTGGAGAAGCAGGATTTAGTTGATGTTGCTAATAATAGTGAATTTTCGCATTCCTTGTCCCTGGAAAAATTTTCTCCGCAGTTTACATTATTTGGAAGAACAGAAACAGAAAAGTATGGGCACTTCTGATCCTTCCAGACCATCCATCCACATGGTCCTTTGATCCTTTTGTGTCTTCTAGATAAACAATTTCTAGAAGGTAGTGGTAACTGTATGCACTTATAATTTATCAATATGACAGATGATATGAAAGTGTTCAGACTTCATTCAAAATCTGCTATTTCTAAAATAGTCTTGGATTATGGGGTTTTAGTTTAGTTTGGATTTTTTTCTGGGGTAGCACATGAAGGTACCCAAAACCTAGAGGAAATTTGATTGGATCTTTTTCTTTTAAATACCAAACTATGTAAAGTGACTTACTTCCTGTTTTTTCTCATTTTATGACTATTGCTTTTAGAGATAGGTGTGTCTCTGTGTAGTGGTGTGGGTTGGGTATCATTACTGTCAAAAACAAGTCTCTGCCTCACAGCCTTGCTTTCATGCACAGCTAAGCTGAAAGTTATGTGCAAGTACTTGACATGGAAAATAATAGTATACATGGCCTGAGGGGGAAAAAAAATCATATTTTTTTCAAACTTGGAACTTAAGGTTTTAAAGCATTTTGGTTACTTTCTTTTTTATATCTTTTCTAGACTGGATTCCATTTCATGATCCTTTTGCCTTTACAAACTGGTAGATTTTAGGTTAGCGACGTTAAGAGCTAGAGAAAGCCTGCTGGATCATATTCTTAATCACTGTGAGTTCACTGTGAATTTTCCTACAGTATTTGTGATTCTTTTCACATTGCTTCAGCAAAGAAGCCTCTATCAGCTGCCTAAGGAAAGTGTCCCACATTTTGGTAGTTCTTTCTTCCCCAAGGCTCATGTTCCCTCTCTCAGTTGGAGCCCTTACTCTTTAGTTACATCCTGTGCTGACAGATTGTACTACATCTGATTTGGAAAACCTGAGCTGACCTTTGAGGACATGATATTGTTGCTTCTCCGTGGAGTTTGCTTCTAGGTTTTATCCCCTTCCCTTTCTCAGGCTAGCACAGGTCAGGGTCTGCCCTTGCCTTTTAAAAAAAGCAGTCACCTTGTGCATAGGAGAGAGGGTGAGTTCTGCTTTGGTTTTCCAGAAGTATTTGCCAGAAGTGAAAACCTGTGTGCCAGCTATGATGCTTTCCTCTTGTGTTTCCATCTTCTGGGCAGGGTGACCTCCTAGCAGCACAGAGGTGATAAGGGATGGCACTCCCAAACTAAATGACCTGCATTTCTTCTGACAGTAGAAATAACTGCTGCTGTTACCATTGCTAGTTTTAATATAAATATAACTTTTACTTGTGTGTTTTAAAGAGCAGCAGTAAGATCAGGCATTAGGCCATGGCTCTGCAAAGAGAGCCACTGAATTATGTATTGAGTTCAATGCATTGTGCCAGGCACACCTAGACTGAAAATGCCACTGTGTTGTAACTAATAAGTAATAAGATTTAACCATATTTCATTACTTTAAGAGTCAGACCCTTTACTGGGGGGTTTGCTAATTGACAAACATGTTGTTCAGCTCTGCATTTCCATTAAGAAGCCTGTACCAGGCTTCTCTGTGTCTTGGTTCTGAGATGGAGTCTTGAAGTTATTAGTCATCATAATAAATAATAATAAAGAAAAAACCAAATTAGACAAATCATTTGGACTTCTGAGCTTAATACCTTGTTTTAGGATTCTCTCCACTGCTGCAAGCAAGATAATGAGGGATTTCCCATGCTGGTCGTAGCCTGTGTCTCTAGGTGACAGGAGAGGCAGGAGGCAAAGGGAGGGTGAACAGGGATCATGAAAGCTTGGCTTTGACTTGACGGTCCTTGCAGGCCCACAACTGCCCTCCCCACAGCCTGCCAGGGCATACCTGGAGTGTGTTGGTACTCTCTGCTGTGGCCACCTGAGACCACCTGGCTTGTGCCAGGGGCATGCTCCAGAGTGCTAAGAAGTTAGTTTTAAACTTAAACACAGCCATAATATTCTGAAAATGGAAATTCCCTTCCTGGTCCTTACACACATTTCTGGTGATGGGTGATGTCTGGGGCAAGTTGCTTCTCTCCCAGTTTCTAAAGGACCATGGAAATACTAATTTTTGACCATCTTGCTACGTTTCATAGAATCACAGAGTGGTTCCCACTGGACCACATTGCTCAGATCCTCATCCAGTCAGGCCTCAAACACTTTCAGGGAATGGGAAAGGAGGTGTTTTCCTCCCGCTGATGTTCTTTCAGGGATTTTAGAACACTTCTGCATTTTACTGGGTATAATATTTGCTTCACCTCGCAAAATGACACTTAATCCACACCAGTGTCCTCTCATGGAAGTGTAAGACTTGTCAACACTTCAGCAATGACTTCTCAAGAGTTTTCATCATGAGTAAGAGGGGCGGTGAGTCTGACTGAATTTCTGGACTTGTATATGGATCGTGCTATATTAACTTCTTGTTGCACAAATGATTTTGAGCAGCTTGGCAATTGCTTTCCTGTTTTATGAATACATCTTCCTTTGACAAAGGAATGTTACTTTTCTCTGTGATGCTTCTCCATTCAGTTTTTATCTCCCAATTTGGTCCCAGGTTTGTATCTCTTTACATTTATTAATTGGAGTAAGTGAATGCTGATTTGATGGGTTAGTCTCTGCTATTAGTGTAACCTGACTCTCCTCCAATAAACTGGATAGCATAGGATATTTTTTTTCAACTAGGAGATATGAAATTGAATGAAATGAGAGTAAATGGTGCCTTGTGGTGTTTGTGTTCCATAAATCACATTTCTTACTCTGACAGCTAGGAGTCCCCTTTTGTTGAGAGATGATTTCTGCAGACAGTTCTGAGTGTGATTTGAGGGCAGGCTATGGCCCAAGTCCTGACCACAGCTGAGGGAAGACCATACTCTCTTCTAACACTGGTCTTGGCATACAAGAAAAAAATCACAACATTCATTTTTTTCCTGTTGTTTCAGCAGTAGATAGAACCATATAAGTAATTTCTGCTTATAAAAATTGCTACACTAAATTAATGCAAACAAAGTCTCATAGGTGCAAGAATGTTTGCAGGACAGTGCTCAAAAGGAAGATGGCTCTGGCTCCACTTACAAGATGCAAATATCCTACTTTGTTACAAAAAAAAATGGCTTTAATTGAAGCGTGACTTTCACTGCCAAGTTCTGGTTTTGTTTTCAATATATGCCGTTGTGCTTAATGAGGGGAGAAAATTTTCCATGAGCAGAATTCAAATATATTCTTTTAAATTCATGTAATGGAAAAAGGCCTATTAAATACAATACAGAAAGGACCACTAGGCATACTTCAAACTTTAGTGGGCATAGAAAGGGAGGTACAGTTAGCGTTTCTTCATTATTTATCTGCTTTTTCATATTTATGACTAGCTCCAACTGTACTCTATTTCCTTTTTAATTTTTTAGAGTGCAGGTGTAGTTACATTCTGTACAAGTGGTATTTTGGGGTAAATAGCAGAATTGCTAATGTTAAATGTTTAAAAACTGATATTGATCCAAAAAAAAGGGCTTTCCTCATTCATCTTATACTGATTCTTGAGCTGTCAGAGGTACTGAGATCCCATTTCACATTTTCTCTAGGAGAGCTAAAAACTTTCAAGTGTGGAATTGTTATTTTTCCTGCTGCTGAGTGATATGTTCATCTGATGACACTGATCTGGATACTGGGCCAGAAGTTATGAGAGCTGGAATAGTGTGTTGGTGGGATTATATTCCCCTGGTAATAAGTTTACAACCCCTTAAATGTCTGAGTGGAGATGATAATTCTGAATATCTGACTTGGGCTGAATTTTTTGTCTAGACTTTAAGGGAGGGGAAAAAAGGGTTAATCTATTTTGAGGGCAAGATTAAAGAAAATAGTTCAGTCTTCTCTGTTTGCTGGACTTTGACAGTAGGCTGGTGGGCAGCTAGGACGCGGTCTCTCTTGAGGAAAAAGAATAAAACTTTTTGTAATATGCAACAAAAATAGTTTTTGTTCTTGAAAGGAATGAAGGATGTGGCATGTGTCTGTGATGTTTTGCCTCCTATCTCACAGGCTTGAGGAAGGAATTTAGCTCACAAATTTGCCTTCAGACTCCCCTCTGCTCTAAAACATGAATCCAGAAACACAAATATCCATTTCACCCCTTAACCTTTGCTGGCCTATGTGTTAAGAAATTCCCCATGTAGTGGTGGTGAGTCTCTATTCCTCTGAGGGCAGCTAGGCACAAGATGCTGGCTGCCGAGAGACACAGTATGGTGTGCTAGTGTGCCTAGCCTGGAAGGGGGAGGGCAAAGATATTTTGTTTTTGAAAGGCATGCAGTTACCTCTAGACCAGGTTTGAATGCAAAAGGCAGATGGGTGGGAGCCTTAATTCTGATAAAAGCTTAAGCATAAAAAAATCTATGAACAACTTAGGTCAGAGCTCATAATCACCATGACTTCCTAAATATAAGACACAGGAATTCAGTAGGCCAGACTACTCCTGCTTTCCAGAGAACTTCCTGTCTCCTTAGAAAATTTGTGTAGAAGAACTGAGTGATCCAACTGGAAAACATATTGATTAAAGATGCACTTTGAATGTATTAAGTGCTATGAAAGTATGAAGTTCTGTGCAAAATGAAACCAAAATTGGTGGATATTATGGCACCATTATTTGTGTGTCTCATTTCCCCTCCTCTAAAATTGTACCCCGCAATTTTCTAATGCATTTATGATAACTTTAGAAAAGCTTGAGAACTGTAGTATTCTGATGATCCTACACTAACACCCTTGCAGAAATGCAGGGTAGAGGAATTGGGAAGTGACATTATAAAATAAGAAAAACACAGTTGGAATATTAGATGGGTAGCAATGGCAAGTGCCATTTTCTTCATTCAGGTGACTGCAATAATTTTTTTAACCGTTGTCCTTTTTTTCCATATCCTTTAGCATTCACCAAAAATACTGCTTTGTTGGTAGGCTCTGATCAAGTTCCATGCAAGGGTAAGCAGAAGTCCAGGACAGGTTTTTTGTTCTGGGAAGCATGGTAGGTCCTGCTCACCTAGGCAAAAGCAAGTGGCTTTTCAACACAGGTTTTATCTTGCTGCTCCTGAGAGTGAGTATGGCAAGGAGAGGGCAGCCAGGAAACGTGTGTGTTCCAGGATGTGCTTCTTCCTGGGATGCAGTTGAGCATTGTAGAAGCTTCCTTGTTTCAGGACATGATTTCTCGCTTCCTTCTTACCCTTTGATTTTCTTCTTCCTCCTCTGAGAGGGCTGACCATTCTCTTGTGTTTCAGAAGCACCTTCTTTCCCTAGTTTCCTGGCAAATACACATTGCCATTCTCTCCCATCTTTGATTGACCTTGGTCTATTCAAGACTCCATTTTCATTCCCACTTCTCCTGTACAGGGTCTCTGCCTGCCCATGGTACTCCCAGCTCTGTTTCCTCCATCTCCTGTGTAAAGAGTGCTAATGGGCACTTTTAAACCTTTTCTCTCTGCATGCTATGTCACCATGATTCAGTGCAGGGTGATGCAGCTTTGTTGTAATCACAGAGCACTTTGACCTGTGCTTGCTGAAGCTCTTGCGGTAGTTAATGAGCAGCTCTGGGAAGATGATCCCAATTGTGGCAGACGAATCTGTACTATGAGTTATTAATTGTGCTTTTGTTTTAGCCTGCCTGATCCTGTAAATGGAGGTCTAGCATTGTGGAGCCCAGTGTTGGCCCCTGAAAATTACTGAGTAGGCTTATTTACAAGTACTTTGGCACTGGTGTTCATATCAAGGGCTTTCAAAAGTAATGAGGTACTGCAGCTTTACTAATGGTTTAGGAGGTTCTCCTTGCATCTCAGTATGAGGCTGATCTGATGCAGCTACCTTCTTGGTGGTATCTAAGAGTGTTTTGTCTTTCTGAGTACATCTTGTTCTGGCTCATTTCAGAAATCTGCTCTTAGCTGCAAGGTCTGCAATTGGTCTGCAATCTGTTGGCCTGTAATTAGTACCAATATTACAGTGCTATTACTGCACTGGTCTGATCTGATGACTATTTTTAGATATGACATTGTTCAAGGTTTTGTTACATCGCTTATTGCTCTCATCATCAATCAGCAGGATGCTGAGTATAAAATAATGCTGTTTTTTAGAACAGTTAGTGCAGCCTTATGAAGATACCAGTTAGCCAGTATTTACACAAACGTATCTTTAGGTGGAGACTGTGGTCCAGTCCCAGGCTGAGGGGCTCTGGTCAGTATCTCCTTCTGGTAGCTTGAAATGCTAAGTACCTGCCTTGCCTGTGGGCCAGGGAGTGGATTTACACTTAATCTGCAGCAAAATCAGATCCTCAGCATGCAAACAAGTCATGTAGGTAACATCTGCCGTAACAGAAACTGTGAACTCTTTGTCAGTAAACTAAATACTATTAAAGTCTTACTGAGAAAGAGCCAAGCTTATGCCTTATGGAGGACCAACAGTAAGCTTGATTTGATGAAAATTTGGTTAGAAACTAGGACTGTGCTGTGTCTGAATCCTACAGCTGATGTCTGAGTTCTTTCAACCTGTATCTTCTCTTTGAATAGTAAAACTTTAGCCCTCTGGCAGTCGTATCATTGAGTCACAGTTAATCACAGATTGTGCAGCTTTTGTAAGTGGCAGGTTCATATTTCAAAGATCTTTGAGTGCCATTAGGTTTTATTCACAAATAAAGCTGTTTTGTCTTTTTCTTTCTCAGCACTATCATTAAAGAGAACTTGATTTCTTTTACACCTATAGATGTAAAAATTCACTGAGCCCAGTGAAGAAAAAAACATGCAGCTATTGAAGATACAGTCCTTGATTCTGAAGGGGAAGCTTTTAGTACTTTAAAATCCCAGAGAGCAGACTGGTCTACTTATAGATGCAGGTTGAATGAGAGGCAATTAAATCCAAATTAGAAACTTAAGCAGTTTTCATCTGTGATTTTAGAATCTTAGAAAATACTTATATAAGAAAGAAAGGGATTGGGGAACAGAAGTAGAAAAACAGGTCAGGAGGCTACCTCCGATGTGGATGTTTATTGCCTATGCATACTAAGTAAGTCATCAAAAAGAAAGATAGAAATAGGATCAGAAAACAAATTGGAATTCACCCTAAAATGAAGTTAGATCTGGAGAGAAATTTTCATAGAGAGAGAAGTGCTTGAAAGGTTTCATTTTGAAAAAATTCTGGGAGTGAGAGTATGCTGTTAACCAGTTATGATGTTGCAATTAATTTTAACTATTTCTATAATTTGATAGCATTCAGAGGTATCAACAATAAATGAGGGGGGGTTTTCTGTGAAATGTGTTATTGTTTTACCTATACTGACTGGCTAATTATTGCTTAAATCTCAGGAGTGTTATGAAACTTAATTCATTCATGTGAAAAGCTGTTTTTCAGACCAGTTAGTGCACACTTATGAAGATATCAGTTAGCCAGTGTTTATGGCTGAGCACTGTGATGTTCAATCATAAAAGCCAAATGTATTCTAAGAGATCTGGTGAAAATGCAGGCAGGACACTCCCGAACACCTCCAGTTACAGCCATCGGAGTCCCATTTCTCTGTGTGTGGACGAGACCCTTCTCCATGGGTAAATGTGAGAAATTTATACTACTGTTAGAAGTGACCTGTGGTCACTCATGCAGAGGCCTGAAATGCTGATGTGGTTGCTCACCAGAATGAAAAACTACCTTTCTTCAACAAGGAACTGCAGCTAACAGAACAGAAACTTCTATGAGGTCAGTTTTCCTCTCTGATTACTGAGCTCTCTGCCCTCCACAGGAAAGAAGAAGAGAAACCCTCCTACAAAACTTGTCTAATAACTAAATTGAGGCATAGGGGCTTTTTTGAATTAGCTTTGGAAATATCTCTTCTCTTTAGGGAAGTAAATAACTTATTATTAACCTTGCTAGGAAATACTGCTGCAGATCATCATCTCTTTAGTGTTTCATTTCTAAATTGCATAAATGCAAAATTTCTCGGCCTCAGTGAGATTTCTCAGTAATTAATATAACTTCTAATTTCTCCTACTGTACAGCCTGCTTATCTTATCTTGTGTGCTGAATCTACCAGCTTCTTTCCAAATTTCTGGAAGTTGTGTACTCCAGCTAGGGTATTTGTGTATATATACACAATGTATATGTACCCCAGCTGTCAGGTATTTCCATACCTCATGTTACCTCATCCCCATCTTGAATTGCAGCTGATTAGGGCTTGTATCAGCAATAGTGTGGCCAGCAGGACCAGGGCATTGACCATCCCCTGTACTCAGCACTGGTGAGGCCACACCTCAAATCCTATGTCCAGTTCTGGGCCCCTCCCTGCGAGAAAGGCATTGAGGTGCTGAAGCACATCCAGAGAAAGACAATGAAGTTGGTGAAGGGTATGGAGCACAAATATCGTATGGAGTGGCTGAGGGTGCTGGACTGTTTAGGCTGGAGAAAAGGAGGCTTACTCTCTAAGACTAAGGAGGGTGTAGGCAGGTGGGGACTGACCTCTTCAAAGTAAGAAGCAATAGGTTGAGAGGAAACAGCTTCAAGTTGCACCAGAGGAGATTTAGATTGGATATTACAAAAAATTTCTTGAATGAAAGGGTTGTCAAACACTGGAACAACCTGCTCAGGGAAATAGTTGAGTCACCATCCCTGGAGATATTTAGAAGACATGCAGACGTGGCACATCGGGACATGGTTTAGTGGTGCATTTGTGGTGTTAGTTCAATGGTTGGACTTTATTATAATAAAGGTCTTTTCTAATCTAAATAATTATGATTCTGTGATAGTGCCTTTGTTCACTTTAATCTCCTTGTACGTATGCTTAGGAGTGCAGAAGGATGAGGAAGACTTCATGGATGTCGCATGTGCATCCTGTCCTTCCTCTCACTGCCCCATGTCCTCTGCTTCCACCTATATGAGAAGGTGCATGGGGCAGACACCTGTCCTGCCACATTCCTGATGTGGCTCTGCTTTGAGCATTCAAAGTAATTTTATGCCAGATCTTTCATTTTGGGGTCTTGGCTTTCTTGGATGTTCTTGGACACCGTGAGAAGGTGCTGTATATGAGAAAACCAAGAGCCTCCTGGAGTGTTTTAGAAAATGAAAGGCTGGTGACTCCTGTTGGGGTCCTCTAAGCTTCAGAATTGAATACTGGGTATGGCAAGTCAGTCTAGCTTTGTTCTGTGACAAAATACAACTTGGGGATTAATATTTCGCAGGGAGACAACTCCAGCTGCTTCTAATTTCCTTACTAGGAGCCTATCTGTCTAGCTGCCAGGATGTGATACAGTTGTATTACTAGTTGCATTGATTCATATTCTCTTTTTCTAATGATGCATAGAGATCTATTACCCATATGTTGTTTCCAGTGAGTGTATCTGCCTTTCATATGGTCTCTCCTGAGGGATTATTGGGAAATGGATAGGACTCTTGCAAGCAGACTCTACTAATCTGTGAAGAGATCCTGAGGAGGGAGCTGGGAAATTGTTTTCCTTCCCCTATGGTCTTGTGTGATACATGTGCATTTGAGTTCTCTCTAAATGGCTTTTCGCTTCTTTTTTTATTTCTTCATTAAAAGATGTGTCATACATATCTTCTTCCTATTTCTTATGGCTAGTAAGCAGCTGAGCAAGTTCTTCAGTATCATGTCAAGACTAGAAAATAGAGAAGAGTGTGTTGGCTAATTCTCAGTGCAGATAAAAAGAAGGATTGGGAAAAATATCTTGAATATGCTTATCCCATTTACATGAAGGCAGTGGCTGCACCCATAGGCCACTGGGGCCTCAGTTAAACTCTGAGATATGGTAAAGAATCAGCATCTGCTCATTTATCTATTTATTTCGTTTGAGTTCATTTGCTACTGTTTGCTGTTACTTCCACATTAGGGATGTTTGCAATGAATTGTATTCTGAGTTGCACCTTAGTTATTCCACTAAGGACTAAGAAATATACAACACTGTCAACTGGAGCATCTCACTTCAATAATATTATACTGTGCTTTGCTTTCTTACTGAAGGATCTTGACTCTTGATTAGGTTTTTAAAATACTGTACGCTGAGGCCATATTGCCACAGACAAAACATAAATGTGTTCAAGCTCACTTGTTCTATTGTTCAAGAGAACCAACTGTCTGGATCTGCTGGGCCATTTTGCTTGCAGTGGCTAGAGCAGGATGATGTGTGATGGGGTCCAGGTATGGTGTTTATCAGTGAGGCTGCTCACCACTGTCACACAGTCTTCTGGCTTCAATAACCTACTGATTGCTAGATTAGAAAAATGCTTCATTACACTTGAGACTTTTAGTATGGTTGTTTTAACTGGACACATTGGCATGATAGCAAGTAACAGGACTTTCTGTACAGAAATGGAAAGTTAACATACTTTACCTTAGTTTCACTTGGCTAAAGCAGAACCATGACACAGAACTTACCTTTTACAATACTTGGACTTTGAGTATTTATTAATTCTTATGTACATGAAACTTTTGTATGTGAATATGTGCTCCCTTATTCTGAGCAAGTATTTTAAAATGCTTAATTCTTCCCTTATTTCATTTTTCTAGAGTTCTTACCATGATAGAATCAAAGAATAAATTTCACTGGCAGTGTTGCAACTCTGCTTATGGTTATACGTGGCTTCCAGTCAAGTAAGAGATGACATGACACTCACTTGGTGGACTGGTTGATCTGTTTTAAAAGAACTGAATTACTGTCTGAGGCCCGCACAGCATGTCAATAAATGACATTGCTGTCTGCAGATATTTCGGAGGTTTGGTTTACTTGGTCTTAGCTGGTTTTTTTCTGTATTTATTACTTGTACTTAATGAAGGAAGCAGACTACTTAAAGGCACATAGGACTTACCAATTTGGATCACACTGGTAGTTCACTAACTCTAGTTACAATCTCAGCTAAGGGCATCAGAGTAAAGCATAGTAACATACACAGCATAGAGTTGTCTTCATAACTTGTCTCCACAAAAAAAAGCTTCTTAATCTCTTCTGTCTGCTCAGCTTCCCCCCTCTGGTGCTGAGGATGTCCTTTTTAATATTACTTTCAAATTTTCTGTTTATAAGCTGTTATTGTTCCTGGGTTTTTCTCATATAGAATCATTTGTGTCCTGCTTCCCCTGTATGAAGCCATTTCCTAACCATGCAGCTTAGGTCCTGACCATCTGGACAGGCTTCAGGTGGCAGCTGATCCCCAGGGAACTGTGGCAGATACAGGATATCCAAGAAATGTCTGTGAAGGGAAAGGTAAATGCCCTTAGGACAGAACAAAACCCTGCAAGAAACCTAAGAATAAATAGGTTTTGGAATCAATATAGTATAGCAAAGATACTAAATAACTAATTGGGCAGGATGGAAGCTTCTTTGTGAGTTTTATATTCTCAGAATATAATTCTGTCAAATGACAGAATATCTCAGGCTGAGTGGAAATGCCTTTGCTGCCTGTTAATCTGTGGGAAATCCACTGACCTCTGGTGAACTTGCCAGCTCATGTTCACCACTCCTTGTTGCATTACCTGTGAGTCAGGAGTTCACAGCACAGTGTTGGCATTTCACATCACCCACGTGAACTTAACAGGATATAGGTGCTTGATCTTATCCAAACCATTCAACAGCTGAACATGGAGGTCTCGAGCTTCATTTTCTCAATGCATCAGGTCTCTCTTTACACAGATGTCAATAGATGTCAGCAATGTGTTGAAACATGCAGGAAGGCATCTCTGCAAGAGATGAGCCTGGCTGCACTGTAGAGGCTGTGCACTTCAACTAGTCCAGCTAGGAGAAAAAAAAAAGCAATGGAATCAGGTATTTTTGTAGATTCTTGTAAATAAACAGAATTGTATCAGTCAGGCAGTAACCCAGAGCAGTGTTCTTGCTCACATCCCCAACACTCTGGGTGACTCCCCAAAGCTTCCTCGGAAAGCTGCTTATGTCACCTCCTGCTGCACTCGTTCAGCTGTGCTCAAGGTTTCTCAGTGCATGGCTGGAGAGCTGCAAGCCACCCCTCCAGAACTCCATGCTGAGCTGTCACTCAAACAAATATTTCTGACCAAAGCATATCTCTGCAGAGCTTTACCGTTCAAGGTTCAACAGCCTTTGGCCTTCCCCAGTCTGGGAGGGGAGGAGGGATGAATACATACATCTCTGTCAACAAACATCTGTCAAACTAGCTGGTCCCCAAGGGAGCACTGTGTCACTTTAGCTCCTTCAAGTTTTTTAACATTGCTGTGAATTTTGGGTTTTCTGGGTTTTCTTTTAATCCTTTTGGGAGATTAACTAACTACTTGCTTATAAAGGGAAGTGATACTACTGTCCTCCCACTGGTTTTGTGGGAAGTGTAGAAGTTTCTTCTGAATTTATCTGGAAGATTGGACACTTCCAGCTAAAAATACTTTAAGCTAATTGCTTTACAAACATCTGACGTTATTAATTTCAATAAAAACTTTTCAGATTATCAATTGATAAAAAAATGATGAATTTTATCCATTTCTCATCACTGTTATGGAGACACTACTCTGGAAACATGAAAAATATGTGCATTTGTCAGAGTTTGTTTTATTAGAAAGGCTGAGTATAATCTGTTGCAACAGGAGATTTGTGAAGTGGAAACTCATTAGAAACTCAGGAGTATTCATGGAAAGGTTAAATAACCTGGGGTGCACTCTGCATTTCCCTTTCCCCCCTGCTCCCTTCTGACTGGGTGGAAGTGATGGATGTTATTTCCCAGACAGGTGTATCTTGTAGATGAATCCCTTTACAAATATTCTAGAATAGAACTGTGGCTTACAGTGTCTTAAACAACTCTTTTTCATAAATATACAAGAGACTGTTTCCATCTTTGATAAAGGTGTTTTCTAGTGTCTATTACGGTGTTGCTAAAAGCTATTTTCATTTAAATGGCCTTAAATAAGGCAGTTTGTATAATGACCTGAGAGCAAGAAAACCAAAACAATGTGCCTTTAATACATACCCCAGACACATTCATATTATCTAAAGGTATTTCAAGGACCTAGTTAGATTTGGCATCTTTTAATTAAAAGCTTAACATTGATCTGTATTCATGCCACAATTAACTTGGACTGTTCCTAATGAATTCTCTAAATACATTTTTGTGCAAGTTGTTTCTACCCAGTGGCTGGAAGCAGGGGAGTGCTGGGGCACTAGACAAGCAGTTGCAATAATAATGTCTGGGACTAATTGCCTCTTATGGCTTGACTTTGTCAATTGCTTTGTTTTCATCAGCTTCAATGATTTTTTTTTTTTTTAACAGAATCAGAGCCAGAAAATATGTAAGCAATCAAGTAGGTTTGCTTTTGAAAAGCATCATCTATTGGTCATCTTCAGCCTGTGCTGAGGCAATGGTATCTTTGGGCTGCTGTAGAGAGTCCAGTTCCTACCGTAGCTGAATTTTAGGATTTGAGCAAGTTGTTTCTGCCAAAACACTCCATGATATTAATTTTTAGCTACATCAAAGTTTGGGGGCAGGATGTACAACTTCTTCAATGCAGCATTTAACTGTATTACATCTTCTCTGCCAATTTTTATACTTAGCAGCCATGAATCAGACCTTCCTAAGTAATGAGATTAAAAACACAGTGACTTTTTTTCTCTTTGCCCTCTGTTTTATGAGGTGTCAGATGACACACATGACCATTTTTAGCTTTGTAATCACAAATTTACACTATTAAAAAATATGGAAGCTGAGAATCTCACTTGGTTTTATCATTCCAGGACTGGGAGCTTTGAGAAACACTAAATGTCAGGAAATTTAGCTAAAATCATGATAGTTGCCAGGGCTGTGATGGGACAGTAGAGCCCCCCCTTGGTTCTACAGGCAAGCCTGCAGGAAGGCTTACACACCTCTCCCACTGGTATCAAGGAATCAAAGTTTGTCAAGTGCTTGAGGTCTCCTGGCCCAAGAACACAAGAGGACACGAGCCAGAAGTGACAGACAAGTAAATGATGCTAAGGAAACACACTGCGAGCGTGATCCCCTTGGAAAGGTTGTGTGGGATCCCAGCCACTGCTTATTCTTTTCTCTCTATTAGCTAGCTGTCGATGGATGGGGAATTGAGGAGGCTACCAACTTCTCAGCTGTACACAGTCCCTGTCAAAAATTGGTTACTTAGTCCATGTGCAGCTGCACTGTAGAGACAGCTGGTGCCATGAGGACTCTTACTCTAGGTGTAGGAAAGGTCATGGTCTGACCTAACCTTTGTCTGGACAGAAGTGCAGTGTTTATCTGCCCTTCATGAAAACAGAAGAAAGTAGTATCTGAATGTCCTCTCTGGTAGCCAGCATAGGGATTTACTTGTTCTTCATGGAGAAATGTGCAATCTTAGGAAAACTGTGTTTACAAGACAGAACTCCTGATGGAATTCAGAGAGTTCTCACCAGCTTGTTGAAGTGACTGCAGTCTGAGTTACGGGGGCACAAGAATAAAACCTAAAATTAGCAACAGTGGTTTGTAGTTGCACATTCTGACCCACTCAAGATTTCATAGCTGCCTACAGTAAGGAATTAAAACCAAAGGGATGCTGTTAATATTATATCATTCTTATGCAATGGCCAAATAGGAGAATGATTGATTGATTAGAGAAAATGTCAAGAGCGAAATTACTCTTGCATTCCACAGAAATAAACAAGAAGGTTGTTGTCTTTTTAATTTCTGTGTTTGCATCACATTTGGAATTGATATTTCCTAACATGATTTAAATAGGCTGTGAATATTCTTATCTGATTTTAAAAACCTGATTATTTTATCCCAAGAAAGATCTGTGCATCGTTTGAATGACACACGTTTCAGGAGCTGAAAAGAGCACAGAGCCTGTGTTCTGCTGAGAAGTCATTAGAGGAAGGATGAGGAATGGCATATATTAGAAATTCATGCAATCTCTCTACTCTAGCATTATAATTATATGCAAGAACTGTGTTACAGCCTTTGATGCTGAACTTCAGTCTAGATCCAGTTCTTGAGGACCCTGACAGTTTTACCTTATGAGTTGCTTAGCCTGACACATTGCTGAGCCTCTTCTCTGTAGTCTAATGCTGTGCAGGGTGCTCCTACCCTGGGGGAAATGTGAAGGCAGTTGCCTAAAGAGCATGTGTGTGATAAAACCATTTCCTTTATTGGTATTACAGTCTCACTTCCTTTATTTACATGCATATGAGTGGAAATTGTCAGCATTGTGTGCAGAACTCAAATATACTCTCTTCAATCAACCAAGCTAAGACTTAGTGACATGTACTGAAAAACACAGCCCCAACAACCAGGTATCTGTCAGTTTAGGCATTTTGCTTATGATGTGCTCTTTGGTCTATCAGGCATGTGGAGTCTACAAGCTGTGTTCTGGAATTAGGAGAAGTTGAGAAATGAGCATTTAGAGCCAGATGTGTTGACTATTCAGAAAGTTTGATTTCCCCACCCCTGATGACACTTTTGCTACATACCAGCTCTCTCACACACAAGGTATGTGCTGTTCCTACGACTCTGTGTCGACACTCTGTGTGCCAACAACCAGCTACTGTGGGGCACTTGTGGAAGTGGGTTGGCTAAAGGGAAGGATGTCAAGGAGATAAGGCACAAACTGCACTTGACATGCAAAAAAGGGTTTGAAAGGAAGACACTGATCATTGTTTTCTCCTGCTTCTGTTCTGTCAGATGTGCCTGCTCAGATGTTACCTTTTTTTTGGTAGTTTTTTTTCTTTTTTCAAAGCTACTAGATGGGTAGAGTGATGAAAGCTTTAATATTACCAAGAACCTGAGGAGATCTGGACCTCTGCTGAGATTTGAAGGAGGTATCATATTTCGTATATGCCTGGAAGATATTTTTGTGGTGAATTGTCTGTTCTTCATATTGGAACCAGTAGGAATCCTTGGAGAAGACAATTAAATTTCAGAAGATTAAAAAAAGTAAAAGGGAAAAGGGGAGAACTGGTCAAAATAATGTGAGATATATCAGTCTGAAGGAAGCCGGCTTTTTCTCAAAAAAATTGATATCTTCAGGTAAAACAAGGAATCCCATACCAAACCTGTTACAGGTAACTATTTATTTTTGATGTTTTATCTGACATGGATTGTTTTGAAAGGGTCTGGCAAAGTTGTCTCTGTATTCTCTACATTTTGCTCAAAAATAGGTATAGCCAATGACAGTCGTGTAACAATTTGTTTGTCTCCCTTGAAAAATGGGAAAATAGGTATTTATCCCTGTGGATTTGATTTGTTCATGTTGAGTGCAAGCCAACCCTCCTTGAGGCTGCTTATTTTGCTAGAAGGGCGAATACTCATGTATGGCTTTCTTCAGATGAAGATACTGGGAAAAACTGGGATACTATGTTCAGCTGAAGGATGCTGTTCCTCTCCATATCCATGCCTAATATAAAGATTCAGGCAACTGGTAACCTGGTGACAACAGACATTTCAGCAGTGGAGATTCCAGTTATGACTAGAATAATTCATGCCTAAGTGTGCCATGGTGATCTACATCAGAGAGGTGCTTTGTGTATGTGTCAGAATTTTGTTAACTGGTGACACTGGGCCACTCTGGTGGTAAACCTTCCTCTTGTACCAGCAACCCCCAGCATATGGCACAAAAGTAGCTGGAGATGGCCAGTGGGTTTGTGGGTTTGAGATCCCTGAGGACACAATTGAAAAGAGGCCAAAGGCAAGTTTAGCTCCTGTGGAACCCCTTGTAGCAGCCATTTGGCTGCTTCTGAAGGATGGATCAGATAGGACTGGTAGAGGTAATCTTTCAGCTCCCCACACATCTCCATCTATATTTGCCTTTTTGTGTGTGTGTGTGTGTGTGTGTGTGTGTGTGTGTGTGTGTGTGCAATTCAGGTAAAGGAAATCCCTTTGTTTATGTAAGAGTTTTGACATCAGAGTGAGGAGCCTTATAAATGCTCTGTTTGCAAAGGACTGCTTTGTAGACTCCAGCCTTCTACAGATCAGCTAAAATCTATTAGTCTATTTTGCCTACTTATTTCTGCCTTTCCTCATGCCTGGAAGGGAGTTTTTACTAGAGAAGAACCCAAGTCACAGACTCAAAGACTTGCAGCGGAATTTTGTCATTGACTCATAACATGCCTATTGATAGTCCATCTGCAAATAAGATAATTGTCTGTAATTTGGGGTGTCTCATCTAAAGACCTCAATTTCCAGTGCTAAAAAATGAGCCTAATGCAGATAGCACAAGGATATTGAGTAGAAATACTCACTGTAGCTAACTATTGAAGAGCTGTTTGCAGGTGTAGTGTGCTTTTTAATGGCTAATTAGCATTATTTAACAATACTTCCAGCCTAAAAAATTCCACTGTCCCAAATGAAACCAAATCAAGCTTTTATTCTAACCTTTACATAGAGAATAATTTTCCAGTTATGACTGTGGAACTTGCTGTGTGCTTTCACATGACCCACTTATTAACTCTTGACAGTGAATTGAGTTCAGTCTCATCTGTCTCAGTAGCTCAGATGTTCCTAGACTTTATCCTGAAAACCATTGCACACAGTTAATGTAGTAAATCCCCACTTTACCAGAGTAATTGTTCCATATCAAGCAGTTGAGGTCTGAGAGCCCTACTCAGTAAGCAGGGGTGGAAGTATAAACAGTGTATGCCATACTCAGCAGGAGGCTTTCTCTGCTGGTGGAAAAGGGACTTGATTGATTGGCTGCCTGCTCAGGCAGTGGGTCACAGGTGTCACAGACATGTGGAGAGCCTTTCTCCAAAGAAAGTACCTTCTTTGTCAGTTCAGATATACCCCAAAATGGCATGTGCTTCATCTCTGCATATGTCAAGACAAAGTGAACTAGGATAACACAGGATCTTCCTTATTCTTGGTTTTACTGGCTGGAGATAAGTTCCTTATTCATTTACTCAGAATGAGTGACAGAACAGTGTGGAAAGTAGGACAAAAATGCTGATCATTATCTGTAATTATCCTGTGTTGTTTATCACTGTGTTTTGTAGAAATTATTTCCTTTGTGAGACAATTTCATGCCTTGCTAATTCCTAATGTATCTTATTGCACTTTCAAATGTACAATTTTAGGGGATATTTCTACAAAATCCTTCTCATTTCCCAAATTTTATAATATTCAATATACTCCACTGTGAATGTCATTAGGCTTTTGAATCTATCAATCTACTTGGCTGCCTTTTAAATTTAATTTTCTAGAAATACTCTGTTACCTATAGCAACATGTGATTGATGATACTTCTGCAGCCTGGCAGAATCCAGTTACTTGGTTTAGCAAAACTTCACTTTTTGAGGGGGTCACACTGGAAGCACCTAATATCAGAAGGGGTTTAGGGTATTTTCCCATTTCCTTCTCCTTGCACGTACTTAAATGTTTCAGCATTCATAAACAAAATTCCTACTCCAACTTTCCCAGCCCAAAGTTGGCATAGAGCACATTATCATTATTCCTTTCATACTCCTGTCAGGTTATTTTTACTCAGTTCAGCCTGAGTGTCTATTGTCTGATGTTTCTGCCATGTGATGTGTGCTTTGGAATAAACAAGATTTGCTCATATTTCTCCAGGATAAATTACCTGTAAAAAAAACAATCATTGCTTGAAAAAGCTGATTTCACTTAGTCTAAACCACACCAGTTAGCGTGTCTCATTTCAGAGTGGGAGATGTGTCTGAGCCCCTTGCTCTGCTCACATGTCAAAGGCTGTTCCTAGTGAGTGCCTCTGGAAAAGTGTATCTGTTTGCTCAGATCTGATACTAGTCAAACTTCTTAGTAGTTCTGAATGATGATGACTGGAAAGCTAGAACCCCACGACTCTAAATGTCGTTGTATCACGGGCAGTGCTGCTAGATGTACACATAAATACAAAAATAGCATTTCTTTGTTCATGGATGAAAACATACCTGTAAATCCTCTCACACCTTCCTGCCTACCTTGCCCACCTTGAACTTCTAAGTAGGAGGAATCAGGAGAGGACACTGCTGGATTTTCAGTAAATCTTGGTCATGCACATATGCAATTATATGTCATGCCAGACAATAGCTGTATTATGTCACCCTGATTAAAAAATGGACTGCTGTATCAATAAGCTACTGCCTGTCATGATGTCAGTTTGCACAATGCCATTGCTTTGGCAGACTTTTAAGCTGAAGAATTATAACCTCTTTCCTCTCGATCACTTTATTAAATCCAGGTTGATCTTTCATCCAAAATGTCAAGGAATCTACCAGTAGCTTAGCAATTAATGAGAATAATGACCTGCTGTAAAACAAACAGCAGTGAATTAAAAGTACAGGTCATGTCTGCATTTGCCAACAAGATACAGTTAGCTTTTTTTCACCTGTTCTTAATACTCTTCTTTAAAAAAAGACACTAAAGAGAGTCTGTTAATGGCATTTGAACTCAGGTTCCTATTTCAGTTCTCAAAAATTTTGGCTCATAAATAAGGACAGCTTATGTTAAGTCTGCTGTAACAATTCTTGCCCTAAGCTTTTTACCGTGTTCTTCGAAGATTTCTGCCCCTGCTGCTAGGATTGCTTCACTAATCATAGACCAGTTGTAGATCTGCTTAAATCATAGCTGGAAAGCCCAAATCATTGCTAGGAAAGGCCAGAACTGATGCCAATTTACACATTAATATTCCACAGTGATACAGCATCATCTTCACTAGAAGCTGATCCAGTCCTGTGAGGAGGGAGACAGGCATTTAAATGGGTAGATTGTCAAAACAGAAAATTATTTTAAGCTTTCTTAAGCTCATCTATATCTACTAATGAGTCAGAGCTTTAATGCCCAATGAATTAAGCAGATAATCTGAGAGAGTTTTATACTTAAGCAGTTAAGGGCTAGATTCTTAAAAATACTCAAGTTATTTTGATGGTAGGACTGAAGCCCCTGAATAGGCTTTGCAGTGTTGTCCCCAAAAAGAACTCAGACTTTGCAGTGTTGTACCCAAAACACTGTACTTCCATTAAAAAATTGATACAACTCAGACACTATCTGTAAAAAATGTTCAGTAAAAAAATGTGCATACTCCAAGTGAATGTACTGTTTCCACTTCACATTTATAATCAAAATGATTTTAAAGGTTAAACACTTTACATTTTTGGACAAACATGGAAGTGAAACTTTTAGCAAAATTTTATAGCACTTCTGCTTTCCTTTCATGTTGACACAGGCCACCGGTCAGATTTTATCTGCATAAAAGAAAAATCCCTATTACAGTACCAGGGAAAATGGGTGAAAGTGCAACTCAGAGGCAAAACTCTTGCTTAATTTAGTGAAATCAGACTTTTTCTAGTGTGTTTAAGAATATATTAGTTCTTTGCAAAAAAAAAAATCATTGTTCTTTCCCATAGGATAAAATGCCAGAGTCTCCCACGTGTGTGAGGAAAGAGAGTCACTGTACTTGCATAAGCCTCTAAACACCACTGGAGATTTACTACTTGAACAATGTGGGTTTATTAACTTGGATTATTCAGCATCTGAAGATACCTTGCTTGTTTTTCTTATGCGTATTCATATCAAAGCCAAAACTAATATATGTCCTATGGGGGAGAACTTTGGAGTTCCTTAGATATAAGCTGCAGTTTTTTGCTTGGTCTCCAAGAGGGCACTTTAAGAGGCCTTTTTCACTTGTTTTCGAAGTGCTGGGCCTTTCCTGTGCTATCGTCTCAGGCCCTCCAGTTGGTGGCACTGTCAGCATAACCCTCGGCTCCCAGCTGTTCTCCCCATCCCTCACTCGTGTTGCATAGCCCCTCTCTTGTGGTATAGAGGACAGAAGCCATGACTCTTTTAACACACAGTTTCTTGGTCAGTGCCTTCACACCAGTTCAGAAAGTTCACAGAATGGTTTGGGTTGGAAGAGATCTTAAAAATCATCTGGTCCCTTCCAATCCTCCTGCCATGGGCGGGGACATCTATTAGACCAGAGCCTCATCCAGCCTGGTCTCTTCCAGGGATGGGGAGTCCACAACTTCTCTGGGCAACCTCTTAGTGTCTCACCACCCTCATAGTAAAGAATTTCTTCCTAGTATCTTATCTAAACCTGCTCTCTTTAAGCCTGAAAAGGAATTAGGAAGATGTTATTTTCTAGGGATGAAATGGTCAATAGCTGGTTTGGCTGTAATGCTGGCCCGCTTTAGCTGGTCTGCTATCCCAATTGTGAGATTTACAGTGGTTTGTGAGCATCTTCTGATTTCAGATGGGTGCTTTTCATGTTGCTTGTATCTGTTAAAGTGCTGTATGTTTTGTGCTCTGAGACATTTCCTGAGTACTCAGTAGAAATATCTGATTAATTAG
The DNA here is from genome assembly GCF_041296385.1 of Aphelocoma coerulescens. Lineage (NCBI taxonomy): Eukaryota > Metazoa > Chordata > Aves > Passeriformes > Corvidae > Aphelocoma > Aphelocoma coerulescens. The sequence goes on along the minus strand of NC_091014.1, from coordinate 46,303,897 downwards.
ATATCATTAAGTTAAATATAGTTAAATACAGAAACACAGGTAATTGCTTCAAGGATGATGCTTGCATAAATAAGTTTTTCCTGTTGTTTTTCTTTCTCCCTAGTTCAACTGTTGAAATACAACCTGTTCTTTGTTTTGCCATGGAAAGACCCCATGCAACAAGGAGACACAGCTAGAACTCAATTGTGCACAAATGTTGTCAAATGAAAGTGTGAGAAAATGAGGAAAAGAAAATAGTTTTTTCACTACCTTTTTGAAATCTAGTAGAGGGTCCTGAGCCTGGTAAAGTTCAAACTTGGCCATTTACCACAGAAATAGAACACTGAAAAAAAGGTACTTCTAGCAAGAAATTTCTGTAATTTCTCTTTGTATAATGTGAACCTGCTTCTCCTGAATAGATAGGATTTTGGAAATGTCCAGGGTAGTAATTTATGCCTGGTTTGTACCTTATTCCCTGGAGTTTTACATCCAGTTGGGTTTATCTGGTGTGTTGATTTAAGTGGTGTCTGTGTTTCATTTATCAACTCATAATTTTTATTGCACATAAGCATGACGAAAGGCATGCCAAAAGAAATATCCACATTTGTATTGAAATGATCCATTAATATGAAAGACCAAGAGATATCAACATCATTTGTATTCATGCACATGCTAAATAATTGTGTTTTCAGAGTGGGTATATTATGGCTTCCTGATTCTGAAATAATTACAAGCCTCAGCTATAGCTGAATTATTAGTTGCAGTGATTTAGCTCTGCCAGAAATGTTGTGAATATATAGACTGTTAACGTGGTGTTGGGCAGCAGTGAAGATAAATCTGTGGCTGTGCTATTATTCACCTTTCCAGACAACACTCATCTTTTTGTCAGTACTTGCACCCATTCACCTTGGTAAAACTGGGAAGCACTATTAAAATCAGATCCTTGTTTTTAGTATTTTTTTTTTAAATTGAGGCCATTACATTATTTGGTTTTCTGAGATCTTGTGTGCCACACCCATGCTCATACACTGTGTTGTCCTAATGCTTTCAGCGCTACTCAGTAGTGTGCATGGTAGAACTAAAATGTGCCAAAAGCAGTTTATTTCATTATTCTGACTATTTTGCTAATAATTTGGTTAGCACTTAGAGCTTTTTTTTTTTTTTTTTTTTCTTGGTCTTGAAATTGTAGTGCAAGTAACTAAGATAGGAATTCAAATAAGCTTAAGTACTATATTTGGAAACATTTGTGATTGACTCATTCATAGGTGATGGTCAGTCTGAGCAACAAGTATTGTAGTTACCAATAAAAACTATGATAAAATTACCATTTGTTTTTTAAAGAAAAGAGTACATTTCAAAATGAAGAGAAAAACCACCTAAGTTTAGAGAGGTTGCTCGGAAGTCACTTCGCACTGTAACTTTCAAAAACTGAAGGTGAGTGCTCCCTGTCTGATGCAAGGCGCAGCAAAGAAAGACAACCACATCCTCTCACTTTGTGTTCTCAGCTGCAGTATGCACTCACCAAACCCATTAACTTGCCATTCAGCAAAGGCCTGAGCTAGCTTTGGATACAGGGTTTTTGCTGCCCCAGACAAACCTGAACACTGGCATGCTTCACTGCCTGGGCTCTACCAATGAACATGTCCTCTACAGTTTTTTACTTTCTGCAGAAAATATCTAAGATAGTGCCTGATCATATAGGGCAAGTCTTTTTTTTCCCTAAGCAGAATTTATATTTTTAGCCTTTCTACCACTGAATTTATTAACATTTTTTCTGCATTCAAGTGAGTAGATGTTCAGCTGTAGCTTTTACCCAGAGAACTGATGTTAATCTTCAGTGAATTACATGGTAGTGATTGAATTTATCAGTGTAATGCCAGGACAGCATGTTTCATAGCTTTTTTTTCCTTTTCACTTTTCTGTAATGAAGGATAAGAGGAGTATCTGTAGGTGGCAATAGTACTGAAGCTGTAACCATTTGCCATTTGGGGGTTTTAATGGGTAGGTTACCATCAAGTTAATTTTCAAGTTAGTGTTCTGCAGTTCTGATTCAATAAACTGCTTTACTGATGCTGAAGGCTGGGGCAGTGTGGTCTCTAATGTCTGACTGCAAATCTGAGTGCCATATTCTCCACACCACCAGCACTAACTTAGGCAAAGTCATGAATGGCTTTCAAAATTTCAGTGTTTGTCTATGTAACTATTTATTTATTTATTTTCAACCAGGGAATGGTTGAAAATAAATAAATGACATGGATTTCTAATGACAGCATTGAGACAGGTGGGCCATTTGTATCATTAACCTGATGTTAATGTGCAGTACAAGAAGATGTAAGTCACAAATTGCAGACTTTTTCAATGAATTGGAAAGATAAAAGGTAGTGTGTACCCAAAATAAAGAATACCAACCATATGAAGTCTGAGTTCTAGCCTGCACATAGTTTTTTGAGGTGAACTGATGTTGCTAATGGGTAACACCAATATCTGGAGAGTATAATGGTGTCTGTGCAACTTTGAGGGCAGGAGAGGCAGAAGGGGTGCTGTGAGCATGAGCAGCAGCATGAGGCACCCTGTTGGGGTTAGCTGTTTGTGGGCTCATGTGCTGTAGGTTTCAGGTATGCTTAGGACAGACCTCAGGCATCTTATACGTGGGCTGCTGAAACATGTAATTGCTGGAAAATACTCCTGGAGGTGCAGTGGATGGCTAACGGATTTGGAGCAGCATGCCAGGTGTTTATGTGGCATTCAGTGGGTTGCACAACGCCTTTTGCAATGCTCTTCTTGAGTAGGAGCGTAGCTGAAGTGTCAGAAGTAGCACTTCATTTGGTCATTGCACTATGATGCACTGGATTTCCCACTGCAGTGGATAAAGACCAGCTAGGATTACAGAAACATTGCAAACAACTGCATAAAGTAATAAACAGTTCTTAAATTGCAGTCTATAACAATTTTTCTTCTGCATCATTATTGCTTGGGTTATTGGCACACTGAAAATTAAGTAAGATCTTTCTTTGACACAAGTAGTTTGCCTTAGATGAGGCACTGCTAACTGAATAGAAAAGCCTAAGTTCTATTTATGGTCTATTATCTGTGGTGGCATTTTTATTAAATTCCACAAAATGGGGAAATGATAAATCCATTCAAAATTCTAGTTGCCACTAGATTAACTCCTTGTCCAGAATATTATTCTCTGGGGGAGTCTAATTTATGTATTCCAACTACTTTGCTGACTAGCAGTAGTTCAAAATAAAGAACATTTTGGCAGAAATTTAATCATTACAGTTGGTTGTGAATACCCATTGCTCAGAGAAAATTGTCCCTGTAATTGTGCTACCATTTTAACTGGCATTTTAATTAAGGGTCTTCTGCTTATCAGTGTAAATCCAGGGACCATTTGTTGTGCACCTGAATCAACTGACTAAAATGTTGGAAAAATAAACTCTGTGTAAAATGTAAGAGTTATTTGAAATAAAGAAATAGTTTCAAGTGCCAAACTAACGTGAAATCACAGCAAGAGAGTCAGCCTCTTGTGACTCTGGGAGCAGCAGGTGAGGTGGGGACTCTGTGACCCACTTTGCTGCACTCATTTATTGGTATTAGTCATCCCCATAGCCAAACCCCAAAGTTTCACATCTGTTGGTATCGTTACCCAGGTGCCGTAAAATAAAGTCCATTTCAAGCACATCTGTGATTTCTCATGCTGTGATTCACTATACCTGAGTAGACTTGTTCTGTAAGATTAGCATGTTGTTGTCCTCAACATATTTCATCCCTCTTTTTTCAATTATTTTTGCTCTGCATCCTCAAATAGTCCAGGCTTTTAAGAAAACTTTCATGGTAGTGGAATTTGGTAGTCAGGTAAGGAAAAGTCTAGCAAACACTTAAGTTTGTAGGTCTTCTGTTTCATTATTGGGCCTAAATTATTTGAGCTACCTTGTACCATGTAGGCCTTCTTTCTTGGCAGACCTAAGAGTTCAGCCTTGTGAAGGAACCACATTACAGCCTCCATAGACTTAAGAAAAATGAGAAACTAACACACATAAGAGGAATTTTATAACAGTCATGGTGGGTGGAAATGAGGTTAAAAACCTGACTGTGAACTAAAGATCAGACACCAGTTTCTGTTGTCAGGGCTGGGAACTCAGTTACAGAACTATGACCTCAGCTGTCCTCAATTACCTTGTTGTATAACTCATAAAAAAGGGAGAGTCTTAAAAACACTGTCTTTGCTGTCATTGTATAAATGCTGGGCAAGAAATTACTGGGTTATTTAGAAGTTGAGGCTGACTTCTCTGGGTGTATGTGCATGCTTCAGATCCGTGCCATTGTGTTTGTGCGGTTTTTTAATATGATGACTTAAAAAGATCATGAGACAATTTAAAATCTTGACTGAATTACACAGATCACTCAACTGCGGAGGAACCTGGATGCCCCCCAACCTATGCGAATTGTGCTGCACAATATAGATAAATGGTTTACAGGCCAACAGTAATGTTCTCAAAACTCAGTGCACCTTCTCAGTTTTACAACATGGGCTGATCATACACATGAGCTACAGGGTTCATAGGGGACATCAAAACATCTTTCAGCAAGTTGCAGACTTCTGTGTTTGCTGTGCTGCCACATTCTGACTCGTTGTCATGCAGCTCTCAGAGAGATGGTCCTTTCTGGGCCCTGGTGGGCACAGAGCCCAGAACAAGCACACTACTAGGAGGTGTTGCCTCCAGCTTCCTCCATGACAAGCATCTGTCTTTTGCCGCGCTCCAGGTTCTCTAAAGGAAGGATCAGGAGCTTATGTTACAACTGTTGGGAGGGATGGCACAGTCCCCTGGCAGAGCTAACCAGGCTCTGACACGGCCACTCGGTTACAGCTCCGCATGTGACAGCTCCTCCAGGTGCGCTGCCGTCCGGCGGACGGAGCCCGCAGCCCCCCTTGTGCCGGTGCGGGCCCTGCGCAGCCCGCTGTCATCCCGCTGTCATCCCGCTGTCAGCCCGCTGTCATCCCGCTGTCATCCCGCTGTCAGCCCGCAGAGCCTGCGGCCTCTGCAGGGCAGCCAAAAGTCACGCTCGGGTCTGCTGCACGTCCCACGCCGCGTGGGCCAGGGGCTGCTGCCATGTTTCGGGGGCTCCTCCCAGCAGTGCCCGTCTCCCCGGGGAGCTCAAAACGGTGACTGTGTACTTAAAAAACAGTGTGCTTTTTGCTCTGAGGAATGCAAGCATAGAGCCACTGCTCAAGTTTTCCTTCTCTCCTGTCTTGCTATTCCCATACTGCTGCTGCCTCCCCTGCGCTATTCCGTGTCCTATCACTTTCTCCTCCCCATACGTCTGGATGATTGTACAAGACATGAGTTAAAATAAGTCTTCTGAGTGAGAAATAGGTTTGCAGCACTGGCTGATAAGGTAAACAAAAACCAATAGAATGGTTTTCTGGTTCAGTTTGACTAATGTCTTTAGCTTTAAAAGGATTTGAGATTTTTGTGAGATTTTAAATGATCTGGCTACACGGACATTTCCAGTTACATAAAAAATGTAAGGCATAATACAGTGTTCATGGATACTCCTGGCTGGCAGTTGGAAAGATTACCGAAGATTTCCTTTCCTGTTGCTATGCATTTTATTTTCATTGTTGGGAAGCATAGATGAAGGCAAAGGTAGCAGCTATTTCAGGAGGCTGCCCATGAAGCAGAAAAGTGTTTTAAGTACCTTCTTCCATTCTTGTTCCCCCGTGTATAAAAGCAGATGCCAAGTACTACATACTCCCCTATTTTGTCTGTCAGGTGCTTACGTAGGATTCAGCTCTGCTTTACTGTAAAGGCTTTCAAGGAAGCCTTAGATGCTGAGCTGAGCTGGTTCCTCTGTCCCCGTCCCTGCGTCCATTTTGTCAAAATGCACCTGGAGAAGGGTCATGAAATTGTATGTGCTCAGGTAGCTTTCTGTGACAGTCCCTGGGGTCCTGTAATGTGAAAATATTTGAAAAACATAGCAACAATAAGGCGCAGCTACCTGTGGTGCACCTCTTTTCCCCCTGAGATGAACTGGTGTAAAGCAGTTCTTGCTGGGCACGTATCCAGGGTAGCTGGCATTAGGAGGTAAGTCTGCAGGCAGATTTAAAGAGAAAAAAACTGCTTAAAAATTTATCCTATCTTACCAGTAGAGGCAACAATATCTCTCAGCAGAGTTTTCACCCATTCCATGAGTGAACAAAACAGGATGTGCACCTGCAGGCCAACTCCTGAGGTAGGTGACATCTGCCACCCCAGCCCCCTCATCCTCTGCTCTTGCTGGCAGAAAGAGAAGATGTGTAACTTCAGAGCAAATGAAACCATGTTAAACTGAAAGTGCTTGCTGTCCCTCACCTGGGACAAAAAAGCACAGGGTTTTTTACCAGCACTGCAGCCAAAATGTGCATTACACACTGGTTTTCATTTTCTAGGCTTCCAGCGACTGATATATATTGAGAAAGAAATTTTCACAAATATAAGCAGATTGTTTACATTGAGTCTTTTCATCTCAGACCAAATTTAAAACACAGCAGCTTTACATTACAGCATGCCAACAGCTGGGGTGGATTATTTCAGGCAAGCTTTTGTGTGTCTTGCAGTATCACCTACACAGCAGATTGCTTAGTTTTGTTCCCATATTTAGAATATCAGTTATAACCTTCTCAATGCCCACATGCTTTTAACTTCCCTTGAAAACTGGCTGCTGCCACAAAATAACCCCATTCTGTTATTCTTATAACATTTAAATGACATAGCATGGCCAAAACCAATCTGGGCTGACAAGAATTTCCATCAGTACACAGCTGAGGCATCAGCCTTCAGCAGAAAAGTCCAGTTAACGACACCTATCTTTCTTGCAATTTATTTCTAATTCAGCAGTCTCAGGCATCCATCCACTGTCTTCCATCTTTTAGAGAAGCTGACAGAAATGAGATTAGTTGTAAATTGTCTGAGGAGTAAAATTCATCCTGTGCTGACAGTGCAAAACCACATGACAATACCCCTCGTGGTGGAATGGAGTCCAACACAATGCTCAAGAGTTTCTGCTCCGGGAACAGTATGATTGCTGATTTGCTTAGCAGTATCACATAGCTGTATTTGTTTAGGTTATACTAAAGCACAACTGCTACAAAGAATTTATATACATAATAAAAAATATCCTTCAGGCTTTATTTGAAAGATCCCTGGATGTATCAAATCTTTCAAGTAAATCACAAAATCCCAGGGTGTAGAAAGATTGAGGCTGAATGTTAATAAAAGGTTGCAGCAGAACGAAGGCCTTTCAAACTCCCTGTTTATCAGTGTTAATACTGGAACCATGTCTGAATGTTAACTCTGGTGGGTTTTTTCTCTGTTGTTTTGTTAGTGCTTCACCCTGATACTCTCCAGATTTCTCTGAAGGAAAGGCAGATTCAAAATGAAGTGAAAAGATCAAGTAGATTATCTGGAAAAGTTAAGTTTTAATAAATGGTGCTTGTTCTATAGCCCCGAGTGATGGATAATTTAATAAAATATCAGTGCACCTTTGAAATAACCTTATGGAAGAGCCGTTGGCCATAAATTAGGTCAATGAGCTCTATGTGTGCATTCCTAAATTCTTGAAAATAGTTTCTGTGTTCTACCCAGATGCCACATGATCTGAGAAGGTCATCAGATTCTTCAATGTATAAGTGTCTGAAGGGAGGGTGTCAAGAGGATGAAGCCAGACTTCTAAGTGGTGCCAAACAATAGGACAAGAGGCAATGGGCAGGAACTGATGCACAGGAAGTCTCACCTGAACGTGAGTTCTTCACTGTGCAGGTGACTGAGCACTGGAACAGGCTGCCTGTAGATGCTTTTGAGTCTCCTTCTATGGAGATATTCAGAAGCCATTTCAACACAATCATGAGTGATGTGCTCTAGGGGACCCTGGTTGAGCAGGGAGGATGGACTGGATGACTTCCAGTGGTCACTTCCAATCTTACCCATTCTGTAATTCAATACTTTCGTAAATACATTGGTGTCTTTGCAAAACTATACAAAATTCAAAGTCCAAAAAATTAGTTCTGAGTATCCCTTGCAGCAGGTATCTCACCTAGGCAGTAAGTTCTGCCATAGCTGCTTCAGAGACTGATGCTGACCAGTATTGACAGCATGATCTACAAGGTCTAACTGAATTGTGAAGTGTTGGGGTAGAAAACCCCATTTGCCAAAGCAGTGGCACTATATGCTGATCAAATCCTAGATGATCAAAATCAGTTTAATTGCTGTTGTTAAATTTGAATCAAAAAGACAACATACATCTAAGAAACTAGAGACATATTTCTGGAATTTCTTGCAGGCAGCAAACTGTCATCATGGATATGAACCTTAGGTAGATTTTCTCCACTTATTCAATTAAATCCTACTAAATGGAATTAGGAAAAGCCAGCTAGAACAAATTATGTATTTCTTCCCTCCTCCTGAGACACTGTTCAAGTGCTCCTGTTAGCTTGCAGCCCAGCTAGTAAGAAGAAAACACAGCATCTGCTCAGTATTAAAACTGCAAGACTTCATATTTCTGATTCAATAACTGATGCTATTGCATCTTCTTTATTTTATATGTGGCTATCTATATATGTATTGGTGTGTTTATGTGCACACATATAATTTATGTATATAAATTCTAGCTTGGTACACACAAGTAAGTGTAACTGAGAGCTCCATATCTAACATTCAAAGGTATCCAAGTGCCACAGAACTTGTAGTGAAAAGAATTTCAAATTTACTAGTGGCTGAAAACAGGGTTTTAAAGCATGCCTATAGCAGGACTGTAGTAAACTAGAGACACTGATGCTGTCACTTCTTTGAATGATTCTGCAGAACATGAAAAGCCCTTGCTCATTCCAATTACCAGATGGGTTTTTTCCTTACTTTAATGCCTGTCCACAATTTATAGAATTAAAACCCACTGGCCATAACAGAAGTGATTTGGAAGGGTCCGTAGTTGTTGAAAACTGGTAATGTTCACAAAAATCTAAAGGTTTATTGCAACTTCATGACATTTAAAAAATCTTTTGCAAGAATTGGTTACTAAAAATCAGCTCAGAAATCTCTCCAATCAACCTGTAACAACCAGAACAAGTCCACTTAATTTTTTCTTTTTTGGGGTAAAAATGTACCAAGACTGATACAAGTTCCTTTCTCAAAGGAACTCTTTGCTTTTTTCCCACTGCCCTCTTTTACTGTCCATTCAACACAGTGCCCAGCTGACAACTGCTCAGCCTTTTGAAAGACTGAAGTCAAGGCTGCATGATGTAGGTGTTGCCCCTGCCCACCGTGCAGTGCCACATGTAAACTGCTCACTCCGCCTATGAAATGCTGTAAGCACCGGGGAGGCATAAATTAATAATGTGTGTTTACACATATGCATGTCTGTAGAATATCTAATGAACAAAGAGAAGGGAGCTCGAGCAGTATATTTTTAACCTCCAAGTTTTCTGTCTACTGTTATTCTTCTTTCTGAGTTTGCAGGGCAATATGAGGATGTTGACCATAGGCATGGTCAACACTTCGTTTGCTGGAAGTGTCATTTATGACTGCGGAGGAATATTGGAAAACTAGGAGAGTGGGAAATGCTCATGTGTACGTGTTTGCCAACGCACATTTGTCTGTGTGCAGGTGTAGAAGTTACAAAATGAAACAAGACTTGCAGGATGTTCTGAGTTGGAAGGGATCCACAAGGATCATCGAGTCCAGCTCTTGAGTGGATGGCCCATATGGGGATCACACCTGCGACCTTGGCATTATTGCCACCATGCTCTGACAACTGAGATAATCTCAGGGTCAAGAGGGCTATGTCAAAAAGTTCTGGGGGAATCAAGTCAAAAAAAGGTTTTTCACGATGCAAACAAGCTGCAGCAAGTTCAGCTCTGTGCCTGCAAAGAGGACATAGAAAGCTATCCACAAATACAAAACACAGCTTGTGGGGGGACGGACCTGATGATTTGGGGTTAGTTAATCTGTTCTGGTTTTAAATTGCTGTATGATTTTGATAGATGGCTGAAGATGTCTTGCTGAGAGTTACTGAAAATTTGTTTGTTTTTATTCTCATATTAAGAAGATGATTCACTTTAAGCTATTTGAATGCTTAGGGACATTGCTTAATTTTTTAATGTTTATTTGCTGCTGTCTCCATTCACTGCAGAGGAATGCAAGAATTCCCTGCTGATTTAGTTGAACTTATCTACTTCTTTTCTCCATCAGTGAAGCTGAGTTGTGTATACATGCACCTGCATTTCATACTACTGGATGCCTTAGAAAAATAAATGCATTGTAGTTTTGGAGACTGACCATATGAAGTCCAGATAACTAAAGGAAATTTCTCAGTAGCAAAATTATTGGTATCAAAGGGGAAAGTTTATAGAGATTTAGTGAAGCATCTCATGGAGATGACTCATTCTTGGAGAAGATGAGCATGTTTCTGCTGGGTCAGCTATTTAGTTATATTGAAAGGTTTTTTCTTTTTCTTGCAAACCAGATAATTGTTTATGTATGATGCTTTATCTCCACAGATGTTCTAATGCCACATTTGCATTTTTGGTCCTTCAGGCAGTTCTGTTAGTTTTCATCTTTCCCTCATCGTAGTTTCAGCAGCTGGTATTATGATATTCAGATATAACTGCTGATCTCAGCTCTACAAGAAGATTCACTCTGAAGCTTCCTGCTAGATTTTTGCTTGGATTAAGCTGTTATTTTTCCAAAGCCTAACTGATTCATGCTGTTACTGAAGTTCTATTAGAAAAAAAATGAGGAAAATAATTAATTTTAAAGATTTAATAGTTCATTTTGGGGTGCCCATGATTTTAAAAATTTTCATAAGTAATAGATGACTTAACATTTGACTCCATGTCTTTTACAAGGCTAACTAACCTTTATATAGGTACACGGTATTTACTTTAAGAGTCTTTGGATAGAAGTGTGCCCTATGTGCTATGACACAATTAAATCTTTGGCAACTAAGAATGTAATTGCATGATCAGCTTTAGTTTTTACTTTTGACTTCTGCTATGTTCTGCCTTCTGCCCTCAGGCATGATTCCCTGCCCAGTTTCCTGAGTCAACACCACAGCTTGAGTAGATGTGCCAGTAGAAGATGAGGGAGCTAATAAAACTCAGACGTATGTATTTTTGCAATGGGATAATTTATTTTGTCTTGACAGAAATAGCTCTCACCTGGATCAGGTTTCAGAGCAGCTCACCACTGTTGCATCTAAATTACAAGCCAGTTTTAAAGGATAAGGTTCTAGACTAAACACAGGCATTAAAAGTACATCTCTCTGCCCTGGTAATACACATGCAGCATTACAGGCTACCAGCCATCAGTTCTACATACTAACTCTGAAGCTGTGTCATCCAAACAGTCAGTGGTTTCGCTGCAGCTTAAGTACATAGCCTGAATACTCCCCTGCCTAAGTTACTGCCTGTGGGCAGCTTGCATGGGTCGCTTCCACGCTGATATCACCAACCAGCCATTTCTTTTTATGGCCCTGAAGCCTCAGATACCTCCCCATGCCCATAAATTCAAGGACACTGATGTCAGCTAGTGGCTGTGCTGGGGAGGCCCCACCTGTAGCTGGGATCATCCTTCATCTAGGAAAGGGGCGTGTGTGGAGAGTGCTCTTTTGCAGCTGCTGGTGCTGGCTGTGCAGTCAGCAGGGTTGCAGGTGTGTGACCAGCACGGCTTTGCTCACCAGCTTAGGCAGAACCTTAGCCTTTCAGCTCAAGTAAATCCTCACACCATGCCCAGAGGTTCAGTGTAACAAAACAGAACTGCTGAAAAATGGTAGGTTATTTTTGTGAAGACTTGTGGCAGGAATGAAAAATAATTTTTAGTAACATTTTCCTGTTAAGTTTTCAAACTGGGTTTGGAAATGACTTCTGATATATCTCAAAGGACAGAAAATGTGAGAAAATACATCATTTAGGGAAAAGACAACCTTTCATTGTAAGAAATGCCAAATTTTGGTGGGTGTAAATGAAGAATATACTCTTGTTGTTTTGTAGTTGTATCAGACCTGTGTGTTTGAAATGCTGAAAATCACTGGAATTAGTGAGGGTCAGAGTTGCAAAGTAGGACCTGTCAGGTCCCATGTGTTTGTGATACCACTTCTTTCTGAAGGGTTTGTTTTAATTTATGCAATGAGAGTTCTTCTTGGCTGTGTTACTTTGTTGTAACTTTTGTGTGCCTGTGCCCTAGAACTCTTAATTACTTTTGATTTATACCTTGTTGTTTTTATGGTCTTTCTACTGCTATTAGTTTATATATTGCACCAATACTTTCTACTGAGACTCCTAATTTACAAGTGTTTCAAAACCTACATGAAATAATCTGTATTAGCAGAATGAACAAGCTGGAACATTAAATTTCTCCCCTTATAATACTTTAAATTGTTGGTAAGGCTGTGTACATGTGTGAAATAAATAAATTTGAGGGAACACTGTAAAAGAACACTTGTAGGCCTATAATTATAACAACTTTTTCTTCTCTTTTGATACATAAGCATTTGTCTGTGAGATTCTTGTTCTGGGCTTGAAAATTCTGGTATCTGTAAAATTGTTAGCCTGAGGTGGTTACAAAGCAGAAGTGGGGACCTACTTGTAGCCAAGCAGAGGCAACTATGTTGCAGCCCTCCATATCAGACCAACCCAAACCCCACTGCCAAAACTGGTTTTGATTTTTTTTTTTTAAGGCAAGAAGAGGGGCAGCTTCATTTTTCAGTGACACTTGAGGCCAGCTAGTGATGAGTACATTGGTGGGCACTGAAAGGGAGGAGGGTTTCAGTTTATTCTAGCCCCAGAGCAGCCTGTCTGCTGGAGAGTGTCTTCACCTGTCCTGTCAGGTGTCTGTGGACACTGAGGTTCTCTTTGCTTTTGTTGCCTTAGGATTGCTTTATGTATAAATGCTTCATTTACATAGCTCTATTGGTAAAGAAAATAAATCCTACCCTTCATACATATAATTCTAGTAAGAAAAGATTGGTTACAGTTATGCTGGGGAAAAAGGCATTAATTTTGTTCCAGAAAATTGTATTGCTGTATAGCAGAATAGGAATTTTTATTGGGAAATGTTGTGTCTTTGCTGTTCTGTTTTCTAGTGATCCCATGCTGTAACATTTTCCAGTAATGGAAGTTCAGGGGGGAACTCCCCCTAAAATACTAGGACTCTACGGTGTTGATACAGTTTCCAAAAATACTGCAAAATAAGCTGCTTCTTATATATTCCTGCTAAACTCAGGTCCCAAGGATAAGAAAATGGTACTATGTGATATCTCATATAATTCACTGGTTCTATAGGAATGAAGCAGAAGACTTCAATCTGTCAAAAAGTGTCCCCCAAATTTTGTAATGAATAATACCTTATTAAAACATGATTTTAAAAGCCCCAAAGAATGATTATGATTATTTTTTAAAGAGCACATTTATTTATTTTTTCTGCTTAAATCTCTTATAGACTATTCTGAAGCATCTAATAGCACCCAGATAGTTAAAAATAACAATCGTGTCAAATAGTTTCATGTCTAAATTCACTAAATCTAAATTCCAATCTAAAACATGATTCCTATATTCAAAATTGCTTAGTCAAGTGCAGGAATATATGCATATCAGTGTTGCAGTTTTAATATTGTTAAGAATAAATATTAACATGCAGGAAGTTATGGAGCTCTGCTTCTGTCTTTGGAACAGTAGTAGTGAGTGAATCTGCTGCGGAATATGCAGAAATATGTTATAAAGACCTTGCATATTGAAGCTATTGGCAAAACTTTTTGATCAAGAGACCTGTATTTTTGCCATTAAAACGCATTCTAATATGAAAGTAAAACAAATGTAGTATCTGTTAGGAAAAAAAAAAAAAAAAGCAGCAAATACTTTGTTCATTGAAAACTACCCTGTAAAATAATATAGTAATAGCCCAGAAGCGGCTTCTTGACGTGTTACTATATTTAGATGAGTAAAGGGAGTATGTTGCTGGATACTTATAAAATAATGGTTGATACCCCTGTACTTAGCATAATAGAAATATCTGTGCTATGCTCTGGTGTTTTTTGTTTGCAATTTCTTGCCTTTAAAATATTTGTTGTTAAAATCAGGCACTTGGAAAATTTATGCCGGTTAAACATCATGGCATTTGAGCTTTTCTGCTTAGTTGATGTTCATCTTTGAAGTCTTTGTCACCCAAAGCAGAACTGAATGTTTAAGTCTGGCAGATTGACAAGTAAACTGGAAGGAGCTTTCAGTTTGTACTATGCTCATTTTAAAAATGCTCTTAACCATATTTATCTAATGGCTTTTATTATGCCCAATTAACCCAGCAGGTAAGTGACCTAATACACTCCTCTGTTTTTACCTGGTTCTCCTGGTTTTAAAGGAAATCTTTCATATAACATTAAATTAGATTTAACAGAACCGCAGTTAATGAGTGGTAGGCGATCAACTTTTACATTTGTGAGGGAATTTGAGCTTCATGTCCCCGTAAGTTGCTTCTCTGTAGACAGAGAGTCACTGTAGTAAAACTCAAAGGGCTACGTTGTAACAACTCTCACCAGGAAGAGGTATAGGCTTACTTGTATAATCATTAATTTTTCTGTCCTCTCATAACCCATCTGTGTTTTTTGGTTGACTGTCAAACAAGTCCTAATCCTGCCTTTGATGTTGTCTCTTCATATGGAAATAATTGTTGTCACACATTTAGCATGACATAACTTATACAGAGCCACCACCATGCAATGTACTTCATAGATTAAAAAAAAATTGACAGGTTTCTATCCAGCACCATTTGCTATCTCATTTGCAGCTCTCAGCCACAAACTGAGCTGGGATGCTGTGCAGCTATGGCTATAGAGCAGTAGGGTGAAAGCTGTAGTGTATTAACTTACAGAGCCTTTAGGAGCTCAAATGTCAGCTGCCCAGCTACATGCCACCTTAGGTGGACTGCAGGCACTGTTGCTTGCAGAGTGGGTTAGGGTGGCACATTCCAAGAGCAATTCTTGTGCTCATGGGCTATGTCTAGTGTGCTTGTTTTACTTTGAGATAAAATGTCATACTGATGTAACCACCAGAATATGAAGTAATAGGAGATTCAGGCTGGTTGTCTTCTGGCAACAGACTGAATGATTTGGATGCAAGTTCATATTTGTGTTTTGGAAGGGGGTAAACCTTTATGTGCCAGCAGGCTGCAGCTGGCACTGTATGCCTTGTGACAATGTCAAAGTGGCTGATTTAGGACAAAGAGGCTGCACACATTCATTCTCAGAAGGCCACAAATCACGTATTATGAGGTAGAAGAAAATTTGTAAGCTGATGAGCAGCAACCATTCACATTGCTAGAGGGAGAATTCTGTACTTGCGTCTGCAACATGGACTATCTTTAATGTAAATAGCTGAGCTCCAGGTGGGTTCTTGGGTTTACAGAACATTTGGCATTTCAGTCTGCTACAAAGGTGGCTCTTGTTCACAGCATTTTAAATGCAAAACACTGCTACCATCCTGTAGGTACTGTTTGCACTATCGCTGTCACTCAGCAGCAGCACTGAGGAATTATGTAGCTGAATTTTCTTAGGCTGTATGAGAATGAGGAAAGGGCTTGAAACTGCCTCTCATCACACAGCAAGGGATACACAATACTATGCAGGGGAAAGGAAGAAAGAGAATTTCCATTACCCTGAACTGGAGTGCATCTCACTAATACACAAAGCTCTTGGTTTTGTGGTTTTTTAGTGTGTACTAAATGCATAATCACAGTGTCCAGAGCTATTATATTGTGAAAGCACATAATACATTTCTTAATCAGGAGAGGACAGGGGAGGAGAGAGTTGGATTTAAAATTTTAGTTTGATATCTGAATGTTTATCAACGTCTTCTGAATGCACGTCACAGCTTGGCAATACAATCTGCAAGTCTCAATGTGATCCCTTGGTAGTTTGTGGTACAAACAAGCAGAGTATCTCCTTTGCTGTGGGTGTGAAAGGCTCATGCCTTGGCAGATGAACTGAGAACCGTGACAGTGCACTCAGGGCTAACCACAAGACCAATGTCACTCAGCACTATCCCATTTGCCCTCAGACTTGGAAATGACTAACAGTCTCTTTTCACGTAGACCCTTTCCCTGGAGGCTGGTTGATGAAAGCTTTTGGAAAAAGATTTGGAGGGTGAGTTAAAAAGTCTCTCAAAAGAAGCCCCAGTATCCTGTTTAGAGTACAGATGTTACCATTGTGGGAAAAGGGACCTTCATCTTCTTCCTGATTGTACCTTTGCCAACATACTTTTGACATAGGATATTTAATTTCTCCCTGCGAACATCAGAACGCAACATTTAATAATAGCACTTTTAATTCTGAAGGAGCTCAAGGCTCTCCACATGAGAAAGATGTGCTGTGCTTCTCCTTTTATAGACAGGGTAGTAGAAGTCCAAAGAAGTAAAGTAAATTGCCAAGATCCAGATTTATGATAAAACTGGAAAGAGAATGGGGCCAAACCTTGAGCCAGCTTCCAAATGAAAAGAGTTTCCATGTTTTCTATAAAGGTTTGTTTGGGGTTTTCTTTGTTATTTCCCAGTGTGTGTGTTTGACACCATCTAGGGGATTACATTGTGTGGGGGTTGGATTTTGCTAGGCAATCCCACAAGTGTCAAAGGCCCTTCTGCTCCCTGTATGGCCTATGCCTAAGTCAGTATGGATAATTTATGGCTTGCAGGTGGGAGTGCTGTGTCTGCTGTACAAGCCTCACACATGGTCATGGGGCAACAAATGGATGGCAAAGATGCAGATCCTGAAGGGAAGAGTGAGACAGGAATCATCTCTAGAAAGCTCAGGCTCCAGCTGATGGGCCTCCTTTGGATAGTGCCTCTGCTGCACTTCCAGAGATTTGATTTTCCTAAAATATGGCAATACAGGCAAATGGAATATTGATGTCTGTCCCTCTGAAGGACAGTGGTGAATACTCTTGTACAGTGATCTTAAGTCTAACTAGACCTTCTGTTCCTAATAGGCATCACTCTTTAAAAGGTCACTTTTAAAAGGTAGGCAAAATAATGTAAATACCAAGAGTTAAGCATTGTGGATCATGCCAGCATGCCGCAGTGAGAGAAAGGACTGGAAAAGGATGGGCACTGACAGCTGGGCACTAAGTGGGGGATTTTGAGGTATTTGAACTTTAAAACTGGCAGAATGGATGGCTGGAATGATTTAACATTTTATCATTAATTTAAGCCGTATAAATTAATTTTCAAAGTACTTTCTGAGAAGAACAAAGGATGAGAGAATAAATCTATGGGCTACCATTTCTATCTATGTCACTGTGAGTCCAGCCTCATGTTCCTTCCAGTATGTGGAACAATTTGCTTTAGTGGAGTGAAGGTTCAGTTGAGAGCAGGTGTGCAGTGTGTGGGAAGAACATTTGTTTAAACTCTGTGGGCTTTTGAAAGTAACGTTGAGAGAAGTACTCAGTGAAGCTCTCAGTAGTACTGTGCAATATTCTGCCACGTTCAGGGTGTCACATCTCTATTTTGGAGTGGGGAAGGAGAGCTGTACAAACCAGCTGTGTGTGCAAGAGGAAGGCAGGTAGTCTTTGTTCAGCCAAGCCAAATGAAATGCATTCTGCAAATGTGCCATAGGATAAGAATATGCTCCTGCTCCAGCCCAGGAATGATCTAGTGGCACATGTGTGAGAAAGAAAGATAAAGGGGGGAAAGAGCAGCCTTTTGTCAGAGAATTGCATTGCACCACAGTTTGACATAAATTCTGAAGATGCAGATGATTTAAGAAAAGAACCATTTCTTGAGATGTGGCACTTGCAGAGACTGTCAAAATGACAATGGCTCCTAATTCAGCTTACGTGGTAGGACTCTCCTGACCTGTGGGACAGGTGCGTCTACCCAAGCAGCTATTTCTCCTCCACTATAACTTGCTGCTGTGTGCAGCAGTTGTTCCTACTTGACTGGCCTGCTGTCCTGGGGTCACAGCTCCCCCATGAACCGCCCAGTGCCAGGGCTTTCGCTGCTGGCGCAGGAGCTGTTGTTTCTGGTATGCACCACTGAGGGCAGTGCCCAAGCAACAGATCCACAGGCTTGGTTGGAAGGTGTGACTAATGCAACACTGGGGTCTTACGAGACCAGCTGTAGTATGTTCTCTTCTTAGAGGCTACATTAGGACAGAGCTTTCTTTGTAAATATAGTAGTATGTATGTTAATACTACTTCTAAATATATATTGCATATTTCTGCCTCTTTTTATCTTGAAGAGAAGTTTTGCCATTTTGTGGCTATTCTGCTGGTACTATTTAAATAAGGCTGATATGTAAAGAAAACTCTTAAGCTTTTGAATAAAGTATGATTTATAATAAGCCTTCTAATACTAAAACATCAAGCAGTTCCAGTCCTTTATGTGTCCCTATTCCAACTACTTACCCTTTCGATGCTTTGATCAACTACATCTGGCAAGTCTTCAAAAAAAAACTGAAAGTTTCTGAGGAAATAAGGATGTTTCATCCTAGGTGCTGGAAACCACACATTCCTGTTTGGAAATGTGCAATTATTACTTCAGTGAAAACCCCAAGCCCCACAAAATTTGCTGATTTAATTTTTTACTCACCTTTACCTCCAGAGTTCCTCACCCTCTGGCACATGAATTAATGTTCATGTCTGGGCTGAAGAACTGAAAAAACACGGTTTCCATATCTGGTTGTTTTTTTTTTCCCAGCAGCCTTTTAACTTAAGCTAACTCATTCACCTTCATAAGAAGTATAGGAAGGGTGGCAAGTCACCACCTGTGTGCAGTATCCAGTGTTCGTTTGGTTACTTTGAATACTGCATTAGGAAAATAGTGCTTCCTGTAGTAAACCCACTCATTGTTTACTTTGGGATAACTTTGTTAAAACTGGTGTTAGAGTTGAAGAAGAAACACCTGCCTAGAAGGTGGGGTCTAGTATTTCTTTTTATTTTAGAATTCCAGGTCTTTCATTTATGAAGACCTCATTACTTGAAAACACCAAGGAGGCCCTTGTGTCAGATAATTAACCTGTGACAGTACTGTTATCTTGGAACATACAAATCCAGTAAAAAACCCAAATGGTGACAGGGAAATATTTTTTAAATCTGCAAGGTCCTCTTAGGGTAGTTAGCTATGTTGATATTTAAGTATGTTTATATACCCACATGTCTTGGGACTGTTGCTGTCTCCAAGTAGAGAAGAAAAGCGGTGTGAGTCATGCATGAGCATGATAACAATTGTACCTAAAAGGTGAAGTCCTGCTACTCTTGCAAGGAAGTTGGCCTGAAGCAACTCCAGATTTACGTGTGTAATAATTAGAGGTGGTAACTCAACTATTCTGTTTATTTCAGAAAGGAAAAGAAGTACATTTCCTCTACAACTTAGTGATTATAAACCAGTATTTTACTTACACTTTTCAGTGGGTTAAAATGTGTTGTGTCACTTAAATGCGTTCCTCAGCATAGGAAGTAAATAAGATAAATGTGAAAATCAGTCAGAAACTCCACTCAACTCTTAGGAATTTAAGTACATTGGCATACGCATGCCCGGGAAAACAAGTTTTCCCTGAGCATTCAGAAGTATCGTTTGAAGCTCCCCTATGCCGGGACATTGAAGTATTTGCAGAAAAGAGGGCTGAATTGGTTGCTGTGCTCCACTGACCACTTTAGAAAATGCAAGCCCTGATTATTTAGTTAGTTTGACAGAATGTTTATACCATTTTATTGTGAAAACCTCTAGGTATCAAGGGCTTTCAAGAAGCAGTGCTCAGTTGTGTCCAAGGTACCTTAGGCTACCGAAGTCAAAACCTTACAAGTGAGTCTGCCCAAAACTGACAACACAGTACTTCTGGTTTCTTCCTTTCTTTCCCCTTTGATCTTCTGAAGCTTTAGGGTTTGCTGTGTTTTGTGAGGTTTTACTGTAGCCACAGGGTCTAGGTTTGTTTTAAAGGAAGCCGAAATCCCTTGATGGTAACTCCCTCCAAGAGCTGGATCGGACGCAGACCGGCGGCTGTCAGCAGGAGGAACTGTCATCCCTCCGTCCAGCCATACCTCTGGGAGATCATCGCGTCCCAGCTCCTGCTGTCCCCGCAGACACGACGGCCTTGAAAATTGAACAAACGAAGGGACTTCTGGCCCAGTCCCTCTGGCTAAGCTCTCTCCCACCTTCTTCCCCTTTCAGGCGTCCTTCCTTTTTCGAAGGAGGAGGACACCACAGCCCCGGCCCCCTCGGGACCGGCGGGCTCGCCCCGTGCGGCGGGACCCGGAGCGCCGCGGGGCTGATCCGGGTGTGCGGGCTGGGGAGCAGCGGAGCGGCCGCGGTGCGGGCGGGGCCGTGCAGGCGGGGCGTGCCCGGCGCTCCCGCGCGGCGGCGGCGGCCGCGGATCCCGATCCCGATCCCGCTCAGTCCCGCGGCCGCGGGGCTGGTGCTTGGGCGGCCCTGGGTGGCACCGCGCCCGGCACGGAGCAGCGGCCAGCAGCAACAGCACAAGCCCAAGCATGCCGGGCAGCGACACGGCGCTCGCCGTGGACAGGACGTACTCGGACCCGGAGCGGCACCGGCGCCGCAAGACGAGGGTAAGGCGTGTGAGAGCAGGCGGCCCGGGGAGGCGGCGGCGCTGGGGCTGCCCGGGGGGTTTGGGTGCCGAGCTCTGAGAGGCAGCCGCCAACCTGCAGCACGTTCCCCGTAAGGTCTCCGCGTTTGCTTGGCTGACGATCTAAAGGGAAGGTTTTTTTTCCTACGTGATTCTTTCATACTCTGAACACTTGTTGGTATAGGAAAATGAAATGAAACTGGATATTGACTTAATAGAAACCAATGTTCGAGGTATATCCTCAATCGAAACTAGAGGGATACAAGTGTAATAGAGAACTTACTCACCAGAGTCAACAGCGCCGATGATTTAATGCCGTGACTCTGTGTCTCGATCACAGTGGTGAATACTAAGGTTTGGTTTTGTTTCTCAAGGTTTGTTTAATATAAACTCTGGAGCAGGTGATTGTATCTGGCAGCAGAGAAGTATTATGGTTCCTTTTATGGAGTTAAAAGAGGGCTGTAGTAGGAATGGAACTTGACAGAAAAAGTTCACCTGTGTGTTCTAGGGATAAAGTAAGAATATATTGTATATCCATGATGTATGGCTTTATGGAATAGTTTTTCTTGTAGTCTTCTGGCAAGTTCATCTTTCTTTTTTTTTATGTTTTGTTCATATGATATATATAAACATAAACATGTATAGGCAAAGCTTGTGATCCTTTCATGTATTAAGTGGCTTTTATGGTAAGTGTTCTGTTTATGAAGGAACTTGGCTTTCTAGTTTAAAATTGTTACCTGAATGCTCGGCTCAAAGGCATGTAAAAAAATGCCCCTTTTTTCCCATGCACTGCAGGAGAGGAAAAAGGAGGTTGCTCTAGCTGACTTGGGATATTGGCAGAAATTCTTCTTTCTTTTCTATGCTGAGATCTTGCGCCTGACAACAAATGAGTTTTATGGTTTGAAGTGTAAGGATCAACTGTTTGTGAGGGAAGATCTTTTCTAGGGGGTGACTGGGGTAAAGGTTTTGGTTTATTTTCCTGTACTGCGCATTAGCAGTATTTTCCATCCCTCCAGCCCATTAATTGACAGTGATGAGAAGGAGATGGTGCGATTCAGAATAAGGAAATGTTTTAAAAACAGATAACCCTATACACTGTAGTGTTACTACTGGAGTCTACAATACTCTTCACACTGTAAGATGGATGCACATGCTGGTCATAATGGAGTTAAAAATGTTATGCTTTTCCTTTGTTTTCCTCAGTTGAAAGTTGAACTGATTAGTTTTTCCTTCATTGATCTTGCTGTAAGAATAGTGTAATACCTAGCTAAGTGTGGCCATGGAGAAAAGTTCCATGTCTTCATAATTTTTGGTATATTTAAGAGTTAAACGCTACTCCTAGTAGTCTAGTTGATTTGCTTAAATGCATAAATCTCATGCTGTGTTGCTTATTGTACTTGTGTATGGAAATGAAAAAAAAAAACAAAACCCAAACCCTCATGTTTAAGGCAGTTTTATAAAAGTATTGGTCTTCTTTCTAATACTGGATTTCTTTTAATCAGAATTAATGTCTTCTTCCCTCCCTGTGACCATGGGAACTGGAAATACAACTCTATACAAGTTTTTAGAGTTGTATGTCATTGTGATGCTCCACAATCTGGGCTTTACAAGTTGTGTCAGATATCACAGAACTTGTAATATAATTTCTAGGGATGATAGCAGCATGTTGTATGTTCCAGATGATGATAAGACCTTGCATTAAATCTGTTTGTGCTTAGTCCAGACAAATTGGAATTTTTCCTGGGCAAATTGCCTGGATAAGTTCAACATTTCTCTTACTGCCTTAACCATGGCAGTAGAAATGGTCATGCACTGGAGCAGCAAGAACTGGCAGTGTTATGTAGACAAAAGCAAGAAAGTAGAATGTATTTTTTGTTTAGAGACTGAATAAAAATCATCAGAGCAGCTGAAGTTAAAGCTGCCATTCCCAAACATGGATGGACAAGAACAATGCAGGGCATAAAACAACAATACAGAGCTGGTGGGGAGGTTCTCAAGAGCCCAAGCAGACTAGGGAGACTTGCTGTGTGAAGAATGCCTTGGAGCTGGATTTGTTAGCAGGATAGAACGTGTTGTAAGTAGGATGAGATCCATTTAATAAAGTCCGGGGAAAAGAGAGGTGTCAAAGTAGAAGCTGGATCTCCTGGTCTGTGTAACATAGGCTACCGAGTCCAGTTTTTAGGCAGGTGGGTTTTAAAGGAATTCTCCAGCTTATAGGTTACTACACGTGTCTTTCAAGCCCAGCTAAGGATTTTTCTTGTGAGAAAGTGGCACCTTTTCTCTGGGCAGGTAAAATGACAGTTTCAAACTTGTTGTTGTATATACTGTAGGAAGGCATCATTAAATTCAGTTTGCAGAAGTGCTAGAACAATTTACTGTGAACATAGCCTTTGGAGTTTGTAAATGGTAGCATCTGAGGGGAAACAGATTTAAACATTTTTGCTGCAGTCAGAAAGCTTTTTCAATATATAGCAACAGGTCTGTTCAATTCCTTCTTCTTTGAGGCTATTTGAAGTATAAGATATCATATATTGGGTTCTGCTAATAACTCTCCATATGTCACATTTTGTACGAAGTTCCCAGTGGCTGAAAGAGAGAAAATACTTTATTGAGGTGCAGTGGGGTCATTTTAACTTAGGAGAGTCACTGCTGCTGCTGAAGGCCAAATATTTTGAGGGAGAGGCTGTTCTCTCTTCTTGGATGTTCTCTCTTCTTGGATGTTCTCTCTTCCTTGGATGTTCTCTTCCTTGGATGTTCTCTTCCTTGGATGTTCTCTTCCTTGGATGAATCACAAGAGAGTCCAGCTATGCTGTGCATGGCAGTACTGAGTGGGGCATAAAACCACTATTACTTGAAGTGTAATGGAATTAGTGCTTTATAGTTCTGCTTTTATGTGATGGTATAGATTTATAGTTATGTGGTTGCTTTAGTTCTGGAAAATCATCCATCTCCAGATTTAAGAAGGCTGCCCTTCCAGGAGACCTTTCCTGCCTCTCCTTGCCAGTAGTATCTGGTTACTATAATCTGGATTACTGCAGCTCACTCTGGTGGCGCAGGTGGAATGCATAGACAATGCAGCCATGCAAAATGTTTCTGGTCCTCTCTGCTAATGCCAGTTGCTGCAGCTTCACTGTGCTTAACGTCTGGTGCTAGCTGATTCCTGCAAGACTTCAAATACAAGTACAAATCTCTGAAAAACATTCAAAATCAGAACCTAAGATATGAAGGAGGACAAGATTTGGGAATAGGAGCTGCATTTTTAGTCGTCATGAACAAAGTACTGCTCTTGCTGGAGTGTAGCTTGCATGATAGTTTAAAAAGTGTCGTAGCGCTTTCTTAAGGGACTTGATTTTGCAGTAAGCAATGTGGAAGACTAGGGTGTTCAGATTCTGGCTACACTCATTTCTTGATCAGTAAGTCCATGCAGAGGTCTATGCAATTGTGATAGTTAACATTCTTGATGTTCAAACTAGCCTGGCTATGCTAACTCATGCCTCATTGTGTTGACTTTTGCTTCAAGAGCACTTGAAGAATTTTGAGCAAGAGCAAGAGAATTTTGCTGGGAATTCCAAGCTTTGGTTTTAAATCCACAGTGTAATTAGAAATGTGTAAAACCTGTCAAAGGGTAGCCTGCATTATGCAGGGGTATTGGAAATGGGAGAGAGAAGCCATAATTTTAATATGAACACAAAAAGACTGATTAGTTTGTTGGAACTGAAGAAAAGCCTGGTTTGTTCATTTAAAACAGTAAACATGTTTTAATTATTTTGTCACTTTAGAACAGTTTAAAAAACTTTTTACTTTTTTATTCCCTAGTGCTAGAAAGGAATATTAGGAAGTTTCCAAAGTTGGTATCTTTTTTCTGTGAGTTTTCTGTGAGTTCATCAGGACTATAAATTGATATGTATGGCTTTATAGAGAGAAAAATCCTTTTCCAGTACAACTAAAACACATGACTGCATCCCATCAGGAGTCTATGTAGAAGTCTACTTACTTTTAACAAGTACCAGATGCATTAGAGAGAGAAACAGGAAGTCCCAACTGATTTATTGCACTTTGGAGCCTATTTAGAACTTTATTAGTGGAAAACATACTTAGAATTATAAGAACCCTTCCTTTATTTAAAACAAGCAAACAAACACAGAAACCTTACCTGAAACAGGTGCAGTTTATTTATTAATGAACAGAGAAGCTTAACTTCAATCTTCTTGTTTTTTAAGACTTAGTGAGACTAGCAGCAGAATCAGTGGTTTTTTGGATGATTTAATTCTTTCATGATCACACATATAAAAAGCTCACACTAAAAAAAAATGCAGGAATTCACTTGCTTTCTACTGATGAAAAAACATTCTGTGGAATGTCTCTTCTCATTTTCCATGTCTCCCTTATGATCCCTCCCATTCATCTTGTCTATAAGCAAGGCAGACTTTAATAATCCCCCCTCATATGTGTGTCTTTCTAAGCCTCTAATCACTTTCATCATCTGTCCTTGAATTCCCTTTATTTCTTAAAATCTTTAGTAGGTTTAGAGGAAATGACATAAAGGAACCTAAAAGGATTAAAAACAAACAAATAAAACTCCAAACAGAGTACCCCACCAAAGCAAACAAATCAAACAAACCCCCACCATTCTAACCAAAACAAAAAACCACTCCACCCACAGTTTTAGGAGATGGGGATATTTAATCTCCTGGTATTCTTTTAAATACAAAGATCACTGTAGAACACTTGCCTGTTCTGGGCTCTTGTGATCTGTAACCAAACCTCCCAATATTTTGTGCTCAAAGACCTTAAGCACACTTTTCCCCACAGTTCCCTCAGGTTTGGACATAAGATGAAAATAATTTGATGAGAGAGAATTTTGCTGGGACCTCCAAGCTTTGGTTTTAAATCCACAGTGTAATTAGAAATGTGTAAAACCTGTTAAAGGGTAGCCTCCATGATGCAGGAGTATTGGAAATGGGAGAGAGAAGCCATAATTTTAATATGAACACAAAAAGACTGATTAGTTTGTTGGAACTGAAGAAAAGCCTGGTTTGTTCATTTAAAACAGTAAACATGTTTTAATTATTTTGTCACTTTAGAACAGTTTAAAAAACTTTTTACTTTTTTATTCCCTAGTGCTAGAAAGGAATATTAGGAAGTTTCCAAAGTTGGTATCTTTTTTCTGTGAGTTTTGGGACTAAATACACCTAAAAGCTAAAGGGCAATGTTATGTCAAATGAAACAAAAGGGGAAGTTGTTTCTGTATAGCCTAATATAGCATTGCTGTGCTCCCCTGATCCTGCAAGGGGAACCTCTTTGGTAGACTTGTAAGCTGGAAAGGTTGTGTTTTCACCCAATCCATCTTTTCGCTAACCCAAGAAGACAGTTTTAAACAAGAAGAAGAAAGAGGGATGCATCTTCTTTTTAAGGTTTAAAGTGATTTTAAGTTTGGAATTTATAATTCCAAACTTTTATAATTTTTGGTTTCCATCAGGAAAATTCATGTCTCTGAAGACTGTAGAGTCTTCTTTCCTTTCCTGTGCTGTTGATCCATCCTCAGTGGATGGTATTGCTTACAGGACTGGGGAATTCTTATCACCTTTTATATGTTAGGTATATGTATAAAAATAAAAGTCACTGGGGGAAAATTGCCAACCTTCTGATTTGCTTTCCTTTTGAAGGACAGGTAATTGTTCTTCTGTCAGCGGTGATGCTGGGGGATGGCAAGAGCTGTAGATGCCTGGCTTGCTTACTGTCATCATCTCTATAGGTCAGGCTTTTACTAGGCACCACCTGGCACAAGGTCTGCACAGAGGCTGAGCCTTCAAGGTTTTGGTGGATTTGACATCTAATATTGTCCAAGCTAAAAAGACTCCCACTGCACATTGTCCCATTTTAGTTCTTTTGGGAACATTAACAAGTGTGCAGCTTTCATCTTCACCCCCACAGTGAGTTTGGTTTTGGGAAAGACTTGTGTGGGAGGTGAATTTCTATGTAGTTCTGGGAAATGGTGGAATATAATTCTCCCTTTTCACTTATGTATCCAGTGGAGAAACTTTACAAAAGAGCATTGCAGTATTTACTACTGAGAGTTTCCTGTGCTTCCCTTAGTTTGAAAGAGGGAGGACTAATATGCAAAGCCAAAAATAAACCTGCCAATCTGAAGCCTTCACATATGGGACCAAGTATGTACTGGAATGTCTTGAACCTTATCAGACACTCAGCAAGTGAGAACTCCTCTAAAGCATTTTTTTATATCATCATACATAATCTAAGCTTTAATTTAGGGACAAGGAGGGAGTGGAGGGATGTCTCTACCAGATGAGGTATAAAGAATACCTACAAATTGTGAACTGTGATGCTGCTACTGTAGAAAGCTGAAATAAGGCTTTTTGTTTTCAAAAAAAAATACAGAAATGCTTAATATTGAGAGCTTGCTTACTTCGTTATTGTTCTGTTTAGGGGTTGCAGCTGGATAAAATTCCAGAGGGCAGAAGTTTTTGAAACCACTGGTACTAATATTTTCTTACTTACCTTTGTATTGGACACTGTGTATTTCAATGGACTTTTGATATAAAGTGTTTAGCATCAATTCTTGATAATTCTCAGTTAACCTTTCCTATAGTAGGCATGTTTTCCTTGGTTTTTCCTATTTGTATACAGTTTAGGTAACAGTTGCCTTCCTTTGTAAATATTTGTTTCAGTAGCTTTGGATGAAGAAGTTGTTCTGGGGATGTGAAGAACTGACACTGTGCTATTGAATTAAAATGAAAATGTGATTCAGGTAGTGCTGAATTAATTGGAAACTTTTGATTAACATCAGGAGCCTATGGAACCAATTTGAGATGAATTAGAACAGACTTACGGAAAATTCTCTGTATATTAAATGTTCTTCACAGGATGGTAGATGCTGCTTCCAGTTCATATTACAGTCTCCTTTAACTTTAACCAGGATGGTGTAGGTGGGTTTTTAACTTCGTTTTTGCTTTGTAAATAAATGCTCTTGTAGTGGGCTTGGCTAAAAATGTATGGAAGCCTGTTTAATTTCCTGGCAAAGATTGTGATAAAAAGAGCAGCCACTGTGTGTGCATCTAGGGGCTGCAGCAGTTAAACACTCTATTTAGCTATGTCATGTGATTTTTTTGGTTTTTTGTTAAAGTTAGTAGAAGTGTGGCTTTCAAAAAGGCTGTGACATGATTGGCTGCTCAAGCACTAAGTAAGATTTTTTTAAAACTGTCTTGCTCCTCCTTTTTAAAGCAAGCCTTTTCAGTTGAAGATGAAGGATTATGATGAAAGTTGGTGTTTTAAAGATAGGGAAGACTGCAGTGCTCTGGAGTCAGTTTATGTATACAAGAGGTGTTGATTTATAAGGTTAGAAAAAGCATTAAGCAGAGCTAGTGGAAGTGTAAGTCTTCCATTCTTAAATAAACAAACGAAACCTGATATTGCCTACTGCCACCAAAAGTAAGTAACACAGCTTACAGGAAATGTGAGCAGTCAGGGTTTTGGGGTCTGTGGATTATTAGTTTTTAAATATAAGGGAATTTCTAATTGGGCTTTAAGTGCTAGACTACAAGAATTACTGTTACAGGAAGAGAAGCCTTGTTAGGGTAAGTTGATGTAGCAAGTTTCTCTGGTTTTACGGCATTCACTCCCTTTATTCCAAGTTATTCCAGTACATGTAATACAGAAATTAGAATTCAGCTAGTGCTTGTTCAAATGCGAAATGATATGCAGAAAATGTGCTGCTTTATACTAGCATGTCTGTACAGGTGAATGATGAACAAAGATCAAACTGACAGACCAATTACAACTGACTCTGAACATTTTTCTAAATCAGGGCAGCACAGCTTAGTGTACTGTACTGCTAGTGTGCCAAGGACTTGCTAAGATTCACTGCTTCACCCTCACTTCCTAGGAAATTAATGTATATGAAATGGGAGCTGGCTATGGGACTCCATTGGCCTTTGACTATGTTTTGGATTATTGTAGACAAGAAGCTTTGGTTGAAGGTTTCAAGGACAGGTGAAAGCTTTGGAACCTAGTAGGATCAAACCCAGTACTAGTCCGAAAGAGACATTTAGTGTTAGAAAAATTAAATTAACGGGTCTTGTTAGTAAGAGTTGCCTAGGTCAGGTGTGAAGACCTTTCTTACTCAAGAAAGACCAAAGATGACTGTTCACTCATTCACAGCTGCTTCTCCAGTCTGCAGCACTGCAGGGTGCTGCCTTCACCCTGACAGCGTTTCTGAAGCTGCTCAGAGCGGACTTGTACCAAGTCCATTAGGAGCACCTAGCCTGGGGCTCCTTCACCCTCCCTGTGGTCATACTGTGCTTACAGATACTGCACTCCTCCCAGTGCCAAGCCCCCTCTGTGTACCGGGGCTGAAGGGAGGGGGTAGTGTGGGTGTGACTGGCCAGCTCTCAGTAGCTTTTGTCCATGTTCAGGGCAACAGCAAGGAATGGAGAAGATAGCAGGGAAACATGATGAAGAGAGGAATAGAGGTGGGACTTCATGTGTTCAGCCTAAAATGCAGTCACTGCCCAGAACAGAGCCTCCTCCAAAAGCCAGGTGTAATTTTCTTTCCCCACTTCTTTAGTCCACACAGATGACTTGAAAATAAAATGTTTCAGTATTTGGTATTACTCCAACTACTGATGCATGTGCATAATTTGGAATTGTGTGGCTCTTACTATGTTAGGAATCTTTGTTTTACCAGGGGTTTTGGCAGGAGTAACAATTCTGTGTCATGGTTGCCCCTGATATGTTTTGTCAGAAGAGCAAAATATCTCTTCACTTTATCAGGTTTGTAATTTCTTTCTTCTCCCATCCCTACCCAGGGAAAGAAGCTATCTTTGTTCATTCCTCTGTCCTGCCATACCTTAAGGAAGAAATCTGGCTACATCTTGTCACCTGTATCCAGTCCTTTTTTGGAGCAAATTACAAAGTTTCACCTTGATGAACAAAAGAAGAATTACGGCCTTCTCCTAAAATAAGAGTTTAAGGGATATTCTTAGTAGTCTTTTTGAAAGCCAGATAGTAAATGTCAGCAGGCCGATTCAAGCTGCCACGCTTCTGGTCTGCTAAAATGGGTCCACAGAAGGTTTACAGTAAGTTTGCCATACTCTCATGTTTTTGTCCTCGTCAGCTTTTTGTGCAGGTCTCTACACTGGAACCCTTTCTTCATATGTGAACTGGTGCAATGGGTGACTGAGGCCCTTCTGATACCCAGCATCATCACAAGCAGGTGTTGCTGGTTGTGGTGAGGGCCTATGATCTGTATAACAGGCTCTTTCTGTCATGTGCAAGTGGTTTGGATTTTGTCCCAGAGGCATGGGAAGGCTGGGGATAAGAGAGAGAGTAAAAGCATTTATAAACAAGACCTGAGGAAGATTTAAGAAAAGGGTAATAGTGAAGACAATGAAAAGTTTGACGATCAGTGAGAGCTTCTCCTCTGGTTGCCAATAGTTATATGAAGAAATTCTGAGACTGTCCTTGTTGGCTCTTGCGTGTTTTGTTCCCATAAACTGTATGGATGTGGTTATGAGTAATTTGTCTTGGGAAGCACCAAGGAGCATTACTGCCTGTAAGAGCTAGATATTTATTGCTACTCGTAAAAGGAAGTGTGCCATTGTCAGGTTATTCCTTTGTGTTTTTCTGGTGTTAAATCCTATGGTATCCTCTCTCTAGTGCAAAGACAGATCCTATTGAGTAAATCTTCTGTTGCTGATATTTAAAAAACTGATTTCAATGCATTTCTACCTGAGGAACATCATTGTGTCTTGCAGCATAAATTTAATGTGCACCCATAGTTTTTATGAGCTTTTTTTTTTTCTGCCTCCAAGGAAGTCTAGTTCTCCTTTTTCGCCAAGTAACTGGAAGGTCCTGAATAGCAGCTGAGTTCAGGAGGATGAATAAAACAGGACCTATGACCTAACAAAGCTCAATCTGAAAGTGATAGAGTGGAATCTCTGGTGACAGTCATAAGACTTAATGTCAAGCTTTGTTTTGTGTCTGTTGATGCCAGAAGCTATGATATTTTTGGGGGGTTGGGAAGCTGGGCTTTGAGTGCAGGAGCTTACAAATTGTTCTTTCAAAAGATGTTTTGACCTATGTTGCCACTTTTCATGCATACTTTAGGTGGGACTTCTTGGGTTTTAGTGACTATGTATATTACACTGTAGCCTATGTGCAAACTGCTCTTTGATTTTGAAGAATTTCTCTTGCAATGAAGGTACACCCACTTGTGGTGCTTTGGAACAAATAGCCTAGGCCTTGTTTGAGTTATTCTTGTTTGGACTTGAGAGAGTCAGCTAGAATAATCTTCAAGTGTACTGTGCCATTATGCAGTGCGGCACTTAATGTCAGAGAAGGCTGAAGTTCAGTGATTTCCGTGAACAGAATCTATGTTTTGAGATGAAGTCGAGAGCAGTGGTGACAACCACTGCCTAAGGCTCTGGTGACATGGGTTCAGGCCACTGTGACAGCTCTCAGCCCTTCTGTAATGGTGGGAGTCATTTAACCTCTCTGAAAAAATCTGGTTTCTCCCAGCAGGCACAAGGGAGGGGATAAATACTGTGAAGGATACATATTTCAGAATCACTAGCCATCCAAGTGGATACTTCAAGGAAAAACCACCTGTTACTGTTTTTTGGGCTTCTAAAAATACACAGCAGATGCATGTTCCTGCTTTCTACATCAGGCAGCTTTTAATACTATCTGCCGTAGGTTGTTCTTCCCCTCAAATGGTGTAAGTCTTGTGCAACTGTCTGAAATTGGCCATTTTCTCTTAAGGCAGCTGCGTGCCCTTTGTAGTCAAGACTGGGAAAGCACTTGCCGTGATCTGTCTAATCTCTGTCGATTTTGAAGAAGCTCAGACTACATCACGTAAAGCTGCATACCTGAAGCTGGGCAAGACTGAACCTAGTGTAAATAGCTGTGGCAGTGAATATTGCAAACACTGCATAAAAGATGCAAGTTTCGCTATTTTTCATGCATTATAGAACTAGATGTATGTACTGAATATCTAGACATCTGTGCCAAATTACTCTTCAGTGGGTCTTAAAGTTCTTTCTATTAGGCAGAAAAGCAAAAGAATTTTCTGGCTTTCCCTCTCACATAGTGCATTCTTAATATTACTGATTCTTCATTTCACTTATGCATAATTGTTTTGGGAAAACTTAAAAAAAACCAACACTGTCTTTTTGCCAGCTTTGCCATTATGCAAAAAAATCATTGCTCTCTGGTTGCTCCAAAATTTGGCAGTACAGGATGTTACCTTTCCTTTCCTATTGCTTTTTTATATATAAAGGAAGAAAGGTGAAAAAATACCAATAAGTGACTTGGAAAGGAGAGGAATCTTAAATTTACCTTATTGTTACTGCAAGGATGTCTGATTTTAGGAAAAGAAAGGCCTATGATTATTTTGTAGACTCCCTGATAAGATGGCTTTAAAATGTCTCTGTTGTGGTTTAACCACCCAAGCCCCAGGCAGCCACTTGCCCATTCCCCTGACAGTGGGACTGGGGAGAAAATTGGACGGGTAAAAGCTGAAAAACTCGTGGGTTGAGATAAGGACAGTTCAATGGGGAAAGCAAAAGCTGCACAAACAAACAAAGCAAAACAAGGAATTAATAAACTTCTTCCAAATGACTGATGGGTGTTCAGCCATCTTCAGGAGAGCAGAGCCCCACCAGTTACTTGTGAAGACAAATGCCATCACTCTGAATGTCTCCCCTCTTCCTCCCTCTTCCCCCCACTTTATATAGTAAGTATGATGCCATGTGGTATGGAATATCCCTGTGGTCAGCTGGGGACAGCTGTCCTTGCTGCGTCTCCTTCCAACTTCTCGTGCAACCCCAGCCTTGTTGCCAATACAAAAATCAGAAAAGGCCTTGGCTCTGTGTGAGCCCTGCTCAGCAATAACAAAAACATCTCTGTATTATCAACCCTGTGTTCAGCACAAATCCAAAGCACAGCCCCATATTAGCCACTGTGAAGAAAATTAACTCTACCACACACACCAGTGTAGTCACATAGAGTTAAATTCACTTTATTTGTATCCCTTGCACATTGCAATAAGCCTTAATTTCTATTTTTAAGAGGAAATTTTTCTCTCTGATTTTATCCAGTGTAATTTGCTAATTTTACGGGTGTGAACTCCTAGTGGTTTAGTGAGACAAAATTTTAATAGCTGTGTCTGAATTCTTATTTAAAATTTATCACTCTGTGTTTCTGTGTAGGGCCAAATATGTTGCTTATGATGTGGCTGTTTTGATGACTAACCACACTGATGGACTGATAAATACATATTTTAGTGAAGATAGGGTTAGTGAATTGGAAATGGAAAGAAATTCTCCTTCCAGTTTGATTTTGATCAGTCTCATGTCTTAACACACTGAACCATTGTATCAATGTGTTTTAAAGCTGCAGTGCAGCTTGGAAATATTTTATTTGAACTGAGCTTCTGAAATTCCAGTGCAAGGAGCAGTGAACTTTCCATATATTTTACTGGCCAACACATGGAGCAATGTCTTTAATTCCTGTAGTAATTACTCTTTGCTGAATTTGGGGAAGCTTTGATTTTTGAGTGTAGTGATTTGTACCATTCACTGCTGTTATTAACATACTATCAAGATTCAGTTCTGAGGCTTCTGTGATAAACTTGCATCGTTCTCTAAATGTTTTTTCTTCTTGGAGCAGACAGGTCTATCTGTTGACATTATCTTTGCAACAGCAATAAGATTTAGGAGACTGTCATGTTAACAAAAGTATAAAGTGTCATCCATTCAACAGCTCATTTCCAAACACAAAACCCCTTCAGCATTATCACAACACGTGCTGGTTTTTTTGAATTGTGAATGCTCAGAAGTATTCCTTAGGCTAACACTATGCTTAGCTTTCTTCTGTCAGCGCTACAATCACGATAGGCAATTCAATTTATGAGACTTCTGGCTAAAATTGTGATGTTACATGCAAGAGTAGAATCCATTTAGCCACTGAAATACTAATGTTTTAATAAAAATAATTAATACATGTTACTGTTGTAATTCACACTGGCCATTAAATCCCAAAAGAGGATATGTCCCAAGCCAATAGCATGGTAGATCACAGATGAACAATTATTAACAGTGACTTCCTTATCTTCATAGCCCTTACCTCTGTTGTGCCAATTTTGTCCTTTCTTAATGATGTTGATAAACTACAATATCTGTACAAGTTTCCCCAGAGATGGAAAACTGCAGGGACTGGTATGAAATGTAGGTCCCAGAAAAAAAGAATAGCATTCCATGTATTTCACATGATGTAATTTCACAATATTTTATTCCCACAAACAAAACACTGGAGGAAAATGTTAGTCAGATTTTCTAAGATAAATAGAGTATTCATTCTTCCATTCTGTTTGTGCTCATTTTTGTAAAAGGAGAAGACATGTTGCATACAAATAAAGCATGGAAAGGGTATAAATATTTTATATGCTTGTAATGTATGTCACCTATGTGCCAATAACAAGAAGGAGCAGCTGGGTGTAGAAGAGAAAGATCTAACTGCAGGTAAAGAGAGTAAATCAAGATAAAATTTTTATTCATGGTAAATTTCAAATTATTCTGCAAACTTGAGGAACAGCAAAATTACATTACTCCTTTGGAAAGGAAGCCTGTTAAGTTTATGAATGTAATTTCAATGTTAGGAGCAAGGAATTTCCTTTAAGTCCTTTGCTTGTCTCCTGGAAATTATTTTATATGTTTCCTGAGGCTTTTTTATAATTCATATTTGTCTAAGTGAATTATATTCTGCCTAGTAAATATGACAGGAGAGTAGAGGCTTCAAAGGTAATGAGCCCAGATATGTTGTGAAAATGATTTTCATGTGTCCTCACCAGGCACCTATCCATTCTTACAGGGAGTGGAAGTCAGAGACAATTTTCCTGTTACCCACTGGCTGGCATGCTGGTGCATCAGCAGACAGATAGTTTAAGATTATCCAGAGAATATGCATTCTTGCCCATTTGTTGGGCCAGAAAGGTTTTGCAAGGAACTGTTGAAGTTGAAGCCATTATAAAGGACAATTAAAGACACTGGAGCAATCAGAAAATACTCTGCAGCATTTTGGGAGCATAAAAGAATCTGAGGGGTGGGGTGAGGAAATCTGGGAAGATGCTGCTGGTGTTGTTACTTTAGGAAATAACTCTAAGGTCCATATGTTCCCACATTTCATTTTTTTTCCTGAACTAATGCTTCTGCTGGATTGTGAGGGATTATACAGCAGACTGTCCCTGCCTCTTCTTCTCTACCAATTCATGTGTGTGCAAGGGAATACAGCAATTGTTCTATTCTGCTGTTCAAGCTGAGCTAAGGCTCAAATCTCTTAAGTAGTGCCTATTCAGCCACTGATCAGGTGTAATGTGTGCCCTCTGATCACAGAATCACAGACTGGTTTGGCTTGGAAGGGACCTTGAAGATCATCCACTTCCAACCCTCCTGCCATGGGCAGGGAACCTTTCACTAGCCCAGGTTGCTCAAAGCCCTGTGCAGCCTGGCCTTGAAGTGCCTGATAGTGTCTATGTCTGTGCCATGGAGCTCTGCCACTAAAGACAGCTTTATGCTCTAATTTGAATGAAGCTTCCATATCATCAGGGTAGGGATGAATTGATAAAAGTATATTAATCCTGAAAACGCGAATAATGATCTTCCCAAAGTGCATAGGTGAAGGTGTTCTGGCATCTTCAGTGCCTCATGTTGAAGTGTAGAAAGAAAGAGCATTCCTTAGGAACATTGGGAAGGCAATTTTGCTATGAATATAATATCCCAACCAACTCTTGGGCTTTTAGCAGCAAATAGGTGGCCAGAGAAATCACTGTGAGGGAAGCACTGTAGATGCCTTCAGAATGAGATGGTGTGCCTTTGGGCAGGCATAACATGTCAAGTGAAGAAGCAGATATTGACAGCAGGACCACTTTGTTCTGGTGTGGTTCTTGGTGTTATTCAAAGTGCTTCCTGCCACAATTGACATGCAGTATTAATCCTGTATCCACTCCATTCTGAAGTGCCTCTTTTCTTATTGTGCCATTGCTCTCTTCATTGAGAACAAGAGCTGTAGGAGGTGTTTGTGTGGATACACATAGACTGCATCTTTGAAATTTTAACTGGATTAGTTCCTTTCCTTTTTTCTTTTTGTCTTTTTGACCATTTCCATGGTTGCATTTGTTATTTGAAACTTAAATCGTAGTATTTAGTTTTAACCAGCTGTTGGTCTTGATTTTTTCCATCCATGTTTCATGAGTTAATTTAAGATTCACAGAAGACTCGTGTTAACTAAATTTGGGCATATGTTTCACGCAGTAGGGGGATACATGGAAAATTCTTGTCAATCTATATTTTAAATTCTCTCTCCAAGAATACATCGTATTCATTGCTGTCTAGTGATTTGTTTGATTTGGGCTTTTTTTTCTGCCAGTAGATGCACTTAGTTGTTTGACAGTGTTTCAGTGTCTTCAGGTGCATAGTATAGTGATGTTCCTGATAATTTTTTTGAGAATCTGGATTCATACATGCTTGTCAATACAAATAGCAGTTGATGTTGGTCAAATATTTGAAATGCCTTTCTGCACTGCTTAGCTGCCAGACAGTGTGGAAGAATGGTCTTTAATGAGGTACCTCTGGTTGCTGCTTTTGAAACTCCGGATCTAGAGGTCTTGACAGAGCTCTGGGGTTTTCAGTATGCTTCGTTCCTGTGTGTGACATTAATACTTAATTTTCATGAGCACTGAAGCAATAAAATCATGACCTTCAGAAAAAATTGAAGATTTTTTTTGAATGGATTGTTGTGTAGTATCTTACCAAGTGTTAAGTGTTTTAACAGCTTGCCTATACTTCGTGCGTTTTCAATAAAAAAAATACAATACAACTTAATACATGTTGAACTTTGCTGCATACAAGGCTGGATACTGCAGGTAATTTTGTAGCTCTGGTTCAGTTTTGGCTTGCCAAACATTAGACATCCATATTAAGATTCATAACCAGAAGAGCTGAAGCTTCAGTTGCATGAAGAAGTCTTCATTTTTTTTCAAGACTTTTCCTATTAGCTTTTCCAGTATAGAGCAGGATTGTCCAATAAGATGTACCAAAGACTGTGACCTATTTTGTGTGGTTACTTGCTGTCCCCTGTCCAGTTGATGAAACTCTCTTTCACGAATATATTTAATAGAAAAAATTGAAATCAGTAGAGTTGTAAAAGAATGTGAAGTGCTCAACCAGAACAGTTAAAATTCTAGCCAACAGCTTGAGGTTCTTAAATAGGTAAATATACACAGAGGATTTCAGCAGTTCCAGGCTCTCATGGCTTGATTTCAAGCTAGAGTGCCATCACCTCTCTTCAGTGCTGAATTATTCAGGTGTATAAGCCAGTTCAGTATACCTCAATTTTAGAGGTAACTAGATGACATTGATTCTGTTACGTGTTTGCTGAAGATGTAAGAACAATATATGGAAAGCAGGTTGTGCCTGCAGTCCATTTAAATGCTCTGGCTTGGATGCACAACCATTTTCCAGGTTATTGTTGTCAATATTAAGTAGTTATGGATGTTTTCTGGATTAGCTCCATTCAGATCATGGCTGGTGGGGGGACCATTACAGCACAGTTGCACTTTTAATGAGAGAGGTGTGTGGCTTGGACACTGCTGATTAATAATGTACTGAAAACATGGTCCAAAGTAAAATTTTTACAAGAATAGGACAAAAACTAGACGTAACTTGTGTCGTGGAAGTACTGCAGCATGAGTAAGTTGCTGCTGAACTAAAGGAAAGGAGTCTGTTGGAGACCTTGAGTATTCCCTACCATCTTATTTGCTAAGCTCCATGGGAACCTGCATTTCTGAGGTGTAGACACTGACTGAGGCCTCTGTGCCTTCTGAGGCAGGCGGGCCCCAGCACTGTAGGGCATCAGGGCAGCAAGTTTGCTGCTGAAGAATGACAAAAGCAAGGCCAAGAATGCAAGGCAACAGGCTAGTGTGCCCTCCTGCGTTTCTTCAAAACACACCTGGGGTGTGAGGACAGCTTTCCCTTTCCTGGGGCATGTCCTCGATCTCTTACTATCTTTTGTAATCTCTCCACAAATCTTGTGGTCCCAGGGCCCTAATTCTTCAGAAGGGGCAGTGGAATGTCACTGTCTTAGTTGTCAGTTTGGTGGTTGGGATGTCTGCCTTGAAGCTGTGAGTTTGAACATGTCTTAAGCTGAAGAGAGCCTAGAATCCAACTGTTAGTTTCCTAATGGACAGTCCTGGCTGATAGGTAAACAGACTTCTCCCATGCCTTTTGCTTGAAGGCACATATGACTGAACATGTAATTCATCTGTGATTAAGTATTTCTTCCCCACTGATTTCTGCAGTGAAGTCATGATACATTTTGCATCTGAATTGATTCACCTGTCAAGAGATTGTGATATCAGTGCCCTGGTTAGTAGACTATTACAGAGTCACTGCAAAGGAATCTCTGCAAATTCTTCAGGAAAACACATTTTAAAGTATGTGAAATAAAGGAGAAAGAAATCAGGAAATGACTAAGTGCATCTCACTTGGCAACATGACGTTTGTTTTAGTACAAAGTCTTCAGACTACCTGCATTAGTTCTCTTGTAGGTTGTTTAGAATCATGGCTCTGTTTCAATCAGCTAAAAATGCTTTTGAAGTATTACTTACCATCTTTCCAATCTTTGTTATTTGAGTGTCACAAAAGAGAAACAAAAAACACGTTGGTAATTCTTTTCATTATATAGGTATCACAGTTCTTTTATTTATTCTATTAATTACTGTAAACTTAAAAAAGAATTAAAAGTTTGACTAAAAAAAAGGGAAGTATATTTTATAGTACAATTGCAATAATGTCCCTGTCCTGCAATATCTATGGCATGGTGCAATGGTAACTTAAAGTGGAGGTTTTTGCTTGACAGTAGCAGCCTGGATAGCCTCAAAAGTAGACTGTGCCTGATAATAACTTAGCACTTAGGCTTTCAGTACTGGCCTGTGTTTGTTTGGGTTTTGTTTGTTTTGTTTTTTTATATGATCCCTTTCATACTTTTTTGTGCTTCTGAGAAGTGAAGGTGCATACGTAAGAGCTTAGAGATGAAAGTGTCTTCCAGGCTTGTGAGGATTGCTGAGTGTCAGAGCTTGTTCCATGGCTTTTGGAGGTGCTTGTTCTGCTTTTGCTCTCCTAGAGCTGCTGTTGCTTTCCTTGTAAGGTTGTGTAACCTAAAGAGTATCTTTACACTTGATAAGGCATCTTTTGAGAGACTAAGAATGACCTACTAGAAAAGATTGTGCTTGAATAGGGAGATTTCCTTCAAATTTCCCAGTGTGAATGGATAGTGATTTGATTTACAGGAAGTTGTACCACTAGTGAGAAATTACATGGTTATAAAGTTAGATCCTACCTTCAAAACCCCTTATCTCCGAGGTGAGAAAAATCTAAACTGAGTCAAGAAATTTTTGGGAGTAGGTAGATCCTACAGAAGTTCTGGGTGACAGGAAGGTACTCGCCTATTACAAGGTATGTTAGTAGAAAAGTGGGAGGGAAGCAGTGACAGAAGAAACTGAGAACTGAAGAATTCACAAAAAAGTGTAGAGAGAGCAAGGGGGGAAAGGGGTAAGGGGGAAAGCCTGAGCTCATATGAGGCAAAAACTCAAATTAGCTTGTGCTCACATTAATAAAATGTAAAAGCTTTTGTTTAGCCGGTAAGCTGTGATTTGAAGCAAAGTCCCTGTATGTGGCATACTCCCATCCTTCAAGAAGGAGCAGAACAGGTCCTGCAGTGTCCTCCCTGATCTTAACACTTAGAAAAATTCCAGCCCTTCCTGCTTCATCCAAAATAGTGACTAGTTCAGCTTTCACCTATCAAAGTGGCTACCACTCATAGATGCCAGCCATGTCATGGATAAGATATAGTGAAGACATAAGAGCCTAGGTTATGATTTTTAGGTGACAGAATCACTATGTGCAAGGTGTTAGATTCCTGTGGTATCAGACTGGGGATGAAATTTCACCTGAAGTGGCTGCAGGAGCTATGTGGCATCTCAATTTAAGCACAGATCGAGTGTCTGTGGTTGTCAAAGACACACTTTATTTACTTTTGGCTTAACATGAGTCCTTGGATGTTTCAACATGGAAGCAATTGTGGAACTTTCTCTTCTCTGGATAGGTGATCACAAAATCTTCATCTTAAGAATTTATGCTGAATTTGACTCTCTCCACACCCCCAAAGCACGTTCAGGAGACAATACTGACCAAAAAGGAAATAAGTAAATCATGTTTCAATACTTAGAATTCATAATTGGTTTGAAGTAACAATGTGATGATTAGATTTTTTTATTTTCCTCTCTAGCTCATATTGCCTGTCAGTGTGTCTACGTGCTTTGGGGGTGGGGAGAGAGTCAAATTCCTGTGGAACAGCTCACTGAATACATCTGGCATGACCATCTCAATGCAGGCTTTAAGATATAGTTTGTCACTGGAGCTTCTCTTGCAACTAGTAGAGTTTTTCTAGGATTTGTCTTTTTGCAGATCAGAAGTGCAGCTCAAATCATTGTGGCAGGTTTTGCCAGAGACAGGTATCTAGAACTACCAGTTAAAACTTTTAAACTCCACTAAGAACAATGGGAACTCTTCAAAAGGGGATCATAGACTCAAAATGCCCCAACTCTGAAAATATTACTCTAAAAATATTGTGACCTTGCTAGACTTGTTCACTGTAAGGGATACTGGCAGGCTGCCAAGTCTGTAGGAATGATTTTATGTACATTCATAGGTAGCAGTCTCTTAGAAGACCAGTCTGTTAGTGAATTTGCTGAATCCCTTTCATTGTCTTTGAGTTACACTGTGAGATTTTGTCTGACAGTGAGATAACTGCTGGTAGTTGGGTCTCAGCATTTAAGCAGTAACACAATTTCCCTGGTTGTTGCTACGTGCAGTGAAACTGCATACCTTCTGAAACCATGCTCTTTCCAGTAAGTACTTCCAGGATAATTCCTTTCCTTTCCCTACAGATAACAGTAAAACTTTAGGAAACTTGTGATCAGTTCTGACACAAGTTTCATACATTAGATAATCAAATATCACAATATTGTGATATTTTAGACATATGTCCTGGGGTGACTTCATACTGCTTTGTTCCTTAACCGTCCGCTCAATGGCCAAGGACGCTGTTTCTTTAGGATGGACCCGGGGGCCGGAGCCACGGGACCGAGTGCGGGGCAGTTCAGCGGCTCAGCCCCACGGCTCAGGGGCTCGGGAAGGAGTGCGCCGGGAGCGCTGTGCTGCTTTTTGGTTTCCTTTGTGTTCCAGCTAGCTGGGAAAAGCTTCTGTTGGGTTCTTGTTCTTGTTCTTTTTTCCCTTTCCTTCCCCTTGCCTCACTGCCTTCCCTTCCCTCCTCGCCGGTCCGGGGAGCCTGCGGGGGCGGCCCCGGCTGGTCCAAGCCCACGTGTCTGTTCCCTCTCCAGGAATTTGTTGTATTTTGAAGGTTTTTTTCCATCGTGTTCTACCATGTTTTGTTCGTGTGTTAATAAACAGTTTGGTTTCTTTTTCCCACTTCCACTCCTTGTGATCCATTTGTCTCATTGATGGAGGAAAAGGGGAGGAACACTCATTCCGGAATGGTTTCCTCCTGAAGTTTTGTCTCAAAAGCCAAGACAACATAGTAAGAACTTCTCTTATCTGTTACGTTATGTGACCCAGAAGCCATCTAGAGAATTTGAAAAAGCAGTGTTAAAATGGTATGAAATCTTTTTTATACCACATCATAAGTGTCTTTAGTTATTTAAATGCTGTTAACCCCCAACCCCAGCTTTGCACTCTAAACAAGAAAGCATTCACAGCATTGTGCATGAATCTTTTTAGACCTGTATTGTGAAGTTAGTACCAGAAACTAAACATCACTTTTATCACCCTAAAGGGAGTAAACCAGCTCTTCATTGAAAAGCTAAATAAATGACAAATCACTGGTTTTACTAGTCTATTTTCAGTCTATTTTACTAGTCTATTTTTAATTACTTTTAGTAGTATTTTTAACTTTTGAATGTGCTTACGAGTTGTTACATGGATATACTACACTATGGTGGTCCCAGTACCTGTGGCTATGTATCTGAAAATGAACATATATCTGGTTTTATTTTGATGAATCTTTGGCTTTCAGCTAGCAAACAGCCCTTACAGGCTTTT
Organism: Aphelocoma coerulescens; assembly: GCF_041296385.1. Taxonomy (NCBI): domain Eukaryota; kingdom Metazoa; phylum Chordata; class Aves; order Passeriformes; family Corvidae; genus Aphelocoma; species Aphelocoma coerulescens. Next base: position 46,262,132 of record NC_091014.1, on the reverse strand, counting down.
TCAATACCTTATATCGTATAGCTTTCAGACTATATGACTCTTGTCTAAATATTGTTAAATTATGCAGAGGAACATAACACCTGGTGCATTTATTTCTGTACTGACCTTTATTTTTATAACACTCTTGTTAAAGCAGTAAATGAACAAGAAAGATAGTAAAAAGCACGTAAAAAGCCTACAGACCAAATGGGATGAATAATGAAGTGCGTCACTTTATTCCATAAAGTTAAAATGTTGCGGTGTTTCCTGGTTAGTACCAGAAGCGTATGTAAGGACAGACTTAAAGTCTGAATTTGGAGAGCAAATTCAGTAAAAGATGTGATTTGCTCTTTCCATTGTGGGAGGTCAGAGTTCCTTACAGTCATATTTGCATGGAAGGTTTTTGTCCAGTGCAAATCACTGCAATTCATTGAAGTTTCCCAAAGCCTTTAATAAATGTATGCACAGCTAAAGACTTCCTCTCTAGCTGAAATAAAATAAAAGACATTCAGACCATTTTGAGTTGCTGAAAAGTTAGGTAATTTTGGTTTTAGCTTACCACCTGCTTTTTTTTCTCCCCTCAAACTTTTGTTTTATTACAAATAGTGTTAAGTCTACTGGAGCTAATTTTTAAGATAAACTTCTGCCCAATTTATGTGTTTCTTCTACTTGCTTACCTGCAGGCAAACTGCTTTGATTGCAACATATATACCAAGAGCTAGCAGGCATAAGCTGAAGTAGCTTTCTTTGCAGTTTGCATTTTAATTTCTTGGAGCAATTTGTGTGTTTCTCGAACCTGTCAAGTAACTGACTACAGAGAGTATTTGTCAGTCTGTTTCTTTAGGAAGAGAGTTGGAAAATGATTTTTCAACATGTAACACAGTATAGAATGTTAACTCACTGTGTGTAATTAGACTAACATCATTTGGCATAATCTCACAAAGGACACGTTTTTGAGGGTTTAGTGATGGATATAGATCTTCATCTGTCTGTTGAGACCTCTAAAAATTGGATTTATTAATGGTACTTTATTTAGATTAAAATAATTCTAAGCATATGACCAAGAGAGATAAAGGGAAAAAATATTTAGACGGTTTTCTAATGGCTTGATCAAAATGAGCGCTGTGGTTTGGGTTTTGCTTTGCTTTCCCACTGTCATGGAATGAGATCTCTTGTGTTGAATGTTAGGCTGTTTACAACAGGATTCTGGAGCCTGTAGCCAAGTCCCTGCTCAGGTACAGAGCTCTGGCTCAGTGCAGAGCCAGTAATCATGGTTGTACTCCAAGGACAGCATGACTCTTATCAGTTTCCTTTCCCACTGAACTCTGCTTTGTTCCTTTTTATCTGTGCTGTGGCTATGGCTGAATATGGTAATATGTTTATAAGTCTTTTACACCAAACCATGTGATAAAGCATATCCTCACAACTGAATAGAAACTTAAGAGAGGGGAAAAAAAGAATCAATTTAGAAAGTTCAAAGGAGAGGGAGGCAGGCAGGCAGACAAGGAGCAGAATATCGACTTCAGTTTCATTCTAATCAAATCATACTGGTGAATAGGCCTCTAACATCACCACAACTCTAAAAATAGAAAAATCTAATATGAGTTTAATATGTAGGAACTGGCATTAAGAGTAAATTGGCAACTAGCATTTATGTCTGTGCTTCTGAGAAACCCTGTGCATTTAACTTGAACATAAGATTAACATATGCCATTTTCTGTTGATAATTTTTTTAAAACACTCTGAATTAAGATTACAAGGTGCTTTAAAAAGACCATCAGGTTTATTGTTGTAATTATTGTAATATTGTTGTATTATTATGTAATAAAATTATATGGGAAACTTCTGTATCCTGCTTTAAATAGTTCTGTGGTGCTGCAATGGCCAAAGGACATGGGGAACAAACTTAGGTTGGGTAGCCTGTTGCTTCATATGAAAAATTTACAAGGAGATGAGAGCAACAGTTTGACCATCACAGTGGCTTGACAGAGGTTCTCCCAATTCCCTGTGGTTAGGTAAGAGAGGCAGTGGCTTTCAACAAGCTGAAAATAACTCCTAAAAATGCTTTGAAACATCTTCTGTTGTTTTCATACACTTGGCGCGGTAGTTGATGGGGGAGCTCTGTGATTCAGTCTGTGGGACATGTAAGTCATGGATGGTGAGCGTGTGACAACTCAACCAAGCAGAAAAGCAATAACCTGAGCTCCTGTTCTAGAAATGCTGCCCTGGTCTAGCTATTATGGATTACAGCTGTATAAGAATCTGAAGTACCTATGTGCTTAATGAAGTTTTTGTTAGATAGGATATGAATAACTTCTGTTACCATCTCTGCTTGGACCATATAAGGAGCTTTAGGTTTTTTTATAGCACGTGAAACTTGCCAGCAGTGCTGAAAGAGATTCTTGAGTAAAACAGAGGTGTATATTAATACCTAACTTGAAGATGATGGGGTTTATCTTATGTATTTATAGCAATTGACTGTACCCATCATTATGGATTTAATAACGGATGTTACTGAAGATGCAGAAAATTCCATTCTAAGATTGTATTTTATTAATTAAGCAATGTTATCAGTTGTTGTGTCAAGTATCTGTTCAAATTGAAATGTATGGATTCCATAAAATCATGTGCTTTAGAATTCACAGTATCCAGAATAAACATGCATTGTTTGCGTGATATCATATAAAGCATCACTATTATTTTAAAAGAAAAACTGTTCTGGGATAGTCTCAAGAGCCTTATAGGAGACACATGAAATTAAGCTCTATTAGTGTGCAGACTGGCAATTTCTGTAAATCCTGGCAATTTCCCTAGCAGGTAAAATATATCCCAGATAAAAAAACATGATCAAACTGATTTAAAATCAAAAGATGCAGTTGCTAATGTTAGTGGAGCAAAAGCAAAATGAGGAAAGATACAAGAAAGAAAAATGTACAAACTAAGAGTATGAAAAGCACATAACTGTTAATGTAGACACTATTTCTGTAGCAAGCTGTACATATTTTTATTTATGTAAAGGTAACTGTACTACAATATTCTAATGACAATATTAAGGCTTCCTCTTCCAAAAAACCTCAGTGTTTTTTTGAGAAATGAGATGAACTGACAAGTTTTGTCTTTAGAGTCTAAATTGTGGCATCTGACCATATAAACATCTTGGTGAAGTAAACCACTCTGAACTTCAGTTGTGTTTCAACAAATGTTATTTGAAGAATAATTTTATAATTTCCTGAGAGAAATTATCCCCATGAAACATTTTTAGTATTGCCCTATTCAATTAAATAAATTATCCCTGTGCCACCATCACATCCTTTGGAGTGCTAGGATGAAACACCTAAGAAAATGATGCTGAGATCCAAATTACATTGTGACTCTAAAAGCATTGTGAAGGTTTTAATCCCCTCTGTCGTCCTAGGCAGAGTTTGAACAAAATCAAAAAACCTAAGGGGCCTGAATATGAAGGATATGAGTCTAAAACACTTATCCAAAGGCAAGAAAATGCAGTAGAAGCAATACAGGCTGCAAAGCCATCTTTGCTTGCGACTTTCCTATGTGAGTCTTACTGTTCCGGGTGCATTGTTGGTGTTGCTGTCTCCTGTGATAGGTCTTGATCAGACCTGTGCCAAATTGAATTCAATTTTGTATAAACATATTAATGAAGCAAAGAAGTTGCATAAAGTTGATCTATAATATTTTATATGTCCTCTCAATTACAGCAGATACCAGGTTAAGATAAGCAGGTTTCATTTTCCTGCATTAAATTACTTTTATATTAGCAACATGGTTTTAACTGATTAAGAAATATCAAATTGAAAACAATTTTTCCTACTGAATCTATTATGTTCTAAGCAATTTAATGTGCTGTGCAACTGTACAGTTTCTGAGCACTCGGCGTTAGCCTGCTAAACAAAGTCACTACTGTTTCTTGCCTGTGCTTCTCATCTTGCAGTCCTGCATTTGAGAATGGTTTTTGTGTTGGATGGCAGAGAGAAAGGAGTGGGGGTTTTGTTTGGTTTTGGATTGGTTTATTTATTTAGTTCATAAGCACTGAATTTATGACTAAAATTTTATGCATAATAGACATTCTCCTGGGTATTTACACTATGTGAGGAGATATTCACCAAATGTGCCCTGTAGTTAAGAGTAGAGGGCAGTGAGCTTTGTAATGAGCTTTTAGAATCAGCCGGATTTCCTTCTGCTGGAGTTCATTCTACCCTTGACATTTTAGTTCTGGCAAAACAGAAATAAATGTAATTTCAGTTTGCAAACATCTCTTAGGGGAAAAGTCTGCTTTCACTTGCTAGTACTACCATGGCAAAACATAATGGTTGCTACACAGGCATCTTCAAAATGGTATGAGAGGCTTTATGCCATACTGTAAAAATTTAGTGAATCCTCATTAAAGGCAGTTGTTCAAAAATAGTTTCTTTCTTTATCCGTAAAACTTAAAAAAATTTAGTACTTTTGTCATGAGTAATATGGTGACATAAGAATAATAATTCAACCTAGTTTATTTTCCAAAATCATCTGCATTGCTTTCTCTAAGTAATTCAGTTTAATAAAACTCACTAATTGAGGAAGTGTGTTCTCAGAATAGGAATATTTTTAAAACCAGATAAAATTTTTACTGTAGGGTTTTATTTCTCACTAATTGGGTGACTGGTGAATGTCATTGGTTTTTTTCTCAGTTAGACAAGCCTTTTGCATTTCGGGTTTTTGATTAATAGATGTTAATTTACTAATGGAACTTCTCTACAACAGTTTCTTGTATGTGTTGAGATGTTTGTGTGATGTGTATTAGTATTTGAAGTGTATGGTGTATACAAAAATTTGAAAGGAAAAATGGAGTTTAAAGGTGACTCATGACTATTTACAAATAGTGGGTTATTTTAACTCTGTAAAATTGATACAACAGTCTTAGCTGAACTTTGTTCCAAGAGAATAGACTGACAGAAAGTTTCTTATACTGTTTTAAAAGATGAACCTCCAACCTCTTATAGGCGTGATTCATGCTAGTACCAGCTCATAAACATGTAAAAAGATTATATGAGAAACTTCAACATAGTGTGCAGATACAGGACATGTTTCTAGAGGGTGCACAAAGCATTTTCTGAAGTACTACTTTGATGGATTGTTATAATGTGCACATGGAGCCTCTTTAAAGAGGAGGATTCAGGGACATATGCTTGTAGAGACACACTCATCTTCATAAAGTGTTCTCTTTGGGTCTTTTTACTGGAAAAGTTATCTTTTTTGTGAATTCAGATTTGATTGTAACTATTTGAGTTGACTGTTAGGGTGTAACCTTAAAATACCATGCCAAGGGCAGGTTCTCCAAAGGTGCACAGCAGCTGAAACACTGCATGGACATGAGATTTTCTGTGGACTACTACTCACTTATAATAACAATAACTTTATGTATATTTTACAAAATATTTTTTAAAGCCTATCTTTATACGTGTATATCTATATAAATAACAAGATAGCAAATATACAAATAATATTTGAAGACTTCCTCCACAATAAGGAAAACTGTGGATCTGTTAATAAATGGAAAGCATCCCTTGTGACCCATTTCAATGGCATAGTTACAGCAGCAGAAAATGTTTCTGCTTTTCAAAACAATGTTATTTATATTAACATTTTATTTTCTGCCAAGAGGAAGATATGGAAAGAGTGCTACCTGAGCAGGATACTGTGGTTCTGTTGCCTAATGCTTTATATTGCCCCTTCAGTGAAAAGAAAGTATTTTTACTACTTTAAAAATAAATTTAAATAAGAAAATACTTTAAAGTTGTGCTGTTGTGGTCCACAGGAAGTTAAATCCATTGACTCTGCAAAGAAATCTGGTTCTTAATGCACTGCAGTTAGGATGTTTTCTCCAGAGTTAAGTCAGGACAGTGTTAACAGTTGTGTATAGTGGCTTAAAATACCATTGTTGCAGCAGTGGTTTTGAGTAACAAATGACCTGCATAATATGCATCAAATTTTAATTGTCTTTATTTTGCCCAGTGAAATAAGGGTTTTAAAATAAAACTAGTCTTTTAAATAAAACTTTTCATATCTCCTTTCTTTTCTGGACTTCTTTCTTCTCTTTTTGGTTTTTTGGAGATTTTTTTGTTTCTTTCAGTTTGTGTTGATCATGAAGTATGGCCAGATTTTTAGATTTTTGGTGGCTCAGTCTTCATGCAGTTCTCTGCCTTTGGGATTATTTGTGGTTTGGTTACAAATACAAGCCTTAGATATCAGGTGTGGAGCAAAAACATGCACTTATATGTGTAATGTGGAAAATAGTGAAAGTGTACTTGTGAATATAAGTAATGAAGGTTTGATAAAATAGAGTTGCATTGTGTTATGGTGGAGAGGTAAATAAGCTGCTTAGTTGTGTAATGTAGTAAAGCAGACCCTATCTTTTGATTAAACCTTTATATAAAAAAATGAACTAAAACTCCTGGGTATAGGCAGAACTGCTGATGTAACAGACATGTATTTTTGAGATTTGACTTTATCAGCCCAGCATAGAGAGATGCAGGGCAGGGGGGAAGGAAGAAGCAAGCAACTCAGTTCACGTAGAGGACAAGATGTGATTGTTTATATGCTCAGGATGTGCTGCTGCAGCATTAACGCAAATGAAAAGATCCTATGCCTGATGGACCTATTGTTCTCGTTTATAAACAGAAGTTGTGCGATGGTTTAAACAAACAAAATCCCCAAGTCTTGAGTCTTTTGCCTGTGATGGCCAGTTTATACGGGTTTAGAGTGTTTTGTCTCTCAGTGGTAGTACTTTCAAAATTCCCTGCTACTGTAAAGCCTTAATGTTCCTGTTACAAAATAGGTTTTTTGTAATGTTGCCAGTTCAAAGCAATAAAAAGTCATGAATTAGACTAAAATCAGCATTGATCTGTGAGGTTGATTTTTGTAGGTCTGTAAATTACATATTTAAAATTTCCTTAAAGTTGTCTTTGTTTTGGGGCAATGAGGACTTGGTTGGTTGTTTACTATTAAGTTAGATGTGAGAATTATTTCTCTGTAACTGAGGGCAAGAAACTTCATAGTATTTCCTGGAATTCTCTTCTATGATTGTTCAGTTCCAGGAGCTGGGATTTCAGAAAATGCTTAGATTATCTGAATAGCAATGAAATTAAGAGTTGACTGTGAAACAGAAAGAACAAGGTGGAGGGAGAAGGTGACCTGCTGCACTTTTATCAATGTGGAATAGTTTGTGATGAGAAGTTAGACAATGCAGTGATATGAAGGAAAGCACACTGTAAATCACAAATGGTGAGAGATCAGAAGCATGTGCTGTAACTATGAGAAGTGATTAGTCATAGCAGGTATGTGGCTGGCTTTTTATCAAATTCTCATTCATGGAGAAGGATTTAGTAATTGAAAATGTGTAGCAGGCTGACTTTTCACAGAATGTTTCACAGTAGTCTGGAAAATTTCATTATTGCCATCTTTTCAGACATCTTTAGAAAAAAAAGCTTATTACTGAATGGGAGGGGAAGAAAAATTCCTAAAAGCTGGGAAGGGGAAAGGGAGAGCGCTTACTAGAAACACTAAAAGTAAGCCGAACAATTAATCTAGAAGGGACACAAAATGCCTGGCATCACTCTTCAAAAATATGTCACCCCCCCAATGTTTCATAGTGGTGGTACCTTGAGGGATTTGTGTCAGGGGAAGCTCTCCTTCACAGGGAGTAGGAGTGCAGGCCTCTCATAAGCACTGCTCAGTGGAACCACACATAGCACCTGGGGCTCCCAAGCGTTTCCTTACGCTGCTGTGTAAACCTGAGACAGAAGGAACGTGCACATAAGTTACATTTATTTTGATTTGAGTTAGGAGAAGGTATTTCATTGACTTGTTTTTAATTAATGGTGCTTATCTAAAGAGGAGGACTGATCTGAAGCAAAATAGTTAACCAAGGGGTGTGGAATCCACCTTTTGCCTGCTTAAGAAATATAAGCATAGTAAATGCGAGTATCAGTTCATCACTGTATTTTTTTCCCTAGCCAGGACAGTGATTTTTATTCTTTTTTTCTTCACATGACAGCTGGACAGTGAATGGAAAGTAACTTGCTTACTTTTATAGAGGCATGCTGTTTTCAGTTTTCAGTGTGTAGGCACAGAAGTTGTTTGTATTGGAACCAGTTTGCTTATGTCAGTTTTGTGCTGCTGAAAAACTTGGAACAGGACTGAGTGTGAGTTGCGACACCAGAGACTTTTCAGTGGATGTTCCTGGGTTTTGAAGGAGGTGTTACCAGTGAAGCAGAAAACTGCCTCTTCCCCCCATTGTTCTCTTCTCCCATTGGCCTCATCTGAAATAATACCATATCTAAATACTTATTTACTCACAAGCTGTGACCTAGAAAATTTGGCCTTTGTTCAGTCCTTTAAACAGAAATTAGAGAAAAGGTTATTTCTGGGATACTTCTGGTTTGAACTGAATATGTCTGTAGGATTTGAGGCAAATCAACGTTGGTGTGAACTTTACTGTTTGGGTCACAGGTCACATGGCTATTTGGCCTTGACCAGGTTAGACCAAGAGAATAAAAGCTGTCTTTCTAGTCACACCAGAACTTCAGTGCATGTGCCTTCTTTGCAAATGCTTTCTATAGAGTTTGTTTTATAGCATTTTCAACTTTGGGTGTTTTTTTAATCTTGGGGTTTTTTTTCACTTAAACTAAAATTCCAAGTACATGTGCCTCTTTCTTAACTGTGCTTGCAGTCTCAACTCTGTGGTGATAATGAATTAAAATGGAGGGAAAGATTGGTGTTCAAACTGACCCTCAGAAGGACTGGATTCAACATCTGAATTTTTATAATTACCAGATCATGTTGGCATAGTGCAGAAAATTTGCAAAAGGATTCAAATCTCTACATAAGCCGACTCTGCCCATGTAGGATGCCTTTCTCATGGGATGGCCTTGAAGTTTCCCAGCCTTTGGATATTGAAGAGCAGATACCTGCCAAAGGGTATCTGGGATTATCTTTGACTCCTACCTGGAATAAACACCAAACGTGTGTTAGTGAGATGCCTTACAGCTTCAATGTTTTTTTGTGGGGAGGTGGGGAGTTAATAGGTAATAGAAAAATTGTTGATGATAGAAGAAACATGTTCAGTTATTTTGAATCCATCAGCATTTGCCAGGTGGTCTCAGACAAATCACCCAGGATCTTCCATTACCCCAGTAAAATGTAGAAACAAGGTTTGCTGACTCCCTCCATTCCCATATACTCTGAACCCTCTGCATCGTTATTAGCATGATATTCTGTAGGTACTTCTAGATATTATTATTAAGTAGCTCTGTAAAAAAAACATGAGCAGAAGGTGTTTTGCTGTAACATGCTGTACAAAAATGTTGGGGGCTGATTTTACATAACTTAAAATGTTTTATGATGATTTAGCTCTATTTTAAGACTTCCATGAAGGATTCTTATGTGGATTTTAGAAGGAACAGTGAACTTGAAAGAGATGGTAAAACTCTCTCCCCAAATACATTTCTGCTTTGGAATATACCGAAAATGTATTAAAACCCCCTCTGCATGCTCTTTCACACATTGGAACACCTGTGTTTCTGGCATATGCATATTTCTTGATAAGAAGAGAATTGCTCCTGATGATGTTTGTTCTTATTGCCAAATTCTAAAAGCTTTAAAGCTGCCTAAATCCTATTTTGTATGCTCCTTATGGGATTCTGTTTCTAAGCATTCATCAGAAACTCTTTCCAGATAGACTTAAATTGTCATCATAAGCTTTTATTTAGCTTGCACAGCTATGACTGGTGGTGGTAATGAGGTTGTTTGGAGAAAAAAAAAGAAGGAAACACCTGTAAACTGAGCCTATTTAAATAAGATCATTTTGTGTCTTCATGGTTTGTTTCTGTTAGTGAGGCAACCCAAAGGTGTGGGCTTTCTGGAACCTGATGCATATATATGCATCTGTCTCGTAAATGCTTTTATTTCTCTATGCTTTTTAAAGGTAGTTTTTAAAAGTGCATAAAAGAAATTTATGACCTAAAGAGTAGAGTTCAGTTTGATACCTAAATATAGGTGGCTTATCACTTGTTAATAGTGGAGAGCCATTGACACAGTCAGTGGAATACAGGAAGTAATTCATGTGAGCAGCCATGGGATGTGGATTGCACTAGGGTGGGCTGCATGCTCTTTGTGCTCTATTCACTGTGGATTTTTTCTCCCAGATGGATCCCACCCAGGATCTTTGGGGAAGAAATAACCTTCTAGGCCTGTTTATATTTTCCAGCCAGAGGATACACTGGCCAACATCTACAGGCCATTAAGTATGATATTCTCACCTGTTCAGCAGATCCTCTCCGTATGGAATCCCTTTCCAACAGTTTTACTTGTGGCATTGGGGCACATGGGTCCTTTCGTGCTCTGGGTTCCTTGATAGCATGGCCTACAATTCTGACCTTCATGTTGCTTTTGCAGACAGTAAATGAAGAAACATGTGCATCATTATGATGCCAATGAAATCCCTATCCTTGCTTCTGTGATTGGGTTTTCAAATCACTCTTGTGCCTTGAATGCTTCTTTATGACTGGCAGGCTGCCTATTACCCAGCACTCCACTTTACATGTAAGACAGAAAGTAAACCTGACAATTCACATGCAGTGAAGGGTTCCTAGCAGTGCACTTGTGTTCATTTGCACCAAGTAGTGATTCTGCTGTCCCTTTTGAAGCTCTGGACTTTGGCTTGGGATGGGTTGCATGAATAGCATGGTCATGCAGCCGGAGATCTGCTTGGCTCCTTGGAAAAAGGGGGATTGAGGCTTTATCTTTGAGAGTTACCTATCTAGTCAACTGTAGGGCCAGGCTCTGATGCAGGCAGGGAGCCTGAATTGCTTTACTCCTAAATCACTGTTCTTAAAAGCTCGTATTTCAGCAGCACAAACATTACCATTAGTTCTCAAACGAGTTGTAGCAAAGCGCATATGTGAACTGCTCCATAAAGTGCAGTGGACTCTCTCCAAGCCCCAGATTTCTTTTTTCAGGCTAACATCAGCTATGGCTATCCCAGTACCATATGAAAATTGGTTTTTTCCCCTTTTTTTCCTAGAAGACAGATCAAGGGCATGTCTCCAGTATTTCCTCAGACTGTGAGCCTAGTGCTTTGTCTTCCTGGTGGTACCACATGTCTTAGGACTGCTGCTTCTCATCTACTGCTAATGTCCAGCCCCCTATTAATTACCATTATAGGAGAGATGTATGATGATTGTTTTTTCTTAAAGTGCTTTTCACTTTCAAAAAGATGGCTGATCCATTTTAACTATTGGGGCTGCTACTGTATGTAAATAAATTTTTCTTTTGGCAACCACAATGGAAATCTTAAAAAAAAATAAAATAAAAACCAATCTCTCAACAACTTCATTATTATTAACAGCTTGGTGGCCCTGTCAGATGCTGGTGACCCAGGAGCCACAAAAGGAACAATGGCACAGACGGCATTCATCATTTCTTCCCATAGCATAGCTGGAAGAGCACTCACACAGTTTGAAGGAGATGTGCATTGTCTCCTGCACTGGGAGGATTTCAGCCTGCATCCCAGGAGAGGGCACTAGTCCCTGCAGGGATGAGGAAGCATCTCAGACTCCTACTGGCAGTCTTGTGCCCACTATAAAGAACAAGGAATTCGATACAGCAGGAAGTGAAGCAAATTCTTCTCATCACAAGATGAGGCTTGCAGCAAGAAGGATTTGGAGTAGGATCTGAAGATGGAAGTCTGATGTCTTGGGGTAGCGTTAGTGCTGATCTATAAAGCAATCACAAATGGATCTTTGCAAGTCTGTTCTACCTCATCAAGGTAGAAGAAAGTTGACAGGCCACTTGTCTAGAGATACCCGATGCCTCCACTGTCTGCTTGCTTCTGATTTAAAATAACCGAACCAAAAACCCCCCAAAAACCCTAAACCCCACAAAACCCAACCAACCAATCCCCCACCAAAAAAAACCCAAAACTCCACCCCACTCTGCTCCACACCCCCGCCTCCCCAACAAAAGGGTGTGTTACATCAACAGAGGATTTCAAGAGCCTCTGTTGCTTGACCCAGCCTTGCAGCATGATGGCAGAGGACATCTGCCATTTTGTCCAAATACAATCAGACAGAAAAATATGTTGGATATGACTCTTTTTTACTGTTAGTGAGCTCTCAATCCAGTAAGTAAAAAACCCTACTGCTAGCAGTGCTTTGGGAATTTAAACACAATTCTTTTCTAAACTTTACTGAATTTGAACGGACTCTGTGATTGGTTTTACTCGCGACAGGAGCAGATTTGCCACACGCTAACAGATTTCCTCACGTCCAAAGGCATGGCAGCATTCAGCAGACGTATTCCTTCAATGCTATTGTTCTTTTTATCTCTATTGCTGTTGTGACCTTGAAGTTTCAGGAAAGCAGAGAAGGCTGACCAATAGAGAGTCCAGTGAGGGAGAGGACATAAGGGAGAAGGGATCTGGTTTGGGCTTGTATCCAATTATTACAATACATTTTTAGACTATTTTTTACTAAGGAAGTAAACACTTACTGCTGTGTAAAGGTTAGATATAGACCCACCCATTCTTGGAAGTTATGTACAGCTTGTCCTGAGTGACATCAGTTATGGATTTGTTTTGTGTGTGTATACAATTCTGTGACTAATTACAGTATAAGTTTGTGCCAAAGCTAATTAAAAAATGTCTTAGGTTGTTTCAAGAAACTCTTGTTTTATACTGAGCATTTGGAGAGGACCTAATGGAGAAAGGATCTGGTTTGGGCTTGTATCCAATTATTACAATACATTTTTAGACTATTTTCTATAAGGAAAATAATATAAAGTCGTAGAGATGATCTTGTCTCTGAGATGGTCAGATCCAGATTTACAGGTGTGTTACCCGCTCTGTGATTATACCCCAAAAAGACAGAGTAGTTCTCCTGATCAAGCTGTGCACGATGCAGGTTATTAACAGTAGGACACCTTATCTGATTACTGAGCTTGTATTTTAAGGACAATACAAGAATCCTTGAGTGAATTTCCAGGAAACCTCTCAAAACTGTACAAGGATGGGAAAACAAACCTTACAACAATACTTAATGATGGGCTTATGGTTTTTTACTCAAGAAAAAGATTGAATGGTAATCACTGGACATGTACACATAGGTCTGGCTGCATGATCTTCAGTACTATACATAATAATGAACACTGTAGTTGGAAATCAAACTTTTAACATAGTATCTCAAACAAAGAGTAGTTAAAGCATTTCACAAATGCATCTCTAAGAGATACTTTAATATAGCTTCTGCCTTGTCTCTGCAATGGTCTTGCCTGAGCAACTGTATTGGTTCCCTCTGGTATTAAAGCTCTGAAAACCCGTTATGGCTAGAGCAATTGTTAAGCAGTCTCTACAGACATGCCATTGTGGCAGCTGCAAAGAAATGCACTTTCTTTGTCACACAGAGTAAACCAAGATAATAGGGATGAAGCTGTTTTGTTTAGATCATTCTTCTCATGCCTCCCCCATAACTTTGACTTTATATAAGGAAACACTTTTTAATGTTTTATATCAGACTATATTGCCCTTCTGTTGGGAAAGATGAATGATCTGTTGCATGTCAGTGTTATGACTGAGTTGCCTAATTGTTTATGTTGTGCTTCCAGAGAGCATTTAAGGTGTACAGATCCTATACTTGACTGAATGCAGTTTTCTCTCCTGAGTTTCTTTCTGTAAATCCCACTCAGTGAACCTCCTATTAAAACAGAGTTAGCACAGCAGATCAAGTTGCTGAGCACCTTCATCAAGCTGGAAAGTCAAATACAGGCCAGTTCTTTCTCTGTGCTCTCTGCTTTGAAAAACAGCGGTTGCTTCCAGTTTGCAGCATACACTAAATTTCCAGGAGCCTTCAGCTAGTTTTGCAAAAACCTTGAATTGTGGGAGGAATTTGAATGGGATGTATCAAAAAAGGCATTAAACCTGGAAAAATATACTGAACAGTATAGCATTGCTGTAGAGGGAAAAATCTGCTTACATCTCTGTTGATGTTTGACCACTTCTAAGAGAAAAAACTGAGTGATTATCAGCCATGGTCTCTTTGAAACTCTTAATAATAAACATATTTAGGAACATTTTTTAACTAGGTGTTATTTTGTGGGAAACTGTAAGGGATTTTGAAAAGCTAACTTCTGAAAAGTATACTTGAATAATTTTCTCTCTAATTCATCTTGACTGTATTTTAAGAGAGACAAGCAGTTCCTTGGACTGTTTATTACCCTGGGGAAGTCAAGAAAATTGCTGCTTAATTTCAAAGAAAAGTTTATTATGCTTTGCTAATATAAGCTGCTTTATACTGTGTACTTGATGTAATTATATCTGGAAAAAGAAACTGGATGTTTGATTTTAAAAAATAGAATTCAAATTCCATTTACCTCATTTTCTTTTCTCTCAAGGTGGAAAGACATGACATGAATACCCTGAGTTTACCACTTAACATCCGCCGTGGAGGTTCTGATACCAACCTGAATTTTGATGTACCAGATGGGGTCCTAGAGTTTCACAAAGTCAAACTCAATGCAGATAGCTTGAAACAGAAAATCCTCAAGGTTACAGAGCAAATCAAGGTTGAACAAACAGCTCGAGATGGAAACGTGGCTGAGTATTTGAAACTGGTAAACAGTGCAGACAAGCAACAGGCTGGGCGCATTAAGCAAGTCTTTGAGAAAAAGAACCAGAAATCTGCCCACTCCATTGCCCAGCTGCAGAAGAAATTGGAACAGTATCACAAAAAACTCAAGGATATTGAACAAAATGGATCTTCCAAAGCTACCAAGGATACTTCCAAAGATAACTTGAAAGATGTTCAGCATGGAAAGTCTCGTACCACTGGGCACGGAACAGAGAGCAGCAAGTCGGGTGTGCCGGGTGTATCTTTGACACCACCCGTCTTTGTTTTCAGCAAGTCTAGAGAGTTTGCCAACCTGATCCGAAACAAATTTGGTAGTGCAGACAACATTGCTCATCTCAAAAATACCTTGGATGAATTTCGGCCAGAAACAAGTTCTAGAACCTATGGGGGTAGTGCCACCATTGTTGCCAAACCAAAATATGTCAGTGATGATGAATGCTCAAGTGGGACCTCTGGATCAGCAGATAGCAATGGGAATACTTCCTTTAGTCCTGCTGTGGCAAGTACCCTGGACAGCCAAGGAAAACTTTCCATGATTTTGGAGGAACTAAGGGAAATCAAGGAGACACAGTCCCAATTAGCTGATGATATTGAGAATTTAAAAACCCAATTTAAAAGAGACTATGGCTTTATTTCTCAGATGCTACAAGAGGAAAGATATAGGTATTTTCTTTTAACTGTTCTCTTGAAATGACTTTTGAATGGGTATAGAAACTATTTGGAAAGTGTAAATGTGTGTGTATGTGTGTGAGCGAGAGATTTCAGAAGCATGAGGAAAAATTAATTCCAATCAATGTCTGGTACCAACATGTTTAATTCCTTCCATTGACTGAAAATAGAATACACATAGAATATTAATATTTCCTATCAAATAGTTAGTGTCCTTTGCCTTTTGTCAAAGGCTAATCAGAAAACTCTCTCCTCTGTCACACTTTTTATGTGAATTGTGTGAATACTGCATATAGGAAATGCCAATGGTTTTGTAACTGGTGGAAGGATTCTCATCTAATGTGACTCAAAAAAGCTAATCAGTTTGTGGTGTAGCAGAACTGACTTACAGCTGATGAGTGTACCCTTGATTCCTGCGTACCTTGTTCAAGTACTTCTCACACATATTGCTACCTTGTGGATGCAATGTCACCTTGTGCCCTGTTGTAACACACAGCTGTGAGATGTAGTTTTAAGTGCCATAGCACAACTTCATCTTGCATTTGTTACTTGACAATTAATTCCTTTATCTTCCACTGTGAGAGGTGGACAATATGTTCTACAGAGGGCTTGCACCTGCTGTACCTATATCCCATTTTTCCTATGGCTTGTTAAAGTGACAGTCGATTCTTCAAGTTTTACCTATGCCAGTGGGAAAAATCTCTGTATGAAGGGTAATATTTCATGTTTCCCTTGCTATAGTTCTTGAAAAATGAGGAAAGACTTGATATCGCATGGTAATAAAGGGAGGAAAGAACAATGAAAATGGCCTACTGAGCTCATGACTTGGTTTCAGGAGAAGGCAGAGCGGCCTTTTCTGACAGCTCACTGCCAGTAAAATTTCAAGCCTCCTGCCACCCATTTCTAGACAATTTTGCCTCCATCATTTTTGTGCTGACTGCAGTGTTTGCCTGTTTGTCTGCTAAATCAAGTGACAAACTCACCCAAAAAATTCTAGTTTCCTGATGATTGACTTGAACTGGTTTATCATGCAGAAGCATGCCAGAACAGACTGTACACAAATGGCAGAACCTTGCAGTTGTATTTGAGAGAGAACATATTTTTCCTGTCATTACTGGCGAGCTATTAACTGGCTCAAACTTACTTATGAAACCATATCTTCTTGTCTAAATGAAGAGTGAAAAATGTGAGTTGGATATCCTTAGGCACTGTTTATAGTTCATATAATTTGCCAATGATGTAAAAATATTTGCTTTTTAACACCTACTGCCAGCAAGAAATAGTCAAAAAAGGCTTTCAGATTGCTAAATAAATGTTTTTGGAAAGTTTGCAGAGTTTTTACTGATTTCTGTATATGCTTTGTAATGCCAGTCAGATGAAATCATCGTACACTGAGAAATTACCTTTTAAAATGTGCAATTGTTTTCATGATTTGGCATTACTTGAAAAGAAGGCACTAAATTTAGACTTCTTTTCCTAATAAGATACGAAAGATTGGAAGACCAGTTAAATGACCTCACTGATCTTCATCAACATGAGACAGCAAACTTGAAACAAGAGCTAGCCAGCATAGAGGAGAAAGTGGCGTATCAGGCCTACGAGCGATCACGAGATGTTCAGGTACTTATTTTCCTTATCATGAACTTCTAACATTTTGTAGCAGTCTTGTGCTATGAAACACTTGCATCTTTCTACATCTTTTTAAATAAGGAACACGGGGAAAGATTTAAGCCCATGTTTTGTCTGTTTTAAGGTGAAAACCCAGCACATTGAATCAGTGGCAGTCTCCATTTGTTTCTCTGGATTCAGGATTTTTTCTGCTGGAACTGATGATGTAGCCTAGGCAGACTTAAAGAATGGTTGAAGAATGGCCTGGTTTAATTTCTTTCACAGAAGAGGAAGGAATTGAGTCTCCTTGTATTGTGTAACACAACACTTCTGACAATGTCCCGACTCAAACTTCTTGCTCAGACTTTCTCCAATAGTTTCATCACTGGCAAGGTTTAGTATAAATTGAACTTAGGGTAAAACATAAGAGAGCTGATTTATAAATAGACTTGTAGATTTGCCAGTTATAATTAAAGAGTTTTAAGCCATGGTCACAATAACCTCTATAATCAAAGCTGTGGGGTGTGTTCACCTTAGTGATCAGTTGTAGTCATGTCTGACTTCAATCAAAAGCCAGTACTAATGTCTACAAGTATGTCTTGACAGCATGTAGTTACATAGGTACTCGAATATTTATATACACACACTTATATGATATATAATATTTCTACTCAAAGTCTGAGCAAGTGGTGAAAAAACTATTCATGAACAACTGAGGAATGCTTAAAGACTGTCTTCATAATGGTTCAGATGGTAAAAGAACCTAAAACCTGACCTGTATACACCTTTGCTCATATTTCTAAACATAGAGAGTGCAGGCAGCAGGATGATCACAGTTTCCTAAATGTTGTGAGTTAGGAAGCTCCTAGGAACAGAGTGGGAAAGGGATGATACTGAATCTAAGCATTTCATAGGTTCCTTTGTAGGTTTAAAGAAGAGAGGTCTCTCACAGATTTAAAGAAAAGAGGACTCCTTTCTGTGAAGGCATCTTGAGGATGTAAAAACATAATGAAACCTGAATTGTCCCACAGAAGGACTGTGAAATATTTCCTAACTCATTAGCAGAATCCTGGAGGGGTGTCAGAGACTTCTAATTGAACTGCTGTGTTGATACAACCTTGTTTCTTTTATCTCTGTACAGTTGGGCCTGTTTAAGCCTATCTCTTTGGGGGTTTGGAAAACTAGCTAAAATAGAGTAAAAGAATTTAAGCCATGGATATTTTGAGTAACAGCCTAACTCTGTCACTAAAGGATATGCAGATCATTTTAAAGACATGTTCAGTCTCTCAATGCAGAGCTGCAGGTATCAGACTTTTGCAGCTGGACTTTCTCTAAAGCACCACAAGACAATTTGAGGATAACTTACACTCAGAGTGGAAGAAGGACCAGGAAAGTTCATTAGTGTGTAGTGGAGAACATGCCTGAACCATAACAGACTTCGTGCCACCCATTAAGAACTGTCTTCTATATTGTTACAAATTCCTAGAGCAGTGAAAGGAAGCAGTCTTGTGTAAGGCAGTGTGCCCTATTCTCCATGGGGCCTTGGTGCCTGGCCAGTCACTTGGTAAGCCAGTTCAACTTGCTGAAACAACGAAGAACTGACCCAGCAAGGGAAAGCTGATAACTCTCTGGGTGTTTATATACAGAGGTTTGGTTTGAAACAGCTTACTGTGTGATCAGGTGAACAACCCTGCTAGTGCAAGGAAAATACCTGGAGTTTGAGAGTGGGGAAGAAAGTCAGGATGCTGGAGCATTGGTTTTCCTTGTCACACAGTGGTAAAAGATTATGTCAAGTTGATCAATCTCATGAAATTATAGCTTTGCACCATGTTACGCAGTTGTGCCCAAATCCCAACTCCAGCAAAAAGCTGGCATTTTGGCAAATAAGTGAAGCAGTTGGAAGTTTTTCTGTGTTTTACTTTGGGAGGGCTTAAGCATGGGGGTAGGGTCTTTAGGAGGCATCTTACTCAAAAACCACTTTTAGTCCATCATCAAGCAGAAGAGAAAGGTCTGCTTTCTTTAGAACAAATTGTGAAGTGGAATAGATCATGTGAGAGAGAATCCCATAAAAGCATCTTTACAGGTTTTTTCGCTGTCTCCACTGTTCACTTGGAGTATGGATCGATGAGCTGTCACACTGACAGAGGGAGAAGGGCAGATCTTACAGAGGGCTCAAGCCCAACATTATAGGATGGGTGGCTTTGAGAACAAAATTAATGTAGACCACAGAGGCAGTGTAAACCAAGTGCTACATGTTGCAAAGTATGTTTAATTAGTATCACAGCAAGCCCACCCTAAAGTTTTCTATAGAATATACAAAGAAACTAATTTTGTTGCTGTTTTAATGCAGGGATCGTTGCTACGGCAACAGCTTTGCTAGTACTTTATATCAACAGTATATATAGGAAACATCTGTCATGAACATCAGAGTTATGATACTTTTTCTCAAACACGGAAAAGGAAAAAAACCTACATTTTGGACAGTGTTGTTAGACTTGATGATGCCTGAGGGAACAGTGACACACTCATTCAGACATATAAGTGCATTTATTTCATTTAAAAGTTGGTTTAGCAGTCTATAATAAATTACACTTCTAATCTAGCTGATGGATGGCTCTGCAGCTAAAATGTTAAGAAATGTTGAATGGAAATATGGCTGCCCTAATTGTTGTTTTCTGTCTCCAGGAAGCCTTGGAATCATGCCAGACCCGGGTTTCCAAACTGGAGCTCCATCAGCAAGAACAGCAAGCACAGCAGTCTGAAACAGTTAATGCCAAAGTGCTCCTGGGGAAGTGTATAAATGTTATCCTGGCCTTCATGACTGTCATCCTAGTGTGCGTTTCTACCATGGCAAAGTTCATTGCTCCTATGATGAAGAGTCGTTTTCATATCATCTGCACTTTCTTTGCAGTGACGCTGCTGGCAATATTTTGTAAAAACTGGGATCATATCATTTGTGCTATAGAAAGGATGATTATACCAAGATGAAGCTGTTGGACTGGCTGTTTCTTTCTTCTTTTTCTTTTTTTTTTTTCCTTTTTTTTCCCCCTATTTTCTTCCCCTCCCTGTTTTTTAAGCACTGTGTGTATGCAAATTCTGGTGTAAATATATAAAAGTATACTTGTTGGCAGTCAGTTGCCTGTTCAATCTGATTTTGTCTAACTGGCTGTATCTGTGATGAACTGCTTACTTAAGTCAGTCTTCTGCCTTAATCCAAAAGGTTTTCCACTTTCCAAACCCATACCCACAAAAGATGGTATGATGGTCTGGGAGAGATCCCAGCAACTGCAAGTGTCAGGTGTGCTTTTTAATAGGCTGGAGTGCAAAGAGTGTGACCAGGAGGGAGTGCCATAATGTGTATCAGTTCTGTTAGACTGATAAGTGAATTTTCTATCTGAATACAACTAGAATGATAAGCCAAACTGTGCAGTCATGTGTATTGATAGTTCTAGATTCTAAATTAATGGGTATCATTACATGGGATTTTGAGTTCTCAGGACTAACAAAACTTGATGCTTCTGCTAGTAACTTTTTGCACAGAGTTTATTGTTTGTAAATGAGACCAGTGATGACTATTGACCACAGTTAGCAGTTTTTCTGTCCTGGCACTGTTCCTTGTCACATTTGGGAAACACATACATGTGGCATAAGACTTCCAAAGATGGACTGAATTGAATTATAAGATCTGTAGGCAACTTTATAAAGGAGTAAAGAAGCAAGTAACGGGTAGGTAAGTTGTCATGCACACCAAAGCACTCACTTGTTTCAAGCCCTGCAACCTGCAAGGGGAAAGAAGTACACAGAAAGGCAACACTGAGGTTAGCCTTTGTTAGCACTGAATTGTTGGGGTGCTCTAAATGAATGCAAAGCATACAGGTGGTGGGACCCTGGGTACAGTGTATTTCTTTCTTCTGTTAGATTAAAGAATGTGGCAGAAACATGAGGGAACAGCTTCATGGGGGGAGCAGGGAGTTCTGTAAATATATGAACTGTAGACATTCTCAACAAACATTCCTTGAAATAATGCATTAACATGCAGTACCACTACTAGGAGACAGGGTTGGGTTTGTTTTCCCACTGGAATTAATTTTGCTTGATTTAAGAGCTGCAAAAAAAATTTCTCTGAAATCTGCCTGGCTTTCAGCCACTATGTAAAACAACATCTTTATTAAAAATAAACAAACAAAGAAAAACCACCACAAAACAAACCACCACAACCAGAATTCTTCTCCACTCTCCATTAAGTGAAAAAACAGTGTCTCCAGTTATTTGATGTTCAGTGTTAGTAACTGTGAAAATAATTGTCATGACATATTTTCAGTTGCAGTATTTTCTATGCTGGTATTATGGGAGGGAGGGAGGGCATAGCTTGATGTGTATATTTCTTTTTAATCAAGTGCAATAGTTGGTGTAGAAGTTGTGAAGACCTTATTCTGAGGAAAGGGAGTAGGTGAGAGGAAGGCTGGGAAGAACTTTGACATTTTACCACAATCAGATAAACAGTGAATAGTTACTGTTTGTGGCTTCAGGAACTGAAGAAAGGACAGAATTTATTTAATAAATAATGATATAACTCAGCATTTAGAAAATTCAATTAAAATACTTACAAATATTTTAAGAATTCTTTATATGTGCTACATCTTTGAACAGAGAATCAGGAAGGACTGTGCTGGTTTGCAGTTGCTGGAAATGGATCAGGTCAGGCACACCCATGTTATCCTAACCCAGCCCTACCTCATCTTCAGAGGGAAGAGGGAAACCAAAACTAAACAAAAAGCCCAGACAAGACCAACAACTGGTTCTGATCCTAAGAATGCTGTGACTGTCCATGGTGTTTTCTTGCCATCTATATTACAATCTCCATTCTTCACTTTAGCTTGCACAGCCAACTTCTGTATTGGTCTCTTGAGAAAATAGTTAGTTTAGCATTTTATTAAATGGGTTCAGAAGGGTAGATGTGCAAGAAAGGAACACCATGTGTTAATAATGTTTACGTAAGAGAAACTACTTATTGCATGGTTATATGTTTCAATAATCCTCCCAGTAGTAGTTTATGTAGTTGAGATGTTACATCAGGTAGCCTCAAGGACAGGCAAAAGGTTAGTGTTTTTCTTACAACAAAGGATGTTGGTGTGGTACAACCTGGGAACATGATGAAGGCTTCTGCTCCAAGGGATCCTATTACAATTCTGGAAGATGACCTCAGTGCAAAATGAGGCTAGAGTCTAAAATCGATGGCTCTACAAAAGATTGCTCACTGTCTTGATAGAATCTGACTGGGCCCAGATTTGGAACAGGAAGGTCTTGCATTTCCATATTGGCTTTACATCTGGCAGACGACACAGAAAAAGGCTGCGTAATGTTAGTTATGTAAATTAAAACAACCTAATTGGTGAATGGGTGCATCGCTTCTCTAGGTTATTTTCTCTGCTGGATTTAAATCACTGGAGGATGTGACAGACATCAAGAAAATAATAAAAAAAGTAAAGTGAAGGGCAAAAGCCTGCTTTTGAGTGAAACTGCTGTAGTTTTGCACAGAGTAAGACTACAGTGCTAGGAGCTCTGCCATGTGGAAGGCCACCCAAGAGGGAGGGAGGCCTTCTATCCTACCTTCACCCTCCCATTTCCTACCTTGTGCTAACACTGGTGTATGGTGAAGTCTTCCATATGCCAAGTTAGCTCACTAGACTGGAAAAAAAACCTGGTGAAAGAGGTGGATGGTTCTCCACAGCTAGAGACTTAAAGAGCTGGTAGAGAGGTCTCATGAGTGTGAAGCAGGGATTTTAAGGGAGATGAGCCTTTTTCATTTTGTTGCAGTGAATCATGAGCTGCCCCTAAAACTGGGCTCCAGGCAGACTCTCTGCAGAATGTTGGGGCAGTTTCAGTGTAGAAAAGTTCTTCCTAGCTTTTTCCTACAGGGAACAGATACAAATGGCCCCAGGATGTGGTGGGACAGGCTAGCCAGCTGTGTCTATACTTGGGATCAAGAGAAGGCTGGTGTCTGAGCTAGCCAGGACTGATGCATCTGCAGTTAGTGTCAATATCAGCATCACTTCCCCCCTTTAGGCTGGGATTATGTATTCTACATATTAGTATGTGTATCTGGCCTGCAGTCTGAGCTCTGCTTCCTGTGAAAGGATGCCTAGGCCAACTCAAAGAATTGCAGTTCTCCTAATGAGAACTCTGTTCAGCTTCTCAATCAATTGACCGTGTTCTGTCAGGATACCATTTACCTTTATGTTCTCATACAACACATCAGGCATTCTTAGGATACTCCTTACACCTACTCATCATGAGCCTCTAAAACACTCCCACTCAACAAAAAGTTGCCAGACAGTGTCTTTTCTGCTTGGTGCGGCCTTCTAGGCAATTATTTCACTTCATTTTGGTAGTAGTTCTCTGATGGAAAAGCCCTTCAATAAGTTGTTAATACCTGTTCTATAGGCTTTTGGCAGCTTTTTGTTCAGAGGTTTCTGGAGATTTAGTTTCTTATGAAGGTTAGCACAATTTTCTTGATTTCTTCTATTTCAGCATTCAGGACTAAATGTGGTTTCCTCTAAAACTTGTCTAATGGATCCCTCTGCTAGCTTCAACTATAACTCCATTATTGTTGAACATCTAATTAATGATTGGCAGGACTAAACGAGACTCAGTTTAAATTCCTCCTCCTTTCTGCTTTGCATGATATGCATTCATGCAACTTCTTATTGCACTCCTGTGATTTCTATTGGCTCTGAATTCTTAGAGAGGCACTAAAAAATTTCACTGCATTTTAGTTGAATATCAAAATGTTTGTGTTATGCAGTGCCTCTGCTGCAGGACATCTATCAATATAGATCTGATGTCTGCACTCCAGGAAGGATATTTAAAAGCCAATGGTTTTCTTTGAACAAATCATGACTGCTTATCTGGGGAATAGAAATTCAATAGGTGAAGACAATTTACTGTAGGAAAGATACATGATCCACTGACCAGAAGTTGAAGCTAGACAAATCCAATATAAGCATAAGCTTCAGTTTTGCAATCATAAGGGTTGCCAGCTAATTATTAGCTACTGAATAACATAATAAACAAGGACTCCAACATTTGAAATTGAATCAGTTCAGGCTTATGTTTGATACAAAGTTAACTGCATAATAACAGCTAGTGCTTTCTGAAATCAAAATCATTGAACAAGAAATTCAGGAAAGAAAAAAGAAAACACAGAAGCTTGTGGTTCATTTAGAAGGTACGAGAACAAGTTTTCTTGTTTGTTTGTTTTCATTTTGGGAAACCAGGTCCCTTTCCACTGTGATAGAGACATTTTACTTCTGGATTCAATTATGCAACAAAAGATAAACACAGATTATTGTAATTAAACACTTTAATTTCGGTAACAGAATTTAATCACTTCTGAAAGTCCACCTGGGACTAGCAATCAGGCAAATTTATTCTCTACTTTTTTTAATTAAAAAGATATTTATCTGCTTTCTTCACTCACCATCATGCCAGAACATGCCCTTTAATTATACTGCTTCCCTTTAAAGTACAGGAGATTATAAAGAGCTTGTTTTCAGATAAAATTTGAATGGTCTCTCTGATGCTAATCCTGCACAAAGTATCAGACAATTTTACACTGCAACAGTGAAAGACTAAGAAAAGTTTTATAGTCAATGAAATTGCTTATTTTCCCTGAAAAAGCCAACTGAGATGATGCTGTATATAAGGACTGCATGAGGCCAAGTCACACTGTCTTGTACAGTTAATTTGCTGTACGTTTAGCATATTAAGTTGTACTGTTGTTGGAAAGTTTTGCACAAAGCCACCTTTCCTTTTTACCCAGGGAACCTGGGTCTGGTAGTATCAAGGTGTACCAAAAATTGTCTGCTTTTGTTGACTAAAGTTAATTGTCTTGGTGTGTGACCTGCAATGTTTCTCATACTATTTCCATTTTGTGCAGCACTGTGGAAAGATGCAACTACAAAAATGTAATTTTTGTATACTTGGTTGTGTAGTCATGACTGCCTCTAAGGTGCCATTAACATTTTTTAGAATAAAAATATTTACAGTTATTTGATGAAGAATATCGTCTCTTAAACTTTGTCTGATCACTCAAACCCCTATCAGTTTTCCTTTCTCAGTAACAAATTATTCAATTGACAATGATAAAGTTAACCCATTGAGCACAAGGCCCAGTTTTAATATACTCACAAATCTGAGCATTCTGCTCTGCTGCAGTTTTGACCAAAACCTGTTGAGTTTCACTTACAGTTGTGACATGGCAAAGCTGCAAACATCAAACTAGGTATCATCATTGCTTTTATCCAAAGCTTGTGTGAAATTTGCTATGCAAATGTTGTGCTATTGTGCCAAGCAGCTGGACTCACTGTGAATTTTCTTTTTAACTTAGAATGAGAAACTTAAGATATATTTTTATATTATTGTCAGAAACCTTGGTCACCTGTCAAGAACGTAACTTAATGTAGCTGACATAAAGCAAAATGTTTGCATTTATTTTTCATAAAGCAAAGGTCTTGTCAGCTGGCACTGGCAGCCATTGGAAATGATGTTATTTTTATTCCAAGAACAGAGCAGAAACAGTGCCATAACCGATTGCTTTGCAATCACACTGTACTTCCTATTTTCTGCTATTCGAAGAAATGGCATACAGGAGCTCCTGTGTCACCTGTGGACTTTCCAAGGTCTTGTCATGCTGAGTTTCACACAGGTTCCTGGAACTTGTTCTATATTAAGGCTAGCCCCGTTCACAAACAGCAGGTTCTCTCACAATCTAATGATTTTGCTCATTTCTGGCATGGGATGAATAATCCCTGCTAACCAGGCAAACCAGACATAAAAAAATGCACCTCACTGATCAGTTCTCTCAGTTGCTTAAAACTCTGGCTTTGGAGAGTGCATAACATACTCTGGTAACTGCTTTAACGCCCAAAATTAGAAAGGCAGAGAGTAAAATACAAGTTTTGTTTAACAGCACAGAAAGAGAAGTGTCACATGTTGCCAAGAAGCAGCTGCTGTGCTGCGTTAGCCACGACTGGATGAGACAAATAATCCTTACCAGCAGTGTACTCTGAAAATACTTCATGTTGGTCCCCCAAATAACTCCAAGAACCAAAGCTGTGTGACTGTGCCAGAAACCACCTGAAGGCACTCAAGACTTCATCTGCTATTATGCTGCAATTCATTTTGCAACACCCAGAACTGCTCTGAACTAGCCTGTTGAGGCAGTGCTAGCAGAGCAGTTTATAAACTTAGTGTTAAATTCTTCCTGAATGTGTGCTTATTTCTCTGCTTGTGCTGCTGCAGAAGGTGCAGCAGTCAATTGGCAGGTTCTGCCTCTCCTGGCAACTGGCACTGCATTGATGTAATTGAAAGGAGAAATTTTCATGCTGTATCTTCCTCAGTTCCTGTTTGGACTGTGACTTAGGTGACAACTCATTCGTTTTGTGAAGTTGCCTAGTGGATCGATGCTATGTCACCTTTTATGTGTAGCCTACCAGATTCAGACACAAGTAAAGTGGAGAGGCTGAACTACCAGACAGCCTCTCATGGGGTTTTGCAGGACTCCATCCTCTGCCCAGTTCTCTTCAACTTAATTAACAACTTGGATGCAGGACTCAAAGGAATACTAATAAGTTGATCAATGGCACTAAACCGGGAGGAGCTGTCAACTCCCTCGAGGGCAGAGAGGCCCTGCAGAGAGACCTTGACAAATTAGAGATGGGCAATCACCAACCAAATGAAGCTTAACATGGGCAGGTGTCAGATTCTGCACCTGGGACAAGGCAATCCTGGTTGTGTGTATAGACTGGGGAATGAGAGGCAGCACTGTGGAAAGGGACCTGGGGGTCTCCTGGTCAATGGCAAATTGAACATGAGCCAGCAGTGCCCTGGCAGCCAGGAGGGCCAACCTGGGGTGTCCTGGGGGCATCAGGCACAGCATCGCCAGCTGGGCAAGGGAGGGGATTGTCCTGCTCTGCTCTGCACTGGGGCGGCCTCACCTCAAGTACTGGGGGCAGTTTTGGGCGCTACAATATAAACCAGACATTAAAATATTAGAAAGCATCCAAAGGAGAGCTGTGAGGATGGTGAAGGGGCTAGAAGGACAAACTTATGAAGAGCAGCTGAGGACGCTTGGTCTGTTCAGCCTGGAGGAGACACCTCACAGCAGTCTGCAACTTCCTTGTGAGGGGAATTGGAGGGGCAGGCACTGATTGCTTCACTCCTGTGACCAGCAACAGGACTTGAGGTAATGGCATGAAACTGAGTCAGGGGAGGTTTAGGTTGGATATCAGGAAAATGTTTTTCATTCAAAGGATGGTTGAGCACTGGAACAGCTCCCCAGGGAAGTGGTCACAGCACCAAGCCTGACAGATTTCAAGAGAGTTTGGAAAACCTTCTCAGGCATATGATGTGACTCTTGTGCAGGGCCAGGAGCAGGACTTGATGATCCTGATGAGTCTCTTTCAAGTCAGCATATTCTACGATTCTATGATACCCTACCTTAGGACATGCTTGAAGCTGGCCAGTGCTGAGCTTCTGAAAGAAGCACAGACAAGCTTTTGACAGAAACTTTAGGAACTGAGCTTGCATTTGAGGTAGTCATGATCCCTTCAGTTGCTGACTGTGTGGTTCTACCCACCTGTGTGTGTAAAGTTGGAACAACTCTTTAGTTATTGTGGCTAGAATGGAATCAATTTAATGAAAATAAAAGTACTGTCAGGACTGAAGTCTGTAATATATGAAAACAATATACATACATGGAAAAAACCTTTGTAGCCCAATAAATTCCCTTTATATTTTTCTGTCAAATACCATTTTAATGAGTTGGTACCACACAGGAAAACATCCCTTTCCTCTGTAGTCATAGACACTTGGTGATAAAGACACAGAAGATCAACACAAGATACTGTACCTCCAAGCTGGACAGAGAAGTAGAGAACACAATGCCTGTGTGGTCAGCAGTCCCATACAACTCATTTGGCTGAGTAATAGCTTAATAAACTGCCCTAGGCTTTATATCCACTGATGTCCTCTGTGCTAAAAATTGTACTCTGGTCTTACTGAGCTTAATGGTAAAAAAACCCTCTGAGTTTAACTCGGCAAGACTCTTATTGCAGCACTATGGCACTTAAAAGCAATTCTGTCTTTTGACTTTGTAATGCCAAAAATATTAATTTTCTGAGGCAATCTACCCACAATAATGTATGGTTTTAAGTCTCTACCACAAATAGCACACTACTTAGTCACAGACAACTCTGCCACAATTGTATGGGACAGTGAAACTATTTGGATGCTTTCAGGATCTGCTGACTCAGATGCTGAACAGAACTTGTACTCCCAACACTAATTCCCCACTTGGCCTCTATCCTGCCAGGTTGGATTCAGGTCAAGGTGACATAGACTAAGCATGGATTAAACTACAGGTACGACCAGCAGCATGTGTACATAACAACAAAACCTTCTCTAAAGATACACTACTGGGCCACAGGAGCTTGAGGATTTATTTAATCTAGAAACTATTTTCAGCTTGCTCAACTGAGGCAGCAAAGAAGTCTAAATGAGCTTTCAAATTCAAGACTTTTTCTGACCATACTTACACAGTATGTTCCTCCAAAGAGTGTATCTGCAAAATGCATTGAAATGTTTTCCTGGGCTTCTCTACATACTTTACAGCTCTTTATACATTGCTTTCTTTGTGTGAGGATGAACCTTGCTGTTCTGTGAAATGCTGATCTACCCAGAACTAATATAATATGACATTTAAAGAGTCACAAACAATTTCTAATACTCTTGATCAAAAACTGTAAGATCTCTAAATGAAATCTCTTTACTTTTACTCGCGCCACAGTGAACTTCAAGTGTCCCTTAAAGAGACTTTACTTATTTTTAATTTTTTTAAATGAACTACTGAGACCTGTAGCTGCATAAATTTCTACTTTTACAAAAAAATCTGCCTGTGTTATGGGAGATGTTTCAAAAAGGGGAGCTTGCCACTGTTGGAAAAATCCTTTTCTTAATAAAGGTGTTATACATATTTCCTTCAGGTACTGAGTTAAAAGAGAAAGCAAACAAACCAACCCCAGTATGAGGTTCCCCTTTCTCCCCAACAGCGTGGCTTCATATTTACTTCTCCTTCATTTTTCCC
Source organism: Aphelocoma coerulescens (assembly GCF_041296385.1). Lineage (NCBI taxonomy): Eukaryota > Metazoa > Chordata > Aves > Passeriformes > Corvidae > Aphelocoma > Aphelocoma coerulescens. The sequence continues at coordinate 46,233,053 of NC_091014.1, read as the reverse complement.
CCCATATTTGTCTTGTAATATTTAAAGTCTTAATTTTCTAGCTGTTTCTGCCTTTTGCTGTCCAGATCCATCTCTTGATTGACCCTCTTTTCTCTCTTTGCTCTGTGCACTAGCCCCAGTTCTATTCCTGTAAGCTCTGCTTTCTATTCCTCCTTCCTTCAGCCATTTCCTCCTTGTGCCCTTGAACTCCATCTTGATTCTTGCTTTTTCTCTCTTTCCTGGTACTCTGCAAGATTCCCATCTGAGTCACTACAGCAGCTCTCCTTTTAAAGCCTGCAGAGGTAGGACGGTCACTGTGACAAAGAAGAGCCCCATTACCACCCACACTTCAGAAACACTGGCCATCAGTGAGTAACTGGAATTGCCTGACTCAGTGGGTCTTGGAAACAAGGACGTTTCTCTGATCAGTGTGAAAAACATGGAGGCAAAAATAAAGTAACACAATTTCCACCATCTTGAGTTATCCTCTTAGAAGAAGATGACACACTGGAAACACTTACACAATAATTATTCCATAAATTAGCTGGCAAGGGACACCCAACCCTGTCTGTTGATTTTAGTTACCTAAATAATTTTAGATTTTGTAGATTTTTTGCTATATCCCCTGCAGACTCACTCTGAGTGATCTAGATCCTTGGTGTCATGTTTCTCACATAAATGAATCGTTTTCCAATAGATTATAGCTATGTAATCCTGCTATGAACAGACACTAATAGAACTAAAGAAAAAATCTGTGCCATTCTACCATTCCTGTTAATGCAACTGTAAAGGGGAGAAAGACTTCTCCTTGACCTTAGTTAGCATTAACATTTGTAGAGCTGATAGTGGGGAAAAAAAAAAAGCAAACTGGATACAGAAAGTGAGAATGCAACTTCATAATACTTTCTAGAAAGATTTTTTTTTGCTTTGTAAACTTGTTTAGACCTATGGCTTTTTATTTTCTTCTTTTTAATCAAAATCTGTTTTGAATAAAAATGAAATTTTAATTCATTGCAGAGCCTTGTGGTATTATTTATTTTCCCATGGGTGTACATTGGTATAGATGGAATACTGTTGGTATCTCACTCCTAACATTGCAACAAGTGCAACATACAGGTAAACCTGCACAGCGACATCGGTCTGCACAGTCAGGCTGACAGGAAAGCACTAAACTCTCGCCATTGTAGCTGTGGAAATCACTGATGTTTTAGACACAATTAGCTTGCAGCCACCTCTGGGGAGTGACTGCAGCTGTAATCTCCAGCTGCTGGCTAATGTGGCATTTGGGTTGTTTGTTTGTTTGTTTTTTTACTTTTTCCTTGGGTATGTGTGTGTCATCACTAATACCCACCCTCTAATATACTAATTGAAAACAATTTTAATCCTTATTAAAGCGCTGTTATCTTTATTAGAGGAATACCAATACCGATCAGGACGTTCAATCTCTTGCTTCAGTCAAAGAGATTTTAAAGGGAAAATGAAGATGTTTACGAGAAGATGGTGTTCACAGCATTTCAGCTGCTTGTAGCAGCCTATCTCTGGCCGAGAGCAGCGGCCCGCACGGCGACCGTGTGCCCAGGGCTCTGCGAGGGCTGGGCCCGCCCGCCATTGCCGGGCCCGCCCGTCTCCCCGGCAACGCTCCCAGCGTGCCCCGCGCTGCCCGGGCCCCGGCGGGCGGTACCGCCGGCGGGAGGTGAGAGGCGCCATTTTTAAACCGGTCGGGCCGGTGGCAGCCACGCCTGGCCGGGCTGTGGGGGGTTTCCGCTGTGTGAGGGGGAGCCAGGGTGTGAGGAGGACCGGGCTGTGAGGGAGAGCTGGGCTGTGAGCGGGGCCGGGGTGTGAGCGGGCCCAGCCTGGCCGCGGCCCTTCTGTGGGCGTGGGGCCGCACCTCTCGGCGAACGGGCGGGGAGGCCCCTCGGCCTCTGCTCGGGCCCCTCCCGCGCTGGCCCGGGCCCTTGTCACCGCGCAGTCGGGGCGGGAGATCCCAGCGCTCCTCTGTGCCCGCTGTGCCGCCTCCGGAACGGCCTGCTGCGGCCTCTGTGGCCTGCTGCGTTCGGGATCGCCTGGCACAGTTCAGGGGCAGGAGGAGCCCGCTCGCTGCAGGCTTTCAAGTGTTTACGCTTGTCCGGTTTGCTTTTCACCAGCGATCCTCAGCCACGTGTGCTGTGAGGATAATGATTCTTTTCCTGTGCTTCTGGATGTGCGTCTGCCGTGTTAGTGTTGTGCCTCTGACCGAGCTCCTACGTCCATAAGTCAAAAAAATTAACAGTAAAAAGGTCGTGGTGACTTAAGTAGCTTGCTTGGCCTCTCGCTCGATCTTCGTCCAGACTGTAGAGTGTATATAAAATCGTGTTTCTGCCTACGGGAGGTGTGGGATACGTATACTAACATGAAACCTGTGCCCTGCCTGAACGTCTCGATTTTTGAGTTAATATGAAAGGGGAGGGATTTTTCAGAAGAGTTTTGGTTGTAGAAGTATAGAAGTTTTTGCAAAAAGCAGCCATTTGTATGCCCGAGTAGAACTTTGAATAAGATTTTAGTAAGCAAAAGTTTGTGTGTTTGAGGGTTTCTTGCCATGCAAAAACAGTGGAAAACACACGTGGCGTGTGTAGAGTACAGCTCAATTTACCAGCTGTAGCTCCTATTCAAAATTCAGTTTGATCAGTAACTGCTGTCAGTTTCACTTGGTAGTGTCTGGCTAAAGCACAAATTTTAACTCTGAGCTAAGAGAGAGCCCTGTTTGTTGTTTTTTACCTAATAAGTAACCGGATCTGTAGTGTAAGACACTAGATCTGTAGTGTAAGTGAAAGGGGTACTGTGTGCCATGTGTAGGGATGGACACTGCAGTAACATATAGTTAATTGTTGTTGAAATTTGTACTTTGAGTAGTGAGTGTTGTGGAGGGAGTGATAGTAGCTTGCATGAGATTGATGTCTTCTGTAATACAGATGTTCTCCAAATTTCTGCACTTAGGTGCACAGATGTATTAAGTGTTTTTTTCCACTGGATTCTCTACACTAATATCTGACCAGTGTCTAGCTTATGGAACTTTCTAGCCCTACTGTTAATATGCAGTGTGCTGTCACATTTCTCAAATTACATAGAAGGAGGTTTGGGTTTTTTGGTTACACACTTGGTGTTCACGGGAAGTCTGATCTCTTATGAGTGTGTTGTGTAGCTCTTTAAAATAGGCTTTGTTTCACTGAATTGTGACTGTCTAAAATCTGGGTATCTAGTCCAAGGCTGTGATTTTGTGAACATCTGAGCTCCGTGCTGTGCCAGCTCTCTGCTCCTGAAAGGAGAAAGGCTTGCTCCTCCTCCTGTCTGTTTACTTGGCTCTTTGTTCCTTTCCCCTAGTCCGTACCAGCTGCCCACTTTCACTGATGATGTGCTTGCTGGATTTTTCCATGAGCTCTTGTGACTCACTGACCTCACAGAAGAACTATTGAGTGTTTTCTGCTTGTTTGAGTGTGTTGGCTTCTTGAGTTAAAACAGTTCATGAAGGGGTCTGATGAATGACAAACACAGGAATGGGGATAAAGAAATGAGGAGTGGAACCTCCTGTTCCTGGTGACAGTGAGCTCTTGTGCTGGATTACACTTTTTCATTAGTTCATTATCTGTAGACTCTTGAGCAGGGATGAGAAGGGGGTGGTGTTTGAAGAGTTGCTTTCATGAGCCTGTGCTTTCTTTGAGTTTGTCACTCTAAGGCAGATAGTTCATTGTTTCACAAGATCTTGGTTAATTCAATTAGAAAAAAAGAAAGAGCAAGTAAAGAGGTCTGGAGCTGTGACAGAAGCAGGCAGAGGAATTAGACCATACATTGTGTGAAGAAGCTCTTTGACTTCCACAGATTTTACTGAGAGTTTTACTGCTTGAGCAAAACATGGCACAAGGCTAAACGCTGTTAGTTTTTTCATCAGTAGTTGCAAAATTATATTTATTGTATCATCTAGCTGTTTAAAACAGTGTTCAAACACGATAAATTTAAGTGGTTTAAATGTGGCTATGGTATGGAAAAGAGAACCATGAGTGAGTTATGTATGGCACTCGGGGGAATTACCAATACATGGTGCAGCCATGTCATTTGGTTATGCCAGGTGAGCAAGAAGAAAGCCTTGCTGTTGTAAATGAAGTACCATAAAAACTAATATAAGGAAATAAAATTATATTGATATCATCATATTTTTTCTCTAAATGCAAGTATTCTCTCTATTTTAAGAGCTTGTAGCAAACAAAAAGTTAAAATAATAGAGCTGAAAAAATCTTGCTAAAGGAAAGCCCTTTCATGGTGCGCAGCTCTAAAGAGGGGAAGTGTATAGTAGGAACTTCAGCAATGTTTCTCACTTTAGGAGAAGAAATAATTGGAGAAGAAAGGCAAAACAAAGGTGATTCTTAGAAATGTAATTGATTTGCTTCACTTACCTATTCTACAGTAAGTATTACTATTTTACCTACAGAGCGTGCTTTTCCTAGATTTCAGGACTCTGCACCAATACCTTTATATTTATACCTGTGGAAAATTATGTTAAAGTTTCATAGTATGAATTTGGGGCAACTAATACAAATTTGCAGTTTGGTAGCTTGATAAAATTTGGCAAATATGTAGGTGTAGAATTAAGCTTAGATATGGTGGTGGGTTTAGTTTCTTTAAAGTATATTTTATGCTTCTCTACTTCTTGAACACATCTCCAAGAGAGAAAGAACCTAGTATTCTTTTAAAGTATTTCTCAAAAATTATGGGTGTATTCTTTGTGTAATTTTGAAGATTATTTAAAGTCTGTTCACTGACTGTGAGCAAGTACTGTTAGCCATTAGCACAGAAGAGATTCTGGGTGGTAATACACTTACAGTATTTGTATCCCTAAATGTGGTTGACTATTGACAGTTTACTGCCAAGAAGTTATTTTGTGATGTGGGGAAAAGAACCCCAAAACAACAAAAAACTTTTTTGCCTGTAAGAATGTGAATAGGTTAAATGTTACAAATTGCTCTTTGTGTTTTCGAGGAAAGAGCTCTCACGAAGTAATGAAATCTCTGTTGTGTTTCAGTTGTCACCAGGAATGCAAATCAAGACATTTGCCGCTAGATGTCCCTGCAAGCCAAAATAGTTTTGTTTCCTTAAATACAGCTTAGGTTTTTGCAGTCTGGAGCCTTGTTTTGTCAACTGCAATTATCTCCCTCTCTTTTCTCCGTTTATCTTTTTCCTGAAATCTTCATGCATAGGAATACATGGCCAGGTGTGTGTCTTGCTTCGTAGTTTTTGCACTTTTTGATAGTAGCAAGAGCTGTGAGGAAAGAATATACTTCTCACCTGCAACAGCTTGGAATAGAGAGTACAAAAGGCTGTGTTTCAGCTTATCTTTTGGCTGACTTGCTCTCAGAAAACGTAGTGTTTTCTTGGTGTCTTTGACTTTATATCCATTATGCCACTTCAGAAATACTTCTTACTCAAGTAAGCAGCAGCATTCAGACCCAACTTTAAATGGTGTGTTCCTAATTCTGAGCTTTGGCTTACAGTTTGATAGTTACATTTAGTATCTGTAGCATACGAAAGCAAAGACTTGAGATGGAGAAAAGTCCCGTTGCCTTGTTATTGTTGGGGGTTTTTTGTTGTTGGTTTGATTTGTTCTTTTTGTTAGTGTGGGTTTTTTTGTTTGTTTTTAATAGTGATCATGTTAACCCTGTTGATATGCTTAGAAATTCTTAGGGACATGCTGCCTTGAATTTTCTCTGTATACCAGAGCTTTCTGTCCTCTCATGTGATTTATTGTCCTTAGCATCACTGACCTGTTCTCCTCATCCAGCTGCTGGTTTAACAATTGAAAATGTCTTTATATTGAGTTTGAAACTTGCTGTTGTCCTTTGTTTCTCAATAGCCAACAAAATTCAGGGATGAAAAAGAAATTGTATTGATTAGAAGGTTCTTCAGAACTTATGAATATTTGAAATTGGTTGTGCATATAGGACAGTCATGGAGGAGAATGTTCTTTATTCTGATTTCTTCCTCTTCATTCTCTCAGCAAATTTGGGTAAAGCACAATACGAAGTTGCTGTTGTTGCTTTGCTTAGACTAGTGTTATAAGTGGTAGATTTTTCTCTGACCTTTTCCCATTTTAACAATGGAGGAAGAAAAAATGGGAAAGAAAGTCTTACATTTAAGTTTTCTTGACATTATCATGTCTTAGTGGAATGGGTGTTACTTTCCTGTATGGAAGACAGATTTTCCTCTTGCTTTATAGTTCAGGGGTTTATAAAATCAAATTATAAGTGTTTAAGATACATCCATGAAGGAGTGCCATGGTAGAAAACATACATGCAACTGTGCATATAAAGAAGGTGAGGTATTTGTAGTGGTGGTATAGATTTAACATTGTTTCTGTTTGAGTTTTACTTTGTACAAAGGTACACTTTGCACACTGCAGACCTGGAGTTCTTAGGCATCAGTCCAGCTATGCAAAAAGCTAAAATGACAGAGTAGTTGGTTTCAAAGCTTTGTAACTTCCCTAAAATTCAGTTACAGTCCTCCTTCTCCCAGATCCTGTAGAAATGTCAGTAATGATCAGATTAATACCTATTGCTTCAAATATCAAAAAGCACTAATGGGGCATATTAGAATACTTATTTCTCTGCAACTCTAGATTTGCAGCTTTCCTCACACCAATCTGATATTATCACATTTTGCAAAACTCTTTCTGGAAAGGTCACAAGAAACCACAAGATAAGCTTTGAAAATAAGGAAGTGACATGTAGCAATTACATATTTCAGGACTGAACTGTGGGCAGGTGACTTCCAGGCTGTCCCTGACACCTTAACTCTTCTCCAGAGAGGGCTGGATAGGAATTCAATAGAGAATTATCTGCTTTTCTTCCAGCTGAAAAAGTGGGTATTGAGTAATACAACCTGTTAGGATAGTGTGACAGTCTTTGACTTTAATAACTAGCAAGAAAAGCTGTATGTGTCTGCTGTCTGTGGCCTCTGCTTGAACTCTGATTAACAAGGCATAATTAGGGCATCATAGTTGGAGTCTCAGTGTATAGCATAACATATAAGTGAACATAACATATAAGTGAAAATAACATTTAATGTAATCTGTCAGATAGTAGTGCTTGTTCTTATTTTGTATTGACTCAAATGACCTTCACGTTTAAGTGTATTCTATGTCCCTGGAAGGGCTATTACTTCTAAGGGCAGGCTGCATGAACAGAGAAGAGTTGCACTTTCAGTAAAGGTTTCTAGTCTGAGTTACAGAACCAGGATTCTTCTGTACTTAAAGCAAAAGCAGTATGTGAAACCTTTGAATTGTGAATGTACTTGAATGCTAATTACATGTCCTTGTATTTGTTCAGGTGTCTTGATCTTCTAAGATGTCAGTGGAAGGAGTGGATGGTCTTGTAGATTAGTTATACATTTTTCTTCTCCATACTCATCGTGAACAGTCATCATAAAATGGATGGTTTGGGCAGCCTCCTTCCTCCTGTCGGTGAAAATGGTGATGCAGCTAATTCACAAGAAATACTAAAACTTTTGATGGATGAAAAAATGCGAAGTGAATACCATAAAGCAAATTATCAAACTGTAAGGGCAGAACATCTAAGGTACATCAATTTAAACAAGGTTCTCTCTTTGAGCTGTTAAAAGGTGAAGCTAAATGTTGGAAGGGATTTATTTGTCTGTATGTTGTGTGTCAGCTATTTCTGTGTGTAAGGACAGATTTGAGTGTTGTTCATATTAGAAAATAAACAATTCAAAGTACCTTTAAGACATTGCAGATGATGTTTCTGCAGTACTTTTTATACTTGTAAATATGGGATAACTTTTCAATGTATTACAGGAAGAGAGTATTAATAGCTTAGTTCTTATTTGATGTTCGGATGTTTGCTTCTGTGTGTGAGTCTTTTGAGCTTTAAGGTCTAATTTTAAAAGGTGACTATAAAGTAAATATGCATTTTATCTTTCAGATTACAAGAGGATTATACCAAATCACAAGATGAACTGAAACGGTTGTTAGTTGAAAAACAGACTGTACATGACAAATTTCAGCAGCTTATTAGTGAATATCAAGATCAGTTGCTGGGTAAAACACAAGAGCTGGAACAAGTGAGGATGCAGGTAAGATAATTTACTGGAAGGACTTAGGATGTATTTTTATCCTGTAGTAGGACCATGCATATTTTTCTCTTAATGCAGTGTGTATATAGCCAGCTTGGATATATTTCAGGTATGTTGAATTCACCCAATCCAGGTAATGATTCTTCTCTAGAGTGACTATGGGTTGAAATTATTGTTTCCTTGTTTACCTGAATCATCCAAATCCTGTTGTTAGGTGCTGTGTAAGACCCTCAGTCTCTATCTGTTCATGCTCTGCTGTTAAGGGGAGAATCATCTGCCTTGGAGGGTAACTAAACCTGTTAGGATGAGTGACTAGAAAAATAGATATTTGTTTCTCTTCATGATGACAGCTTTCTTCTTTCTTTCTTTTTCTTAAAAAATCCCAAACAAAATTCAAACAAAAATGCTCCTCAACATTTAAGATAACTTGGATGACACTCTAGGTAACTGCTTGTTTCCTTAAACTAATGCAGGACATGTTCTTAGAAAACAAATATAGCCTCTAATCAAAGGATCCCAGACTCTGAATGGAGGAGATGCACCTCAGTACCATAATTAGAACTAGTTCCAGGGACTTCAGGGTACAGATAAGTGAAAGAAAAGTAGAATAAATTAGAATATGTCACAGTTGTGGATGAAATTTTTTGTTTTAAACTCTCCTTCTTGGTAGATAGTTTGCTGGGTGAACCATACCAAGAAATTTTAACAAAATACCATACAAAATGGAGTTTAAGGCAAGGAATTTTTCCTGATGTTTTTTTTCATTCAAACCAGTACCACGTATCCATTGGAGAACACACATCTAATGTGTTTTGCAAATAATTGTTTGGTGTTGCTCATTTTAATCTTTTGGGGTTGGTTCACTTACTGCTTAAGTTTTTCTAGACACTAATTCTTTAATGTGAGACTGCTTTTCCTTCCCCCATCCCCCACAAAGGAGATAAATCTCCTGGCAATTCAGCCTGAAATTTGCATTGCTTTTACCAATAAGTACTGACATTCTAAATGCTTCTGTTATCTTCCAGAATATTTTTAGTTCACGAATATGTTTTTTTGCTTCTGTAACTACTATTGAAATTTCTTTAGAAAAGCCTAGAAAATTAAGTAGAATTCCTAAAATCATATTTGAAATACTTTATTCCTGGCTATGTGACCTATCACAGTGTAAATAACTTAATATGACTAATTATTTGTGATACTTTTCTGTTTTAAGGTGCTAACTCCTCAAAAATTAGAACTGTTAAAAGCAAAAATATACGAGGAATTGGAGTCTCCTATGAGAGAGCGATATCAGAAGCTAGAAAATGTAAGTCATAAGTATTGAAATTCTGTTTCATGATTGCTGCTTTATAGTTATTCCTAAAACCTTAGGAAATTAAAACTGAAAGGTGAGCAAAGTATGACATTATTTTTGTGGTACTGTTGTCCCAGGCAGGGAAGGATGAAATCATGGAAGAGGGAGGAGGCGGCATTCAGTTCATCAAAGATAACTTGTGAAACAATAGGAACATTGCATGGACATTTGAAGGAAATAAATTTGAAAACTTTTAATTGATTTTTTGGGTTTTTTGGTCTAACTTAGGAAGTAGAAAAATACAGAACACTGTATAACAAACTTCGTTATGAACATACCTTTCTGAAATCAGAATTTGAACATCAAAAGGAAGAACATGCACATATTTTAGAAGAGAAGAAAATAAAATATGAGGCTGAGGTACGTAAAACATAGTAGCTTAGAAAGCATCTCTGACAAAGCTGCTTGAACATTGTGGAACTGTTGGTACTTGAAGGGTTGTCAGTTTGACACCATTTCATAATGTTTGTTTCTATTCTCTGACTTCTCAAAGCACTTCTGTGACTTAGCCTAAGGCTGCCTCTGTAGATTTGTTCAGTGATGGGTTGCAATATTATTTCTGCTATTAAAAGTAAGAATAACTTGCTTTCTGGTAAGTGATTGCCAGTACGTTTGCTTAATCCTGTTTTTAATCACATTTGTGATGGAATTTGAGACATGATGCTACTTTGAAATTAATAAATTATCTGAGTAGCCAATGTAAGTTTAGACTTTACTTCCATGGCAGCTTATCGAGGAAGGTAAGGTATTGTTAATAGCAGATAAAGGGTGCATTTTGCAATGTACCTGTCATGATCCTAGTTTGGATCATGATGGTGATAATCAAAAGGATACTGAAAACTGCTAACTTTATTTCAATTGTATTAGCTCTTGAAGAAACCATTTATTTCTTCAGACATTCAAAAGTGTATGTAGCTAAATAAATTGCTAGCTTATTTATGTTTTAAATATATACAGCATTGTAAATGAGTTGCAGATGTCATTTGCATATCCATTTAAGTATTTGTCTGGAAGCATATATTCCAAGATGCCAGATTTGAATGTATTACTCCAAACATCAGACACAAATCAAAGCAATTGTCACTTTCAAAATCAATCCAAGTTTGCAAATGCAGTGCATTAAAAACAGAACAGTTGTCCTTCCTGGAGCTAAACCCACATGCTGCTTTACAGCCTGCCTCTCTCATGGGCTTGTTGAGTTTATGCTAGTCCTGCAGCTAATTAGCAGACTTACACAGAATGAAACTACCTTGAGCCCAGGGCACAGTGTGATCTGGTTTCTCTCAAGGGCTTTTTAACATTCCATGTCATTTAGCACAAGGAGGCTATAAAAACATCCTAATTCTTAAATGATGGCTTGGGCATATCATGCAATTGAATCTCCTCATAAAAGGCATTTAGAGGGCTTTTGCTGCAGAAATTGGGTTTGTTCATAGAGAACGCTGGTGAAACTTTTAAAGGACTGCTGCAGATCAGAGTTTGGACTAGTCTCCAAATATGGAGAGAATGCTTACATACCTTTCTTTCTCACTCTTTTGCCCTCAGTATTATATTCAATCCATGTAACTTGTTTTGAAACATAACAATCTATGTATTTATATGTTTGTTAATTACAGTCTCCAGATTTGTTTGTACCTTTTGTACTACTGTGTAAGAGAGAGTTGGGGGTTTTGTTGTTGTTATTGGGTTTTGGTTTGGAGTTTTGGGGTTTTTTGGTTTTTTTTTTTTGATTTATCTGTTGGGGCCTAGTCATGTTGGCTGTCTGGAGTTATTAGCAGAATTGAGTTCTGTTGTAATTACAAAACAGTGGAATCATAGGGTAAGTTGGAATAGACTTTCTAGTCCAAAATCCTGCTTAAAATATTGAAGTGTAATGAGGTCAGGTTGCTTGGGACCATATTCAGCCAAGTTTTGAACATCTGCAAGGATGGAGATTTAATAGTTTTTCTGGGCAGACTATTTCAATATTTAACCATCTTCATGGTAAACTTTTTTCATAATATGTAATTGGAACTTCACATCTTCCAAACTGTGCCTGTTGCCTCTCTTCCCATCACTGTGTATCTTCTCTTCTCCGAGCTGAAGCTTAGTTCTCTCAGCCTGTCCCTATAGGTCATGTTTCCCAACCCTCAGAACATCCTAGTGGCCATCTTAACTTGACACAAACTCCAGGTACAGCTTTACCAGTACTGGAAGGGGGACAAAGGATCACTTCCCTGGATCTGCTAGTTATCCTTCTGCCAGTCTGTCAGGATTCAATTGGCCATCTTTGCTGCAGGGGTACTCCACTGACTAATGTTCAGCTTGTTGTCTACTAGGACCCCCAGATCCTTTTTCATGGAGATGCTTCCTAGACAGTTGCTACTGGCCTGTACTGTTGCACTGGGTTACTCCATCCCAGATACATGACTTCCTCTTCTTGTTGAAGAGGACCCAGTTCTGTCCATTCCTTCAGCCTGTCCAGATTCTTCTGGATAGCAGTTCTGCCTTCCAACAGATTGACCATTTCCCCCCAGCTTGGTGTCGTACTCAAGCTTGCTGAAAGTGACTCCATGCCATCATCCATCTTGCTAATGATGACATCAATTAGTATTGCACTCTGTAGTGTTCTCAAAAAGACCCCACTAGTTATAGGCATTCAGGTGGTCTTGCTTTGAATTTCCTATTCTAAGCAAGAAAACAAATGCTAATGTAATTTCTTAATATTTTAGATGTCCACTGCTGCTCTTTTCTGAATTGTTAACTGCTGTAATTGTTGCTGCCTGACACATAACCAATGTAAGAGCTTTTTATTTTTCTGATTAACAACTATCAGATTGCAAGACTGGATAAAGATAAGGAAGAACTCCATAATCAGCTGCTTAGCATTGATCCCACAAGGGACAGTAAACGTGTGGAGGCACTTTCTAGAGAAAAGGCACAACTGTTTCAGAAATTAAAAGCCTTAGAAGCAGAAGTAGAAGAACTAAGAGCAGAAAGACACAACTGTGGTGTGCAAGCAGAAAATGTTCAAAGAGTACAAGCACGACAGTTAGCTGAGATGCAGACCATGATGCGGTCTCTAGAGGTAAGACTTTTTTATTGTTTTGCGTCCCTGTAGAGTGTAGTAAGAATAACACTTGGCCTGACAGAACTGTCACTGATAATTTGGCCATTGACTCTACAATTTGAATTTGTACATTTCAGATTTAAAATCAAATTGTACTTGACTGGGAGTCATGCACTGCCAGTTCAACTTTGGAAAGTCTCTCAACTGAGAGATTCTGCTGAATGATCTCCTTTCTAAACAGGCGAGTGATATCTGTATTTGTAGTCAGTAAGAAGGTCATGTCAGCACTTACCACTTGGCTGGAGTTAGAAACCAGTATGTTAATAATCTGTAAATTCTTTATTCTTTTCAAAAATGTCACATGATATTCCTCTCTTTAATCCTTTCCTTGTCTGTCATCTTTTTTCCTTACCTGTGCCTCTTCTTTCCCCAACACATTACTGCAGTTGTTTAGTTCTTGGCTGTTGCTCTCCCTTAAAGAAACTGGTATTTCTGGCCTGTTGTACATTCCCCAGGATTCCACTGTATTCCTCATCTGTGGTCCTCAGACCTTCTGCTTGTTCTTGCTACCTCCCTAGGTAGTGAGCCTTTTTATCTAGATTCTTTGCACAGTGGTAGCATGCAGATAGATGGTTAATTTTCTTTTTTACTATTATCAGTGCTGTATACCTTAGTTACAAAATGCTCCGATCTCAACTTAAAAACTGTTGTAATCTTCTTAAATGACTTTAAAGAGTGCCCTGCCAAAAATAGAAAGGCTCAGAGAAAGAAAGGTGAAATCATATATTAGTTACCTTTTCAATATTCAGTAAAGATTGGGTCTTGAGTCTGTAATACAGTAATTGCATTTTATTTTCTCTCCATGATGTTAATTCTTCTGTCAGTGAAACTGCATAGGCCAGCATATTACACCTTTCTGAGCACCATTTGTAGTTACACTGTTTGCAGTCCAGTAATTTACTGGTAAGCACACCTGCTGCCTCCTAACCAAGTCAGATTACACCACCTCCTTATGAAGGAGGATTGAAAATGTGTGTGATTCTGTGTAGGAGGTGTTAGTACAAACAGTTGTGACTTGTGAGTAAAATTCAAGACCCTTGTTGTATTGGAATATATGGTTGAGCAAAGATGAATTTTTATATATCATATCATATTATATATTATAATGAGTCAGTAATATCTGAAAGCCCAGATCAATCAAACATTTCAAATGAGTAACAGCAACCCAGCTCCAAAAATCTTAAAAATACTTCCTTCATTCAAGGCAGAAAAGAAGTCTGCGGAACTACAGGTTGATCGAATTGAGAAAGAACTGCGGATGAGTCATGAACAAAACATTCTCTTAACTAGCAAACTTCACAAATCTGAACGAGAAGTCAATTTTTTAGCTGCTAAAGTAAGTACTTTTCTGGTATCTGAAATACATTTTTCACATCCTGTTATGTTTTTCTGTTTATATTTTGCACTAAGAATAAAATAACAATGTCTTCTGCTGTGACTTAAAATAGGTATGGAATTTTTCCCTCAGTTTCAGTTAAAAGACAATGTGACTTTACAGGAGAAGCATCATACCTAAAAGGATCTCTAAAGATTGAGTTTATGTTCTTATTATTCCATCTTCTAGATCTCTTTCTTGAACAAGACTTGAAGAGGTATCTTTATATTCATGTTTTTAATGCTCATGAAAACAGCCAGCCTTTAGAGCTTTAAACTGATCTTTTTTTCCTTTTTTTTGTAATGGAGCTATGGGTTCTGGAGATCTTAAAACATATCCTCTGAATGGGCTGTGTTAGCTACAGGAAGCGAGCTGCATTGGAATTACTTGTGAAGATTTAGGTTATATTAGAAGCAGGGTAGTCACATTAGCATAGCCTTTTTCTTGGGCTCATGCCAGCATAGCTTGTACAGAAACATTTCCGTACAGAATTGCATCATAGCATTTTAAGTAGACCATTGTCTTAAAACATGTTAGAGTAACTTTGGTTGGTTGGCACTAGATCTTAGAGGTTTTTTCCTATGTTTGTACGCTTTTCCTTTTTTTTGAGATCTTTTTACAGTGCATATTTATGAGTGCTAAGTATTTAATTTTGGTCATTCATTAAAAAAAGTTCTAATTTACCATAGGAATAGGATATAGCTATACCACTATTTAAAGCCTCTTTAGGTAGTATGCCATACTTGTCCCCCATTAATGCTAAATAGGATGGGAAAATTTGTGGTTTTTAACATTTTTCAAAAGTCTCCCAGAATATATAGAGGATTGTTACAGTCTTTACTTTTTGTATCAACTGGTTTTCTCTGCTCCCTTCCAGAAGTAGGACAAAATAAAATGTTCCAGTTGCTGTTTCTCAAAGGGAGAAAAATAGAAGCTTTACTATACTATCCTTCACCTGCTTCTGTTCCCACTCAAACTTATTCCTGAGCACAGGTGCATGTGTTTGTCTTCTGGATTTTCTGCCTTAAAAAAACCACCTTAAATCTTTTCAAGCTGCCCTGAAATGTTATCAGCTTAGTATATAAGCACCTAAATCTTCCATGTAGTTACTTAATAAGCTACTGTGTCATTCTTAACCTTTTGCCACTTGTATATGCTAGCAGGTTGTAATTACATTTGTCATTGTGAATGGATTTTCATTATAAGTGCTTTCCTCCAGATATTTAATTCTCATTGACCGTGTAATTACTGCATTCAAATGCCTAAACTATAGAAAGTTTCCATGCAAGCAGTAATTTTCTTTGATTTGATGTTCTTAAAGCTCCTACTTTTATGAGGCCATTTGAGGTGTCTGCAGAGAAGTGTTTGATTTAAAATGCACTTTAAAACTGTGAAAACCTGGATTTTGGGAAAGTAATGTAGCACTCCAGGAGGCCAGGGGGACTATAAGTAGTTACCAAATTGAAATTCTTGGGGAGGTAGTTGATATTCTGGCACTGAATATCACTGTTTTGATTTACTTATGGAGATTAAATTTACTTTTACTTTAGCTTGACTCTGAGGTATCTTTAGTCAGAAGTGAAGTAAATATATATAAATTTATTATAGTTAATTTGGTGTTGTTTTTTCCTAATTCACAGGTAGAAGAACTTAAACATTCACATAAGTTGGAAGTAACAAATATCAAACTGGAGGCAGCAAGAACAAAGAGTGAGATAGAAAGAGAGAGAAACAAGATTCAAAGTGAAATGGATGGTAAAGTATGAAATTATTTTGTAATTGTTTCATCTGTTTACTTCTAGTTAGAATAATACAATGATTTTTTTCTCTGAACACTCCCTGGCAGCCTTCAACTTCTGCTTCTGGTCTAGGTTGTAGATCTGACAATTCACTTGGTATTTGAAATAATTGTGTTTCACTTGCTCTACTAGGTGAAGAACAGTTGAGAGCAGTTTTTCATTTATGTAAATTAGTGCATTTGTGACACAACTTGAGCATAATCTATTTCAAATTATATGCTTCATATGGTTATTTTTTTCTATTATTGCTAAATTCCAGAGTCTTTCACACTCTTCTTGAAACCTTAGTGTGCTATAGGGCTTCAGTGGTTGGGGTTTTTCTTTTTGATTCTGTGTCTATGGAATTGATATCCATTCAATAAGGCTGCCTTACAAAATACAGTACCTAGCTCATTCTTTGAAGGAAATAGGCATTGTTCTAAGATACCTGAAGCAGCTGACTACGTAGGCAACTTGAAATAGCTTCTAGAGTGAAAAGGCCAAAACTTTCTAGTACTAGTTGTGTGCAAATCACTACACAGCTCTAAAGAGAACTCTCCTCTTACTGATTGGCCATAGCCCCAAAATAGTACCTCTGTCTTCCTGAAATAATTGTTTCTGTTCACTTGCTTTAATATTAAGCTCGCTAAGAGCAACGAAAAAGTGGTGTTGTCTGTATTGACAAAAGTTAACCTGAAATTACTGTGGAATTCCATTTGCATCACTGAATTAGCTAAATAACCAAGAGTCACTGTTAGAGCATATTGGCTTATTTGCCACTGAACACAGGTGTTAGTCACGAGATTTTAATTTGTATCATTTGTGCCTGCCTATAGAGTCATAGTTTTAGAAATGCCTTATTTGGTAATATAGGTGGATTAAAATATGAGATTTGTTGTAGCCCAGGTGCTGGTTTCACTGATAACCAGTTACTGTTTACAGTAAACTTTTCCAGAAAAAGAAAATTTCATTGCTCAACCTTTCCATGGCTATTGTGGAACAGTTAAAAAAAATTTTTAAATCCAGACACAAGTGCTTAGTATAAATTTCTCTAGAGTTTAAATCTATAATAATATCAACTATTTAATTACTGTTGTATATTAAAGTAAGGAACTCTTGTAGACCATGATTCCAGTGTAATGGTTACTTTTCAAAAGTTTTGGAAGTATTACTGTTATACTAAGAAAGATCTGTTCTGGTTTTCTTGTGTTCTGTTTTTTTCCCTTCCCCCATTCATTCTATCATTTGAATTGAGATTTTTAGTTCTCTTTTAATAATTTATAAAGTTATTTGAATACAGGATTTCATCTGGTTCTTATCAATAATGACATGTTTAACTTTTTAAAATGTATAATGCAGGACTGCTGTCCGACAAGGAAATTCTTAATGCAGCTGTTGAACGTCATAAAGTGCTTTTGGTAGAAAAGGATCGGGAGCTAATTCGGAAAGTGCAAGCTGCCAGAGAGGAAGTTTTTGACAATATTGCAGCCTTACAGAATGAAAAGTATGTCTACTGATTTCTTCCTCAACTTGTAAAAGAGGACTGTTTTGTGTTAATTTAAAAAATGTCACTCTTAACTAAACACTTCTGGCATTTTGTAGTGATTCTTATGTGTATGCTGAATAATGTCTCAGGTTAGAACTCGAGAACAGATTAGCTGATCTAGAGAAGATGAAACTGGAACAAGATTCTTGGAGACAATCTGAAAAAGATCAGTATGAAGAGAAACTGCGTGCTGTGCAGATGGCAGAAGAATCTAGCAAAAAGGAACTTCAGCGTTTGCGGTAATGTGGCTTTCCTAATCTTAGCACAAATTTCTCATTTTCCCCCCTTAATTTCTTTACAGTAGACAGTATAAAAGCTTGCTATTCATAGATACAGAAATCTTCATTATGAAATGTTCATTATAGTGGATGAAGCAAAATTATCTTTTGCGCTATATAAAAAAATAGCACAGAATTAAAAATGAACAGTTTAAAAAAAAACACTTTTCATTCGAACCTTTAAATGTTATTTTCAATGACCATTTGGAAGTAATAATTTAGCAATACACATTTGTTAAAACTGGTTCAGTGCTAGCTGCTGGCATAGTGCCAGTGTTAGAGTAAACCATTTCTCTTTCCACAATGGCACCATAGCAGCACCTGGCAAGCTGAGACCCTAATACGATGTCTCTGAGTTGGTTATTATGGTGGTGAGTTTACTTGGTTTACTATAGTTTTTGTATGAAGGTCAGTATGATAAAATGAGTCAAACTCCAAAAGTCTTACTCCTCTGTGAATTTTAAGAATGAATAGAAATATATTTTAATAGTTTTTTAGTTAAATATTTATCAGCCTTTCAAATAATGCTATTTATTTGTCAGGCTGAGTTTTCCTAATTTATAACATTGGTATTTTGATTAGATAAAAATAAGGATGTCTTACACAATTTTAGATTAAAAATTCAACAGCAAGCTATGCAGACAGAGGAGCTAGAAGAAAAGAAATGTGAAAATGCTAATCTGAAACAGGTAAGGTTTTATTGCATTGTAGTGTTTTATAGAGAAATGCATTCCTTCCTGTGGTTACCATGTCCTGTGTTTGAAGATTAGATTGAATTTTTAAGGCTTTTTTTTTTTTCCCTGGGGGACAAAATGTGTACTACAGATATTTAAAGAGAGAAGTGTTCAGAAATCAATCATGCTTTCCTGGACCTCTATAAATGGATTACAGCTTTTTGCTTCATGTGTTTTGTGGGTACCAGGCATTTCAAAGCTGAATGTTTATAGACTGATATATTGAATACGGTTATGCACTATTTAACTGGAGATTCAGTTGCCATGGAGACTTATAAATTGTTTCTAGGTAATGCCTTGCATTTATACTGCATCTCTCATCTGAGGGTCTTCAAGTGTTTAACAGATGTTTCATAAATGAACAAACTAGTGTAAAGAGGTATATTTCTATTGCAGAGTCAGTTGATGGCAGTGTTGAAAATAAAACAATTTTTTTAACTCCTGCTCGCCTGTGATGTTATTTAGTTGGTAACAACAATAGGTTTACATCAAAGTACTCTGCAAGCTGTATGCACTTGCAGTTTGAGGCAATTATTTTTTTTCTCCAGAAATCAGAAATTGGGGGATCTAAGTGTCCATGTGGGGGGAGGAAAAGGAAAGGGAAATGATCATTTCTATATGCTGGCTGCAGAGGTTGGACTTTCCAGTGCTTCCTTATTTTGTGAACTGGTTGGTACAGTCACTGCTGGCTGTAACACGTTGGTGTTACGAGATAGAGGAGCCTGGATAGCTCCACAGCTCCGCTACTAAAATGTTGTGTGGTCCTCGAATTCTGTTCAGCCCTGGGGCTGAAGTGTTGGATTTCTCAAGTTCTGGGGGATACATCAATGACTGAAGAGTCCTGCCTACCTTTCTCACTTCAACTGCAATAGAAACCCTTTGTCTCATAGTGATTTACTGTAAAGCTTCTGGAGAAGCTGTTGAGTAAAGAGAAAAGAAACAAGTAAAAAAGGCTAATGAAAAGCTAAAGCCCATTGGTGTCTCCATTTTTTATTGTCTCAGTATCTCAAAATCAATTGCTGGTTATTTGCATACCTTCTGAAATTGAAAAAGTCTTTTTTTGTTTTGGTAGCAAGTACATGATATGCAACTCCAGCTTGCCACACTTTCTCAATCAGAAAATGATTTGCTGGAGTCTAATCAGAAGTTGAAGGAAGTAATGGAGAGATCAAAACTAGAATGTCAACATGCAAGGGCTCAGGCAGAGAAAGCTCAACTGGAAACAGAGAAGTAATTTTTTTCTTTTGGCTTTACTTTTCATGTTGCTTGTGTTTCTCATGTGGATTACTTAACTATGGATTGTACGTTCTGAATAAAGTCAGAAAGTTAAAATTAACAGGAAATACTGGACAGTTGTAAAAATGGCTGTACATTCTGTTGCACAGTATGTATAAAAGCTTTCCTCATGGCAGCTTTAAAAACCGGAGTTTGTTTCTATTAATGTCTGTTAAAATTAGTTATTGATTAGTGCTTACATAAAATGAAATTCTACTTATACTGAAGTGAATGTCAAACTTCTATAGGCATAAATGGATCTAGAGTTTCAGACAGTTCTTTTAAGAGTGCTTAAGCTGCAAGGGTGAAAAAAGCTTTCAAGCATTGTATTATGCTTTGATGAGGTTCCAGGGTCCCAGTCAGTATATGTGCATATACTTCTTTTCCTTTCCCATGAGATACTTTTAGCTGATATGAGGTAAGTAAAAGCTGATAGGATATGTTCTAGTTCCTCTCATCAAAATTAAAAATAATCGCTTTCCTTTTCTTAGACAAGCTTGACCACATACCATCAAAATATGATAATAAATGCAGAAGGAAGCCAAATTTTATTCAGATTTCGTATAGAAATGAACACTTCCCTAGAATTTAAAGATTTATTTGTCAGTCAGAAATGGCTTTTCAGAATTTCCTAGCTTAGTAACCAAATATGTGTCTTAAATTGTACTGGATTATTGTGTGGTGGGTTTTTTAAAAAGTCAGTGTCCCAGATTAAGTATAAAATCTCCAAGGGGCATAATGTGCCTTTTTTGTTTTGTTTTAACATCTCTTTTGCTACTAATTGGTACTGGAATTGCTATGTTGTCATTAGTTTTAAGTACTGCTTTTCAATGTAACATTTGAAGGTATTATTGCATTTGGACTGCAGAGTATGTCACTAGCACATTAAATAGTTTGGATGTTTGCTTTAGGGAGGTGTATTCATATGTTGCATGAGATCGTTGCTGTTACTTGAATGAGATTGTTAGGTCATTTACATATTTATGGATCACAAACCAGTCAGGATTAGGTTTTCCTGAGAAGGCAGTGGAAGGAACTTGTCAGTCCTCAGAGATCATTGTATAAGTATGTAGGTACTGGGAGATGCACTAAGGCTGGTATTGCAGAAATGAAGCAGCTTTGTAGCCTGCATGTAAGTCCTGCAGGTCTGTGCCATTGCTACCCTGGGAGCCTTGGGACATGTTTTGTTCTTTTTATGAATCTGTGAGTGATAGGACATCCTTCTTCAGCTCAGTAAATTCTTATGAGCTTGAATACCAAAGAGTTAAGTTGCACCAAAGCAAGAGGAAGTGAAATAGGGACCAAAAGATGAGAAAACATAAGATGAAAAGTTTCAGATAAATAAAGTACTGCCAGTTGAGCATTGAACATAAGTAGGCAAAGCAGGTGCATATCTGTCTGTATCAATCTTAAGCTTGGAAATGAAAATGTGAAAGGAGAAAAAGAGCTGAAGGCAAACTATGAGACTGATACAGATCAGAGATGAGCTCAAACAGGCACTTGTTAAGCATTTTGGGAACAATGTTAGTGGCATTTAAACCAAACAAACAACACCCCCGCCCCCAGAACACCTCCAAAAACCCCCACACCCAACCTCAAGCATTTTTAACCATTGCCTCAGCTGAAATCCTTTTAGTGCTAAGCAGTGCTTGCCCCAAGTGCTTTGGTTCCTGGGTACTAGCAGTTATTTACAGTCAAGAGTGAGGTACAAGCCATGCTGGGTCAACTAAAAGAGCCGTAACAGGTAACACATGGGCCAGGACCCTGTTTACCATATGAGACTGGATGATGCCCAATACTTCTACTGTGGGGAGGGGAGAGGTGGTTTGCTGAGAAATTTATGGAGATGCATTCATAGTCCTGTAGGGAAGCTGCATCTGCTTAAGACTGGAGCAGTGTGGATGCACTAATACTGAGCCTTGGCCTTCTTAAAATCTACTCCAGAGAATCTCACCATTTGATTTTAATTTTTAACAGTAAGTAAATACGCCATTAGTTCTTGTCTTGCTTTGACTCGCAATGCAGATAGCCCAAACAAACAAGGCAGCATGGAGAAACTGGCTCCTTTCCTATCCACTGCTAGAGAACACAGCCTAATTTTAGTATGTTGTAACCATGCAAAGGTCTAAACAGATAACATATGCCATTGGTGGTGTGTGTTCAGCTGGAATGTTATCTAGAAACCATATTGGTGGGAGCTTCCTGTTGAGCTGGTGTTTGTTCTGGTTGGGAGCACATCCTGAGCAAGTTTGTTACAAAGACTTAGTAGACCCCATAGGGCAACACCCTGCTCTCCTAGAGAAGGTAGTTGTCAGCTCTTCTGACAACTAATGTTTAGCATAGGCATCTATTCTTGTGTTCCAGTGTGATCATTTGACCTGAATTGAGGAATTTTCTGTGGGTGGTTTGACAGCATGCCAATCCAACAAGGCACCAACAGTTAGCTTCTTGGAATCAGTTTTCAAAACTTGCCTCATGGTTGACCAAAACCTAGAATAATGTTAATGCACAGGTTCAAATGTCATAGTCACAATTAGATTGTTAACATAATCAAATTTAAATCATATTATTTAAGTATATACAAGTAGGAGTTGTGAAAAGATGCATCTATTTTAAGAGCCTTAAGGCATTAACTGAATGCTCTGCTTTGTTTGTATAACCTCTTAATCTTTTAACCTGTTTTTTCCAAAGGACTTTAGAATACCAGCGTATGGAATGGTTGCAGGAGAAGCATATGCTTACTCAGCACATGGCAGAGTATGAAGAGAAATACAAGCAAATGAAGAACAAGCTGTGTCGAGCTGCTGTTGCTCAGAAAAAGGCATGTTGTCTCTTCCTTTTTGAACGATCCAGCCTGTGTGAAGTTCAACTTTATGTTGGTCAGCTAAAATTGTTTCGATATTAAGAGTTTATTTGCAGTCTACTGTATACAATAACTAAATATATTGGGTTCTTCAAGATTAGCGTAGAAATAGGTTGAAGTGACATGCAAAAGAATATTACAGCAAACAACTTTGTTATAATGCCATCAAAGATTTTGTGAGGCTTTCTTTGCACACACACGTGCATTGATGGATATTTAAGAGGTGGACCCCTTGATGAGGGAGGGTGATGTTTCAGATACTAGAGAAATGATGCTACTTTTCCTTTATGGACTATTAAAATTTTATTTCTTCTTTTAAGCTTACTTTTTATGAAATAATTTGAAAGAAAAGGCAGGTTGTTTATAAAAGCTCAAGATCAATTAGCAGTGTTACACATTGAACATAGGTTAACCTACCAGTATCTTTTAAGGTCATGGAAAGTTAAGATCAACAGGAGAAAAAAAGAAGGAAGCATGCCTTTTTGGTTATGCTTATATTCATTTATACATGGTCATTTAAAGAATGACTGTTTTGATTCTCAGATACAGTTAATGTTTGTTAGTACAGCTGGTCACTGACCAACAAATGACTGGCAGCTGTGCCTCTTTCATTCACAACTATGGATCATTTGCCATCTCTTCTGCTTCCCAGCATGGCAATATTAGCACCTTCAAACAACACAGCATCTCTTCTTAAGGAAAGAAAATCCTATAAAGTGTAACAGCTTGAAACCATGTCATGTAGATTTAATTTTTACAGGATCTAATCTATCAAGGTATTACTTAGCTGTTTGAAACATCTGTTTGACAGAGAAAGACTCTCAATGACAATAAACAAAGGAGGATGCGTGAAAAAATAGAACTTTTGGAAGCCAAGATGGAAGAACTAGAAAAAGAAAATCAAGTGTTAAATAGGTAATAAACTTCACTTCTTCTTATCTTGAAAAATTACATATGCCCAAGGTATGACTTACAAATATGAAGTATTTTTGAAGATATATGCTACCTAGAGTAGTAACCAGAGTCCAGTCTAATGGCCTTTACAGCACTAGAATTCTTTGAATAGATTCTATTTAGGATGGGCAGCTGAGAGCTTATGAGACAACTGCAGGGCTGTCTCTTTGAGAAGAAAAAGAGAAAAAATACCTGATAGACACAGTTGCAGGAATCTGTTTAAAAGAAGGAAGTGAAAAAGACTTCAGAATTGCAAGAGAAACAGACATGGCATCCTCTTTGAAATATAAAGTCCTGGTTTTTCTCTCTTCATTGAGCACCTATGGCAGGCTTGATTTGAAGAATTAATTTAATGTGGCTTCTCTGACTCACTACTGTGAATGGTATTAAAAGCTTAATTTATTTTGTGTAAATTCTAATCTGTAATAGAGCAGATAGCTAAATATGTAGAGGTACGTTTAGACAGACATGTAGGCAAAAGGATGTACAGAGATCATCTAACTTCCAGTTCTTCTGGTGTGTAAGCATAGGTAGGAACTGGGGATGTTAAACAGCAGAGCACTCATGGAGAGCTGTGCTGCTGTTCTGGGGTAACAAAGATTTTGAGCAATAAGAAATCTGTTATTTCCTAGACAGAATGTTTCCTCTGAAGAATATGCTCGCCTCCAGAAGAGACTAAAGGACTTGCAACGTCGGCACAATGAATTCCGGAGTATAATTCTGAATCCTAACATACCGTCACTCAATCCAGTCGGTATAATGCCATCATCTGCCTTGCCTCCTGGGCCTGAAGCATCCTTCTCCCTTCTTCAGGTGGTGATATAAGTTGTGAAAATAATACAGCAAAAGAGGGTACTGGAACAGTCCTTTTATACTGACCTTAGCCTTAAGGAAGGTGTAGTTCATCTCTAAACAGAAGTAAGAAACTGAGTATCTAGACATATTCCCTTCCTCGCAATAGGAAGGAGTACTTGAAAGACAAAAGGATATGTTACAGGATGTAACAAATGGACAGTTTTAACACAGTTCTCCATACTTTGTCCTTCTCCTGAGAGGCTTTAAATGGCTCCTTCTGAACAAGAAATACTAGTGTTGTTCTCACACCACAGTTTCATTATTACAAAGCTTGATTTCTTGTGTGGTTAAAAGAGTCTTACGCTGAGCTGCTGAGGGTGAAAATCTCTCTGGCTGAGGTTGACCAGGTTGACTTTACAGATTTGTGGTTAGAGACCTCAGGTTTGTGTGCTCCTTCATCTCAGAGGATGAACAGCTGCAGTGTATTTCTTCCTGATGCTGTTCATCAAGAATGTCAGAACAATACCCACAAAACACTGATGAGTAAAATTTAACAAATAAGGAGGTTTTGGACTTCACAGTTTTTATTTTCCTTAAAGAAAATGAAAATATTGCTCATTTTGGTCCCTTGTAAGTGTGCAAAATGAAATAGAGCCACATTTTTTTTCCTTTTCATTTCAAGGAGGAACAGCATCAAAGAGAGCTTGCCCTGCTTGGCAAGCGGTTGGAAGAACTAGAAACCAGACAAAGAAAACAGCTGGAAGATCTTGGACCACCTAGAGAGTGTGTAATGGGGTACAGGGACGTGGCAAGAAATAAGATCACTGGAGAAGATGAAGCACAAAGCGAGGACTCCAAATAAAATCTGGAAACTCTTGATGCTGTCAGCTTTCAGTAACTTACCCTTTGTACATGCTTTTCATATTTTGCCAAAAACATGGTTGTATGTGCCTGAATAGCATAAACTATATTCTGCATATATTCTGCCTTTGTGGCTCAACTTGTTTAGTCCAAGCAGTTAAAGACAAAAGTACCCGTTCTCACTGGGAATCATAAAAAGAATATCCAGGGTTACCATTCATGATGGGGCTGCACCCTGAATTTGTGTTACCAGTGTGGTGATACTTGGCGTAGCAGCAGTTACAGGCTCAATATTGGGATTCAGTTGTAGACACTTTGTTCCTGGTTCACTAGACTTCCCACCTCTCAAGTCCCCACTCCTCTGGGCATGTGTGGGGGGACTGAAGTCCCTCCCACTGTAAGCCAAGAGCAGGTTCTGGATGATTTGATGAAGCTGAATAGCCACAAGTCTGTGGGATCTGATAATACACATTTCAGGGTCCTGAGGGAACTGGCTGATGTTGCTGCTCTGTTTAGAAGTCACGGTAGTCAGGTGAAGTCCTCAGCCAACTGGAAAAAGAGAAACATTGCTCCCATTTTTAAAAAGGGGAGAAAGGATGCACCATGAAACTACAGACCCCTGTGCCTCACCTCTGTGTCTGGGATGATCATGGAGTAGATATTCCTTGAAGATGTGCTGAAGCAAGTAAAAGACAAAGAGGGCATCCTAGGCAGCCACTATTGCTTTACTATGGGCAAGTTGTGCCTGACCAACCTGGTGGCCTTCTATGGATGGAGTGATGGCAACAGTTGATAGAGGAACACCAACAAATGCCCTCATTTAGACTTCTGTAAGGCCTTTGATATGATCCTACATGATATCCTGATCCCCAGACTGAAGAGACATGGATTTGATGGATGAATAGCCATTCTGTGGGTAAGGAATTGGCTGGATGGACACAGCCAGAGTTGTAGTCCATGGTTCTATGTCCAGGTAGTGAATGGTGATGAGTGGGGTCCCTCAGAGCTCAGTCTTAGGACTGGTGCTCTTCAATACCTTCATTGATGACACAGACAGTGAGATGGAGTGCAGCCTCAGCAGGGCTGATGACAGGAAGCTGAGCTCTGCAGTTGACACAACAGAAGGAAGGGGGTGCGATCCAGAGGGACCTGGACAAACTTCAGTAGTGGGCCTATGAGGACCTTATGAAGTTCAACAAGTCCAAGTGCATGAGTGCTGCATCTGGGTTGGGCAAATCCCAGATGTAAAGATACAGACTGGGAAAAGACATTGAGAGCAGCCCTGCGGAGAAGGACTGAGGAGTTCTCATGGCTGAAAGGCTGGTGTGAGCCAGCAGTGTGAGTTTGTGGCCCAGAAAGCCAATCACATCCTGGGCTGCATTAAAAACAGCAAGGCCAGCAGGGCAGGGGAGGCTTCAGGGAGCCATTATTCTTCCAGTACCTAAAGGGGACTATAAAAAGGAAAGGGACTTCTTCTATGGCCAGAGAGTGTCAGGACAAGGGGCAATGGTTTTAAACCTAAAAAGGGCAGGTTTAGATATTAGGAAGAAATTCTTTACTGTGAGGGTGGTGAGGCACTTGAAATAGGTTGTCCAGAGAAGTTGTGGATGCTCCATTCCTGGAAGTGTTCAAGGCCAGGTTGGATGGGGCTTTGCACAAACTGTGCTACTGGAAGGTGTGCCTGCCCATGGCAGGGGGATTGGAACCAGATGATCTTTGATCCCTTCCAACATAAACCATTCTGTTTTTCTGTGAACTGTTGCCAAGACTTCTTCTTGATAAGGTGTGTTTTTCAGTATTTTTCCAAAAAGTCAAAATATGAAATAATCTCAGTACAAGAGACTTTGAAAAACATTTTTCAAGGTTTGGGTTGTTTAAAATAAAACTGACATTTAGTATAAAAATTATAACAATTTTTAAGAAATCCTTTAATATTTACTTGATAATATCGTCTAGCTCCTTCAGTGTAAAAGTTAATGTATACTACTCTGGGTTGCAGTGTTGATCACTAACAATGCTGTAATCCACATCTAGGTTGGTATTTTGACCTTGACAATGTGCCTCCTGTATTTTTATGGGAATAGGCAGTAATTGTTTTTTTTTTAATATAGCAGAGATTAGTATAACAAATTGCTTTCACATTATATAAATGTAAGGCTGTATTTGTTCCTACTCTAATTTGTTAACTACAACAAAAATATTTATTCCACATTGAATATATTTTTTTTTCAGTTCACTATCAGTCCAGTAAAGAAAATGTGTGAAGGATCATTTATTTATTTATTTATTTATACTTGATAATGATGACGTTCCTGGAACTGTAGGAATTTTTTTATCTGGGGTTTGTTTGTTTGGTTTGTTGCTCTTCTTGTTTTCAAAACACTGCAGCAAAAGCATGAGACAGTGAGAATACACTGGGCAATTTCTTGTAATATTTATTGGGTATTGCTCTTAGACTGTAGGAATAGTGGAAGAATGACACTGGCATTGACTCAACTTTTCTCTCCAGAGGCTGCAGTTTTCATTTTCCACACAGTGTGTAAGTATTTGTCCTGGTTCTGGCCAGGACAGCGTTAATTTTTGCAGTAGCCAGGAAGGGCCATGGCTGGGACCTGGGGTTATTCTACACCACCTCATTCTCCAGGAACAGGGGAAGGGGATCCTTCTGGGTCATGTAGCATGCCAGGCTCCATGCAGTGAGCAACCACGTGTGAATCTGCCTCCCTTCTACCCTCTGTCTTTAGTATTGTTGCTGTTACTGATCATTTTCTTATCTCATTGCTGTTTCCAGTAAGTTGTTCTTATCTCAACCCATGATATTTACCTTTTCTGCCTCCAATTCTCCTCTCCATCCTGCTCCAGGGTAGGGGAGGTGAGGCAGTGGGAGAGCAGAGCATGGTTTGGAGTGTGTCAGTGGAAGCACTAAATTGGGCAATGCCATTCCTAAACCAGGGCTGCACATTCTTGGGGAATTTGTTAAACTTCTCTGAGGAAAAGAGTGTAGCTATTAGAAGTAACAGAAGCGATTTCTGCTGCCTCCTGCAGGATGAAGTTGTACAAAGTAACTTCCTGAGCCTGAGCCAGCTTTGCCAAATGGAATGGTCACCAGTGTCTACCAGCATGGAATGGTTGGTAAGAGCAGCTGTTGGCAGCCTCATGTTTCTGTCCCTAGCTCTGGCTGTGTCAGCAAGGTGCCCACTGATGTCAGGGGGCAGGGGACGTTTATACAAACTAGGTAAGACCTGGAGGGCAGAAAAAGGGTAATAGCAGGAGGAAGAATGATGATCAGCACCTGGTTTGTGGGCTGCCTTTCCCAGTTGGTCTCAGGCTTTTTGTGTGAAAGCTTATTTCCTGAATAAGGTGTTCCTGAAGCACCTTCTCCTGAAAGAAGGATTATGCAGTTATCATCCTTTTAAACATTTTTAGCTTTTAAAAAGTATCATCACCCTCAGAGCCTTTAAGCAGTGCAGTTGTAGTGCAAATCCTAAAGGCTGTGTGGAGGTGTGGCAGGCACTGCACAACCAGACTGTCCCTGGCCTGTTGCTGCTTGCCACAGGTGGGAGAGCAGCTGGGAAGCCTCCAGCCCAGGGAATCCCCCTCCATTCAGACTGCAGGAGGTCACTGCTCAGCAACTGCTGGGGTTTAGGCCAGTGCCTCCCCTCCCCAGCATCATCAGGTGTTCCTGTTCTTCCCAATTTCAGTGTGATGGAAGTGTGCTGTGCTGACCTGCATGGCTCTGTCCTGGAGCCTTGCAGGGCTGCAGCTGCAGCAGTATTTCTCACCTGATGCCCCTCCATGTCTTACACTCCATTCCTTGCATGATCTTGCATTGTTACCAGCTGTGTTTGCTTTCTTGTGACCACTTTAAAGTACACAATCAAACTAACCTCCAAATGCTTTTATTCTAGATAAACCCATACAAACACCAACATGTATTTGTCATTTGCACTTTTTTTAACCATTCATTTTAAACAACAGATTTAACTTCTGTACAACAGGAATTACTTTACACATTAGTAAGATTTGACTTCAAACTAGATGACTGGCAAAATAATGCTCTGTAAGCTAGTGTTAGAAAACACGCTGTTTGCCATAGCAGTTTGCCTGTAAACATGGGAAAGTAAGTTGAAGAGAAGTTTGTATTTCATTTCTGAGGATGTGATTAGAACTGTTGTGTTGCCATAATACCCATAATAGAGGTGGTTCTTTTTTTCTGTGTAACAGTAATGGCAAATTGCAGATACGGAAGGTGTGTCAATGTTTTGTGTGCTGACCCAAACCTACCAAAAGAGCCACAATCACTTAATTATACTTCACATCACTTCGTGAGATCCACTTGATGGGTTACAAAGTCCCAGCATGACTTAAAAATGGTTTACTAACAGAGTGACGCTGTTTAGGAGGCTTGAATAAAAGGCAATAATCCTATTCCAGGCTGTAGGTAAAGCTACAGGGCCTGCTTCAACACATACTTAATCTCTAGAAATCATTAAAGCTATTGTAGCAAACAAGCAGTAGTACAAATACAGAATAGGACTGATTTTCATTTCCTCATCAATATAAACACATATAGTGAAGTTCACAGGATCAGACCCACGCAAACAGATTATATTTTACAGCTTTTCAAGCAGAAATGTTGGGAGTTGTTGTTTCTGCCTGTACAGAAGGTTACTGTTGAACAAAACTATCACAGTTCATTTGAGTGCACTGCCAGCAAACACCTGAAGTGGAAGAGAACTAACTGGAAAGTGTAATCCACTCATGCCTCTCCCTCAGTATCAACTACTGTGCTTTTTCTATTTATTTGATGCTGCTTTAAAATGTTAGATTAAGAACAATAAAAATCAAGCCCTTACGTGCAGGTATTCTAAGCTTAAGTGCTAGTCAAGCCATGATCCACTCCTTTAGGACAGAGGGCAAGATAGGTTAGAGGTGGGTGGGTTTTTTCCTAATTAAAATTGAACTTATCAAAATACATTGTGCCAGGCAGAGAACTGCTGAAAGTACTGCAACATTGTAGTGCAGTTTCCTGAACAAAGCCATACATTCCATCAAGTATAAAGTGTAAACTTAATAGCAAGTGTAAGACTTGAATTAAAAAAAAAAACCAACAAAGCCATCACAGTATGGGTTGGCTGGTGGCTGCCCTCACTGGTATGCAAGAGGAACAACTTGTGCAATCACATGGTAGGGAGGGGGCAGAGCAGCAGGACCGTGTTTTTGTGTTTGCCATTCTCCATCCACATTAACAGCCCGCCTTCCTCCTGCCACAGGTGGCTGGTGTGTGCTGGCGCGATTGTGCCTGATGCCAGCTGCCTTTGTGGCCAGAGCAGGCAGCGTTAGCACCACTGGCCTGAGCTGTGGGGCTCCTCCAACCGTGGGACCCTCCGCTGCCTGGGAGCCCTGCACAGCTGGCTCTGGCTGCTCACAGCCCCAGCACTGGCTTTCTGTACCAAACTGGGCCATCTGTACCATTCACAGCCCATGGCACCTTTCCCAGTGCCAAGGCAGGTGCCAGCTCTTCCCTCTCCTGTGGGCGACTGTGCTACACCACTCACCTCCAGTGGTGGATCCCTCCAGAAATGTATGGAAACGGATCTCTGTGTCATCAACGCCTTACTTCAAAATCTAAGCCTCAGAACGTGCCTCCTGTGACTGAAGCAGAGTCCATGGTGACAAAGCATTTAGCTCTGTAGCAGAGGGTGGGGCTGTGCTGGTGCGGTAGCAGAGCTGGAGCCATGGCTGCTCCTCCGTGGCTTTGCTCAGTAGCCAGTGCACCAGCCTCATCCCAGCAGCACAGCCATGCACTTGCTTTCCAGCTGGGCCGACTTTAGCCACCGATGCAAATGTAATGGACACCTTCCTTCCAAAAGGGCCAAGCCTCAAAAAACCCCAGGCGGACTAAGGCAGACAGTTACCCCTCCCCACCCCAACCCCAGCACATTTGTATCAGCTTCTCAGACACAGTCAGAGATTACACCAGTCCTCCTGTTCTTACATATTATTAAACTAACCTTTGACCTGATCCCCCCCAACATGCTGGCTTTAGGTCTGTGAGGCCCTTGTACACAGATGGTAAGGCTGGCCAGGACTGTCAGCACTGCTGCATGGGCCGATCATGCACCTGAGGTCAGGTTTGTGCACCGAAGTGCAGCCATCGTCAGCTGCTTCATCAAATCACAACAGTGTTTTGATGCAGTGCAGTTTCAGCTGTGAAGCTGCTCACAAGTGTTTCACAGCTTATTTAAGGATGGAAAGGTAAAAAATGTAAACACAGACTGATGGTGGCTGAATGCCCTTCTCCAAAAGCCTCCCCTCATTTCCTCCCCTCAGTGGTTGGCTTCACTTTGGACATGGAACTTCTAACCTAAGGAAGGTAAGTCCTGCCCTGTGGCATTTGGCCTTCAAACCTCAGACCCACTTTTTCTATTAAACACACTTATCCTAAGTGCCACTTTGGTGCCAGGTTGTTGTTGGGTTTTTTGTTGTGTTTGTTTGTTTTTTTTTTCTGAACAGGAATTAGCGAACATTTGACTGGAAGGAAGGAAGGAAACTGTAGCTGACCCGTATTCTAAAGCCGGAGCTCACCCTCACAGTTTGCCAAGCTGCTGAAAGGATGTGGCGAAACATCAGCTTTTTCTCTTAAAAAAAAGAGCTAAGCAACTTGCAAGTTCACGTGGGCAACTCTGAACTTATAGTGTATTTTGCACATCTCCTATGACCTTGTGTAGAAGTAAGCAAAAAGCTTACTAAACAGTATTTTTGAACCAAAGGGTTATGTGTGTTCAAGTACCTAAAAATGCTGACCCTGCCCACATTAGGTTCACTTTGACATGCTCCTGTGTGAATATGTAACCCTGCCCATATTTCATTCCCCATCATAGATTACTTGGAATGGTCAGAGTGGAGAAGAGTGTCCAAACATTTCAAACCCTGTACATATTGTCAGTCAAAACAGTTTTGGGAGCAGTAGCGCTAATTTAAAATCCCCCACAGTGATGCTGTGAGTCAGTGCTCTGCTCAATGCCATTTGCATTTTTTCTTTTCATCAAATAAGGCTTTTACTTGCTGGAGCTGTTTCTGGACTTCTTCAAACCCCCGTTCTCGCTCGAGTTTGCTGACAATCTGTTAACAATTAGCAAAAGAGAGAATAATTTTTTTAATGCTTATTTTACTTGCTATTTTTTAAAGCCTGCTTTTCCATACTCTAACAACTACTCACAGAAAAACCCATCTGAATGCCTGCCTATCTGTAAACATTCTTTTCTGGCTTTAACACTTTATTTTGGTAGTTTTCCTTTCAAGTCATTCTGATCACAGGATTTGCAACACTTCCACAAAAGATTGACTGAGCCAAGCAAAAAAAACCCCAAAACAAATCCAAAACATGCTCATCTCTCAGAGTGTGAGGCAAGGGCAGTGCTCCAGTTTTTACCCTAGAGAAGATTTGCAAATGACATTTCATTTCTCTTCCTCTGCCCTCTAAGCTGAGGGCAATGAACTGCCTCTTTTCCTCTAACTCACCTAGTTGGCTCCGGCCCAAGAATAGAGCACTACTGCTGTCTGAAACCTCTGCTGGCAACGCTACACAGAGACAGGTCTCAGTAAACAATGAAAGAGGTTTAGCTGATCCCAGTCAAAAGCCAGAGGGGGAAGAGCAGAGGGAACATTTCCTTCTACGGATGGGCTAAGTTTAGCCAGTATTAGCTTCAAAAAAGCAAAAATGGACACTAAGACCAGAAAGTACACTGAATGCTCCTGTATCAACCCCATTTTAATGAGCTTAATAAAGGGTGATTAAGGCCATTCTGAGCATCATCCCAAGCTTGTTTCCAGAGGTGAAGATCTGATGCTGAATTCAGATAATTTGAGATGGTAGAGATCAGAAGTGGTAAGCCAGCTAACAGGTGACTGCGAGCTGGATGACTACAGCAAGTGCTGGTGCTGTGCTGCTGAGAATGAAAGAGAGAAAGGCCTGGTTGCTTGGAAACCCAGACAACCTGCTGGAAGCGTAAGGAGGCCTTCAGGCAACACACCCCAGCTGGCTCGTATCTGAGTCCCTGCACAGGCACACACAGCCTCTGTTAAGGATGCTGAGCAAAATGGAGTGGAGAATCCTATAATGCAAAGTGGAGGACAGGGATTTTCTTAGAAAGCAGCTCAGAGGTAACCTGTGACTAAGTACTTTTAGCTGAGAAAAGATTTCTTTTGTTAGTAATAGCAGGGACTGGAAGCTTCTCTTTAAGAGAAAGGCTGTTAGAGCAGAGCATTAAGAAGGCTATGATGGGAAAGGAGCAGACACCTCTTGCTGCAAGGCCATGTGCTCCACTGAGGTGTTTGCACTGTTCAAGTTGAGAACCCTGGTGCTACAGCCTAATCTGATTTCTGAACCTCCAGGGAAATGGAGCGCGTGCACAGGAGTTGTGACAGGCATTTGCAGAGAGTCTGCAAACACAGTAAAACAAGAAGCCTAGACTATATAGGAACTTCCTCAAAACTGCAGGGAGAATTTTACTGCTACTGTCTCTGTGCAATACAGCAGTGACAGTAAGGGTACACTAACAAACCTTTGGCGTGTGCCCCCTCAGAAGGTGGTCCCTCATGGCTCAGTAGAAGGAGCAGCCTCAGCTGCATTACAGAGGGGCTGCCTCTGGAGCGGCAGCCAGCAGCTTGCCCAGCAGCCCAGCCCTTGGTTACTGTGTCAAGCCCCACATTAAAGATTAAGCAGAAATTGCAAATGTGTTTACCTCATCATAGTATTTCACTATGTATTTGTAGATTTCAAACAAGGCCACTTTCTCATTAAATTCATTTTCATGTTTCTAAAATAGAAAACAGTTCTGGTCAGATACTTCTTTAAAAAAAAAACCAAACTTAACATGAAAGCAAATGAAGTTGCTGCTTCTCAACCGTACCTTAGATTCCTGAGCTAGAAATTCTTCAACCTCTGCAGTGGTCAATGGAGGCAGATCCCTGATGGCTTTGTAGTACGCTTTCACCTCCTTCTTGTAGAGTGGAATGTCCTTAGCATAGAGAAGTTTATTTGTTGGTGCTTCCTTAAAAGAAAAAAATTGAAGCCTTGTAACTTTTCCCAGCACAGAATTCCTAAGGTTCCACCTCCACACAGTTAATTGCATCTAATTGTGTCTGTGTGACTCATTTTTCTTTGCTGTGGTTATGTGCAAGGAACCAAGGTTATGAAACAAGGATGCAAACCAGAGGCAGGACCTAACTAATAGTGTATTGTGTTTCATGACAGCTGCCATGTAATTATTTCTATTGACATCAGGAGTGATGACCTTTTGTCCCTCAGACATATTTTTCTTTCTCACTTCCTCCTTACAGGTCCCTAGACCTGAAAGATTGTGAAAGCTGAACCAAAGGGCCTGGGGCTGATACCCTATTTACATACAAGATTCAGCAGTACTGCTGAAAGGAAAGTTCCCTGGCAGTAATACCAGAGTCTTGTTAGACACTGTCCTGGTA
Source organism: Aphelocoma coerulescens (assembly GCF_041296385.1). Classification (NCBI taxonomy): domain Eukaryota; kingdom Metazoa; phylum Chordata; class Aves; order Passeriformes; family Corvidae; genus Aphelocoma; species Aphelocoma coerulescens. Next base: position 46,198,554 of record NC_091014.1, on the reverse strand, counting down.
GAGGCTCCCCTAAATCTCTTTGGTCCCTACTACTCCATTCCCTCAGGGGTTTGAGAGCATGGAGAGCTAGCTGACTGCCAGACATACACAGCCAAAAGGATTTTTTTTTTCACCCCAGGACTTCAACAATCCAGGTCAGCACTGAACCTACCCGTGAGGTTTAGGCTCATTTGACGAAATAAGTACTGATGTTTGTGATAGGAGCCAAGGCCCCACCAGGAAAACTTATTTTCAAAATGTAAAAGCGGGGGCTGGTAGTTTCCTCGTTGAAGTTCTGGGCAATAAATGACAATGTTATAGCTTGTCACCACTGTTTTCAATGTGTGATGAAATAATTTAAATGTTTGTTTTCTAAATGGCTAAAGGATGTTTCAAGAAAAAAGCCAATCATGAAAGTAAATACATCTTAGTACTAAAAGGTCACAAGATGTTTACTGTATTGCAAACCTTTATCAGGGTTCAGCGCCCCTTTTCAAATAGCTAACAGGAGATGTTTCAACAATACTTCACAGTGGATGCTAAGCACAGAAACCTAACAACCATGCTCATTTGTAGTTTTTCCATCAAGGAAGTGATGTGATTAGCTTTAATTTATGATACTTCACAACTAAAGTAAGATAAATAAGCACATTATTTACTATTTCCCTTTAACAGCTGAGCAGTTGGATCAGATCACATAGGAAATTAGTCAGTTTTTATATAAATTCTTTTAGCCTGTTTTTCTTGGTAGCATGAGCCTGAACAAATGCTTCCTGCTTTGGTCCAAAGAAAAGGAAAATACCCTGGGGGAAAATGAAGTATTTCTGATCCCCAGAGTTCCAGACACTGTACTAAAGAGTTTTTGAATGTAAGATTTCTGGACTTGTTGCTCCAGCAAATAATTTTGCATATAAAAAGGGAGTAGCTAACACATGTGAAAGGAACTATTTCAAACTTCAGAGGTCTTTCAGTATTCTTACAGCTTCCACTAGCTTATTGTGTGAGTTTTCTGCACACTGGTGTGTGGCAGACAAAATTTGGACTACTTATCAAATAATGTTAATACTTTTAAGACCCTTGTTTAAAACTACATTAAAAATTCATTAAAATCTTAAAATTTCCACCTTCTCCCCCATATTGTGTAAACACACTGTGCAGAACTGAACTGCAGAGAAAACAAGCAGCAGGTAACTATAAATAAGGCATTTTTAGATACAGTAGCTGTATCTGTCTACTGGTGAATTCCTCAGAGTCTCAGGAGACTGAGCAACGAGGAATGGAAACCCAGCTTAATTAGGTCCCTGACAATTCTGTCCCCAATATCAGCAGATCCAGGACTGCATCATCTCAATCATTATATAGTTGAAAAAGACTTTGGTTGAGAAATTAGTAGAAGACTGGACGGGCAGCGTTACCTTCCCCAGTGTCTGTTCTGCGAGAGAAAAGGCATCCATGAAAGCTTGTGCGATTACAGACAAACAGCCATCTATGTGTGAAGTCTTCTTAATATCAAAGACAAACTGGGGATTCTTCAGTATGTTCACCCAGAAGCGAAGAGGAAGACTAGACAGAGAAAGAACAAACATCTTTAAAACTGACCGCTCAAGTAGCACAACTGCTTTAAAATGGTTCTTAATTGCAACTGCACTCATGGAACGAAGCACATTCCTGGGCTGCTTCTTCACGTTAAAAAAGGGGTCAGGGAACAAAGGCTACGGAACAAACACATCTGTCAGGCACCCAGCTTCAAACAATGCTCTCAATCCACAGCTACTTTTTTCAGAGTGTGAAGTCAGTGTGCAGACTGCACAGACCTGGAAGCTCTGGTGGTTTGTGTCGTATTGAATCAATACACTAAAGTTACTGTTATCCACAAAGCCAAACCACATCTTATTCCCAGACACGCCAAAATCTTACTCTTCTGATCACACATGACACATTTCATTTTTGCAACTACATTTTCAGAAAGCACATGCATCCCATGGGCACACCTGTTGGTTTTCCATATGTGGACCACATCAGGATCAGTAATTTTTTTGCTCTCAGCCTGGGCATCCAAAAAGTCAAAAAAGTACTTGATGGCAACAGGTGCTTTATTGTTGGGTAAACTCCAAATGCTCCTGAAGAGCTTTTCAACAACTGAATGAATTGCAACCTGAAAGTAACAAAGTTAATATTCTGTTATTATTACACAAGAAAAAAATAGGCTATTTTACCTCAGAGAGCTTAGTGTGCCCCAACCACACACAGAAATTACAATATGCTTGTGGCAAACATCGAGGCCATAGGTTACTGGCAAACAAGACAGTAACAAAAATGAGACTACAATACACCACAGTGAGCTCCTTCCATAGGTCACATGTCCTGTTTCTCTGCTGACAGGAGAATTGTGTTGAACTCTACGATAAATCATAGGTGGGAAGAACCACTTGGGCTAATAAAGACAACATCAACTCTTGGGATCCTGTTGCCACTGTTGCTAAAGGCATTTGGAATTTGTGACTGGAAGTAAGAGGGAGGTGAGAAAAAGCAGTTTAGCCTGTTTCATAGGGCACTGGTCTTCAAGGTGCCATCTGTGACACGTGCTCAACACGTGCTCATCAACACTTCATAGCTAAGTGGCTCTGGCATTTGATCTAATTCTAGGATAACAGCTTTGGGTGCTATAAGAACACACTAATATTAGAGAGAAGAACTGAAAACTGGGTATTTCTGATACAAAAGGGAAGATATTTGGCGCACTAAAGGAAGGGTTTGGTTGCTGCTGGACTCTGACATAATCACAGAGTATTCATAAGTAGAGGCAAACAAAGCAAAACACTGTTTTGTGCTTTTTTTTTTTCACATCTGTTCTGAAGCTCAGTTTGGCACAATCTTCTCTTGACAAGAAGGATTTAAGCATATCTCAGGGCCTTGATGAATACTGGCCAGTTCACTTCATGTGGTAAACTCTCACAATTGTGTCTGTGTGCATGTATAGGAGAGAGGGGAGCAGACAGAGAGATGGTGTGATGCAATTTCCTGTAGTGCACAGCCTATCATGAGAGGAATTTCACGGCTCTGTTGTTCAGGGCAGTGTCCTACTTTGGAGAAGGAGACAATTAATTTAAAGCCCTTTAAAAGGACTGTTTCTAAAGAGCCTGAACTTTTTTTCTGTATCTCAGTCTTCCACCATAAGACATTACTGGTTTACTCCAGCAGTTCCTGAGGGCTCATGTCAGTTTTCGCAGGTAATGAGAAATGACCAGTCTTCACTCTCACTTTAGGGACTCTCCCAAATTACTTCAGATGCTATCAACAACCTAATTAAATAATGACTGATAGATTTTTAAATGCAAGAAGGCTATAATGATCATCCCTTCAGGCCTCTTGCACAGCTCTCAGTGTTGTATGTCCATTAGTATTTAATGCAATATGCTGTTGCAAAGAGTTTCCGAACCATTTTGAGTAAGTCAGAAACAAGATGACGTTACTGGAGGGAATGAGCAGGACTTATTCCTACAGAATGCACATTGTATAAATTAGGTAGTTGTATTATAAATCCTAAGGACCTTGCTTTTAAAATTAATCTGGTTATTTTGAATGCTTAATCTGAAACCCTAACAGATTATTTCATTTTATGGGCAGTATTTTGTGAAACTCAGGCTTCAGAAGTTGTCTCTAAGCTGGGCAAACTCTAGAGCAGAGTGAGGAGATTGTTGACTGAAAGTTGTCATTCCAAAAGGGTTCATTCTCACTCTACGGAACTCTGTGATAAAAACTCACTTTCCATAAACTAAATAACAACCTTTTTTCTTTACCCTGAAAAAAAAAGTTGTGCTTACTGAGGAGATACATGTGTAATAGACAATTTTAGAACCCTAGCATTAGAAAACCTGAAATGTGTCTCTCTTTGAAAATGGTCATACGCCATAGTTAGCACAGTGATTTTTTTATATGCTACCTTTTCATTTAACATTTGATTTACACACAGGAAGTCTGCACAATTTCTGGTTTAATTTGTGTTTCTGTTATGCTAAACTAGCCAAGACAACATCAGCCCTCCCCCCAAAAGAAAGCCTTTACAGTTTACCTTAGTTGACAGAAGTTTTGTGAGATACATTTCTTTCACTTTGAATTTTTGCTTTCCTTTGTGACCTGCTCCCTTTACATCTTTGTTTGCTTCCGAGTCTGGTAAAATCTGTCACGAAGAGATTAGAGAGATTACACAGATCCAAATACAGCTCAGTATTAAATCTACCACTTAGCAGTGTAATGACTCAACTCACCAAATGACAGTGTTCATCTGAGTAGTCCACATCTAAACAACGAAAGCAGAGAGCAAACAGCCATTAATGAAACACATGGCTACAAGCTTGTGAGTTCTGCTGGTCTCTGGGCCGTGTAACAGAGTGCATCCAGAATGCCCAGCAAGCAGTCAGTGTCATCCTTTCCTGCCTGCAGTGTGGGGGAAGCCTCTGAGAAATGCACAAGCCCTGTGTACCTCCCTAGTGACAACCTGTAGCTTGAATCACTAAGGTACAGCATCCTATCTGCTGCACGGGTAAGCTGGCAGCAATCACAGCTCCTCTGAAGGGAGGACAAGGTAAGATGATTGCAGTGCTGAGTGCAAGTAGGCTGAGGTCAGGCTTGAATGTAATGACTGGGAACAGACAACCTCATTTTTGCTGAGGAAGAGGCAACCCCAGTGAGATGAGAACATCTCTCCTAACATTGATGATAAGGAAACATGTGTTAGGAGTGTGTTTTTTCACAGGGGCTACAGAAAATTCTGCCCTCATCCACCAGCTGGGTGGGAGCAACCTGCGTTACAGGGCTGGATGAGATGAATGACCTCCTCTGTAAGCACCCTGTATCTCCTGACATGCTGTTGAGACAGCCAAGTCAAAGCTTTCAGAAACACAGTCAAGAGAATAAGGAAAATTACCAAAGAGTGGTGGTTTTATCATTCCTGTCTCTGGACAGTGCAGCACTATGTCTGTGATGCACAGTTCTGGGCACCAGGGAGGGGCATGTTCCCTGCGTTGGTTTCAACAAGTCAGCGCTTTGTGTCACCTGGGCTCCCCTGTCCTGCTTTCCTGCCTATGAGCCTGTATCTCCAAGCAATCATTTGCTGGGACTGTAAGCCCTTCTGTCCTTCTTTCCTTTGCCTCCTTTCCTCCTTTTAGGCCCACCATGCCTGCCAGAGGCCCAGAGCCAGGGCTCTTCACTTGGCTCAAGTATATCCAAGTACCAATTTCTCTGACCTCCAATTGACCAAGATACAATCTGTCACAGCTCAGTTCTCTGCATTCCCAACCATTCCACACAAAAGTTAAAATAGGTTGCAGTCCCTGTTACCTGATCGGCTATTTGCCTTCTTTTTGAAGACTTTTATGGTTGCTCCATTTGAAATCTGAAAGCAAAAACAAACATCATGCTGAAACAAAACTGCTTAGAATTCATGAAAGCCTCAGTTTCATTTCCTCTGTCCCTCAGCCCATGGCAGTGCAGGGCAGCCCAGCCCACTTCATTCTCCCCACAGTGTGCACAGCTTTCAGCAGGCAGCCAGGGCTGGGCTTTCAGGCACGGGCAGTAGCTGCACTTTGTCAGGATTACCCAGCCAGGTGGGAAGGCACCTCTTCCAATGCACCAGCCTTGAAGACCTTTCCCTTCCTTCGATTTTTCTAGTTCAGCCCATATGTGGACGTTTTCATTTTCATGTACTGCTCTGTGCTGTTTCTGGCACCCATCTTTCTATAGATTTCTCAGGTTAAATTCTCTGGCTCCAGTGCAATAGGATCTTATGGGAAGGTGAGGCAGGGAGGTGCACACAAAGATGAATTCTCTTCTGGTCCCCTTTCTTTCAGCTCAGTCTGTTCTACCTGTGTCCTATGGAGGGGCAATTTTGAGGGTTTAGTCTGGTGCTCCCAAGAACTATTTTCAAACTGAGCAAAATATTTATACACTGTAAGATCAAGATCCTTATCTTACCATCTTGGGATTTCTAGGAAAAATCTACCTCCTCCTTCCCTGAATTTATAGTGCTGCCAGGATGTTATGCATTATCTTTAAAACAAACTGGCAAGCCATGCTTTTATTGTCAAAGAGTAACTAAAAAATGGCTCCCACTGAGAACTACACCACTGCTCTGCTATCAAATGTTGAGTCTTGCCAAGTGCTAGCGTACTTGCCTCTATAATTACAAAAACAACCGGCCAGTTCTAGGAAGGGATCTCTGCCAAAATAATTTAAGTGTTTTTTAAACCTTGGCAGCCAGCCTGGTGTGAGAAACCAGTTTAAACATTAAGATACTCTATCAAAAGCTGTGTCTTGTGCCAAAAAAATCTGCACTTACATTTGCTCCCAGAAAGTAAATGCAATCTATTTTATAAGTAAGATTTTTTTGCAGAGATTCCATCTATCATACAGAGTTTCAGAACTATTTTAGATAGCACAGAACACTTGAAAACTGCACTACAAATAGGAATATGCTCTAAGGCTAGGCTGTGAGGTGATACAAACACCCAGACAGTCCTCCTACTTGGCCCTGAAGATAGATAAACAGGAACAGTGCTACCCAGCAGCTCACCCCCTCCTGGAGCGACGTGGGCAACATGCTGCCTCCATTCCCTCCCCAAGAAGTAGGAGGGCAGCTCAGTGCTGAAATGTGTTGGCTTCTGTCCCGAGGGAGATGGGCAGAGCTCAGAGGGAGAACCATGCTTCCTTCTGGGAATCAGAGGCATTGCTGCAGTGCAGCCATGACCAAAGCCCACACTCTAGGTTTTATTTTGGGGACAAATTATGCTTTTAGCAGTGAGTAGACCATGCTTTCCCTCTTTGGCATGGCTGCAGCAGCCATACTTGCTGTTTCTTTCAGTGTGATCCAATTTAAAAAAAACCACCAACATTACAAAAACCCCCTTGTTTTTGCATCTTGCTGTCTGAATCACTTTTTGTGGTGCGCTGCTCCCATGGACACCTCAAAGTATCTTTGCTTTGTCAGCTGCATTACTGTGGGGGACAAACAAAGAGAGATCTCTTCCAATCCACACAACATGGAATACAGCTACTTTGGAAAACAGAAGGCGTGGTAGTGTGGCTCTATGGCTCCTGTTCCCCAGGCCTCCTGTCCTCACTGTAATCCAGTTCTTGTCATTGAGCTCCCGGGATCACACACTCAGACCTGCTCTACGGGGCTCTGCTTGCTCCTGGAATGTGGGATACTGGTATCAGCTGAGAAACTGGAGATCTGTGACCGGACAGCAGATCTGAAAGTGATTGTCTAGCTCTCTTCTTGTGTGGGGAACAGGATGTCAAGGCAATTAGCAACTTTCTTGTCATGGCTTGTGGTTATTCTCATGGAAGTGATAGTACAGACCTCATAAATAAACACATCAGTAACTCTCCTAGGAACCAAAAAATTAGAGCAAAAGTAGCACACAGGCTAGAGGCACGAGAGTCTAACACAATGGATTTTTTCTCTTCACAAACACTACACAAAAATGTAAATGTACCATTCTTGCATATTTTAAAAATCAGTGTAGAAACTAAGTCTGCTTTTTCAAGATTGATTGGTGACTCTGGGACTTTCATAATACAACCCTAATGCTCCAGTGTCTTAAAAAGATTTGATGGTACTTCCCAATTTCAAACATCTGGTTACTTTCTAGCATGTAAGGCTGGCAAACAAAAAGAAAAATTACAGGCATTGTTGAAATGTAAGTCGGAATTTGTCAGGCAATGTTACTGCCCTCACAGTGTGTAAGCAATGTTCCTTCTTCTTGCTATCTAGACACTTTTACAATCCTTTTTGCATCAGTATGCATACAAGAAAAAAAACAAGATATGCTAATGGCTAATACTTGCCACTAAACCACTGCCTAAAATGCCACTGAGCTTTTGCCTAAAATGTACATTATTCTGTCAGTGCCAGAAAATGTGAACTAAAATATCTAAGAGACATGCAGTACAATTTCCATAAGGCAGCTGCTAAGCTATAATTAGTGTAGTTACAGCTTTGCAAAAACAACTGAGCCTCCTACCTAACTTGCATCTGCAAGAAACCATTGCTTGCAGAAACCTCAGACAAAACAAGGGCTGGGACAAAGATACCCAGGGATGACAGAGACCAGTGGAGTAGACTTATTTGCCATGAGGTCTGACCCATGAGCCATGGTCCAGATGAGCAAAAGGCTGCTGGGTAAAAGCAGGGAGCACCTGCAATAGCTGCCTGTGGTAAAGAGGGCAGGTACTGCCACATTAGACAGAAGTTCAAACACCTAATTGATTCTGATACACTGACCTTTGCTGCACAGGCTCAAACTGCAACACTACAATGTCCTAATTTGTACAAAATCTCTACAAGTGGAGTGGAGGAGATCACATGTTCATCTACAGATAAGATTCAAGACGGGCACAGGAAAAGCCACTGGATGGTGACTCAGAACATCTGGGTTCACTGCTGACCCCTGTGAGGTAAGGAGAGCAACAAATGCCTACAGAAATCTGTAAAGTGACTCCAAATAAGCTTGCTTCAGATCTAAGCAGCCTTGTCCTCTGCCCAGGCTACAAAGTCCTGCTAGGAGTCCTCGTTTCTCTATGGATGGCACTTTATTTGCTCATGCAGACAGCAACATGTTCCGTGCTGGCTCAGGTTCCTCAGCACCATACTGCATTGCACAGCACAGACCTACAGCAGCAAAACTTCTAAATAAATAAAAAATTATGAACATGTTAAGAGCCAGACTTTCAAATTCAATGAGGCATGAGGAAAGATCTCTAAAAGCACTCAGCACGATAACCTCCATTTCCAAAATCTATTTGTAAGCATCACATATGAACTTCCATATCACCTGAGGCCAATCACCTGCTGCACCCTCTCCTCCAACATCTCACTCTCTATTTTGACTGGTGTCACTGAAAACTCCTTAGAGAAGTAATGCTGCTTGCTACACTTTCACAGCGTGTTACACCCAGAAGGGCTCTGCCACCAGTTGCAGTTTTGTGTGATGTTGCAAGGATGGACAGATATTGCAGCATTGCAAACAACTGCTTTATGGGTGCAACTGGAAGCAGAGGGGAAGACTTATGGTACAAGTGCCAACAGCAGATGGAAGCAGAAACAGAGAGCGAAAAAGGGGAAGAGACTGACACAGGAGGTATCAAGAAAAGAGAGAGAAAAGCCATCAATCCTTTTTATTCTGACTTGCAATGAGATTTCAGAAGTATCAATACTGCCTGTTCAGATAATCAAAATATGAGGTGGGATGAGGTAAGCAGTTGCTCATGGTACAACAAAATCTCAACAGCAGAGACTCAAAAAGTCCCAAGGCAATGTTCATAGCTGGAAATCAGATTCTGTTTTAAATGAAACACTCAACAGAAGTAACAGTTTACATGGTATGTTTGAACCAAGCAACCCAACAACAAGGAAACCTCTGAACAATAACAGAAAACATGACTCATTGGCAAGAACGTTGTGTGCCACACAATTCTTTCTTTCTGTTGATGATACTCAGCTATGTCTTCAAGATCAATCGAGATTCTGCTGTGCAGATCACATTTGAGAGCTGTGGAGAAACAGCTTCTCAACTCATTGGTCTGGCTTCTGTGCTTACCTCATAATGGCCGATGGTATTTAGCTTCCTTATCCCATCCTCCATCACCTCTGAGGAACCATCAATATCTAACAGTTCTCTTTGCTGCTCCTCAGACACAAGTTCTGCAGTATGACAGCAACAGAAAACAGTTACATCCCAATGGCATTCTCACCATACAGATATTTGTAAAGAAAAACAACACCTAACTATTTTTGGACGAGTGACTCCCAACTGAGCTGTTTCTCTCTATCCTTGTGCTTGGTCACATGAAAGTGGTTTTGCTCTCCCATACTTCTGATTCCTTTTCTGCGGTGACCGCCTGGGTGGCTTCCCTTTCAGCAGGTTTTGGTGCTTCACTTTGTGTTGGTCAAGGCAGAGTTTTTGGAGGTGCTTTCACCTAATCACTATACTGCTGCACAAGTGTACCCTGCTGTTAAGGTTACAGTGGGACTAGAAGAAAGGTTCCACAAGCCACTTCAAAGAGATCACTAAAATGAGCTGCGCAAGACTGCCATAGTACTTGTGAAGGGTGGTCAGGCACTTGTAAGGGATACACACACCAGATATGAAAGCAAATTGTGAACACTTGCCAACACAGAGTCTGAGAAGGTGAGGAAGATCGACATCTTAGGGAGCAAGTCCAGCAGGTGACAAATGCCAACAATATAGAGTTAGTTAGGTTTCCTACTGGAGTACATGGGAAGTGGTAGGGTGCTGGCAGCTACAGACTTTTGTCTGACCTTGGGCTCTTGAAAACCCAACAAGGAAAGATGGTTTGACTCATCTGCTGGAACAGCCTTATTTACATCTGTAGATATTGTAGGTAACTTTGTGAGTCACAGGCAAACTATTATATAAACCTAATCTGACTATAAATAAGCTTGTTTGAAGGCTCTTCTGATCAAGGGCAATGTAGGCCTGTAGGAAGGAAGGAAGGAAGGGAGGTAGGAGGAATAGTAGATAGGGACTAAAATACTTGATAATCATGATATGTCATCTTATCCACTAACAAAATGTAACAACTGGCTGTACTAAGGTGGACGGGCCAACCACCTTACTTACCCCAGAAAAGGAATATAGGAATTATACATGTATAATAAATAACATCTGTTTGTTAACTGCAATGCTAACGTCCTTGCAGAAGTGAAGCAGATATAGCTCAGTGTTCTAACTGATAACATAAATGGTCTAGTTTTTGCCTCGAAATTCCTCACAAAAGCTATGTTCTGTAAGAACTCTAAAAAGAATCAAAGCCAAAGGTAGGCATTCCTAACAAAAAAACTCCACAACAGACCAGTAAACTCCACGAAAACACAACACAGCAATATCCTCTTACCAAGACCAATTTCATCCAGCTGAAGACCATAGAGAAAGCCATTCTTATTAAAGAAAGCCTGAAGGCTCTTCTCCTTGGCTTGGCCTATGGTGTCGCAGTCCAGAACATTAACTTGAATAGTTTGACAGGCATCTCCACTCTCATTTTCTGGGATTTTTTCAAAGATAATGTTCACTGTCTGGGGAAAGAAACACATGTTAGTCTGACTTACAGGGAACACCTGGCATAGGAAACCCACAAACTCCTGACAGATTTTCAGCACCCAAGAGATTTTTAGCTTATTTATTATTAAAGTTATTTTAAATAAAGATAATTTGAAGGAATTACACAAAGAAGCATTTAGAATTCTTCCTGTTCAAAAAATCAAAGCTATATCTATAGCTATGTATTTCCAAAAGTGTATTTTGTCTTCTGCTTTTGTGCAAATGTATTTCAGTGAATTAAACCAACAAGAGACGAGGAAGAATTACAATACATGTTCCAAAGAAAAGCAGATCTTTTATGTAAAATGAATGCCTTAACAGCAAAACAAGAGATCTGATAAGGTTGTTGAGTAAGCAGTCACGGTAAGCATGATTGATTCTGAGTGGATAGAAAGCAGTGTTAAAATGCCTATTTACACCAGCAGATTATGCTGAGTGCCTTATATCACACAGAAAGTACACCTCCCCTGGAGATGTCAGCGTCTGTCTGCAGACAGCCGTGTCGCTGGAGGCAGCACAGACAGGGCTGCTACAGCAGCAGTGAGAAGAGAGAGCATCTCGCAGCAAACAGAATCCGAAGTGGTACAGATCTGCACTGTGTTCTGTTAGGTATTATTCCAGGTCAAACACCCATGTCTGGTTACAGCACCCCTGCCCTTTAGCTCACAGCTACTCTTGGCTGGGACACAATTCCCCTGCTAAACTGCACACGAGCTGAGTACGGGCTGGAGGGAGGTGCCAATGACACTGAGCCACCATCTCCAGGGAATGGGTTTTTTTGTCAGGTCATTATTTCTGATCAGGTCAGGCAGATTAATTGCTAGAAGGCAGGGAATAAGGGATGAGCACAGAATTGCTAGTGCTGAGCAATAACAGCAAAAATTTCCAGTGCCACAGCCTGCTCTGTGAAATCACTGTCCAGCTACATGCATACAGATGTTCTGCTGGAGATGTCTTGGAACAGAATTAAAATAAGTGTTTTAGGTGCCAGCACGTGACTGCAAGTGGCATAGGAAAATAAATGTACTCAAACCATTCTGGCTGTTGAACGATTCTGGTATAATATTTATCTTCTGACTGAAATGAGAGGACTGCAGGTGTGACTCTGTGAAGGACTGATCATTAAAACAGGAAGGAAGTAAACCATTTTTTTCTCTGCTGTCATGTGAAGGAAATAACTTCTGTCCAGGTTGTTGCAGGGACAGCTTTTCTCTCTTGTTAGAAAAATGGGTAGCTATTAATAGTTGTAGAATGGTATTTTCTGCTTATTACCCAGCAAGAGCAGAAATTACAACATGCTGCTGGTGAAAAAAGTAGTCCAATTCAACATAAAATAACTTTAGTGTTTCTACAGAAGCAAAGGGAGTATTAAAACCAGGGCTGCAAAACGATGAAGATCAGGATTTAAGAAAGACTAGGATGTAACTAAAGTAACAAGGAATAACTTAATCAGGACATCGAGATGTTTAATTGTGAGGAAAATGAGTCCATGGAAAGGACAGACGGAATGGGAGACAAGGATATGTGGGAACTGCAGAAGGAGAAGCAGACTGGACACCATGCCTCAGGTTGGGATTTCATGCAGAAAATTAGTGAAAAATATATTGGCACAGCAACGAGGGAGTCATGCTTGGTTAGGCCCACAGACCAACTGAACAGACAGCAGTCCTGTCCTTGACTATGACTGCCCTGAGGTCATGGTCTTGTAGGATTAAAATGTGGACAGGGACTAACTGTATTTGTCCTTGGAAAACTCATTTTAATCAGTCTTTGCCCCTTCCAGTCTCCAAACTGATCTTTCTGAAGCAGCTTCTTGCACTTTAACTGATGTTGATTTAGCTCTTTGTCCTTGGAAGCATTCCTTCCTTTAGATGATCCTTTCCTTCTAACATTATTCCTACACTGCAATATTCATGTTCCTGCTTCATTTTCTACTCCTTTCAGACTATCAAGAGGAACTGTCTATTTCACTTTTTCCTCTCCTTTTCAGCATCTACTCTCACACAAGTTGCACAAGAATGTGCAGCCTCTTCAGTCATCAGCACATGAGAGTCCTCCCATCCCCGCTCCACTTGCTGTAGGCTGACAGGACTGCAAAAAGAGAGTAGTTGTTCTTCATGTAGGTGGAATACAAGTCATGTATGGACTCCTTAAGTGAAAGTATCCACAATATGAGGATAATAGGAACATTTTATAACTCAAGGAAGTGGTCAGCTGGGAAGGAATATTTAAAAATATTTAAACACATAGAAGTCTCTAACCCATGAGAGCCAGATGATTTTGCTGATATGATTTCCTGCAGGAGTTAATCTTAAGTGATGAAGCAATTGATGGGGAGTTAGGAAAACCAATTATTGTTAAGTTGTCCCTCTGCAGCTGAAGTTTTCATAAATCAGATTCAACCTGTCTGACAGCACAATCTCTGGCTTTAGAAACCATTAATCAGAAGCTGACAGTCACAATCACTGCATTTAGACACAAAATGTATAACTAGAAAAAGAAACAGAAGTTATTGTAAAATTATTAAAGCCCTTTTATGATCAGCTCTGGAGGTCAGAAAATATATAAGAGAAATCACAGGAGGATACGTGAAAGTCACAAGAAAATATCATCAAGCCTTTTCTAAACTCTCTCACTTTGCAAAGGAAACAAAAATACTATTAACTTAGAGAAAGGTTCAGGAGAAAATTATAGGACCTGGTTCAAGCTAGTAATATTTAGAGACAAGACTTAATGCACTAGAAACTAGTGATAGCAAGACAAAGTCACAGTATTCTTCAGAAAAGTTTTAAGATGGGTTGCAAGAATTATTAAAGGCTACTTAAGAAGGTGGCACCTGCAACTACTTGCATAGGAACTAGCTTGGAACCTAGCTATAAGACAGGACTAAACTTAAAAAATGTATCTTCACACATGCAGTGACAGAAATAATGACATTTGAAGAGAGTGTTTGCAGATGGCTTTTCAGATTTGTAGTTTTCTTGAAAATTAATTTCACACAATGAATTATTTAGCAGAGTTATTAATAACCATAGCAGATAATAGATGTGGTTTAATAAAGAAATGAGATAATATCATATTTTCTTAGAAATAAAGAACAATAATCTGGGCTATTCAAGGACTCTTATTACCCTGTTATCTACTCAGCTATGAATCTGAACAAATCATATTTCCATTTATCAGACAGATGGGAAAAAAATGAAAAACCCCTTTTGATTGGTGAAAGACAATTTCTATAAAGAGTCAGTACCATGATGTACCACATAATAAAACTGCCTTAAAACTACTCCTGTCTCCCAGACTACGAAATACAATGAACAGGAAAAATCAGACTGATTGCATGATCCTTCTGAAGCAGCCAGGACAGTTAGCTGTGAAGAGGTTATAGAAGAGCTAGCCAATTGGCACAGAAAATGCTGCAGGAGTTAAATTTAGGTGAGATGGGCACTACACAAAGGAAGGGTTGTGCTGTTGATGCTGCAGTGTATGGTAATCTGTCTCTAATCCAGAAGACTCTCCTGTAGCCAACACCTGCACTGCTCACTTCCTAGTGAGGGTTGCTGTGTTCTTTTCTGCTGACAAAAATCCCCATGTGTCACATGCTTTTAATAGCTTCCTTATCTCTCACAAAGTGTGACTAATAATACCACAACCATGATGTTTTATTAGAAATTGGTTTCCTTGTCGCTGCTTTACTCCCTTACAGCCCTCCCACTTTTTTTAACACCCTTCTTTTAACTCATAAAGCAGTTCAACACTTTAAACAACCTTCCACTATGTGGCTTTGCTTCTCTTTTATTAAAAGGCAGTTGGCTGAACAGGTGAATTGGATAATTTCTTTGCATTTAAAAATGCAAACACATTGCAGCAAGGAATTCAACAGCCCAAATACCTTTTTTAAACTAAGCAGTGATTATTCAAAGGAATGCTGGAGCACCAAGTCCACCACAAAAAGTCTCCCCTGGTTTCCCACAGGAGATGTACCACTGAGAACGTCTCCCTTTCCAGGCTAGCATTTTCTATTCCAAATGAAACTCTTCAGTGAAATGCTAACACTCAGCTGTGGAGTACACTTCTTCATCAGTCATTGAGCAAATTATCTGCCGAGGGGTGCAGCTGCCTGTCTGCCTGTGAGAAAGCAGGCTTGCTTCCTCAGCCTGAGGAAAAGCTCCATGACACATCCAAGTCTCTTTCAAGGCAGCTTTATTTCTCAGTACTCAAATATAAGCACAACATGAAAGAGCACAGCTTCTCAGCCCATACTTGACCAATGCTTTTAGAAGCAGCTTTCCTTCCTTCAATTCCTCCACTCGAGTATGTACTTCAGCAGCCCATCTCTGTTCAATACCCCACCCTTTCTAGCAGAGACGGTTAACAGTAGGGCATTGGGTGATCTAAGGTCTGTGGCCTTTTCAAAAAAGGCATGGGGCCCTGCCAGGGAACAGCTCTAATGCAATGCAAACACAGTATGTTTCTTGGTTCTCTTTTTTTCTGGTTACAAATGGCCTGAATTTTTAAAAAATCCTCTCCTGACCTGTGGAACTTACCCTGATTTTTAGCACCCTGTCTGTCTCCTGCATGAAACTGAACTCCCAATCCTGAAAGGATATATTCTCATGCAGAGCACCTACACCCTTGTTTGGGCCCTGATACTGATTTGAGAATTGAACTCCCTACCAGATGTATCCCTGCATCTTCAAGTGCCTACACAGCTTAAAAAAATCTGGACACCAAGTGTCTGCAGATTTGCTTCACCATCTCTATATCACTCTCTTTTTGGCTGTATTTTTATGCTTTGCTCTGGATAGGTAGATTTTAATGTACTGCTATTGTAGGGCTGGGGAAAGGGGCAAAACAAAATACCAACAAAATACTGCAAGACTCAGACTGTTCCCACAGTGAGCAACTGTGCAAATGCACTTGAAAACTCAGATCAGAATTTATTCCATTTAGAAAACAAAACCTGCAATCCTTTAGGCAGAAATGTTTTTCCACAGTAAGGAGAAAACACTTGGTTCCCTGCCTGTAAGCTCACAGGTCCTGCATGTCAATGCAGTGCATGTGAAGTGGTGTTAGTGAGAGAAGAAAACAGACTACTTTCTCTTTAGCCACCTGTTAAATGCTCTTTTTGAAGGGAAAATGTGTACAGCTGGCTTGCTTCCCCAGCACAGAAAGCCCCACCACTCCACCTAAGTCTCTTTCACAGCACAGTTTTAGCTTCCAGCGTAAATCTCAGATAAGCCACCAAACAGTTTCCCAGTCCAGCCAGAACCACAGTCCTTGAACTTCATCTCCGCAATTTTATTGCAGGACTCCTCTCTCCTTTTGTGATGGTTTTAAAGGGAACATTCAGCACTTCTCAGCTAAGTCCAAGGAATGCTGCACAGTAACGGGGGAAGCTGACCTGTATTAACCCTAGAGCTTTATCTTTAGCTATTCAAAAGCAGGAATACAAAGTACACAGGCAGCAAACAAGGTTCAAGAAAGGCTGTGGGCTCTCACTTCCCCATCCATCTGCAGTGTTCCCCAGTGACAGCAAGTCCTTCAGACCACTTACCTTTTCTCCTCTTCACTGCAGTCTGACCACAAGACCCTATCAGTGACTGCATGCATAGAAGTAGCTCTAGAAAAAGTATTTAGGTTGTTCAGCAGTTTCAGAGTCAGCTATCCCCCCCAAGAGGCTCTCAATTTGAATGTGTGCTATAAATTAGAAATGTCAACTAATTCCACAGGACCAGATGTTTCTGTGCAGTCTACTAGTAACAGGCATATTGAGCTTGCTTCGAAATTGTTGCTCTGTGTCACTACTGTGTTTTGCATCCTATGGGTACATAGAGCAATATATTTAAATTTACTCTGGATCTCAAATACATGCCAGAATGCAGCATGCAAACAAGGAAACCAAGGATCTTTGATTATGCATTTGATTTTTAGCCACAAATTTCCTTCCAAATGCACACTCTGGTAACTTAGCTTGAAGTACCTTCAAATGCAGCCTCTAACAACAGCTTTGTAAGAAGATTTGACTATTACTTTATTAGTTTGAAGTTTTCAGTAGAAAATGACAATTCAGAAATGATTTACAGAAACGTTGCCACTTCAGTGAGTTTCCTATGTAGCCCAGTGAGATAAGCCCAATAGACTGCTGACCAGCCAAATTTTCCAGGGTCATGTAGTCTACTCCAGTATATGGCATCTCAGCATGTCCAAGTTCTTGCTTCAAAACAGAAGATGGGCAAACCTGGAAACTTAAGTCCAACCAGAGACTCAGCATATGGGCTCTGAAAAAGACTGAATCCTCCTCCAAAGCCACCCGCACTTGCCCTGTCCCTGCCATGGCCATTGCTGCCTGGCAGTTTCTGCTCCCAAGGTGTGAAGCCCACTATTAGTAGCACTTCTCATACTCCTCATTATGTCAGGTAACTCTGACTGGAAGCCAGGAACTAAGAAGCAAAGAAGCTACAAAAATGACTGGAAACATACATTTTAAAGTTGTCAGACCTAAAATCACTGGGAAATTCTGGAGCAGAAAAGTGCTCTGGTTATTCTGAAAACCTTTTTCAGACCTCCTACTCTAAAAGGCACAATTTTTACATGCTTCAAAGTGCAATAATCCTGCTATCCCTTCTCATCTCAGTGTCAGAATGATAATCAGAAATCCAGCTATCAAAGATGTTTGGGTGTAACTGAAAAACAGGAAGCACTTCTTAGTTGCTTTGAGAAAGGCAAAAAAATCTATGGTAAAGTTCAGAAGCTTAGCTAGACTTCTTGTTTTTAACCAAGCAACTGAAATCCACCATGCTGTAACCTTGCTAAATTGAAGCCAATTTGGTGCTAATAATATGGAAATCCACAGCAAACTATTGCCTAAAGATTAGCCATAAGTAAACACAATAGAAAAATAAAACCTCTGCCTTCCATTCTTTCATTCATTGGTAAAGTGTAGTTTAGTTTAAATTTTAAGCACATTTATATTTCTGTAGTATACTTTAAAATAAGGATTTTTTAATACTCTGAGACTTCATTAAACCTACTCTTTAGTGATTAATGCATGCTGTGAAGAGAGGGGTAAGTGTTATTTGTGAAATGTTTATCAGTGAAACACCACCTAGTTAAACGCTTAGTGTGTTTTGAAACTTTGTCAGCCATAATAATTTTACTATCTGGGTACTTAACTACTACCTTAGTGTCTTAAGAGCCTTGTTTTAGCTTCTTAGAAACAGAGAAAACATTACAGCTGTCTGTGCTTGGAGGGAACACAAGCTGGCAAACATACCACTGTTTTGAATTCAGACACTTGCCACAGCAGCCAGTCTTCATTAAGAGTGTACAGGGCTTTGCAAGTTATTGCATCAACGGGTCCTTTGTTTATCCTCTGATTGAGGGTTGTCACCAGCAAATAGAAAGGTTCACCAATTGTCTCCTAAGACAGGAAACAAATCAAGAAACGTTTATTTTGTAATCATTAAATGTGCATGACCAACTACAAAAAATCAAGTGTAACAAATGGTGTTATTTCCTTTTAAGTAACTCATTATCTTGCAATTAGAAAAGAAAATCCCTCCGAGCAGATTTATCAAGTTATTTGTTTAACCTCCATCTTTTGCTTTTCAGTGTGAAAGTCTCATGCAAATAGCAAGGGACATCTGGAGTGAGTGGCAAGATAGCTCACAGCCCCTTGCTGTGCACAAGCACACTACAGACAAGCTGCTCCTACTCCACCTGGCAGACACTTCCTAGTTCCACCAAAGAGTGGGTGGGGGGTGAGACATGCACATGTTCACATGCATACTTCAGCTACTTCTTGCATTTTCAGTCTTGTGAGAAAACAAGCTAAGAGTTTCCTATTGAATTGGTGTCTCCCCTTTTTTGTCTCTGAAAAATGTCTTGGGAGCAAGCTGGTGGGACTTACCCTGGTGTATAAGCAAAAGAGGAAATGAAACTGGGGCTTTCCTCTCCTGCCTAAACCCCAGGCCTCAGGAATGCACCTGAGAAAGGAAGGATGTATCTCTATTTCCATGTGACACCATTCCTGCAGCCTGGCTAAGGCATTTCACTAGCACAGCTCTGTAAAAACGCCTGGTGTATCGAGAACATATCTCTGACAGTTCCTTGGCACTCTCCTCGGTTCCAGGAAACTGGTGTGAGCTGCTGAGCCTCAAACAATTCTGCTACTGTATTAATGCAAGCACTGATGAGAGAGATACCAACAGTGTGATAGCATCACATTGATAAGAGAGACAGGAAGAGTAACCAGGCAATGAAACCAAGAACAAAGTGCTATCAAGTTACTAAAATAAACAAACATTAAAATGAAACTAAAAGCTTGCTTTGTTTTCATTTGAAGTAACTTAGTTCTTGAAATCTGCAATACTGTTTGGAGGCTGAAAAGTTTGGAGAGGAGTTTAGTTTTCTAAAGGATGGTATTCCTTAAATCTCCATTTCTTGGAAGCTTTCCAACAACTTGCACAGAAGGGTACAGCTGCATTTTAACAAGCGTTAAAGTCTTTTCGTATGGTCACAATACATCTCACTGGGCTGAAATGTCTGATATGAGAAGGAATATGCTGGAATTACAAAATTACCCAAATCTTGGCCAAATACATGACACAGTCATTGCTTGGAGATGTGTTCTTTCCCTGCATTCCGTTGATGACAGCCAGCTAAGTCACCTAAACTAGAATAGTGGACACTCATAATGTTAAATGTCAGACTGAATGCTTTAAACTGATCCCTCTAACAGCTCCTATGGAAAAAAATCAATTCAAGAAATCCTCTGCATATCTTACGTAGTGAAAAGATGTACACGTACCCGGAGAAATCCAGAAAGGCAGACAGACATCCAGTTTGTCAGCAATTTTTCTACCACAGATTCAGTTCGTCTGAGCAGGAGCTTAGGCTGCACATTGCTTGACTGCTCCATCAAGTCCCTTGTCAACACTTCCAAAATATGGGTCAGATAAACTAGCTTAGTTTGTAATGCAATAGTCAAGAAGGATGCAAACAAGCACCTGTGGGGGGAAAAAAAAACCCCAAGAATGCTATAATTTTGGAATTTCTCTTCCCAGTCATCTTTAATAAATGAAACACACTAGTGCTGTTCATATCCTAAGTTCTCCCTCTTCAGGCACATAAACTGTCCACTGTTCTCTACAAAAAATATAAAAAATGCAAGTCCATCTGCTCTTGTGATTAGTTTTTAAACACAGAACTTGTGTCTCTAAATTTAATTCTGCAGAACAACACCTGCTTCAGTGACAGAACATTTCTAAACTGTAGAACTGTTGATCTAACTGCAGGAAGTGTTTACAGTTTTGAACTGAGCTTTTCTGCTCCTTTGCCTCTTTGTTTATACGTACAAACATTCCAATTTCTCTTTAATTGCTTGTTGTAATGGCAATGTTTTTTCTTCCTCAGTGCGTGCAGATGGAGAAGGAAAAATGCTCCAGAGTACTGCAAGCTTGTTTTGCAAAAAGGAGAAAACACATTTGTGTGCTACAATCCATGTTGTTTTTTCCTGCTAATTCTTTTTCTTGAAGATGATAAGCATAATCATACTATACCTGTCTTTCACAGAGAAATTTTTCTGCTTTTCAAGGGTGTGAATGAGAGTAACAAGAAAGTTCTTGTTACAAATTAAAGCATGCAACATGTTGAAGCTTTCATCCTTGCTCGTTTGGTCTCTGCTCTGGAACAGTTAAACAAAAATAAGCAAACTGTAGTTTGGCTATGAGATGGATTCTTAATGCTTAGAAAAAATTGAAAGAAACATATGGGATAAGATCCTGGCCTCATTCAAATCAGTGGGAATTTTGCATTTATTTAAGGACTCCCAGGATTTTACCAAAAATGCATTTGTGTTTGTGTACAACACAGAATATACACATGCAGAGTATACATTTTCTGCCCTATACACAAAGCAATGCCAATAGTTAAGTTTGCCCATCATTTCCCAAGATGAGATTCTGTTTTATTTAAATAAGTCATAATACATATTGGTAAGACCATCTTACACTTCAAACTCTTTTTACATATAAATCCATGTAACCCTCCTCCTGGAGGAATGGGAACATACTGAAAATGCAAGCTGATGTGTTCCAGGACCACACTGAGAGAAGGGATACAATCACTCTTGAAAAAAAAATTAATTAAAGCATATCACACTACATCAACTTACCTGCGGCATTTCTTCACTGAAGATGGATGCAAAGCCTCCTGACTAAAATACAAGGGGATATTTATCATTCATAAGTACACCAAAAGTTTCTAACACATGTATGTTTAACATGCCAAGCATGTTCCTGATACTACTTGAAATAAAACAATGGAAATGCCAGCTTCTAGAGCAGATACAACATAAAAACTCTACACAGTAACTTCTGCAAAGGTGCTGCCAAAGCTCACCAGAAAGTGAACTCTAAAAATGACCTGGTATCAACTTCAATGTTCTGTGTGTGCTACTCAGTGCTGCTGAGCTGCACCAGCACAGCAGTCAACCAATGCCCCCCAGGAAGAGCTGTGTATCACTGCCATCTGCAAATGGGATGGTGTGCAAGGGGTGCTGCAGGCTGCATCCTTCCTGGGTGGCAGCGATAGCCTTTGGTATCCAGGGCTGCTGTTAACCAAGTGACACTTCAGCTCAGCTGCTTCCATTCATGTCAAGGCACTTTATGAATATTCACTAATGAACTCTCCAGGAGGCCCATGCTGTCACTCTCCACAGAGGCACAGGTGCCACCACACATCCAGTCCTAGCAAAAGCTCTCACACAAAAGGAAGCCCTCAATTCTCAAACACTTTGTCAATGCCTCTTGAGCAACAAACTACACTATTTACTGTCACCTGCTTTATCTGTGATGCTGGCAGCCCCTAGTTTCCTTACAGAATCACAGAATAGTTTGGGTTATAAAGGACTTTACTGATCATCTAGTTCCAACCCCACTACCATGGGTAGGGTTATCTTCCACTGGACCAGGTTACTTAAATACCAGTCCAGTCTGGCATTGAACATTTCCAGGGATGGGGTACCTACAACTGCTCTGGACAATCTGTTGCAGTGTCTCATCACCCTCATCACAAGAAATTTCTTCCTTATGTCCAATTTAAATTTATCCTCTTTCAGTTTAAAACCATTAACCCTTGTCCTGTCACTACAGGCCCTGGTAAAAAGTCTGTTTCCATCTTTCTTATAAGCCCCATTTTAATTGAAAGGCTGCCTTCCTTTCTAAAGGCCGAACAATCTCAGCTGGCTCAGACATTCTTCATAGGAGAGGTGTCCCAACCTTCTGAGCATTTTCATCACACTCCTCTGGACCTGCTCGAACAGGTCCATGTCTTTCTTGTGCTGGGAACCTCAGAGCTGGATGCAGTGCTCCAGGTGGGGTCTCACAGGGGCAGAGACAAAGAATCACCTCCCTCAGCCTGCTGGCCATGCTTCTTTTTGATGCAGCCCAGGGTATGACTGACTTTAGGCTGCAAGCACCACTGGCATCTCACATCTAATTTTTCATCTACATACCTGACTTTTCATCCCTCCCTTTCCTTATTTCTCCTGTTATCTTCTACCCTACCAAACCCTTCTTGCTCTTCCTCCACTGGCTATTCCCATTTTTCCAGATCTTCTTCAGCAACCCTAACACACCAACTACCAATAAAAGACACACACACATGCGCACAGAGTGGAAGAACCAGAACTGTGTTAAAGGTTAAAAATATTTGTGAACAGGGAAGAAGCATGGTAGCATTAAACCAAACAATGTGTGAAATTGAGGGGAAAACAGAAATAATAAGACAAATTTAAGATGCAAAGCAAAAATCAGGCTGAACATCAAGAACATTTTAAGAATAAATATAACATGCAGTTAACACCTATAAGCATTAAAAGCTATTAAGCCAGATTAAATATAGAAAATTGAAGCAGTGGGAAGCAAGACTCTCAAAACAAAGACGGAGTCCATCACTCTCAATTTTAGGTATTGGAGTCCCTCCTTAAGCAACTTGCCCCATCCTAAGGGAGAGGCCTCAGACAAACAGCATGAATTGCCTTCTTTCGATGCCCATCTCTGGATTGACTACAGAAGATGCTCAGTGAACAGCTTCAATTTCCATGTTTAAAGAGCTTAGATTAGATGAGACAAAGCCCATCAATCAATCACACTGGAGGGCACAAAGAGTACAATATGGACATCATTCAAGCACATGTGGTTAGTGAAGGAAGTGGTGGTTTGTCACTTTGACCCTTCTGTCAACCCTTCTGACACTCAGTTGCCAGATACACCCCACTGGCTTTTCTGTTCATCTATAATATTTGTTTAGTGGAGCACTGCTTTTCTGCCACATTCATACAGCACAAGGCATGGCTGGACACTCCTGCAATGTAAACAATAAGTACTTAGCGGAAAAAATTGATACACAACACGTTAAGTAACTTGCCTGACACCATCTGTTTGTAGAGAGCTAACAGTAGCAAGTACACCTTCCTGGGATAAGTATTTCAAACTGAGACAAAACTCAACTGAAATAATTTCTGGGATGTGCAGTGGCATGAGACTCACCAAGGCAAAACAGGAGCCCTCTCCATTTTTACTTTACAGAATGCAGCAGAGTGGCAATCCTTATGTCTTTTTTTCTTAACTTTTTATTTGCATAAAGCATGGCATTTTCACTGAGTCAGCTTTTACAGATTATTACTCTTTTGACAACAGAAAGTATAGGAAAAGGTATATTCTTAAGAATAAAAATGCTATTTTAATGGTAATATGCCTGGCAACAAAACAAACAGAAAGAAAAAAGATGCAGGAAGTAAAATTTCCTTTCCAGTTTCTTCAAACCACCTGGTGACCCCCTCAGAATTAGGCTAGGGGCATTACATTAGTACCAGCAGACATATTCCCAGTGTCCTTTGTGTGAGAACTGGACTCAAAGTATACAAGGATTTTGCGTATGTAATGGCTAAATATTATTGTGCCTTAGTATCTGGTATTTGGTGGTGTACAAAACCCAAAGGCCCTGATTCTGGACTATCACATGTATTTAACTTTATGACAATGAGCTTTTACTAGGACACAAACAGTAATAAAGCAGTGTGCAGACAGGAGTGCAAGGCTTGGCAGCAGCACTGATGAGTAACACATGAAGCCTAGTAGGTAATTCACATACATACCAGTTATGCCCTAAACTAACCAAGTTTCGACTTATTGGTGTCAGCCATACAGGAAAATATCGCCAGTTGAGACCACAGCTTCTGCCAATTGGATAAATGCTCATAAGCACTGGTTAACATCATGAGATAATATTGAAAGCTGTGGCAAAGGCACTTACCAGCATCATAATGTGCCACACATGCAAAAAAAATTAGTAAGAGAAGTAAAATATTCAAGAGAAGGCCTCTTTGGTTCTGATGCAGTGGCACAAGCTGCTTCAATGAACACTGAAAATATCTGCCTCTTAACTGGAAAACACTTAAGTACTTATGTCATTTCTAAGCATTTGAGTTGCACTCCTTCGAATCAACATCTTACCATTTCTGTCAGCACCTTGGTGTAGAAAGCACCAACTTAGAGCCATTTCTTCATCCCACATGTCTAATTAGGAAGTGTCATGATGTTAGGTAGCATGTTAGCTAGCCTGACTATTACTCTAATTAGCTATAGCATTGGAAGTGAAAGCATGGGAACAAAAAATGCAGTGGATAAATTATAGCTTAGTTAGGATGGCCTGAAAGACAAGCAGTTCAGTGAGGCTGAACAAAAATAAATGGATACACACACAACCCTTGAAAATTCAAGAATGTTGCTTTATCTACAGCATAAAGGCTTGGCTAAATATAGAGATATACACCTTTAAGTATTCTTTGGTAACTCTTGATTTAAGGAAAGTTTCTTGTGAGACAATGTGCAATTACTGTGTAGCATTTTCTTTAGTTATTTGATCCTGACCTTCCTAGCTTTTTTTAATGTTAGTCAACACTGACAACTGAAAGACTTGTAAATACTTACCTCTGGAAAGAAAGTTCTAAGAGCAAAGTGTTTGTAGTCAAGGAAGGGAACCGTTCCAAAACTATCCACCACATCTAATTCATCCATCTGTAGTTCAGCAAATCCTGAAAAATCACCCCCATCCCCACCCAGACAGTTAGTTCAGTTGACACAAAATCAGCTTCACAATTATAACTTGGCCCCCAGTTAAAAAACAGTTTTCAGTGAAGAGGGGTTGTTTTCATAGCTGAAGCTCTTATGAGCTGGAAAGTAGCAATCTACTTTTTTGTTGAAGGAAATACAACACACAATCCTATTAGCTCAGTGCTATCTGCTACTGCAGCACATACAATATTAAACAGGAACTCTGATACAACACAGAAATATTCTAACAGCTACAAAATGAAAATGTTTATATAATGTGAGCTTCTTGACAGTTTCAGTTCAGAAAATATGCTGTAGACCTACCCTCACGTATTTCCTTGCGAATCTCATATTCCAGCAGTTCAAGTTGCTGACTCTGCTTACGAGTTAACTCTTTGGATTTGTATCTAGTAACTATGAATGCCGCTAAAAAGGAAGAAAAAAGAGACTCTGAGTACAGGAAGCACAGAACAGAAAACTCCCATACAAGACATATTTTATTATCAAGAAACAGAAAGATTAATGTACATTTGCACAATTAGTGTTTTACTGTTGTCAGTGTGCCAGTACCCATAAGCCCTGGTTATCTGGATCTATACCCCAATCTTTAATAAAAATCATTTCTTGTAACAAGGTCTTGAATTGTCAATCCAACTTTATTTGAAAGTGTAGCACACCCTGCTATATACAGCCTGCACAGTGAGACACAGACTCTAACAACCACTTCTACTAATAGCAACCTACTTAAGGTAGCACTGATTAAACAGAAAAAACAGCTGTTTTGAACAGAAAATCCACTTACAAATTGTTAACTTTTCTAAAGCTTATTTAGAGAGAATAAAGGCATGAGATATGGTCCCTTTTTAAAATGAATTTCAAAATAAAATGAAGCAATCAAATGAACAAACCCCTATGCATATTAAAAGAAATGGAAATTTATCAAATATGTAACCAGGTAAAAACACTCAGAAAAAAAGGGAGCACCAAGAAGAGAAGGGGGTAGCTATTTACCTCCCTCAGTTTAGTAATGATCCACAAATACGTGATCCACAAAGACATGAATAATCCAAATGAGATTGAGCAGAAACACCATGAACACTGCCTGAGGATAAGCAGTTTGTTAGGGAACATCTGCCCCAGGACAGGAGGGTAGCTGAGCTCTGACAGCTGGAAGGGACCAAGTTGTGACACAAGGATGTCAGTCCTGTGGCTTGCTTCATGGAGTGACAGTGAGTAATCCCAGCAGAACAGACAGAAATACTGTCTTGTAACATGCTTGTAACATGCTGCAGTCTGACAATTCAGACTTCACCACCAGAACAGACTTAACTTTGTCCACTCTTATTGGGAACAGGCTAAAATCACCAGACTCTGACAGCTCCAGAGTAGTGAGTATGTACAGTGCTTGTGTCATGATCATACCCTTCAGCAAATCAAAAGCTGAAAATACGTCATTGTACTTACCTATAATGACACCCACCACAATAGGGAGCAAAATAAGAACATATAAATATATGTGTGATGATGTTGGTTTGACTTCATGCTCAAAATTTCCTAATTTGACCTGAAGAAAAGCAATAGCTGCATTAATAGAGGACAGACATTATTTCAGTGCTTAAAATTACATTTAATGTATTTTTAAAAAAAAGTATTTCAGGCACATAAGGATGATAGTAGATTATTGGGAAGACAGCAGAAGTTCAGCAAAATGTATGTGAACCAGCATTAACTCAACTTTCATTGTATTTGATGTTTAAGCAGGGTAACAGAGCAATGATGAAAAAATTTGGAGATCCTTATATACCACCAAATTTTGTCATGCTCTTGCTGCTAACTAGAGCCCTCAAATGAAAGGCAAGATCTGGCCTCCAGCTGGCCGAGCAGCCCATGCACTAAGAGTCACTGCTAAACACTGTGGCATTTTGAAATGAGGAACACATGTGTTTGCACTCACAGTGTTACTCTGCTGAGCAGAAAAGTATGGTAAGACCCATGATAAGAATAAGGGAAGTAGAATTTTTCATAGACACCTGGCCTACAGCCCTCTTCCCCTTCCCTATTTCTTTGCAGAAGTTTCAACCTCTTTATGTAGGATGTTGCTCCTGAAGGTCCTTAAGAGAAAATGCAACACACAATACATGTACAACATGCACATGAACATGTTGCCGTACACGTACAACATGCCCCAGCAGTGGGCTTGTCAGAGGCAGGACAGACATTAATTCTTAGGCAGACATGCAAGTGCTGAAGTCTGCCAAATGCCAAACTGAGGCATTCACCACTGATAATTATGGCAGAAGAAATTTCACAAAGAAGGATCTCAAAGAGGACTGCGAAAGCACATAAATAAAGGGTAGCTAAGACTATAAACAGGCTAGACTTAAAAATATGTTTGACACATAAAAAGAATACCACCAAGTGGCAGGGATAGAAATGAGCTTGAGATAATTGAAAAGGAGGGTTGCATTGAAATTATTTTGGGTTACAGCAGGGAAGGCAGAGATCTGGTGATTGCAATCAGTGGCTTGTCACAGGAGGTGAGCAGCCAGGGCAGCTGCAGACTGCCAACTGGATAAGTCACATCACAGCTACACAGACACAGGCAAGCAAAAAAACCCCACAGGGCTGGAAGGACAGAGCCTTTGTATTTCTGGGGCTATAAAGAACAGAAGACAGAGCAGATCTATTTCCTTCACCAAATGTTACTTTTTCCTCTGATGTTTCTATATTTTCACAGTTCCTATGCAAAGTTCTTTTGGTCTGAGACTTCCTAGGATCCCATTAGCCTTTTCCAAGGCTCAAATGCATTGGTGGATAAATACATTAGCCATCCTGTGACTAATATACCTACTTTTCTGACTTGTCATGTCCAACTGAAAAATTCCTAAAGCAGAAATTTCTGTTACTCTTCCTTGTTTATTGAAAAACTGAGACAAAGCATTCACTTAATTTTCTGCTCATATTTAGATTATCTTTATTCTTCACCATAACCTTCTTATTAGTGGCCCCATTTCTCTCCTTATCTTTTATCTTGTTTATGAGTCACAGACTATATAAGATACACCTGAATTAATCCAATTCCTATTCCTAATTAATTTCATTTTTCCGCATGACATTATAAAACCCTCTCTGGACTGGTAATGCCTCTGAGCTTTCTGTCATCAGCAAGTGTTATTAGCGTATGCCTTATTTTTGTGTTCAAGTCAGTGGTGATATTAAAGAATATCTGTATGAACATCAGCATTGCCCAGTCAGCTCCCCTTACAGAGCATCCCCCCGGTGTCCTCATAATCACCACGTTAAGTAGTTTACTGAATGACTTCCAGGTACATGTGATGTATCACTTTTTTGTTGTTGAGGAAATCACTCATCTTAGGAAATAAAAGATATCTAGCATGATCTGCTTTCATTAAAAAGAATTTGACAATTATCCCACTTTCCACTTACCTCCAAGTCTTTCAGGAGTCATTCAAAATACATTATAAGGTTTTACATAGAGCTAGGATTAAATAAGCAAGCCTCCATTTGCCTAGGGTTTGGGGTTTTCTTCAATTTAAAATACTGGTTTTCTATTTGCTGCTCTCCAGTCATACAGGACGTCTCCTGACAGCAGTTTTATTTAAAATATTTCCTACTAAGCCTACAGTGTCATGTGTCAGTTCTCCCCAGTGCTACGATGGGAATGACTATGTTCCTGCTGTCTTGAGCCCTTTGATCTATGTGAATCTTGCTTCTGTCACAAGAATGGCATCTTCTACTCTGACACCTCCATTCAGACTGATCATTCTGTCTTTGAACCCACACTCAATATCTTCTTTTTTCTGGAAAACTAAGGGAAAAGATACAATCATTCTTGAGCCAAACTTATCTTTTATCCCCATCTTATCCTTTTTTCAGTGGCCCTACTTCTTCTATGATGATCTATACATAAGGTTTAAAAAACACATGTGAGGATTTGCTACTTCTATATTTTTCTTTTGCTGGAAAAAAAATTTAAGGTACTAGAAGTGCAATGTTACATGATAACTATTGCATTTGATTTGCCTTCATGAAGTGGTGACCTTTCTATGACAGTCACTTCTATGAAGTTTGCAGGATGAGCATGTGATATAGCAAGGCATCACTGAAATTTAAATGCAACACCAAACTCAGAAAGGCTTTTCCATGCCATAACTGGCTCAGACGACAGGATCCACAGATGGGGGATCAGTTAACAGTGATAAAAACTCAAGAATAGCTTTGTTAATCTTTACTATAAGCCATATGCCTTGAAGGCAATAGAGTTATTTCAGTTTTATACCATCACACACTGCAATAAGAGTCTGGCATAATTTTTCTCCTTCATAAATGGTGATCATAGCATTTAAAAAAATTCATATCTTCATCTTATTCATGGAGTAAACATCTTAAGCTGCAATTCAGCTTTGACATCCATGCTAATGTCCATATATTTGGGCCTGGCTTCGTGCCACATGCTCAGAGCATTTTAGCTTTCCCAGTGCACATTGAATTTCATCCCCTTTTTCATCCAGAAATGCCTTCTGTCTCACTGGTGATCCCTGAGACAGATCTTACCCACTTTAGTAGGAAAAAGTGACTGCGAGAACGCAATCCTTTTCCTCATGGCCCCACTGGAGAATAGACTGCTTACAGATCTAAGATGAAGGGTTCTCCTGGAGACAATGATGCTGTTCCAATGATGTCTGTTCTGCAGACAGAGGTGTGACAAGCTACTGGTCTCCTGCAGCTCAGCAGCAGTGAGTTCAGCTTGGACTGCAAAGCTTACCTCTGACACCACTGCAGTAACCAGACAGAAAATGAACTCAGTTCTGTCAGTGGTACCTAAGCTAGGCAGCCATGCTTAGATATGAGGAAGAAAACTGTACTCCCAAGCACCATGACAGCATTAATGATACATTTTACTACACTTGTATAAACATTCAAATACTGTTGAATTGCAAAAAAAAGGAATTCTACTTACAAAAACTTTCACGGTGGAAAAGTCAATCTTGTCTGTTCCTTCCCTTTTGAATTTGCACAGTATGGTGCTACGGTCTGGCTTTTTGGTAATATTTTGGACACTGAACCATATCTTTTTGGTCTGTGCACCAGTCATATATGACAGATAAACCTCTACCTCCGTTTTAGAAATATTCAAGTTATCATTTTCTTTCTAGAGGGAAAAAATTGGAAGACAAAAATCAGTCACTAAACACAGTAAGAAAAAGAATTACCCCCAAGCACTATTTTAAATTAGGTACTGTAGTTTATTATTTTGAAACTTACATATATTTTTAATTCCAGATCGGGATCCAGTTCAGTGTGCAGCTGGTAGTTAATGAACACTGGGTCTGGGTGATAGTGTAATTTGACACATGGTATAAAGGTAGTATCCACTTTTAGCATCATATCAACAACTTTACCCTCTGTTGCATGGCTCAGGCTTGGTGTTAAATAATGATACTCAGATGCATTTCCAGGACACCTAGAGACCTAGAAATGCAATAACAAAGCTCTAACAGTCATTAAATACTCAACAGTGGGTACAATTACAAACAGAGGCACTCAAACTCATTTTACTGTCTTCCTGACTTTCACACAGATACCTGCTAAACCTCTTCTTTGAGATCAGGGCTGCATGCAGAGCACCTGGAAAAATTTCTATGTTGAGCCCATGTCTACTTTTAAGTGCATTTGTCTGCATGCTGCTTTAAGGCTGATTGCTCATTGCTAAGGTAACTATTTTGTGCAATGAGACAGGAATTGTGACAGTGAGTTTTCCCTCCTTGCCCTCAATGCAGGTGACAAGAGACAAGTAAGACATGCCCTCCAGCACTCCTAGGCATTCACTCTTTCCAATTTAACTCCTGAGAGAGGAGGTTACTACAGTCATTGTAGCATTGGGTCATTGTTTATTCCATTGGGTGATGCTGCTGTGTTCTGGTCTCTGGGCTGCAAGGGTCAGCAAGGTGCTTGCCTCCTCACAGCCTTGGAGAAAGGGTTTCATCCCAACATCAGCTCCAGCCTGCTGCCCCTCACTGTGGCAGTGGCACCATTTGGGCTTTCAGCACAGAGCCAGAGGGAAGTATAGCATCCCCTCCTCCAACACACCCATATGTGGAGACTGGGGAGACTCAAAAAGGACAGATTTGGAACAAGTCCCTAGACCATAAAAAAAACCTCAGGGAATTCTCCTCAGGAATGCAGGAGAGTAGCTTATGTGTATTTGTGATTCTGTATTAAGAATGTGTGTAACTGTAATCCTGTAAGTGATCATATTTATTTCAGCAGGGTGACTGACATGTGCCTGCAAGTGGTTGGAAATTATTGAGATCTCCTCAAACCTTAGGAACAAAACCTAGTGCATTAAGAGACCTCTATTTGGTATTATAAAGGAGATTCAGACTTACTGTGAGGTTTGATCTCTGGTCATCTGAAATAATCACACTGTCCACCACATTAAAATTTCTACCAGTTGTAGTAATTTTGCGACCACCACTGCAAAAAAAACAAAACAAAAACGTGTGGAGGAAGGGAGGTTAATATTATCTGTTTGCCCACAGACATGTCCTGCCTTAAGGTTTCAGCTGTGAAAAACTACTCATGTGCATTTTGCTTTGGTAGCCGACAACATTATAAAGTCAAACTGCAGAACAAGATAAACTGAGCTATACAGTGCACTTCCACCCCTTCCTCATAATGTAATGGTAAATACTTTTGCTACCCCAAAACCACATGACTGCATACACATGTTTACTCCTTTTCAGGGACTCTCCACCTCGTTTTTTATTTATGCAGCCAAAGAACTAGACCATGATTTAATATTCCGTCTTGAAGAAAGAGCATCATGGTATTTCACTGCCCCAGGGCATTAAGCCCCTGCCTGTGCTTAATTCTTGCCTTCTTCAGGGCAAACCCATCGTGCCAGGCACCTCACAGGAAACATTCTCAGCAGCGTTCAGACCATCTGTCTCAGCACACAATGGTACTTCTGTCTGAGGGCTCTGGCTCACAATCTCTGCTGAACAGAGTTGGAGTGGTTTAAGGTATTATTAATTTCCAGCTGCCTGAGCTGCCTCTCACCTGGAGTTGAGGGCATGCATCCTGGCTGCTCAGCTGCTGCAGCTGCCAGCCCAACCCATTACCTCAAATCTTTACTTGACAAGATATCAGATTCTGAATATGAAAGCAGGTAAGAACTGTGAAAGCAGAGGAGCAGGTGGAAAGCTGTGCCGGAGAATATCTTAAAAACCACCCTGTAAGTCTTTCACCAGATCTGTGAGTCTCCCACAAAACACAGCAAAGGCTTGAAAAGGGCTCTTTTGGCTTTAGGGAATCATATTGTAAAGCAAGTCTGTGCATGTCACTGCAGTGAGGATTATTTTCCCTTCACTTCCAATCCACTGATACTTTATACTGTTTCACGGATGAAGGCTATATTAGCATCAAGAAATCAAAGTTAATCTGAGTTAGAATTTATGTGTGCTACCCATATTTTGGGTTTAGCTTTAGCAGGAATAAACTACTTTTGACTTCTATAAAGGAGACTTGAGGTGGGCAGAAGAAGTCTACAGAACCCATCTTGCAGCTACTACGACCCTATCTGTTAAATCACTTCACAGGCCTTAATTCATCCAACACAATAGGTTACAGCAGTCTTCCAAGTTTGCTTCAGCTGCAGTCTGTCCAAGGAAGAAGGCTCATATTGGCTCAGTGCAACTACATTTGAAAAAATACATAAAAGGTATAGAAAGACAAATTTACCTGATCCAGGAGGTATTTGGTGTAATTCTAGAACATGATGGCAGAGAAACATAATGCAGGGTCATTGGTGGTGAACATTTTTTCCCGTTAGCCTGGATACATATACTTTTGGCCTCTTTACGTGTTGGTGGGAGAGCAAATGTCATTTGTGTATCATTTAGCACATTTCTAACTTTAATGCTGGAGAAGAAAGAAAACAGACAAACACTGAAACACAGCCGCCACTCATTGGTGTTACTACACGAAGCCTATAAGCTACAGCAAGTGATAAAAGAGAAAAGAGAACTGAATCTCTGTCTGAGCTGCCAGATGGAGGTGGAAAGAGAGCAGGGAGCTGAACAGACAAAGTAGGGCATCTTTTGAATGAAGTTGCTATGTGACACAATAATCACAGAAAACAGTATAGATAATTGGCCCTGGGATGAGGCTGTGTAATGCAATGTGTGATTTTGCTGTTTACTGTGTACTTCTCTGTGCTACCAGCATGGTCCATGAGCTAGTCAAGAATGAGAATCTTCATTTTCCTTTTCTTTCTTCTTTTTCTTTCTCTTTCCTCCCATTTTTTCACTCCCTCCTCTTTCTACTTTCTGTATTCCCCTCTTCTCCTTTTTTTTTTCTGTGGTCCCCTGAAAATTAATGGTTGAAGCAAAAATTGAACACCACCTTTTCAAGTGCTAGCTATGTAAAATGGGCTTTGTAATCACAGGCAGCCATTGCAGCTGCACCTGAAAATAACTGATTCAGAATAAGACTGCCTCATTATCTAGGGGCTTATACTGTGTGATTATCAACAGAGAAAAACAGGAGCTGTTGTACGAGAGATTTCCTTCCCTGGCATGGTGTGAGGAGCCAAGGTTGTCGGAGGCATGTGGAGGAGAGGTGCACATGTGCCACATGCAGGAGGCAACCAGAAGAAGCCTTGTCTCTGGGAGGACTTCACCTGGCAACACCGCCCATGAGGCAGGCAGTGGGAGACACTGTACCCCAGAGACGTTCTCCAATCAGATAGCAAAAGGTCTCTACCGATGGACTGCAGTGGGACATTGGACTGGGCCAGTGGTCCCCTGCCAGCGGGCAGACTCTGGGAGGGGCCGGGGGGGTATAAAAACTAACTGCGTTGCTGCTCGCGAGGGCTCGCTACTGTTTGCTGCTCCGGCTCGCTCCCTCCCTTGCCCTGGCCCCAGGCTGCCCTCGCACCTGTCCTGCCTTCCTGCGTCCCTGCCCGCCGCCTTGCCCGGGCTGCCCGCTTCCTTCCCTGCCGCCCCGATCCAGCCGGTCGCCGCGACCCTGCCCGGGGTCCCGCTCCTCCCGTCCGAGCGCCCTCTCCCCGCGTGTCCGGGGCCGTCGCCGCGGGAGCCGCGCCCCGCCGGGAGCCGCGCGGGCTCGGTCAGAGCCGGCCCGGCCGCGGGCAGGCAGCGGCACAGCCCCGCCTGGGCACCGACAGCGCTGCCCTGCCTCGCTGCGGGGAACGCCCTCTTCTGCTCTCTGTCCCCTCTCTCTCCTCTCCCCCATCCCTTTCCCATTTTCCTTTCTTCCTTTCTGCCTCCTCCAGCCGTCTTTGGCTCGGGCAACTCCTTTTCCTTCTCCTTTTTGTTATCAATAAACGGCTCTCAGATACGTTTGCCTCGTTTGGCTTCATTCCGTTCCCGACCATCCATTTTTAAAAAAGAACCCTCTGCAGTTCCCCACAGTGGAATGCGAAACATAGTGTGTGCTTTACAAGCAGAATCCTAGAATATATGAGGAATATTTTGAAGCAGAGGAGATTCAAACAAAAGCTGAGGCTTTCCTGTGACCTAACTTCTTGGTGCCTGCTAGAAGGCACAGAGAGACACGGGTACAAAACTGTCCTACTGCTACTGAGAGAACTGACCACCCATCCATCCCCTGTACTGTACTCAAACACCAAACTCATTTCCACCCTTTGGTAATTTAAAGTGGAAGTGTAACTAAAGGAGTGCAGAGCATCCCCTGCTCTGCTGAGGAGAGGCACATGACAACTATTCACACAACCATACTCCTAGAGCAAAATGGATATAATTTTCACCATGCAAATAGTATTATTTTTCAGTTTAACTCACACATCTGGTTTACAGCCAGTGATTCCAGTCAGTATCAGTTTTATGCCTGATGCACGTGTAAAGTTTTCTCCTTTGACTGTTATTTCACTTTTGCCTAATGTAGAAATCCACAAAGGTTCAATGGATTGAATGCTGATATGCTATTAGAAAACAAAGCAAAACAAGATCTGGTTATGAAAAGGCTGGGCAGATTAGGCAACAGATGTAAAAACAACCACCACTTGGGAATGCAGATTTTATGGCACTGGGATACATTTTTATTAATAATTTCAAATCCTGTTAAACTTAATCCTGGGAAGTACTGTCAATCACAACTTCATTACAAGCCAACTATTTTTACCTACATATTTTATATTTCAATTTATCTCATAACAAAGTTGCCCAAAAGAATCACAGTCTGACATGCTGGAAGGTAGGTATCATAAAAACCCAGCTTGAAATGATACATTTCATGTGACCCCTGAAGAACTAAAAAACAAGGCAAGACAAAACCCATGGTGCTGTCACTATGAGAGATCAGAAGAACAAATGAAGGCATCTTTTGTGACCCGAAAAGGGGAAGCAGGGTCAAATCCTCGAATGAAAATTTGAGAAAGCACCCCAGAATTAGCTTTACTAGAAAGTCTTTTCAAAGTCATACATAGAACTAAAGGTACAAAACAACTGCAGGGGAGTTTTTTGGTATCTCATTTTTATGCTATGAAGTTCTCCAGCATTTAAAAATAACCCTAGTTTGCTCTGATGTTGTTACAGTCTTGCAGAAAAACTGTGCTTTTCTTTGTATTTACTTTTTCTAACTTATGCTACTGAGCAAGAAGAGATATTTTTTCCCTACTGTATTCACTTGATACTTTTGACAGGATCTCATGTTTAATCAGTTTTGCTTCTTCCCCAGTTTTATAATCACACAGACGGTTTCCTCTCTGCCTATCTTTCAGACAACAAACTGAAACATTAAAAAAAAACAGGAAAACACGCATGTGAAACCACAAACTGTTTGGGACCTTCTCAGGCAAATGATTTTTAGCTTACCTTTAGACTGCCTATACTACTAGTTTGAGTTTTTAGAGCAGTGTGATTATCCTGAATTTTGCTGTGCACCTGTGGACATATCCACTGGGCAGTTCAGTCTTCCTGACCCTGTTAGGGGTGCTGGTGCAAAGCCTCTAGGAAAGTCCATCCCACAGGTTTTATGTACCCAAAACAGCACTAATACTTTGGGCTGGTAGGGGACCATCAGAGTCACAACACCATCCTCTGCAAACACAACTCTGACCATTTCAAAAGGTCCTGGCACATTGTCCCCAAATGCTACCATGGTTCACTGAATGCCGGAGCACTCCAGAGCAAATGAGGGATCTGTCACCACTGATTGAAAGCTGCAACTTGTGCCTTAGGAAAAGGCCATAGGGCGCAAAGGCTGGGGCCAGAGGGTCTGCAAAAGGGCTCCAAGATGACCTCTCATATGGATAATAGAGGAAGGCAAAGGAAATCCCTCACAAACAGCCTGAGGGGAAAAATTCACTCCCACGGTCATCTGGAAATAGGTTTAATCCTTGGGACAGGACAACTGAAGCAGAAATCTAAGAGATTAAAGGCAGAAAACGACTAGTGCTTTTCTTCACCTGCATCCTGTCCTTCTGCTTGTGTCCAACCTCCAGTGCACCAAGGACAGTCAATATCCTCACAAAAATCCAGAAGCCCAATACCACAGAAAGCAACAAAACACTGCTTTGGGTTCTCACTGGTAACCACCAGGGAGCCCTGAAGCACCAGAATACCACAGTATCACACAAATGCATGGAAATCCCCCAGAGTGCATCAGGGCTGTGAACCTCTGTGAGGGAAATGCCAGGCATCCCTTGCTCAGGGGTGCAGCGGCACGCTGTGGTGCTTCAGGGCTCCCACTGGTCTCTCTGCCAGACACCACACACCACTGAGTGCTTCAGATTAACTTGCCTTGCTTCTTTTCTTACACTATGAAGAAATCACAGAAAGAACTTTCAGTTAGAAAGTTTCAGTCCCCTCTGAAATCATACCTTTCCTGAGGCTACACAGCACAGACTCCCTCTCGGCATCCTGCCTTGGCCTCATGGAGTCAGTACAGTCACAACACTGAGGTAAAATGGCCCCAGCTACTTGAGAGTCCAATTCCCACCCAGCTTGACTGCCATAATCTGCAACACTTGCCTCAGCAGCAAAAGGAACCCTGAACTCCCTCACTAAAAGCAGGAAGGACCTAATGTCCTGGCTGGGGTCTGCAGTGCTCATTTCCCCAGTGCCAGAGAGCCACTGACCTTCCAGTTGCTACATGGCAGGGGGAGCAATGCCCAGGAGCAAGAGAGGCCACAGCAGAGAGGCAGATGGATATTTATAAAAATCACTAGTTGTGAGGCATGTGATGAAAGCATAAACATGCAAAGAGACATACAGAAAGCATGCACCATGTCCTCAGGTAATGTAAATCAGCACAGCCCTGTCAGCTTCAAAAGAGTTCCATATTTCTGAGCTGCAGCCTCCTCCCCCCTCCCCTGGACAGCGCAACGCTTCCCTGGGGCTGTGTGAACTGTGGCAGCCACATCCTCAGAGGTGTGGTTAGCAGGGCTCAGAGAGATATCTGGCAGCAGCCCAGGTTAAGCAGTGTCTGCTACCCTGGGGAGTCCCTCTCTGGCACAGCCCCTCCTGAACTGGTAACACAGGGCCCCGAAGAATGGGATCGGGGAACCGGCCCAGACGAAAAATAACCTGCTGCAAAATAACAGTTATTTCCAGCCAAATCAGTTCCCTAGCCAAGCGTACTCAATCCAACCACTCCAACTGCTGCACTGGCACAGGGAGGGGGAAGGTGCATGCATAGAAACCAGCAGCTGGAGTCAGGAGGAGGGCTGGGGCTGGCACTGAAAAAAAGTATATTAATCTAAATGCTCAGCTGGGGTTGTGGGAAAACACAAATCCTCTTTCTCCACTCTCCAGTATGTTCTCCTTAAAGCACAAGCAGTCAAAAGAGAGCAGGATTTCAAATGCAATTTCAAGCTCTCTGAATGGATCAATCACTTCTAAATAAACATCTGCCTTTGCACTGCCTCTGGTGCTTTCACTGCCTTGTCCATCACTGTCTTTCCAAGATAAGGCATGTGGAAGAAAGCCATCTCCCAGGCAATTCCAACTATTTACCAATGTCAAATTAATGCATTTGGAAGCAGAGCAAAGAAGAATTTCTTCTGTTCTTTCACCAGACATAATGCTTTAAATCAAATCCAGAATATTAATGCTCAGAAGCACAAGTATTACAATCCCACTCGTCTCTGTGAAAAACAAGATGTATTTTGTTTAAGAAACATCAGCTGAGCAGCTGAATTTAAGAGGTAATCCCTGTCTTCAGAGGTACAAGTTTGGGTAGTTCTAACGAAACATTTAGAGAGAAGAACACAGTCACTATTTATAACAACTATGCATCACTCACAGAAAAGCAGAAACCAAAAAGTGTAGGCAGCAAATCTCTATGTACTTACTCATCAGTCAAATTTCTCTCCACTACTCATTTCTTTCCTAACACCTGCATGTCATAAGCAACCACTGATAAAAAGATCACTCAGTTTTATGAGAAAATAAAACCATTTTTGTTCCATAAAGAATAAAGGGATAACCTCGTGGTTAAAGGGCTGACCTACGAAGCAGAAGGTTAAAGGGCTGGCCTATGACCCAAGTCATTTAGATTGTATGCAAATATACAGTCTATATGAATTCTGTAGAGAATTCAGTAACCAGATTCAGCAGGTACTTTGGCAGCACTAGTGACACTTCTTCCTTCCCAGTGATCCAGCTTGTGTGGATCCATCTCCAGTTTTGTCTACAGCCTAGAAACAAGGAAAATTCTTCTGAAAGTGTGAACTAGAGATTTACTAACACCCATGGATTTCAGTTCCTGGACTCATCCTCCAGCCACTTCTCTGTTATGCAGAAACTGGGTGGCACATCCTCCCCTTCCTTCTGCTCCCCTGGCAGCTATGTTTCAGGAGAAGCTGTGATCTGGCTGCATAAAAAATGAGGAAGAGGCTTGAGACTCTGAAGCCTAGTTTCCCAGAGTTGTCTGTGACAGCAGAACTCAAACATGCTGCTAAGTCTAGGTAAGATATTAAGCCTGAAATGTTCTCCTTTTTTTTGTTGTTGTTGGTCAGCTTATGTGTTCCAGCCCTCAGCATGCTGGCTCCTGTGGAGTGACTAAATACAGCATATAGGGACTTTGGCATTTAAAGCAAAGTTGTAAATACTGCATCTAGCGGTAGGCACACGACAATTGCAGTGTTCACTGTCTCAGTGCCTGCATCTGAAACACAAGTTTTTGCTGGTGCCTTTTAACACCAACAGAGCACTAAGAAAAAAATAGTATCAATCCAAATTCTGCATTACCTTCCTTTGTAACCGACTGCCTCCTCATCCATATCTCTATTCTTTCTGCAAACTCCTCTCATTTTAAATAAATTTCTCCCCCAACCCAGAGAGCCTTAATAACACTGATCTTAAAACACTAACTAACCTCTGTTTTCCGTGCAGTGGTGATCCTCTTGGAAGCAGTTGCATTGCAATCATCCTGGAAAAAAAACAAGCATTTCTCCTTGTCAGGATAAAAAAGAGACAGATTGCTGCTCAGATGTAAAAAATACAAGGAAAAGGCATCACAGGGGATTCCAGTCTTCCCCAACAAACTTCACCTGGCAGGTGGTGGCAGGAGAGACACGTATCCATTCACAGCTGGCACACTCACCCTTGTGTATACACCGTGAGCAGCTGGTAACACAGAAACAGAGTTTTTGTAAGACACAGGAACTCAATCTAGATTCAGTCATGAATGCCAAATTTCAAATGACAGACAAAAAAGCGTAAACCCAAGAGAACAACCAAGCAAACATGTAATGAAATGGGAAAATTTTCGTTTACCCTCCAAGCCTATTGTTCTGCTGTACTTATTCTGAGAAGAAATTTAGTATGAAATACAATCTGTATTGAGATGCTGAGAGTCGGTAATTTCAAAAAAAATCAGGAAGCAGAGGAAACACTTTGGGTTACATTTTACTGTGATTTAGTCCAGTACATGAGTGGCCAGGTAGTACTTTTTAAACATGAAAGGGCAGAAAACCATCATTGATTTTTTTCCAGCTTGTCTGAACCTCTGTTCCATGTGTGTAGTGCTAGCAAGTATTGCCAGTTTGCTGTTGCCTTCCTCTACCAAAAAATATGCCTGTTGGGAGACTAGGTTGTCCCTATCTTGCTTTGCAATGCCTCTATCAATACGGAAGAGAGCCAAGAGCAGCACAGTCCCTCTCCACACATGCTGAGAAATGCTCTGATTTAGAGAAAGACAGCTCCTTCCCCATGTTCCTCCAGGGACAGGGAAGTGATGTGCCACTTCCCAAAAATCAAAAGTTCAATTTCATCCCAGGATCTTATGATTAGCATTTTGCATAGCAGAGGAGCATTCTGAATGGAAACACTGTAGTTACCTACAGCATATATTAGCCAGATCTTTCTAAATATTAACAACCACCTAGCATAAGGTGTTAGGCCATGTGCTGGGCATGAATGCTTCCTCTACCAGGTCTCAACAAAGAGTCTGAAAAAGAATGTGTAATGAAGAACAGGTATTCATTATTCCTATTAGCAGATTAGATGTTACTCTCTGGTTTAATTATATTCATGTTACCTGTGGACCATATTTAAATTGCATCTGGGTCTAATTTAAAACAGCTTCACAAAGTGATTTTAAAGAATCTCTTGACTCCTCTAATCTAGGCCTTATACTGAGTACCAAGGGCCCACCTTCTACCCAAGGACAAAAAGGATTTTAATGTCATTGTGACATCCTTTATTATCTCTTCAGGCACTTGTCATAAATTCAGTCATTGTAATGACTCTCCTACAGTTAGTTTCCAAGGTCCCATTAAATAAGAGAGTCATCAGAAGAAGTAGCTTTTTAAGGGGGAAAAAAATAGAGAAGGAGGAAGAAGTGGGCCAAGAAAACGGATCTGCCTATCTTTAGTGAAATGTAGTTCCTTGATAAATACAAAAAAAAAAAAAAAAAAGAATGATGAATGACTTCAGTTGCTTTCCCACACACACACATCAACCCCACAATGAACTTTAAGAAGAACCAGGCTCTTACTTTTTCAACTGAAATGTTTGTGTGATATTCCAAGAGCTCGAGGACAGTGATGCTTCGAGAACTAGACAATCTGGAAAAATGGACATGTTAGGTATATGCTGGATATTACAAGAAATAACTGTTTAAAAATAATTTGAGTTGAAAACTCAAACTAGCTGTTATGTACTTGGTATGCAACTTCTCTCATACATTCACTCACACTTTTGACTGATAAAAATAACCAGATTTTGTCCTTCCACAACACTCATCAGCTGAGTTATGCCAAGGCTTTATACACACATATTAATTACGCTTGATGCCACCACCACATGACAAATAAAAGTAAAGTTATTGTCAGGATACAGATAAGGAAATGCTACCATGAAACAGGGATGTAAAATCATCTCTCAAAAAGCACACAGTGATATGTACTGTGGTATAGCCAGACCCCCAATTCAAGTCTTCTAACACAACAGACTGTTCTAATGCAAGAGACCCCACCATACCATACTTCTCTCTCTTTCTGTCTCACAGACTTGGTTTCATAGTCTCCTTTTGTAATCTATGCAGTAGCAATTTTCATCCTATTTAAATCTTTTATGATTGCATGAGTCAATTTGCCATTATTTCAGCTAGCAATTACTATACCAACAATTCACTGGCAGCTGCGGTATGAAAGAGTATCTTCTCTTATGAGCAGAATACCACATCGAACAGTAGAATTAGATATATACCACTTAAGCCATGGTCTCTTTCATCTGTGTGCCTGCAGATGTGCAGTCTGTGAAATGAATGGCTGCCGAAGATCAAA
Source organism: Aphelocoma coerulescens (assembly GCF_041296385.1). Lineage (NCBI taxonomy): Eukaryota > Metazoa > Chordata > Aves > Passeriformes > Corvidae > Aphelocoma > Aphelocoma coerulescens. The sequence continues at coordinate 46,156,540 of NC_091014.1, read as the reverse complement.
TGAAACCCATGTTTGCAGACTTTTCTGACTTCTCTATGCTAGAAAGTAGCTAGCTTTTTAATCCAGGAAAGTTACACAGATTTTAAGTATATCTATCTTGCAAAGGTAGAGAAACCTTTGTCTTTATCACAGGCTGGCTTGTTCAGATGAAAGCCAGCTTTGGCTACATCTACATGGTTAAATCAGAGGTATCTCCTATCTCCACATGGCAGCATGGCCCTTGGGTGCTCACTGCAAAGGTCACCTGAACTGCTTGTTAGAAGCAGCCCTTGGGACTGACCATTCGTATGATCAAACACCTTAATAAATGGATAGCAAAGAGTCTGACTTTAATGGTATTTTATTGTTTAAAGATGTGGATGAGTACAGACAGACATTCTGAAATCCTTCATCAACCACTTATTTGCATCTCCAGAAATCTACTTATCTGCAGAAATCTGACATGTTGACACACAACTGCCTAAATCACTTGCCTACATGTCTCAAGCCATGAACTACAGAAAAAGTAAAATACTCCTAGTATTTTACCAGGAGTAGTAAGTAAAAGTAAGGAATTTATCTCCTTCTGGCAGAGCTTGTCTTTTCTTTTAGGCTTGTATAAATACTTTAAAAACAACACTGTCAAATATGCTTTCCTGGTTCTGTCTGTGTTAGAATTAATGGAACCTATTATTTTCTATACGGTCTGGGCTGACCTTTTAAAATGCATTAGACTGCACTGAGTAGCAGGTATTTTCAAAATGTTTTTTTCCAGGAAATTATATCTAAAGGACTTTTGCAAGTGCATCCTCTTGTGAAACTGAGGTCACTTTAGAGGAGATACCACAAATAGTCAGTGTTACTTCACTCTTGAATTATCCACTAAGATACTGCAGCTCATAGGAGCAGGTGAGTGGCAGGAATACCGGCAGGCACAAGCTAACCTCACAGCCTTCTGGTTAACACTGTCAAAGGGCTCATTTCTGGCACAAAGCACAGGCAAGGTGAGATGGCTTCCATAACACTGTTCTCTGAAAACCTGCTAATGGAGTTAAGAGAAAGCTTTAGTCTGTGAAGACACAGAAGCAAACAATATACTCCATAATTACATGAAAGCATGGCTTTTGGGACTGGGTCAATAAAGGACATTTCCCTCTTAAAAATCCACTAATAGTGTATACTAAAGACAGCTTAATAGATCAAAATACTCATGGATATCACTCCAGCTGTCACCTTCTAGTGACAGTCCTTCCTCCTCAATTACCAGCACTGGACTGGAACTTGACACAACACTTCTATGATACTGGAGGAGTTTTTCCCATATAGCCTCCTCAGATCAAAATATTCCAAGGAACCTCCTTCAGAGGCAAGGGTCCCTGAGAGAGAGAGCTCTTTGCAGCACTGAGCTCTTCAGAACAACAGGTCCTTGAAAATACTTGGTAACATTTCATTCCTCTTCCTACACAAAGGTTTCATATGAGAATCAGATTCTCATAATTTGGGCTATATTATCAAGGAAGAGATAGAGGCAAGGCATTTATCTGAACTATCTGTTTCCTCTTCAGGTCACTTAAGAACATGTGGTATCCCTTGTGTTTGCTATCTGTTCTTTAGTTTAGATTAGAACTCTCTCATTCTAACATAAACAGCTTTAGGAAGTTATAAGGCCAATCTCTATTAAAAAGTTTTGTGCTTCTATACAGACTCTTGAAGAAATGCAAAGGGGATGTTTCCCTACTATTAGTCAAATAAGACTCCACTGTGAAGGATTATGATCTGATTCTTGAGACCAAAGCCTAAAGAACAGCTCAAAAGTCTAGACATTCAGTAATTTACCACCTCATTCTAGAACTTGTAGCTGTCCATTAGATACACAAACCAGATCACAAGCATCACACATCCAATACAAACTGCTCAGGTGTCTAACTCTGAGAACCATTGATGAACAAAGTAGTACAAGAATTATTGCAAAATGATTCAACCAATAATTCAGAAGGAGGAATGAAATCAAGTCAAAAGTATGTACCCATCAAATTGCCCCTGAACCATGCATTTTTCTGCTAATCCTCTACATTGGACAATCGCTTTCTCACAGTGTCTCAGTTAGGCTGCAACAGTTAATTAAATGTTAAGATTATTTATTGTACAGACATTCATAATTAGATTCTCCTTTTATTTATGCCACTACAGTTTCTTGCAAAAACAAATTCTGTTTGCAGATTAGAGAAGAGTTAAGATGGGTTAATTTGTCAAGGCAGAGCACTAGACCAAGCTCCAGCCAGCTTGGAGTCTCTGCATTAATGCAGTCCCTGCATTAATCTTAAGCTTCCTTAGACAGTTATTAATGGCACCATGTAAATAAATATTCTGCTAATGCTAAAGCATTGCACTGCCACAGGGTCAACTGAAGAAGCTGCTTCCAGCCACAGGGTAATGTGTGTTAGTACTTCTGCAAAGGATTCCATATTAACAAAACTTTAATCACCGAGAACAGTGTGAGTATACTCAAATCATGTGACAAAATATGAATTATTTTTCTTCAATGAAATTTAATAAAAAGCATTATGTACTTTCACACTCACTAGGCCTGTATTAATGTAGCACTCCCCAGTATAAAAGGACAGTGAATAAGCATTAAATACATATAATAGTAAAACATACCATTATCAGTTATCATCGGAGTGGTTAGATTGCAGAAACAGGATGAGTTTTTCAGCACTACGTTTTCATAAAATGTTTCAACAGCTGTTACAATTTTTATCATACAGAAAGTAAGGATTTTGCTTACATTTGCAGTCACAACAACCTATAAAACAATAAAAACAAGAATACAACAGGGGGTTTTGTTACACTTGCTAAGTTATCACTTTGTCATTACAGAAAATGACAAACTATGAAATGCACAAAACGAAAATTTTTGTGGTGGAAGCAGACAATTCACTAGGTAAACTCTCAAAGGAGAGTGACTCTCCCAGCTGAAGAAGCAATACAGAAAGAGTTCTGAAAGTAACAGCATTGCTTACTTCCACAAATTAAATGGATCTGTACAGTATGTTAGCAAGTAATCTTAAATAGTTTTGGATTTTAAAACTAGAATTTTGCTGTAAGTGTTATATGCTGTTATACTCCCTTAAAAATATTTAAGTAAGAATGTACAGATCTTCACAGAGAGATCGTTTGCATCCATAACCAAAGAGCACTTAATTATGGAACAGAACTTATATTGTAATGAATTATCCTTTGTTTCTGGCTGAGACCGCTTTACAAATATGATTGCATTAGTGTATTCAATCAGGAAATCAGAAACAATAGCGTGCAGATTAAGAGGCCAGTCACAATAGTTGATAATCAAATATGCAAGGCTGTGTGTGCTGTGAACAGATACAGAGTAAAGACTAATATCAAGCACTTACAAATTTGTGTTAGCATATGTGTCCCAGTGAATGTTTTCTAACTTGTTACAAAGCTCAGAACTTCCATACTTCACTTGATATATAGTTACTGGGAATATTAAAATAGCTGATACAGTGATACAATGGAAACATCGCCTTTGTCAGCATAGTGAATATTTGAATTTTTGACTTAACGTCATGAAGTATAGCTTCAGGATACATTTCATAGGAGAGGAAGAGAACATCTATCTAATTCACACATTTAACTTACTGAGACTTCCAAGATATTTGCCAATTGTTGGGGTAAGAGGAACTAATATATGGAACATGGTGACAAAAGAAGACAAGCTGCAATAAGCAACAAAATCACACATTTTAAGTCACAATAAACAAACACACATAAAACTGGGTGTACATACCTGATATTTGGCAGGGAAACTTAGCAGGATTTTCAGATCTTTATCAGGTGCATGTGAAATGTTATACCAACCATTTATGCTGTTTGAATGTGTACAATTTTCTTTTAATGTGCACCTAAAAGTATACATAAAATTATACTAGCCTCCTTCTCGTGCCTTTGACTTCAGACACTGTACTTCAACTTATTTAAAGTTATTGATTTTTTACAGGAACATTATTGATTTTTTTTTTTTTTACAGGAATATGGTTATAACTGCAAAAAGCTTCAGGAAAACAATCAGTAAAATCTTCTGCTTATCAAACTAAATTACAATGCATTGATATATGCTTGAGGGTCTTGTTTAAGTCAATGGGACTCAAGCAAGTACTAGAAGCTTGGCCAGTTACAGTGGAATTGGTAGCCTGGGATGGAATTCATCATCCCCAACTTGATTGCTTCACTGTACAGCTCTAGATCCGATCCCCCCACTGACCCCCAACCCCACTCTGTACTCTTTGGGGGAGAAGAACATTCTTTAGGGTACAATATCCCTACCCTGTTTTAGACATTCGTACAAAAATGACATGAACCACACTATAGAAACTGCTTGTTCTCTCCAGAGGGTGTAAGAAGAGATAGGAGTGAAGCTCAAATGCAGAGCTATACTACGAATGCGCATAGTTGAGGAGATGCATCCTCTTCCCTGATCTCCTTTGTCATCCACTGATATCAATGGTGATCCTTCCCTTTTTTGTCAGTGCACTTGATTGAAAACACCAGATTTGAAAAGGTTCAAAATAGATTTCTCTGTATTCAAGCATACAATCCTCTTCAGAATTAGGATAGCTCGAAGTAAATATGAATGTTAGAGATGCCAAATTGTAGGAAACAAACTGTGCAACAGAAAATTAAGGAAGAATGAGGAAACACTAGGCTATATAAGTACTACAAAGATTACACATATTAAAAACATGTTATAAGAAAAAGACAACATAGGCATACAAATTAGATGGACAATCAGCAAGTTTGAAAGGTGAATCCTTAAAATTCTGTCTGCTGTCAACAGTTAATGAACAATTCATAGATTAACTCCAAGTAACTTCGTATAGTTAGCAATTAAAGACAAGTAAGTGCTAATTGAATATGTCTTAATATTTTAATACTATGATTGAATATTTATAAATAAATGTAACATTTGATGGTTTTAATCCTACTTTTCTACCAAATGTAGAGGCATGTATAGCTTCAATCATATGAACAGTGACAGCTGCCTTAATGAGCCATTCCTTCACTAAAAAGCAGAAATGAGTTCACAGTTCCAAAGTATGGGCCTTTTTTATGAAGAGCTCACTGTAAAAACATATTTCACAAACAATGTGTTTTCTCCCCAGAATGAATAACATGTTCAACAAAAATATCCACCACACTCCAAAATGCCCAAAATAACCCCACAAACCTTAGAAACCATAAAGTCATCTTCTCTGCAGATCAAGATGTTGGCAACTGGAATGCAGTTAAGCACAAGGTCACTTCCTTTGTGGTCTAACTCAGGAAACTGAGTTCCTGCTGCACAAGAACCTGGTGGGGCTTTGCATCTGAATACATTCAGGTCATAATGATACTGTAATAAATTGGGACTATATATGCCTGATATATTTCAAACTAGGACAAATTACAGCCTCATTTATCTCTCTCTTTACCCTACTGAGATCACAAAGGTTCATTAGCACCACAGTTTTAGAGCCACAGAAGATGGGATCCATCATCAACAGAGGTGCATAAACCATTTTCTCAGATACATATAGGTAGGTAATTTGCAATGGCAACAAAGAAAGACAGAACAAAGACATTCTACATTTTCTGACAGGGTGAGGATTATAACAGTAAAGATGCAAGGCAACACACTTGCAGTACTTGGCACTAAATAAGTGTATGCATTTCAGTGATGCTAATATTGAAATATTAAAAAATGAAACTGTTTATCAAGCTGAATATTTACAACTGTCTCAGGAAGAAGTTACTTGCTTTCTTTGACTGCCTGAGGAACACCAGCAGTGAACATGCTTCCCTCATTTGCAAGATTTGAAGAATCTGAGAGCTTAACAGCAAAATCAGTAATGCCACCCAGGACTCAGGGTTGTGCTTGTCTTTATGTGAGGGAAAAATGCATCTTTTGTTGCTCTAAAAGCTGACCTTTAACACTCACACAGTGTGCTGTGGAGAACAGTCATTTTCACAGGAAGCAGTCACATCTGATGCCTCTCAGCATAAATTCTCAAAATTGCCCTGCACAGGCCAAGATAATTCCACTCACCTAAAAATGAAATTATTCTGTAATACCCCTATTTTTAGAAAATTGAAATTGATTGCAAGTACTTTGAATGAACATAACAGATAAATATTGTTTGTGAACCACATGATTCTGAAAATTAACATACTGACTCAGACAACTAAGTTTGGCTTTCTTGGAAAGGTGAACTGGACCCTATACAAGTATGCAGGTGTAAAGTATGAATGAAACCCTTGGATCAGATTTCAGACATGCATAGATATGTGTACAGAGAAAAGCAGAGTCAAGATTTTTTTTTTAATATTCCACAGCAAACTAGTTCTTTATACAACTAAACATTTCTCTACACAATTGGAACTGAGTTCCTCTTATTTCACTACTGATAACACAATACTTATGCGTACTGGTTCATTTGTATTTACCTAAGTCTCTGCTTCACTAATCTTGTGTTAACTACAGATCCTAACACATCTGCCTTCTCTGTCCTGCTAAAGCATACTGATTTCCCCATGGAATGAGAACATGCTTTCAGACAAAGTTTTGGCTTCCTGCTTTCTCCAACATACCAATCCCTGAATGAAGTCCACAGATGTCCCACATGTTGACTACATTCAAAAGTAAGTCTGGTCATGTTAGATAACATATTGTGATGTTTCCACATGGAAATGCATGTAAAACATCGATACCTTGTACTGGAATTGTATTTCAGCATAATTAAGGTAAATCTGATTCATCTACAGAAAATCTATAAACATTAGGAGAAATCACACAATGCTAGGAGTAACTGGTTTGAATAATTGCAAGTGAAAAGGAGAATTAATATATTCGTCCCTATGGAAGAAAGAGTAGAAATAGGAAGAGTAGAAATATTTTGTTTCATTTTGTTTTCACTTGCAATGAGATGCACACATTTTTTCAATAAAGGACTGGATTTTAATCCACACTGTCCTTAATATGAAGCACTAGCAGTGCTAGTAAATTTTACATAAAACTGGAGTGTGTATTTTACAGAAAATTTATTTCCCTGTAAAAGTAGAAAACATATAATTGGTCTCAAAATTATTATGGAATATATTGCTTTAGTGGACACACATGGACTTTGACTAAAATACTGGCTAAAAATGTCTTCCTCTTTTCCTAAAGTTTCACTCAGAGGTCTCTCTTCACAAAGCCAAATATTTAACGATATTAAGTATTTAGCAGTAAAAAATTATATGGGTGTTGAACAGGACTCCTATTATAGCAATTTATTTTTTCTCCAAAAGAGTAAATTATTTCTGTTTCAATCAGACGGAAACTTTTGGTGGTTCCCCTCATAAGCAGGGGATTTACTGAGTAATAAGAGTTACTCACAATCTCTTTATAAGGTAACTAAAAGCCTGAAAAGCTTAGCACTGTAACACACACAGTTTCTAACAAGGGAGCAAAAGAGAATTGGAAGAAAACACATTACAGAATAAATACCTACTCTCTTACAATAACTACCTTTGCAAACATAAAGTAGCAAATCTTCAGCAAAATCACGTTATCACCAAATGGATAACAAACTAAAACAGGTAGTATTAACCTTCTAAAAGAAGGCTACTAGTGGAATTCCTCAAAAATCCATCTTATAGGCACTTTTGTTTAAGGTTTTAATCATTGGAAAATTGGCATAAACGAAGATTTACACTGTTGACATCTGCTGATGATACAGAGTTGGGAACATTAACATGCAAAGGAAGATAAGAATATCACACAGGAAAACTTGGATAACCTTGAAATGGAATGACATTTAAAAGCATGAAGTACAAGAACATGCACCTACAGCAATAAAAATCTCACAACCCATATGTGTTATAGACTGGAAACTCATCAGTTGGAAAGATAACAAAGAAAGAGAAGGACCTGGGGGCATTATTTGATCATGGATGATTGTGGCCCATCAATGTGATGCTGTCATGAAAAAGACGTTTGTGATGCCAGAACACACTAAGGTCCTTCCTGGACAGACTGATTAAACAACATTAAGAAAGATAGCTTAAATCTCTTCTGGAACACTTTGAGAGTCCAGACCATTCTTATTTTAAAAGGATGCATAAATTTCACAGAAGGATTACTGGAGTGGAGGTAAGAAAGGAGTGTCTTATGTGAGAGGACCTTAATGAAGTTCACTGTTAAGGCACACCAAAATGAAATCAAAGAGAGAGACTGCTTTCACAAAAACACTGAAGAGGTGAGTGTGAGGAAGTGGGGGCGGGGGGGGAACCTATTTAGTCAAAGGTGATGTGAACACCAGAACAAACAACCTGTCCATAAGCATACACGATGAAAATGAGCAGACATATTTTTACCAGCAAAAAATGAGACTGCCAGGAAGCTGCACAACCAGGGCAGGAAGGACAAAAAGCCTATCTAAATTTAGGATGGTCCTTTGCAAGTTTTTAGTTTTACTTTATGTGGTTGCTTGCCAAGACTAGGCCTGATGACCCAGGAATTTCTCCAGTACAGGCCACAGATGTAAAATAGCTTTCAAACCTCTTTCAAAGTAAGTCAAAATTAATGATTCAAATGTGCGAATGAAGTATTTAGAAAGAAATTCTCCTCTGGCCTAAGCAAGTCAGTGGTTCCAAAGAAAGGAACTATCAATGCTAAGCACTCTTTCCTCGTTCTCACATACAAGATGCTCCCAGCCATTAAGACATTTCAAGCAAAAGTATACAATTTCATCTCTCAATCTGGAAAGCAAAAGTATGTCTTCTAAAAGCAAAATTATTTGCTATTCTTGGCCCAACATATATTTTATGGGTAGATCTCAAAAATCTACGGGTTACGTAGTCTTTCAAAGGTGCTGAGTTCCCTCTCACATGACAAGAAAGTGTCTCACATTTATGGCTATGACTTAGTCCATAAAAATCCAGTAGATACAATATTGATGCTGAATATACCCAAGCCAGTCAAAATGTACACTGACTAATAATGCTCTGCTTTTATATGACAGTCTAAAATACTAAAAGATACCTTCGATTCAAAGAACACCACCCACAGTAGGGATCCTTTGCAGATAAGCATTCTTGCTCAGAAGCAAATCTACTGCAGTTTGCAACTGGTATTCTTCTCACCTGAAACCAAAGAATGCAGTAACACATTGAATTAATATAGCCTCCATAACAGGGAAGTTGAAGGTTACCATTAAAAATCTGACAGCAACCAAGCACAATCCCTCTGGGGAAGTCTCCTTATGGATTCCCCTCTGCCAGAAGACCTTTGGATAGAAATATGCAGCCTATTTTGCACACACTGTATTTTGCCATCAGATAATGAAACACCTCTGACAATAACAATTTGGTTCTACTACTCAAAGGCCAGCATGGGCAGATTAATGCAAGAAAGACTGATCAGCATAGTGAATTACAGATAATAATAGAAAGGAGGTATATTTTATAAATAATGCTCTGCTTAGCAGAACACCATTTTCCTCTCCTCAGAACTGAGATATTTAAATGATTGATGAAGGTGCATCCAAAAATGCATGCGCATAACAAAATGCATCTGTGTTTGCATCACCATGTCAGGTTACTGCATGTGCACACTAGAACAAACGCATGCAACTGCTTAACATGCATGAAAATGCCATTTCAGTAAGTAAATGTAGATAATTGTGGCTATATTATATGTGTCTATACTTGTACATTCAGCTTGAATATCCTAGCCAGCCATTTTCAGAAAAGGAAAGGAAAAAGAAAAAGAGAAAGCTGATTACAAACACTGAATACAGATACAAATAATGTTATTAATAACAATGTGAATTAATGATCTTAGTAAGAAAAACTAATTTAAACCATTTTTTTACAAATTTGCAAGAATTAGTTCCTATACCTTGTCAAGAGAAACAAGGATACACTGCTTCCTGCAAAATTATATTTACTGTTATTCCATCCATATATCGTGAAATTAAATTTATCTGAAGGTCTGTGAGATAATCAGTTCAGTCAAAATAACCAGTCAAAATCCTAGATTACTATCAAGTTAAAAAGGACAGTGTAGCTTTTTTCAGCTCCAAGAGATGATCAGAGAAGTGCATTTATTCCTAAAAGCTGTTCCTCTGTAACAACTTGGATTTACCAAAGCTAAAGAGGATTCAAGTCTTACTTTGAATATTTATGTACACTTTTGACTGAGATTTTGATTCCTTCCGTATTTGTGGTAGATGTATTATATCAGTCAGGGGTTCTCCTACCAATTTGCCCCCACTCTAAAACAGCAGGCTAAAACACTATGTTCACTGCCAGAAAAGTGATTTTATTGTAAGTGAAGGTAATTAAGTGCTGGGTGAAATCCTGTCCAGCTAAGATGGACAGCAAGCCCTTAAGCTTTCAATGCCATCTTTCCCACTGCCGGTGAGACAAAGGGATTTTCTGATTGCTGCTCAGTAGCCCTGCTGCAGGATGTGCTGCAACAACTGCACAGGCTCCTGGGAGCCACTCTCTGCTTGACGTGCAGCTCTCAACCACTGCTGAACTCCTTGGCCTCACTATGTACACACATTGCTCAGTTCTCATTGTCCTTTTGTTTTGTTCTTTTGAAGTCTATGCCTAACTGAAGACAATGGGAATTTTATCACTGATTACAGCTTTATCACTGATTGCATCAGAACTAAGGCTTCAAAGCCGTCTCTTAAATTAAGAGATTTCTTCACTTTAGAAACTCCTTAATTGACTGGCAAACCCTGACCTACCAACACCTGATTGCTTTGTCTCCAAAGAGTGTACGATGTTTCTGCTATCTCTAAGATTGATTCTGCATGACCTGCATTTTCCTGCCTCCATGAAAAACAGAAAGAAACATTTTCTTGGCAGAATGGCATAAAACAAGCATGGGATTAAGGGTATTGCTGAATGATAGCAACACTGGGCAGCACCATGACAGTAGAAGCTCTTCCAAGCTCTGCAGGAGTGCAGCCCACACTTAGACAAGATATCAGATGTAAAGTTGGTTAACTGTAGTTTGAATATTAAAGGTCTAATTCTGACACAAACCAATGCTTCACTTATAAAGTGGTAGAAATCCTTAAGGCAGTAGTTTACATGAATTTATTATTTTATTAAATATTGTACTTACCTTATTTGCAGAGGACAGATAGATGTAGTTATTATTCACTGGATCAAGTCGAAGTTTGGGGAAAATGGAAGTTTCTTCCTCAATTTCATATAAAACCTCTGGGCAATTGGATTTCATATCCTCATTAAGAATAGCCTAAAACATACATGCATAATTAAATTATTCCCAAGTTCTTTTATTGATCAGTCAACATCTTAAACAAAAGCCTAATTTCAGTTACACCAAAGCTTCTGAGATGAATTACTGTGCCATGATTCAATTCACCTACTGCACTGGTTGTCACACTGGGGAAGGATGAAGGGAAAGACCATCAGAACAGAATTTCAACAAAGTCCATGCCAGACACATCTAGCACTGAATTTGGCAATGGTTTAGCATATGAAACATGCCTTCCACCAAGCCTGTTCCTGACTGATTCAGAAACTAAACGTGGAAGAGATGCCTATATCCCAAAGTCACAACCTGTTACTCCTATGAATGAAGAAGAAAGTATTAGCCTTCAGAAAACAAGCTAACATTCAGACACCCATAAGGTAAAAAGGAACTTACACAAATTTCTTTGTGGCTTCTCTAAGTATACACCTGTGATTATACTTCTTTTTCTTACCTTGCCCAACTCTATTGTTTTCCACCACCCTTTGCACAGAATTCAAGGGAATGAGAGACCACAGAAAATTCATTTTCTAAGTCAATAAGCACACCAACATTGGTTTTTCATGACTAAACAAGGGAGATGTGTTCACGATCTCCGCTGTGTTAAGGAGACATGGAAGACTTCAATTTCACTTTCCCTTATCAAAAGCAAAATGAAATCAAATGGACAAAAGCTTTTCAAGGTCTCTACTACACTCCTCTCCAAATGTCTGCTTAATGAAGAAAAAGAATGAGAGTCATCCTTTGCAGTGTAGACAGGAAATGCACATTCTTGCAAAACCCAGAAAAAATTAAAGCATAAAAGACATTTGACTGGATGGTTGAAATGTTTGATAATGAGATAAGACGACTTTCACTTTCAAGCAATGGATTTAAATTAGCATAGGTCAACTATTCAGAAGCTAAGGCAAAATGAATCTTGATTTTTCTCTCTAATGGACAGCTATTCACATCACACAGATAGGCTAACAAACAAACAAACATGCTTCCAAAATCTAACAATATTTAATATTTCTACTGAAAAATCAAAGCAAGGAGGGAAACAAGGCAAAATAACTGAGAACTCCAGAGTCTGTAAATTAATACTGTGGGCATTAGCATTTCGATGAAATGTTTACTTGAATTTTAGGCAGGGTACATAATTGCTTTTGAAAGTTATCTTGCTCTCCAAAGGACCATACAGCAGTTATTTCTCAAACAAAAACCAGGGATTTAGGGGATCATATTTGTTTATAATACCCTGAATAAACCAGGAAACATTTACCCACTTGAACACAGCAGTGGCTGGCGGAGAAGGGAAGGAGTGCCACACTCGGCTTACCTTCAGTAACTGTCCATCATCTGTTCCCAAAAAGAGAACTATATGATTCAAAACAACTGTGCCATAAACAGCCACTAATCCAGAGTGAATCAAGGTAGGTAATTTCTTGATTGATTGTGGCTCCTGAAAATCAGATATAAGAAAAACATATTAAAAAATCATTCACCTATAGTCCAAAACTTTGAGAAAAAGAAGAATCCTTGGAAAGACTCTCAGAGAACGCAACTTTAGACAATACTTTGAGTAACATTCCAGTTCTGACACAGTTTAAGAGCAACACATTATTGAAAATTACACATAAAACTAGTTTTTTATATATGACAACTGGTCATATCTGTGACAAAGATTATATCTGCTGCAGTTAAACCACTGACTTCAGTGGGACACAGACTTGGCCTAGCAGCAGTAAGTTACTTTGCAATAGAATTTCTCTTTTTTGGGACATAATATCCTGGGGTTATTCTGAATTTCCAGTTCTTCTCAATTAAGCCATGCTTTGCCATCACCTGAAGGCTACAGATACGCTCAGCAACCACTTTTAAAGGCATGCAAATATTCTGGAGAAAGGAGACACTTCAAACAAACTGTGTCTGTGTGTATAAAAATGCAAACCTTCATCCTCCTTGACACTAGAGGAAGTAGAGACTTGTGTATTACATAAACATAAAATGAGATAAAGCAATATAAAGTTCATGTCATGGAGAACATAAATGTAGCTGTGTGAACTTTAACATATTACCCTCAATTCTCCATCCCACCTGGAGGAAATTAAGTAGCAAACACATGCAAGCAGCTCATGAGAAAAAACATAATGCAGGAAATCCCTGTATCTTGTGGAATGAAAAACCAAACCAAATAACTCTGACTGTAGATGATCGAGTGCTGAAAGGAAATCTGTACGTGTGAGAATAGGACCATTTACCAGGGGAACTCCCTAGAAGCCCAGGTGTCTCCTTAGTAAGCAGTAATTGAAGTTTTGAAGTCCTCTAACTGCTCAAAGTCAACCTCTGTGGCAGACATTGCCAAAGGTGTGATCCCACCTGCTCTCCAAATGGGTCCAAGCCCAGCCAAGCTTTACCTCCCCTTCCCTGTATCAGTATAATGTTTTCCAGTGAGCTTAGTTAAGGCAATGATGTGCCTAGAAAATGCTCTGTAAATCTACCTACCTACCTACCTCTTCATTTGAGTCATGTTCCTCATCACATGAACATGTGGCTGCATACACACCAGTGCTGGCACAAAGGAGTGGCCGGCATGGCAAGGTAGGGGACAAGAGCTCAGGTAAGACCAGGCCTTTGGGAACAGGTCCTGTAGGTTAGCTTACAAAGTCCAGAATTTCAGCCTCAAGGATGGATTCCTAAACCTACAGAAACCCTCAGAGTGTAAGAGCCTGTTTCACTTTAATGCACAAAACAAAGTGTGATATTGGACCATCAAAACTGATATTTAGAAGAAAGGTGAAGGCACTTCTCAAAGTCATGAAGTGAATCTGTAACACAGTAACAGCTGAATTCAACTCGCATGCTATGATGCTGGCTTAACCCCAAAGAGTCTTTCCACTAGGAATATTCTTTTCTTCTGAACTGCAATCCTAAATCAATTAAAATGACTCTTCAGTCATCTGAATTATTTTAATTAGCTTGAAAGAACAGCCACTTGGAGTAAAATAAGACTTGATTAACTTTCATATTTAAAGTCACTATTTCTTTTTTCATGCAGCAGGAAGACACAGGAACTGTCATGCACTGGCACAGAACTTCAGTAAAACTCACTTGGCCATGAGAATCCAGTACCCTAGAGGTCTGTGTTAGACAGGGGAGAGGGGAAGGGTGTGATTGCAAGCATTTTAAGGTGGAAAAAGTTAACTCACTTTATTAATAGATCAGAAGGTAACAAAACTCCAAAACTAGTGCACTCAATGAGTCTTCACTTAGGTTAGGGAGGGAAGAAGTGGAGCTTCCATGCTTTTATTTCCACCAAAATTAGGAGCAGTTCTTCGGCAGTGCACCATGTAGTAGTGTAAGAGAGACAAGCTACCCTAGGTTCCTCGCTGACTCTGTACAACAAGATCACAGAAAAGAGGAGTACTCACCCGGTTTCTGAAAGGCTTTGCTGCCAGATTTTATTTTGACCCACATACTAATAAAATAACCAGTGTCATATCAGTGCATCCTCCTCATCTGACTGAAGAACCAATACTGACAAGTGTGGAAGTCTCCTCCCCTCCCTCTGCTTGCTAGAGGGAGGGTCAATGCGACATTGAGCTAATACGGATAAGAAGAGGGGGAATTCAGACAGTGGACAGTCACAACAAAAATTGCCTTCTCTCTTTTGCAACCTATTTCTCCACTTTGCCCATTCCCTCCAGGGTGCAGCTGCTGCTTTCACCCTTCTGTCACCCCTTTTCCACATTCTTTTTTTTTTTAACAAGCCCTTTTACCTCTTCCACTGTGACTAATGGGATTACAGCACTGTAGGGCCTTCCCAAGCTGCTTCTTTCACAGTTAAATCCATTCTTAAAAATGCATTTACAGTCTAAACTTCCTTTATACTTCAAGAGTCATTCATCTCCATGGTCATCTGTTTGTCTATCCTGTAACATTTTCAGGTGCATACAAAACCAAGAAAAGCAAAAGAAGACAATACCACTCTATAAGACCTGTCTTCAGTTCCATCCTCTGTTCTATTCTAGTCCCTCTACAGTCTATAGTTGTTTGGTTATTGGCATGAAAGGTATTTCCACTAGTTTTCTATTTGGCATTTAATTTTCAAATGTATCTCCATATGACTCCAGCTGCAGCAACCATATTCACACTTCTACTTTTCTGTCCTGATGCCTCAGAGGAAAGGGCAGCATTTTTAGTTCACGCAGCACTCATCATATTGCAGCTGTCCAAAAAGTAAAAATAAAGGGTTTGAGCATCAGAGTGAAAGAACAGATGCAGCTATACAAAAGGACACAAGATTTGTAAGTAGCGGATAGCAACAGTCAACACTGAAACAATAGATGTTTTGCCTAGGGGGAAAACTTCTGGAACCTCATTCTTCTTTCTTAACTTCATCATCCTTTAACCACCTCCATCAATTTTCACTATGTCAGAGGTTAACAAATATTGGGGCATGTAGCAAGCCTTTATTAGGGCTAAGGAATGAGGAGATGAAGTGTTCCAAAATTTTATTTCCGAGGAGCTCTTTAATTTGTGCATTGCCCAGCAGTGTTAGGTGGACAAGCCTGTCCAGGTGAGCAGACTGCAAAAAAATCAAGGATGACCAGAAGATCAGAGGGTCTTCAGAGAGACCTTGCAGAGGCAAATCCCGAGGCTCATGTTGCAAGGCAGGAAGAACAGTCAGAGGCTATGCTTGAGCAAAATGCTGATGGAGACTCCTGAGATGGGGAAGCTAGAAACTTGTGACTTCTTGAAGCAGAGCAGACACGGTCCTTATCTGCCCTCAGATCTAAGTTCACAGAAGTGGTATTGTCCTAATAACCAGTGCAAGAGAACAAGTTCCATTAAGGAAGGCTTTGAACTCAACTGAGCTTGAACAGTGTTAGCAGAGAGCAAAAGGAAGTGGTGGGTGACCGTGAGGGATGAAGGCACACACTTGTTAAACAGTCATGCTCTTACAATAGGTTGGGGCTTTTTTTCGGGGACCCTACCCATTACATTGCAGAGAGACTGGCAGTAATTTTCCATTCCTTGGACCACTACCCACTGTTGCACACCCATGTGGACACCAAAGACATGGCCTAGTGCAGATCAGCACTACAAAACTCGGGGGGCAAAGTGAATAAGATGGGACCCCACACTTTGTTAACCTGTGGGGTCAGCTACGAGTGATGCTCTTCTGGATCTGCTGCTCAAAAACAAGGAAGAACTGACTGGAGATGTGATAGTCAGAGTAGAGAGCTGGAGACCAGGCTTTAGTGTGTTCAGGGGAATGGTCAGTGGAATCCCGAGAGTCAGCTTTGAAGGGAAATAGAGCTCAAGTAAGCTAGCAGGTCTTTCAGGACAATCTTTTTTGAGCACAAACTCAGGAAAACAAACAGACATATCACAAGATGGCCTCTAGCTAAGCAGGTAACTACACTGCAGAACAACAGCATAAAAGAAGTGGAAGCAGGACTAAGGAGGAATTGCCTGGACACACAGGAACGGTGTTAGGAAAACCCAAGCTCACCTGGTTTTAAAACTGGCAAGGTATGTTATGGGCAATAAGAAGAGCTTCCACTACCATGCAAGCAATAAAAGAATGAACAATGAAAATGCACACCAACTGCTGAATAGCTCAGGAGATTACTGACAGTGGATGCAGACATGGCTCTGGACTTCACCAGCAACATCTTGTGGCCCTTTGTACACAGACAGTTCAAGAAGGAGAGAAACTACCAGTACTTGAGGAGGATTAAGCCAGAGATCTCTTAAGAAATCTCAGCTTTAGAAGTTTTAGGGAAGACAGATGGGATCTGTAGGAAGATGCTGAGAGACTGACTAATGAAGCTGAAAGGTTATTCTCTCATATTTCAAAAGGTGTGGAGATCAGGTGAAGTCTCCAACTAAATAAAGACAAATACTGCACCCATCTTCCAAAACAAATCAGGGAACTACACATTGGTTGATCTCACTTTTTCTCCTGGGAGGATCGTGGAGAAAATCCTCTCTGAAACCCTTTCTGGACACAAGAGACGAACAAAGTGACTGGGAAAAGCCAGCATAAATTTACCAAGGATAAATCACGCCTGACCAATCTGAAGAATTTATAAGACTTGTAGATGTGGTGCTTAGGGACATGTTTTTGTGGTGGACTTGGCAGTGCTGGGTTAACTGATTTGACAATCTTAAAGGTCCTTTCCAAAACTGGGCTGGTTCAGCCTACAGAAGAGACAGTTTCAGAGGGACCAAAGAAACAAAGCCAGGCTCTTGACAGAGGTGTATGCAAGGTAACAAGAGATAATGACACAAACGGAAACAGTGGAGTTCTAGTGAACAGGAGATGAAAAAGCATCACTATGAGGGCAATCAAGCAGAACAGGTTGTCCAGAGAGGTTGTGCAGTCCCCATCCCTGGAGTGTGAGAGTTGACAAGTCTCCCATGGCTTACTTCCCACACTAAACAAGGATGAACTGAAAACTCATTGTACCAGACAGAAATACTCACTTCAAAAACATTAGCTCTAGAAACCCATCAAAAATCAGATGTAATACTAGCAGTCTGTAATACACAGGAGATTGACTTTACTACTAGAAAATTAATTACAGGATCAATTTTGATGCAAAATTATATTTAGAAGTCTGTAATTCTTTCCTTAAATAAAAGACCATGAATCATTCTGGAATGAGTTACCACACAAATTCAAATGTCGTTCCTGAAAATTAAAGGCCGTAACTAAACTGATGTGACTCTGTTGACTTCAAAATCTCCTTTCAGTAGAGCTTAAACCAGCTAGGATTTGTCCTAGGATTCCAAACTATGTTTGATAAGTTAAGTGACATATACCAACCTTTATATGCATCAACCACTGAAAAATGAAAAAGTTCAAAAAACAGAGTCTTGCATTAAATAATAGATGAAAATCCAACCAAGATAGCTTATCTTTTAGTAACTATCACAACTACTTATCCTTTTCACATCATACAATAAACACCTTATATAAACTACAGCAATTCTCTCTCTTACAGGTATATGCCTAACAATTTTTTTTGGATTTTCTACCTGAAAAATTGTGAATCCTTGAATCTCCCTGAATCCTTTTCTTCTCAGGCAACTTTTTTAATGGCAAAACTAATTTCCAGATGTGCCATTATCATGGTTAGGTAACACTCTACATCTCTCTCCTGTTGATGTTCTCCAGTTTGAACACTCTTCCTACTCATCTGCTTGGATGTGACTCACAACATCCTGGCTTCTCTGTGAGAGACCTGAGATTCTTGTAGGTCCTGCTCTGTCACAAAGCAACAGAAGAAAAGCCTTTCTTTCACTAGCTCCCGCAGCAAGTTTGTGACAAATTCCAGCACTCCTCCTGTGTTTGTAAGTACTCAGTCAGGTTTCTGAAAAGAAATTGAGAATGAGATCTGGCAAATTCACATTTATTAACTAAGGAAATTGTGAAGAAGATGCACTTATGTATATGTAGGCTATGCTGGAGAGTCCAGTAACACATATACCCTGGCAGTGCATATAAGTAGATATATGCAAAACTAAGAGACGCGTGGATCAAACAAAAAAAAAGCTGAATATAAAATTGCAAAATGTTTTCAGAGTAGTTTCATCTAAAACACCACTTGCCTCTTACTAGACAGGGATCCTGCCTCTTGGAACCCAGTAGTGCCTACGTCCTGAATAAACACATCCAAGTAGAACAAACTTCTTTGTGCACACCACTGCACAAAACAAAAATGGACTTAGCTAGTTCTCATAAGGACCAATTCCTCAGAATCTGTAGCAGTCACACACTTTTTGATAAAGTTGCTAAGCAAGGATCTTAGAAATCACCAATTTTCAATGACAGACTCTATTCCAGCATTAAATCTTAATGCAAATATGAACTTTGGTCTAAGAGGCAAAGCAAAACTAAAGAGGTTAGACACCTACAGTGAGCTCCTACAGGATGCAGAGCAATTTGGTTCCAATCCAGTGAAGTACTCAAGTACATGCTTTACTTTAAATGCATGGGCATTTAAAGATGGATGGAAATACTCATATATGCCGAATGCTAAATATGTCATTAAGTGCTTTACTGGGTTAGAGCCAGAAAGCTCTGTACCTTACAGGAATGAGCTCAGAGTACACCATGTAGCAATGGCATAATAGGGAATTCAGGGCCACAAATACCCTGGGCTAAGTCCCTCTTGCAGTGTCCTATTGAGAAAATCAATGTGAGTGGAGGGGGGTAAGAGGATGTCTTGCCTAAAAGTAATCAGAATAATAACAGAAATCTGAAGGATTACAAGATCAGAAGGAAAACAAACTGCCACTACTCCCTAACATATATGCTTACTATAAGTTGTATTCCTAGTGAAAAAATCCCTGTATTTTCGATTCCTACATAAACTGACAGTCCATGCCTGGGATTCATGTACCTCATCACATTCACACCTGAGCTCCTCCATACACTCCAGTGTATGCAGCAGAGAAGACTAAGACCCGCAGCACCCTACAACACATGGTACCTGCAATGCAAAAGCCAGACTGACATGCAGCACGGTCCACTCACCACAAGCACCAGAGAGGTCTTGCACTTCAAGCGCCCATAATGCTGCAGCACATTCCTTTGCTCAAGACCAACACTGTCTTTAAAAGACTGGACTTTAAAGCACGTGTTAAGTACCATTGTTTGCCACCATTCCTACACATTGTAGTACAATGTACTCCTGACAGCTCGGTGCTATGAGGCACTCCTTTCTGGCCAGAGCCACTGCTAAGATTGCACACACTGCTGCAAGCTGCACACTGATGGACGTGCCACACTCCATCTTCCTGTCAGCTCTGAAGCCCATGTGTTTCTGAGTCCAAGAACAGCATATTTCATGATTGCAGGGACTCCCATACTTTGGTGAGAGACGGTAGAAGGATCTGGTCTAAAACAACCCAGAAGCAGCAGCATATGGGCCTGTCATCTCCAAACGTACTCTGCAATAGCCTAGCCTAACCTTCTGTAGTATAAAAAAATATTAAAGCTGAACTACATGCATTTATTTCTATGTTTATACACCATAAGCACGTATAATTAGCTTAAAAAGGAGAGCTAATTAGCCATGTAATGTTATAAGCCATATTACTTCACAGGACCCACATGTCCTGCTATCTCACAAAATAATAAAATACCACTTTTCTCTCAGTGGTAAACTGCGTTTCTTGTGCCAAAATATCACGATCAATAACATCATCATAGTTTGGGACATAAGGTTAAGTAAGCAAACCTTATAAAGATTGTTACAGTTGAGATTCTTCAGCATTGTATCCAAATATAATCTAAATTTCCAGGAGGGATGAGCCTTTTGGGACATGAAAGTAACTCTGGAGTCACAGGAGTCTGATCTGAATTAGACCAATCCTGAAACAAGTGGATCATTGATTTTTCATATTCAGGCCCTGAGAGGCAAAGGGGACAGAGAATTGCCCGCAGAAATCTGTGCCGCAGAAATATGTGCCTTACCTTATCTGTGTTATGTTACTCTAAGAGATCCATGAGGCTCTTCTGAAATTTCTTGCATGAGGTTTTGTCAAGTGTTTAGAAAGGATCTACTGCCCAGGGAGCTTTCTTTTTCTGTTTTGTTTAGCAGGCTCAGAAAGCACTTCTCTAAGAAACTTCATGAGTAATTAGGAATAAACAATGCAAACTGAAATTCCAAAAACAAATAGGTATTTTGGGATCAGAATGAGACTTCAAATTCATTCAGGAAGTTTGCCTTGTGGGAGCACAGAAATCACGCAGTAAGCTAGCACTGGAAATCAAAGGATTGGCTCTGGCTCTGTAGCGAGTTTCACTATTTACTTCAGCACAGTTGTCTCACCCCCATATGGGGTTCTCATTCACAACCACGTCCTCTAACACTGGCAATAGTCTCACAGCTCAGTAGGGAGAGGAGCTGACTGAATCACACGTGCCCTCTGGTAGTCTGTGTTTGGAAAAATCTCAGCACTGCACTAAGCTATGAGTTAGATTTGGAAAGCCAAGGAGTGACAGTAAATCTACTGCACTTCTTTCAAGGAATTTCCAAGAAACTCCTATCATAACACATCAAGGATTCAGAAGTTAAGCTGCAAAGTCCCTGGATGGTGAGGGAACTGCAAAATGCTTAGGGCTTGCTTAATGATGCCTTGCTTGATCCCCTTTGATCCTTTGATCCTCCTGGATACTTTTCAGTAGTCCTTTTGCCACAGCTCTGGAAAGTCTTCTGAGTGTAACTTAACAGCATGGACAGGCCTTGCAAAAGCACCTTCTTCATCTGAATGACATTTTTACCTTCCTGAATATAATTTTTAGATAATTTCTTTACTACTGAGGCCACAGAAAAGCCAGTAGCCTTGCCTATCCCACCCTCCATGTGCCCAGCTCACCCTGAAAAGGAAGAGAGAGTGTTACTGAAGTAGGTGACCAGGGGAACTCCATGGGATACCACCGTCTGTGAAAATGTAACCACTGCAACAACAAAGAGATATCACCTATTGTTGTCTGCTGCACTCAAGGGTTTGGGGAGGTGGCTGTGAGAACCCTCCCAAGCAAGGCCAACCCTGAGAGGCTTGGGAAATACCTACCACTGAACAAGCAACCATAGATAACTAGTGAGTGACAGAGATAACAGCGCACACACCCCAATGCACAGAGTCAATCTGACGGGTTTTTTTTCATTTCTGATGTAGTTGCAATGACATGAGATGTGAATGCACAGAATAAGGTAGGAGATGCTTTATCTAGGCTGTATGGAAAATAAAATGAAATACGACTTATCCTAGGCAGAAAAGGACACATCGAGAGAGAAGCCTGAGACTCAGGCCTGACCCAGGATGCCCTCACTTGTTCCCTCAGACATGTCTTTCCCAACAGGTAGTGGGAAGTATACCAGGATTGGTAAGGCACCAGCATTTTAGAAACAGAAAGAGCTGGAGAAATCACTAGGGTTGACAGAGCCAGGGCTGATGTGCAAAGCCTGGTGTGGCTCTGAAGTTTCCCTGAAAAGTTCATGTGCCTCCAGGTCAGGGACACCCCATGAGTCATGCACAAAGACACCAGCCACAACAATAACAGTGTCAACAAGTGCGTTCAGGATGAAAGCTTAGCAAAACGATGCCCAGACTTACACAGCTCTTCCCGTTCATATTGAAGTGCGTGGATGCACAGGCTTGTTCCTTCATCTCCTCCATCCCAAAGATGCAGACGGCGGTGGTGTTCCAGGCTTTGGCGCTGTGGCTGTGGCGGAAGACACCCACCCACCAGCCCCGCTCACCCTGGCGGACAAGGCTGGAGGAAATAATGAGGCTCCTGCACCCGCAGTCCAAATAGACGTGCCCTTTCAAAGTAAGGCCACCCTCTGAAGGGCGCAGCTGGTGCAGGACAGCCATGCTGGGTGGCTCCGTGTTATTACCCAACCTGGCCTTCAACGTGTAGTAGGGAAAGAAAAGGTGATCCCCCCACTGGAGCGCGTCAACGAAGTGCAAAGGCTCCTCCCTGCGTTTGATGATGCCCAGCTCCTCCTTGGACTTCAGGTTGACCATGCTGCGCACCGTGATGACGGTCTCCTTGTCCGACTTCGAGGGCTCGCAGTGCAGGTGGTTTGTATCAGCGCTGGTTGAGTAGGTGGCCGCCACGGCCAGGTACCAGGCGCCGGCCTGCTGGAAGACGACGCCGGCGGTGGAGCCGTCGGGCAGGCAACTGACCACCTCGCTTTGGTTCAAGCGCTGCCGGTAGGACGGCTGCTCCCACACCTGGCAGGCGCCGCCATCCTGGGTCCAGCCGGTCAGCAGGACGCCCACCCCGCCGGCCTCCTCGTAGTACAGCAGCAGGTTGCTCCGCATGCCGGGGGGCTCCCCGCAGCCCTGCCCCGCCGCCGGCACTACGCGGCGGCGGGGCCGCAGCTCGGGCCGCAGCTCGTAGAGGCAGCTGCCGCCCGCCACCAGCACGGCGCCGCCGCTCACCTCGATGTTGTCGATGGGGGCCCCCGGCAGCTCGAAGCTCTGGGGTCCGGCAGCGCCCGCCAGCGCCGCCAGCAGGGGCAGCGCCCAGCTGAGGGCGGGCGGCGGCGCCGCCATGGGCGCGGGCTCGGCTCGGCGCTGCGGGGCGCCTCAGGCGGCGGCGGGCGGCGGGCGCTGCTGCGCCATGGTGCGCGGAGGGGCCGGGCGCGCTGCCGCCGCTGCCGCCGCCGCCGCCGCTTCTCCCTGCGCCGCGGCCGGGCTGCGCGGGCGGGGAGTTCCTCTTTCGGGGCGGGGAGGAGGGGGTGCCTGCACGGGAGAGGTGGGGCGGGCTCCTCCGGGAGGGCTGCCGAGCCACCTCGCCGCCGTGCGCCGCCGCTCCCCCTCCGCCCCCCGGCCCCGCCGGCCCGCCTCGCCGCGGACGGTGGGCGGCGGCGGCGCCGCAGGAGCCCACCTCGGCCGCCGGGCTGCGGTGGGCCGGGGGCGGCGGCGGCCGCCTCGCAGCGATGTGGCGGGACGCGGAGGGGAGCGAGACCCACCTCGCCCGGCGACGCTCAGTACCCGGTCCCGCACGGAGACTCCTCCTGGGCACGGGGCAGGGAACCTCCCCCCCGGGGCAGGGCGGCCCCCGTGCGCCCGCTTTGCCTCGCTCCCGGCCCGGCTGAAGCCGCCCCGCGGGCAGTGGGCGAACAGGGGCGAAGGTGCTGAGCGGGGGCAGCCGGTGGCGCGGTCCGCTTGCGGGTGCCGGGTGGGGGCGTGGGGTCAGACTGCTGGGCACCGGCAGCGCCCGCTGCGAGCCTGGAAACCCGGCTTGTCCCCGTTCAAATCGCGGAACCGCCCTGCTAAGCAGCACGCCCGTCAACCAGTCGGCCGATGCCACCTTGAGCGGGGAGGTTGAGGGGTCAGAGATCCCTGATTAGATCTTGGTCTTGCCTGAGGTAGAACAAAGGCTCTCGGCATTCTCCCGAGTCCTGCAGGGCACACAAAAAAACCTGTCCCTTTCCAGCTGTGCTGCTGAGAGATGAACGCCCATCCAGTGCGCACTGGGGACAGGATGGGCCACGTTGAATGGTGATTTACTTAATTTCCCATTCTGTCACTGCTGGCTGAGGTTCAGCACAATGTGAAGTATAGGTTGCATGCTGAGCTTATGGTAAATTATCGTTTTGCTGAATGTTAAATGAAAAATGAAAAGCAGCAAAGATGCCTTTCAGTGTTCTCTCTTGGGTGCCTCTGGAAACTCTGGGTGAGGATGGGCGTAGGGCCCATTGCCTTACTGAGAAGAGGATGTAATGTTCAAAACCGAGAAGTCATCTGACTCCATTTACACTGCTTTTGTCTTGAAGTAGCTTGATGGAAGGAATAAGTGGAACTGTAAAAATTAGAACAAAAGTAACCTTTGTATGAACCACTGAAGTGCAACATTTTCAAGTAGGAAGTGCAACAAAGTTAACAAATTGTTATTATCATTATCTTTCTCCATGACTGTACCCGGCAGCAGTTATTGTGCAAGAATTGATGTTGCCCTGGTCAGCAAAAATATTCAGTAATTTTGCAGTAAAAGGTGCCTAGGACAAATATTACCATGAAATTCAGAGCTCTCCACAACCCATCTGCTTATCTCTTGTATAGTGACTCCAAAACACATCCAAAGTCTGCAAAATGTAGCAGAGGATGTGGAACAGAATCATTGCACAATTTTTCTTCTTGCCAGATGCAAAAAGATGCTCTATGTGCTAATGCTGCCTGCAGCTACCCATGGAGGACTGAACTTGTAGTCAACATGCAGGCAAAGTAAATCCTCCTGCCCGTATCACCAATATAGGTTGTCTACAGAAATGCCATTTATACATCTTTGCAAAGGAGGCTGAACATGTCATACTGGAGTGTGTTACACACTACCTTGTCTTCTAGTTTCTTTTCAGTTCAAATATAAAACTGTCACTGATCTTTGTCTTGCTCACAATTGATGAGGCTAAACAGAAAAGCATATCAGCATCCTAACTGCAAGACATCTCTGATTCTGACCACAGAGCATGTCCAGCAATAGATTATCTTCTGCAAACATCCCTCCATATGCAAAATCACTGAGCTCTGCATGTATTGCAGAGACCCGTTTCTCAGGCATTATGTTTAGAATAAGACATGCACTTCACTGAATGGCTGGTTTGCTTAAATGAGTGAGGCCAGGCCTGTTCTAGTCTTAGAGAACAGCAACCACTCCTAGGGCTGCAGACTTCTCTGACTGTCAAAACTGCCCAAAAGCAGTGTTCTGCTTCAATTTTTGTCTCTTCTAGGACCTGGGAGGACTGAACTGCATATGGCGGCTGTCACATGAAAACAGCCCAGCTGTGTGGGCTAGCAGGTTCTACCACAATGGGATGGGACAGGACAGGACAGGAGGTCACATTCCTCCTGTCCCAGGAACAGCCATCAGAGCACAGTTCTGCAGACTCTTCCCTGCCTGTCACTTTTCTATTTCTGTTTTTGCCTCTCTTTTTCCAGTGAAATGGTAGCTTGGACCAGAGCCTCATCTTGCAACATTTAAGTCTGCATATGCTTCTGAGAGCCAGCTTTGCACTGAGAGTTAGTGCATGGAGTTTTGCTCATGAGTGACCCAATTCTTGAAGCGGCAAAGTAGTCCCAATTCCTTTCAAAGCCCCTGAAGTAAATAGGAGTTTCTATCTTCAACACATTCTTCTAGAGATACCTATCCAGGTACCGGAAAAGTTGAGCTTCTACTGATGTTATGGAAAGGGAGGCTATGGGTTTATTTTGTACTGCTTCGGAGCGTAATATTTGTTATTAACACAGCAGACCAGAAAACAGCATAATCAGATCATGACTGAACTGATTCCAGCATGAACTGATGCTCATGTTGGAACTAGATGATCTTCCAAGATACCTTCCAACCCAAACTATTCTATGATACTTCTATAAAATATAAGCAGACAATGGCAAATCATTTTACTGTATTCCCTTGGCTGTCAGTTCCATAATTGGTGTTTTTATCCTGTTGTTGCACTGTGTTTTATTTTTCAGGCACTGAAGGGAGGGCAAACAAGGTAGCCTGCCTGTTAATGTTAGACTTTATAAAGCTTTGCTGTCTAACTCTGGCACCCCAACCAAAATTTATGAAAAAACTAGGGAAGCAAATTGAGCTTCCTTTGCTATCCTAAGCAACATTTATGTATTTCAGCATGTCATGTTAGATCTGAAGTTGGAATGTGAATCACACCAGGACTTGTTTCTACATCTACAATTTAAAGAGCTCTCATTTAGATCTTCAACAGTGTTAGGCAGAACACATCCTAAATTAAGATTGCTTTCCCACTACAGTTCATCTACCTGCTTCCCTCCTCCTTATTTCTCATCTGCATGTTAAATTTCTCTGAATTTATGGCTCCACAGACAATCTTACAAAATATTACTAGTAAATGAGATTTATTTTTTATGCTTAATTTATGTAGCTTCACTTTGACATTTCCCCTGTTTTGAAGTTCCAAGACCAATTAAGGTTTTATTTGTTTTGTTTATTGAATCCATGTGGTTACCTTAGCTTAGCTCTGAAATGTTTTTTTCACAAAGGAAAAATGACCTTTCATTTACAAAGTAATAATAGGTAGCATTAATGTTAACAGGTATTTTATCATTATTGTAATACTTGAAATAACTGTTTTTCTGGTTATATAGTTAAGACAATTTTCTACTGTAACTGAACATTGATAAAATAGAAAGGAAATGCTGGGCAGTTTTTCAAAAAGCTTTTCTGAGAAGGATTCCTTTCCTGACAGAGGCATTTGAATACTGAAACTGAGTTTGCAGATTTGGGTTTTAGTTCTGCTTTTCGGTCTTGTTTCTTTTTGTTTTGATTTTTTTTTGGTTTAGATTTTTGTTTAATCTAAAAGTTACTGACCATTTTACATTTTTTGTTGGTCTTCACAAAGAGGAAATGGCAGATTCAAGAACAGGACTAGGCTCTTTGGGGATCTGTATGGGGTGCTGTCAGCCGCAGCCAGCAGTGATATGTCCGTGGGCTCCAGGGAAAATGTTGCTTTGCTGGAGTCCCACTAATGCATCTGATCCACTTGCCCAGGGAGATGCTCCTTTCTGATGAAAGGCTGGAGCTATAGGCAACTCCTGGGCATCTGTGACATAGCAAAATGCTCTAGACACTGGTTAATGCTTCCCTTCATGGGACTGGCATGTTATAACTGTATTGAGTTTGTGTGGCGAGGTTTTGGGGTGGAAAGGGGGGGACTACAGGGGTGGCTTCTGTGAGAAGCTGCCAGAAGCTTCCTCCATGTCCTGCAGAGCCAATGCCAGCCGGCTCCATAATGGACCTGCTGCTGGCCAAGCCTGAGCCCATCAGGAATGATAGTAACACCTCTGTGAAAATATATTCAAGAAGAAGAAAAAAACCTTATTGCACAGACGTAATTGTGCTCAGAGAAGAGCAGAATGAGAATATGGGACGGGAACAACCCTGCAGACACCAAGATCTGCAGAAGGAGGGGCAGGAGGTGCTCAAGGCACCAGAGCTGAGGCTCCCCTGCAGCTCACAATGCAGATCATGGTGAAACAGCTGTGCCCCTGAAGCCCATGGAGGGCCACTGGTATGCAGAGATTCACCGGCAGCCTTGGAGGAGACCCATGCTGAAGCAGGTGGGTGCCTGAGAGGAGGCTGTGAACCCATGGGAAACCCGTGCTAGAGCAGGATCCTGGCAGTGACTTGTGGACCTGTGGAGAAAGGAGCCTACACTGGAGCAGGTTTACTAGCAGGGCTTGGGACCTGATGGGGAATCCATGCTGGAGCAGACTGTGCCTGAAAGACTTCCACTCTGTGGAAGAGTGGAGCAGCTCATGTAGAACTGTTGCCCATGGGATGGACTCACTTTGGAGAAGTTAACTGAGAACGGTTTCCCTTGGGAGGGACCACATGCTGGAGCAGGAGAAAGACTCTTCTCCCTGAGCAGCAGCAGGAACAACGTGTGATGAACTGATCATAACTCCCACTCCCCACCTCCCTTTGCCACTGGAGGGGAGGAATTAGAACTTGGGAAGGAGGGAGGGGTGGGGGGATAGGTGTTTCTAAGATTTCCTTTACTTTTCATTGTCTTGCTCTCGTTTTGTTAGTAATAAATTCAACTAATATCCTCAAGATGTGTCTGTTTTGCCCATGATGGTATTTGGTGAGTGATCTCTCCTGGGCCTTATCTCAACCCATGAATCCTTCATTATATTGTCTCTCCCCTGTGGAGGCGAGTGATAGAGGAGTTTTAGTGGGTGCCTGGTGTCCAGCCAGGGTCAGCACACTACAACAATCAAAAGACTCAGCCTACAACTAACTGAAACTGGAAATTTAGGGACGGTTTCTGAATATCAGAACGGGGTCCTTGAAGAAATGTTTTAACAGGAGCAGTGACTACAGAGCACGGCAATGATTTTAGAGTGGAACTTCATGAATTCATGGTGGGGGCGTATGACATGGAAACCTTTAGAAATTTTTGACCCAGAAGGCTCCTTCCAGTGCTTGATTATTATGTCAAACTGTTTTGGAAGGGTGATGCCTGGTATTACTCAAATGCTTTTAAAAGTAACTCAAGCTCTTGACCTGGCTATGTCTTCAGACAGAGGTAATAATCATTCAGTGGAGGAGCCTAAGACCTAGAGCAAGGTGTAAAGCAAGAGCAGTTGATGTGGCCCTTTCTGTATGAGCCAAAATACAAACCAGAAACTTCTGCATCAAGTCAATTCCTCAGCCTTAGACAAACACACCATTTGTCAAGGAGAAATTTCATCTGCAGCACCTAACTGTGCCAGTAGATAAGGAAAATTATCAAGAACTTGTTCTAAACTCTTTGTTTTTCCCCTTTGAACATTTACACTTGCAGAGCAGATACTCAATTGAAGGCTTACTAAACCATTAGTTGGTCAACAGGTTTTCTATTTAAGCTGTCTAAACCAGCCCATCCAATTTGAATGAGTCAGCTGTAGGAGAGCTTGTGTAGGTTTTCCTGCTGGCAGATCTGAAGGGATGCTAAATTAAGCAGAGGGCTGTGGTATTAAGCTGGATATGGGCCAAGAAGTGGCAAAGGAAATGGTGGATAAACTACCAAGAATCTCAGTTAAGAGACTGTTAAGTTATCTGCATTAGGGTGTTGTAGATATGAACTGAGGTTGCAAGATGCATACATCCTTTTCACAGATGCCTTGAGTGTTTCTTAGTTGAGCTTTTTATTAAAAACTCATCATCTTTCATTGCACAAAAATACCATAGTACTGCTTTGCATCAGCTTAGCCACTTGCAGAGTCACCATCTGCCTAAATCCTTAATGTTTTCCTATCTCTGACACCTTTCTCTCAGTCAGTTTTGTACACATCCTATTCATTTGTGTTCTGGTTCTGACCAGGACAGGGTTAATTTTTTGCAGTAGGACCCCAACATTATTCTATACAACCTCATGTCATTGCCGGGGATGGGGAAAGGGAGTCTCTTCCAGGGAGAAGGGATTCCTTCTGGTTGAGTAAATGTGGTGGAGGGCCCATCCGGTACTGTTGGGGTGGTTTTCCATGTGAATAATTTCTTTTTTTATATCCTCTGTCATTAGTATTGTTGCAGTTACTGTTTCTTTTCTTATCTCATTGCTGTTTCCAGTAACTCGTTCTTATCTCAACCCATGATGTTTGCCTTTGTGCCTCCAATTCTCCCCTCCGGCCCACTGCAGGGGGAGACGGAGAGGCAAAGCAGGGGAGCAACAAAATGACATGTGGTTTGGAGAGTCTCAGTGGGGGCACTGAATTGGGGTGTACCATTCCTAAACCACAATAGTTTATAACAAACATAACATTTAATGACTATATCAAGAATTTTTAATGCAGAAGTGTAGCAAGAAAAGAATTTTTTTAAATTTTGCAATTGAATTCAATAAACTTTCACCTAGTACAATTTGAAAAGTCTGTGTCATTCCACTAATAAGAACCTTCAAGTCATAGAAAAGTTAAAATGCATGCTAAAATATGTTAATGAAATTTATTTCAGATTAAACTTGGAATACTCACTGAAAATTGAAGAAAACCAAGTGCTCAAAGTTGGGGAATAAGATGCTGTAATCTCCCTCAAGGAAAAACAAAATGATGGACTGCTTTAAAGAATAATCATCTCAACTTTAATTACAGAATTAGTGCAAAAGCCATCCACTGTAGCATTATCACATACTGGTATGCTCCAGGATTAGAATAGGTTCTGAATGGATCAATTACTATTTATTTCCACCATTCTTTTCTCTAATTTCCCCAAATGGTACCAATTTTGTGCAAGTCCACTGCATATTTGAGTAAACACACTTACTGTTATTTATAACTCTGCCTTTTGGTCACAGCCAGAGTTCTATAACCTGAAACAAAATTATTACCTGGGAATTGAATCACATTACAGATATATGCCACTGCAGCAGATGTATGGGGTATTTGTTAACTTCAAGAGAAGGGTACTAAAGGTTATCAAGAACAAAGGAACAAGCCATAATTATATATATGTTCCAAAGCATTAAAATACCCTTCCACTAATCCTGACAGTCACTTACAATATGAAGTCTTACTTTTGCTTGCTGTTAGACCCACTAGCATCAGCTGGATCTAAACTCAGCTAGTATTCTAAGACCACCCTTCAACACTGTAACTCTGATGTCGCATCCTTTACTTCCAGTATGTGGACTACAAGATGACAGCTTACCAAACCTGCTGTGCCAGGGCAGTTTGTGACAAGGATCTTTCACAGTCTCTTGTGTGCCAGAAATTCGAGTTCGCTCCATGTGCCTTTTCTCCTAGAGCCCAGAAGCTAACTGTGGGAGAGATCCCATCTGAAACACGGACTGTGACATTCAGTTGTTACCAAGTATCCATGCCTCCGCATATCTAGATCAACAAATTAAAACACTTGCCTATGCTAGAGAAAGGTCACACATGTCTGCAGAAAAGCATATTGGTTTTTTCTTTTGTAAGCAAATATGTAAACAAAAGCTTGGTGCTACATAGGTTAACACAGAGAGATTCATGGAACTAAAATTGATTTTGAAAAAGAAAACAAAATGTTTTTCCAAATGCATTTCATTTAAGAAACGGTGTAACTAAGCACCTATTTACATATGTATCTACTTCTGCTTGCCTACTGACCACTTTATTTCGAAATCCTGTTGGTGAAAGAAAAATAACTGTATTGTTTCCCAAAGTTAAAGATCTATGCAATTATTCTGTGAAATGAATGGCTTATCAGAGAAAAATAACTTTGCAATTAACTGTGTTTAGGAAGGCAATTAAAGAGGTTAGTTCCACTCAGGGGGTAACCTGAAAGCTATTCTGGTGCTCAGACCAGTTTTGATCTCTCACTGCTGGTGCTTGACCTTCCCTCCCTCACTCCATGGCTGGTTTCCACGAGCAAGTCTTCAAGGAAAGGTAAAAGCTGACCCAAGTTTCACTCCTTATTTGTTATTCTGGCAATTGTTTTTTGTGTATCTCAGTCTCACTTCCCCCTTTTTGTTTGTCCTGAAGAGACGTTTACATGGAAACAGGATGTCAGAGGCAGAGAAATTAGCCCAAGCTGCAGGATATTCAGTGCCTGCAGGCTGTGGTCTGCCAGCTGATAAGGTTTTTCTTCTAAAGTCATCTAAGAAGAATCAGAAAGGCAACAGACTGAAAGACAAACTTGGTACATAAAACACCTCAGTTTCTATGAACGTTTTTCAAAGTTGTCTGGGTAGGAACAATCTTTTAATGAGATTTTTTTAAAAAAAAAACATTATCAACACATGAGCTGTACTTAGTTTCTTCTTTGTCAGTTTTAATGAAAATCTAATTAATTAAGTTTCCCAAATTAATTAAGCTAATGAAATTAACCAAGAGAACTTTCAGTTTTGTGTCCAGAGGCTACAAAGACATTTTTTGTCAAATAATCTCCTCAGTGTTCCCACTCTGAGTTAATAGAAAGACCCAAGATATAAACTACCTTTGCCACCAGAGAGCAGTGGAATTAAGTATTTTAATTACAACTAGGATTGTTTTTAATTAGTAACATGTACTATAATGCAAGAGCTTGCCTTCCTTTGAATACTGTTGAATAATGGTGTCTCTGACAGAAACAGGGACAAACCCCTCAATATTATATGAATTTGCTTGATGTTGTTTCTTTTTTTCCTAACATTTCCCTTCACTGTGTTCACTCTGAGAAGGATCTAATTGAACTGTCATTGTCTCTGATGATTTGCCAACAAATTTTTCAGAAGAGCCTGTTAGTGGGTGGTTGTACCCTCAACCATCATTGTACATTATTGTACGCCCAACCATTGTTGTACATCAATCTGGAATACCATTTGGAAAGCCTGTCTTCAGTCTTTCCACTATTGCCACTCTTGTGATGAAAAATCTAACAGACAGCTTGCTCTTTTCCTCTCCTCTCCTCTCCTCTCCTCTCCTCTCCTCTCCTCTCCTCTCCTCTCCTCTCCTCTCCTCTCCTCTCCTCTCCTCTCCTCTCCTCTCCTCTCCTCTCCTCTCCTCTCCTCTCCTCTCCTCTCCTCTCCTCTCCTCTCCTCTCCTCTCCTCTCCTCTCCTCTCCTCTCCTCTCCTCTCCTCTCCTCTCCTCTCCTCTCCTCTCCTCTCCTCTCCTCTCCTCTCCTCTCCTCTCCTCTCCTCTCCTCTCCTCTCCTCTCCTCTCCTTCACACTCTAGCTCTTTCTCTCTTCCTTTCTTGCTTTTGCTTTTGCTTTTTCTCTCTTTCTCTCCTGCTCACTCTATTTTTATTTCTCCTGTTATTTTCCCCTTCTTAACCGCCCCATATTTCAGGCATGTTTATCTTCATGTTTATGAAAATGCTGCATACTCCGTGTAAATCCCCTCTCTCATGAGAGTTGTTTACAGCCTATTATATGACCACGTTCCCACAGATTTCCCCATTCCTCTCCTTTCAGTCTAGTGCATTGTTCAGTGCCAGATCTGGGCAAATAAACCTGTGCTGCATGCCCTATTTGCCCTCTTTTTCAAATGAAATCCACATTGTGAATGTGAAGCCAGAGGATTCTGGATTATCAGAGGGAAACAGAGATGGTAGATTCTATACCTGAATGAAGGTCAGTGGAAGCAAGGAACCTCGATGTGAGATCAGTCAGTTTCCCCATTCCAAATGTCACTGAGCTTATTTATTACCTGCAAAAAGGTCTCACATATCTTCTGTCTTATTACAGGTAACTGTGGCTTTTCTCGTAATCTACAAATGCATCCAGGATCCCTTATGTTCCCCATATCCTCTAACTTCAGTAATTCACCAAATAATCTGCCAGAAGATAGCCCTCTAGGTATTCTAATGATGCCACTTATATGAAATGAAATGTTTACTGTACAGTCTGAAACTGAAATAGAGCTTAAACTACTGAAGCACCCCATGCTTTAAAACCTTTCATTACGTAGTATGCATGAAAGGACACCAGATGTTGTTACCTTTTCTTTTTTTTTTTTTTGTCAACAGTATATTGCTTTTAATATTCTAGCTGAAATATACCAGAGGTAAGTCCTCAGCTGGTATAAAATGTCACAAGTCTGCTGTGGTCAATGAAGCAATAGCAGTTAATCCCAAAGGAGGATCTGAAACAAAAGAGGATGTTTAGTCTGAATTGATGGAAAAATAAAGTCATAATTTGTTTGTCTGCAAAATCAATGCCTGGAAGGTGATGGTGTTCTGTTCTCTGTATCTCCTTGTCTCCATAATCTCTATATACTTTTAATTTTATCTCATAATCTCTATATTCTTTAATTTACCAAGTAAGATATTGTGAGAGCTCCCATCCAAACAATCCTCCAGATAACATGGCGCTAAAACAGAGATATACATTTAATAAAATGCCACTCTGTGAAAGTATAAATTATGTGATAATGACCCAGAATCTAATCCTGATCCAGAATGTATATTAGTGAGAACTAATTTTCTGCATAAATATTTCTGTTAAGCATGTCTGTGACCATTCAATATGTACAAAAATCCTTTGAATCATTGTCTTAAAAAATGAATAGATAAAATGTAGTTAGGCCAGGATTCAAAAAGACAGTTCAAGAAATAGATCTGTTACAGAAGAATGTGGAAGTTAAACAGTGGCTCAAAAAGCACAAGGAGCTTGCTTTTTACACAGGGAAGAGCTGCAAAAAATACAATCTTTGTAGGACTGCTCTGTATTAACATTGCTTGCCAGCCCACGTGTCACTTCCTTTAGAAGAGTAGCAGTAATGAAGTAGTGAAGTCTCTCTCTATTCAAGGTACTTAGAGTCTCTTAATCCAGGCTAAGGAAAACACTTTTCAAAAGTGACTCCGGTGAAAGCAAAAAGGCAGCTTTTAGCAGCCATGTACAAAAGTCTCCTGGGGTCATTGTTTGCAATTTTCAAGGGTGGGATTATAATTCAAAATGATCTTTAAAAATTGGAAAAGTAGCTTGGGGGGAAAATAGAACAAAATTTAATACAGGAAAAGAAAAACTCATCTAATTTCTTTGGCTGTAAAATCTATAGCTAGAACAATGATGCAAATTCCTTGAAAGTAGACGATTCCACATGCCACTGAAACAATTAGTGTTGCAGGCAAAAGCTTGGGAGAAACATGGTAACCCACAGTTCTATAGCAAATGATCCATAGGGTAGCCTATCACAAGCTGGCATAAGAGCCAACAGCATCCCACTTGTGCAATATCACTCAGATTCTGTGTAAGCAGAAGTATTGCCCACAAGAACACTCAACAATGGCAAGGCTATAGCTGACAGGTTGCCTCAGTTTTTGGGCTTCTCCTCTTTGAAGGAGGAGAAGAACCAGTCAAAAGCAACGAAAACCAGAATAGGTCTTTGAAGACAACACTGGATTAATTAGAATTGGTTTGAATTTGTTTTTCTCCAGAGAGAAAGAGAAAATGATAAACTAAGAAGGGCTGCAATTATCTTCAACTGTGCAACAGTAAAGGAAACTCTTTGTTCCCCTTGTCTGCGGTTGATTGCATGACAGGAAAACTACAGTGAGTAAGGTTCAGCTTTGACATTGGGAAATGTCAGGAAAGTGAAGTCTCAAAGGGTCAATTGCTGGGCAGTATTTAAGAATGTAAACCTTGGTCAGGAATGGCAGGCAGAGTTCATCTTGCCTGGGTGGTCCCACAGTGCAATTGGTGTTCTGACTCAATCTTGCTGAGAATAACTGGGCCTTAGACAGGCACAAATAA
The DNA here is from genome assembly GCF_041296385.1 of Aphelocoma coerulescens. NCBI lineage: Eukaryota > Metazoa > Chordata > Aves > Passeriformes > Corvidae > Aphelocoma > Aphelocoma coerulescens. Next base: position 46,121,036 of record NC_091014.1, on the reverse strand, counting down.
TCCATAAGTGGAAGAGGAATGACAGCATTTATTGGGCAAGATGTGTTATGCGTTCCTGTTTCATATCCTTATCACAAACTCAAAGCCAGTAGCGTTCTGTATGATGATAGGATGACATTTTCTTTTGTCTCATTCTCTATTAGTCCCCTGGGGTAATCATTCCTTTTCCCTGTTCAAACTCTTGTTTTGGTTTTTTTGCAGGGTGGGGAAAGTGGGGAAAGGGATTCTCACTCTCTCATCCTGTTGGGACTTCCTGCATTTTACAGGGATTAGGAAGAGGTTCTTGAAAGTCCACCTGGGGATGCTGGCCTCTCTATAACCACTGTGAGAAAAGGGGAAGTTCCCTTATGCTGTGACAGCTGCAGAGACCACTAAGCTTGAGCAAGGCCAAGGTTTTGGAGGTAGAACATTTGCAAAGTCTTGCCTTGGAAAACTGATGAGAAAATATTTCACTAATACATGTTTATTAAAGGTAGAAGAATTATCTCAAAGACAGCAAATACTGAAACATGAAAAGGGGATGTGGATCTTCATTAAAGTACAAATTTAAAAGAAACACAAACTTTATTTGTCAATCAGTACTTTTTGAACTGTCTTTAACTAATCAGCAAATATTTTTCTGCATTTAATGGACTTAAAACAGAATAAAACCTGACATTTGCTACTAAGAAATAGCACTGTTCTTGGGGTACTGGAGGTTTTTTTGTTCTTTTTATTTCTTTTTTCTTTTTTTGATTGGGATTGTAATCAGTGTAGAAAGTCCCTTCATATCAGTCAGAGAATTTTAGAGACTGAAAATTTCAGTCACAACTAGAAATCATAGAAAATAGGGCTGCAGAGCAACTTGAGAGGTTTTCTAGTCCATCCTCTCTCTTGTAATGGAGGAAGAGCTACAAGTAAATAATTGTCAAGAAATTTTCCTCGCTCCTGTTTGTGATTCTTCACCACCTTTCATCAGTGGTCAAGAATCTTCTGCCTCCCAAAATGAGCTGCTTCTGTGCTACATTAATCATACAGTCAGGGCCTGAATGCATGAACTGAACCTGGCCTTCTCTGGCCATTTAGGAAACTGTCCCTGTAAGTTTCCTGTTCCATCCTGCTCTTTAAGGGTCTGCCCAGCAGCAAGAGACCGAAAATGGAGAATCAAGCTGATGATCCAGCCTGTGAAAGTATACATGAAGATGGGTGACTGAGGTGAATTTGCTTCTGCTGTGTGTGGAGGAAACCCTGGAAAAGGGGTGGGAGTTGGAGATGGGGATGTGTTCAGCTGTTTGCTTCTTCCTAACTCCAACAGCTTCCACTTAAGTGAATTCTTATATGGCAGGACGTTCTCTCAGCCAGTGGTTTCCAGAGGAGGAACAACTCACTGAAGGGAGAATTGCATCTGTAACTATTTTGAATGGGAGGTGTGTGTTGCTAAAGTCTGGTGTGGTAGGAAGGAGACTTACAACTAGGAGGAACAACTGGAACAGAAATCAGCTTGGAAACTGTCCTGCCAGGCAGTTTTTTTGGTACACAAAGGACAGAACAACATGGCAGTTGCTGGTGTGTGTTTTTAAGGCCCTTTATGGTGAGAGTCAGCTTCCCCTTGAGCTTCAAACAGTGACTCTGAGAAGGCAGCAGTGATCTGTCATCTGTCCTTACAACCACAAGCCAGCAGGTGAAGTCTGTGCTGTGCTGAGCCCTCAGACAGTGCTTGCTCTCACTGCCTCTCACATCAGCCAGCTTTTTCAGTTTTTGAACATTGCATGGCGCTTACTGCTGCTGCTTCCCAGCTTTCCACATGCAAAGTTATTGCTTTGAACTACCACAGCTGGCCACAGATTGGTAACCACCTGCACCTTACAACACCTGTGTTTATTATCTCCTGTGAAGGGTGTGTTGGCAGTTTTCATATTAGTACTGACCTTACACTGCCTTGAAAATGTTATTTTAGTTTTATGTGGTGCACTAAGACCTTCAACTGAGAATTTGCAAATACATTAATTATTATAGCAAGAGGTTTCCAGCTGCTACTGTCAGAGCAGTTGCCCCTCTATGGACAAGCACTCCATAGTTCAGCCCTAAGGGCTCCTAAAAGGGTCCTGAGGCTCAGTCCACTGGCTCAAGGCCATGCAGTAAAACCCCACGTCTTGGGGAAGTCCATGAGACTTTTGCCAGCAGCAGGGATGATATGGCAGCAGAAGCCCTCCTACACACATATAAGGGATAGTAGCACCTCTCCAGTTAACACAGGTCACAGCCAGTGTCACTGCAGCTCTGCTGCTTCTGTTATCCACACCTGGGGCATAGAACCTGCAGTGGAGAGGAGCATCAGCTGCCTTCATGCCTATGTGGGATGGAGGCATTCAGGGGGCCAATATTGCAGCCCCAGTGTATCTTCCACAAAGATGAAGATACAGGTCTGATTCATGAAGTGCTGGTACTGTACAACCTTATGTCAGCTTTTAAACCGTAAGCAACACGAACCAGCAGGTAGTGGACCCTTGGTATGGATATTCTTGGTCTGCCCATTTGTTTGCCTACAAGATACGTGCACAAACTCACACATGAACACACATCATTATATGTAACATACATGTGTATAATCACATATAAGCAAATAGTAAATAAGTAAATACATATAAGTGTAAATAGAAATATGGGTAGTGTCAAAGGCAGAGAACATTATAGTGTGCTATAGCATAGACTATATATAGGAAATCACTGAAGAGATTTTCCTTCCTGTGAGGATCACATCCCTTCCCACAAATCGTTATATAACCCTCTCATGGCAACTGCAGCAGTTGCACAAGGAAGTGTTAGGAAAATATGTATATTTACCTGTTTCAGTGACAAAGGGCATATTCCAAGGGTACACCTCAATATCTAACTCTTTTAATACTCGTGAAAGAGGCTGGAAACAGTTTCCGCTTGCTTGCAGCTCCCTGAACTTAGCTGGAAGCTTTTTACCGCATGGACACGAACGCCCAATGGAGTTGGGAAATTTTGGGGCTAGTAAATTTTGCAGTCTGTACTTTAGCCACTGGGTGCCGCTACCAAATCAGTTGTCAAAACCAGTTTCTCCAAACAAAAGATGGCAATTTTAACAGCATGCCTTGCTCTACCTTAGGCTGTGACACCAGGTTTTGTGGGGCTGCCTGTTATCCAAAGGTTCATACAATAACCCTTTTCTCAGAGCTGCCAATGGGCTTCAGTCAGCTGCAGTCAAGATACTTCCTCACAAAAGAATCATGGAACAGCCTTTTATTAAAGTGCACAAGTGAAAGGTGAGCAGGATTAATAACAAAAAGATCTAAAAAGAAAACTTTAAGAAGTATTTCATAAACATCATATATTTATAGAGGGCTAAAAAACTTGAGTCTTATGATATGAGAGGAATTTGCTGAAAATAAACTATGCATCTCTGCTGTTACACAAACTCATAAAAAGTATTAGTGAAACAAGATGATTGATTAAGCCTATTCCAAATTTCTAACGTACTCCATCATCATTAGAAAAGTGTTGTTTCAGGTATGCTTTTAATCAACTGCAGATTTTTTCAAACTGGTTCTTCACATTATCTTCACTATTTTAAGTGACCTTTGTTCTGTTTGGAACTCCTGAGTATAAATGCAATACTGTCACAGCATTCTAATGATATATTTAGACCTGAGAACATTTCTTTCCAGTCCTCAGTGGTTATGAAAATGCATATTTTCTAACATGAAGCACACATCTCAACAGATGCAAATACTGACTACAAAGCATTTTGCAGCATCTTCAGATAAAAGAAGATATGATGCTGTCGACTCATCTCTCCAACAACAGCTGGACAGATGCCAGCTGAAAACCACGACAAAGCACCCACTTGGTTCTTCTCTGAGAGGCAATGACAAAAGGAAAGGAGGACATGGTGGGAATCCTGTGTTGGATGGCCAGAGAAGAGGGGAGTGGTGATAGGAGCAGCACAAAGGACAAGTGACAGGAGGAAAAGCAGCGGTATTTTGGGGGTGGAGGGAAAGACATATAATACTACCAATTTTCTGTAGTGAGCCTTTCCTAAAAAACACTGGGAGCCACTAACCTACAATTCATGGTTCTGCAGGTGATAGAGAACATGTCCTTTTCCTGGAAATCATAAATTTTTTCTTGGAAATCATAATCTCTTTTATGTTGCTGGCACCTGGCCAAGTCAGATATAATTTCACTGATTCTCTGCCTGAAATCAATTTGTTACAGTGCAGCATGTGAGGGCCTGACAAATAACCTCAGAGAGCTATTCTTGATTGTGGAGGGAATTTTATATTTTAAACAGAAATTTACCTCTATTCATAGCCAGTTGCTTTCACTTGCCTGATATTATCTCATGCAAGAACGAGTTTCAGGCGTGCATTTCAATGTCAAGACTTTGAGAAGAATTTAACATTTTTCTGTTAGTTTTATATCACCTTGTTTCACTCCTCCTGTATTCTGCAACATCCTGGATTTAAGAAAATAAAGAAAAGGAATTAAGGGCAACTTCATATCATTTCTGTGCAAGGTGCAGATCTGATGTTCCCACAGGAAAATAGTCTGCTCAATTCCCTAAATGTGAGCTCAATAAAAATCCCCAGATTCTCATTAAATGGCTGGAATGTGTCAGACTGTAGAAATCAAAACACTGCTGAAATAGTTCAGAGAAAGCTCTAGCAGTCTCCTGCCAAATGTGTGTGTGAATATGCACATATATGTAGGCACAATCATTCTCCTGCCCTACTCCATGGCAGCTCAGCTCCTGGATTGCCTTTGGGTTTAGATCAGAGCAGTCCATTGTAGCTACCTCCTTCCAAAGAGCATGAAACACTTTGATATCTGCTCCCCAACAGGAGGAAAACACCTTCCAAAACACTAAAATTTTTTTCCTGACACATTCACATTGCTTTGACAAGTCCAATCATCGTCTTAATTTTTTTCCCCCTAGAGAGGTGCTGCAATGAGGTTTTATTTGCATGAGCTATTTACTCATACGTTAACCAACACCACGTGAAGTCATTATTGCTGTCCCTGAACTTGTGTCCTGAGGGAACAGATAGCCCCCTCCAGACCCCATATGTTGAGGCAAGCAGCAGCTTTTGAAGCTGCTATGATTGCTCCAGGCCTCTGAATCCTCCTGCTTCTCCCTTGTGAGGACCTTGGTTCAGGGGACTGGTTTCCTTGGCAGCTAGATAGGCACTGGGAGAGCCCTGGCCATTACTGGAAAAGAAGAACAGGTACTCAATTCCATTTTTAAGTGTAATCGGTGTTGTGCTTTCCCAGACGAATAACCATGTCCATTTTTTCTTAATAAAAATCTCTTTGTTTGCGTCATTTCTCACCTGCCTCTTGTACCACGTGTAAAAGCAGGCTGGATTGGTACCTTTAGCTTTTGCAGGTCTTAGGATGTGGGCTCCAGTTGCTGAGGCACTTGGCAGATGATTGACAATTGTATCCACAGTGGTGGGAAAGAACAATATTCATTTAAAGAATTAAGCTAATGAAGAAAATACAGCAGACAGAAGGATGGGAGACAAGGGAGTTACACAGCCCAACTGCCACAGGACCTGCCAGCACATAGCTGTAGATAAACCATAGATACTTGGGCTAAACAAAGACAACAATTGTTGTCCTTCAGAGTTTTTCTGGTTAGAGCACTGGTGAAACACAACTGTGCATTTTTTAGAAGATCTGACAGGAGCAAAAGTGCAAATGCATGGAAGGCCTGCCTCAGTCAGTTGCTTTTTACTGATGCCCTATGCAGGCAAATTGGCAGGAATTGAAATGTAAGATTTCCTGAAAAAAAAAAAAAGAAAAATAAAGGAAATAAAAAGGAAAAAAAGAAGAAAAGCTGCATGGTCTTCTGTAGTGAAGACTAGAGAATAAAACAGTGAGAGATTTACTAAACTCCTCAACAGGGGAAGAGCCTGCCCACCTTCACATGCACAGCTGAACAAATAGTTTGCCTTTGCTGTGATCCAAAGATACAGTGCCTGAGCTGTATCCTTCCCACTACTCTGAACACGGCATAACAACAGCAGACTTCATCTGAAGCTTGAGCAATTATTGCAAAAAGTCAATGCTGTTGCATCTTGGATAAAGCTGGCTTGGATATTCCTGAAATGCATTGCAGTAATAATAGTCTGACTGCCTGATTCTGGAGATCTTGTTCTGACTCAAAACCAACAAAAGCTGGAATCTCAGGATAATCCCTGTTCTTCAGTCTCCCTTACTCCATGTGGATGGTCCCAAAATTGAGGCCTGAATGTAACTGCCATTGCAGTTAGTGGCTTCAGGGGAACAAAGAAGGGGCTCTTTTTACTACAGTGAAACTGGTAAGATGATCTCTTTTCCAGACCTAAGCTCCCACTGGACCAATAATAACCAATAACTGTGATTTCCATCACTTGCACCCCCTGGGAGACACTTATGTATCACTGATTCGCATTGCAAGTTTCCTTGTTATGTGACTGCCATAAGCCTGGCAAATCAAAGAGCGCTGACAGCTTACTGAAGGAGGAGATACTGAGCAGAGACAGACAGGAATTTTTCAACAAAATGACATGTCAACAACAAAACATTTAAAGGAAACAATAGAAGCGCCAGTGAAAGTTTAATGAGGAAGGTATTTCGGAGAGAGGTAGATCCACATACCACTGATACTCCCTGGGAAGGGATGTTACATGGCAAGCAGGAAGCTACTGCTCATTGAATCTCTGCCCGGCTGTCTCTCACTGTCCTGACCCACAGGAGCTGCTGCTTGCAATATAAAATGCGGGCATACTCGCTTCAGAGCTGATATACCAGATGGATCCTCCCTTACCAAATTAGAAGATGAAGTGTGTTGGCAGAAACTCCTTGGGAAGCAGGAAATGCCTGCATGATGCTTCCCACTCCCTTTCTAGCAGATCTCACTGCCTCTATGCAGCCCTAATCGGCAGCTCCCAGCTCCCACTGGCATCAGAATCCAAAGCTCCTTATTTTCCTGAAATTACAGAAACAGCTCTGTATAGCTGAGCCCTCCATTCCCACCATTTTATTTCAAGTGCTTCCAAGCCCTGTTTGATTACCTGCTACAAAGGCAGTAGTACATATGGAGGGTTAGTTTGATATGACATGGTTGAATCCTTAAAAGTAAATTGTTATGATAGTACCTAAAAGTAAAACCCATCACCTCTTAAAATATTCTTTTTATAAACGAGTTTCTAAATTTTGAATTATTTTCAGGAAGTTTCTACAATGAGATATTTGGGACCAAAATTTGCACTTGACAAAAAATAGGAGCTAAAATATATGTAGCATTTTGGTCATGTGGCACTGGTATTATAATCACACTTCTAGCCCAGAACTGCTCACCTGATTTCCACAGGCACCATTTGAGAGGAACAGCCAGTCTATTCCCTTGTGGAAAGACCAACTTTCATGTATTAACTAAAGCACTCGCAACAGGTGTAAACAACTTTCCATTAGATGTAAAGTTCCTGGTACATTAGACAACATCACACTTTAACCTTCCAAGATCTAATTTAATTCCTAGGATCAAGAGCTCATGTTACTAATACATTTTGCCAAAACCCTGGGATCATGTCCTACGTATTATAGTAATTCTTTCCAGAAGAATTTAAATTTGTAAATAATGAAGAGCTCGTACAACTCCTTCTGTTAGCAGCACTGCTGGGCCTTTTGCCAGTTTGTAAGCTGAAGAATTTTGGTGTTTAGTGCTCCCATCTGTTCGGAAAGCCTGAGGGTGAGTAGTTATCAAAAGCAATATGTGGGCTTTTTTATTCCATGTCTGAGATTTTATTACATACTTTGTCACAAAACAGGCCACTGGGGAGAAGAGATTTCCCTCCACCCGAGCCTCTGCCTGGGCAACCTCTGAAGTCCCACATACTTGATTTTTGCCCAATCTTGATCTAAACAGACCAAAATTCACACAAATACATAATAATTCTCATCCTGATACCTCAGATAGAAATATGACCAAGTGTTTCTCAGTTATGAAAGAATTAAAATCTCAGGCATGTATATACTCAGTGCAGAGGAATTCAATAAATACAGCTCTGCTTGAATGAGGGCTTTGAAGGCAGCCCCGCTGTCAAGGTATAAGGAATCTTTTGTTCCCCAAATAAACACTTCAAATGTGCCCTTCTGCTGCAGCAAGGTTTGGAAGGTGGTGTCTCCTCTCCCCACGGGGATGGCCAAGTGCACAGGGGGATGTGGGGCTGCAGGCAGCCTGTCTGCTCCAGGGCACTGTCTGCCTGCTGCAAGCCTGTCTGATTCACCCTGTGAAATGGCATTCTCACTGAATGGGATGGGCATTCTCACTTTCAGATGGGATACCTCAACCCTCCTGGCTCGAATGCACTCCAACATAAAGGTTATTTTCCACAAGTAACCATTTCACTAGAAGCCCCTCAGGACACCTAAGGGCAGGTAGTTTGGCAGCTGCAGGCTCCCTACATGCTGCGTTCAGTGGGCAGTTTGCTATCTGGCCTCTGTCACACACCGAGGACACCCCCCTCTCCTCCTGTAGGTGATCTCTGCGTGTTCCCCGGGGCCGGGCATGTCAAAAGGGAGTGGCATTCAGTCCTGCAAGCTCTGTCTGTAGATTAATCTCAAGACTAAAAGTTGTCAACAACTTCTCTTTCTGGCAAGACATGAGCTGACACAGATATTGATGGCTCCAGGGCTGGTGGAGCCACCCTGCAGAAAGCAGAGGTGGGAAATGCTAGTCTTTGTAGAAGCCTCTTCCTGATTCATCAAACCCAGTTACTGTACCCAGTAAACTCCAGTGAAATGCCAGGCTATAGATGGAGTAATTCCTACCTCTGCTTTCTATTTCTTCAGGAAGGTTTAACTGTACAAGTTGAGAAACGGAACCCACAAATTGAACAAAATAAGGGGAAAACTCTGAGGGACATTAGATTACAAATACGTTTTTAATTGTCATTTAAAGTCTACAGTTTATGGACACTGGCTCCTTTAGGGTTTGCTCTTGGCCTGCTTTAACTCAGAAGACTTATTGTCAAGCTAATAAAGAGCAGGATCCTAAATGTTTACTGACGTTTCTGCTCTGTTTGTTGTAAATGCTAAGTGTTGTAAGTGTTGTAAATGTTGATAGTTTTTGTTAAGTTCTTCCACTAGAAAACTGGTGGTTTCCTATAGCAGTGTTTTAGCACAGCAGAGTCCAGAAAAAATCCAAATGAACTCTATTACTAAAATTAAAACCAGTACTAAGAAAACTCAGAATTCAAACAAGCTCTTCATTTGGAGAAGCCTAGCATGGCAGGCACAAGGGGATAAAGAAGAAGTGTAAAAACACAAGTCTGAGAAGGAGCTCCAAGGTACCATTTTTAACACCTTCTTATCTCCAAATCAACCAAATTCCATATTCATTAAATATAGTCTGTAAGTATAACTCCACAGTTAACTCAGAGTAACACATTTGAGTGGTTACACATAACTTAACCTGCATTTATTTTGCAATATCATTACAATTATGAAGCCACTTTCATTCAATCCAGCAGAAGTCTATTGCACATTTTGAAAGTCAGGCCAGCTAGCCTCATTAAAAAAGCTCTCATCAGTTAAAAGTGTCAGAGCTCCTTTTATTTTCCTTAGCCACAATGCATTCCAGTCCTAACGAACCCGGCACACAAAGAGGTTTATTACCATTTTGCTCGGTTAAGAAACAACAGGAGTCTTCCATGTCAGTGCAGATCATCTAAAACCCCCTCTGCTTTGTATTTGTTATCAGATTTTCTAACCCACCACAGCTAATTAGGCCTTTGCCTTCCAGACCCCAGTTCTTCTCCTACTGCTGCCCTTCAGTTCCAGTTTTACTTGGCTTATGTACATGGAACTGAATGAGCCTGCTTTTGTTAAACTTCCCGGCTTAAGAAGACTCGTTTGGAAAGTGATGAGAAGAATCTAAAACCAGTACCTGAGTGAGATTTAGGCACTTATTCTTTTTCATGTAAATGAGAGGCCCACATTTGAAATATCGTTGAAATTCAAGGCCTTTAGGGCAGGAAATTGCACATTTAGGGTTTTATTCTCAAGCTGGTAGAAATCATTGTAACTCCAGCCGTGCATCCGGCTGGAATAATGAGTAACACCGAAGCCGACCACTCGAGAGGCTGCTGCTGCTGTTGCGTGCTCCAAGGGCAGTGCTTGGGAGTGCTGGGGAGCGTGAGCTCTGTCCATTCTGGCACTGTGGCAGGTTAAAGAAGCCCGGCAGCAAAGGTGGGGTGCAGGCGAGATCACCATGCGCTGGGAACCCCTGGAGCCCACTGGCTGAGGATGTCGGGGCGAGCGCCCATGTGATGTCTTTTGGGAAATGGTAATCTTACCATCCGCTGTGGCTGTGAAGGGCAGGGTCCAAGAGATAAGGCACAGGCTTTGGCTCCTTGCCACGGCTGGGAAGGCAGGTAGGAAAGCGATCGCTTCGGCTCGCTGCACGGCTGGTTTAGCCGACTCGGCTGCCCGCGGGGGTAAACACACACAGCGCTGGCACGGGGAGGTGTCAAAAGACATTTGATTTGCTTGCTTGTTTTTGTGCTTGTTTTCAAAGGGAACCACCTTTCCCCCTTTCTCCACGGGATGTCAGCACGGGCAGAAAGCTCGTCTGTAAAGCAGCGTGCCGTGCAGTGAAAGGCCTTACAGAACCGCCCATCCCTGCGATTGCAGCGATTAGGGATGGGGGCACGGCGTGTCCCGTGGGAAAGGGGACGGCTCTGGAAGTGCAGCTTAACCGGGTGAAAGGGTCTCTTTCAGCAGCCAAGAAAGCATATCAGTATTGACTGGAAACATTAAGCTCGTATCAATAGTTGTATAGTTTAGAAAGTTTGACTTCCTGGAAATTAATTGAACGTTTCTTTTGCAAGTATGAGCACAGTACCCCCTCACGGAGGATCCAATGGATGAATTTGTACTTTTGCATACTTTACAGCGTGGTGCTTGCCATCTGTGACACTTGGATACACATTCTCTGGGAGACTTGTTGGCATTTTTAAAATAAAGGGTTTGGTGTGGGTTTTTTTCCCGATCTGAAGATGAGCTACAGGAACTACAATTTTATTTAGTTGGATAATAAATTAAATGCACATGATTTGTTTGTCTTTAGCGCCTAATATGTCAGCTTTAAACTTTACAGTTAACAGCTGCAAGGAAGCACGAAACTGGAGTTTTTATTTCCCAGCCACTGTCCAGACAGCTGCAAGCTCAAGATCTGGGTTCTCCATTTTCAATAGTTTCCTCAAAATCTTGAGTTCTAGCCTGTTCCTTTCATTTTCAGTGAATGCTGAGCCATGGTGGAGGATGCAATGGGCACAGGGAGCTTCTGCACGGAGTGGTAAAATTTCCAGTAGTCACCCCATCCAGACATGTGAGTTATATCTGCTAAGGTGAATGTGGAGTACAGAAATCATGTTTAAGTCAAAGTTTTATCTTCAAGGCTCCTGGAAAGCTCCAGACTAAAACCCAAAAGCAATAAATCTTCTATGCAAGGTGCTACAATTTGTTACAAAATCTTGCTTTTAAAGACCTTTAAATAACTCCAAACAGAAGCAAGTTAGTGACACCATTTTAGAACAGATTTTTAAAGTAGCTATTAAAGAGTCATTGGCAATTTAAAAATTACTAGCAATTTATTAGAAAACTAGCATAATGTCTTAAAACTGCTTTCAGATTTTATCCTTCTACACCTTAGCAGGTTTTGCAGTGGAAGCATCATATTTCTCACTGTTTTGCTAGGAAGTTCCCTGAGCAGAAGATTCCAATGAGCTCTGATTACTTGTGCCTTAGTGACTGTTGACATTCTGCACCTCATATGGTTCGAGTTCTGATGGAAACATTTCCTATGGCTGGAACATTTAAACTTCCGTTCTCCTGGGTATCTTCCTTTAATAACTTGCAGCAGTTTTCAGAGCTCATAGCAAAAGTACTATCTTAGGTCTTGCCTCTCCACCCAGACCCAAAAGATCACAAAACCTGTAGGAATGTAATTAATTTAAGAATTCTACAAATCTCTTTGATATGGCTGCAACTGGCCAAAAATCACTGAGTAGAACAAGGAGAAAGATAAATGGATCTCTAGGCTCTGTAATCATGTCAACAGCCAGATATCTCTAGGAAATTAAACTAAAAATAATTTCTCTGTAAGCTCTTTCTGTGGGACTAGCCTACCCAAGCCACAGGATATTCTCATTAAAGGACTACTCTAGGAAATGGGAAATCTGACTTAAAAGTTCTGTCAAAGGTCCAAATTACATTATATAACATTTGATTATTTTCTCCAGTGTGGTCATCCTGAGTATTGATTGTCAGGGCTCTAAGTCTGGAAGATTAACTTTGAAAATGTCATGTCATCTTCCACTCTGTTGTTCTGCTAAAGTTTCCTTTCTCCTCTCGTTCTTCATGGCTAACACATCTATAAAACCTACTGTCTGTGTGAATATTGCATAGGTGCATGTGCACTTATTGAAATGTAAAATTCATACTAGAAAATTCTTGGTGTTAGGCTTCTATTTCCAGCACAGCTAATAATTCACACTACATATACATGAGTATATATATATATATTATTATAACAAAAACAATAACAATAATAATAATTCCCCAGTATATATGTACATATTTGGTAACTGTTCCTTTAAGGTGCCAGAAATGAGGCAGCCAGGGATCAGTTTAGGCAACGTTGTAGGCTGTGTGTAGGCAGTGAGAACCTAGAATATGAATTCTGGCTCAGTTTTGATGTAATCTCCACTGAAGTTAGGGGAGTTGCTCTGGATTTACACGGATGTTTATGAGAATGGAGCCTGGCACAGAGCCCTGTGGCTCAGGTTTTATCATACATACAAAATATCACCTAATTGTACTTGCTCCTACAAGATTAACCCAGATGGTGAGATTTCTGCATGTAAATAGCAATGAAATACATTGTGTAATCCCCATGACTGATGTTTTTGAGCACGTTTTAGGCAGTGCTGTGGGGGCTGTCTGCACCAGACTCATTACCTACCGGAGGGCTGACGGTATCAGCACAAAGGCTGGTTTGCAGTTCTCCTGTGATGTCAAATCAAGCCAAAACAAACCACTTCAAAGCAAGGATGTATGGAAGGCAAAAAATTTCTGATTCACTCTCCCCTGAAGGAGAAGGTATAATGCTGACATGTGTTTAGCTTTTGTCCTACATGCCTTCCTCTCCCCACTTTCCCCACTGATACATTTACAAGCTTCTTGACACAGAGATAGGAATTCACATAACTACACAAGTTCAACAGCTCTCACTACTTGTTCCTCAAGTGACTGAGAAGACTCTTTGTAACACCACAGCTACTTGCTGTGAATATGATCAAAGATTAGGCTGACACGTGAAGATTTATGGCCAAGGTAAAGATGGGTGGTTTTAATGGGAGGGTTAACTGTGATCTTATCCTGCGCTGGTTTATTCCCAGTTAATTTCACATGGAGGGCCAGCTCCAACTCTGTCAGATCTCCCAGGTCTGTGAACTCAGAAATCACAGCTGAAAAAAGAGAAGTCACAGACGACTCTGCCCTTAGGTTACCCATGTTTTGAAAGGCACAAATTTGGCCTCTTTTACCTAGAAAACCCTAGAAAGCATGTGCCAGATGCAAGCAGGAGCATGTGGGCCTGTGATGAAAGCTGGGTTTATGACAAAAGCCCAGCATCAGGTGAGCTCCATAACAAGCTTGGTTAGAATTGAAAAGTCTAATTAAGCAGCAGCCAAACAAAGGACAAATAGCTTTGTACTCATAGTGCCTACTGAGAGAGAGTAAAGAATCCACCCAGCTCCTACCAAAATTAAAGACATATTTATAAACAGAATTCTTTCTAACAAAAAGACAAATCTCATCCTTTTGTAACTGTCCTGAGGTCAATGGAGAACCCTGAGGGATTAATTAAAATCAGAGAATTCATAAAACTCTTCTATGATGTGCCAGCTGGTCTTAAACAGGGAAGTATATTAATGGTTTCTCAACAAACATGTTGCAAGATTAGCTTCTTTTATTCAGCAATTCTTGTGTTCAGAAACTGTCTCTTTTTTTCTTCTTTGCAGAAACAATATTCCCAGTACTGTTGGAAAAAGAAAAAAAAACAAACTAATACTCTTTGGATGGATTCTAAATCTTTAATTTGTGAAGACATTGTTCTGGAAGTTGTGGAATCTATTTTGTTTTTCTTTTTATTATAATTTGCAGAAAAATTTTTGCTTTGTAGAAAATGATAAGGATATTTTAAGTTGATAATTAAAAAATTCATTATTTTGGTTAACGGTGTCTTGTCAAAAAAGTCAGAATAAAAATGTCATAGCCACAATCCACTTGGTCCTTTGAGCCAGATTTTCAATACAAGACTTAATGTTTATACATCTAAAATTATATTGAAAAATGTTTTGTAGTTTCAATAGGAATTGCAGTGCCTCTTTAAACAATTCTCTCCAACAAAACTATTTTCACAGTTTCTTTTACTTCAATAGAGAATATGCATAACATCTACAGAAATCCACTCAGATAAATTGAGTAAAGAAATGTAGCCATTAGGAATATTCTTACAACTTCACATATTGGTTTTAGCAGCTTGGAGAAATAGCTCATTCTATATTTATTGTATATCAATAATCCTATTCTGTATGTAATTTTCCTTCCATTTTTCTTTATTTTTTAAAGAAATTAGCTTTACTTATTAGGCCCTCCCAGTTCCCTGAGCTTCCAACAAAAAATGGTTTATTTAAAAAAATAAGAACTTATTTCCATTTCAATGTGTTACAGTAACTTGCTATTTGTTTTAAAATGGAGTGAACAGTACTATATTAATATTTTCTAATAACCTCTCATTTCCAAATCTCAGATTATTTCTAACACAAAGTTGAATATGAACATAAAATACAGTCAAGCTGTGTGTGCAGGAGCACAAGGGCAGAACACAAGTAATACTATAGAAAAACAAAAGCAGCAACAGCAGAACCAAGATTTTACTTCTCTGAAAACTGAAAACTTCCACTTATTTTACTATCTCTGCTCTCCATCTTTTTGGAAGGCATGAAGACATCTTCAGGAAAGACAATTATGGGAAGACGTGCTCTTGTTGCGTGAAACACCATTGTAATATATGGTTGAGTGATGTATGGATTGCAGAAGAGGGAACATCCCCACCGTACATTTGTAGACTTATTTTGTGGCACAAGAAAAAATCTCTATAGAAACATTACATCCCACAGCACAGTTCCTGGAAGTTCAAGAACTGGCTGCAACTATAAGAACTATACTAAGAACTATAACAAAATTTTATTACATAAAATCATAATGACTTATTACTAGCAATTAATTTTAAACTGTAAGAAGATCTGTTTTAGGAATGTCTTGACTGGATGTTTGGTGGCTTATTTGTACAGACAGAAAGCAAGCTTCTGAGCTTCAGCCAAATCCAGAACCATCTAAACTACATAAAGCCTTACTTCTCAAAGCTGAGCATGTTACACAAGAAATGTTTTTGATCAGTTAGTGGTTACATTTCTGCTGGCTCTGTGCAAACAGCCGTCCACTTTTCTCCAGGCTGGTCCCATCACATTTTTGTAGTAGCAGAATATGATAGACAGCAGTCAAAAAAGCCTTGATCCAATTGCCATAGATGTTCAGTGGGAATCTTTTATGCCACCAGTTTTGCTTGGATTTGATCAGAAGCAAAGGGATTTTCAAGATTTAATCCTAGCATAACTCTATCTTTTCCAGTACCTGTCCCCAACTGCAACAAAAAAATGTGCAAAGGTGGAGGTCACTTGAACGAATGCTCAGGGGAGACATGGAAGGCAACATTAGGCAACACTCCTCACCTTCTGGAGCGTGTCTTAGGGTTTCTCAGGCCTTAACCTCTCTCCCCTTCTCTTTCCTCTCCTTGCTCCTTACCTTTCCCATATTATCTATCCAGGTCAGATCCTCTGTTTCCATTGCTTCCACAGGCCCACACCGTATGAGAAAATGCGACCAGGAAAAGAAGAATACAAAATGAAGCCAAATCTCACTCATCACGTCACAGCACGTCTCCGCACTTTGGAGCCAGACATGGTCCAGGACAGACCAGGTCAAGATATCAATGGCTCTCTCCTCCTTATAAACCCCCAAGCTGCAAATCTGAACATGGAGATACACATGAAAGGATTTACATGAGTCCATGAACCCAAAACAACTGTTGAAAGTTATGTATCTAGTGCAATAACTTCTTCATCAGCAGGGCAGCACCAGTGAACCTTAACAATGAGTTTGAACTTCTGTTGCACTCAGCACCCTTTCAAACTTCAATTTCCACTGATCTAACTCTTAATTTCTTCCTAATAGACATGTCTCTGTATCTCTGATGCCTTAGGTTTTAACTTTCATGTTTTTCAAATCCTACTGCCTAGTGTGTAACTCTGAAGTTTCTTGTAGCGTGTTCACTTCTGCTCTCTCATGCTAGGTAGGCATAACAAAGCCTCTCTAGGCCTGCTCTCCAAGGACACTCAGACCGTCCAAGGCCCAAAAGTATCAACCAAAAGCCTCTAAAGGAAAACTACATCGTTAACTGGACCTTTAACTGGAGAATTAACCCTGATATGCAAATGAACCCAACTTATAAAAGTGTGAAGAACTCGTGACCTGTGGTCCATCTTGGGGTCCATCTTGGCAGTAGCCTCTGGCTCTCCAGGGTGTACCTTTGAATGCCTTTAAAATAAATACCTACCTTTATTCCCTTATTCTCGTCTAGTCTCTGTTTTTAGGTGGCCTCTTCAGGCATCATCTCTGTCTTGTACTTCAGGGTTAGTTGCAGGCCATGCTCGTTTACCTTGTGCTCATTTAAGGGATACACAATAAGCAAGGAACAACAGCTTCCTTGCATCCACTTTCCCCCCACCCCCAATCACTCAGTAAATGATATAGTAATTGTTTATTGGAAATTACCTCACAGTTTCCTAATTTTGTGGGGTGATCTGAAGAACAATTCTATTACAACACATAAATGCCTTGGAAGTATTCAGCTGGAACCTATAACCACAGATGATTCCTGAGTTGTTGGCAGCTAAAATGTAACCCACATTTGTAAGTGGCAAATTGTATGAAAATAATAATCTTTTTGGAGATAGATATTCCAGAACTCATGATGCAAAGAGACAATAAAAATGATTGTGTAAGGATGGTTTGGAGAAGCATTATTTATATGAAGTGTCCATACATTCAAAAAAACTCCCCAAATAAAACAGAATACTCCTGTGCTGACATTTTACAATTACTAAATACTCACATGAAAAGTGTACTTTTTAAATTTGAGAAGTATGAATAGATTTTGCCAGCACTTAACTCCCTACCTTTTTTATTGTATAGGTAGATAGGTTTGCACAATATTTCTGTACGTGAAATTGGTGCATATAATATTTAAAAGACAAGCATTTTTAACAAAAGCAGAACAAGTAGGAAATGCAAGTATTAGCAAAACCTCTCTAGACTTATAAAAAGCAATGGATGTTGAAATCAGTGCGAATAACAACATAGGATGTTTTGATGATCGGTTAAAGGTGAACTAAATGCTTCTACAGTTTCTGTCAAATATAATTGCAGTAGCCCAGAAAGCATGAGTGCTGCAACTTTCATTAAATTTAACTGTTACCCTTCCTAGCATCAACCTCTTAAATCTTGGTAATGAGCAGCAGGCATTTCAGTAAGGTCAGAAATAACTATGATTTTCTAAAGAATTTCTACTTCATGCATGTATCCATTTTCAGCAGTTAAAGACACCATCAACAGTCCTTTTTTCTACTTACTGCTTCTGATTTACTGGCTGACTTTGTTATTTCCTTTGTGCAGTTTATAGGACGTAATTATCTAAAACGGAAAGGAGAGAACTTCTAATAGACATTTTTCTGCAGACAGTTTCTGCTTTATATTTATTTAGTTCACCAACCTCTCACATCGAGGAAGATGTACTGGCTTGCAGAGAGAATAAAAATGGCAGAACTGTGATGAAAATAACCGATAAATAGTGAAAGATATATTACCCAATCATTCATTATTTCAGCCATGTAGTTTCTGTACTATAAAATCAAAACAGAAATTAAGCCATCACTTGCAAAATGCATCAAAGGTCCTTGTGACTGTAGGGACCCAGCACAGGATTTATACTCCTTTTAAAGCAAACAGTCTCTTTGAGAAATGGTGAATCAACCATCCAGCTGCAAAAAAGAGTGCTTTGTTTCATATTCAGGTTATTTAACCCCATTTTCAAGATGCCTCCATCAATTTCAAAATGAAAATAATTTTGAAATGAGGAGTCCAGACATGCTCTGCTGAAAATGTTTAAACTAGGCTACCAGCACTACCAAAATTAGAATTTTCTTAGCTGTTTATGTCACATGCATAGAAGACACCACGCTGTACAAAGCCCAATTTGTAAATTGACTCTCAATCTCATTTACATATTGCATAGGCCCATCTTACAATTCAAGTGCATATTATTTCCCAACACTTAATTAGAAAGGATGCGTGTCTGAACATGAGTTACTACATCTTGATTCTTCTCTTGATGAGGCAGTTCAGTGGCAACATTGAAAGCCAAGTGAAGTGAATGAAAGGGAAATTGTCCCAGATTTTTGTTTGGAAGATGAGCACCAGAGAGCAGCAGTTCCCAGGAGTTGGAGAGCTGTCAGCCAGCAGAGCAGCTTCCACTGTACTCAGTATTTGCTGTGAGAAACAAAGCTGCAGCTTGTGTTTAAAAAGCTGCAACTTTGTTCTTGTGTTCTTGTGTTCTTCTAACAAGCTCTTTTAGTTTAAAAATGAGATTTTGTGTTATTAAAAATGACTGAGATTATTTTAGAGAACAGTTTTTTTTGTTTGTGCTAGACCCAGCTCACCATGCCTTTCCTCTATTCCTATTTCAGGGATTTCTGTGTCTGTGAATTTTCAAAGTTTGAAAGGGGAGGTGCTAATCCGCACATTAGATATGGTGCAGGAGAATCCTGAAGTGCCTGGTGAGTGTCCCTGGCACTTAGCTTTCAGTGCCATTAGAACTTCACAGCTCAGGCTTATGCTATTAATTTTCCTCCCTTAATTACAGCATACTCTTTTTTTCTACCCAAACCTGCTACCTGTGTAACCTTCTCAGTTGAGGGAATACGACTTTTAACATGACAGACTTCAGGCTTGGAGAATTATCAGCTATTTTGAGCTGTTTGGAAGTGTGAGAGAATCTTGCTCTTTTCCTCCAATCTTTTCTGTGCAGCTGAGCTTCACCACAATCATCAGGCCCCGTCTCTCTTGTCTCAGCACTGCCATATAACAGATTGCTAGAGTGAACAAAAGCACACAAAGAATTTTAAGATGACATGCTGGGTCAGAACAAGGGTCCATCTATCCCATCTGGTTGCAGCAGCTGCAGGGAGAGTCCATGAGAAAGAGGCTGATTATAATCCTTACATTCTTATATTTTCCCAGTATCTAGAAATCAGGGATTAGGGACTTGCTGAGCAGAGCTGCTGGTTTAACACTCAAATACCTCACTCCGTGTAACCACATGATTTTATTTTAAAACTCTTCATATGCTAAACCTCCATGGCATCCTTTGGCACTTCCACAATTTTATGTATGCTACGTGGAAAATCTTTTTCATTTGGTTTAGGTGTGCTGTTAAAGCTTTCTGCTGAATGATCCTTGTTCTTGTATTGGGAAAAGCAGAATTGTTCGATCTTCCTGTTCTCTATATCATTCAAGATTTTTATACATCTTAGGTGTGTCCTGCTTGGACCTTTTTCCATAATTAGCAGTCTTCATATATAAAGCTCCACTTTACACATAAGCCTCTGCTCATTTTTGTTACCTTTCTTTCTGAAGTTTTCTAACTTCCACCATCTTTATGAGACAGGGGCTGAGGCACAAGCCAACCCTGTCTCTAAGCTGTGACAGCATTATTAAAATAATGCTGCTTTCTCTTAGTCCACCCCTAATGTTGTTCAAAATTTATTTGCTTGCTTTTGACCAGGAAAGGTTGTCAAGCAGATGTGTTTGGAGAACTGTCCTGAGTTGTCCCTCATCTCCAAAACAAAACCAGCAAAATTTTGATCTGATAATTGCCAAAGTGCACTTAGGACTGCCTTCCCAAGAGTGTATTACCTCACATTTACCAGGGATTAATTTTATCTTCCATTTTGTCACCCGTTCAACGTGATGCAAACTTTTGAAATTCTTCAGTATGCTTTGGTTTCAATTGTTCTGACTACTTCCAAACCACCAGCAAACTTTCCCCTCTCAATGTTCTTCGACTTTTCTAGGTGATTTGTGGCCATTCCCAGCCAGATCCCCCTGGGATTCCCCGAGTAACTGCTCCAGGAAGAATAGCAACCATTTATTCCTGCCTGCTGCTCCATCTCCTTTGAGCAGTTATTAATGCACAGCAATCTCCCCCTGACGTTAGGTTTCTGTAAGATTGTTTAGGAAGGGATATTTTAGAAAGGTTTAGGAATCCAAAGGTAATTTTTTTTCTCAAGTTTCCCTTGTCTACAAGGGCAATGATCCTTTCAAAGAACTGTACAGGATTTGTGAGGCATAATTTCTTTATTTATGAACCCTGTCCACTATCTCCAGTAAGCTGTATATATTCATGTCTACTAATTCTGCTCATTATTATAACTTCCACCAGTCTGCCTCAGCAGGAAGTCAAATTTACCATTCTCTGGTTTCCTGGCTCCCCTCCGGAGATTATTTTAAAAATTGAGGCCACATTTGCCACCTTCCATTACTCTGGAACATGGGCCAATGTAAGCTATAAGTTACACACTACTGTGAAAAGTTCAGCAATTTTATATTTGAATTCCCTTAGATCCCTCGAGTGATTGTTACCTGTTCCTGGCAATGTGTTGCTACTCACTTTATTGATTTGCTCTAAAACCTCTCTACTGACAGTTCAATTTGACATAACCCCTCAGCCTCACCCCTGTAAATAAAGACTTGTTGTGCAAACTTCCTTAAGTCTCTCTGTGCTGAATTCTGACACAAAGAATCCTTTTCCTCCTTTTTTTTCTTTCTTTTTCTTTTTCTTTTTCTTTTTTCTTTTTCTTTTTCTTTTTCTTTTTCTCTTTTTCTTTTTTCTTTTTCTTTTTCTTTTTCTTTTTCTTTTTCTTTTTTCTCTTTCCCTTTCCCTTTCCCTTCCCCTTCCCCTTCCCCTTCCCCTTCCCCTTCCCCTTCCCCTTCCCCTTCCCCTTTCCCTTCCCCTTTCCCTTTCCCTTTCCCTTTCCCTTTCCCTTTCCCTTTCCCTTTCCCTTTCCCTTTCCCTTTCCCTTTCCCTTTCTCTTTCTCTTTTTCTTCTTAACAAGCTTCTCTGAATTTGTTAACCACCCTTCTTAAAGTGCTGTGATAACATAATTGACTTCCTAACATTTTTCTCCTTTTAGATCATTAAACTTTGGTAGTTTAGACACTCACGAGTATCTTTTCTATGAGTCTATCTTGAACTGTATCTTGTACAATGCTTTTTTCCCTATATATGTATAGTAATCATCTAGACCAGTTTGGGGACTTTTTCTTTTCACTTTTCTTGAGAAAACACAGTCATTTATGATGTCTTCAACTTCTGTCTCTGTGTGATGCCCGCAATGACATTTTCCCATTTTCAGGGGGATAAGTGATGGCTGAAATTTTCCATTACTGTTCTGTTTCTGATCCTGGAGGCCGTGGTCACCACTGTGCTCCACTGATGTTGCCCCAGTATTAACCTATAACCCACAATTTCAGTCCAGAGTGATACCCTAGGACTTGTTGATGTGAATGACTTAATCATATTATTTGAGTGCCAAGGATTTCTTTAACACAGATACAGTTTCTCCACCAACAGACAGCTATGGTTTCTGTTAGGATTTTTACCTTCGTGCTACACTAATTTTCTTTCCTTTCTCCCAGTTTGCGTTACAATATCCTGTAACAATATCTTCATTTAGACTCAAGTATTTCCATTCATCTGACTGTTTTCTGACCATTACCTTTTGCCTACAGGCATTGTACATTTTTGATCTTATTTTCATTGTGTGTTCTATTTGATTGCAGCTTTATTTATTTTTCAATATTGCTCAATGACTCCATGGACTTCTTTTGCATATTCTTTTTCCAGAAAAGAGAGATTTTATCTCTTCCTCTGTGGAAGATGAATCATCCTGGATTGGGTGTGATTGTTGATTTTTCACCTTTCTTTCACTTTTGTACATGTATAACCTTTTAAAGTGAAGTTTATGAAACTTCACTTGCAAAACAAAGTAAGAATTACATTACGTTGATGCTAATGGCACTCTATTAACAAACTGGTCTGTTAAACCAAAGGTAGAAATAGTCCTTTGTGATGAAGTATCCCTGTTCTTTTCTGATTTATTTGATTGCTGATACTTATCTAGTAAAAGTTCAAATGTTCTCCATGACCCCTGTATGACTTTATTTAATAAAATCTGAGCTGCGTATATAAGGCAACCCAATCGACAGCAATAGCAGAGCTGAACACCATTAAAATGCATGATGCACCTTTTAGAAGTTTTAGGAAAGACCAGTGGAAGTGGCCACATCACAGTGGCACAAGCTAATGTAAATTATACTTGGTACTGTTTTCATCTGGAGATCACAGCCCCTTACCTTTTGCACCCCAGAGAAGCATGCTACCTAGTGGAACTTTTCTTTTAAAAGATTGCTTTGAGAGCTTTATTGCCTTCAGCAGAGTAGTTTTTTCTTCTGGCCTTGATCCTGTCAGCTGATCTGGTTCAGAGTAGACAGAATCTGTACCAGCATGGAGTCCTACTTGGTCCTGGGGTCCTGGGAGAAGGTGAGCTCCTTGCTGGAGCTGGGGTCATGCAGGGGCGCCAGTAAGAGCTCATCTCAGTGCTGTTAATTTCCCCAATGGGAATAATTTTTCATGTTCTTATCAGAGTTCCTCAGCTCCTCAGAAATAGAAAAAAATATACATAATTACTATTTCACTGTTACTTTCAATTGTAAAGTATTTTTAATGACAAACAATATTTAAAATATCTGTGTGTATACACAGTTATATACCCACACGCACACATTTGTGGATGTAAAGCATACACAAACACACATGTATACATGTGCTGGCCCTCACGCACAGAAAACCACTAATTATACCTTTGAGAAGGAGAATAGAAAAAGAAATAAACTTTTTCCAGGCGCTTCATACTAAGTCTGAAGAAAAGTCTCCAGATGCCAATTTTCTTACAGCAATTATTTAATCTGTTCCTGGATTTAGCTCATTTTTGGCTAATCTTGCACAAATTGTGTATGTCTATATGTACATATATATGTATTTCTGATAAATATTTGACTATATATATATGTTCATTTATCTATGTGTTTTTGGGCTCCACACTTTTTCAGTGGCAATATGCCTTTATAATACAAAGGTAAATCAAACCTTGCATATATTTAGGGAGCTGAAAGACTGTTGTTTTCTTTTAAAGACAAAAGGTATTTTTCAGGGCAACACCTTACACACAAATGTTGAAGCTTGTGGAGTGTGAGATTAATTGTTGCATATGTCAGGAAGGAAAAAAATGCTTCAAAATTATCCATCAGAAGATCTAGCATGGTAAGAAGTGGGATAAGCTGTTAAAAAAACCAGCACAGGACTGAAAAAGGGGAAATGTAACTCCCCGAATCTGTAAAATTAAACTCCTAAGTGCTTTGAAGTCCATGAGAGATTCCTGTCTTGCTCAGCTTGCATTTGTTTAGTTGTCCTTACCTGATCCAAGTGAGAAGAAGTGAGCCACAAGGTTGTGATAAGACTGAGTAGTTTGCATAGGATCATTGTCAGCAACATACAAGCAAAAATCTTCTCTAAGGGTCTTGAAATATAACAACAGGCAATGAGCTGAAAAAAGTCTAAATAAAAAAAAGTTGTTATTTTCCTTATTAAAAATAGTTTTAATACATTTAAAGAATCATCATGACCTATAATAGTCCCTGATATTACACTATTAAAAAACTTAAGGTTATATAAGGAACACTATTTAGCCAGTATATATCTGCTTAAATGAAATCTACGTGAAAGTCAATTCACTCATGAAATCACTATCTGAACTCTGGAAATGGAATTTGCTAAAGCATGACATTTCCTTTTGGCCATCTCTTGTCTCTTCTGCTGGAAGGGTATTTTCTTCCTATCAGATGTGTTCAATCCAAAAGCTACTTCAATAATGTGATAGAACTTGAGAAACCCGTTGAGATCTGAAAAAAGCCAAGTTTCCTCTTCCAGTTTATAAAAATGAGGTGCGAGAGGGTGACATCTATAAGTTTCAAAACGCTGAAAAACATGCTTATCAGAAACCATTAGTCTGATTAAATGTCTATGAATAATGCTTTTTTGTCTAAGATATCATTTGTTATAAATGTGTAGCCTGTTCCAATTAAAACTTTTCTTCTTCATTCAGCAAAAGAATTGCATTTTTAAGCCATGTATCTAGTGTGTATATAGTATATCATCTTGGCTACCAAAAAGGAAATACCAATTATAGTCAAGGGCTACTTCTAGTAACAAACCAACATACTTTAATAGCTACCAACAAGTGAGAATCAGTCTATGTGTAGGAAAATAAATCTAAACTCCAAATATGAGTAGAAAGTCAAAATGAAAAAAAAGAGTATTTTATATATGGCTAAAATTAAGTTATTTCAAATCATCTTGTGTTGCCCTGGCACAAGAGGTCTCTTGTCGGCCAAGAACTCATCCGCAGGACAGGTTCAGAGAGAAACTGGTGAGCCCTGTAATGGGCTGAGCACTGGAAAGCCTGTCTGGGAGCGCGATTTCCGTGCTCCATGCAGTGGCCAGCAAAGCTTCTGGCTTTTTCGGTATAATGTCTGCTGGTCCTGAAATAACCAGAAGATACACAGAACTGAGTTAAAGATTCTGCAGCCTTCAAAGACCATCAGGTATTAGAAAAGTTGGTTCAGGGCTTAATTTTACTACAAATACCAAGAAACAAATTGTATTTTATGGGCTTATTGGATTTTATATTGATTTCAAAAGAGTGAGTTGGTGAGACAGGTAGATTGGCAGGATCACAGGTAGGACAGGTAGAGTGGCTTGAAAGCAGTTGCCTAACTTTATCCCCCACTCCATCTCAAACCCTTTCATTCTGGCCTGCCTATCATTTTTTGGGAGTCTCTTCAGTTAGCACTTGATTAAAACATGCCTTCTGCAAAGCTTTGCACTTCTGATATGGAGACATCAAGAGATGAGAACTTCACCATGCCTGTCTGCTGTTAAACAACCTCATTGATCAAAATCTAAATTTTGCATCTCATGTGAGTTTATATGGCTTTGGCTTCCAGCCACTTACTTTGTGCCATTTCCCAGTTGAGCATAGAGCACTTTTGTAGCTATTATTTCCACCTCCTGAAAGAATTTATTTGCTACAATAAATTTTTTAAGCATGCTTTCCTGCCCAATTGTTTCTTGCTAATAAGACCTCTGTTACAGCAGTCAGGAGAGACAGCAATATGTTCTTACCTTGGATGGCAATGCAAACCCCATGCTCACATATGTAGATGAGATGCCAGACTGTTGCTCTTGAATAAAGAAGAAGTCTTCACTATATCAAACAGCACAAATTTTTATTGTTGCTTTCTGTACTCAAATGGAAGGATAAATCAACGAGAGGAGCCCAGGCACTACCAGGGAAGGTAAAGCTCCCTGGACACGTGTTGCTATTGCCTCAGCCGCAGACTTGCTGCTTACCCTCTTTTTTCTGAAATCATAGATAAGAAACTTGTTCAAAGTGGATTGCCAGAGTTTATTTATTGTACTTTACTAAACTTCCCCCTTTTAAGCTCTTTAAACAAAGAGGCACTTCATAGCAAACCTCTCCTGGTTTGTCAGTCAAACACTTTGACCTTTCGCAGCTCAGCTGTGATTGAAGGGTATTTTTTGAGTTTGAAAGGCTCCTATGGGATCTCAGTCATTGCCCTGCATATCACAGGGAATAACCCAGGCAGCCCTTGTCTCTCCAGTCTGCACTTTGGTTTACTTTGGGGTGGTTTGGTTGCTCTGTTGCCCAGAGTATAAATCTCTCTACAAAGTCACCTGAACTAGCCCCAAGCATGCACACCACCTGGCACTACAGCCTTTTAGGCGAGCACACTCTAGGGCACCAAGGGATCAGGGTGAGACACTATTGGATAGGAAACCAAGATGCGAGAGAAGCAGTGGAGAAGAAGGAGAGATCCATGCTGGCCCCTACATGGTGCTGGATGCTGGAAATGGTGGTCTCTTGCCTTTCACTGAAGGCTCTGCTTTCCCCACTGGAAACAATCATAGCTTGGGCTCTCACATGCCTTGTTCAGATGTCCTGTCTGAGGGATAGTCAGGAGGAGCCACTGCTCTGAAGCAGGAAAGGACATGCCTCAGTGTCCCAGAATTTGACCTGTTTTGTTTCTGTTCAGTTGAAGGGCTATTTTTAAACATCATAAAAGCATAGGAAAAACAATTCTGGTGCTGTCATTGTAGGGCCTGCTGGTACCTGGCCTACTGCCAGGGCATTGCTGGGTGCTCTGTTCAGGGTTTCCCTCTGGTACCACATTTATCTGTTTTTCATTCTCCAGAGAATCCTCTTTCTTATTCTTTTACTCCATAATAATTTGATTCCTCCCTTTTTTTCCTTTCCCTGAGGGAAATAGGATGGACAGTGGCAATGGAGATGCTCTTTAGGGAGAGTGTACACTCCTCAGTGGTCTGTACTCCCCACCATCCTCAGTTGTGGGATACTACTAAGGCTACTACAGGGTACCTCCCTGCCTGGGTATTACCTTTGGTGCTGCTTTGTAACTGCACCATAAACCATTTTACCCATTTAAACTGGATATCCTTCCCTGAATCCATTAGCTTTTTTGGCATGGGAAATGTTTACAAATCTAATAAGCGGGAAAGTGTCTCAATACACTTTCTTGACATCTGCCATAGATGTTTTTTAATTTTCCTTATGGATAGCTAACTGCTTGAAAATGAATAGAGTGCTCCTTGTGCCATGAACTTTCAAATTACTGTTTTTTATTTCCCTGCAGCATCTCCTTGGTTCTAGCCAAGTCTACAATCTTATCTACAATATTGATTTTGTAGCATTGCTAGAGTACAGTCTGTCCAAACTAAGCAGAGGGATAAGTAGCATACAGAACTTTCAACACTGAGTCACCAAATAAAATGTTGCCCAGGTCACTGCATTATCGAGGTACCCACAGTTTTTCAGTGCAAGCCACAGAAATCTACCTTATCCAGTGTCCTTAATTACTCAGGCTCCTGGACCATATATTAATGCCTCTTGGAAGGAAATGCTAGTCAATGTTCAGGGTTTGCAAGGAGAATTGATTATGGAAGTCAGTTACTATTTGGTATTTTACTGATTATCTACAAAGGATGCAGTATTTTACCAAAGCCTGTGTAAAATACAGTAAAACTCACATTTCTGTAAATGCAGTAAAAACAAATATGTGGCAATTTCCTTGCTTACCATTTCCAAGATGACTCTTCCAGGGAATACAACTGCACAAGGTTTAACAAGACCAAGTGCAGGGTCCTACACCTGGGTGAAAACAGCCCCCTGCAGTGCCACAGGCTGGGCGCAGAGTTGCGAGAAAGGTGCTCAGAAGGAAAGGACTTGGAGGTGCTGATGAACAACAGCTGAGCATGAGCCACTGTGTGCCCAGGTGGCCGAGAAGGCCAAAGGCATCTTGGCCTGTGTCAGCAATAGTGTGGCCAGCAGGACTCGGGAAGAGATCAGCCCTGTGCACTCAGCACTGGTGAGACCACACCTCAAGTTCTGTGTCCATTTCTGGGCTCCTCACTGCAACAGACATTGACATGCTGGAGTGTGTCCAGAGAAGGGAAACAAAGCTGGCGAAGGGTCTGGAGCACAAATCTGATGGGGAGCAGCTGAGGGAGCTGGGGTTGTTTAGTCTGGAGAAAAGGAGACTTGGGGGTGACCTCATCACTCTCTACAATGACCCGATGGTTTTCTGGGGCTCCCTGTAAATAAGACCTCAGCCTCTTGCGCACCATTCTACTCCGTTATGCTTCTTTTATTACAGCCTCATTACATGGAAATTGAGCGTTAAACTAGCACAAAACCGCTGGAGTGGAGTAAGGAATTGGGATCCTCCCATTTTACGCATATAGTTATGCCACGAGCCAAAGTGTGGGTTTCAGATTCTGAAGCTCTTGGCCTTAGGCTTTGTGTATGCATTGCTTCAACACAGCTGTAGGTTTGATGCTGTCTTACTAGGTTGTATACTGGGAAAACACTGCAAAATAATTTGATTCTGGGAAGAGATTACAGCACAAGTAGACAAAAAACCCCATGCAGTGTGTCTGACAGCTCCTCTTGCTGCTGCAGGAGCTCCACCTTTTCTCACAGGCAGCTGCCACCCTCCATCCAAAGTAAGGGGAAGAGAGGAGAAGAAGAAAATATGAAATCAAGGATGAGCACAACAGTCCCAGGTGTGACCACAGCATTAGTACTTGGCGTTGCACAGCCAGTCCCTGGGAGGACCAGGGACGTGGGTGGCGAGGCCATTCCCATGGGAAAGGACTGACATTGCCTCGTGCTTTCTCAGAGCCTCCTGGAGCCCAAGCACTGCAAGCTTCCGCTCCCTTCACATCCTGAGAGCAATTGCTCCTCCCTGAGCACAGATGATTTGCAATTATGCAATACGAAAAAGGCAGATGGTGGCATGGGCAGCGGTGCAGGAACGCACCCCTGAGGTGGCCTGGCAGCAATGAAGAGAGTGGTGGGAAGGGAAGGGCCAAGGGAAGACGCTTGGTCTGCTGGTGCCCAAGGCCAGCCCTTGATGCACAGACACCAAAGCAGGCCTCATGGACAAGCACTGGCAGAAATGTTTGGTGGTTTTGTTTCCTGAGGCAAGGAACGTCTTTCTCAGGATGTCCTGCCAGCTTCCAAGAATGGCGTTACATGTCACCATGATTGCCCTGGGACAGAAGAATACTGTGTTCTAGGTTAATTATAATTGACTTTTGAATAAAAATTCTCCATTCCTCACCCCACTGATCCCTTTGCTATTTGACTCCAGTGTGCACATCTAAAATTAGTGCTTTTGAAAGTTCTTCATGGCAGGGGTTGTAAATGGTATATTTTCCTAAGTCTGCTGCTCTCAAGGCTTATGTTTTGCCATCTTATGACTTGGCTCATGGCCAGAATTGCATCTGCATAAATTTGGGACTTGAAGGCTTGGTAATATGCTGTGACTTCAATAACAAAAGAGCTGAAAAAATTCCACTTAAGCATATCAAGCTCACTTAAACAAAGAGCATTGTTATTTAACCCTTACACTTGTACTAGCAAGAACATGGGAAATAAATCTGCAGCAGTCAACAATCTAGCAGGGTTTCAGCGTGGTGTTATCCCCTCCCGAGATTTCCTTGAAACACCTTTGTGGACGTTTTGACACATGGCATGTAATCTCAGTTCAGCACTGCGTGGATGTGGTGGGACCTGCTGCCACTGTGTGCACTGGGGAGGAGGGAAATTGCCTTCTCCTTCACTGCTAACAGCCTAAGAACCCCACTTTGACAGCCTCTTCAGAACATGGCATCTTATTTTTGTGCATTTTTTAATGACCATTCATTACATAAAAATAAAAAATAGGTCACCAAATCATCTGCACAAATAAGACAAGTTTTATGTAGTCAAAGATTTGGGTTTGGACCACATTTCAGTGGGGTGTTCCCTAAAGAGTATCTCAAAATAAAACTAGGCTATTCAAAGGAACACTCTTCTATTTTCGTAATGAGTTTTCTAATTTTAGTCCCCACCGTGGGCCCCAGGATTCTTCTGAGTTTTGGACCAGAGACGTGCTGATAATAGGGGTTGAGATTCCCCCATGCAATCTGCTTCCTCTGATTCAGAGCTTGTTTACTTGAAGAAGGTAGTACCGAGCATACTATGGGTGAATGCAAAAGGCAGCTCCCGATCCTTTGGCATCCATCGTGTGTGTCTGTAACACATTCCATTGTGCAGTTTGTACTGTATCTTTGGTAGCACATTGCCACAGACAGTGAAAAAGCACTTGCAGCAAGGAATAAAGGTGAGGTACACTTGCTCTTGTTTTCTCACTCCCTCACATTCCTGCCTGTCCTTCATCCTACTTTTCTTCTGATGTCAGGGTAACGCCATGTTCATTTAATCTCTCTGGTGTGTGGCATGCAACAATGTCCTCTGTGATGCTATATTAGCTGTCTCCAAGCCTGCCTTTTTAGGGCTTCACTCTGCTCCCTGCATTTTAGCGGCTCTTTACTGTGGCACCATTCTCGTCATTCCTTCTGATATTTTTGTCTTTGAGTTTCTCCACATCCTGTCATTAAGTGATTTCTTGAAGCCACACTATGCACCCCTGTTATTTTCTTTCCCTCTGAGCGCTTGTCTTTGTCCACCATTTCAGCTAAGATAACCAGGATAACGATTTGGTGTTTACAATTGCTAAAAAAAGTGAAAACCATAGAGGATTTAGGCATACCAGTGCTGTGATTTCACTACCAAATCATCGATGGAAGCAGCATGGCCCAAAGGACAAGGGCTGGACAGAAGGGCGGGACTTTTACCCTCCAGTTCTGGTGACACTCAGAGCAATTGCTTAACTCACTCTCCTCTGGTTTCCCCAGCTGTCACATGAAGCTGATGGGGTGCTGCTAGGCTGTGCAGAAAAGAGGCACTATAAGTGGCAGATAATTATTAGAATTGCTTGCTTGATTTCAGGCCATGACATTTTGTCTCTCTGGAGACAGAGGTCAGGGAGGGGGTTCATGAGAAGGAAATTCCACATTGCTTGAAGGCATACATGGCATTTCCATTACTGATGGAGAAGTGTGTAAAATAAATAAATCACACATGAATGGCGTTATATATAATAATTTTCTCTCTTTCTATCCCACTGGTTTGAATTGTTCTCATGTGTTTACTTTTTTAAGTAGAAACCCCCTCAGATTTGCAAATGCAGCTTTTGGTTGTGAATAACTTGTATTGCTCCACTTCAAAGGAAGCCTGAGCTTTTGAATGTATCTCTTCACTAGCTTTAGCCCTGCTGATACCCTTCCCTAGAGCTTTGGAAGACTCACTAGACCAGATGGGCTCTGTGCATGTCCTAGGGTCTGGAAGAGACCTTATGTCCCCCTATACACCCCCAGTCTGGGGTCCTACCAGTGCCTCTTGGTCTGACAAGGGTGAGCCATCCCTGCTTTAGGGATCTCCAGGTTTGCACTGTGGAGATTTCAGGTCCCTGCCCCCTGAGGGTGAGTGACACCACTTTTCTGCCTGTCCCAGCTGCTGCACCAGCCCTCCGTATCTCCATGCACTTGTAGGCAGACAAATTCACATGTGGAAACCTCCTACCAGTGCTTCTGGCATGAGGACAAGATCATGTAAAAGCACTAAAAGACTCCAATAAGAGGGGGCCTGCTGTGACGGGGAAATCAGGGATCCTTTAGCTGTCAGGGTGCTGGTGTGCAGAAGTGCTGTTGTTTTCTCATCGCCACGAAGCATGTCACAGCTTGTGGGCAGGTTCATCATGCTGCTGCTACAGCACACAATGTGCATCCCCATCCCAACATCTCTATCTGGGCTGGCATACTGAGAGCCAGATCCCCATAAACAGCTCTCCCCTCTCCCTGCAGAGGGGCTGTGCCTCTCTTCCGCAGCACTGAGTGGTCACAGTCCCTCTTCCAGCCCAGGGTCCACTGGTCAGATTGATCTGGGCCAAGTTTACCACCTATAGTGCTTGTGGTGCTGGGGACCCCAAGGCTTCTCCATGCTTCATGTTGAGGGATAGAAAAGGCTGTTTGGATTTTTACCTTTCTTGGATACATCCAGCTTATTGCATGTGCACAGAATGATGTTTCTGGTCTGACTGAGCTGTTTTATACTTGGCCAGATTTATCTTCTTCCATCTGGACAAGATTTTCACGCAGAAGAAAAGGATGTTTCTTAGAATCTCTTGATACAAAGCTGGTATCGGGTGAGGGAATGGGTCATGTGCCTCGTGGGCCTCTGAGGAAAAGTGCCAGGAGGAGGTGAATGGATAAACATCATCCATGAGGGTGAGCAGGAAAAGACGGAAAGAGTCTTTGCAGAAACCTGCAGAGCCAAAAACCCAAACGCTGCATTTGGAAAGGAGGGCTGGAAGTTTGCAAGACTGGGGAGGCTGCATCATTTCAGGTGTCCTATGTAAGGGTCCTCTTTGTCCCGTGGTTCTGCAGGTACAGACCCAGTGCATTTCCCTGGGACTGGGGGAGATGACTTCCCTTCAGAGAAGTGTCGTTGTCTGGCCAGCTCTCATCCAAGCATCTGCATGGAGAGGAACAGGAGATCAGTCATTGCTGGAGACATGCTGCTGCAGGATACAGAAGTCTCTGCCTGCCAACCTCATCCATTCTTACATCACATTTTTGGGACTCAGCAGAGATGACGAAGGGTTGTCCGGCATCACACTGGCTGGGAGAAGGATAATTGATGTCAGGTTTGGTCGTGGAGACACTGAAACAGTGGACTTAAAGATACTGAAGGAAATGAGGAAGACAAGTAGCAGATTAAAGACCCTGGACTTCAGGAGAGAACATACTTCGGTTTCTTCAAATCACTGAAGGCTGTGTCATGTAGAAACCAGCTCTGAAGACAAAAAAAGCTCAGGGAAACTGGCAGTTCTTTACTGACAAACTCCTCTAAGCACAAAATAGTCCGTAGTGTGCAGAAAAACAAACAGGTGTAACAGGAAACTGATTTGACTCATCAGAAAACTTATTACTGAACCACAATGCAAAGATGTAGGAAGAAACTCCTTCATCAGGACAGTCAAGCAGTGGCTGCCTGGAGAGGCTATGCAGTCTCCATCCATGAAAGTTTTAAGGTCCCAAGTGACTGAATTCCTGAGCAAGCTGATTCAGTCTTAGACCAAACCCTGCTTTGAACAGGGGGTTAGACTGGAGGCCTTCTGAGGTCCTTTGCAGCCTGTGGGATTCTGTCATCATGTGAAAGAGTTAACTTGGTAAGACTACCTGGTTCTTTATCATCTTTGTCATTATGATCATTGAAGCCAAGTGAATTTCCATCATAACACGCTGAGTAAGTGTGAGTCTAAGGCTCTCTTTTTAGCCTTTTTATGTGCACATTCAGGAAGGCAGCAGCTTTGGAAAGTCTGGATGTTGCAGATACCAATAACACTGCCAAAGAATGCTGGAGTGATGTACAGATGCCAATATACAGCTACAAATTCTCTGTCTTTGTACAGAAGTAGTTCTAAGATCAATAGGTTAAAGAGATATTTTGGTTCAAAAATACAGAGTCATGGCATCGCTGATGTTACAAAGAGAAATGAAAGGTTTCTATTACTGCCCTCAGATCCTGTATCAAAAATCCGGTCTTATTTTTCCAAGAACAGCCCTTCATGAAGTGGTGAGTATTGTTGGTTTTTCAAGGATTATGGAGTAAAGCTTCATATCAGTTCTATCTCTTTAATATTTGGAGATCAGCTTATCTTATTGGGCAGTCGCCAAAAGTGATTACAGCTGCAGAAACTCTACATTTGAACAAGGATTTTATCAAATCACTCACATCTGGAAAAAGGCCAAGAAAAAGAGTGACTGGAGAGAGTGGAAATCATGCCTCAAAACTGGGATGAGAAGCTGTGGAATTGTTGAAAAGCTATGAGAACTTATGTGTACATCTGCCAGGTGATCAAAATTGCCATCTGAATAAGGCATTATCCCCAGTTAGATCAGGTTTAGCTAAACAAACCATTCCACTAGGCATAATTTGACATTTTCCATCCTTATAGCTTTTCTATCACGTGTGGATACCCCCAAGAGCACTGTAAATTCATACCCTAACTGCATGCACATTAGCCTCCCCTTTGCAAACAAGCCCTTAGAAGCAGAGGTACCTCCTCCCGTATGAATGCAGTACTGCTTATTTAAATGCTGCAAGATCAGGAAGCGATTCATGGTCACTGCAAACAACAGTGGGTAAATGCACCGCTGGCTATTGGAGTAGATTACTTAATTTAGTAATTAAGGCATCCATTACATTTGGATTGTTTATCCAAAAAATGCAGAAATAAATCCATAGGCATCCACTTCATGTATCAGTGTGCACTCTCCACAGTCTGTGAGAGCACTGTGAGCAGAAGTGCTTTCTCAAGCACCACTGAAGGCTCTTTTTCCACTGATATGAGAAAAGGGGGGAAAGGATACCAGACTTTTTGTATCCCAGTTGTGTTCCATAAAGCAGCTGTCCCCAGTCATAAGCATCAGGCCCCCAGAACACCTGGGGCATTAATGCCAGCTGGTCGGGGTGGAGAGCATGCCAACACCAGTGGCAGCAGCACTGGCTCTGAGCACAGCACCAGGGGAGCACTCTTTGAGGATGGCGTGAGACTGCTGTTCCAGCCTGCTTTTTGCTAATAGTCCAGCAGGAAGTCTTTACCAGACAGAAGTTCCCCAAGGATTCAGGGGCAGCAAGGGCTGTAAAAAAACATGTTACTTGGTTTCAGGCCATGGTCTGCATCTGCACAGCAAGCTGCTGTTTGCACATGGGTAAATTCAGGATCTGTACTCCCTTTGCTCATTTCAATACAGTCTGTGAGTTCGCAGAGTGAACATTAAATTCAGATGTAGCTGGAAAAGATTGCCTTTTGAACTAAAACTTCTCTTTTGTTGATTCCTTCTGGAGTGTATTGCCTGGAGTAAAGCATTTACAAGTGCCAGGTTTTCAATTAATTCCACTTACATCACAATTCAGAAATTAGAGATGGAACGTGTGGCCAGGTCATCCATTTTATCTGACAGTATACCATTCCAGAAAGAGAGGATATAGGCTGCTTTTCACTTGCTTGCCCAATTAGAATGGAGCATTTTTTACACGCAAAAAATAATTAATGTGGTATTTTCTTGCCACTCAAGCTCCTGTGGATTGTAATAGGTGTACAGAATGGGAGTGTGCACACACATGTGTGCATCAGGAAAAACAACCAACAGGAGGGAGAGAACCAGAATTAAGTGCTGTATATGCATGAGGCATGTCTACACAGATCAGTGCAGACAGATGTGGGCTCCTCTGCAGGGGATGTTAGCTTGGGCACAGAGCTTCAGGAAAACAGCTCAATGACTCCAGATCAGAACTGGCTCCCATTTGATCAACTCAGATCATGGCAGATGTGCGTACTTGTCCGGGCTCATCCATGTAGGCATGCCCAAACTCACCTCCAGACTTTCAAAATAACCCTGGAATGGAAAGGAACTTTTCCAGTTCGGACCTAAAATAAATATTTGCTGGGATAACAAGCATACTTGATAAAGTGTTTGAAGCGGAGAGAGACAAAAAGGACAGTAGAAACCAAAATTAGATGATGATGATGAAACAGGTTGTTTAAGCAGGACGCATTTATCAGGAAACCATGGCAGGTCTCCAGTCCAGGGTCAGGTATTTATTTCCAAAAACAAAGAGGAATATGAAATTTAAAGAGTAAAATTTGGCAGAGTTCAAAGAAGAAGAGTACAGGGAGGAGAAAAAGCAAAAATTAATTCCCTTTATGGGGCTCACAGACTGAGCTATGCTTTGGGTACCTTGGATGCCATTGGCAGTGTTTGTCTCCTTTTCTGCTCTCTGACTTTTTGGGAAAAGAAAGTGTAGAATGATCATGGACATTAGCATGATCATTGATCAAATTTACCTTAAGCCACCTAATCAGAGCCACTGTCTGAAGTCAGTGAAGAGGGCAAGTCACTCCCAGAAGCTGCATTTAGGGTGGTGAGGAAGAAAATTTAGCGTAAATGACATGAATTACACCCTGTGGTGGGTGTCTCTTTCCTTCTTTTGATCTAAATCACATGAAGTCAGGGGAGATGAATCTCAAAGGGAGGAACAGAAGGAAGGACAGTAATGTTCACAGAGGATTCTGCACACACCAGATCCACCTTCATCTCTGGTGTTAAGCCTAGGAGTATCTCAGTCATCAGCGAGGGTCAACATATCTGCAAATTTTGTAGATAATGAAAGGCCTTGAATTAATGTCCTTGATTAAAGCAGAATTCAGAGGTAGTACTGTTGGAAGAGGCAGACTCACTTTTCACTATCTTCCCGTCCTGCAGATCACATTCCTTGTCTAAATATGTATCTCAGTCTGTTGAGGTAGTTCAAAGCCACCATTTCTTTTTATGGTGGTGCTACAACTCTGAGGTTTAATAAAAAATTGCAACTTGTATCATGTGTTTCCTCTGTTTATACAGATATTGCCAGATCAAATTACCAAAAAAATCCTGCTTCACTTGCTCCATTTAAGAGTCTTAAATTTAGGCTTTTTCTGCTATCCAGGTTTATAATGGTTAAAGGTCAGATTCACCTCCAGGTTTCCTTTAACAAACACAATCTGTTCGTGCTGTAATCAGAGACACACTGGTATATGTAGTACTGCATATTCAAAAAATTCTTGGTAAAAAAAGCTAATGCTTGCAGGTTCTCTCTTTCTCACCATTTACCTGACCAAATCTGCCCAAAAGAGTGGCAGATGCAGCAGCATCCTTGACCATCCCGATGCAGGCTGTGAGCAAGGGCTGGACCCAAGTGCCTAACACCTACAACACAGGAGATTCAAGGCACACTACAGGTCTGTTTGTCTCCTTACTGCTCTTGCTGCTCTGACAAAGATCTCCTTATGTTAGAGAAAACGAACAATAATAAGTGTGCTTAAAACAAAGGCCTTAATAATGTGGTAGAGGGGCCATATTTCCCCTTCACCTCATAGGTGAGATTAAAAAATACCCGTGCTGTAATGCCCTTCTCAGGTAAGAAAAAGCCAGTGAGGCTGCCTTGGTAAACAGACTAGCCTGGAAAGGAAGGAAATTTGCTGTGCACCATAAAGATGGTAAGTATTCAAATACCTGGCTGAAGATGCCAATAAAGCACAGCAAACACAAGAAAGGGCAATCACATGTGCAGCAGCAGCAGCTAATTATGCTGCTTGGCTGTAAAGACCTGAAGGCATCACTGTGCTGTGGGAATGAGCAGCCCAGGCCTGTGTTATGGCTCGCTGTGTGTGTGATTGGTAAAGCCTGGCCATGGCTAATTCCAGTCCTTATCCCCTGCTCTAACTGAGGTCACTCACAGCGCTCTTTGGGAATGAAGTAAACATTCAACAATGAAACACCTCTTCACAGTGGCTCTTCACCCTTGTCCCCAGAGTAATCTCTGTGAAAAGTCACAAAAAGGGTAACATCGTGGCATCAGGAGTATTTTAAATGGGGACCAGTTGTGATTAGGAGATGGCTATCATCTAAAAATCTTTGATTATTAGAATAACTAAGGTAAATGTATTCTACTTGGGCTAGACCAGCCATGTCAGAGATTATTGTAGTTTAAAAAAAAAATAAGAAGTCTGAGGCAGTTGTATTTCTCCAGGAATTTTATTTTTTTTAATGAGTGTTTCATTTAAAAAGTCCAGATTTTAGTATCCTGCACAGCCACAAGATGACTAGGCCTACCTCAAACTGATCAAAATGGAATTTTTCCATTGGGTTCAGTTGACTATCCAAACATCTGTTTTGTGGTTCGTTCAACCTTATACGTCAATATGATGTTAATCTCCTTTATACAGAAAAGCTGAAGTAGTGCCAATGATTTAACTTCCTACAAAGATGGAAGATCCTTTCTCAAGCTGTAAATCCTCCTGGCCTATGCCCAAAGTGAAAAATGTAAATCACCAGAGTGGAAACATGGCAAACAGGATTTTCTGTCTAAACAGGGGCAGTCTTAACTTTGGAAATTAATCAGGCTCTTTATTAAAAACACCTTCAATGAAAATGAAGACAAATCTCCCAGAAAATTACCTTGGAAATTAATCAGTGTCTTATTTACATATTTTTCCCAGTAATTTTCTGGGAGATTTGTCTTCATTGCCATTGTAGGTGGTTCTAAGCCATAAAAAATTCTCTTCTTCATGAGCAGAGCCAGCAAAAGCATTTTTAATGCGTTGTAAGCTTTCTTTCTCTACGGTATTTTCTAAATAATCCCATTCCTTCCTTTTCCTGAAACCAAATTTTTACTCTTTGCAGAGGTGGACCTAGTGAGGGGGCAGGAGCAAGGGGATTTATAGGCACCATTCCTGCCCCCATGGACATCATTGTTCCACTTAGGAAGAAACCACTTGCATTTAGATCCAGTCCTACAGATATGAGTCATTACAGCACAATTCCCAACAAATTACCAAATTTGACTCTCCATCCCCCCACCTATTTTCTTCATCCCCTGTTATCTTCTCCAATTAATGATCTAGGAAAATCCCAGCTTCCTTTGTCAGGGACTTCTTCACCTCTTGAAATCTGAGGATTGTGACAAGCAAGTTTTGTCATTCATGATACAGTGCAATGCCAAAGCAGAGTTGGATAGTTCGGGAGTACACACTGAGGGATATGGGACTGCAGCAAAGGGAAATCTAGAGGGACTTTGAAAATGCAGCAAGACTTTCACAGAAATTTGGAGGGAAAATGGGGTACCTGAATCAAACTGAAATTAAGAAAGCATGGCAGCATCTGCAGGGCAGAGGCACAGGAGAGGAACAGATGAAAGGAGAAGATAGAGAGCTGTGCAGAGGGAGGGACAGGAGTGGCAGGGTGAGGCAGGAGTGCAGGGAAGATGTGGATGTGGAGGAAGGGAATGCGGAGAGCACATGATGCCATAAAACAGCAGTTTCGGCAGAAAGGCTCTTGAGTCCGGAAGGGCAAACAAAAGTAGACATGTGACACGGGAAGTGGGATTGTAAATAAAAAGGTTTGGAGACTGCTGCCAAAACATTATTGAAGTTTAGGAACAGGAGAGCAGCTCCTGCTCTGTTTCAGTCTGAAAATCTTGTCATGTCCTCCATAAATTCTGGCAGCAAATGCTTCAGGGGAAGGCGTAAGATCTGTAAATAGGTGCAGGGGCAAATGTAGCTGCGCTCAGGTTGGGAGGAACAGCCCCTTGCATTGCCCCACACATGGCAGAGTTGATTTAGGGGGCTCAGAAAGTTTCCTTAGCTCCTGCATAAGAAATGCTCACCTTGGCAGGCTAAGCCACTTCAGCACCACGAGTCACCCTGGAACTGTATTCTTAGAGACTTAGGAGTTTTGGAGAATAAGATATAGCTGCTCAATTCAACGCTGTTTTCAGTACACATACACTCTGGAAATGTACTCTATCCACATCCATGCCCCATGTGGCTTTTTGAATCTTACATCTCAGCTAAAAAGAGTTCCCATGGCAATGAATGGTCTAATAATAAGTGTGTGGAAGAAAAGGTTTCCTTTTATCCATCTCAGATTTCTTGCTTTTTACACGTCAGTGACCTATTATTAGAAGGGAGAAAGAACTACTCACGTCTTCTACCTAATGTAAATAATCCAGATCTCAGTTGTACTTTCACAGACAGCAAATTGCAGAGTAAATAGAAAAGGAGAAGTTTGAAAGAGGCATGAGCACAGCAGGATTTTGCAATAGCAGGAAGACCAGATGAATGCAACTTCTTCTTAGCAACTAATAGAACCACCCAAAACACAAGACATGGTATTAATGAGATTAACTCCCACACAGAAATTTGCTAGAAGAGAAAAATCACAGGACAGAGACAGCCCTCAAGATTTTGGGCTGTTTCATGAATAGCATTGCATTGTTAATGCAGAGAATGAAGACAGCAACTAGAAGAGAGGATCTTCTTCATTTGCTTCTACGTAAGAACATGGAAGGGAAGATGACCTGTGCAAGTGTGACCATGATATGACATATCCTATAACTCTTATAAAACTGAAGTGAGAAAAGACCAAAATAAAGAGAATGGATTGAAGAAAGCAATCCTTAAATCACTCAGACATCTATCAGGCAAGGTCAACACAGAAAACAAATGTAAGAGAGGAAGGAGTGAGGGAAGGTAGAGAGTCCCTGAATGTTACTGTAAGATTAAAAGCCTGCTCTATCCTAGCGAGCAGGATGTCTGGAACTGAGTGTCAGAGTAAAACGTGGATAAATCACACGGCTAAAAAAAAGGTCAGCGTATTTCCCATCATTATAAGGGAACAGGGGAATTACAAGGCAATTAACTTTTCTTCAGTTCATAGAAAAATGCTGGAACAAGAAATCAGAGAATTTGGGGCACCTGGCAGATAAAAAACAGATGAATGACACCTAACAAGGATCTGTCATGTCAAACTAAAATAATTTACTCTCTCTGTCAGGGCAACAGGTTTTGTGACTTAGAAGGAGGAAGTTAATGGCACATAGCTTTATTTTATTAAGGTTTTCAACACGCCTGCATGACATTCCCATAAACAAGCCTGTTGCAGCGGGGATTACTGCAATATGTATAAGACAGCAAGGCCCGTGGAAAAGAACTATGGACCAATTCTTGGTAGATGTTTTAGAGATGTTTATTTTTCAGCAGCATGACCGGCGACTGCTGAAGAACAGTAGCAATCACGGGACAACCCGGGTCCTTCCCCCTGCAGGGGAACACAAAACAACCAATGGGGAACAAGATTGGCCAGGGAGTAGGGAAACCCCCTAGGTCATGCCTCTACCCTAGGTGCCTCTACTCCAAGCCCCTCCCCCAGGACCCCATGGCAGTGGGGAGGAACCCCAACACAAGCCCAGAAAAAAGGTAGATAAATGTTAGGAAGAACCATTACTGGTTTAAAACCATGTAATCAGAGATTAGTGCTCAACACTTCATTCTCAAATTCACAAAAAGTAACTGCTGAGGTTCAGCAATGTCTGCACTGCATCCAGCACTATTCCAGATTTTCAACACTTCCATGAGAGAGGAGGCATATGTTTTTTAATCATTTGAACGACTAAACCGGGAGAAGCTGCAGTGATGACAGACAACAAGATGGGAAGGTAGAATGATCTTGCCAAATTGAAGAAATTATTTGGAAGAAATAGGGTGCAACTGGAAAAGGCTAAATTAAAGGTTTTAATAATTAAATAGTTATAGCAAACTCCAGAAACATAAGAAGAGAATGCCCAATGAATGCAGGGTAATGCAGCTTGGGGGTATAATAGTCTGCAAATTCACTACTAGTGAAGAATTAAGGCACAAAATAAGCAACAGCTGTGTTATGATGGATACAAATGACCAGTCCATGAAATATGATGTAATTATTTTGTTATATGTGGTGTTGTTAAGGTTATGTTCCACTCAGGTCACAGTGACTCAAGAAGGATTTTTCCTCTAGGTAGGGAGAAGGGTTGGAGGAATTTGGGATAGTTTGGAGGAAAGATGATGAGTCCTTAAACATCCCAAAATGACACACTGAAGTTACAAAACATTAAAATAATCCTTAAAATATAGAAAAGCTAAGTTGTAGGAAAGGAATAAACTCTTCTCAATGTCTGCAAAGGGTTGGATGAAGAGTAATGTCATCACAGCAAGGAAGAGAGGTTACTGCTTACCAGAAAAATTTCTGCAAAGCAAGGACTGTGCAGCACTGAAGCAGACTGGAAAAGGGGAACAGTGAAATCTCCATTATCAGGGCTTTTAAAAACAGATCAGGTAAGCACCTGCCAAGAATCTCCTGTATTTAACTAATCTCTGCCTACTTCCTTCTTTGAATC
Organism: Aphelocoma coerulescens; assembly: GCF_041296385.1. Lineage (NCBI taxonomy): Eukaryota > Metazoa > Chordata > Aves > Passeriformes > Corvidae > Aphelocoma > Aphelocoma coerulescens. The sequence continues at coordinate 46,079,379 of NC_091014.1, read as the reverse complement.
ACCCATAATTTTGTTATCTTACAACTCACACTGATTCCCAAATTAGTCATAATCATTGGGAATAACACAGGCACCAGTTCAGGATCTTCCGCATTTCATCAAATATCTGTAATGAAAATAAACCTGTAGTCCTACCCACTTCTTTCTGCCTCCTGAAAAATGTCTGGTTCATGATACTGCTCTGACTCTTGCTTTCTCACTATTTATCTGCAGAGGTGATACTGGACTAGATTCATGTAGAAATTCAAACAACTTATTCTGCCTTCAGATGTTATATTGCTCTAGTTTCAATGATAGTTTCAACCAGTTTGCAGACATGAATACAGCAATTACTGACCATTGCCATATCTTAACTTGTGTATGTGTAAATACTGGATAAGCTTTCCGTTTGAAGTCCTCAGGCACACAGTAAGCTTACTTTCTTTCAGCCCATCAGCCTGCTTGAGGAGTGGATAGACTATCCCAGTGTAGCAACTCCCATCTATTTAGTTTTCTCCAACAATTCAGTTGTGATATTTCCCCAGCAGCTTCATCTCACCTTTGGGAACAGGTCCAAAATCAACACAGGTGAAGACTTACACTGAAATATAACTTGCCTTGTGTTCCTTCAGTTGCTTCCTTTGGACCCTGGTGCCCCCGCAGTCCTGTGGATTCTTTCCTATAACTATCACTTTTGACAGACTTAAGAAAACCTCTTTTTATCTGTAGTGGGGGCTTTTTTTAGTTATATCCCTTTGAAGCCTTTGTTGATCCTTCTGATTTCCTGGTAATTTATCACCTACCATAATTTATAATCCTGTTTATTGCCCTCAGTAGGGTCAGATTTCTAAATGCTGAAGGACTGGCTCAAATTACCTCTTAAATCTTGGGATGTGGCATTCCTTTGCTGTGCCAGGTTCCCTCTTACTCAATCCCATGCATATCTTCTGACACTGTGTAACTGTTCTGAGTAGGTGACTTTCTAAGGGATTTTAATTTTAAAGCCTTTTAAACTTACCTGTTCATCCTATTTTTTAAAGCTTACCAGAACACTGTCATTTTCCAGTGTTTTATTTTTAACTCTGTGAGTCCAATTATATGGTTGCCCCTAATTATTTAATACTCAGCTCTGTCCTTTTCTTTGAATTAACTGCTGTGTGTTAATTAAGACTGAATGGAGATTAGCTTTCCCTCTGATGTCCAAGCTCTTGGCCTAGTTATTCTGAGATCCAACACTTGCATCCAAGAAACTGTCTCTGTGGGGCTGGTGTAAGCTCTCCAAGCTGTGGGTAGGCTGCTGGACTCCCCTGCCACTGCCTCTTTCCTGCTGCTGGGCTCTTTTCTCTCTGTGCTCACTTTCCTTCCTTTTCATCTGCAGATGCGTATTTTTGCCATGATCTTGCCATCAATCTGGCAATGTCACTTTCCTTGGCATTCATGATGATATAAGCTTCCTCTTTCTCCCCAAAGGCTGTGCATATCTGGATTTTGCTCAGGCTGGCATTTTGTCAGCAACACTATTGGCTTGTGTCTGCATCACCCACAACCACTAATTCCCCTCCTGGCCGAGGGGACCCATAGACCTTGGGCAGCAAGGGCTTTCTGTCCATGGTATGCTGCTGAGCAGGATGAAACCCCTGCTTCCCCTGTAAGCTCTGGAAAAGCTTTCACTTCCCATCTCAGCCTTGCAGAAGTGAGGAGACCATTCACTCCACCAGGACCTTTATGGCAGTGTCCTCCTGTGGGACAGGAGTGAGGAAGGACAACAGCTCAACTCACAGTGTTTACCTTGGAAAATAAAGAGTTCTTCAGGGAAACAGTTCACTGTGTCAGTGGTGCTGGGGCTGCCAGGGCTGGTGTGCCTCTATTTCCATCCAAGCAGATGATGTGTCTCATTAAGAGGAGAATACAGGCAATTGTTCATACATTTCTTTTGAAGAGTTCTCCTTTGGAGAGTTAATCTCATTAAACACATCTGCAGCAGCCTGGGCAGTCACAAATGCCTTCTTAAGAGGCTGCCATAATGAGGCAAAGTCTTCTCCCTGCTTAACTTCCCCCAGCGTGGCCACAGCACTGCTCACTGTCCGTCAGGTGCTTCCAGGGACACACGTCCATCTGTCCTTGGCAGGAACACATCGCACACCACTCGGCACTAATCAGGAGGATGTGCTGGCGGCATGGACACATAAACCCTCCCGTGTCAGGTTATGTGTTACACAGCTGTTTGAATTGTTGGGAGGCTTTCCCTTGGTGGTTCTTTTATATGGTTTATATGGTGTGAAGAGAGCATTACTCTTGAAGGGACTTAAAGACCTTGGCCCGGTTTGTCTGTGGTCTTTAAAGATCCCATGACGCTTTTGGAGAGAGCTGGAGAATTAATCTCGTTGTTCTGCTTAAATTTCAACAGGGAGAATTATGTTTTGCTTTTCTATCCTTTCTCTTTCTGTGTTCTGCTTTGTAGATCCAGGCATTATTAATAACTTTTATAGCATTTTAAATGTGCACTGTGTGTGGCAGTGTGAATGGAAATCTGAGGGGTTAAAGTAAAAGGAAAATCCAATTGTGAACAGTTTCTGTGCTGGGTGAAGGTTGTGGCAACAGGCAAGAGGCAGTGCTGGCAGATAACATATGGGCATTGTGAACACTGAATAAAAAAGTCACAGTGCTGTTAAGTACATAAAATATTTTTTAATCCAATATGATTTTTAAAATACTTTTTAATTGGAAAAAAATGATATTTTCTTTAAAAGCATATGTCTTTGACATTATGATGGAATTCGGAGGATAACGGACCTCACATCTGATGTAAATACAGAATACCATGACTACACATCATAAACCAACTTGATTTATGTCAGTGTAAATGAAAGCAGAATCTGTCCTGCAGCAGCACCCACATGACAGAGTGTGGTAGCTGGTCTGCTGTCTCACACTTGGGTTCTTTCTCAACATTAGAAACAATTGAATGCCAAATTTGTGGAAATCATCTGGCTTTGTGTAACAGGTACATAATATCCATTAAGGAAGAGGTGATGAAATGAGAGGAAATGAAATGGAAAGACTTCTTCAGAAATAGAGGAAGGAAAATGGGCAATGAGAAACAAATAGCTTCAAAACCAGGATTTTAAAGCCCTTGATTAATTTCTAAAAGCAGTCATAGGACATGCCTGAAGGTTTTCTACAATAAATAACAACCGTAATTAAACTGAGAACAGAAAGTGCATGAGCGCTACAGGCTGTGCCTGTCCCTAAAATGGGCTTTTTACCAGAAGTGGTCATGCTTTCCAGACCACACTGTAGTTGCTGTCTATGCCAGTCCTAACAGCTACATTGTGCCCCAGACAACACATCCCAGAGGATGTTCTCTTGCAGGCAAGCCAGCCAGTGAGCCACCAGCTGCCCACCACCCACCTCTCGTGCCCCACAGCTCCCCAGCACAGGCTGCACCCTTGTCCGGACTCTGCTCAGCACCATGGGCCCTCCCCACTGCCTCCTGCATGGCTGAATTTGGGGAGCATTGTGTAGCACCTTCCTTTGCTACAGCAGACAGAGGAGTATTGGAGCTGATTTTGGGCAGAAGACTGTTTGCCAAGCCACGGTGTGCGGGGAGCCAACTGCACCGAGCATGGCCACCAGCATAAAGTGAGCTCCTAAAAGCACCAGCAAAGAGCCTTAAACTCAAATGGCATGTCCCCCCTTCTTCAGGAGAGACCATAGAGGGAGCAGGGAGGTAGAATGCCAAAAATGTTACTGCTTCATGTCTAATAAGCAATAAATGAATTTTATTATTTCTGCTAAGTCATAACCCCTATGCTAAGTTTCAGTGCTGCTGCAACCTGAGATAGCTAGTATATTAGATAATACTGCGTCAGGGGAAAATATATGGCTTCCTGATGTTCTCACTGCCAAATCACACCCCATTGCTATTGTTCAAAAATTGCCTGAGTGTTAGAACTGTATCAGATGACACTGGGAATTATGTTAAAGCACTGTAGTCAAATATCATAAAGTAATCACACAGTGGGGCCATTCTGATGTAACAGAAGCTGGAATTTAGTTTGGAGTTATGTATCTTGTTTTCTCTTTGACTTTACACAGGCCATGACATATGTCAATACTTTCTTCTCTTCCAGGCTGCATGGAGGAAGTGTTCAATCTAGTGGGTTAAAAATTGAATATGAAGCCGTCACAGGAAAACCAGAAGCTTTTGAGGGAAGAAAAGTTTCTTCACTTATATTTGGGCATGGGTTTGAGACAAAAGGATCCTATTTATTAATAATTTAAACATACAAGACAATCATTCAAATTATTCAAATACTCAAATTATTCAAATACTTGTCCTACAGAGCAGGGATAACACACATGTGGTTTGCTCAGGCTGACATAGGTCCCGGGAAGGGAGCTGTGCATGCAGCTTCAAGATCATATTTTCCTTCAGGAACCAGGCAAAATTGAGAGCAACCAATACAGATACACTTGTTCCCAACTTTTGCTTTGCAGCTCCAGTTTCCTGATGTGCATGTCTGACATGCAATGAGAGGTACACAATTGCTGGCATCTAATGGAGAGGAAGAGGGTTTGTGGCAGTCTTATTTGTCTGATAGATGGCATTTCCACTCAGACGAAAAGAGAAAATATCAGTTCCCAAGGACTCAAAAGAAAATAGAGGAATATTTTAGGGTTTAGGAAACTTCCTTGGTTCACTGGAAAGATTTCACAGCTATAAATCTGACACCTTTGCATCTGGCATAGCTCATAAGCCTTTCCTCTGGGCACGTGGGTATAAACCCATCTTGCCAGGGCAAGGGGGCTGCTCTGGCTCCCCTGCCTGCAGCCCCGGAGCCTGTGAGGGTGCTGATCATCAAAGCGTCCTAAAATTTAATGCTCCAGTACTGATGGACATACCCTGTGACAGTGGCCATGTAACAGCGTCTGGACTAAAATCAGTACTGAGATTTCCTGTGAGACATGCCATTCACTCTCTTCTCCTCCAAATGGGATAATTTAAAGCCATCAGATTATTCCCTTTTGAGCCAGGCATTGACTACAGTCTCTTATCCCACCCTGTGGAGGCATGGGAGTACTATTGCCACCCATCACTAAAAGATGACCCCTCCCTAGGTTTAAGCATTGATGGGACCCTTCCCTTGGCAGACCAATCCAGGTGAGGTGTGTTTCTGGCTAAACATGCTGGACACATGCCTTTCCACAATTAAAAAACCAAACCCATATCACTTTGGATACTTCTGTCCAGTTCTGACTTTAGCTTTATTCTAACAAAACATTAATAACAACCACAGTGTCTCCTGCAGGAGTTAAAAGACAGTTTTTAAAGCATGCTCAAGCTATGTACCCAGCCTGTCCACGTGGTAGCCGGTTAGCCTGTGGTACAAGGGACAGAGAGAGTGCGCCATAAGACTGTCCCTGGTACCAGAAACTCCTGCCAAGGTTACGGTGAGAAAAGAAGCTTCCCCCAGAATGCTTTGGTTGGTTATAGTAATCTACCCCAGTTCTGCGTTCCTGGTTGGCCCTTGGCCGCCCTGCCCCCTTGCCACCTTATATGTTCCATGTCCTAGAAAGTTCTCCACTCTAGGTCCCCCCCATTGGCCTCTGCCCCCCGCCACTCACCCAGAGCTTCCCCATTGGCTTCCATTCCCCAGTCCCGCCTTTGTACCGCCCCTGTGCCCTCAGATCATTGGTCCCTGGTGCTTGCCCCACTCCTCTACTTAAACCTGAGCTTTCTATTTTCGTCTTCGCCCCTGGAACCTTCCACAATGTGGAAGCTGTGAACAGCTCCTGTGGAAGTCTATGCAAAGATCCTTCCTCCCTCTTTGCCGTCGACCCATACTACTGGAGCTATCCATGCGTTTGTACGTGCACGTGTGTGTGAGTGTATGGCTGATCCTGCCCAGCGGCTTCGCTTTGGAGACTCTTTTTAGACATCGCAACACCTTGTGCTCCGGCACAGAACTGCAGAGATCGAAACAGCAATATGTCCAGTCTTCGTATCACTCAGTTTTGCTAAATCCACTTTCAAGAAAATGCTAAATATTATTAGTTGTTGTTTTCTTACAAGCACTGCAGACAGACACAGCTGTGTGTTTGTAAACTTTCCATTGTATGCAAGCCAGGGATTGTGAAAAATTTATTATCGTATGTTTTGCAAAGCACTGTGGGGTATGCCCAGCCCCCGCCTGGTGGGACATCTGCTGAGATAAGGAGAGTGCCTAAACCTCCCAGCAGAACTCCCCTGGAAAGGGAGCTACTCTTCAGTTACGGCGAGGAGACAGACCCAGAATCCTCTGGGAGACCCTATACAGATCCTTTGTAACCCATTGGTCTTTACCCTCTGACACCCACCCTCTGTATCCCTATAAAGCTAGCCCCCTGCCCCGGGCGACAGAGAGCTCTCGTCCCTGGCTCCTCTTTGCCGAACTAATAAAGCTGCCTTGTGCGGAACAGCTACACGGGCCTCTCATCTCCCTCCCTGGTCTGGCCTGGAGGCTGCCCTGCACAGCTGAGCTGAAATCACGAGCTGACAATCACTAAAGAGCTGACAGCTTCTGCACAGGCCCTCCTAGCTGGCAGCTGAGGGAAGACACTGGGCCCCGGGAAGACAATCTCTTTTGGGAGCATCTCTCCGGACCAGTCACAGCTTACTCGGTCAGAGCTACTGACCCCTCACCAGCTGTCATAAAGCACAGTTAATTTCTCCATCTCTCCAAAACTGAAATACTTGTCCACAGCTGTGTGTCACTAGGTCCTCTAGGTAGTAGTTTGCCTTTCTGTCTCAGGTTATCTGTCTCTGCATGACCAGAATACCCATTTTCGCCACACCTTCCCTGCCTTGCAGCTCTGGAAGGGGTTCTGCTGTTCAGATGCTCAGAGGGCTTGATGATGAAAATGTCGTGTTAAGTGACCATTAGTGTCACTTAATCCTCTTCCAGGTTTGGCTGACCTAGTAACCTGAAGGGAGCAGTAAATTACAGAGACCTTTACTGCTTTGTCTAATGTGTGGTGGACTTCTTGGGTTATTTTTTGCTAAGTTTGTTTTAAAAGCCCACACAGGAGTTATCTGACACCTGCCCCACCTGTCAGACCAGAGGTTGGTAAGAATGGGCAAAGCCCACACTGCCCAGAGCCCTTTTTCCACCTCCCCTTGCAATTACTTGTCCTTCCTCTGGTCCCCTCCTTTGCAGTCTCCTGCTGGGAGGCGTTATCACACATTGTTCTTACAACAAAAAATTGAGACCCTTTCTTCTAATTTATCACATGCAGAATCAGATCCAAAATCTTTTCTTTTGCTTCACAGAATCTTTTGTAACAGGGTCATGCAGTAACTGCATCAGAGATGAGTTATTACTTAAGGGCAATTTTTTACTAGAACACCTGCCCTAGGGATTTGTCATAGCTCAGGGCAAGCTGCCATTCTTGACCCACGCTAGCTTCAGGCCATCAGTATTGCAGCCTTGCAGCTTTCCCTCTGTGGCCTGCAGTGTTTCCACTTTCAGGTTGCATCAGATCTTTCAGTTTAGCTTCAAATCCACTGCTAAGCTATAGTAAGTATAATGCTATATAAGAATTCTCAAAAATCACTTGAGGACCTGGGAATCAGAGAACTTACCTCTATTCATGGTCTTACTATTTTTATCTCTATGTACTCTTGATGAATTTTCAACTTTTGCATCCACCTGTGAAGACAGGAGGAACATCCAAGCTCAAGATTCAGAGTTGCATCTCAGGAGATTTTCAATATTGAATCTTAATCTGCTGGTAATTGCAGCAAACCCCCTAAAGGCTGATTATACTAATATACTAATATCAGTGGCAAAAATGGACTGATTTGTTGTACTACCAACTGAACTCTGCCATTACTCCAGTAAAAGCTTTTACTGACACAAACCTATATAAGAAAATAGAAATCAAAACCATAGGAGATGAAATTATATCAGAGAAGCGTGCCATCCTAAGGAATTTCAGGTGTGTAATCTCTTTAGAAACAAATAAACAAATGAAAATTAAAGGTATTTAGATGCCTGCCACATACAGATATAAAATCCTATGAGAGATTTTCACACCTTTGAGGAGCTTGCTCTAGGATTATTTTTTGTCTCTCCTTGCTTTCATTTAAGGACAACATGACTGAAGTGGTGCTGAAGATTTTGCTGTAGCCTCTCTGCTGTATGGTGAAAAGCTGCATGCTGTTTCTGGCATTGGCTCTTGAACATCTGGCCTTGGACTGAAAACATTGTTAGGGTTGCAGTCATCAGTGCTACCTAGTTCATTGAGTTGGAAAAAACACTCACAGTCAGTATGAATTAGAAAGAGGAAATCTTCAGGAAGAGATTCAGTTTCAACCCCATTCAGAGATCTTACCATCACAGAGAGTGCAACAGGGGACATGTTCAGTGCCATTCCCAGTCCCACTGGGAGAACATATGCCCAGATGGAAAAGGGACGAAGCATCCTGTCACATCCATGTCCCCACACCCAGGCTCTCCAGCTGAACCTTAGCATGTGAACCCTTGTAGGGTGGCTGTCCAGAAATGCCCCAAGTGCCACGTGGCCATGCTTGGGGTGGCCCCTCTACACAGACCAATGCCCCATGCCATGTGTGGAGAGTGGCTCCATGCAGGGGCAAGCACCCCAAGCACCTGTTAGAATTTGCAGGGACCCCTCTGCTACATGACTTGGGCTGCTGCCTCCTCTCCATCCTGTAGGAAAAGGGTGACTTTCTGGAAAGTGTTAATAGCAGCTCCTGTACTTCTCCAAATAAATCCAGTGCAGGCACACTTCAGAGAAGACTGCTCCTTGCTGCACTTCTTCACACAGAAACCTCAATTTAAGGCTGCAGCTGGACTGGGAGGCATTTAACACTTCTCATCATATTGTACAAGATGGGGATAGACTGTAAAGATGACCCACACATGGGTCTGAATGATTACCTATGACATATTTATAGCATCAAACCCATCTTAGAGCTGCTGGCATGCAGACCTGCTGAGGAGGGTAGGGAGAGCTGCTCACTGGAAAACCACACATGCAACCAGCAGAAGTTCATGGCTTCACTGACTAATGGGCAGAGATTATAATTTATGCTGTGTGTGGTACTGGAAATGAATGGGTGGTGGATGCCTGAGCACCCCTGTGGATGCTGATGGGTTTGGAGCTGTTGGAGCGTTAAGAGGGGATGGGAATCAGGCTTCATTGGAGGGATGGGAATGCTCCTGCTGCCCACCACAGTCAGCTGCCTGGCTGGGGACTGTGCAGGACAAAGGCAGGATGACGGCCAAGGCTTGAAAAAAGTTCACATTGGAAAACCACACGCGGTTTTTGATGGGAAAGAGGTAGCAGTACCATTTTGGGGCTGGGGCAGACTGCTACTTGATGCTGCTGCCTGGTTTGCCCCACTAGCATTTGCTTTAAATAGAGGAACTTGTCTGATGAAAGCATCAGTTTTTACAGACTTCCTAAAAGAAAAAATGTTTATTGTGATTTTGCATAACTGACATTGTTATCTGAGAAGATAATTGCTGGGTGTGATAGCAAACATTCCTCCTCCACACAGCCAGTAGGTTTTGGGAATGAATAGGGAATTCTTGTTTGAGCAGTTATCCCTGATAGGTTCCAGCTTCTCCCCAGAGACAGGACTCACTGCACCATCTTGGGACTCCTGTATCTCTCAAATGCAGCCCACGTTTCAAGACTCTCCCAAAGATCAGCAAGTCCCCAAGGCAGCAGTTGTGATCCTTACTCTCTTGTGGTTTTTTTTTAACCAATATGGATTATTTAATTAATTGTGGTGAGGACCACTGTATAGGAAAGTCTGGAGACCACTCTAGGTGTGAGCTACAAGGCAGTCAACATGGGCTTTTTTCCAAACACTCAGGTGGCCCTTTGAGTCCCCTCTCAGCCCTTGCTACCTCCATAGGCACAACCAAGGAGTGGCACTTTGCCACCACCATGCCCATTCCAAAACCAGCCTTGCCTGGGTGAAAGCCATGTCAGGACAGAAAAGAAATAAAAGTCAGTGGTGGAACAAGAGAACAGGCCTATGTACTAGCAGTCCCAGCGTGTGTTAGGTTCCACACCTGCTTCAGGTCTGTCAGATAAGCAGGAGACTCTCCCTTCTCTGCCCGTGTGCCATGGGTGCAAGACAGCTGTGTAAGCATCATGCTGACTACAACATACTCAGCTGGTGGGAGCACAGTGACACACCATCATAGCAGTGGTGGAATGGGCTTTAGGACAGCAGAGTATGGTATTTGGGCTTTGGGACAAGGACTCACTTGCATGTTTGTTCCTGACTGTGAAGACATGCTTGGTGGTGGCGGGTTGCACTCTGCGGGGTGAACTTTGCTTTCCTAAGGATTCATTTTCTCTTGTCATTGTGTCCTGATGTTTTTCACAGAATCACTGCAGATTTCTCTTTGTTGCCTGCAGCCATGGGCAGGTGCAGCCAGCTTGCCAGACTGGCTCACCTGATTGCCATTTTTTCCACGAGCTACCTTTCTTCCTTGTATCTTTGTAAAAGCTGAACAGGAGTGTGAACTTTTGGCTTCTTGCTTGATAAGGCTATCAAAACTGCTGTGTTCCCTTCCTGGTGAAAAGGAGCATAAGGCTCCTTGCCAACTGCACGGGGGAACAAGCAATATGTGCTATAAAGAGCCTTTCTGCATGGCAGCTTCACATCTTCGCCAGCCCTTCCAAAGTTTTATCTCTAAGGATGCCTGCAAAGGTGATGCAGGACCCTTGGAATGGTAAAGACCTCTGGACAACTGTTTTGGCTCTGTGAAGTTGCTGCAGCCTTCAGGTTACCTGGGTAAGCACCAGGAGTCCAGTGTTATCCCCTGCATGGTTGTGTGGTTCTATGGGGTTCATCCACACGTAGGGCTGTGGGGAGAGAAGGTGCACCCCATGCTTGACATGGAGGAAAGGCTGTGAGCAAGTGAGATGCAGAGACCCATCTGAGAGAGAGTTTGTGAAAACTTCCCACATTCTCCATGTGTGTGTTATGTTTGCTAAGGGAGCAGTTATTGCCTTGTCCTTGTGTGTTGTCTCTGTCAATCTTGTTTTAATTTCTCTTTATCCACAACATAGCGAAGAAAGACTTTATTGTGCTGTGTTTACTGTTCTAGGTACCTGCTTCAGTGAGTAAAGATTTTGTAATTCTGGGATAAGTAAGCAGTGTGAGCAGTGGAAGAGAGAAACAAGAAACCTGTTGGTGGGGACTGGAGCTTAAGAGCAGGGGAGGAACTGTCTGGCTGTCAGTAGTTTGAAATGGGAAGATGCCATCTTCTTTGGGCCACAGAACATAAAAATCTCAAGGAACTGGAAACTCAAAAAACTCCATCTATTTTTCAGATAAGGTGTCTGTGATTTTCTGTAGCCATTTGTGGTAACATGTGTGCATATGCACACCACCCTCAAAAATAAAATTACACAAGAAAACCACTCTGGTAATGTGATTTTCCAAAACCAGGCAGCAAGAGCTTCAGGAGGCTCAGGACTGCCTCCAGCAGCCATTTCAGCACAGCAGCTTCTGCATCAAGCAGGAGTTGATGGAGGCAGGCAGAAGTGCTTGAGTCCCAGCAATGTGCCTGGACGGGCCCCAGGCAGGATATGTGCTTCCCATGCCACCCACCTCCAGCACTTGTGTAAAGGGTGAGTGGGTGGCCAGGGTGTGACATCCCAACACAGCATCTGCTCACATTCTTACACTGCTTCAAAACACCACAGGCTATAAAGCGCACAGAAAGCTTGAAGCCGTCTCCCAGGGTTTTATCCCTAAAGCCTCCTGGGAAATCAGACTCCCATTCCAGACCCAGACCTAGTCACATGTGAGATGACAAACATTGAAATGAGTCTCAGATCTGAAGTTCATCTTTTTCTTTTTGACATCATTCAAATCTGTCTGATTTTAGGCCAAGTTTTTATAGTTGTTTTCTTGCGGTTTTTTTTAAATCCTTTTTATTATAAATACATCTCTGCAATTCTTTTTAAGATATTTCAAACAGAAATCTCTTTTGTGAGTATGGCAGAAGACAACTGATTTTCAGAATTACCCTCCAAGCCAACCACAGAAAAAAAAAGCAGAAAAAGAAGACAGACACGCATCCTTGTCACATGAACAGGCATGAAGTTGCCATTTATGCTGCAGTTCATGGTTCTTAGGTGAGCCCAGTATGTTCCAACAGCACTGTTGATCCAAGTGTGATTTGATTAGGAAGCTTGAATTAAGTGGCTACTCCTTAAAAAGTAGCCTAGCAGACTAAACGAAGGGATTTTAATTAAGGCACTTCCTTACGAGGAACAGTGAAAGGCACGGGAACATGAGCTGTCCAGTGGATTAGCTCCTGAGAGGAGCCAGATCTCTGAAGTATCATCAGCTGGAGGCCCCCTGGTCTGCCATGCAGGCAGGAGCGTTTTGGTGAAGGAGTCCTGGCCACATATGCTGCTGTTTTTGCTGTCTCACATGAAGCACAGGCAAGTCTGGTCCTGAGAGAAGCCCTGCAGCAGCTCATGCCATCGATGCAGACATAATCATGATAGCCCAGAAAGGAGCAGCAGTGCAGAGAGAAGAGTCCTCTTTAACAGGAGCAAGGAAAACTGCTGGCATGCACAAATGGGGCCTCTTTCAGGCATGTGGACCTAGAGGACTTCACGAATGTCACAGTCTGCAGGAAGAAGGGTAAAAAAGTTGTATCTGTGGTCTACAGAACCATGTACAGGTGATTTGTTGTCAATGGTAGCTAGGCAGGGGTGTCTGGAAAATAGAAAACAGTGCTGACAGGAGATGAATAGATAATGCTCTGACTCACCATCAGGGCTTATGGGCAGTTGCTGCTTGGTGGAGAGAAGATGAGAAGTGGAAGATTATTGTAAAGGGTGTCAGAGGTACATGTTTTTCCAGGTGCAGCAAAATGGAGGACATGCCACTTCCTTGGGGATTTGCATTCTCTATCTCTTCCTTCCTCCCTCCATCTTTGTTCCCTTGCATCATAGCAAATCCAGCACCCATCTTCAAGTGCTGGTGACTACACCCTGCTACAAGACTTTCAAATCCTCCAACAGCTCCTAGATATCGCGTTCCTCTCACACCCTTATCCTCTCCTGTACCAACTGCTTTCAATGTGACCTGGACAGAAGGCAGAAGATACGATGTTGTTTAGAGCTATTTAAAATAATTTAAATAAAAGTATTGCTCCACTGTAGCAATAGAAGTTTTCGTCTCAAAAAGACCACTAATTTTGGCCTCCTTCCTCTTCACAGCTGCTTGTTATCCCAAGACTTGTAGGATCTTTGAGATTTCTACCTCACTGTCAAATTTGGTGGAATTCAATCAACCTGAACAAATCCATAAAGAAAGGGTGACAGACACATAAGGATAGCACAGTTCCATAAATGAAATTACTCTACAAAATTCATCTACAAAAGAGCTTACTGCTAGTCATAAAATGAAGAAACTGGTTTCAGTTGCAAAGAATTTGCAATCTGGTTTTTGTGGTTTTCTGCAGGGGAGACTGATAAAGGTCTGAATTCCAAGCAGGGGTGTAGTCAGAATAAAAGAATTAGTCTCCTCCTTTAAATGATGGGAAACATCAAACTGATTAGCCCAGCAGACTTGTACAAGGAAACAATTTTCATATCTGTGCTCAAACAACAATGATACAGTCCATTCTTGTAGTATGCATCATCTGAGGATCTCAAAGTGCCTTGGAGTTCATTGGAGCACTCCTACCTCCATTTAAAATGCTCCATCTTTGGAGAGATACGCAACAGCTGCTTTGCACAAGAGCTGGCAGGAAATGTGGAAGACATCCATATTGCATCTTTCCTAAACGGGGATTGATCAATATGCCAAAGGTGATGTTTTGTACAGTCAAGAGAAAGGCTTGGGACATGGGTGTTACCCTTTGTGGGTTACCTCTCTTGACCTAGCTAGATACGCCTACACATCATTTAGACTGTGTACAGAGCAATCCCATGGCGCCCATGAGGATTTGGCAATGTCATGTCACTAGATGGCAGAATTGAAGACTGAAAGCTAGGATTTGTTGGTGGTGACCAAAAGTTTGTCTCCCAGGATGGCTGTTTCATCACCCATGGGACACAAGCTGCTGATGTCAGTGCACTTCTCAGAGAATAAGTGATCAAATTACCAACACTGTCACCAAGGTCAGTACAATTAGCTTTCTTGCTGGTTGCTTCAGAAATTAGTCCAAGGGTTGTGTTGAGCCTTTTCCCACTTAAAATCTCATGGTTTAAAAGTAAGCCAGACCAAAACTTGGAAAGTCATGGAGGGTGTTGTTCCTGTACCCTTAAGAAATGGCTGCTGAAAGAATCTGGAAGTGCAGTGACAGGCAGCCACCAATGATGATTTTCAATGTCCAACCTCAGCCTTGCTCCAGCCGTATTTGAGCAGTCACATCTCATGGTCTCTGTGTGTGACTGTCACAGCTATCTTCTGCCTCATGCTGGCCCACCCTGAGGCCCCTGGTACCTGCCTACTGCAGGGCTGCCATTCTGCCCAGCTGGGACCCCACTGGGGTCAGGCATGGCCTTCTCTGTCACACCTGCCCTGCAGAACTGCAGGCAGACATGGAGCAGGGCTGCCCCAAGGCAAGGCTCATGCTCCAGCATAATCCCCACCCTCAGCCTTTGCTCCCAGTGCTCCTGCCCTACATGACCCCATACCCCACATGCACCCAACAGCTACTTCCAGTGGCAGTGAAAGTTGGAGTCAGCATGGTCTTCCCAAAAATAAGCATGCACAGGACTCTATATACTCATGGGTTAAGCTACTGATCTAACTTTGTTCATGCTTTTGCAAGAGAATTTTGCTGTTACTGCCCAGGAAAATGTCCTATCAGCTTCATTTCATACTCCTGACTGTGGCAAGTGAATGGCAGCCTCCACGATAGATCACGATAACATTGCAACCCTGCTTTTGGCCATCAAAGGGCTTATTTCCTGCATCACCACATGTGGATGATTGTCTAAATAGAGCTGAGATCTATTTATACACCTTAAAAAATTCATGCTTTAATAGGGACTTGGATTTCCAGTTGTTTACTTTATTCACTACCTCTGGTTTCCAAAATCCTCTAAGCTGCTCGGTATGCTTTTCCAAAATTTATCCCAGTTGATAGTGCCACACATAAGCCTCTGTATTACCCAAATAACATCTGTGGTTGCTACTTCAATGCCTCTCAAGTACTCAGTGCTTGAAGTGTTTGCAAGTGATGTTATTTATTCTGTGTCTAGTTTAAACTGCTTGTACATAGCAACTAAAAGAGTTTCCTACTGTCTCTGTCTGGGAAAGCTGGCCTTCAAAACCACAGTCCCCTGTGCTGCTAGGCTGTTTGTTAACATCTTTGCATTGTTAGTGCACTGAGAATGGAGCTCTACGGGAAACAAGTGGTCTCAAAATCTCCCTGTATTCAAAAGAGGGCCCCCACGGCTCAGATCCTGCTCCTCCATCACATTTCAGCTGTCTGACCCTCACTTGCAGATGCTAAAGCTCAAGGCTGGGTCCACAATGGATAGTCAGCAACTGTAGAATGCAGGAGAAAGAGGTCAGGGCAAGATTTGGAAAACACTCAGATATAATGGTGCAAACTGATACCTGAAATGAAGCCTCCATACCAGGAAAACTCGAAGAACAAGGGCTAAATGCAGCCCTTGCTGGCAGACATCGTGGTGAGTGAGTTACGGTCACCCAGAAGGACATTGGCAAGTCAACCAGCAGGTGCCCACAGTCCTGTTCATACATTTTGTAAATAAAGGACCTCAGCTCCTTTTTTAAAGGGACAATAAATTTGATAATAATATTTTTTTAAAAGGAGATCTGGGGTGGCACAGCTAGTGATGCAATGAAGAGAAAACCATCAGCTGTGACAAATTACTCTGCTGCAGACAGCCCATTGATGAACAGCTCTCCTTGTAGATAAATTCCTTTATCGACCCCTGACACTCATGGAGCGGCTTCCCCCCTCCCCCTCCCATTTTATACATGTTTCTGTAGCGTTCTTCCTTTCCCTCCCTTCCTCCCTCCCCTGCCCTCTGTCTTGTATTGAAAACATCTACATGTAGAGTGGACTGATCATCAAGCTCTGGGGCTCTCTGGAGTCACTACACCAAATTACAAATGATGTGAACTGATGGTATGAAATGAATAATCTCTGCAAACAGCATGATGTACTAGCCTGTTTGCTGCATTAGTCAGACACATGCTTCAGTTCAGCAAAGTGCTGCCAAAAATTCTGACCACACCTAGAAAGAAACATGAAAATATTCCTCCCAGGAAAACAGAAAGCTTATTTTAGTTATTTTTTGAAATGAGATGGTAGCCAGCTAACTGGATTTAACACAGAAAGAGAAAAAGAAAGCAGTATAGCCCTCCTTCCTCAGAAACGAATTATAAATCATTCAAAGAGTTTTTAAATTATTGGGCTATTACAAAAATGCAGACAAGTGCTGGATGTGTGCAAGACATACAAGTCCATGTGTGATGAATTTAGGAGTAAAAGTGTGCATAGATTGTAGACAAGCACATTGCATATCATTAATGTCCCTTTTGAGGGTTTCAGAATATCAGAAGGTGAAAAAAAAAAAAGAAAAAATATCCCTCTTGCGTCAAACACAGGCCTGGCACAGACTTGGGCAGCCCTGTGTCCTGACTCAGAGAGTCACCTAACAGATGCTTTGTAAAGAATGTAAGAAAGAAAGCAAAAACAGATCAATTCTACACTTCCACAGTCAAGCAGGCACTGTGGGGACTTTCTAAGCTGGAGGCTACATCTGGAGCCTGATTTTTAATAGCCACAGAGATGCTTACTGCTCAGGTGGTCTCTCTCTGCATGTTGGAGAGGTTTGCCTTGTAAACAGAAGAGAGGAACAGCCCCAGGGACTGCTGTGGGCTGATGCAGAAACAGCTACCACCTGCCCCCGCTCCTCCAGGGAGCCCCAGCTTCAGGGTATAATCAGTCCTGGGTTCCTTTGCTGAGAGAGCCAACAAAAGTTATTATCATTAATATAAATTGTGGTGATGGACTCCCTAATTCTGTTCAGAGAGGCTATTATACAGCTATTACACTGCAACAAAATGTGACCACTACTGATCTGGGCTGGTTTGAATTAATGATCCAGAAATGAAAGACTCTATATCCTATTAACAGTCTGCCAAACAATGCCAAAGCCCATTACTTTGGTTTATTTGTAACCCGTCAGGAAGGACCCAATGCAAATCCAGATCTGGAGTCAATCCAGAGAAACTCCAAAGGCATCCCTACAATCCTCTCACAGGGCAAAGCAGCGACTGCCTGGGTTCATCCAGCAGTGGGGAAACACTCATTTCCATGGTCTTTTATTTGCACAGATGCATGTTAGAGGGCAATGATGGAAAGCGACTGGGGAGGCATGAAGAGGGACTTGGACCCCCACTTTGCAAAAGCCATCTGCTGCACCAGAGCTGCAAGGTGTAAATGCAAGGCAACTACCTTCAATTTCAGCTCTGGTCAGTGCATGACCTTGTTTTGTACTTCGCTGGTTGCAGCTGGCAAAAGGAGGCGTGTGTTTGGCAATGGCAGGGGTGCAGGCCCTGGTGTGCACTGTGGGGACAGGTCCAAGTGGGTACAACCCATCGCCTGCGACTTGCAACTCCTCTCCCTGCAGGTCAATTTGAGCCAGCAGGACCCTTCAGCTGGCACAGGGCCACCACAACAGGACCGTCCCGTGGCATGTTCCAACCCAGCTCCCTACCCTACCACCCACACAACTGTTGGTGCAGGGAGTGAGACTTTGGTACCACAGTGATAACTTTATGTTATTGTGTTAATTCAAGCAATAAAGTGATAAGGGAATACCAAGAACACTGCGCTGGGAGCGAGTTCTGATTGTGGGGCCATGTGCCGGTCTTGGCAGCTTGATGCTAGTGATTGCCTATGAAATAACCCAGGTAGGTTGTGTGCCGGGCTGGCAGCCCAGTCACGTGCAGCACTGCAGGTTTTCCTATCAGCTTACTGCTGGAGACTGCAAGTAAGGATAGGCATACAAGTGTGCTGAGATGATCTGCAAAAAAGAAATCATCCCTTCCTTCCCCATCGTTCCCATCTGATGTGAAAAGAGAAGCGGGAGAAAAGGCAGCCTTTCCCCCAGGCTCCCTGCATCCTCCACTTCCAAATGAGCTGATGCAACAGCATCACCACCTCAGCAACTGCAGCCTTGATCCAGTCCAGACTTTCTGCAGATCCCTACTGGAAGGAAGCCATTTTTCTTAAGTGTATTTCCAAGAAACAGTTGACAGGCTTGGCACAGCTATTCCTGGAAATGTTCAATAGGTCATCTTCTGGAAGAGAGTGCTGACTGATGGAATTGAACAGACCTTGTTCTGCATGTCATGCGCCGCTCGCTCCCTCTCTCACGATGTCATGGCATTTGCCTTTGCTCTGTGCCCGGGCCCCCTACTGCCATGGCCTCCCCACCCACCAGCTTCAGCGGCGCACCAGCCTGTGCCCAACCTGCTCTGCACCGAAGTGGCCACAGGATTCTGTGTGCTGGGAACCGTATTTCCCTCCTGGCAGCACTGCCGTGGGTGTCTTGTGCTGCCAGAACAATTGCTGAGTGAAGACAAACGTCCCCAGACTGTAAATTACAGAGCTACCCCCTTTGCACACAGACACCGGTGCCATGAAATCCTGTGCATGTACAGAGACAGGCATGTGTGTGGCAGTCGGGAGCATGGGGACGTGGGCTGTCCAACTCTGCTGTCCCTACTTGTCCCTGGCTGAGGCATATGCCAGAGATGGGCTTTTAGCTTTTGCGTCATGCTATTGTTTGCCAGCAGTGAGGAACCTCAGGGTGAAGTCATGCCCAGAGAAAGTTGCTTAAGGTGAGGCAGTCTGGTAGGGCAAAAGCCCAAGATCCATGTTGGGTGATTTCTTCTGAGCTTCTCCTGTGTTTAACCTCTTTCTGATGATAATTGCCAAGAAGTTCTACTCCCTTCACTGTTTTTGGGGTGGATCCTGGCATCTCTTGCTAACTGAGGAAAAGGCCTTAGACAGTGATCACAGCCCAACCTGAGCCAGGGCAGGTCAGGATGTCTTGCTAGCACTCCCACCCAGGGTGAAGAAGTACTGCCATGTGCCAGGACACCCCCACCAGCAGCAATGGGGAGGGTCTGGGAGCAGGCACAGTCACTCAACCTCCCCAACCTCTGTTTACCAGTCTTGGCATGTAGAGACTGCCAAGGATTGTGCCCTCAGGGCACCAGTCAGGGAGGAAAGTTGCTTCATTTCAGAAAAGCACTTAAGGTTGCCCCATGCGGAATGCCATAGCCTGGGTCTGCCGTGTCCCAGCCAGCCTGGCTGCAGATGAGGGAGAGCTCAGGACCCCACTGCATCTGAGCTTCAGGGTTAGGTTTGCCCTTCTGCTCACAATAGGTATTTTATATCCATGTTCAGAGAGATTTAGCATGGCTGAATGCTTTTAATTTTGGCCTAGATAGCTCCTTATCTTGCTGAAGGATCTTTGCTTCTGTAACAGCACAACCCAGAAGGTATGTGCTGGTACCATCAACAGCAGCCATGTAATGTTCCTGTCCCTGTCCCATGAGAGGAGCAAGAGCAGGGCTTGTCTTCTTGTCCAGCCTCAATACTTTGAGATGGATAAAGCCCTGGAAGGACACCCTAGGTGTTTAACCTGCCCTTGCCTCCGCATTTGGGCTGTGGTGATTCTGCAGGTTAAATACCTTTTTTCTTTCTCTTCTGCAGTCTGTGAATGCAGCTGTTCATTAAAATTATTTTTAAACAATGCTTTGCATTTTCTGTGTTGTTCCACTTCAATGTTATCCACAAATTATGTACTTCCACTCTTCCAGGAGTTAAATTTCATCTGTATCTGTAAAAATATCAAGACAAAATACCCTCAGTCTAAACAGTTGCCAGAGCAGATCCACTGAGTCCTCAGGCACAGGCTCAGAGAAGCTATTCCTTTCCCCTTTTCACATTGTGGATACATTGCACTGCTGCTTGATTTCTTCCTTATTGCCCCCTCCTTGATCCCCAGTGGCTCATCTCCTATAGCCTGAGGGGTCCTAGAAGTAGTTTAGCATACAACTGTAGAGGTATTTTAAGACAGAAAAAATGAGGATTGGAAGGTACTCCTTTGTGGTAGCAATGCAAATGGGTGAACACGCAGTGGACCCTCCTTCCCTGTGCCTCTGGAGCAACACTAGTTCACAAACTTCCTGCTCATTTTTAGATGCTGCAAGTCTTCCCTGTTTGAAAAATCCAAAGAATTTTTTCAAGGAGACAGTAAAATCACTGCCCCTGTTTACTGGTGAGCGGTGCAAGGGGTGCTGCCCTGAGCTCACAGGCACCAGGGCACCCAGGCCACTGACTTCAAACTAGAAGCCCATGAAAGAGAACCATAACACTCATGGCTGGTGACCCCATTGCAAACACAGGAACGAACCCTGAAGTGTAGCCCAAAACAAGGACTTTCCCAGAGCTGAGGGAAGATACAAAATGAAATGTTCATTTTAGAGCAACTCTTTCAAAGGGATGATGCTGTAACCCTGCTGAGTAGAGAACAGGAATGTGCCTCTACTCTTTAGGTTTTGCTCTCTACTTCCAAAACGTGGGACCGAGGAACACTTCTCCCATAAACACCCTCTTATGCGTGGGTGCAGTTGCCTGCTGCAACATGTCCCTCGGGATGGGAGCCATGCCCATGGCTTCCCTCTTCCGCTTCCCTTGCCCTAGCTCCCATGGGTCTTCTTATCCACTGATGGGAACCACAGGCATGCACACACTGTAGACCTATTGCTGTATTTCTCTAAATTGAGCTCACTGTGGGGTGCACCTGCTCTGTCACATTGGCAAAGCTGTGTTTTTCCAAATCTATGCCTTCTAGTGCTTTTTTAGAGGCCTTAATAAACATCTCAAATCATCATTTGTTACTGACTTAATTACTGGTTGTCACCACTCAGCAAGTATTTCAAACAGCTGACAGTGACAAACACCCTGTCAGGAGCAATATGCAAGAGGAACTCTTGAGAAAAAAAAAGATAAAGGAGGAGTCATTCAAAGTGGCACTTTTTGGGGTCCTTGCCTCCTAGGGGATGGACATACAGAAAAATGTGCAAAAGTCTTTTATCCAGCATGCATGCATGCATTCATTCATTCTTAAAAGGCTTCTCAAAGACTGTGTAATTTTCAGGAGCTCATAGATGCCAGCAGGACCAGCTGCCATGCCTTCCTCAGGGTCTGGGGTGGCAGTGGGGGCTGCGATTCCATGGTCCTCCATTCTAGTACAGTGTTGAGCAGTGGGAAGGCCTCCTAGAAGAGGAGGCTTTACAGAACTCTATCCAGCTGAAAAACACACCTTTCACCTGATCCTCTAGAGACCACTTTTCTTTATGCAAGACTTGCTGAGTCAGCAGGAGAAGCCATTTATGGCTAAATGCAAGTAGGTCAGGGTAAAAGTGAAGGGGTATAGCAGAAGGGGAAAAGTTGTGGGTTTTTGAGTAACTGCAGGAGAACTCATTGTCCTCTAGCTGAAAAAGAAATCCTAGCCTACAGTTTGGGGCAGGATTCACGTGGAAGATATATCTTTTAAACCATACAGTGTTTATTAATAGAATGTCCTTCCCTAAACCTAGATTCCCTATAGCTTGGTGTCTGCCGATGGGCAGCTAACAGTCAGTGTTACTTTATCATTTTGTTCAGAGCTGTGTTTTTTTCCGAAGCCATTTAGAAACAACTCTTACATTTTACTTGCCTGTGCATCTCCCCAGTATCTGGCCAGCTTGTGGCTGATAGTTCTCAGTGACTCACAGATAAAACCTATTAAAAAAAAAAAAAAAACTGAGCAGTGACGCACCAGCTGTGCAGTGAAATTTTAAAAACATGCTATGACTTTTTAGGAATACATGCAATTAATATTAAACAGATGCCTGAAGTTTCCTGCACAGCTGTTTCTCTATTATGTGTCACGACTTTAAATGGCACTGAGGTAAGACATACAGAGATGAGGAAAAGCAAGCCTATTCCAAATTCAAACTTTTAAAATTCTAGCAACAAAGGGTATGGGGAGGCTAGGGGGGGAAAGCCAAGACACTGAACCTCTCACAAGGCACAAAATGGAACATATTTGCTTGGGAGTGCTGCAAAGCAAACAGTCAAATATCTTGCTCAAGGTAACATATACAATCTACTGCTGGGCAATTTATCACCTTTGTTGGGCACCCTCGTCTTTGCTGGTTTCCTCCAAAAGTTCTATTTTTGTAGCAGGGATCCACTCTGTGTTTTTACACAGCTGGGACTAGAACTCGATTACAAGGCTGCATTTTGTTCCAGAATCCCTCTTGCTGTGCATGAACTGTTTAGACAAACAGAGTAGGTATTTTTCCAAGGAAGCTTGTCTACCAAGTTTCAATTTCCTTTTACTAGATCCATGAACCCTTTATTACCCTCAGAAAGGCCTCCCTGAAATTCACCTTGTCAGGACGTCCACAGTTGGTGAGATGGCAGCATTACTGCAGCAGCCATCAGCATTGGCAGCCAGAAGCATCAGGAGCTGAAAACACCTTGTCTCAAAAATTTGGACTTTGGGCGCAGATTGATTTGACACAAGGGATGGGATCCATCTCAATTAATATACACATCTACAGCTGATCTGGACATCAATTATAGTCACTGGGGTGTGAATTCATCTCATCCTAGAAAAAAAGCATGAGAAAAGGTAGATGAATTGCACCCAAAAGGCGCCTTCTCTCTCTTGACTATAAAAGTACAGGATAGGGATCGGCTCTGATGTAGGTGCCACTATGGGAGATGTCTAAAGTTAGATGAATCCTTTGGATTTCTAACACTAAACGTTTGGCCAAAGCTAGTCATCCATACTCCTTCAACAGTCGGTGGAAAAGAGATCCTTCTAGAAGATGTCACCCACTTCTACCTGACAGGTGGGCTGAACTGCTTGCCAGTAGTGCCCATCTTCATTCTGCTGTCCATAGGAGAAATGTACAAGACATGCCTGATCATTAGCTAGTGAAAGTCAGCAGGGATGATGTCAGGTCTCCATCTTGTAGGGTTTCTTTTCTTCAGGCTCACATCCTCCTCATTCATGACCTCAGTAATGCCTCAGCTCATCTTTTGGCTTGCACAGTGCAAATGTGTTGGTACCTTCGCATTTCCTCGTGTATCTTTTCTGGCTCCATGGTTAAGCAGCTACAGTGATACAAGAAAGCCCCTGGATGATAAGTTCCAGTTCCAAACTGGGTACTCTCCAGTCCCTAACATATGGGGTGCAGTTACCCCTTCCACCCACTGCCATCCCTCCCACAGGGATCTCCTGTGGCCCCAAATCTCTCCAGCAACAGCTGGTGTCATTCCCTGTGTCATTTTGGAGGCTTGTTATAGTTCTGATATTTGCTTTCTCACTATTCATCATGCCTTCTGTGGAGAGTCACAGCCAGTTTATCAGTTACCAGGAGCATGCTTTCTGGGCTGAAAAGCAATTTCCTTTTCTCCTCTTATTGCAGGACCCTAAAGAGAGTTTGATTTATGCCATCAGTTTTAGATTTTAAAATCTTCAGCTTCACCTAGGTACATTTCCTGGAGATCAGCAATGCTTAGTATAGTAAGCATTTAGTAATGCTTAACAGATGAGCAATTCTGTTATGCCATATGATCATCTCTTATACATTAGGTCTGTATTTTTTCCCACCATGTTAGTTATAGCCACTGTCAAATGGTGTCACTCTTCTTTTCCTCTTTTTCCTACCAAGCTTATGATCCCAGGAGAGGTCACAGCAGTGAGTGTGGCAACCCTGCAGTTGCCTCTTCTGATCAGCTGCACTTCTGGCTTGCTATTGTGCAGCACTCCTACTTTGTTGCTGTAATAGCCCTTAAAAAACATAAGTGTTCACCAACATGCTCATGAAGGGGAACACAATGGCATTACTTGAGAAATGTCTGCCAGGGGAAGTGGCATTCACCACTGCATAGATGGCTTAAACTCAACTGTTGCTGGATTTCTGCTGGGCTCGTCAGAAGTATGAGCCACTGTGGCTCGCCCTGAGGGTCTACACAAGCCCACACTGTCCATGGTGGGGGAGGCACAGTGATACAGGCCATGGGCCAGCTTGGGCATATAGCAAAGAGGCACCAAGAGGAATGAGCAGGAACACAGGCCTCTGTACTGGGCCCAGCACTGCCCCCTTGCTCTCTTCCAGGTTTGGAACAGGTTGCCCAGGGAGGTGGTAGATGCCCCAATCCATTCAAGGCCAGGTTGGACAGGTCTCTGACCAAGCTGATCAAGTTGTTTCCCTGTTCATTGCAATGGGCTGGACTAGGTGGCCTTTAGAGTTCTCTTCAACTTAAACAATTCCACGATTCTATGATTTTAAAAACTTCAGAGAACAACCTGCATTTCTAAGATGGGACAGTTGAGAGAGGTTTTGAAGCAGCTGATACGTCTGTTGAGTTAATTTGGTTCCCAAGGAGCCAGCTATTTTGGTTGCCAATGTCTTGAAGCAAGGCTGTGCTTTGACACACAGGCCCGTCCCAGAGCTGAGCAAACCCCTCACAGCCTCAGACCAGGAAGCAGGTTTCTCAAGCCAATGGAGCCTTGACACCCTCCAGCTCCACCAGAACTGGACCAAATAGCTTGGGCATTTAAACCTGTCCCCAACCAATGGCCTGAAAGCCATCAGGAGGACTTGGATGGGATGGCCAAGACTCCTCATCCAGCCCTACATGGTGCATATCCTGACACTGGCAGAGCACTCCTGAGCCCTGTGGAGGGGGGCAGTGGTGGCCGTGCACCCCTTGGCCATTCCTGGGTGAGTGACAGCTGTGGTCAGAAGCATTTGATGTCTGCTGTGTTTGGCCAGGTGCCTGCTGGTGCTTCTCTCGGGTGATGGCTCTGCTTCAGTCACTCATGGCTTGTCACCTTGCTGGGATGCACGCCATGTGGGATTAGCTTTTGGAAATCGCAGCTGGGTGCCCTGTGAGCAATGTCCCTTCTAGGAAAGCATGTTAAACCCAGAGCCATCCTGTCAGCTGGATTTCATTATGAAATCTGATGTGTTGGTAGTGCCTGCCTAGAAAGAGAAAAAAAGAGAAAGAAAATCCTACTGTCTGTGGCATATGCTTATCACCGCAACCCTAGGGTATATTACTGTGTCCTGCAGCCATAGGGAGGAGGAGAGAAGATCCAGCAGGTAGGAATTGTGCAGCAAGATTGATTTATTTAATTATTTTACAAACTCTTTTATAGACTTTTTTCTTCATAGTCTAATTGGACAAAGGATCAGCCACCCCTTGGGGTGATTGGCTAAAATCCTAAAATATCCATTGTCAAAATATTTTTCTACTGTACTATAAACAAGACTTTTCGAGGCTGCAGGTATTTGGTTGTTTACATAGCTCTGCTACCTATTCTGTGTGAGAGAAAAGTCTCTAACGGGCTTAGAAAATAGCAAGAAAATCCTTGCTAGCAGCATTTTTGTATCTACATATGCTGGTGTCTAAAGACAGGGCACCAGCAGGCAGGGACCTGGGGCAGCACTGGGAAAGAGCCCTCTGGGAGCTCTGAAGCATATTCCCTCCTCTCTTGACCCCTTTATTCCTGTCCTCTACATGCTTACGCACACACATCCCTCTCTGACCTGCTTGCTATTCCCTGGCTTTACCAGATGTGCAACAGCTGATTCACCAGAGGCCCAAGCTGACATGGAAGCAGGGAAACCAACAACCTGTCACAGGGAGCCCAGTCTGCAGCTGAAACTGAGAAATCACAGACCTCCAATTCACAGCCAACTGGTCAGCCAGACTCAGGACTTCATTTCCAGCGTGATTTTCTCCAGATCTTTGTTATTACTCTTGCCTGCTGAGATTATCTCACTCTTGCTTTAGACAACTAGTTTCAGGGGTTCCGTGGATTTCTTTTCTTCAGAGTTCTGTGAGACCCACATATTTGGTGGTGGATGAGAAAACCTAAGTGTATCACAAGGAGGTAAACCTCTTGTTGCCTCTTCAAGGCCCAAGCTGAATGCTTTGTACCATGACTGAGAAGCACACCCATGCTCTCCAGAGCTCTCTCTGCTCTGCAGAGGTTTTTGGGGCTCCCCCTGCTTGCCATGCAATGGCTGCTTGCTTCGACAGCAACCCTGAGTATGCACAATCTCAGGCTCACTATGCCTTCACCGAACTTTGCTCACCAAAAGTCTGCATCACTCTACAAGCTGCAGTCTGAAGTAGTTTCTCAAATGTCACAAAGTCAGGACCAGCAATGGAGAGCGAGAATATGTAATTATTGGGGCCCATTTCACATGCAGACATCAGACCCAATGCCACAGAGAGCCCAGCAAGAGGCAAGTAAAATTCCTTCAGAAGGTTTGGTTTCCCAGGTCTCTTTGTGGCTTGTTTATTAATCCTGAGATTTTTCTCAGAAGTCTTTATTATCCAGAACAGGGTGTGTGCTGTTCGCATGCTGCTTCTTGGAAATTACTGGGAGGCAACTTGCTGGGAGGTAATTCTAGATGCGAATCTGAACAAAAGGTGTTGCTTAAACATTTCGAAGAATAATTGAGCACTTGCTATGCAGTTTGTTTAATAACCTGAAAGATGGATCCTTATCAGAAGTCTCCACATGCTCTAGTTACTCAATTGCTTTCTTATTTAAATAAAGCCTATCAAATATGTCCATAAAAGTACCTCATAAAAGGCAGTTTCACCGAAGTGTGCCTGCTCTAGATAATTAAATTAAATGCTATATTTTCCTGCTAGTATGTCTTTATATCCTTTTTGGTTACAGGGCTGGTGTGTGCCTGTTGGGCTTTCAAGGGCAGTGACTGTGCCATGAGTCCCCAGCACTATTCCTGTTAAGGTGCCATGGAGACAAATGTGGTTGTTGGCCCATCCTGACTGGTCTTAACCAAGTGGAAACACTCCCAGCCCCTTCCTGGAGTTCACTTTCTCCTGATAAAGTATCACTAAAAAATCAAAATAAACGTCGAAGGAGTGTCTCTGTGTGCCTGCTTCCTAGAGAATGGTGTTCAGTGTGCATGCAAAAACCCCCAAAACACCCCAATCTAGCTTGCAAGGATAACCGAATGATTCTCTCCAAGCTAATCCAAAATCAGTGGTGCAAAGACAGGCAAGTATAATAAATAACAATAAAATGATTGAAATCATTAGTGAACAGTGACATGCAGAAGTCACAGGCAGTAGAATGCACATTTTCTAAGTCAGAAGGGCTAATACTTGAGGCCTACACCTGAGCTGCATGACACGGGGCAGGCTTACTTAAAGCTGCCAAATGACCAAGTGCAAGTATCCCAACTGCAGGGAAAAATTCCCTCTACCAGCACAGAACCCAAACCAGAGAAGAAGTGCTGGACCAATTCAGAATTGAAGAAAAAGCGAGATATTGTTAACCAAAATTTAAGCCTGCCTCTGGAAATACATCTTCAACCAGGAACACTGCTGATGGGAGCTGTGCTTGAGCAGTGCTCCCAGCTAAGGTGTTGTCTTAACCTGCCCTGAGCCTGTTCATGGAGGTGACTCTGTCATGCAGAAACAGGACCTTGGGCAGTTAAATGTTATGCCCAGGCACACATAGCTCAGGACAGCCCTCACAAGAGAGAGAAATAACTCGCCAGCCAGTGAGTATCTGCTGCAAGGAGCTATTAAGGAGGTCTTGGTGCATCCTCTCCATGGGTATGAGCTTGCTGTTGGTATGGTGAAAGTCTGGCTGTCATCCTGAGAACCCAGTGGCCTCTCTGCACAAATCTCAGCAGCCATAGCAAAGCACAGTACCTACTCTGCCCCAGGGTCTAATGGGTTTGTCCCTCTCATGGCCTGAGGCCAGTTGAAGTACTTGGCTCATTTGATCCCGCCTGCCCTTTCCTAAGTCTGATAGCAAGGGCTGGTTCTGTGTGAGTCAGATGAGAAAGTTGTAAAGAAAGAAGAAAGAAAACCCACTGACTTCTATTACACTGTGCTTCTTTTGGGTCAACAGTGACTTTGCAACCGAAAACTCAAGGTGGAAAACTATGAATGTATTAATGATCTCCTGAGCCATGAAATCCCAGGTTTTATGGGATTATTCTCATTCCAAAATTCAAAATTATCTTGGTTTTGGAGACTTACCAATATCCTTTGCTGAATGGCTCCACTCTTCTGGGATTTTTTCTTTTTTCATGAGCTTACTTTCAAGTGAATAGTGCAAAGTAGCACTCGTGGCAGTGAAAAGAGGACCCCATAGCCTAGAATGCTTACTACATCCACAAAAATCCCTTTCCTTTTAATCACCCCAAATCCAGAAAGACTGTCTTTTCAAAAGGAGGAAGTAAAAGTACCATGCTTCAGCAGGTTCCAATTAAAGAAGGCCTAATCCAGAGCACACTGAAGTTAATAAGAGACTTTTTGTCTCTTTGCTTGTTGGGGCTTGGACCAGACATCAGTGTCCAAAATAGTACCTGTAACATATACAGATGTTTTAATGCAGCCTCCTCCTGCAGAAGACACAGGAATATTCCTGTGCCATCATCAGCTCTACCCACCTGTTTCAAAGGGAAATTGCAATTAATCTTTTTTCACAACCAAAATGCTAGGTTCAGAATTCTGCTAAAAACACATACTAATTTTTTAATCTGCTTATTTTTGTTTCTGGCAAATGTTCATTTTTCTCAGGTAATCAGTTAAAAAAAGGCACTGCATTCAGGGGGGAGAAAAAGCCAAATTGCTGGATTTATTTTTAGATCTTTAGATCTTAGGTGACAGTAAGACACCTTGAAAGTTAAAATATTTTTCATTTAGTGAAATTTGGACAAAGCTTTTGAATATTCACTGTAAACAAAGGTTTTATTCACTATAGACAAAGGTTTTATGCACTGTCCTTTTAGCTCTACTTCTACTACGTCTTGACATTGGTCTATGTCTATGGAGAATATGGAAGCTTATAAACAGATTAGCTCTCAGAGACTGTTTTCATTTCCAATAAGAAACAAAATCGGCAGCGTGACCACATTTAGCATAAGATGAGCATGCCTTTTATTTTCTTTGAATATAATTTGACATTGTTTATTTTTCCAGACTTTTGCAAAATGTTTTATTCCATAGATCAATGACTGTCATAAAATACGACTTCAGATGGAAATTTCCCCCACTGTATCTGGGAGGAATGGCTCACAGATGACTGCATTTTCATTTTACACTTCAGCCACTCTTAAATGCTGACAGTCTGACATGATTTTACCCTGAGAAGATCCTTCCTTTGTGATCATTCATACAGCTTATGCAGGTGAGTAGTGCTCTTAGGCCTTGCCTATTGCCATGCTAAGGGTCCACCTGTACTTGCAGAGAACAAAACAGCTTTTATTTACCACTTAGGAAAGTTAAATGGGATGCCAGAGTCTCCTCTGGAGACCGAGGAAGAAAATAATTGATGACTTCTTCCAAGGACTGGAAGTTACACCATCTGTTTCAGTGGAAGGTCCAGCAGTGGCCACCTTTATGCTTTCCTATCTTGGAGCTCCTAAACTCTGCCACAAATAAGCAGATACCAATAATACTAGTTTCACTAGTGAGGATTTTTCTACATGGTTAAGAAACCTAAACACATCAGAGAGAAGTTTCTGCTGGCTCACTTTTGCCAAACTCATGCAGCAGCCCAAAGCCAGAAGTGGCCGTGCACCCCACCGCAAGCGGTGGAACTGGGGCTCCCCTGGAAGTCACCCTGCCCCCTGCACCAGTCCTGGGAGGACACTGGGCAGAGAGGACAGGAGCCTCTGTGCAAGTCCCCTGTCACCACCCAAACTTTGGCACAAGGGAGTTTGAAGCAAAGGGAGAGATGGGGAAACTCACTGAGTTGCCTCAGTCCTGAACAACACTCAAGTCACAGGCTTGTCGACGAGATTTAAATAAATAACATTTGCTCCTAAATTAGCAGAAAAGAATAAACATTTTAAGATCTTTTGAGTGTTCTAAGAGAGAATAAGAGGCCTTGCTATACATCTGAAGAATTAAATTGTCTTAATTGCATCCTTGTGCAAAATACAGCATTACATACCAAAGAAAAATATTTTTAAGTGGATGGAAAAATCCACTGGGTTAAAGGAATACTACTGTCAGTTAAATGTATCCCGCATTTGTGTAGTGCAAAAACAAGTTTAATAAAAATGAGGAGTCTAATAGGAACATTTCCATGAATTTAAAAATAACAGCAATGGAAACAATCCCATAAAACAAGTAAACCTCTCCCTTCAATATTTGCAACTCAAGTATCACAAGATTCATTTAGGCCTTGGAAATGTGAAAGCAACTATAAATTATGAATCATATGCTTTGATCTACAACACAAGAGGCCAGGTTTTATAATCCTTGTCTAGCTGTGGCTCCTGTAATTTCAGTACCAGGTACAAGGGTTGTAGAATTTAGCCCACCTAAAGAAGGTGGAGAAATTACCTGATATGATACTCACCCATCAGGTTTCCAGTGATACTTTGAAGCGTACCTGGCTTGAAAGGAAGTCTTACTTGGCATGAAACTTCATATCTACTGAAAATTGTTTTCTTAACCATTAAAAAGACTCTAAATATATTAGTTATGGATAACCTGACATTGGTCAACCGTATCACGGGCTGCATCAAAAGAAGCATGGCCAGCGAGTCCAGGGAGGTCATTCTCTATCTGTTCTCCACTCCCATAGGACCCCACCTGGAGTGCTGCTAACAGTTCTGGAATCCTGACACAGGAAGGACACAGGAGTGCTGGAGTGAGTCCAGAGAAGGGCCATCAACAGGACCAGAGGGCTGGAGCATCTCTCCTATGAGGAAAAGCTATGACAGTTGGGCCTGTTCAGCCTGGAGAAAAGAAGGCTATGGGGAGACCTTATAGCACCTTCCAGTTCCTAAAAGGGGCCTAAAAGAAAGCAGGAGAGGGGCTTTCTACAAGGACATGTAGTGATAGGACAAGGAGGAGTGGCTTCAAACTGAAAGAGGGTAGGTTTAGATTAAATATTAGGGAGAAACTGTGAGCATGATGAGGCACTGGAACAGATTGCCCAAACATGTTTGGATGCCTCATTCCATTCTGGAATTATGCAAGGCCAGGTTGGATGGGGCTTTGAGCAAACTGATGTACTGAAAGGTGCCCATGGCAGGGGGGATGGATCTAGATGATCTTGGAGGTCCTTTTCAATCCAAGCAATTCTATGATTTCATGAAATGAAGAACATGAAATGCAAAGTTCACCCAGAGAAGAAGGTACCAGGGTCCTGTGAGTGTGCCCATTACACTGTTTTACCACCCAGCCTGGTTTCCTCCCTGGAACACTGCGCTCATTCTCGGTTAACTGGCAATGAACTGCCTTGAAGACCAATCTGTGTTTAGACTTGGTCCGTGTTGGTTCAGAACAAGATAAGGTACTTGTATTTATGATGCTGGGAGTCAACTTCTTCCTCTAAATCACATTTGCAGTAGTTTCTACTGTCAACCATCTCTAGCTTTTTTCCCTCCAAACTGCTGCCAGGGAGACTGCTTTGCCTTCTTCTGTAGTACGCAAACTGTGCTCCTGCCAATCTCACTGTCAGAATTGCTTCGGAGTCCTCATCCCCCTCCCTATGCTGGGCTGTGCTCATATGAATTTGCTAAATGTCTGTACACCTGCTCTGGGATGGTTTCCACCTAAAAAAAGAACATGTTGGCATTAAAGCATCGTGAAACAGAAAAAATAAATAAATCCCAAACCCTTAATTGATTTACCTTGTTCATCTGGAATTTGTTGATAGAGTTAAACTCTGGAAGTAGGATATGAATAGTTAAGATCTGAATATGATTAGTTAAGATCTGAGTGAGTTATAACAGTATCACAATTTACTGAAGGTCAGTACCGTATATAGAAGATTAAAAACAAAGTATTACCATATTGCTTCAGAACCTGCAGTAGCCAGATCCTGCCAGGATATGTTTTCTGTTTCCATGCTTCTAAAAACCAAGGCATATAGGATTTCTTTAAAATCTCTTTGTCTTTTCTAATTTCCTATGTCTTTCAAAATTTGGGTATAAAAATAACAAATTTTAAAAAATGAAAAGCAGTAAAGTTCATTCTTGTCCCAATAAAGACTTCAGACAAGGCTGTTAAACTGTTAAATTAAACAGAGCAAATTTTGTGGGATGGGAAGTTCTTTGGCAATGACTCCGTAGATGAAACAGTCTAAAGTAACTTGTTCATAAACAGACCTAGAAACTCAGCATTGAAACTCTGTTCTTCATTTACTGTACAGCAAACTGCTCAGGGAGAATTAAAATGTATTCTGCCTTTTATCATTAGGCCTCAGAGAGCAGCTGGTCATTTCCACTGCTTTTGGGCACCATGCAGGCTGAGCCCCACTTGCCTGGTCAGCAAAAACCTCAGTATTTTTTTCCAGCAGGAATACAACCTCCATGACAGAAGGAAAGGAGGAGAAGAGCACAAGCTTTACTGTTCTTCTGCATAAAACCTTGTCTTCAGTGGTGGTACAATTACACTGGCAAAGAACTGAGGACAGCAGTGTCAAAGTTGCCCCCACTAGGTGCAGAAAAGCTGGTAGAAAGCAAATGAGCCTGGTGGGTGGCTGGAGGGAAGCTGGAGGGAGAGCAGTGGGAAGTTAATCTTGACCAGAAAGGACGTGCAAAATTCACTACCCTGTTGGGCGTGCAGTGCCTATGGATGCTTGACCACACCATGAAACAAGATTGCCCGGATACAGAGCACAGTTCAAAGACTCAGCAGGCAGCAGACTGTCTCTCAGTTAATTAGCAGGGACAAACACTGACAACTTAGGAGTTGTCTCCTTTTTTAGGCTGCTTCTTGATCAGTTTGCTTGGTTTTGCCTACTTCTGGTCACTTTTCTACTGTGTGTCTTCCCTGAGAATCCCCACCTTTGGCATGGCATATGCGCACAGGGCCTGTCTGCAGAAACCTACACCCATTAAATAATAATGGCACATACGTTCCTGCTACTTCCACTTAGGGTCTTTTTCAAAGGCAGACTACGGTGGCAGCCAGCTATCCTAGCAAGAAACTGTATGTGCTGAAACTTGTATAAATGTGAAATTAGCCACCTGCAGTAACTGTTGTAAAATTTTTAAATTAGTAACGGTGATTAGTCTCATTTCTTGCTGGGATATTAGGGAACTAGCATGAAACAGCAGTAAAAAGGTTCCTACATAGTCCAGAAAGTTAGTTAAACCAAGTCTTCCTCCTTTAGTGAAATCTAAAACCTTGCTGAACTCACTGCAGGCCCGCCTGCTTGCAAGAACTTTGTCACCCTATATCCCCACTGGAATAGCACAAAAGAGAACAGGAAAGAGTGATCCATTTTTTAATGCCTGCTAAAAATTAATCTGGCATGAAAAGAATTACAAGTCACAAGATGTCACAAAACTGGAATGTTTAAGCTTAATAAAATCACAGTTCCCAATCCCATTTTTTTCCAGTTTGAGGCGTCCGATCTTCAACATACATTTCCATACTCTTCACTTGATTTACCGAAGTACGTGGAAGCTCTGAATAAATAGCATGGCTTCACTCAAACATGTACTGTATCACAGAAGGATCCACTTCCTCTGCCATCAGACTGGCATGCAGACTTTGGATCGTTGCTTTTTTCCCCAAACGCTGTTTCCACAGGACAAATGCAGCTACGATCTGTGACTGCAGGTTGTGAGGGTGATTGACTTTACATCGATAGATGTCAGTATGGGACAAACCCAAGCACAGAACCACATGCTCCCATTCAGGTCCCAGCCTCCTCGCCAGCTTGTTCAACTGCTGATCTGTTGGTGACATCTTCAAAATGCATGGTGCAATTTCAGCTAAATCTGTAAAAGAGAAAAACAAAAAAGAGAAAGAAAAAGCATGTGTGTGTCACTAGGCAATGCTGCAAATATTAATGTGAGACCTTGACAAAGGAGGGAATAAACATAAGCAAATCTGAGGTGAAAGAATTAATGAAACAAAGCAACAGAATATGTATTTCCCTAGAAAAATTAATTACATAAACAACCAGAAGATTAATCAGAGGAAAACTAATGCTCAGTGGACCATACTAGGGAGCCTTGTGGTTTTGGAGGTCAGTAATTCAGACATCAGAACTGTATACCAAAGCAAAGACTTCCAAAAGCAATTACAGATTTCAGGGTAATGAACAAGAAAGGTTTTCAGGGAACCCGTTTCCAGCAGCCATCATCCTCTGAAAATCAATGTGCTTGCACCAGTATGATATAGTGACAAATGACAAATATGGGACCAATAATACTTTATTACTCCTATTCTGTGACTCCATTCATACACTTCAGAAATAGCTTTGATTCTTTAGATTTTAGATACTACTCTATTTTTTTTTTTTCTGAGGGTTGTTCCCAGGAAATTCTTGTCTCCTAAAATGTTGCTTACCCTTTGTGCCCTGTCATATACAGCAAACTCATTTTGAGGAGACCAGCCTTGAGGGCTTTTCGTCTGTTTGAATTAATCCATAAGCATGGTTCAGGTGAACCCAAATGAACAGGGCATCAACACTGTTCACCAAGACAAATTATGCTTCCTTATCCCTCAGCCCAGTTCTTGTAACACTCCTGAAAACAGGCATGTATGTGCCACAGCTCCATTCATCCGAGCTCCTTAAAGATGTTTTCAGGAGAGTGCAAGGAGGTCCCATTTTTTCTCTGACATTTTTGCCTGACGTTAAGTCCACTAGCATAGTCCAAGTACCCAACAGAATGCACTCTTCATCCAAAAAGATGTTTAGCATTGAACTGGTACCTGAGGAGGACAGGATCAAGAGAACTACGAAAACAGCTTTCACAGGAAGCATTAAGGTAGCTGTAATTATCAGCAGTAAAAATCTTGTAGGGACTGAATACACAAATGATCTCTTTATGTGTTCCCTAGGATAATCTGATAATTAAAAAAAAAACCCCAAAGTATTCATACAAAGAGTGCTAGTAGCCAAGTGAGAATGCAGTGCTATTCAGAAACGTGCTGCATGGGATCCAGCTCACCTAACTACAGATAACACCCCCTGAACTAAATATGTTAGGATTAATTATTGCTAAGAAGAGAAATAGGCTCTTCTAAAATACAAACTCTCTCATTGGAAAAGAAGATGTCTAAAATAATCAGCTTAATTACTCCTCTAAACACACACATTTCTCTCCACTGATTGTTAAAGGAGCACTGGACATAAGCTCAGATGTTGATGTTAATGCTGTAAACAGCCAGTGCCAGTGAAACGATTCTCTGCCTGTAAGTTCAAACCACCAGCCTTTAAAAAGGTGCATTTAGAAAAGCAGCATAAAATACCTACAAAGTATATTTGTTCTTCGATAGCCTTTGTGATCAAAAGCTGAAATGAAGAGCCAGTGCAGTCTGCAATTGCTGCTCTACTTCTGTTGCTGAAGGTACCGCGACAAAACACAGGCAAAATATCCCCTTGAAAAATGCTGATTATAGTCTGTTGGTCTGAAGCAGCAGACTCCCTACAGAAATGCTGCTTTGCAAAATCTAATTTATAGCTCCAATATCATGCCCACAGTCTCCACTACAGCAGAACAGAAACACCAGAAAGCACCATTCCTTCATTTTATCAAAAGTAATTGTTTTTGCATAGAACACCCAGAGCCTGCAAACGTTTGTACAATTTCAGCCAAATAATACATAAGAACTATACAAAGCTGCTTTGAGTAAAGAGAAAATTGCTTTCTGAAAACTATTTAGGTCCCTTTGATCTTTCTGTCTCCAGACTGCCAAAGGAATCTGGGGCAAGTGCTGGTTTGTGGATAGGGCAGAGGATGCACAACTTCTGAAGAAGGCTGAGTAATACCAGTGGGGCTGCCCTATGCAGTCACATCACACGTGATACCAATTTCACAGGTAAGTCAGGACAAGGCAGTGTCTTTCATGAATGCAAATACTGAGAATAAAATAAATATAGCTACACTGTGCTGTCACCAACAATACTTTTCAATATTAAACCCTTTACTTGGCTTATGGTCAGCTACTAAGCGTGTGCCCACAGCAGTGATACCTGCCAGCCTGGGCTTTTTGCTCTCATGCTGGAGTTTTTCTATGCCATGTCCACTAGCAGAATGATTTTATGATACTGAAATGTGATCAAGCAGGAAGGCCTAACAATAATACATGTCAGCTTGTCCATCCAGCCTTTCATATTAGGCAGGCTTTTTTACTACAACAAGTACCTTGCCTTCAGCCTGTTATCAGTCCTTTAATAAGGATCAGAATAAAACCCATCCAGGAGATCTTTTCATCTTACGCTACCATCTGATTCTAATATGGATGTGGAAAACTCTGGGACAGAAGCCAAATGTTAAATTTAATACAAAGGACTGTTATTTCAGTCCCATTTTATTTTCTGTGATAGCTCATTTTCAGCTCTGATACAGTCACTGAGCAAAATCTGAGATAAATATTACATGACAGGCAATGTTATTTAGAGGTGTAGAGAAACATTTAGTGAGAGCTTTCAGTTATGACAAATGCAAAATCACAAAAAGATTTGGGTATGTTCTAGGATTAATGCCACTCTAATTTAATAAACATAATGGCATTTCAGGTGAAATAGAAATGAGTTCTCTGTGCTCATGCCCAGACTGCTTTGAATACATTGCAAAAACATTAAAGATACCGTTTTTTCAGCTATGTTTACTACAAACTCTCATTTATAATCTCCACTTGTCAGGAACTGCCTGAGGGAGGTAATGAGATTAGAGAAAAAGTTTCAATTATGCAGATCCTGCAGTTGCATTTGAAAGGTACTTTTAGGATACTGAGACCTTATTTTTGAAAAAAAAAGGTGAAGTTTTTCTTGCTCTAGGTGGGTCTGATGAGTACCACTGTACATGCTTTTGTTAAGCATACATTTCCACTTAGCAAAATGAGGACTGCACTGGTAAAAATGGGAAGAAGTGGGGCTTGGGGCACCACCAGAGGGTGTTGAGGGTTTCTCTGGAGAAGGCAATTTGTGCTGCTGTCACCTCCAGTGAGAACACCAAGTGAAACACTGTGTCCAGCTGTGGACATGGTCTAGGTTGCAAGGTGCCAGGGTCACACACTGCAGAGATTTAGAGGCTGGAGTGTCACTGCTCATGCTAAAGCCACTACGGCCCTGAGGAATGAAGAGCCAACAGCTTTGTGCTGAGGAGACAGCCAGCCTGGTGCAGAGCTTCTCTCCTGGGACCACCAGCCAGCTGGCTGGCATGGTTCTTGGGACCATGAAAATCCCCTTCTGTAGGGCTGGAGATAGGAAGGACACTCTCCACTCTGGTTGTGAAGCTGAAACTGACCCCAAGAAAGACCCATGGCTCATTCTATTCAAAGCTGTAGCACAAAGGAATGTGCTTCTCCCCATCTCCAGCTCTCACTGGTGAAGGAAGCTCATCCACACTAAGCCTTTGTCCTAGTTGTTCCAGCTAAAAACCAGGAGATGTTGACAGCTTCTGGCCTGTGTGTACATCTGTACTTCCAGACCACTGCACAAACCAGGAGTTACAGTGGTGCTGGGGAGTGTGGACAGGAAACAGAGCTGGATATAAATAGACAGTATCACAGATACAGACCAGACAAAACAGAGTCACCCAGATAACAGAAACACAAAAAACACATGGGGCAAAGACAGACAGTCATCGCTTTTGCATTTCTTTTTCATCAGAACCTCTCTAGCTTTAAGTAGGAGACCACAGGAAGGTATTGGAAAAATCAGGGGGATGGAAAATAAACTCACCTCAGCTGTGTCCCACTTGGCACAAATGGCTGGATGTAAAATAAAGTCCACACAGGAGACAGCAGTAAAAAAGGCTGAAGCATATCTGGGTGACCTGCAAAGTACCCAGCTGAGTCCTCAAAACTGCTGGAACCCGAAGTGCCTTAAAGTTTTGTCTAAAGGACCCTTCTCCATGTAAGTGTGACTTCTTTGTGCATGACCAAAGCATTTGTTGGAGTTTCAGAGGGACTTCTTCCCTGTGAAGTCAATACATTTTAACACACACCCAACTTTCTGGCTTTTGCTCCCTGCTGTGTAAAAGGGACTTCGATGGAAATTGCACCTGAACACAAAGTGCTGAAAAAGTCTCAATGAGTTGCTGCCTAGTCCAACAAGAACAGTGCCACAGGCAGTTTAGGAGACAGTTGAGGAGTCAGGGATATATAATAGCCCATCTTTAAGCCCATCTAATAATCTAAATCTGTCTGTTGGGAAAGGTGTCTCTGCAGACTGGTCTCTGCTTCCAGCACTGCCTCTGTATTTTATCCATTTAAAGGACCATGTACATACTTGTTGGATAAGACAGAAGAAGCCCTGGTAGAGGAAATGGGAATCCAGGTATCTCTGAGCTGCACACTGTAATGCTGAGCTGCACGGACATATTCCTCCTGGTAAATAATTACAGCAAAAATTATAAAGATTTCCCTGGGAAGGATCAAGAATGCTTCCTAGCCTCCAGAACAGCACCTGCTTGAGAGAAAACTCTCCTGGGAATCAAGCAGTATGCTAAAATCAAGCATGCGAGAGCCCTTGGCATAAACAATGCTAGGAAAACACTCTAATTTTTATATAATCACATCAGAAACATGTAGGTGAGTCTGGTCTTCGGACCTTGCATTCCTAGAATGGGACTGTAAAGAGGAGTAACTGCTTGGGCATGCATCTGGCCTCAGCATCTCCTCCTGCTAGGTGTATGGAGTCCTTCAGCAATCTGGACTCAAGTCAATAACTGTTGTTCGCTTAACCCTCTTGTCAGATCCTCATAATGATTTCTAAAGAGTTCAAAGCAAACATTTCAGAGTCCTCTTTAATCATCTTTTCTGGCATCTGGAGAACAGTTCTTCCGTGAGAAGTGCTGAAGTTAGATTAAGAGGTTCTACAAGCAGCAAACCAAAGAAGCCTCACTTCCTCCCAGGATGTGAATCCTACAGCTAACTTCAGGTCTTCTCTTGCTGCTTACCTGTTCCCAAGACACTCATTAAACTGCTCCTTTTTTCAATAGCAAATTGGCAGGCTTCTTGAAGTTGGACAAGAGGTTCAGAAGCTACTAAGGATACATGCATACACACAACACCCCACAGGAGAGGAGTGCATGGCCCTGGTTACTAGGGGAAATTAAACTAAAAGGGACCCTGAAGCTCCTTAGAACCATTGTGGCTAACGTGCCATCAGTGGCATGTGGGGTAATTCAGCTAAAGGAAAACATACATAATAATGAATCTAGTGTGAGGTTCTGCTTTGTTCCAGCCCCCTCAGAGAGCAGTGCACTCATTCAGCTAGCCTGAGCCACAGACCCAGCACTGGGTACAGAATGGGCATGGTTGGCAAGGCTGTGTGCTGTGTGTTTTGGCAGCTGTGCTATGTTCCAGAAATTATTTACTGACTGAATGTCACAATAGTAAACAACTTGCACATAAACAGGTATATCTGCTTTAGAGTAAAATCCCCTTGGCGTGAGCACAATGGTGAGAGTGTGTCATGAAGAAAAACAACACTTGGCAGATCAGGTTGGGACAGGCTTTCATGAGCAGCGAGGTGGGGTTGCAGAACCTGAACTGAAGGACTGTCCGTAACGCTCCCACTAATGAAGACACTGGAGATTTCTAGGAGCTGCAACCCCCCTGACCTGCCATAGATGCTGGATGAAAGGCACAGCAGAGAAGAAGCATTTTGAGGGATCACAGTAAGTGCTACAGATCATTGAAGTCAAACACAAGATTATGGTGGAGATCCTGGTGACAAGG
Organism: Aphelocoma coerulescens; assembly: GCF_041296385.1. Classification (NCBI taxonomy): domain Eukaryota; kingdom Metazoa; phylum Chordata; class Aves; order Passeriformes; family Corvidae; genus Aphelocoma; species Aphelocoma coerulescens. The sequence continues at coordinate 46,039,603 of NC_091014.1, read as the reverse complement.
CTAGAATAAACAGAAGTTGTTGGGTAACTGCAGGGGATGGCTTGGTCTGATTTTTTAGAAAAGAAGATGGGAGGTTACAGTAGATCTCCATTTGTACAGCTGCTCTGCTGCTTTTTTGTTCAGCTGTTCTCTCCCAACACTGTCCTAACAGGTGAAACTGCAGGCAAATGCCTGTCCTCTTCCTACATCACATTCAAATTCATAAGCCAACTTGCAGCCATGAATGACTGGAGTGCCAGACAGAAAATTATCACACTGAATATACAACACTTGGCAGGTCTTCATGGATTGTGCAGCACTTAGTTGCTCCTGTGCAAGTTAAAACTTATCATGAAGCATTATAAGGTTATTTCACTGCAACAAACTTTAGGATCCAGTTTGGGATCTGCTTAAACACAGGAAACAAGTTCAATTTGCAAATCACTGAAAAAGAGTAAAACAGACTATCCAGAAACCAACCTCTACTATATAATTTGGATGTTATTTTTTAATCTTGTTGTCATTGTTGCTAATTAAACACCAGACTGATTCAAAGGCTGAGAAGGGAGCATTAGTATTTTGCAACAGCTCCAAATAATCATGCTCCAGAGAACATGGAAAAATATTTCTCTTCTAGGTATCAGCACATACATATCTTCTATGCATCTGCAAACAGCATGGATCACTCAGCCCATCCAAAGTCTACTCAAACCCACCAGGTCTACCTCCTGGTTTCAGTGGGTTTTAAAGAGTGCTTGACCAAGGAGCAAGAAAAATTGAACTGTACTATTTGCAGACAGATACCTGACCTCATTAGAGATAACTTTCCATAGTTAATACACACAGCTTAAATTCACTTACAGAAGAAGAGTAAAATAACTTGGAGAAGTTGTATAGTCTTTTCCTGCTTTTAGCATGTGCATAGCTGTTTCCCTGTCTCTCCTTCCAAAGGTGAGCGGTGAGTTACATGGGTAGCTGTGAGGTGGGAGGCTGTAATAGCTGTTCCACTTGCTCATGCTGGTTGCCTCCTTTGAAGGCTCCTGACTACCAAAGAGATGCCCACCTCCTTCATCCCATTTTAGGCTACTGGAAGATACCACTTGATGATGACTATGAAGCAAGAGCTGATCTCTGTTCTCTGCTTGGGAAATCCAGATTCTTCCTCCCACAGGGTTGACTCAGCTTGGGGAAATCCCAGTGATGGAAAACCTGCACCTTTGTAGGAACAATAGGTCCAATATCTTCTTAAGAATATATATCATCTTCCCTAAAGCAATCAATTCAAATCTTGGTCAGTCAAATACCCAAACTACAGAATGGAATCTGTACAGTAAGCACATTGAAAGAAAAACACCCAAAATCAAGCTTTAGAAAGCAGTATATTTTTTTCAGCTGACCATGTTACAGTAAAACAAATCTAACAGAGAATTCTATGCTTGTTTGAGTAGTTATGCTTCACAATTTCTGTAACTTGCTAACTTCTGATCTGATGAATGCAAACGCTATACAGAATTTGCATGAATAAAACCAACTTCTGTCAATTAGTGTTCATAAAACACTTACTTGTAAGCATACTTCTATTATGGCAATTTACATTCCAAGTGTCTTAAATTATGAAAGGCACTAATCAAAACAAAAGAAAATATGAAATACATTTTTAAGACTGGCTGCATTCTTCCACATTGTGCTGGTTTTTTATGACTTGCACTAAAAGGTACAAAGTTCTCTGTCTTATTTTTAACAAATTGGAATCTACCATACATATGACAGCCAATATGCAGAATAAATTGTGACCATGATCCTTTGATAATCAAATCTATGGCAACTTTAAACAATCTCCCTGAAGTGAAGCACAATCCACCCAAGGTACCAAATTCAGCTTCTTCCTGTCAAAAGCTTGCTGGGACTCTGCATTAGTGGTGTAATTAAAAAGTACATATATCTTCATTTGTTGGCAGCTCTTCTCCTCTGTGAGCTCTAAAACATCACACTTTGTGACATTAAGTACATTTTGGGTATTAGGGTAAGAAAAAAGCCTAAAATTTTGTAAATCTACAGGCAGTTCAAGAACACAAACGTTTCTATTTTGGCTCAATACCAGCAGCGAATTCATATATTCTTTATCGCTTGCTAATGACTGCCTAGTAGCTGCAGATGTGGAAGCAGACTGCTGAAACTGGAAACACAATCATTCAGATTTCATAACAAAAGTTTTCAGTTGTATTCCCACTATTCAGTTTCAGTAGCTATGCAGTTTTTTTGAACATTTTTTAATCTCTCCTACAGGATTTGTACCTCTACAGATCTCTGCTATACTGATAGTCTTCAGTACTGATCTATGTTAAACAGATTGACAGAGAAGTCTGTAAATTAATTAATTCTCTCTTCAATTCCCACCCTGTTCAAGCCATAGAGAGCAATCCCTGGGTTTAAGGAATTGAAAGAGATTGGGTTTTCACATCTTTGTTCACATTTTACTGGAAAGAACAGGGAGGAAGTTTCAGCAGTTAATAGTGTGGATGTTATTTTGTCTCGCATGTGAAAAAAATTAATTACAATCCCACACAGTATTTCTCTGCTGCTGCATACTATGAGATCAAATAATTAATTTCATAAATAAATGGTGGCTGCAGATGCATGCAAGGAAAAGAACACATATGCAAAGTAAACACAAAACAACATACTAGAGTGTCTACTCTCTTTTCAGGCAGGATGACCCTACATTACAGGCATGATTGGACTTAATTATACTGTGGTTTTATATATTTTTTTTTCAGCAGCATTTTATGTTGTTCTAGACACTGAAGTTGAAGTAAAATTTGCTTGATATTTCCTATTAATTTCTATATTGCTATACATAAGTGAGCAATATGCATGAGCACTGAAGCCACAGCTAATGATGCCATCCTTGCAGTATACCTTTGGTATAAATGCATGAACAGGTTCAGCATGCAGCAATACACTAAGGAAAAAAAGAAATATCTGCTCAATTGTTAGGTTCTGTGGAACATTCAAGCTTTTAGGAATTACTAGACAGCACAAAGACACCTGCTAGCCTGAAAGTAGAGATGAGAGTCTTTGTTTTACAGGCCAGCCATCATACCAACAGTCAACTCTATAAATAATGATGAAAACATCAAATTCTGAAGTATGTCACTGCATTTCCATATACTTTTGAATGCTGTGCAGTTCCTAGTGAACTGAATGGTGTTTGATAATACAGCACTTTCAAACATTAATTGTAGGTCTGAAGCCCACAGAGCCATAATTTCTTTTTGTCATGTGTCTTCTCCACGCTGTCACAAACAATAATAAATGATCAGTGGGTGGTTGTATGAAGTTGTGATGAACATAAAACACATTCATATTTGTCACAGACCTCTCATGGTATCATAGGAGGCAAATGTTTACCCATGTGGGTTGGGCAGCTCTGACACAGTAATTCACCCACTCTAAGTGAAAAACAAAGATAACTGGAGCAATTAATGATTGTTTTGTCAGCGAGGTGACAAACTCATCATGCAACTTTTGTCAGGGGATTGGAAGCTAACTTCTTTTGACAGACATTACTCGAATGCTTATTTCAAAAAGCCTGAGCTGTCTTTCAAAGAGCTGAGGCAAGTGTTAAGCCTGCTGCTCCTTTGCATGCAAGAATCAAAGCAGACTCCTTAGGCTTTTAATCTGCTGAGTACAATAAGTGAGTAAACTTTTTAAAATAGCCACTTTCCTATCAAGAAATCTTTCTAAAGGCTGCAGCATTTCAGCAATAAAATCATGTGCTTGAACTTTAGCTATCAATATTCCTTTCATGCAACAACAACAACGACACTGCCAGTATGAAGGATTGTTTTCTTTTAAAACAAAACTAATCATATGTGTTTCCCTTGCAGGACTTAAACGAAATATGACAATAAGCCATCTATTTAGCCTTGATAGAACTATTCATTCCTCTTCAAGATTTTTTTTTTTTTCTTCAGGTTGGCTCTTCTTTTTGCTTTGGCTCAAATCATTAGAAATATCAGAATCAAAGATCTGCACAACAGATGGAGCTCAGTTGTGAAGAATGCCTTTGGCTGGTGAGGATCTTTGCCTGGCAGGTGTCAAACCAAAATTAATACTGCACATATTATAGCGAAGTGAGACTGCGTTCCTTCCTGACCACAAACATGTATTAATAGAACAAGCCACGCACAGCAAGCTAAAACAGTACCATCATTCTGCTGAATTCTCCACTGCTTGGCATTTTATTTAATCACTTACATCCATGCAAAAGGAGTAAACAAAATGCAACAGGTTAGTTTAGTGTCTCTTTACAGATATTTTGTATAGGTGTAAAAGACTTAACAAAATGCCGTAAGCAACGTGGACTAAGACACCTCCTGTTTTTTTTTTTTCTTCCATTTTTTGCATCAGTGCTTTAAATGCTTATGAACTTTAGTAGACTTTCTGACATTTCAAAATCCACAAGAAAAAACAGGTAGTGGTACTGAAATACACTGCTCAGCTACCATCAGTTGCTATGTCTGCCTTGCCAAATGAAATTCAACAGCCTGAGTCAGAAGACAGAGCTTTCCATAGGTGCCAGGAAGGAGGGCTTCAGGTGGCATCACCTCCTTCTCTCCCTTTTCAAATGAGTGGGAGGCTTAGCATCACAACCAACCCTCTCAAGTGCCAAGTCACTTGAAGATACACAAGAAACCAATCTGGAACCTCATGGCTGGTTTCACAGATCCATACTGTCCAACAGCAATTTTAGCTATCCAGTAGGGCAGTAATTCTAGAAGGTCACAGCTGCAAGAGTTTTAATTATCTGTAAAGCAAATGTGAGATTGTTTGTGTGTGTGTGTGTGTGTGTGTGTGTGTGTGTATACATACACACATAATTTTTCAAAATCTTAATTAAAATATATGAAAGTCTCAGATATATGCAAGTCAAATTCATTCCCTTTTTTCTATATCATTTCCACAAATTCAGGTTAGGGATCGGTCACCTGACCCTGGTAGGAAAAGGGTGAAAATGGGAGTGTGGGTGAAGTAATTTCTGAAACCGAGTTTCTAACTCAGAGAGCACTTCAGAGCAGCACGGGTTGAACGAGCACTTCTTTCCCCCGTCAGCACTGACACAACAGCCCGCGCCATGTGCTCAGCGGCGTGGCTCGTGGCTGCCCTGTGACACGACACGCTGATCCGCTGCAGTCATTAGAGATCCCAGGAAAGAACGGAAAGTAAGGAGATGACTCACAGCTGCAACCACGCACTTGAAGGCTGAGGACCCAATTAATCTTCTACTCACTCAGGAACAGCATTTTGCCAAAGCAACTGAAGTAAGTTCAAAATCAAACAAGCTATTAGCAAACATTTGTATTACTTCGGCTATTTGTAGAACATTTATGCTAGTATTAGTGGGACGATTCATATACAAAACCTAAATATCTGAAAAGATCTTTTGCTTAAACAATTAATTTTCGTGTCTCGTGCATAGAGAATGTTTTCCCTCATAGTTTTGTAGTCTACTAGCTGCCAGACTTTGATCCAGAATTGAAATTTCAGTAATTTTGGCTTTTGTACCTAACGAATCAGAAATAAAAATGTTTTAACACCGGAATGGAAAGGCTGGAAGATTGACAGACCATAAAAGATTTGTTTTACTTGGTTTGGGATTTTTACACAGGTATGTCTAATCTAAGTAAGACTGAAACAAAACCAAAAAGCAAAACAAAAACTAGACAAATTTCCTCTGTCCCAGAGATGCAGAAGTACAAGTGTTGTTTGTTTGTGTCCCTGAAGGAACCAAACCTGAAATCCTGCTACAAACAAGAGAGAAGGGCTGTTATTTCCTTGACAACTGTTTTCCTGACATCACAGCAACCCCCTAGAGGTAACAAAGGAAAACCAATCTTAAAAAAAGGATTTTTCCTTTGCTTAAGCAAACATCTTTTTAGTTCTACAAACTCAGAAACAAAGAAATCAAGAGGCTTTTTTTCATAATGCTGAATATTTTAGCACCAGAACTGTAAACATCAACATCTTTTCCTTCCTTCCTTCCTGCCTTCCTTCCTGCCTTCCTCAGATATAGCCATTATGCATTGTTTGACTTTATTAAAGAAATCAAACACACCTTGAAATGAACTTTCTAACTGATTTTGGGGTTAGATAGGGTGAAGTATTTTGACCTTCACATTCAACACATTACCTAATTTTGTGTGTGTGCCCCTCAGAGAAGAGGTAAATGACCTGGCGATGCGAGGTTAACACATTCTGCAGAAGTGACCTCAGATTTCCCTTGCGGAAATGCACCACACCACATCGGCGTATGAAAACCCAGCCATGCTGAGTACAAACCACACAGTGCCCATCTACTTAACTGGGCCTTCCACCTGCACTTTAGTGGGTGGAAATATCCTAATGACAGAAGGTTCACGTGCAAGTTTACAAGAACCAAGTGCAGAAGACAGATGAAAATTTGGCTGCAATTCTTTGGTGTTCTCTGATCTTGGGAGATTCAAGCTTTCTAAGTCTGTTATGGAGCCTAGGAGTTGTATGGTAAAGTCACAAGATGACCTATTTAAGTAGCTTTATTCAGTTCTGTTGATTGAAAATGGGGGTTTCTTATCTACTCAAAAGAGGTTGACAAGAGCATGAAGGTACTGCAACATCTCAGGCTTTTCAAGACCTGCTATTTACTAGGCATTACTTAATGATATTTATACTGTATTTGAAACATTTGAGAACTTCAGGCACCCCATGAAAAATCCTTGTTTGAGGCATCTTGGCATTTATAGAAGTATAAAGGTTTTGACTTCCAAAATTTCCAAGTAAATGGGAATAGCCAAGCTGAAAACTATGAAGAGCCTTACTGTTTTCAGGAAGCTCTGTGCAGGCAGACTGTGAGACTTGGGACAAGAATCCTTGGATCATCTCAAGAAGCCACAGCTCCCTTTTAAATAATCCAGGTCTAAAGCATTTGACAAAGAGACTCAACAGACCCCTTCTGTAAACCAAGCAAGGAAAGTAGAAGCCATTTTCAATACGGGTCTTTGTGTCATGCAAGTATCTCCACATGAAAGTAGAGAAACTCAGTCAACCAAAGATGCCTGTGTCTGTAAGTAAGGCAGGAGCACAGCTTTTACAGGGAGCAAAAGTCTGTTTGGAACAGCTGAACAAAAGTTTGATGAAGGAACTTCAGACAACATAGAAAATTGTCTCAGATACACAACTGAAAAAAAATTGTAGCTCTATAAACCCACTGAATGCTATTTTAAAGACAGTTTCATTAAGAAACACAGCTTGAGAATATCTATCAAATAAGATCAGGGCTATATGCAGGGACAGCAGGAGGCAGCTGAAGCAATCTGCAGCACAGCTCTAATGCTCACCAGTCTCTGACCCTGAGTAAAAAGATAATTACTGCATGAATGTGCACATTAGAGCAATCCAGAAAGCCCAGGAAAATACATATCTCTGCTCGAAAGAGATACTCCTCAGGTTTTACACAGTGGTCTACAGCTCTGTATGTCCCAATCCAATATACTTTCTTAGACTGACAACACAGCTGTGGCTTTAATTTTGAAGTCCACATTTTTCTATGGGAATCATTAAATACAACATACTTGTCCTGTTCAGCAGAAAACCAAATCCCTCTCTATTTTTTTATTCCTCCAAAGCCTTAATTCAATTGTGCAACATTTGCTTTAGTAACATATTCGAAGATGTTTTAGATATGACCTCATTTTTATACACCATCCCAGGCTTTCCAGGAACTCTGAACCAACAGCCTCCTAGCCTTTCTTGTATCTGAACTACTTGATTTTATAGCTTCTACACTATACTGTCTGGATACTCCCCGTGTGACTGGGAGGGGAGATGTTGTGGTAAATACAAACATTTAGGGAGGGGAGTTTGCAATCTCAGGCGTGGGTTGTGAAAAAGGCTTTTTATATATTAGGTTATGTACACAGAGTTTGCCATTATTATGTTCAAATAACTCCAAAGAGCTGGGCCTACACAGGTGAAAAAAGAAGAGCACCAGAGGAGCCAACAGCCCAGCAGCTCATCTCCCCTGGATTTCCTACTCATGACCACAGCTCTGAAAGTGCCCATCTTCAGATGCTGATAGAGCCCTGCATCACCTCTGCAGATTTAATCAGACAAGCTAATTGACCAGGTCGAAGAGAGGTAAATAATAGATTGTCCCAAATAATCTTGAGTAAGGAACTGAGCATCCTGGAATATGGAAATCCACTAAGGTACTGATATAAAAAGGGAGCAGACAACCAAAGGAGGCAGTTGCTATTTGTGCTGAAATGTTATGGAAACAAATAGGCACATATCTGCACCTCACCTCTATTCTCCTGGTTGCTTCACATGGAATTTTAAGGCATTGGGTTTAATATGGAAAAACATACCTTTGATTCAAATTCTGATGTCTGCATTTACACAATGATAGTTTTTCCAGGACAGTTCACAATGTAGATTCCTTTTGGTCTCTTAGCACTGACTTAGTCTATTCCCACTTTCTGCCACCTTCTCTTCCCTGCCTCATCTTGCAATTGCTGGAGAACTCTGGAGCTGGGACAAGGTGCTACCACCATGTCCATCCACCACAGAAAGGCAGCTGGTCAGTTGCCCAACCCATGCTGGGCAGGCATGCAGCACTCCCACTGGATATGTGGACTTGTCTGTCAAAGGTATGTTGCAAGTTTTTCCATGACAAAAACGCCCTCCTACTCTCAAAAAATGCCTTTTTTGTTTTTCTTTTTCTCTTCCTTCTCCAACTTTTTCTCTCCTTCCCCCACTTTTTGAGCAGGAAGGAGAGTGACAGGGAGAATAATGATTTCCTCAGCTTCTGTTGGAAAAAAACCACAAAAATTTTCCACCAAGAGTGAATTTTTTTCTGGTTTCTTTTGTTTGTTTGTTTTTTCTCAGTGAGGTTCAGAAGCCATATTTTTAATTTAAAATTTCCTAAATAAGGGTCCAGTTAATACTGTCATTTGGTGTGGAAGGTAGCAGAGCTCTAGTACCTCTGTTTCACTGAGCACAGATCCCTGCTGTAAGTGTGGAAAGAGGTCAATTTGAATTTTTCTCTTCAGCTGTATCTTTTCAAACCTCTTTTCAGGGTTTCCGTTGTATAAATCAAACCCCATAGCCCAGCATGGATGCACAGCTTGTCATGCTTTCCTTCTGCCAGTTGGCTCTGCACTTCCCAGTGTTAATTCCCACTGCCTCCACACGTTAGAGAAGGAGGGAGGAAAGCACTGGTGAGCGAGGAGAGGACCCAAGTAGCCAAAAGCTACAGTGGCCTTCCCATGCATGGAGGGAGCATCACAGATGGGTGCAGCTAGTAAAGGAGAAGAAAAAGGCACTGAGGCCACTGATTTTCCAATGGCATTGATGGGCAGGGGTCTGAGCAGGTCTGAGACCCTTCAGTCACTGATGAGAACAGAGTGTGTGTATGCACCACACACTGTCTTGGTGTCAACTCAGGAGTCAACCTTGTTTAACATGTGCTTTGTCTGAGCAGATGGCAAAGCATGATGGCTGCTGGGTAAAGATTTCGCTGCCAAATCAGCCCCCAGCTGTTTTCAAAAATAGACTGCTGCTCTCTTTACCAATGCAAAAATAGCCATCTCCCTAATTCCCTCCTTCAAAGTATTATTTTTGGTATTACAGGAGCATATACCTAGCCAGACTATATAATTAACATTATACAATTTTTAATTACCTACTACAACCATTTTCCCACACTAACTGGTGGTAGTGGTGTTGAATGGTTGTTGTTTTGCTGGGGTTTGAGATTACTATGAAAATTTGAATTCCCAGGTAGAAACTCACTAGGTGCAGAGCCTGCACTACCAGGTGTAGAAGATGACCCATCACTCTAGCTGTACCATGTCTCACATGAAAAAAAAAGCTTGTGACACAGAAACAAGCCCAAACCTCATTTGCAATAGCAAGTACATAAGGCAGGACTGTTCTAGAAAAGACAGTGACAGAAACACATACTGATTTAGTTTATTCCTTTGTCAGCTGGGTTTTTTTCATTTATTTTTGTCCAGGAATGTCCTATAAGGCTAGGTTGTTAACTGACTGGGACTCTTCCAGCAGAGTCCCCAAGTGTGTGCTGCGACCCCAGGGCAGCACAGATTCCTCTGGGTATCCCTCCTTCTGACAGGATAGGAGCAGCAGGGCTCACTAGCACAGCAAGATTTAACTCCATGCCACCCTGACCCAGCAGCAGGGCGTTGGCCTCCTGAAACTCAACAACTATCTACAAAACATGAAACTAGTGAAAGTCCCGTGACCTCACTGGCACAAGTAAGTTCCAGACAAACCAACACAAATACAGGAAACATTGGAAACATGCTAAGTTCTGGGGATAAACAACCATCATCCTCTTTCCTCCATACCTCTGAGTTTGCTTGCTGGTGGAAATAGTGGAAGAAACACCCAACTACGTGTACACACACGCACTTCTCAGCAGACCAACAGCAAATGTTGATCCAGCAACTGTAGCTGGAACACAGCAACCCTACACCAGCAATAAAGCACCACTGGGTCAGATGTTATGGTGTCAGCCCAAATTAAGCATCATGAAGAATGCATCAGCCAAGCCAGCAGTCCTCCTTAGCTTCAGTGAGCCCTTGAGCTGTGCTGTGTGGAATTGCTGCTTTCCACATGGAATATCTCGCTCAGAGCAGGGGCTGTCACAGCAACTGCCATAGCACCACTGATTTTTTGGTGTGATAAGCTGTATTTAGAGCAGGAAAGTATTGCTCTGTGAGCTGAAAAGCAAACCAAACAATGAGCGACAAAGTCACGAGCTTCAGGCCAAAGGTTTCAATATCTGGTGTCAGTCCCATTTCCCAAAGCAAAGGGTAGTTTATGTACACTGTAGACATTTTTTGTCTGAAGCAATACTAACACATAATCTCTTTATTTATACAGCACATTAAGTGTCCTGCACCCCCACCCACAAAATGGTCTGATTCTAGATCGACCCTGCTGTTGTTCGTGGGAGGAAATCTAGGTGTGTTGTAGAACCGATGGGTCCTGATATTCTGCAACATCAGACAACGTGATTCCTTCCTCACAAGGCTCCAAGGTCCTCCTAGACCAATTTTAAAAAAGGAGAGGGCAGGGAGAGGAGGGAATGGTAGACAGATCTGTGGTGGAACTAAAACCTCAGGATTTCTGGAGTCTTTGTCATATGCTGTAACTGCAAAATTATGCCTCCTATCTTCCCCATAAACAGCAAACCTTTTTTCTCAGGATATGAGATGATTAGGAAATTCCCTAAGCTCACCTTAGTTTGGTTTCTTCCCTCACTTCAAAACGTGATTTCAAAAAAAGATCAGACCATTAAATGTTGTCTGGACTTTTGTTTCCAAATACTTCTTCCAGCATGGAAAGGACCAACCATGGAATAACCAAGCAAGTCACCCTATTATGCAACAGACAAGAAAACTGTTTGTGCTGGTACACTGTTTTTAATTCCTCTGAAGGCTGCTTTCCCCCAGGGAATTCCAGTAATCTGACTGATTGAAGTGTGTTTTGACAAGTTATAACAGTCCAGAAAACCCACCTATAAAATTACATCCTGGTAGCCTCTTCCAAAGTAAACCAAAATCTTGGTAATCACAGCTCATTTTGGAAAGTATTGTGCCATAGCTTTCATTTGTTATGAGAACACAGCTTGAGTTTTAGGTGTAGATAACAGGTGGTGTTACACCTGATGATGTACAGCAAGATGTAATCTTCCCCTGTACCAGGTTTTTGTACCAGCAGGGGCCCCATGGATCATGTCCTGAAACTGACAAATAAAATCATACAGTCTTAATATATTATTTTATCTACTTTCTTTCACTTTAGGTGAACACACTGCAAAGTCATCAGCTCACCCTGAAGGTCGTTTGTCCATCCCCAACAGACAAAGTAAATCAGCGTAGATGTCAGCCTGTTGGAAAGACAGGAACACTAGCAGAGTCTAAGGACCAGGCAATGTTATGCTGAGAAAGTGCTTTTACTGCTCCCACCAGCAGTGCCTGCAGGCCCCAGTCATGTGCCACATGCCAGGCACAGCACATGGCTCCCATCACGTAGGTTTTCTCTGGTTATACCACTACTCCACAAGCCCACCAGTCTCATACTGCCTTTTGCTTGCCCCTGCAATTGAGAGAAAATATTTGACTTGGTATGAAGCTCTTACATATAAAGAATTTAGGATTCAGAGGGCAGAAGTTGTAAAATGCTAGAAGCTAAAACATTTTGGAAAGTGAGTCACAGTAAGTATGGATGGACCAACCCCATTCTGTCTCCAGGCTCAGATGCAGCCTGGATGAGTTAGGACATCCTGGAGATATCTACTAGGAAGACAAAGCAGACAGAGGCAGTGAAAAGCAAGTAAGTCCCAGACTAACATATTTCATTTTTCCGTATTTTTCTTCCTGAATATCCCAGAAAGAAAGCAGACAGATTTTTTGCAGAAGTTACTAGGATTTATTAAAGACAGGATATTGATATGAAACATTCATGACCCTCAACTTAGCAGTATTTCTCTTGGATGGGGTAACGAAGTAAATTTATTACACATCAGTGCCAAGAAGCTCATAATAAAAATACAGATTATAGTTCTCAGATTCATCAACTCAAACCAGATATTGTTGAAAAAACAGTCCAGCAGGAAGAATGTCTCATAAGATACTTGCAGTACCAAAGCAACATATGAAATACATATTTTATCCAACAATAGGATACAAAGCAAACTATTTGATTTAAAGACCCTGACACAAAGGCGCCTGTGAAGACATGAGGAGGAGACCCCTTGTCATGTTATCCCAGGTGTGGAGTGTGTGGAGGAAGATGATAGATATGTTAGACACAGGTAAAGCAAGCAGAGATTTTATTGCATCTCAAGTTGATGATTTTATGAGACATGAAATAAATTAATAAAGCATAGATAAAGCAAGAAAGAGAAATACTGCAACTTCTTGGGGAGCCAGGCTTCAGCAAAGGTTCAGGCAGATAACAGCCACAGCAAACCTTCACATCAATTCTGATCATTTTGTCTCCTCTTCTCTTCTGTTTCAGACCTTCATTTCTTTCTTTACTGGAACATATCTAGTGAAGAATCAGTAATCGAGGACCGATTCATTAAATTCCTGATAGTGAGCTCTGAATATTTCATTCTGCTTCTGCTGCACTCCCTACAAAAGTAAAGATCTCCCTTCAAAATGGTCCCAGAGCTTGCCTGTGTGGCATCTGCATGGTCTGCATGGCTCCAGGAACACCTAACGCATCAGCCTGCTGTGAAAGGAGGAACTCATATGTCCTTAGGTACCATTGAAGGCATTGTCACTGCTGGAAGTTTCCATAAATCAGACTATAACAGACCAACCCTTTAACAACTCATCTCTCCTCATTTCCAGACATGCTACCAAGGGGAAAAATTTATTCTGCCAAGGATTTCCAGTGTTTCCAATTCCTCACTTCTTCCATCTTATCCTCAGGAAAAACAAAGCAAAACCGAAAAAAAACCCCAACCCTCCCTCAAATTCCCAAAACAAAGAAAAATTAAACAAACAAAACAAGTAAGCACCACAGTGTTTCTAACTGCCTTCCAAAATACAACAATCAAAAAAGCATTTAAAATTGCTTTAGTTTGGGAAAGTTACTAACCATGAGATCTCTAGTGCGTGTCTGTGTTCAATAGAGAATGTAATGGAAAAAAAAAATAGAACTTTAGTGACCATCCAAGAAAGATTTCATGAAAAACAGGGTGGAAGGGAGTTTGTTTGGATTTAATGTTTCCCCAGAAGCATCTCTAGTCCAAACATTACACCACAGGTCAAATGGAGGGGAGCCAGAATGTGAAACACTTTAAAAATAACCCCTAAAAAGGAAAGTGAAAGTGGCCAGTCTAGTTAGAATCATAGAATGGTTTGGGTTGGAAGGGACCTTAAAGACTATACAGTTCCAACCTCCCTGCCATGGACAGGGACACCTTTCAGTACACCAGGTTGTGCAAAGCCCCATCCAATGTGGCCTTGAACACATCCAGGAATGAGGTATCCACAACATCTCTGGGCAAGCTGTTCCAGTGCCTCATCACTCTCACAGTAAAGAATTTCTCCCTAGTATTTAATCGAAACCTATCCTCTTTCAGTTTGAAGTCATTCCTCCTTGTTCTGTCACAACATGTCCTTGTAAAAAGTCTCCCTCCAAGTTCCAGCTTTTGTGACCATAAAATGCAAATTCTGTGATAAAAAACAAATTTGGGCTCTGGTACCATCACTGAGCATCAATAAATACTGCAACCTCCACATGGGAAGTCCAAAAGAAAAATATAGGTTTAACTTGAAAAATTATTCCTGACTGGTACTACTGCTTTTAAGTAAGCTTACATTAAAATACTACAGTTTGAAACTGACAGTTTAAAGTACTACAAACTGTCCTCAGCCCTCTATTGCAGCCCTTTCAAGATGCCTCCTTGCAGACAGAGAAGCTCAACAAAGCCCTCTACATGAGACCACCTGCCACCAACATCAGAAAAACTGTATGGGGCAGGTGATATTGGTAATATTTTATAGCAATAAAGTTCATCTTGCCAGTCTGTTTCATGCATATTAATACTCACTTTACTTAAGATGTCCCTTCCAAATGAAGGAAAGTAACCTGTTCAATGTCTGATGATGCTCAGACACTGCATCCTGATGTTCCTTTATAGCACTTCCCTGGATCTCAAGGCTGAGGATGCTGAGGGAAGAGAGAAGGATGGTGTTGAGCACTATGGCAATGGAAAGAAGTCATACGTTGTCCTAGTAGATTCTCACAGGCACCCCTGCAATTCCCTCAATACCTCTCAAATTGGACAGATCACAAAATGCCTGTAAGGCAATTTTTCTCTCTTTTCCAGCTGCTCTTTGAGACAGAGATATGTGCCATTTAAGGGGGAACCAGAGGATTAAGCATTAAATTGCCTGACAGACAGAGCACTTGAGGCCCATGCAAGCTAAATATCTTAATCAAAGAGAAGACAATTCCAAACTTCTTGTCAAGCATGACTGAAAAAGAAGTGATCTTACCAGAGGAAGAAATGACCAGCAGCTTGAAGCATTGAAACAAGAAATACAAGCTGTAGAGGAAAATTCTGACACAGCCTCAGAGGATGCTGAGGAGAGCTTTGAAAAGCTAGTCTCTCCTGAGGCTCAGGAAGCTGAAGGGAAACCCCCTGAGAAGTCAGAGGAGCTGGCACCTATCTACTCTGATGTGTCATCCTGTAGGAAATGCTGTAGCCTGACAAGGTAGCAAAGAAAAAAAAGTTGTGTATTTTGGAATTGATGCAGAGGGGGAGACCTGCTCCAATACTGCAAGCTGAGGACTTCAGGCTTCAGAAGTAAGCAAGCTCTGCATTTCTGGAGAGAAACAGGCAAATGCAAACAACGCTCCATGGAAAAGATGCTGATGAAAGTATTGTGTTGTGTGCTAAAAGAGAAAAAATGAAAAAAAGAAGAGTGCTTCAAACAGCCAAAGGTTCCACAGAGGTCTGAACAAACAAAAAGTGGTAAGTACAACTTGGGAGATTTCAAAGAATGGATTTTCATGGGACCTTCAGGTGCTTTTCTGAAGGCTGAGGCTTCCTCTTTGCTGTACACAGGGTGAGTGAGACTTCTGAGAGCATGATGCACAGCAGCTGGCAGACTGAGCACGAAACAAAGCAATGAGAAATGCTCAGCCATACACCCCTCAATAACATGAGAGCCTAATGCAGACCCACATGGAGGTATGTCTCCACTCATGGTTTGCAGCCTAGAATTCCTTTCCAGAGCTGCATAAATACTTCATTTCAAAAGCAAGCAACGTCACAGCCCTTGCAATGAGATATGAGAACTAGTGCTGCCACTGACACCCTTCACACAACATCCCTGCACTAACAATTCATTTACAAGGAGGTTGGAAACCATAGCTCTCAGTTCCCAGAAGACTGCACTAACCTCCCTGAATCTCCCAGTGAAGCAGTTCCTCTGGCTGCTCTCAGGCACCAAAAGCATGCAGGGCTTTCTAGCCTCCTGCCTCACTGTTCACAAACAGTGGTTGATCGAGGGTCTGCAAATGACTAGTGAAACTCTCAGTGTGAGCTGCTAAAGGAGATTAGTCTTGAGCAGGCTGCAGCAGAACTTTCTGTCCCAGCGGGGCGAGTGGAAGCAAGGGAGGAAATGGGAAAATTGAGTCAGTTGAGGAAACTGTCCTGGCCAGAAATGTCTTTGGTTTCTTAACTGCCTGATTTAAAAATAAAAAGAAAACAAACAAAAAACCAAACAACAAACAAAAAGAAGATGAAGAAGAAAAAAAAAGGCTGTGGCAGAAAAGGCACAGTCAATCAATTAGTTAGTCATTTCCAGTTCAAATATTTCCATAAGTGCTTGGCAGTGTTTTCCATGTAAGGGATGTCTACTGCTGGTGAAAGATTTCTTAGATGGCAGAGAATTCCTCTTGATGACAAACTCTCCTCAGACAAGCTCCAGTCTGGGCAATTTCCCTTTGGAAGCCTTCACAACTTGTTTGTTCAAGCATTCTGAGTCTTCTTAAAAGAAAAGCCAGTTGGCTATCAGTCACATTTCCAAACCTGACTCACTGAGAGAGGCAGTGCTGAACTGTAGGAAAATTCCTAAATTTAAGATACTAGGAGCATACTACATACTTGACCTGAATACTTTACAGAAAACATTTACACAAGTCCTTGGTGTGTCTCAAAAGGATGTACACACAAGCTGTGTTTAAGAATCATTTTACCTGTTACTAAAATTCAGTCTAATCTGGATTATAACTTGGCAACTGAAAGCTGGCAATTCTTACACAGAAAAGTATATAGGTGTAAGTAAAGAGAAATACTGCAGTCTTGTATGTTCTGATAACCAAACTCCCACTGAAGTTCTAAAATCTAAATAATTTTATATTGTCCATTGCTTTGAATTTAGACATCTTTTCTTACAGAAAATATTGTGGACTTTTAATCAGTACCATGAGCTGAAAGGGCTGAATCTTAGCTCTACTAAGCTTCCCAATCTCAGTAGAGATTTACAAAATAGGGAATTCATGACCTGGCTCTGCAAGCAGGCAACATTAAAACCATTAAAGCATATATGAATATCACAGCAGTTCTGCCATCTTCTGCTCTGCTTTTGAATGCTTATGTCCTTTGAGATCACCTACTATAGTTTGCATGTTAACCAAATCAGCCTTGCAGGTTTGTTGGAAATCTAGAAGGCTTTGAATCTAGAAGCTGTTCTCCCCAGTTCACATGTCCCCTCTAAGACAGCTGCCCTACAAGTCAAGCAATGCACATATGAATACAACACACCTTAGTCCAAACTGAAGAGCAGAATACAGCCAAACTCCAATTATTAATCCAAGAGCAGAGCATACTCCCACAAAGGGACATACAGGCCAGCCAGGACACAAGTAGGATTATGAACAGTAATGACAAAAAGGAAAATGTTAATTATGGTATGTGTCTCCATTATGAAACAATGTCTAAAAATATCTACTAATTTATTCCCAACTTCAAAAAGTGGTTACTATGCCAGTAATGTAGGATCTGCAATCACAGCATTTGGTGGCTTTGTCTTATTTTTCTTTGTTGGTTATGCCGGCAAATCACATACAAGGACAGCTAATAAATATTCCTCATACTGGAGAATGCTCTAATGCTTTCTGAAAAAAATATCTCAATAATGTAGTTTCTCTTTCTTTGTGTGTGTGTGTTGAGGGTTTTTTAGCTTTGAAACAGGAAGTGAAGTGCTCATCAGCTGCAAAGTGTTCCTTTAATAGCACCCATGCAACAATTACCTCTGCAATAACCATCATTATATTAAGTTACACGCTACCCTTCCTCAGCTCGATGTGAAGACTAGCTGTAGAATAAAACAAGGAAAAAATCCCAAGCCCCTGAAAAGCCATTGTACAGTACTGTGCCCACACCACAAAGGTAAATATACTTCCTGCAGGGAAACTAAGTATCAGTTAAGAACTGCCTGTCTTTGTTGGAAGTCTTAAATGAAACCTAAGTGAAGGCCCCTCACCTATTCCAATATTCATTTCACTGCAATGATGCAGTGCCATTGCTGAAAATGCATACATATTACTGTGTAATTCAAGAGTACACAGTTATGATGTGTCAAATAGTGAAGACAATTTTGCTTTCAGCATTTTATTTTTAATAATTTTCTTAGCAATCCAAACATTTTAATGTCTCTTTCAGAACACAGCAGGGATTCCACTATTTTCTCTGAATAATCAGAAATAGTTTGGTTTTTCCTATTTAATTTTAAAGATATATCTGTACTTGCTGTCTTTTAACAAATGTTTACCATTCTGAGGTTTTAAAATGAAATTTGTTTTGAAAAGTGGCTAATCGAAACCACATTGAAATTTTGCATCTTTTACATTTTAGTGACTTCCAGATAGAATTAATTCCATTTACAAAGCATAGGTTTGGGGGTTTTTTGTTTTGTTTTGTTTTTTGGTGGTGTCTTTTCTTTCCTCTTAGCTTGATTGACTGCCCTGGAGCTGAAAAATCAGCTGCACTCCTATTCAGTTATTAACACTAGTAGTTACAACTATGCAGGACAAGACACACATTCAAAGAGAACAGGGCAGTGTAAGTAACCTCAGGATCAGTGTAGGTAACAACTCAGAAAAGAGTGACACTGAATAGAAAACAGTTCATAGCTATGCATGCATTTCAGCATTCTGAAGAAAAACGGAAACAAAAAACACCCAGGAGTTTCAAGATTTTGTGGGCAAGGCATGTTCCTTGTTGATGGATAACTCTGTAGCAAGGCCATGAGCAACCACTGCAGCATGAGCCGAGGTAGAGAGGCTGCACAACGGAGGTGGACACTGATAGAACTGAAGGGAAAGATGAAGAGTCCTGCTCCAGGATCTGCAGTCCCAGACCACAGCTTGAATAGTGAATGACAAATCTCCTCTATGTCCTTGGACAGAGAAAGTTGGATGAAGGGCAGACACCTCCCTGTCCGTGGCAGCATTCTGTCCCACACTGGGCTATGTGTTGTCAGAACATTGGGATCATCCATCCAGTTATAACTTTGTGTAGTTCTTGCTAAGTAATAGTTCTGGGCCAGTAACAATGATCATGTGGATAAACAATGTTTCCTGTAAAGAATGTGGAACAGCTTTTGCTGGTTGACATATAATTAGACTGTGAAGCAAGCATCAGCTGCTGAAATTTCAATGGATAGAGGGTATTGCTAACTCTATCCCAACCAATTTGCATCTCTGAAAGCAGTCATGACTTTCTCTTCAGCTTTAAGAAATCTTTTTGGAGACTGGGGAAACAGGTTGAGAAAAGAGAGGACCACAAGCAACAAGACAATGATCCGTGTCCCTGAACTCATTCTCCTGGAATTAAAATGTTGCTACTGTTGGTACCTTTGGCCAGTGAGATGCATCACAGGGAATCCCACTGATGTTTATCATCTATCAGTTTCTCACGAATTACCCTTCTACTCTGCAAGTTCACAAACTTATATTTAATTCCTGAAAGTGAAGAGCTAACACAGATACTCCATACTGACAGCAGAAGCTTGGGAGATTGAAAGCTCCTATGTTTCCAGAGAAACAACAAATAGGCATCTTCTTGATTTTCATGTCAAGCATGACAGAGACAATATACATCAAGGTCTCTACTGTGCATTTTTTATAAAAGCGAGAATACAGTACCATATTTATGGTTCAGAGTTCCAAAGCATTCACATGATGTGATGTTTTCAAAATGCCATGTCGGAAACTACATCCTCTACTAAGCTTCCCAAATTATTCTGGAAACATCAATGACCCAATCCTCAACTGGGGTGCCAGTGAGCTCAGAAGGAGAACTTCCTGTGGGAGTTTAACTCATCTGTCAACTGAGAGAACATGAACCAACATGAAACCTTTTCTGCTGTTAAAATAAGGAGCAGGTGCACTGAAGTCAGAGCTCTAAGGAACAGAGATAACATCTAGCAAACAGCAGCACATTCATGAATATCAAGGTATCTTACAGCACATCAAAGTATATCTAGATAATCCTTAACTGGATTTTATTTCAGGCCATGCAGCACTAATGGCCAGAATCCTTAACAAAAACACTTTTTAATCATCATGTTTATCATAGCTCCTAGATAATTTGTCATCACTGGTTGCATCAGAGATGACATTATTGCATTTTTTTTAGGACAGAGCACAAACCCCAAAAGGTAACATATTCTAGGTTATTTCCAGTCTCTTTTCTTTCTCTTGGGAAGAACTTCTAATTCCTACACTACAGGACAGTAGGAATTGAATCATATTACATTTCAAACCATGTGGAGGAATCATAGACAAAAATTGATTTGTAGTAGAAGTTGATTAGTACTTTCATTTATTTATCCAAAAATAAGGAGATGAAAGGATCAAGGAAGATAATCTTTATTCACAAACAAATCTAGAAAGGACAAATTTGAAGTCTAATAAAAATAAATGGCTGGATACATAATTAGGTTCATCTCACTACCACAGAAAGAAAAGGGAAGCTATAGTAGGACCACATTTGCTTTAATTTTCATATCCTCATTGGAAGGACTCACAGGAAGCAGACACACAGAACAGGAAAGACATGGACAAACAATACCATTAACAAAACTTATCTCAAGTTAACACACACACACTGCAGGATGGGACAGTAACACATAATTAAAGGAAAAACAATTTGGCCTCCACTTTCCAAAGGAGCACACATTATGAACTGAACCTGCCTGTAATACACATCAAGCTTGCCACTGCCTGGCGTATACAAATGCACCCGGGGTGAACTCTTGGCATAACTGCTGATTTCTGAATAATTTAGGCTAAAAGGGACCTCATAAAATCTCCAGTCCAACCTTCTGCTCAGAGTAGAATTGGCTGTGAGATCAGATCAGGTGAATCTTAAAAACCTCCAGGAACAAAGTCTGCGTGGCCACTCTGGGCAACCACTGCTTAACCATCCTGGTGCAGAAAACATTTCTCCTGAAGTCCAAATTTCAACACATTTCTGTTAACTCTTACCCTATGACTCTGCATCAGTGTGAACAGCCTGGTTCCATCTCCTCAATTACTCTGACAAAAGCAGTGAGGGGAAGCTGTCAGGTCCCTCCAAAGCCATCTTTTCTCCAGGATGAGACAGCTCTGGTCCCTCAGCCTCTCCTCACATGGCAGGTGCACCATCATGACAGCTCCTTGCTGAACTCATTCCAGTTTTTTTGATGTCTTTCCTGTGCTCAAGAGACCAAAACAAGCTACAGTATCTAAATGTGCCTTTATGAGTGAGGAAGATAATCCCTTCTCTTGATCTACTAACTCCACTTATCTTAAAAGAGCCCAGGGTGCTGTCAGCCATCTTTGCTGCCAGAACACTGTTGGCTCATATTTGCCTGCTATTTGTAACATATCTACATTCCCTTTCGGCACAGTTGCTCCCCACAGTCAGTCACCTGCTTTGCTTCTTTTCCAGGTACAGGACTTCACATTTGGCCCTGTCTTAGTTTCAGCCATGACAGGGTTAATTTCTTTACAGGGAAGGTGGTGTGGCCAGACTCTACTGTTACTCAATATCATCTCATGTCACGTGCAATGGGCAGGACTAAGGGATTCTTTCTCATTTCAGGACAGGGGAAAATGTGGTATGGTGGGGAAGAGCAAGCTGGTATTTTGCCATGGTTTTTCCCTGCAAACAGTTTCTTCCTCTTACACCTTTTGTTCTTAATATTGTTGCTGTTACTGTTTCTTATCTCATTGCTGTTTTCCAGTAAATTGTTCTTATCTCAATCTGTAATTTTCACCTTTTTGTTCCTCCACATCTCAACTCTGTCCTGGGATTGGGAAGGGAGAGGGGAAGTGGGAGGCAGGGGAGAGAGCAAGCGGCATCTGGTTTGGAAGAGTGTTGGTTGGCAGGGGGCACTAAATTGGGAAGTGCCATTGCTAAACCACGACAGGCCCTAATGGATTTCCAGTTGGCCCAGTCTACCCAGGTCCCTCCAAATGGCAACCTTGTGCACTAGCATACTGACTGGTTCCCCCAGTTTGATGTCATGTCTAAACATGATGAATGTGCATCTGGTCTCCCCCTCCAGGTCACTGATGTTAAACAGGGCATGTCCCAACATAGACCCTGTGCTTGTCACAGGCCTCCAGGCTGAACGTGACCCATTAACCACTAAAACAGTCCAGTCCAACTTCATAGCACCATGGAATGGGAGACTGCATTGCCTATACAAAACTATGTGGGTTTACAACAGCAATATTTCAAACTGCTTTGTGGGCTACAGTAAGTTTCAAAAGGCCATTAAAAAAAGTATCATCTTATTTGAAACTGAGTTTGTGAAAATTAAGAGCAACCATCTGTGCAGATAATGTATAATCTTCTTTAAATGATTATTTGTCCTCATACTTCCCTTTAGGTAATATTTTCTTAGATTTAGTACATATCACCATGTCAGCAACGCTCACTACAAAGGAACAGAGTCAGATGCAAACTACCCTTGAGCACAGGTGCTTACCATACATACCTTGACAGGCTGCTTATAAAGAAAACACAGTAAGGAAAAAATTAGGTTTCTTCCTCGCTCTACAATTTGCCAAAATCATAGACATGGGAAGTTCTAGAGGCTAAGTAAAACTGGGTTCAAAACAGATTAGACATATTCACAGGATAAAGAGTCTCTAGTGACTACAAAATAGTGATCCAAATGCAGTCTTTGGACATACTAAGGACCACTATATATCCATCAGTACCTCTTACCAGCCTCTTTCAGAGAAGCAACACTGCACAATAAAAACGCACAACTTACAGCTATGTGTCAGTCAAAAACTAAATCTCACAACAAATACCAATTTCCCAGCAATGTATTAATTCCTATCATCTTCCCAGCTCTATGCAGAAGAATCAGAGCTGTTCCTGTGCCCTGAACAAATGTTTCTAGGAATTATAAGTGACTGATTTCTGAAATGCATTATTAATGCCATTTTTATGACAGTTATTTGAATAAACAACTTCTCTCATAGTTGGAGTTTCTATAGGTGGGTCAGATAACAGCAAGCAATCTGCCTGAGATTCCCAGTACTGAAGTTCAGTGGGAGCTGAGCTCTGATGCACATACATGCTTTTTTGAAGTCTCAGACTTGGTTCACAAATCTGTTACTTCTGATTCATGGTATTATGGACACCTTTCAATATGATATCAAACACTGTCACTGGCCCAGTGATTTCAGTGGGAGGATCATAAGCAGTGACAGAACTATGACCTAGCTACAGGAGCGTAAGTGTATTTTCTGCTGTCATAAGAAGATAATTTCACTAAATTATTTGGGTTTCTTAATTGCTCCACACATTAATTCACAGCTGACTCACCTTCAACCCTTACCCACACCCAGGATCATAAGAAATAAACAGTACATACTTGTTGTGCCTTTCATCTGGGGATCAGAAAGTGCCCTATCCAGACTGCCCTGCCTCTATTAACTAGCCAAATGTTTTATGCACTTTATAAATGGACATGTGGAGCTACTTTTGTTTCTTGCCCATCCTTTTCTTGCATCTGTTTTTCCAGAAAAGTATGACTGAGTTGAACAGAAGTGATGACATTCATAGAAAAATTACTGTGCAGAATACATGAGCCATAATGTGGGAGGGCAGGTTAAACAGTACCTGCTAACTCCCTATTTCTCCTGTCAACCCCAGCATTAAAATTGCATTGATGAGATGCTCTTCTACATTTTCTGCCTTGTTCTTATCACTGGACCATTTTCTGTCTCTTAAGGGGAAGTATGGGGTTCCTCAGCTCCATTCCTAATGGCTACACTATGCCAGTGATAGCAACCTTGCTAGGGCAGTTGCTGAGTTTCTTCCCATATTTTCCAGTCTTCAAAATTTCACTGTGGGTGGATCACTTTGTCTTTCTAAGTCATTGTATGCAGGTCTGCCCTGTTCAACATTTTCTGCATATCTAATCCCAGTCTCCAAACAGACATTATACAAGTGTGACTCTAGCTGAACTTCGAGCACCAGTGTTGGCATGTTTTAGCAGTGGTACAGCTGCGCTTCTGCATACTCTCCACTGTCCTCAGACACAGGGACCCGGAGACAGGTTACCAGCACCAAAGGGTCTCTCTGGCCAAACCTCAGGAGCAGATATAAAGTGGTCTACAGGCTGGACAACTGTGGGCCTTATCCGAAGTATCTATTAGCCCATCTTCCCAGGCAGAGGCTGCTTTTCACCCCATCTCACAATGGATGAGTGCTACAGCAACAGAGGGTGGCAGGCTGGATAAGGGGCCACATGTGATCTAGAGTTGGATGCTGAACCTCCCTGCTCTCTCTAACATTTTGCATTATCAGATGCCCTTTTATGTCAGATTGTTGCCCTTGGTCCAGGTTCAGCTGTGTTGGAATACAGGACAGATTTATGTCTGGCT
Source organism: Aphelocoma coerulescens (assembly GCF_041296385.1). NCBI lineage: Eukaryota > Metazoa > Chordata > Aves > Passeriformes > Corvidae > Aphelocoma > Aphelocoma coerulescens. The sequence continues at coordinate 46,015,135 of NC_091014.1, read as the reverse complement.
ACAGTGCATCTACCAGGAAATCTTTCAGTCTTTACAAAATAGAAATATTTAATTTGTCAACCAGCAGTTTCCCCTAAAGGTGAGTGACCTCTCTTATTAAAAATATGAACCCTACATCTAATTTGAAATTTTCTGGCCTCAGATTCTAGCCACAGACTCCTGTTATGCCTTCTGTTACTGTAAAAGTGACCTTTTAGTAATCCCTTATTTTAGCATCATGTATTTTCTCCCCATGAAAACACTTACACATTACAAATGACTTCTAGTTTCATTCTAAGAAGAGAACTCAAATGTTAAGTTTAGCATTCTCCTTAAGTAATTGGAGGTCATGCAAAAAATACCTTGTTGTCCCTCATTTCTACATTCTCTTAATTAGAGCCAAATGTTAGAAATAGCCTTAGAAAGACAGAAATAGGCAAGACATCCCTGCTTGGCCTGGTTACACAGCATGATTCAACAGTGGCCACAGATTTGCAACACCTTAAAACTTTTAAGAAAAGGGGGAAAAAAAAGAGCACTACTTATGCAGGCAGTGAGCCAAAGTTACTCCCTGTAAATCTAGCATAGTATTGAACACTTACAAATTATTAACTAGCATGGAAGATAAAGAATTTAATTATAACAAAAGGAAACAAAAATACCCCAACTGGAATAGCAAAACTATACAAAATCATAAACTACAGATTTTACTCTGATTTAACTTACAGTAAGAAAAAAATTAATCACATTTGCAGAGCCATAATATTCCAATGTTATCAGGAAGGAAGGCCTTCTTCCCTTCAATGCCTAAAGATTTCGTAAGTTATTATTGCTAACCTGCTTCATTCAAAGTTCAAGAATCATTTTTACACTGATTTCATGTTCTTTTTTTTTTTTTTTTTTTTTTTTTTTTGCAACTATAAAAACAGCTTGGAAAGTTCTACTAATAATTCATTAAATTAACTTAAAATACAATTTTTCATCTTAAAAGTAGTCAGATTCAGGCTTAAAATTGAATCTGAGTTTCCCAGTCTATTGAGATTTGAGCAACTAACTAGCCATTTCACTGGCTGAGACAGTAATGCAACAGTGTATTAGCTGTTCTTTTATCCTCAGTGGTTTCCCAACAACCTGGTAACTCAACCTGACAGCCTTCTAAAATGAGATGACTGCTGGGTGGCGAGGGGAGAGCAGTGGATGTTGTTTGTCTCAACTTCAGTAATGCCTCTGACACTGTCTCCCACAACAACCTAGCAGACCAGAATGTGGTTTGGTGCAGATAGAGCAAACAGGGAAGTAGACTGACAACAAAATGACCTGTTGAGCTCTAAGGATTGTGGTTAGCAGCACAAAGACTAGCAAGACACAAGTGGAGTACCGGAGTAGAACATACCAGGGCCAAGACAATTTAGGCTCTTCGTCAATGATCTGGATGCTGGGACAGTGGGTACCCTCAGCACATCCACAAATGATACAAAACTGGGAGCAGTTTCTGATGCACTAGAGCATCTTGCTGCCATCCAAAAGGATCTGGACAGGCTGAAGAAGTTGGCCAACAGAAACCTCATGCAGCTTAACAAAGGGAAATGCCACATCCTGGTTAGGAATAATCCCAAACACCACTACAAACTGGGAAGCAGCTCCCTAAGGAAGGACCTGGGCATTTTGATGAACAAGCTATGAGCCAACAATGCACCCCTGCAGCAAGGCAGGCCAACAGCACCCAGCATTGCATTAGGCAGCAGGTCACCAGCAGGTCAAGGGAGGTGATCCCTCCCCTCTCCTCAGCTCTGGTGAGACACTGCTGGAGGGCTGCATCCAGTGCTGAGGTCCCCAGAAAAAGAGACATAGACATGGTGGACCAGGAAGATTGAGAGGGCTTGGAGCACCTGACAAATGAAGAGAGGCTGAGAGAGCTGGGAGTGTTCTGCCTTGGGAAGCTCAAGGGCATCTGATTCATCCTACCCATTCCAGATGGGGGGAAACAAAAAAGACGGAGCCAGGCTCTTTTCAGTGGTGTCCAGTGACAGGATGACAAGCTATGGGCAGAAATTCAAATACAGGAAACTCAATTTAAACACAAGAAAACTTCTCACTGAGAGAGTGATTGAACACCGGACCAGGCTGCTCAGAGAGGTTGTGGAGTCTCCACCCTTGGAGACGCTCAGAATCTGATGGTTCACAATACTAAGCAACATGTTCTGTCTGACTCTGATCTCAGCAGGAGGCATTGGATTAGATTAAGTCCAAAGGTCAGTGCCAGCCTCAATCATTCTGTGATGTTGTGACTATGCATGTGAAAACAGAAATTCTTTTCATTAGAGGTATAATTTTGCTTCTCTGAGCAGTCACTTGCCTCTCAGGGCAAACTGTGTTTTGAAACTTTCATGATCTGTAGAATTTTTTTATCTTGGCCATTTTGATAAACACTTCTTTTTCCGTAACTCACCCACTCTGTTAAGAGAAATGAAATCTTTCCAGTCTGAAAGACTGTGTTTTCAGGGTGAAAAAGCAGGAAGAGGAAAATAATACAGGATGGACTTCTTATGCTAGGAGAAAATACAACAGGCTATATTTACAGAAGACAGCAAATAGACTCTTGGAAATGGCTTTGTCAACACCTGTGATAAGTGGAACTATCCATAAGCTTGAAAATAGGCTTGTGGTTAAGAACTCCATTGAACAAGGCTCGGAGTATCATACAAGGAAGCCCCTTGAATTCTGTTCAGCAGATGGACAAAGTTTAGAGCAATAAAATCAGCCAAACAAGTCAGACTAACAAAAATCCAGCCATATCCCTGGCTGCCTTTTCACTAGTCGTCCCTACTAATAAAGATATACCCACTAACCCTTACAGTCACATCTTATTTACTTACAGAGTGTCTATGCCACAGATACCAATTCACAATCAGTTTGATCTACTCATAAAGCTCTTAGGAAATTATTTTCATTTCAAACTCCTAAACACGGACATTAGAACACTAAGCTTCCTAGACATGTCCTGACAGAGCCAAAAAGCTTTGCTGCCAGGAAACTGAGATCAGTCTCAAATATACAGACATGTGCTTTACAATGGACACCATCCTGCGGTATCCACTGATGTACACCACAGTCATATGACAGATGGAACAGGTTGGATATGTATGACATTCACAACACACCATAATGGAAGTACAAGTCATTTTACTCATTATAGGAATATCTCAGCAGAAACAGGGCACCAGGGTACCACAAATGTAAGATACTCTAACTTCCATTGTGCTTTAAGGTCACGAGGACTGCAGGAAGAAGGACAGGAGAGGTCTAACTGGTTTCACCATTGCTCACTAATAAATTAGCTTGGCAACTTGTCCTCATTTTAATTTAGGTATTTTGGAGGGAAAATAAAATTATAATTTGGGGACAGAAAATTTTAGAATAAGTAGTGTTGCAAGGGATTCCCACTCTGGCTGCAGTTTGGTTTGACGAGTTGGATGTTTTGGGTTTGTTGGGTTGTTTTGGGTGTGCAAGTTGCTTTCCTCATAACTCTGAGAGAAGTACCTGAGAACTGTGTGGTTTTATGTTGCACAGAAAATATCACTTCTTACAAGGCTGGTGAACAAATACAACCTAATGACACTCAGAGAGTTATTTTTTATTATTATCTTGAACACTTGGAGAACTCTTTTCTATTATTATATTGAATAAAAGAAATATGGAAAGCGTTTCTCCCTTGCTTGTTTTCTCTCCTTCACACACAAAAAAATAAGGCAGCCCAAGATTATTTTAACATTGAACCAAAAATTTTAAAATGTAACTCAGGTTCCTTACCAAATACCAGTAAATTTTCTAAAGAGAGGACTGATCAGCCTTCCTTGTCTTCCATAGGCAACAAAGGGCCCCAAGAGGCCTCCAGTTCCCCTTATGTTTTGGTAAAAGCAAACTGCAGTTCAGATAAAAGGAGAGACTCAGTATTTTGGCCTTGAGACAGATTCTATTGAAATGAGCAAATGAATCTCAGGAATGGGGAGATGCTCTGAGCATTCAAGCTGCCTGCTCTAGTCTTTCTAACATCATAAACTGCATCTAAGTTTCAAGGATTTTTTTACTAATACTGGATTTAGGAAGCTCTGATTTACTACAGAAAAAATGTACTTCAAGCCACTTTAAAATCCTAACATGTTGTACAATAAAAATAAAAAGCAAAGCAGCAAATACAGCTGGCAGTCCTCAGTTTCTGTGAGCTCCTCTGCTATTTGTATCAGTCCACCACGCAGAGCTCACTCCAAATGGATGTTCTGGCAGAGGTCCCAGACACACATGCCACCAAGTCACAGGCAGCTCACTGTCACACCACTCTTACTAATGAGAGCTACAGCAGCAGTTCTTCAACATCTTTTCCTCTACGCAATGCTGCGATACATTCCTTATGTCCTCTCCTGCCTTCCCCAGCCAGATGGAGAACTGCTGACTCCAGGAGAAAAAAGGAAGGGAGAGATGGGGAACTGCAGGCTGCTCCATGAGGAAGAGGTTGCCCTTGCAAGGAAAACTATGGGGAGCGCAGCTAGCAGTGACTGGGCAAGGATAGCAGGAGCAGGCACCCAGATCTGACCACAGTTAGAGGAGGGTAGGCTGGCAGCCCCCACAGCTCAAGACTGATACTGACTGGCCACTGTTCCCACACTGCTCCTTGCTGTGTTTGCCCTCCTCCTTCATCTTCCCCACACAGCTGAAGACTCCCCGACTCCCCCAGCCCTGTCCTAGCCACTTCTTCCCAGGTGCTCCCTTTGCTCTGCTCTCTGAAGCACACCAGGCGCAACCTTCCCCAACACCACCCCAGTATATTCCACATTCCCCAACAGACAGAGGTGTGTCCTGGCTTGGCAAGCCACTGTGCTGCATCGCTGGGAAAGGAGAACAGCAAAACATTATACGGTGTGAAAAGCTGCTTGGATGAGAGGGTAGGCAGCTGGTATGTGAGAGGAAGAAGATTCAGAGGGAAAAGCTGCAGAGCAAAGTTGAGTCCAGGTGAGACACTGAGTGGTAGGCACAGTAACAGCAGGAGAGAGAGGAAAATAGACAAAGATCTTCCTTCAAAAGAGCTGGAAAGGATTATGTAGGACTGTGACCACATTTTTCCTCAACCGTCCAGGTCTGTCTTCCAGCTAAGTAAAAATAGGAGAGCTCATTTTTTATTGTGCACGAGGAAGCTCTGGGAAGTTTCTTTTGAGAAGAGTGGCTATTCCTCATTCAGGGGACAAGAAACAGAATTTTTTTTTTGCAGATTGCTTCAAGCACTTAAGATAATTCAGGTGCTAGTTTCCTCCTGAAGTCTGGGAACAGCCCTAAGGGTATACAAAATACTGATGAGCATAACAGTTAGCTCATTCCAGAAAGCAATGAAAAGGAACAACAAAAAGATCCACCAGACTGTGACAGCACACATGTATGCTGGAAAGTGAAAAATATGCTTTTGGGAGTGGTTAGAAAGGATAATAGGTGAGGACAGGGACCTTAGCCACACACAGGTCTAATAGAAGGTATTGAAGGTTTGGAAACCAGAGAGTGGAAGCATGAGCAGCTTGACGTTTCTACAAGGGAAATTGCAAAGAATGTCATGACTGGGGGGAAAGAAGTGACTGGCAGAACTTGTTGGCACATTCTGGGGTGCTGGTGGCCATTCAGAGGACAGGTAGCATGAAAAATCACCAGGCATCTCTGGATTATGAGATTTTCGATGGTTTATCTTGCCCACCTCTGTGGTCAGCATAGCTGAATAGGAGAAAAGGTTGTGGTGTGTTCCAAGAAAAAGAAGGCTTCAGAGGGAGAAGAGGATGACAAGCATGAGATAGTCTTGTATGTGCCAGCAAAAGCAGTGTCTGCACAGGAACATCATAAGGGTGGCAATTTGCTGCCTTTTCCTGATGCATGTGTGAGTCCAGCAGGGCTGTGGCAACAGCAGCCAGCACCGAGTCCTGCATGAGGCACTTTTGGAGTGGTACAGCTTCAAGGATTCAGCATACCTCTCCTTTCAAGAAAGATGTTGTGCAGATTGCACAACATTTAAAGCACATTTCATCACTAGGGCATATACTCCTCGTTCATAATTTCAATTATCTACCAATAAATCATTCAAATGAAGAATTGCTTTCCAAGACAACACAGGCATTTACCACACCTGCCTGACTTCAGCAGCACAAGCAGAGAATTTTTCTAGAGGCATCTTGGGTTTTGGTGGGTTTTTTTTTTTTGCTATTCTTACACATTTCAGCCAGCCAGAGACTTCTGCCCAACAGAATCATGGTATGTGAGAAAACTCCTAAGGTTTAAATAATTAATCTCAAATATTAGAAGTTTAGTACTCAAAGGGAACCTGAAGAAAAAAGCAAAATCACAACTGGTATCTCCATTATATCTGCAGTAAAAGTCCAATTCAGCTGTTCCTCAGCAGGGACAAAATTGCAGCTTTGGAAGAAAAAATGCTTTGCAAATACAGGGCTTCACTCAAGTTACCTGTTACAATGAACTGAGAAAATGGATGTTACTCCTGTCCCCTATAGCTACTACAGGGTGGACTCAAGTCAGTCTCAACACACCACTACAAGTGCCACCATGACAAGCAAAGGCATGCATATCACCAGCAATGTAGTTTTCTCAGCACTGAGACTATAATTTTATTTACTGTGGTTGACATAAAGTAAACACCAGCTATTGAAAAGAAGATTCTCTGTATCATTCGAATCCACTGAAGAAATACCACTGGAGAAAAGGAACAGCTTTTACCCAGGAAAATCCAAGTGAGGAAAGAAGAAAAGCAAGGCAACAGAAAGATCAGTTTTCTGGCCCATCAGTCTAAAAGAACAAGCATTAAATCTTCAAATGGGTTGTAGATCCTGTGTCTGGTTCTGAAGGTATTCTGCAGAAATGCAGGCATTATGTACTGCTTACTTACAATTTGCTTGGCTAAAAGCCCACAGCTTAGTATATCCTGATATTGGCCCTCAAATGGGAGATGTGTGAAATGTGTCCCAGCATACATGCCAGGAAAAGGAGTAGGAAGGCATTGCTTTGGGAAGCAGCAAGTTTTAGCTTTCTGAAGGCCGTTTTAGGGAGGCAAGATACAGGCTCAAAGCAGCAGCCCGTGCATGCTGGAGAAGCTGCCAAGAGCCAGGTCGGATGTGAAGGGAAACAATCAGCCTTCTGCAGAGCTATGGAAAAGCTGATTTCACTACCAGCTGTTGTCTGGTTTGGACCTGCTCTCCCCCTTAGAGACTGTTGGAAAAGACCCTCTTTGCAAACATCAGTAATTCTTACTCATAAAACAAACCTGGACTATAATAAATGAAGTACTTGTTGCTGTGCACAGGCTGACTACCGGGAGCACACTTGTGCTCTTGATTGACCACCCAATTAAGCTGAGCTCAGAGTCTTCCACCAAAGACATTATTCCCTTCTCTTGGATGGCAGAAAGTATTGTAATCCCAAGAAGGATTAGAGGAGCTGTATCATTTTACATCATGTGGGAACCGGACTATTTACCTTAAACTGCATTTAATTTCATAGGCCACTTATTTCAGCTTTTCTTATGAGTGATTACTGTGATCCTGAAAAGAGAAGGAGAGCTGCACTGGGTATTAAGACTCAACAAGATAGGTTTGGCAGCTGAGAGACACATTCTGAGATAACAGAGCAAGTAAAATTCAGTTCCTAAAAACAAGCTTGAATTCTGCTGGTGTGGTATTTTCTTGTGTTTCACATTTACTAGTCTAGTGTTTCCTTCCTCTTCTTTTTTTTTTTTTTTTTCATTTAAAATAACTTGTAAAATAGTAGGCAATAATAATAAATATCCACTTGCAGACTCCAGTGACTGACAGAGGGACTGACTTCCTCATTAAGAAAAGGATAGGGAAATGCAAGCTTGAGGAAAATACTGCCATGGTTTCCTCTGAATACTCAGCACCACTGGACTTAAGCCCTGAGGAAAAAAGAATGAGGGTGGAGAGAATGCAAAAAATGCAGAAAAGGACTAAAGATAGAATACTTCTAAGGAAATGTCTGGAAAAATTAAAGTATAAAATGAGAGAAAGGTTGGCTTGTTTAATGTGGAAAGTAATTATGAAAATGATAAGAAAGAAGGAACTTCCTACTTTCATAGAAGCCAGTGAGAATAAAAACCAAATACGTTTGACTGAAGAACAGTGAATGGCAACAAGCTGTTACATAATTTCTGTATCTTTAAAAAATCGATTTTTATTATCTACTTATCCCTTCCTTTTTTTGTTTTGTTAGTAAAATCACTCTCTTTCAGTGGGAAGTGTTTGTTTCTTTAATGTAGCAAGAACACATATGCAATTACTGTTTGTGGGATTTTTGCTCCATGAAGTCCAATTAAACCATATTAAACAGTTTACAAGATAACACATAGAGTAAAAAATTAGAAATCTCTATTTCACTGCTTTCCATGCTTAAAAATAAACTCAATGAATTTATGGTTTTATGTTTTCAAATTCTAAGTAGAACATTTCTTAGTTCCAGAATTCCTGGAAAACAGTAAGAGTAACTTAGAAAAAAAACCTAGGAACAGCAAAAGGTCAACAAATAGCAACTGTAACTTAATAAAAATTTATTTAATTTCATAGTCAGCTACAGGAAACACCTGCAATTGTAACAGAAATTTTGGTCTTGCATTCAACTATCAGACTGAAATAGTTCATCAATATTCTATGTTTTTAACATGAGTTTTGCTGGGGACAGAGGATCATCAACTAATTATTCAAAAGCTTTAAACTTTCCTGTTCTATAGTAAAAAAAATCCTCAGTCTTGAGAAAGAATAGAAATTTAAAGCTCTGTGACTCCATCAACAAACAGCCTATAATAATTTCCCAATTACTGTAAAATATTTGCATGAATGTTAAGAAATAATTCTGAACATTTCCTTCACCTTCGGGCTCAAATGCCCAATGAGAATTTATTGTATTAGAACTAGTCATATTAAAGAAATATGCTGCCCTCATCTATTACGTAGACTTTTTGAAAGCTTCAGACAATAAAAGTCAATTTATAGAAGTAGCTTCATGTTTCAGGAAAATATTCTTAGAAATTGAAGCTTGTTAATACATGCAGTCAAGTATTAAAATGCTCTCCTGCAGTGCTGCTGTGCTGGGGGTTTTTGGTATGCACTGTAGTCAGATGTTCCTTTAATACAATAACAAGCAATATTAAATTTATCAACTTTTACTATGCTGCGTGCAACTCCCCAGAGTTAAATCTTTCTGTTAAGCAATTCAGCAATTGGCTGGCAGGGAAGAAGACTGGTCTGGCTGAATAGAGTTGTGGCTGGAACTCAGAAAAAAAAAGGAGAGTTTATGACCTTTGGAAGAAGGGGTAAGCAACTAAGGAGGATTACAAGGATGCTGTGAGGTTATGCAGGGAGAAAATTAGAAGTGCCAAAGCCCACCTAGAACTTAATCTGGATACCGTTGTAAAAGACAATTAAAAAAAAAATCTATAAATACATTAGCAACAAAAGGAGAGCTAAGGAGAATCTCCATCCTTTCTTGGACACAGGGGAAAACACAAAAACAAAGGATGAGGAAAAGGCTGAGGTACTTAATGCCTTCTTTGCCTCAGTCCTTAACAGTAAAGTCAGTTGTTCTCCAGCAATGCAGCCTCTTGAGCAGGAAGACAGGCACAGGGAGCAGAACGAAGCCTCCATAACCCAGAAAAAAATGGTCAGTGGTCTGCTATGCCACTTACACACACACAGTTCTAGAGGACTGGATAGGGTCTACCCAAGGGTACTATGGGAGCTGGGGGAAGTGCTCACTAAATCACTTTCCACCATCTATCAGCAGACCTGGATGACTAGGGATGTTTAACTGGAAGTTAGCAAATGTGACTCTCACCTCCAAGAAGGGTCAGAGGAAGGATCTGAGAAACTACAGGCCTATCAGTCTGATCTTAGTGCCAGAGAAGGTCATGGAGCAAATCATCCCAGGAAGTGCTCAAAAATCATGTAGATGTGGTGCTTAGGGACATGGTTTAGTGGTGAACACGGTGGTACTGGGTTAACGGTTGGACTTGGTGATCTTAAGGGTCTTTTCCAACCTAAATGATTCCATGATTGTGTGAAAAATCTCCTAAATAAAGGTGATCATGTAGGCAAAGAATGAGCAGCGGAGGGAAAGGGAACATAAGGAAAATGGTAAAGGGGAAAAAAAGAGAACATGAGCAAGCAGGTTGCTCCACTGACAGTAGGAAGGATGAAAGACAAAGGAGTCAGATTTGTACTTAAGGAAGGAGATACACATGATGGGAGGCTGTTTTAACAACTGAAAACCTGTCATCTAACTGGATCTACAAATAAGAATGGCGTATCAAATGCATATGGAATATGGGGTTAGGTTTAAAAATTATTCTGAACAATACTGCACTTAAAAGATATGGCAGTGGGCAAAGGAATGTTAGTGAGTAAAAAAAATGAGAATGAAAACAGATTCAATACTATAGAGTGCTGTAATTGAGAGGAAACACAGGATTATGCCTAATCCGGTATGGGAAATGGATGTGGTTAGTGAGAAACAAGTGAAATGATTGTGTACTAATACTTAGGTCATAGACCAGAGAAGAAAAAATGGAATTTCAATTGCTGATGCTAAATGTGAAGCAATATATTGCAGAAAAAACAGAAAATGCAATCAGGATTGGAGCACGACTATGTTAGGGAAAGGTGAAAACAGAAGTAAAAATGGTGGACAAGAACTAAACATGAATAATGGCAATGGGGTGAGAAGGAAGAACATCAATAATACAAAATCCTTTTAGGAGAAAGACACTGTGCAGTAGGTTCTCAGTTCCTTTGAAGGAGATCTCTTCCTCTTTTCCCCCGAAGAAATTTTTACCTGACACTCAAAAGACACAATGCATAGTAGAAAATAAGATTTTAAATTATGAGTTAGAAATAGCAAAACAAATGGATCAAGTAGCAGCAGGGGCCCAGTTATTTCTGGATGTGAGATCCTATGTTCTTTATTAAAAACAGTTCAGCAAGGAGGATTGTGGGTATTCTCAGGGTTGATTTTGGGAGTAGCAAAGTTTTCTGTAAAACAATTGGATTAAGAAAATAATGAGTTGTGAGACCATTATTTGGTTTTGTTTATACTAAAAAGAGAGATAATAAAAATACTTGTAATAAAAATTCAGGACTTTAAAGGGGCAAGTTTGATAAACTAGAAGAAAATAGTTTATTAAATATTTACCTGGCCTGAGGAGGTATCAGATAGGAAGAACTATCTGAGGTCTTGAGGCATTGCTACAGAACTGCAACTGGAAAAGCAAAACCACAAACAGAAGGACTGAAAGCCAAATTTATGCTATAAACTGGAAACTCATAAGCTGAAAGTATCAAATAGAAACTCATAAAATCACACAGATAAAATCATATATATTTTATATATCATTATATCACCCTGATATAATCATAAACTACAAAGACTGCTAAAGTGTGTCAGATGTGTTTCTCCTAGACAAAAGTCACTGCAGTGCTCTTGCTGTGCAAGTCAAGAGCTCACCTCGAGCACTGAGCAAAGGTTTTCATTACCCATATTAAAGGAAACTGGTCTCAAACTGGTGCAGAGTAAGCTTACCAGGGTGGTCAAAAGAACAGATAAACCTCACCTAGACAAGGAAAGGACCCTTGGTTAACCTCAGAAGAGGTAGGCTTCTAATAGAGCTACAAGGTTTGTTTCCATAAATATTTTGCAGAGGCAGTAACAGAGCTATTTAAGCAAAATGACAGTGCTAACTTAAGAACAAGTGGATATAAACAGGCCACAATGAAATTCAGGCTGAAATTAGAAGAAAGCTTCTAGCCTGACTGCACAGAGGTTTTGGAACATAATTTTAATGACAGCAGTGAAGACAAAGAACTTAACGGGATTTTGATCACTTTGCAAATGGCATAACAGGAGGAGGTTGCCTGGAATAGTAGGAGAACAAATGCTAGGATCAGGAAATCTTTTCCATTCCTAATTTAAATTAAAAAAATGTTCACCGAAACTTGGCAGAAGCTATTCAAAGCTGTGTTTTAATGCCTGTCTTTGTTATTTCATGAAATGTACTTAAAAAGATTGTTAAAATAAAAACCTTTCTGTTGAAAGACAGCATGGTGTTTTTACAAAGTACAAACAATAAGTATCCTGGAATCCTAGCCAGCACACTGAAAGCCCATTAAAATAAGTTGCAGCAAATTCATTAGGAATAGTGATAACTATAAAAATGAGGCATTATTGCAACAGCATAAAGTTCATGTATTCTGGAGTTATGTATTTTGGTAAAATTGATGATAGGAAAAACCATCTGTGGTTAGGACAGTGGACTGGGACTTAGCAGTTCAGTTCCTGAACCTGACATAAACTTTAGGGAAGCCATTCATTCTGCTGCTTAATTTGCTAGCTGTAAAAGTAAAATAATGATCTTCTTTTCCCTTGCCCAATATATATTGAGGTCTCCACACCTGGAGATGGTGACTGTTGAGAACACCAGGGCTGGTTCTCATATTACATTTCTCATATTACTGCGACCAGCAAATCGATCATGCAGGATGGCTTTGGCTCTGCTGGCTTATTCCCACTGTGCTGGCTTCTAGCAACAGACTGAGCTGTGCTTTTTAAGCAAGTAAAATCGCATAATGACTTGGAATTCAACCATGACAGAAGTCAACCTTTCTATATCAACCTGAGAGATCAAAGCTCAGGTTTGTAAATACATGATAAATGAATGAAAGACAATGCAACTATAACCACTCTTCACACGGTTAGTCACAAAACTCTCATATTAACAACTGCCAGTCTTCAAAGGTCAAACTCAGTCACACTTGTAAGATTTAAGTAAAAGTAAAATGTACATTTTAACTTCATCTTTTATATCTTTTCCTAGAATACACTCTGTATTTTAAGATGTCTCTCTGACTGCTTTTTTAAAACAACTTCCGTACCTCCCAACAATGTAACAAAAGTAAATGGGATTAACCTTAAGGATTTCAGTGTAAGCAGAAAACCTTGCTGAATGTCCTGGAGAAGTTTTTGTGAGCAACAAGGATTACCACATTTGCATAAAGGTTAACTTTAGTCCATATTTTGCAATGGGATGCCTATCATAATTCTGTTGCTTATTATTTTTACAACCTATAAGGCAACATGGAAACCCATTCTACCTCCTATGAATTGAACACCTACAAACTTTTATTTTCATTTTAAAAACCTCAGCAACTATGAATTAATAAGCCCTACTTAACATGATGCAGGACAAATTCTATCTATCTGGTATGCAGAGAGCAGAGTTTAATTATCTTCCTTCTGCCAAAAAATCCAGTAAAGAGATGAAGCAGCTCTTTCGATAGATCTGGAAGACTGCCCATGTTACCCAACGTTCACCTCACAGCACACATTATTTTGGGTTACTGCTGAATGACTACACGAACACTGCAGATTAATCCCATGCAGTAAAGAAACAAATAATGCTGAAATTTGTGCCATCCAAAAAGCAGCCACTCATGGTAACACTGCTGGGGACTATTTTATACAAGGGAGACAGACAGATAGACACTGCCTTTTTGCATATGAAGCTGGTTTGTCATGCATTGCACACAGGCCAAAGGAAATGCTTCAGGTCATTGTGCAAGGCTTTATGTAAATAACACCAAACTGACACCGTCAGGTAGTCACATGCCATTATTCTTTATAAGAAGCATTCCTGACCTTACAGATGCAATCCTAAAAGCAAAAAAGGCTCACTTAGGTTTCCTGAGCCTAGGAAGAACCCCAGTGAATGGAGAGGAGGGGAAGACCTAAAGAGAAAGGGTCTTCCTGCATGCAGCTCTTTGTACAACTGGAATTTGCCTTTGTATTTGAAGGCTGATGTTTTTATTACATGGCTACCACAGGCCACATCCTTGGTGAGAGTATACTGATCTCTTTCCTTTAAGTCAACCATGTTTGGGGAACAGAAGTGCATCAAATGCAAATCAGTGGGAAAGCAGAAGTTAAATCTATCTCTGTCTCCAGGCACCAGATTCCAACAAGCATGTTCTCAAATTAAGGGAGAGAAAAAATCGTGACAGGCCATACAATACCAAGATACAAACTACAGCTCATGAAGCTTCCAAGTTCCAGCCTCCAGGAAAAGCATGGCAGATACTTACTGCTCTTGCAGCTTTCTCTCAGCCATTGGGCTATGATCTTAATTGGAAATGAGTTGCCAACAGAGACAGACCTTGGTCTGCTTTCATATGACCATCCTTGGACCTGCTGGAATGAGTCCATAGAAGGGCCATGAAGATGATCACAAGGCTGGAATCATTTGAAGGCAGGCTGAGAGAGTTCAGTCTGCAGGAGAGAAGGTTTGAGGAGGACCTTACAGCACCTTCCAGTACATAAAGGGGGCTACAAGAGAGCTGGACAGGGACTTTTGACAAGGGCATATAGTGATAGAACAAGGGGGAATGGCATTCCACTGAAACAGGGCAGATTTAGATTTAAGAAAATGTTTACATGTTAACACTCTTCCTAACATTTATTTGTTAGGAAGAAATCCTTTACTCAGAGAGTAGTGAGGCACTGGAACCAGTTGCCCAGGGAAGTTGTGGATTCCCTATCTCTGGAAATGTTCAAGGCCAGATTGTATGGGGCTCTGAGCAACCTGGTCTAGTGAAAGGTGTCCCATGAGCTCCCATGGCAGAGGGGCTGGAATGAGATGATCTTTAAGGTCCCTTCCAACCCAATGGTTATTCTATGATTCTATGATTTTTATGTTTGTGTTTTCTCAAAGTCTGTTCACACACACAAAAAAATAAACACACAATATGCTTTTCAAAGAGTCAATGCATGGTTAGTAGAAATCAGTGATACTTTGTAAAACACTGCCAACCCCGAGGGGTTTACACAACAAAAAGACAAAACAAAATAAAAATCTGGAAATAGCAGAGGCAGAAGAGGAAGTTTATTTTACAAATTTTTGACTAGCAAATTTGTTTTTCAAAGTTTGTTTCCGTAACTGGTAGGGGTGACATTTTTACATTATCAAGAATTCTTTGCAGGATTCAAGTTCTTTTGACATAGGAAAATTTAAGCACTAAAACTTCTACAAGTTGGATCAGTACAGTATTCAGCATGTTATATCCTCTGAGATCGGAATTTCCTTGGGTTTTTTTTTCTCTTCTGGTGTTCCTCAATATTAGCTCACAAAATGAACATTGCAAGTGTAAATTGAACCTGCTGATGAAATGGATGCAGAGCTCTCCCTTCTACATCAAAACCCAGGAAAGGTTTAGGAAGAAAATCAGGGCAGTGTTTTATCTACCGCAGCATTGAGACTTCTCTCCCTCTGCTTACATGGGAGTAACCTGAAGAAGATTCTCAAAATATTTTCTTGAGCTTGTGAAATTTCTGGAGTGCCACAACATCCCACTCTGGTGCTAATCCTGTGAACTACCAGTTAATTTCACAGCCATAAGCCTAAACCATGAACATGACTCTAGGGGAGCTGCACCTGCCCTGGCTTGCAGCAGGATTCTTGATGGCACACCTACAATCGCTTTCTAAACTTTCTTTCCTAAGCTGTATGGCACCAGCAGTGGGACTGGGACCAAGAAGCTGTGATAAAGGGCAATGTTCTTCCCTTCGGCCAAATGTCTGCTCCCACCACATGAATCTGAGATCCTTTTAGCCTGCCCAGGGCCTGGGAGAGGATACAGCTCAGCCTTGAATATTCTCCCTGCTTTTACACAGTAATGAAAAAATCAATGACCATAGAAAAAGTATAAGTCTATCAGGGTGTTCTGTACCACGAGAACAAATTTCCTGAGAATCTTATCCCATGCCAGGCAAACTACGGGCAAAGACAGAAGAGCCTGCTGGTTATAAAGCATGCTGTTAATCTTTGCTTTTCCCTTCCTCTTGCAAGCAAAACAGTCTCAACTCTAGGAATTTTCCATCGTTCACTTTACTGCCAATTAACACAAAATTAGATATTGGTGGGGGGTGGGGTGGAGGAGGAGATTAACTTCTCCCCCTTCCTTGCCTCAGTTTCCCTTGTTTCCCTCACGTGTCACCCTCAGTCTGCTGGAGGACCAGCAGCACAGGCAGCTGGGGTCAGCCAGCTGCTCCTTCCTGCTGTGCCTCCCTTATTCCTTCTCCCCACATCTTGTTCTTCCTGCCCCTCTGAGGACCAGGAGTGGTCCAACAGACGTGTCCCCAGTGATGGTCCCTTTCCAGATGTCTCCTCCTGTTTGCTCGTGACAGCTGCTCTTCCCCAAGCATGTGTGGGCCTGGCAATGGGGGTTGCTTACTGACACCCTCCATGGGGCACCCCACAGCCTCACCCAAACCTCCTAACTTACACCCCAAACCCTCACTGCCAACAAAACCCCAGAAGCCAGGGCTTTCAGAAATCACACTGTGAGACCTTCTTTTGAACCAGCAAAATAAGGAAAAGAAACGGCGACAGGCCAAAACACGCATTGCCCAGGCATCTCCGAAAGCTGCAGCAGCTGGGCTGCTAACGCACACGGCTGACATCAGCCAGGCTGGGTTTTTGCAAGCAACTCATTCTGTTTTCTCCAGACAAAATCAGTTTTAGCTGCAAAATCCAGTTATCCAGGTGGGTATCTCTTGTTTGGGGAAAGAGAATGGGTGTTTCAAGCATGGGGAAAATGCACTGGCAGGGTGTGGGAAGGGGCCAATGTTGCATCTGCTGGGGTTGCAGTTGGCGGAGTCACACCAGCAGGACTGTGAATTTTGTGCCAGTAAAACTTTCAGGGTAATGCTCCAAAAGCAATAGCTGTAAATATTTATCTTTTATGCTTAAAAAGCCTGACTGCACAGAACTGCTAGATGCTGCTGTATGCACTGGAGGGATTGGAGAAGGGGAAAAATGTCAAGGCCCAGAAGTTGTCTGCTAAGGTCCTTCTAAGGTAAATTCTCTGTAGCCTGTTAGCAAGAAATCATCCGTTTTAGAGAGAAGCACGCATTGGAGTGTTTTGTTTTCTCAGAGAAGTGTGGAATTTGAAGCCAGGTCCTTTGGCTTATCTCTTGTAAACCATGACTGTTTCTCAGCACCACACCACTCAGTATTTCCTAGAGAAGGGATTCTGAGAAAAAAGAAAGAGCCCCAGTTCCCTAGAAGCATTAAATTAACACAAGGGATCTGTAAACGAAACAGCAGAGGCTTGAAAGCCTTACCCTTTACTGTTTCCTGCTTTCTTGGAAAAATCTCAGTATTAAAACAGATTGGATTACATTACAGGACTAGTTGCCGCTGAAGAATTTTATTTTGGGTTATAAAACACAATGTTTGCTGTTTTTCTAATTCAATTTGCTTTTACCTTCCTTATGTCACACTGTTAGTAAGGCTCCTGTGAGAAAATGCAGGTTGTTATTGCCTGCAAACTACCCCAATTATCATCTGCTCTCACTTTGTAAAGTAATGTAGGTAGAAACTGTGTAGTAAGTATAATGCTGATCTAAAGGAGTATGTACAATTTTAAATCCATTTACAGCTTTTGCTGTGGGCATATAAAAAAAATGACATTAAGAACTTGTTTCCCAAAAAAATCCCCAACCTTAGAAAGCTAACACATCTCTAAATTAAAACAAACAGTAATCCTAACACTACCAACCAGTTTACATCTCTGAATTATAAAATGTAAACAAGTGATCTTGCAAACTTTATTTTCAAGGGTTTGTGCCTTTGTAGTGAAGTTTTCAGCTAGAATAACAACATCAGCAGCCTCAAGTGGACTCGGAATAATTTCACCACAAATGGCTGACATGCAGTCCTGACACAAGCAAGACTTGCATTTAATACAGTGGGAATTTTTGCTAGGTGATAGCCACAGGATCAGGCTTCCTGGGTAGGATAAAAATCTAAAGTGAATTTTTATTTCACGTTTAAAAGTTTTAAGTAGGTGAAGTGAAAATTCTTGGCACTCCCTAATGACATCAAAGATTGAGGGAGGAAAAAACCAGGAGATTCTTGGTAGCAATATATTTAGCACCTTTCTTGGAATGTAATTGTTACTGGAAACTTTGGGGGTGTATCCATATGCATTAACCACTCTTATACAGTAAAGTCTGGTTTCTGAACTCATAAAAGTATTACACAATATTCTAACTACCTCAAGAGGACTGATAATAAAATCATAGCATTTCACAGTAATTCTAAAGATAAAGAGAATAATCAATTTAAGCTGGAAAAAATATTCTTTTGCATATGTTACTGCAATTACAATTTCTCTGCATATTGCAGTGATGCTTCTCACATGGTAAGTATGATCAGAGTTAAAAATATAAAAGTGGCAGGCCTAGGCAAGTAATTGACTCTGCCAAATTTATAGATGTGTGTAAAAATTTAATTATGTCTTTTTCTAAGTATTCATGAACTGTGTGAAAAATGGGGGACAAAGGGAAGTTGCAGTGAAAACAAGTGATGCAGGTCAGGATCAGATTGTTTTCCCTGTCGTGTCTTAATAATATTCAACTGTTTGGTTTCATCTTCCTGATGCCATCTGTATGCTAAAACAGCGAACTTTTAATGAAGAACATTAAAAAATACCATAATGCCCATAAGCAATATTCCTTCTCGAGATGGCACAGCACAGCACTATGAGATTTGAAAAAGAGGGAGTTGTGTGACTGAAAATCTATAGCCACTGCCTAGTCTGTGTTCTTGTTCTGGATTGTTTATAAGCAGTTTTGTTTAAAGGTAAGAGAACAACAGGACAGTCCACCAAAATTCTATACATTCCTCTTGACAAATACTTTACCATAACCACCCTTTTTCAAAAAGGACATACATCAATCTAAAATCAAACTGCAGAGCCATTTTTGAGCTAGACATGAAGAAAATATAAATGACATGGACTAACAAATGAAAATGCCTCAAGAGCCCTACAGATTTTTAAATTATTTGTTCCGGTTCTTCTTACATACTAATGTAGTTTCTAATATCAAGAGCAGAAAATATAGACAACCAAACATACAGTTATTACAATATTAAACAAATACTTCAAGTGTAAAATTTTCTGCATTTCCAACTAAAATACTGAGTTTTTTTCAAAAAATACATAAAATTATGTAAATACAAAAATTATGGCTCAGACTTGCCTGCAATTTGCAGGTGACTTAAAATGACCTGAAAAACAAAGTAAGGTACTATTCACCAAAATGAATTCCTAGTTGAATATTCAGATCAAACAGCAACAAGGACAATAGCTCATATTATCTTTTGAATGTAATTTTAAAACTCAGGCACAGAATTATAGTAATTTTGACAGCACAAGGAATAATTATGGTTCATACAGAAGTCTTTCTGTCTCCCAATTGCACATGTATGTATTAAGTTATAATAAAGTAAGTACTTGCTGAAGGAGAAAAAATTTTTAATTTTTTTTGTTCAATACACAGTATGCCTGTTCAGCTCTTAATACTTTCAAACTTATTTTCTTTTACCTCATCTCCTTCAGAATACATTTACCACTGACCATCAAATACTTCTAAGTGCTGCCACTGTCTGCCTTGGGAAATTAGGAGTGCTCCTTAATATAACAACTAAGGAGCTACTAAGCTAATTAAGTCCCAACTGCATTAAAAAAAGCCATTAATGGACTAAAAATATTCTAGGTTGTCACAACCAATAAATATCCATGTCTGAATGTTTTTAAAGGAAGTTAATGTTAAATCTAGGTACTCTGTTTGAGTCACAATTCAAATAGAAAGGAAACTGTCTGAATTCTTCCCTCTCTTCTAGAATGCAAACCCTATAAACTTTGGACTTCAGGAAAATCAGACCAATATTACACAAGCATATTGAACTCTATGGAGACAAAATATTTTAAACTCTTTGTAAGGTTCTCCACCCAATTCTTCTTTATATAGATATATATGTGGGTAGGTGTACATACACATCTATTTTAGACATCTGCATACATCTGACTTCTTAAAAAATCTTAAATATTGATCAGATATTTTGTGATAAACGTAAGTGCCAAGCTACCCACAACTAACAACAATAAAACTATTCTCAGAAAGGATTTTTCTTATGCTTCTGTAATATTTGCAGAAACAGTTCCATATTTTTAATATTTATAGTTAAAAATTATTCCACTAACAGATTTTTGTGAAAAAACACAGACATGGTAAATATTTGGTAAAGTCTTCAAAATAAATATGATTAGTGAATATTGTATAGTATCAGCTATTTTATATAAACATTCAAATTTTTAGACCATTGTGCTTTTCTTTTTATAAAGAGGCTGTGCTAACAAGTAGGTTTTAAGAACTTACCAAATATACAAAATATATTTATTTTAAAAATAATATGCTTGGAGAAATATACTCCTGATTTAAATGTGGATGAAATGACAAAATATTTGCTTTGAGGAAAGGGAGTGACAATTAGAAAAGCAAATTCATTCTGTCTGAAATATTTAAGCAATTTAGTGGCTTCCTACTCTAAATCCTACTCACTGTATAGAATATGAAAACAAGTCAATAAAGCTTGACAATAAAGCTAGAGATAGTGCTGTAACTGATAGCCTTGGGTGCGAAGGAATAAATGGCTTAAATGCAGAATGTGGACAGATTCTCAGTTGATGGCCCACTTGTTTAGCTGCTTTCAGTGGGACTGTGACAATTTAAACCAGCTGAAGGCCTACCCCACCATTTTCTTGTTCAAACAATTCAATATGATCCCTGCTTCAGAGAGAAAAGGATGGCAAGATTTCTAATAAAAGGAATACAACCACCTGATTTTGTGTTTTCTTTATTTTTAAAATAAGCAGAGCTCTAAAAGTCAATAATAATATCCCATTGTAGATGTGGGACTGAAATCAATAAAACACAGTAAATTCAGTTATGGGAAACAGCTTTGAATGGTTTTAATTATATTTTCCTAGAAAGGCTTATAGAATGTTATTGATATTTGACCTGGAAAGTTCTGTTTTCTATTACAAACTACATAATATCAATACATATATGTCTGCATTCAAAGTCCTTAACCCTTTGCAGGCCCCAAATGAAAGGAGAGGCAGGTGGATTTTCTTTTTTTTTTTTTAATCTGAGGAAACCAGATGTCATCAAACCTGTCACCTGTCATAAAGCATCAAACCTCCATTGAAGTAAAGAAGTAATGAGGTCTGAAACATCATCACATTGTAGCATGATGAAGAAAGAGAGCAAACTATTCATTTTGTCTGTGATGGTATTGTATGTTAACTGCTTAAATATCTTTTTTTTTTTACAGCTGCCTCATTCTTTCTCTCTCCTAAAGCTGGCTCACATGCCTGCCCCCCATGCCCCGCTCAGAAGCCTCTGCCTTCTGTCACTTTTCTGTGTGCACATACCAGCTGATTGAATCCTTTATTAAATTAGATACTGCAATAAATACAAGAAAAAAAAAAAGCCATACAGTATGAGCAAAGGAATCCAGTTTCTCAGAACTATAAATTTCAAATCCATCTGGTCTGGGAGGGGGACAATAAAAATATATGGAAAGTGATTAAAAGTACTCCACAATACCCACTCTAGCTAGCTACCACAGGTCCTGTGGGTCCATCCACCCTGTGCATTCATACCACAGCTATGCAGCTCCAGGAGATGCATAAATGAATATCACTGCCTCCAGTGAATGTAAGGGAAAGCAGACCAGCAGTCACTTGCCCAAGGCGACACTTTAAATCAGCATTAGAACTGGGAATAAAATTCCCAAATCATTCTGCTTTCCTGGTTCAGGCACCATTCAGTGGATTGCAACACAAAAAAGCCAAACAAGCACACAGATAAAACTGACACTTTGGTGTAAAGGGAAAATTATTTCAGGACAGGAGCCTTGTGACCAGGCTAATGACAGCCAAATAATATGCATTCAAGGCTCAATCAGAGCACCCACCTGAAATGGGACTACTGATAATCCCCAAAGAAAAGTGGGTAATTTAAAAGCCCTGGGGATTATGAGAACACCAGTTCAAGAAAAATGCAGGCACACTGTGGCCAACAGTAGCCACTTCATTACTTACAGTATATATACTCTCTATATACCTGTGTGTATATATATATACCGACACATAGGTATATGTGTGTGTATATATATATATATACATTCACATAGACACAGAATACAGCTTTCCATGATGATTCAGCAAGGTTAGAAGTGAAAAGGAGGTGCTTTGAAAGATAACAGAAATGAATGGAGACAGCAAGGCTCAGATGCGTGCCTCAGTCAGACATCGGCAGGATACAGAAAATCAAAACTATAAATATAGGTTAGAAATACACAGGAGTCACTGGTGGAACAGGCCAAGGGAGTTATTTCAACAACTTGGCATGCTACTCAGAATGATCTTTAAAATCCATTAAAAAGGGAATATATAGTGAGAGTGAAAAGGCAGCAAACGTAAATGATTAAAGAAAACAACCTCCCACTCAGTCAATGCTCTGCTGGGTTATGTCCTGCACCAACACAGCTTCAAACTAATACCGAGGGGGCACCAACACAGAAAGGAATTTTTCTTTCTGTTTTCTTTTTTCTTTTAAATCCCAAAACAAGGTTTCTTAAGATCCACAATTAATATGTGACTGTTAAGCCTAAGAAGGCAGGGAAGGAATTTTTCATGAGTGAAGTTTTATTCGTAACTCAGTAATCCCCAGATTCTTTCATATTTCTCAAGACACTTTAAACTAACTAGCTCGATATTTGGACGGATGGCACATCTGGGAGAGGCTTGAAAATGCCATTTACTGAAAATGTAAGCAAAAGGCTCTTAAGGTAGTTTTTTGATGCTTGGGGAGGCAGTCTTTGGCAAGACCATATACTGTGATTATAAGGCCAGGGACTAAATTCATCAGTCTTAAAGGAGAAGGGTGCCTACTGTCCTCAGACTGTGACAGAATCAGTCTTTGGAAGTCTGAAATGTACAGCATTTGGGTAAGCACACTGGATCAGGCCAAAACATAAACCAAAATGTAGATGAGACCACAGGGGGGGTCCAGACACAACTCAACAACAGCATGTCAGGGGATGGCTTGTGACCTGCAAGACAGGATGTAAAAAGGCACTGTTAAGCCTGGGTGAGAGAGCCAAGAAGTATGCACAGAGCTACTGAAGTGTCCTTTAAAGAATACAAGTCCTGCTCAGTTACCACAAACAAATGGAGATCTGCATGTCAAGGAAGGGGTGAGTGGAACAAGCCAACTGGGGCAGCAAGACTGCAGTCTGAAGAGGGAGCTAGCAGGCTCCACAATGGGGTGTCCATATCCCACCCTCACCTTTGCTGCTGACCCAGCACCAACAGCTCTTTCTCCACAGGAACAAAACTTTTGGTTGTTCTGTCTAAATGCCCAGCTCCTGGCATCTTTTTGACAAATATGCTGCCCTTGGTTGTCATGAAGAAAAAGCCCTACATTCTCCATGAAGAGGAAAGGCAGAGAAGATTTGAAAATGTTAACCCTCAAGAGTTGGAAACAAAAACCATGCATCGCCCCTTGTGCCATGCCTGCAGTTGTGGTTGGCACGCTCCAGATACCCCTTCAGGACGTGCCAGACAGAAAGACACCTGGTATGACACATGGCCTCAGGAGAGAGCAGATTTTTGGGATCCTGGTTTGGCATCCAGACAAAGTTTAGTCACGGTCCAGATTGAAACCAGAGTTCCCCATTTAAATCTCTCTTCTGCAGGCACAACTGTCATGTAAACAATCATTTAAACCCCATTTTCTTTGGTAACATTTTTTAGGAGGAGAACAATAAGATGGCATGTGTGACTGCAAACCATCTCAGCCACCGTGGGAACAGAGCAACCAATTAACTTTTTTATATAATTTTTTGCTGTTGACTTAAAAGAGGAAATTCCTTTTTCAAACAATTTTTATGGATAGTCAGTGTATCCTGGACAAATACTAAGACCCACGTAAACGACAGATTAGTTTGGGAAGCTCAAGCATCATAAATCAGTAGGCTCAGAAATTCTGAAAAAATAGCATCAAGCAGCAATGATGCTTGTTGAAAATGAAACCCTTTAAAAGAGCAGCTATTCCTGAAAAGTCAATTATGCACTGTCATTTTTAGTAGCCAGTTCAAGACAGAACATGACAACACACCAGACGTTACCAGCTGCAAATCTTACCTCAGTCCCAGGGGAAGGGGAAAAGACAAAAACTTTAGATTATGTGCAGTATCTTACAGACAAATCAAAGCAAGTTGACTAAATAAAGTGGAGGTTTACACAGCTAGTGAAACCATGAGCTCAGCTGAAGGACAATGTGCATTTTACACTAATTTCCTCTTCTCTTCCAAATGCAATACAAGGTGTTGATCACAATCTTCTGAAAGCCTAAAAAACCTCTGCTGTAGTTAACAAAGATTCCATGGTAAGTTATGAATACCTGGGTTCACCCTGGTGTTAAAACTCTTCTCCAGCAGCAAGAGGTGCTTTGCAAGAAAAATTCAAATCTTTGGAAAGCGCATCCTCTGAAACATCATGCTTCAGGGCGCCTGGGTCCTAAGGATCTTCAGTGTTGTAGCAGTCAGCTGTATTTCCATTTATGAGTTTTAAACACTTACTACTGTAAAAGCTTCAAAGAGTAACAGTAAAGTGCTTACACAGGATCAAAGCTTTCAAGTTTTTTATTTATGTATTTAATAAAAAAAAATGTCATTGCTAGCCTTTAAGATGCCTGAGAGGTATGTTCCTCTAGTCCCAGTGCCTTATGGGAATATGGGATACTTCTGCTCTGAGATGGTACCTAACATTAACTGGTCTGAAGTTCAGATTTCCCCTGCATATTCCTTAGGGCAGGCCACAGAGTAGACCTGAAAACTAGTACCTTCATCTTAAGATGCATATAATAAAAGCCAGCAGGTGCTGCAGTGACTTTTACTCCATAGGCAAGGTTCTTTACAACAATTTAAATAAATTATTAGCAAATTAAAAGATTTTTCATGTCACCATCCAAAGGTCCTTCACTATTTTCCTTTACAGATCACAATTTAACTTTTCCACCACAGTAAGAACAAAAGCAGAAAACATATTGTGGAAAAACAAAGGAATGACAAAAAGACAGCCTTGCCTAATTCAGAGAAATGTGTTTGTTTACCAAAAAAAACTTTGATAAAAAGGTATCTTCTACCTGTGGTTCATATTTCTCATGGTCAAAGAGAAAATAAGAACTACTAAGAAACATGATGAGAAAACACAGAATGGACAGGACTTTGTACATCAAGAGCACTTTTTCCTTAATCTTCCTTTGAAATGGTTCATTTGTGTTCAGAAAAAAAACCAACAATAAAAACAACCCAAAACTTAAATCTTCAGCTTGCAGAAGAGTTATGACTGGCTTTATCTTCAAATAAGAATGATCCTTTAAAGTTCCATTTCAGGACTTTGTAATGAAACTACACAAATTATTGAGCTTTGAAGATTAATTGAAACTGTACAAAACAGCTGCAGACAAGAAGCAAACTTCAGCTTTTCCTCTGGATTTAGTCATGAGGAAAAACTACCCTGAAATTAAATTCTGGTGCATTTTACAGTATAAATGTAGCAGACACACACTTTCTGTGCTGGGGCAAAGCTCCAGCTGCTATGTACTGCTCATTCAAGGGAAAGACACTTTTCTGAGAAGACTGTGCTCACTGGGGTGCTGCCTAAGGCAAAACACACCCAACTTGTACACAGGGAAAAAAGTAAGTGATGTAAAACAATTCTAAAGACAAGCCATTTACCCTTCTTCAGTACTAAATATCATTCACTTAATGCAGATTTCCCCATTAGAAAACACCAGGCACAGCAACAGATTCAGCTGGTTTTCTTCTCATGGTCTAAGGTTCACCAGCCAGCCTCAGTACACCACAAGGTAAGAGGATCGTGGTCTGCCAGAAGCATCAATTCTCTTGAACAACCTAATTTCAGTCACTAAAATATATTCCTTTTCTATAGGAAATAAACTACTTAGGTATTTATATACATTCTGAATTCAAGCTACCAAAGTAGGGTGACCCACTCAAAGCTGAGAACACCTCTCATCACTTCCTCATAACCTGTAAGCAAAAACAAGTGTAGAATTGGTTGCAGTTCTATCAAATTGCTACATGCTCTCTGGCCTTTAGGTGCAGATGCCAGTATTTATTTTATAAATCTGAAATGGTTGGGGAAAACTTGTAATAGCACATTTCCCGTATCTTAATCCTAAATCATACCTGTTTTGAGTGATTGTCCTCTGCCTCTATATCTGAGGTAATTAATTTTGGTGTTCCAGACTTGGCATATGTACTTCGTTCACATATGTGTTGTATTACCACTTTGCATGAAAATAGTTATGACTGTGGTGTTAAAAGACAGAATTTTTATTAGCTACCTCCAGTCAAATGAAAAAATTGAACTGAGTAGTAAAACCTATGCCTAAAAAGGCAGTCACTGAAAACACTGGGATTAAATGCTCACTCTCAGTTTATTCTTTCCTAGTCCTGACTGCATTTCCTATCTGGGACAGGCACCAGAGGACCAGATGTGGGAAAACCAAGAAAATTTCTGCATATGACTACTAAGGTAAAAGAAAGGCTTGAGGGTCAAGGTGTTCAAAAAATGTAAAAACAGAGGGCCAAAGGGGAGTTTCAAACAAGGCATCTCTGATGCTATTTTTCTCTCTCTGGAGACAGGACATTAAAATGGAGTGGAAAGAGGTCCTGTCACACTGTTAGGATTCCCCCAGTCAAGCTTCCTTCTCATGGAATGCTGTGGGTATTCAGCTTGACAGAGCCTGGCAAAGGTTAACAAAAGGCTCCTCGACACCATGGGTATATTAAGCAAGACACCCAGCATGGCTGTCCTTTCACTGTCTCCCATCCCAGTGGTTCCATTACAGAAATGTGAACAAAACCTCAGGCATCTCTCTTTTTACAGCTAAGACCTGAAAGGTTAAGGAAGTTTTCTGAGCAACTGCAAGTCTGCTAAAGGGGAAGGAACAATACTAATAACGTAATAGATCCCACAGGTGGGAAAAAAATCATCAAAGCCTTATACATCCCTACAGCTCCAAGACAAGGCAAAAAACACTGGTAAGTTTGTAATGCAGCTTATACAAGGATAGGACAGGACAGGACAGGACAGGACAGGACAGGACAGGACAGGACAGGACAGGATTAGGATTCGATCTTGAGAAAGCCTTTTTTTTAAAACCAAGATGAGGAAATCTATAATGCATAGTATGGGGAGTAAGCCCATCAGCTGTGGTCAGGAATCAGTGGGTATCTACTACACAGCTGCAAAGATTTAAGGAAAAAGCAGTAACTGTAACTGTACATTAGAATTTGTATCTGATATATAACATCCTGGAAAAGATAAAAGATCATCTCCACAAGCATGAGTGTTATCTCTGCAAAAGAAAGATGAATGCTTTTGTAGAAGGTTACTTCAGGGTCATTTTGGTGTTGACAATTTTTCACACAAGGAAGAAGTTATATCCGAAAACTGAAACACAGTATCACATTTCAATGTCATTTCCTAATAAGCATGTAAATAACTCACAGCAGTTCCCCATGGTAAGGCAAAGCAGACAGTTCTCATACTTTATATATTCTATGTGCCAATGACTTTTTTTTTTTAACCTTGTGATACCACTGGACTCAGAAGCTGATAAGAAAGCACATGAAGTAATAATGTACTCTCTCCAAGCATCCTTATGAAGGCAGAACATGCAATCCTAGAGAAAGATCCAACTAATAACTTTGCTTTTAGATCCTTAATGATGCAATACAACAACACTCATTTTGTTCACAGAAATTATATTAAGCTTTTCTCTGATATGTATGACCAACGTCCTTTGCATGCCAGAATTAAATCAACTATATATTATAATGTTGACTGATATGTAAAATGGTTATGAACATGAAAATAGTAAACTGAGAAGGAAAATTTTATCCATAATGGGGAAAAAGCTCAAAAGTTGTGGCACGGGCATGACTGGAACAAGATAAGGAGAAAGGGGGCTCTTAAGAATTGAGTGTTCATGTAAGGGGTATAGGATTTTACACCCTGCTCCCACATTAGTTTACTCAATAAAGCACAGGACCTAACCTATTCAGAGAGTAGCTCTTTAACACGATAATATAAATGCTTTTCTTGATGCACAAGATTAAATTAGGAGTCTGAGTAACTCAATAGTGATAGCTCTATGGGAAGAAAAAGGGCTGTGGCAACAGCTTGTAGAGTCAACAGGAACTGAGCAATAATAAAAGCGAAAAGCTACATTTACAGCACAGAAGAGAACAGGATTTTGTTTATCAGTGTATACCCTAGAGGTGTAAAAATGTTAGCTGGTGCCAAATCAGAAGGGTAATGAATGCCTGGAAGTACAGAATCTCTTACCACTTCCCCCTCCCCACCAAGAATAGGCATGCTTTGGGACTCTGTGCCTGCTTTGATGCTCCAGGATTAATTAATTAATTAAAGTTATTAGATTCCCCAATTCAGGTATTTTCCAGCCATGTATGGAAAGAGTTCATAATTAACTCACAGGCAGTAATGCAAGACAGTGAGGAAGTCTGACGAGCTCTAGGCTTGTCTGGATACATATATCCCAGACAGTGTTGCTGACATGATGACAAATCTCCCAGAATGACCCTACAAGTTAAGGACAACACACAAAAAATAGTGTTTGTCTGTACATAAATGGGAGGGTTTGCAATTTTAAGTAGATAGCATATTATTTAGTACAAGAAGCACTAGGAATTATGATTGCACAAGTAATTCATAACCCTACCAGGAGGAATCAGTTGGCATGAAAGTGGTATCAAGACATGAAAATTCTATATAATTCTTAGACTTGTGAAGCTTTACAGACAAAAGTTACCCAATATCTGATCACATTTAACAAAAGAATGCTGAAGTTGAAAAACCAAGATGTAGTACTTTGTCTTGGGGGACACTGTTAGGAGGGCTAGACACTAATAGATACACATAATCTAAGACCAATGTAAAAGCCTTATACACAAGAGCAAAAAGCTAGTTCTGCCTTTCCAAATTACCATTTACAGGTAATTACAGAAGACTTACAGAGAATGTAATGAGATTACTGCTGCTATAATAATCAAGATTGTTTTTCTTAAAGTTCCTAAGTGATTTCAGCACTTGTCAAATAACTTTTGAATGGGAAGAAGCAATATATTTGTGCATACAGAACAAGAGGAGGAAACCCCAGCACAATGCCTTTTTAATCAGACAACAAAAATACTCTGATACAGGAGGAATTTTACGAGCTACTGAGCAGTGAAAGTGAAAGCTGTTAAATCATAATCAAGGTAGTAAATCACAGTTCCCTTCATATCTGGCTTCGTGGGAAAAAAACCAAAAACAAACCACCAAAAAACCAAACAACAAAACAGGGAGAAATCCTCTAAACCAGAGTCTGGTATGCCAAGAATTTTGTAAAAGGGTGCACATACCAATGGCAAAATGAACACTGCAGTGGACATTTAATCACACTAGGAATGCCTCTGATCAACATTACCAGGAAAACACCTTGTCATGCAGCAGGCTGGAACATGACACTCAAGTGAACAGCAGAGTTTATGTTGCAGTGAGCCATGGCCAAAGCCAGGTTCAGCCGGACCAGGGGACCAGAGAGTCCACTGGTTTCATCCTTCCACAGCCCAAGACCGCTGAAATTACAGGGAGCACCCCAAAAGCTGCGATCTGTACTGTACCTTACCTTTTAGCCTCAACCTTCCCTTCCCCATATTTCTCACATCTGCCTGCTCTTCCAGAGTGATCTAGGTTCTTCTCTAGGTTCTTTGGCGGCTGATTGGTCTCTGTTACTCCTCCCCGCCTACCCCTTCTCCCATTGACTGTAATCCCTTCTCCCCCCCGTAACAATCCCTGGTTAAAGAATCATTGGTTACTGTGTGTTTTCCACACCTGCTTGTTGGGGTACAAAACCGTCCCGCCAGGCACGTGGCTTGTCTCTCTCCGTGGATTCTTACCCTGGAATAAACCCCTTTCCCACGAAGGAGAGTCCCTCCGCTTTATCCTACCTCCTTCGCGCCCCCTGGCCACCGGGGCGCAAGGCGAACCCGAGCTGGGGATTCGCCCGTTCCTCTGCGTGCCGCCATCGGACTCCATCCGTCCCCGCTCGGGGCAGGCAGAAGATTGCTCGGTGCCCGGGACATCGTGCTAGCCGGCACGGGACCGAAGCAAGTTTACACTCCAATTATTCATTATATTAGTCTGAATAGAAAGGCACCACGCTTTTTCTCTAAACGCTTGATGTTTATTCTTTACACTACTGTAGGTGGAAAATTGCAAAACAAAAGAAAAATGCTAACAGAACCCAAACAAGACACCAACAACCATGTAATGTCCCCCTGGACTCCCTGGGCTTCCTTCAGTGGAAACACGGTTGGTTTCACTCCTACAGACTCTGTTTATATATACGTTATAGCCCAATCCTGTGGATAATTAAAGTAAACTTGGAGCAAGTAATCCAACTGAGGCCAATGAGCATGTTAACAAGTATACACTCACACAAACAAATGTTTGCAGGTTGAGTTTGACAATAAAAATATATTAACTCAGACCTCTAAAACTAGCTATTCCAATTAAATTTTAGCAATGCACATGCTTCCACTAATTGGAATACGGACAGCATGCAAGATGACTATTGCCTTCTGGAGACTGAGGAGCTCCTCTCAGGACTTTGTCTTGAGCAAGGTATCCGATCAATGCAGTGCCATGCCAGGAGCTGGACAACTTTATCTTATCTAAACAGAAGCATGGTAACAGCCTTTTAATAAACAATGGACATTGGTGCTAAACAGGTATTACTCATTTCTTCTTCTATATTTCACCCCTTGGTCATACTGGAAGCTGAACAACCCCTAACATAAGGAACAACTTTAAAGAGACAAGTGAACTGTATGTATCTATCCTCTGCATAGGAAAAGAGTGTTGCACTTAGTTGAATAACTTAAAGATCCATTTAATACTGCTATTTATGAGAACTAGGATAAATGAAACATAAACAATGATAAATGAAAACAAGACTCTCAGTTACGGGGTCAATTCTACTCCATTCGGGTGCAAGGAGAGACACAGGTTTTCGTCAATCCCCTTACCCCATAATAGGTCCAAATTATTTTCCTGAAATCCACGCACAGTTTCTGGGGAAACTTATGGGCATTAAGAAGGGGATTCACAAAGGCCAGCACATCAACTAAGAAGCTGCCTCAATTAGCCCAGGTGAAACAAGGAGAGGAACTCAAGCCCTGTTTCTTTCTAGGACTTAGAAAAAGTTCTTTCAACTACTGGAAAGGACTTTGTTCTACTCAAACTTCAATATATGAGCTCTCTCTTGGAGCTAGGCCTCCACCAAGTATTTACAAACACAGCTGAGGGAGCACTGCTTATATAAACCATAGATGAGCTTATTAGGGAAGTGTCTGAGACACTAAGCCAAAGAAGGTATCCTACCTGTTACGCTATGGGGTCATATGAACATTACACTATTCCAAGAGCTGCACCTCACTGCCAGCAGCTGGCAGGGACACAGCCCTGTCTGACAGGTGTGTGCTGCAAACGCCCATGGGATTTTCACTGTGGGTGAAATTGCTGGAGAAAGGCCTGGCCGTGTGTCCCAATAGCAGTGATGAGCGAGGTGTTGCACTGCTTGGCATGGCTCAGAGGCAGCCTGGGACCTATCCAGAGCAGCCTTTGATGTGTCCTGGGAGCTCCGACGGCAAGAGCTGCATTGCCTGGGCACCTGGCTGAAGGCACTACCAGCAGCTTGGTGGGGAAAGATTTAAAGCCCCCCATTTAGGATCCAGGTGCCTGCAAGGAATGCCCCGAGAATCCTTAGTTCATTTCTACTGCAAACAGCTGGCTAGCATTTCTAGCTATAACCTGAATTTGCTTTTAAAACAAGCACTTTGCAGATATACTCATCAGATCAACCATGAGTACATGAACCAAGGGGATGAGAAGAGTGTTTTGCAACCCCACTGCAGCAATCACTGTTCAAGAATATGAAGATTAAACTAATCTTATGTGGGATGTAGCAGAACTGGATCACAGAGAAATAAATGACTTTTTAATTAAATGGAAGAGGAATATGAATAAAGAACATGCCAGTTTAAAAAGCTGAGCAAACAAAGCCATTGCCTACAGTGAATAAAATCACATTTGAATAAATACTTTCTTCACACAGAAGTACTAGAAAGCACTGGCTTTTCTTTTCATTCCAGCTTTTCTTTCTCAATGGTTACTTTGCTCAGGATTCCTATGCCCCTGTTAAAGGCAGCACCACCTGCCCATGGAGAGAGACTACCTGCCACCAGAGCCAGACAGAGATCCCTGGGACTGGCAAGGGGCTTAGTCAGCCCTGTACGTCCTTTTACTCAATCCTACCACATATATTATTAGAAAGAGCCAAAAACTGAAATAGGCTGTTTGTTAAAAAACTCAACATATTGTTAACTACAAACGAAAGCTAAGACTTTTCAAAGCATCTGCACAGGACTAAAATCACCTCTTTAAAACCAAGTGGAACTTACCCTTGACCTTGACAGGAGAAGGGTTGAGTGAGCTTGGGTTAACTATGAGTACTTTTTAAAATCTCAGGCAAGGTGGTGAAACAGTAAGATTAAGAACGCTGACAGAAGAAGTGGTGCACTAATACTGATTTATTTACCTTGATCCAATGCATTAATGCGTATTTCCTGCACACACAAACCCTATAGTATAAATCAAATTGGCTCCCTCTCTAGATGTAAATTGGAAGAAATGCCGAAGCTTCACGTCAGTTTGCAGCAGTGGAGATCGTCAAAACACATGTGCAATTCTTTGCCAATACATCAATATATGAGGTTTTTTCATTTGCAAGGATGAATTACTCAGTTCAGAGTTTTCTCAGTTACTCTGGAGCGTGTGTTAGTGTGTATCTGAGGGGTACAAGGGACATAAATTAGCATCAACAAATTTATTCACAGAAAAAGTAAGAGCAGGAAGAAAAAGAGAAAATCTGACAGTATACTGGAACAACAGTCTAATGGGAAAAAGAAGCAACAAGATTGGTTTTCTGTTTACAGAGACAGTTGCCAAGCAGATAAAAATTGGATTTAGAAGTCTTGTATACAAAACAATAAATCTCATAGCAAGATGAACTGTATCACTTGGAGGTAACGAGTGATACTTGGGTGCTCTAGTTCTTCTTTACATAAACAAATATATGATTGTGAACAGATCAGGAATGAAAACTTAGTTGCATATGGCAGTGCAGGGAGGGCTTCAAGATACACTAACCATGAGTAATTAACTGTATCCTAGAGGAACCTCCTGACCTTTGCCATCCAAGTGACATTTCCTGGTGAGAATTAAGTCACACCACTGCTGATATTCTCAGTTGACATGCAAAAGGAGTGTGGAGTCTAAACCAGTCATAGCTTTCCAGATGTGGAAGTTATTTTTCTTTGAAGGACAAGTCATGCTGCCATGTCAGTGCAGGGAAGACAGCATAGCACCCATTCTTTCACCAGAGAGAACATTTTAGTCATCAGTGGCAAGGCCTTTGTCCTACTCTGGTCAACAGGAGTCTGGCCTCTGACTTCACTGGAGTCAGACTTTTACTGAGAGACACTACTTATCATTTTTACTGACTTTGGGAGGCTATGCAGCCTCCACAACCCAGATAAGTTAAGGTGCATGACTTTACACTTCTTCTGAGTGTCATGAGGTTCTTGCTGGTCCATTCATCCAGCTTGCTGGTGTCCCTCTGAGACGCAGTCCCACTCTCCTGTGTCAAATTATCCCCAGGGTTTGGAGTCATCCTGTTTTCTAGCTTCAGGCACCATTCAGAAAGTCATGGAACACTAACTGACAAGTGAGCAAACAAAGTTAATTTACCTACAAACTTCCTGAAGATACAGTCCCTCCCATCACCCAGATCTCTGACAAAGAATTGGCCCCGCTGTCAGCCCTGAGGAACATAATTCCTAATTAGCCACCAGTTAGATGGACATCGAAGCTGCAGCCACGATCCTCTTAGACTGGTGGTCCAACCTTTCTTTCAACCACTGTGAAGGTCACCCATTCACTCCATACCTTCCCAACTAGCCACAAGAACGCTATGAGACTGTGCTGAAAGCCTTGCTGAAGTCAATTAAATGAAATCTGCTGCTGTCATTCACAGAGGCAGCTGTTTTATCATAGAAGGCAAGAATCAAGTTAGTTAAGCTTGATTTACCTGTGGTATACCCAAGCTGGCTGTTCCCAGTTACTTTACTGCATTTTGTGCATTTGGCTTACCACAGCCTACCAAATATGACTGAAAACAGCCTCTCAAATACATAGTCTGGCTCCCTCAGCTCTCTCAGACACATCCCATCCAGCTCCATGGATTTGTGGAGAACACTGCTTGGGCTCAATCCCTTCATATGGGATCACCGAGCCCCATAGTCATCCTTAATCTGCTGAAGTATTATTACAACCATATGGGAAAGTAGCAAAGTCTGATGTTTGGCCAGGTCTTGGCAACCTCTGTGATCCAGTCCTTGGGGAAGCAGCAAACTTTGTAAGGCATCAGGTCTGGTCAGCACATGGATGTCTCTACTTCCTACACCAGGGAGTCTTCAATACCAGTTACCCATTGCTTCCTCTTAGTGGCACTAGTTAGGAGTAGTTGATTGGGCACAGCTGGTCTAAACACCTCTCTTACCAGAACTCACTCCTCCTTTCCTTTTTCCAGGTCTATACATTTTATTAAATCTATATTATTATTACTAGCCTCACATATTTGTGTTCCTGAGGACAACACCAAGCATGGGTTTATCTTTCCATTAACTTACCTGAAAGAAACTGTTTGAGGCTGGAAATACTGCATTTCCTAACACTGATGCCTAAGATTCAGGCTTCTCAAAGTGAAAAGCTAAGATGTAAGCAGCACAAAGCCAGGTACTTAGTCACGTGGCAAAAAGAGAAAGCAAGCAGATACTCCTTAAATTGAAAAAAAATAAAAAAGAGAGAAAATCTATATACACATTAAACTAAAAATACATACACAGAACCATAGAACCAGAGAAGTTAATTACTTGTCCAACTTGTCCATGTTGTGATGCATACTGTTAATATTGAGTGTGTGCACATACCTTTAATGCCAGACTTCACAGGTCTCGCTGAAGCCAGGAACCCAGCCAAAGCCATAAATGTAACACCCGATTTTCAGGGGAGATGGGAATGTGGAAAAGAGTTTGGGAAATTCTCCTATGAGGATGCCTTTGAATTGCTCCAGATAACCAGAGAACATTTCCTGTAGCCTCTGGGCATTAGGATGTGGCACAAGCACATTTCTTCATCTCCAGGTCAACCCAGCGAGGCCAACGCTGCTAAGCCCATCCCTTCCTTCAGACATACATGGGAGGAAACTCCCCCTTCTGCCACTGGACTATACAAGAGAGGGAAGGGAAAGAGAAGAAAGGAAAAAACCTACCATCTTCTGTCCACCATTTTAGAGAGAGAAAAGGGATTCCTCACCTGCTTTCCTATCTAATATCCAAATGGAAAAGGCAAGAGATCAGGCTGTTTCCTCACTGCATTAAATGGGAGAAGAAGTAGGATAGGAAGAGGGCAGGAAGCAGCCAACAAAAGGTAAGAAGAGATACTAAAATTCCCCACATACTAATGCTTTCGCATTTGAATCCAAATTCTTAGAAATCCACAACCCAGCTGTGGAAAAGGACTTTGGGAAAGCTGGGAAGGGATGGAAGGATATCTGGCTTTCTCAGGATAAGTACATGTTTTGCTTTGTTTTGTATTTGCATGCTTCATCCAAAGTGTTACACAACATGAAGCTTTATATAGCTATACAACAACACACACTCCCCACACATCCAGGGAAAAACCTCAACCACACTAAAATCTGTGTAAATGAAAAAACCTCACCCAAGTCTAGCAGGACACTAATGTTGGCTAGGTACCACAACAAAATTATGCATTAGAAACTATTCCCTGCCTAGTTGTGAGAGTACAGCTTTCCCATGGCAATTCTGTTGCCCTAAATTCACTACCATTTGCCAGATAGCAACAGCTGCTCCAGGATTCCTTTGGCAAACACCATATCTCACTTTTTTGTTCTCAGTATGCTGCAATTTCCTGGGGAATTAAGAAATCATCTATACTACAAAGAGGTGCAGTACTAACACTTTAGAAGTAAATTATTTTACAGCACACGTATTATGGAGAGAAATATAATACTTAGGCTGAGAAATTCCCAAGGGGAGTGAGATTAGAAAAACAATCTGATAAACAAACACCATCAAAACTTGTATTTTTTTTATTCAGTGCAAAAAATACTGGGTAACTGTTGCTGTGTGCTGTTCCTAGAAAGAAGGGAATTCTGTTGCCAACAGCTGTAGTTTTTTGTAGGAATTATAAGACTATATTGAAGATTTATGTTCCTGACAAAGGCATAAAGTTATCCAAACTAGGGCAGAAAAACCAGAATAGTCTTTTCCCAGTGAAACAGCCACACATTACTTTTGTTAACTCTTACTACGGCAGAAGTTTTGATCTTCAAAACCAGAAACTCATGCTGTGTTTGATGTTTATAATGATTAAGTCTTGCAATGCCACTTTGCACAGGGTGAACTGGTTTATCACAGGTTGTTATACAAGCAAGATAGATACCCTATCACCTTTAAATCAATTAAAGCCATAAATACCTTCAAAAGCACATGACTTTAGACTTCCTTGTTGAGATTTTGGGGTTTTACAACTACACTTTTCCTAGCTTATGAAAAGGTTTCCTCAAAGCTGTGGCCATCTGACAGATTCATAGGAGAGAGGAGAAAGGGGACCCTAGGCAAAAGGCTGTCCTTACATAAAGTAAACAAGCAAGAGGAAGAAATCTTGGGTTTCTTTGCTTCAGTTACACAGATGCAAGTGGCCCTACCTTCCGGCATATCACCCTCCTGATTCTCAAGGAACAACTATTCCTCATGCGCTGTGGGATCAAGGTCTTCTGTGTTCATTGGAACTACATCAGATAACAGTATACAGAACTATTATTTTTAAGTCAACTGACATTCAGCAATAAGACTCAGGATATCAGAGATTTTTAAGTTCATTTATTTGCAAGCAGCCAAACAGCATAGTCTGGGTTGAATCCTGGGCCAATTTACAGTTCCACTCCATGCTGTTCCATGAACGTTACACTGAGTTACACAACTTGGGAATCAATAAATCCATTGCCTTGAAAGAATTTGCTCAAAGACTCACAATGAGTCAGTGGCAGTGTCTTGCCTAGATCTCAGACTTTGGCTTCCATTTTGTAGCTGCTTGGTCCACCAGATCATATTTATATAACAGCAACAAAAATATTTTTATTTCTGACCTTCTGAAATTGCTGTTTGTTTGATTTGTTGGTTTGGGCTTGTTTTTTACTAGGAAAAGAAAAAAAATTAAAGTTTCTAAATAATTATAGTTGTGACTTCTTTTTTAACAAACTATACTTCTCAGCTGAAGGAAGCGCAGAAAGCCTGATCTCTTTGAACAAAATGCAAAATAATTCAAAGGCCTACACAAAAAAATCACTGTGTACATGCCAGTTTCCAGGTTCAGATAGACATCATCTAATAGTCTATTTAGTTACTGACTTGAAAAATCCTACATTTAATCACTGAGAAGCAAAAGACTAAAATAAAACCTTTCTCCAAGGATCAACTTGCTACCACTCCTTAGTTCTGCAAAAGGGTCTGTAAAACTGAGGATATTTTCCTTGAGTTAACAGAATTTTAATTGAGCATAAGCAAGTAACAGAAAGTGTTCCATTTCCATAGTATATACGATTCAAAAAAAAAAAAAAGTTTTAAAAATCTGGGGACATAAAACCAACTTCCATTTTTAAAGTTTTAAGGTCTAAAAGAAGGATAGTGTGTATGTGGCAAGCTTTTTTCACCACAACTGGCTTCTTTAAAACAGATTACCATTAACAAATAGTTATAAGAATAGTTTCCAATAAGGCAGAAGTTATCTAGCATGGCACTAGAGAACACATTTAATTTTAAATATGCTTATAGTTTTATTAGATCCCATGGCTTTTTCCATGCTTAAGGCTAAGCATATGTTCATGTATTCTGCCAAGACAAAAGCTTCCAAGTCTGTTGTTAGAATGCAAAGCGAAGCTTTTTATCCCAAACCACATTTTCTTGCATGTAATCAGCGTTGATGATGCCACCATAGTTTCCAATTCATTCCAGGCCACACTCAGCATTTATGAGGGCACAGATGGTGCTCTCTTTCTTTGGTTTCTAAAGAATATGCCTAATATTAAAACAAACTTGGCTTTCTGCCTCTTATCCTGTTCCTATACTCTGTATTGCCACCATAAAAATAACAGTAACCTTTGATCTAATCTGGAAGCCTTTTCTAATTTACATACAAAATTTGGCAATAGGACTATCAAGTGCAGTCAGCCCACTCAAAACCAGAGAACCTGATATGCAGAAATCCAGCACATTAGTCACAAGTGATCAAGAGCAGGAACAAGCAATCCACAAAACAATCAAAAGAACAAAAATTGGTAACAATTTTTTCAGTGACAAGCTACATGATCCCGACTGTATTTAATGGCTGTGCGTTTCTGGAACTGTAAGATTATTCACCAGCTTAAGCAGCAATTATCAAACGAAGAGGCCCATTTGTAAGGCAAATAAAGATCATCAGCATGACAGTATTTGTTTCAAGTGAGCAAGGCCTTTTCCAGCGCACTCAGTACCCTGGTTCGCATTATACTGAGAACTTGTAGGCAGCATAGGACATTTATTCCCAAATTTTGAAAATTATTTACTCATTTCCAAGCACGCACACAGCAACATACACAGAGACCAATAGAAAGACCAGCTGTCAGGATACTCCATTACTAAGGTAAGATAATCTCAGATTTGTCCAGCAGATCTTGACAAAGTGTTCTTGAACATGCAGCTAACTGAGACGCGGGTGCACATGATGGTCAACGGGTCTTAGCCACCCTTCTTCACAGGCTTTCAGTCTCACGCAAAGCACACTGACACTGGAAAAATCACATGTCATGTGCATCAAAATATGGATGACCAAATTCAAATGGGGGTACAGCAGCGGGGGAGGGCTTGGTGAAAGATTAATCAGACTGCTTGGAAAAGATGTTCCCAAGTGAGGACTATTTCACTACCTTGCTGGTAACATGAGGTTACCAGCCAGTGCACGCTGCCACAATCTGGGACAAGAAATGTGCATTTTAAGCAGTTGTCTTGACTTCCAAACAGCTCAGCTATTGCATGCATAGATTGGTAAAGAAATCACTTCTGAACAAACATCAAGTCTAGAAAACTAGTTTTAGAAGTACATTTAAATACCAAAAAGCCAGAGATTATACTAAATAATCAGTTAGCTCCCACGTTTGTTTTAAAAATAAGCAGGGACTAGTAATTTTGCAAGTAATGATCCTAGATATTTGCACTCCAGTGCATATAATAAACTAAATTAATCTAAATTAGCATACTAAGTCAAAATTACGTTAAAATCATAATAAAAGTAAACAAATAAAAACTCCGTAAATATAAATGATTCAGGAACAAACACACATAAACTAAACAATAACTAGATATGGATGGCAAAGACACTGTTCTGCAACCAGTCAAAACTACTTTTTATAGTCCGTTCCCTTTGAGGCAATGGATTATGGGTCCTCCTATATCCCAGCCTCTCCAAGGTAGCCCCTCCTGCTGTCTCCTTGTCTCCTGAAACTCAGCCCTGCTCTTGTCCCAAACTTTGAAATACTTCCTGGTGTTTGAGTGGCTTCCAGGAAATTCAGGCTGCTCCCTTTTCTTGGTATCATGAGTTTACACAA
The DNA here is from genome assembly GCF_041296385.1 of Aphelocoma coerulescens. Classification (NCBI taxonomy): domain Eukaryota; kingdom Metazoa; phylum Chordata; class Aves; order Passeriformes; family Corvidae; genus Aphelocoma; species Aphelocoma coerulescens. Next base: position 45,975,259 of record NC_091014.1, on the reverse strand, counting down.
CGCATAACTTGAAATTACTGTTTAAAATTATGGCTTGAGAACAAGCTTCAAAATACCAGCAACAGCAATCCTGGCCTTACCTGAAGGATCTTGTATTGTCATTTCCTTACGCTTCAGTATCAGCTTGTCTTTAACCCATGGGAACTCCTGTAAGGAATCCAAGAACGCGTCAAAAGCTCTCGGTCCTCTGGTGGGGAGAATATCAAGGAGCATCATGGTTTTCCTCTGACTAGTGGTTTGGGCTTTTATTTCTTGAACATGACTGTCTGTGAGAATCCCTTCTTGGTAGAGATACTGAATAACAAGTCCATCTACCAGCACCTCTGTGCAGAGCTCCAGGCGCAGGGAGCGTAAAAGCTGCTTGTCTCTGGCATCCATCTGGCAACCTAGAGTGTGTGAAAAGGAGTAAGGAAATGTGTGAAGATTAAAATATTTCAACCTTTAACATCCAGAAGTGATATTTGAACATCCAAAAGTGATGTTTGACACCTGCCAACCTTTAGAAAAAACTCCAAACTCAGAATCATCAATCTGGCAAAACTACTAATGATCCCCATCATCTTCTTGCCACTCAGATTTCACTGTCTCACAAGGTGAAATGATGCAATTTCTGGGAAATACTAGACAGGAATAGAACATTTGGCATTGCAAAGACCAGTCCTTTGCTGGAGTGAAACCCGTGCCAAGTAATCCTGCTTATTAACTGGTTAAGGTCCATACTAAAGGCAGCTAGAGCATTTGCCAATCCTTAAGAGACACTAACCCCTCAAAATTAAAGAGATGTCACACCTGACCACTGATACAATTACAAAAGCAGCAGCAGGACTGGTAGATGCATCACAGCCAAGCAGCAGCAGGGACAGAATCAGCAGGTAGCTTTGACCTATGCGATGCACTTGAAGTTTAGGAGCAGTAGAAACATACCTTATGTACCAGGTCGTTCTCACCCTTGAATCATCCTGGAAGACTGCTCTGGAACTCTACTGATCTGATGAGAAGAAACTTACTTTGAATTTCCATCTCAAATTTATACACCTTCTATTTATAGGCATTTGTTCTGCCAAAACTGTTCCTTAGCTTAAGTAGCTCTTCTCCCTCTCTTCTAATGTGTTCACAGGAAGTGGTCAGATGCCCTCTGCCAGCTTCCAACTCACTTGACTAACACTCTGACTAGACAAAAGCTGAAAAAGATGCATTTTATAGCCACTCTGCAAAAGACTAATCAAGGTCCAGAGAGACCGAGCAGCTCACCCAAGATCAAGTCAGCAGTCCATGCCAGAGCTATGAACCAATCAAACTGTCTAGTCTAGTCTAGTCCTTAAGGACAAACATATCCCTGGGCCCATTAATGGCACTGGAAAAGGAAAATGACAGAACAACACAATTAAATACTTTCTCATTACTAAGTAATGAAGTCAAAAACGGCAGCAGGTGTTAAGTGTGATTACCAAGAGGGTTACTCATAATTAAACTAGACACTGTTGTTTGAACTGCTAGACCTTGCAGAAACTCTACTTCATTTAGCTTGAGCAATTTTCAAAGCTTTCACATGAAACCTGATGGAGTCTTTTTATCGTCACAGGTGCCTGACTCCCAGGGCCCCATCAAAGATTGTTTCATTGGGCTGGTTGTTAAAATCTAGGGCAGGTGACCAACAGAACATATCGGCATGTAAATGGCACCTGGGACAGAATGCAAGAGCACATTGCCATGCGAGAGGGAGACTGGAAAACCCTGTGACATCCTCTGACAAAGCTACTTTCCAAAAACGCTTCCATCAAGTGCCAGAAGCGCTGCTGGAAAGCACCTTCCTGGAGGACTCCATCTTTCCTGGGTTATCCAGCGCACTTCTCATCTACTGAGGTGAATTTCAAGGTGCTTACCTTCTGTCTAGGGATCATGTGGGAATCAAACAACTGCTATGCCAGCCCATGGCCCTAAGAAATGCTAGTTTGCTACGCATAGTTCAAACATCAAGCTCCATCATGGACTGAGACAGTAGTGCAAGCAAAGAGATGGAAAAAGAGCAGGCAAGAAAGAGAACTGGATTTTCCCACTTTATGTTAGGATGCTAATTTTGGAGAGGTGAAGCTGAAGATTCTGGTCTCCAACGCACAGTACCTTTACACTGCAGGAAGCAATCTCTGAACTAAAGCAAAATTCAGGCAGGAAAGCCTACCACTTCTTCCCCTGAGCTCATGAAGCGCTTGCAGAGTTCAATATAGGCATCCAGCAGCACCTCTGAGGGTGTCATCTCAACCCAGGCAGAAAACTGTTTCAGATACTACAAAATTTTTGTGTTTCGCATTCTGAATGGGCCCCGAGAGTCCCCGTTCAGGAGCCTCCTCACATGCTGGATGAGGAACATTGAGTTCTCCAGTCACTGTACAACACTTGATGAGTTCCTCTTCTTCACAGCTAAAGCAGCCAACACTTTTCAAAAATAAAGCTCTTACAAACCATCTCAGTTTGCACCTTTGGGCAATGGAAAATGCCTATCAAGCTAGGAATCTGAAGGGAAAAATTTTGCTGAAAAAGTCCTTTGGCTTGCTGATTGCAGAATGCACATGACTGGGGATTTAAAGTCCTGGCACTGACCTGGTAAACTTCCAGGATGGGGCATACTGATTTCTAAGGTCTTTTAAAAGATAAAGTATTTCTTTGTGTGTGTTTACTGTGAGAAGGAAATATCTGAGTTAGAAACTGAGCATCTAGATATGGAAATATATCAGGATTTTGGTGTGTAACAGTGTTGGGACAGAGTTTAGTGTAACACAGAACAAACTGAAATTCATTTTAATCACAGTCTATATCTAGGGATCCAAAGTAAGCTCTGAATTGGATTTCATTTAGTAATTTTGCAGAAAATGAAAAATATGAGATGTCCATTTACCCAAAAGATTACATGGCTCAAACATCCCCCAGATACTTCTGAAAATGGATCATTTCTATTATAAAGCCAAATTTTAAGAAACAGTCCACATCCTGCTGAATGAGCACAGTCCTTGACTCATCACCACACCAACACAAGCAGGTTTGCATTTCTCTGGATCTAACAGAGGAACTGTCCATGAACGGGGATAAAACTTTTGATAAGACCCCTTCTGACGCTAAAAAAAAGGCACATTACTCTTTTTTGTTAGAAATATTTCACCCTTTTCCGGAACACCAACTGCACTCACCTGCCTAAGCCATGAGTGATTCTGGCTACTCACCGCAAGCCTACGGGTTAAAAATCTTACCACCACCCTCCCCCGCGAAAAAAAAGCAAGTTTTGCTTTTAACGTCTTCCCTGCCGAGGTCTGGCAGCTGCTGCTCCTGTAACAGCCAGGAGCCAGCTGCCCGCACCCCGGCCCGAGCCCCCGCAGGCAGCTCCAACCCCCGACCTTCCCCCCCTCCCGGCCTCCCTCCGGGCAGGGCTGCGGCAGCAGAGGCGGCCCCGCCGCCCCGGCCCAGCCCCCCCGCGGAAGCCCGGCCCCTGCCCCGGCTCCGCAGCGCTGGGGCCGCCGCCGAAGGGCTCCTCGGCACCGCTCTCCCGCTTCCCCCTCGGCGGCGCCTGGGGCGGGATGGGAAGGGACGAGCCAAGCCGAGCGGGGCCGTCGGCAGCGCCCGGCCCAGCGAGCGAGCAGTGTGCGAGGAGCGCCCGCCGCCCCCGCCCCGTACTTACACGAGGGGAACGGGAAGCTACCCAGGGCGCCGCGGCGCCCGCGGAGCCTGCGCGGGGAGCACCATCTTTGTTGAAGGCAAGAGGGCTCCGCCGGAAGCCGCCGCCGCCGCCGCCCTGCTGCGGGCCGGCCGAGGAGGGGCGGCCGCTGCGGTCCCGCCAGCGCGGGAGGGGCCCGCGGCCGCCATGTCAGCTGCGGGCGGTCGGGCCCCAGCAGCCGCGCCGGCAGCGGCCGCGGCCCGCCCGGGAAGGGGCCCGGCGGTGCGGGCGGCCCGGGGGTGCCGCCGCTGCGGCTCGGTGCCGCAGCCGGGGCGGGGACGGGACGTGTCTCGGCCAAGGAGGTGCCTTTCCAGGAGTTTGGAGGACCTGCTGCGCTCTCCGTCTGGGTGGTGGGGGTGTTTAGTGAGAGGAGGGGTTGTATCTAAAAGTAAATTAGAAATTACGAAATTGCAGCTTTAATGACACTAGGAAGAGCTGATCTCATTACTCTCTAGGGATACTGGTTCCTATTTGAGAGTGTGCGCTAAGCTGAACTTCGTGCTGCTGCTGGTATCGTCATATCAAACACAGAGCGGTATTATATCGAATACTATACATATTTATCTTCATTACTTTCATCTGAACAGCCTAAAAATGAAGAAACATTAATAGATTAAAACCATTTATTAAAGTAAGAGCCGGCCTGTGTCTACCACAGTGCTATGCACATTCTTGTTTTATTCCTCTGTTACTGAATACTGTATTATGCACATCATTTTATATGGATATCTGGAACCAAAGTACGGTAGAAAAGAGAAGACTGTGATTCATAGAGGTGTAGAAATGAGGCGGTGTCACTTTCAATCACACATCATGGAATAACTTTTTTCCATCTTTGCATGGGTGTCAGGTGTCACACGGGATTGAGTGGTGTCAGCCCTTTTTCTTTCATGTCGGGACCGCAATAGCGATGAAAGGAAAGGAAAAAAAAAAGATCTTCCTGTGCTGGAACGTACTACCTTGAAGCTGCAGGCAACCACAGCAAGCTGGCTGTGGTCTGCACAGCATGCTAATACCTACCCTCTGGAAAAGCAGGAAAGGTGGTTGCTGCAGCTGCTGCTAGAAACGTTGTCACCTTGTGAATCCCATTTGTACACTCTGTTTAGACTAATTGTACAGATTTAAGGGTATTTTAAATATTTGAGGGTATGTGGAAGCTTGTTATGGAAACCTTTCCATGCCTTTCCTAGGTGCTGTACCCAGGAAATACTTGCCATGGAAAAATGTAACCGAAAGTATTATTGGTAGAGCTCACATACTGCCTATGCTTAACGTATTTATCTACAAGATTTTACATAAAGATATGCAGTCACACTCAGGAATCTTAAATCCTTTTCCTTTGATTTTCCTGTGGCTGACAGTTGAGAATTTATGTGGACACAGAATGTAAATCAGTCTTAAAGGCAAAGTGTGTGTGCTGGTTCTAAGAAATGTTTTAAAAAATAGATACATTTATCATGTGGCCAGCTTCTGCAGAGATGCTACTTATTTGGCAATTTTAAAGCGGTGTTTTGGTTTGATAACACTTTTATCTCTAATTATTTCCAGGTAATAAATTTGATGCAGGGTTAAATTGCTTGTGGATAATTGATAAATAATATCTTATTACAATACATCTGATAAACCAAGGTAAACGTTTTTTGTCTCAGGCTCACATGTTAGTCTTCTAGGAACACAGACATAAAAAGTCTAAATACTCCTCTGGGTTGTTTCAGAGCAGTGCATTGACATATTTGACAACACTGGAAACCACACAAGTAAGTCATCGTCTCTAATTTGAAGACAAGAAGTATGCTGCTGTTGTAGCCAAAGTACAACTGAGGTGGTTTTAAATTTTCTTGTCATGAAGTTTGTAGTATTAGTTGTGAGAAAATACATTTGTAAACAGCACAGAGTGGCACCAGGGAGCAGAGACACCACAAACTGTCTGTGCGATCGTTCCTCGGCACAGCACTACACAGCTACTGAAAGCTTCCTTTCCCTGCTTCTTGTACTTCTGAATGTCAGTGTTGCTTTTTTTTTTTTTTTTCTCCAGTCGTGATCTAAGGAACTGCATTATATCTGGAATTGGAGTGACCAAACTTGGAGACTTCAGAGAATCACATCATTGCAATCCTGACAGCTGTTTTTAATTGCAGACAATGTGGCTGCATTTTAAAATAGAAAAATTAGGACAAGGAGTTACATCACTTGCATTTACTATATCTTTTTGCCAGATGAGGTAATTAGGTTTTTTTTATTTTATACTATCCAAGAATGTCTTAGAAAGTTAGCAAAACATATGGATATGCATAGAGCACCTCCAGATTCCACTCAAGGAAACTAGAGCAGTTATACAGTCAGCATTTAGTCACGCATTTGCTTGCAGTCTGAACTGAGATAGAAAGAAGGAAAGCAGTGAAAGGAAACAGATAAGCCTAGGAAGGAAGAGGACAGCACCAGAGGTCCAAGTCTGATTAAGGGAAAATCTGATGTTTCCTTTTCCTTCCACTAGTTAATAACTAGTGCTGTAAATTTATTTAGGGGAAACTGTAAATATGCTACTGGTGTTTTGGGTTCATCTTTAGCAATGCAGCCCTGGTTTTGATTTCATAGTACAGTTACAGGATAAGGATAGACAGAGTTAATACTTTAAGTCCAAGGAGAGAAACCCTTAAATTCTTTATTTTGGTTCCCTTTGGGTTCAGTCCTTGCTAAAGTTCTTCCAGTTCAGTTCTGGTCCAAGTTCAACAAAACTTCAGAGAGGTGGTTTGCACTACCTGTATGTCCAGCATGTAGGTGAAACTATTCCAATTTTACGGACAAATACATACGTATATTTTTTATATGTTTGAGCCAGTTTGGTGTCAACTCAATGCCCCAGTAACTGACTGCTCAGATCTCAAAGCTAACCATGTAGATTAAAAAAGTATTTCCTAGACTTTGCAGATCAGTGGACCATGGTCAGTCTTGCACATCAGTATCCTCAGACTTCTAGTCTTAAAAGCTTGTTCTGTCTGGTTCTGCAGATTGAGGGGCCATCAGTGGTTATCTGGCCACACTTTCAAGGACTGCTGAATTCAGGGTCACGAGTCCAAATCTGTGGGTACCAAGCTAAGCAGTATCTCTTCTGACAATGCTATTCACTTTACATGTTGGTTATTCCAAGTCATAATCCCAGATTTTTACATTCATTATACACTTTCTAAAAACACACTTAAAAGTCACAAATCTTTTTGGAAACTGTACCAGTATAATGAGATTTTTAAAAAATGCTTTTGAGAGGATCCTTTATGCTAATTAGAGTCCAGCTGTGTCCAAGCATGTATGTATTTTGTTTTCGACAGACTAGTTTGTTTTCTGTTGATAACAAGAGGCCAAATGTGTTCTTAAAACTGGCGCAAGCAGATTTAATCTGTTAGGATTATGCTGTTTTCAGTTGTCTTTAGGACAGCATTCCAGCTTTAGGGACAAAAGAAAAAATAGTGAGCCTCTAGATTAGTTGATTAAAAACACATCTACTTGGTTAAATCTCTCACAAAACCTCAGAAATTAAGAAGGGGAAAGAGAAACATATATTGTATGCTTGCCTGTCAGTTTTGGAAAGAAGAGCACATAAAACATTACTGTAAGTGATGCATCTCAAAAACTGTTAAAATGTAAGTCAGGGTGAGCCAAACTAGGGGGCCTTAAGACCAGATGAGGGTCTTGCAAACCATTGCTGTCTGCTGCTGTCCCAGGCAATAACCCCTTCCCTTCCTCCCTCTTCTCTTCCTCCTCACCCTGGTCCCCATTGCACTCCCCTGTGCAGCTGTGGACCTCCGTAATGCCAACATCCAAGTCTCCTGTGCCAGTCACTGAAAACCAGGCTGATGCCAAGAAAGGGAATGGTTTGGTATAGAAAGTTTGCCCAAACTGTAGACCAAAGCTTAGGCATGCTGTGCTCGGTGCCAGCAGGATTTGAGGGCCCTAGGTGGTCAGTTGGGAAGGGTGTCACTCTTCAGGTGGCATTTGCTACTAGAAAAATGATTCCTTAGCACTCCTAAAAAAAGATGATGGGCAGGACTGAAACACATCACTGAACAGGATCAGTCTTTGGGCTGCTGCATAATTATTCTGATACTTCTTAACTTCCATTCATTTAAATAATAAAGACTTTAAATTAAATGCGGATCAAAGACAGGAGTTTGTATAAAATGTAGGTGACACATCATGAACTTCCTTAAAAGTAGTATTTTATTTAAAAGCATGTCCAGCATGAAGGTAAAATATAGCACAGAAAGTTTTAAAGCATCTTAAAACATGGGGTTTAAAGTGACTCTGTAGTATGTATACATTTAAATTTGTTTCAATAATAAAAATAAGTGTTTATTAGCAGTACAATGAATTCTTAGTGCTGTTTACTGTGATACAAATAATCCCTAGCAAAAAGCTGAATGGGGAATAGTTATAAAAAGGAAACAGGCATCAAATGCAAAACTTTTGTATACATTTCGTTAAAAAAATCCAGTGAATTGTAATAAAAAACTTGCAATTAATACTTGCAGAACATGACTCAGTATTCCTCAAAATTTTTAGTCCCTTAAATATATGAGTTAATATAGTTCTTTGTTGTTAAGTTTAATTTAAAGATTCTTTGAGGAGACAGATGAAATACTGCAAGCCTCTTACTATTTATTCCAGACTTATGAAATTATTTTTAAATGTAAAGCACCCTTTTATTAATGTGAGAACAAACAAAGAAAATTCACTAATTAACCTGAAAATCAAACATTGGCAAATTAATAATCTAAATTTAAGATTCAAGTCTGAAACCTTTTCACAAAACAAACTTACTTTACTTGCAAATTACAGCATATGAAATGGTTTTCTAACATTTTAGATAAAAGATTGGAAGGTTGGTTTTATTTAGGGGGAGAATAGCTGTTGCTTTTTGTAATCATCTGCTGCTTTCCCAAGATTTGAACGGATAAACTCATATACAATACCTATATTTTGAAAGGTTCTTACTTTAAGGTTAAACTTCAGGAGCTAGTGATGATTCATGGAAAGTTTTTACAGGTAGCCTAGCAAGAGATCTGCCACTGCTTATACTTTTCCCATAGGTCCTGTTTTCAAACAAAAAATACCCTTAGATTAAAAATTCACTTGATCTATTTTGTTCCCTTTCAAAATGAAGCCTGCCTGCATGCAGGCTGATGAAGCATCCTGCAGTAGGCACTGCATCCTCTGTCAGGGAAGTTAAAAGAAATGTGACTTTCCAGAAAACAGTTATCTTCTCACAAGCAGTTTCCCACACAGACAACCATGTCTGAAGCACTTCAGGAAGGAGCTGTGCCACATCCATTGCAGTCTAGTTAGGCAAGGATCTCACTTTCCTAACTTCCTTCCTTCTCTCTTTTTAACAGTGCAGCCAGTCAAAGATACTGCCCTCATTGCAGCTTAAGTTTCTATCAGTGTTAATTGAACTATAAGCCACTATTCATCCCGTGCTGGGAAATCACGGAATGTTGAGTCCACCACCCACTTTATAGATGGATAAATTGCAGCTCAGTCTTTAATAGTGCTCTTCCTACAGAAAATGAACCAGCTCAAAATCCCTTGAACGGTAAGAGTTGATCCACAACTTTTTCTGCCCTCCAGATGTGTCAAACAGCACCCTGGGTAAGAAAAAACCAAATGTATCTAATATAAGTGTCCAGAGCAATCTCTCAAATCTGGACATTCTCCCTGAGGCGGAGTGGGGGTACAGCAACTCAGCTGAACAGATTCTATTTCAGGGCTGCAACCTAAAGAGATACAGTTAAATTGTAACAAAGCATTTTGAAAGGGGATTTTTGCGGCTTTCAGCTACCAGATTTACAACTTTTTCATAAAACTCCTGTTATCAACCCTGTTATCAACCAAATAACTTCAAAAGAAGAATTTGCACCGAGCTTTGAAGCTTTCCCCGTGTCTAACATACCTCTGCACTTACTATTTGTTAACCAACAGCGCACCAGATTGCAAACCTCATCTATGAAACATCAATTACAGAACAATTTGACTGGAATCAAAAGGATTACTTAGATAAACCCTGCCCTCCAGTGAAAGAAAAATCAAGACAGAAGCACTGAATTTGTTTGTTTGGGTATTTTTAGTGCATTTTTTAGTGCATTTTGCAGCACTCACTACTAAACTTTTCCTGGATATTGTCTGTTTGAAGTTTTTTCTACTAAAAGCCAGCTCGTTCCTTATGCTAATATAAATAGCTTTTGCTCCAGCATTATATTCCTCCTTAATACCATAGAAAGGAGTGGTATTATTTTGGTATTTCAGTACCTGGAAAAATAATGGCTCCAATTCTTCCAATTGGAAGAAAACAAAATGAAACACAGGTGCAATCCCTTTTTAAAAAGAGTCTAAGTAGAATAAAATACACAATTTATCAAGCAGATTAAACAAATTAACAGATTAAGCATAATTATGGTGGTATATTTTTGCATTTCTATAGACTTTCTCAGAGGCACTGGCTACTTTAAAGCCCTGTAGATAACCTGACTAATAACACAGTTAATCCCTCTCCTGCTTGGTAACCCTGGCACCAGAAGAGACTGAGTTTGCTATAAGCTAATTTTCTTTTTCTCAAAATTGAGTTATCTAGCCAGACGTTGTCTATATGTGGATTCAAACTGTACCGATACTAGTTATTCCCATAGACCTTTAATCTCTACTAATACACCTTTCAGCACTGTACTCATCCTGGTGGTTAGTTATTTGATACTCCTTGTGAGAAGTGCCACCTCTCACAGGAGCTGCTGGCTTTTCCATGCCTTTCCCTTCTCAGACATGAAAGCCAGACAAGTAATTCCCTCATCAGAAAGCAAATAATTTCTCATCTTGTACCTGGCAGCTGTGTTTCACCTAGCTTGTAGTGTACCCTCTGTCTGAGACCGGGGATAAGGAACAGTGATGGTCAGCACCTGATACCCTTCATGGCCCCGGGCAGCACCCACTGCCTCCCAGTTCCTTTGACTGATACTCAGCCTATTGTAGAAACAACCCAATTTTAGCAATACCGTGGCAAATTGATGTGTTGTAAAGTGAGCTCAGACCGTGGTGACTGAAGTTATGTGTCAGTGGAATGCTGTTTCCAGGCATTTTCAATCGTGCTGATGGCTTAGCAAAATACTGAGACCTGCTAAATCTAATGCTAACAGAGAAGTGGTTTTCAGGAGCTAGGCTGAGATACCGAAGCAGCTTGTCATCCCCACTTCCTTTGTGTATACAGAGCTAACCAGCTCAGACCTTTCAACTAATTTCTAGTTATTCTGTTTGGAAATTTTTTTGTTTAGATAGTAAAAGTTTCATTAATTTCTTCATTTTTAAAATAAAAATTCTCCTTTCAACAAAGTTTTTTATTATTATCAAGAATTACCAATAAAATTTTTAGAATCCCTCAAGCCATTGTTTCCTCTAGCAGTAAATACGATAAATAAGATTTATTTTAATGACCACAAAGTTAGCAGAATTTTTATTTTACTTTATTTTAAATGACTCTTAGACATTATATCCATGTCTAAAGATATCTCTTCCCATATCCATTATGTGTTTTGGCTTAAGGAGAGCAAAGCCCTGATACCACTTGACTTACTTTCCACTAGAGCCTAAGGTTATAGCCAAAGGAAAAATCAATAGGATTGTTATCAGGAATACAAGAAAAAGCTCTTGAATAGAGCATGTAAGTAAATAAAAGTTTTTTAAACAATCTTTAACAAGGTAGCTTACCTGCAGGAACATTTTTCTAAAACATGAGAGTTGGCTAAGGTACAGAAATTCATGCAACTACAGAACCCTGTTCTCCCTGTCAGATGTAAATTCTGTTTTCTCAAGGTGATGAGACTTAGTAAGTGTCTCAGGTTATAAATCTCCACCATTTCTAGTGAAGGAGTAAATTCCTCATTGTTTTAATATATTAAAAAAACCCTCTGCCCCCCATATTCTAATGAACAATTTTTCCTTCTTGCTAATAATTATATATTGTTTATCGAATGTGGTTACATAAAATATAATTAGGACAATACTGACAAGATCAGATTAAAATAAAATTACTTCTAATGCACTGGGCGCAGCTGCTTGGTCACATTCCCGCTCTACTCATTCATCTTGTACTCAAGCTATTTTCTGTCTCTGGTGATAATACTACCAGCAGGAAGATACCCATACAACTAAAATGCTGCCCTAGTTCACAGTTCTGGTCTAGTGCTCAACTAAATACCATCACCAATTCCATTTTCATCATTCATCTTGCAATTATGTTTGTTTTGGTTGGTTTTTTTAAGCATCGCCTTTTATGATTGTAGGATTCTCAGTTATCCTTTAATTAAAGTGAAGAGGTTTTCAGCAACTGACATTCCAGGTATAAACTGGAAAATCTGAAACCCCAAGACTCAAAAAAGAAGAACCAAACCAACACATGGAGTGAAAAAAAGGCTTAGGATTAAAGTCCTTACCATGATTTTTGGTTGACTCATGGGCATTGAAACTGGCTTTCTGAACAGTCTGTACTAGCAATTCAAGATGATATATATCAGTTAGAAGTAATTTTTATAATTTGAAGGGCCAGCAATTTAAAAGCTAGTGCTGCAAACCAGCTACAACATCCATAAAGAAAAGAAAAAAGGCACTAGAATTTTTTTAAGTGTTTGAACAACATGATCATGTCTGAGAAGTCACAAAGTCGATATGCCAGATCTTTGTACCGCTGAAATCTAATCATGTTCTATCATCAGATTTTTTGTACCAGAACAAGTCATTCCTCTGCGCTGTATTAGAAAGAAGCCGAGCTTTCAGCAAGCTATACTGTGGTTTAGTTTTACTAGTGCAATGCATCAACCCGAGGACTGGCATCCTAATGAGGACAAGAACTGTGCTTTCATACAAAGATGACTAGTTCCCCCTCCAGTCTGTTTAAAATATTGTTCACAGCTTTGAGCACTCCACAGTTACAGACCCTACTTTTCCTCACAGGAACTAGTACAAATGATACAAAGTCTAGGTCAATATGCTCAGTGTTTGGTGACTTGATTCCACATCTCAGTAACTAATCTTGATTAGTTACAAGAGTCAGCTCCTTTCACTTTACCAGCACTCCTTGTCCTCAGTCTGCCATTTGCCCTTGTGCTTTGGAGAACTGTTATTAAGAAACAGTGAGCTTCCCTGCATCTGCCCCTGTTGTTCCTCAGAGTCTGGCTCTGCTGTGGGCTACACTTGGCCCGTGACTGCTTGCACAGTCTGCCAGCAGCAAGCCATAAATAATTTCTCATATTTGCAACATAGCATCTCACTGCACCCCAAAGCTCTTTATCTTCTCAGTCTACTTGCTCCAGCACTAGTCTTCATGATTTTAAATCCCCGGGGATTTTTTTTAAAGGTCCTTAATACAATGTGTTTACCAGTGAGACCCCAAGCATGTCACCCTGGCTGAAAAAGCACAGTAGTAAAATGTTAACACAGCAGCAGATTAGAGTGTTTGTGACTGTGACGGAGGTTATTCTGTATAGCAGTTCTCTCGCCACAAGGTAGAGCTAGACAGGAACTGTAAGAAAAGATTCTTACATCGGAAGATGTAAGAATCATCGGAATGAAAAGGGTTCACAGGAACACAGTTTTTTGACAGGTTCTGCTCACAGGAATACCTCCTCAGCCTGAGGGTGGTAGATCCTAGCAAGACTGATAACAAGGACTGTGTGATTATGACACATACCTAGAATACAAGAGCTCTTCAGGTGTGGGAACCAAAGGGTGGGTAATGTGAAAAACTTCCAAATATATTTTGGCAGGACATGGGGAAAATTTTACATAACACAATATTTTGGTTTGTTTTTCAGAAGAAAACTCCCCTCATTTCTATACTAAAGCTTGGATTGAAAATGGGGACAGAAAATTTAAGCCATGGAGGAGGAGGAGGAACACACCTTTTCCACAGAAAGAACAAGAACATGTCAAGAATATGTCATACTAAGGAACCGTCCACTCTGCCTCAGGTTCTTGGTGCCTTCTTTTTCTCAATGGCTCTGCTACTCTTTTCTGCCAGCATGTTACAGACAAAACTGAGTGTGTAACACTGGGAGTTTTGATGCAGCAAATAAGCTGGTCAGTGCCCCAGAGTTTATGAGAAGGGACAGATCATCTTGACAGTACAACAGGGCTGTTAAGTCACAAGGAAAACAAGGTTATTTTATGTTGTTTCTATTTCAGCCTGGGCAAAGCTAGATTACAGCAAGTCTTGACAACCCTCCTTGTTCAAGCACAGGTCTTTGCTTTAATTAACAAATAAGCTAGGGAAAAAATTAAACTCTTAATTTGTTGACTAAGGATGAGTCTATGTCTTTGTTTCTCTCTTTACTGCTCTCCTATTATTCTCATTCTGTGTATTTCTTCGATTAAATAGTTTACATTTAGACTGAAGAATGGATACTGAGGATCTTAGTCCCATATTCCTGTTTGGAAGACTACCATAACAGAAGAAGCTATGTCCTATGCTAATACCTAACTACAGGGATTCAGCAAGCAGCCTCTAAGCCGCTAATCTGAATTTAATCCAGCTATACTTTTGAGCAGCGCCACAAAGGCAAAGCAGGGGTATTCATCCTCACTGATACATGTGCATTTATCTGAGTATTAGCTGGGAAATTATGTAAGTTGCTATATAAGAGCACAGTTTCCTGAATCCATACATACAAAGATTGAGAAATTGTGCAATTCGATTTATTTTATTGAGTAATCATCTGATATCTACAATAGTGAATGGGAAGTAAAAAAAAAAAAGGAAAACCAACCCCCTCAAAAAACAAACAAAAAATCCACATCTTATTTCCCCATATTTTGGGAAACAGGCTAAAGAAAACATTCTACACTGTAGAAGACAGCTGTAACTGCTGATATCCATGTTTTGACATTGGAACTGTAAGTCTGAAGCGTACAGTTCGAAAGCCTCAACCAAAAGAGGCTTAATAGCAATAGCATGGATACATAACCACTGTGAAGATGTTAACATGTTAAGGATTCTGGGATACCAATCTGGTATTGTCAGCAGTATACTGGGTTCCTGTGAAAGATGTTGCATTTCTTCTTAAGGTCAGCTTTCAGAGAACTTTGAAAAACAATACTGTAGACTGATTACTTACAGTACTCCCTTGCTTGCAGAAAAGCAGGAGAATAGTTCAATAAAAACTGAATACATGATCACTTTTCTGACTGGATTTGATTAGTTGCATAACTTTAGCAAGATTATCACAGTGTGATCTAGTTAAGCTTTTAGGATTATATGAACACCAGCACCAAATTTATCTTGGAATCAGACAACTGAGATACTTGTGAACTCTCACACATCTCTGACCACTTATGCAGTCTCTGCCGGTCCTACTGCTTCAGTAAGCATTTGATAGTGCAGCATTTTATTGACAAAGCAACACAATCTGGACAGATTCCTGGCTTCTCTCTGCTTGCAAGAATAGCATGCCACCTTGTTGAACCCCCAAGGGTGCAAACTGGGATTATTTTACATAAAGTCTCCCTTTGTAGCATCTGTAAAAAAAACCTTCCCCCCATAACTGCCACTGTTTTGATAGTGAATTCCATGCCGAGTTGTACAACTGGTTACTCAGTTCTTTGCCTGATTTTAAGAATTGCATTCAAAAGTTACTCTGTGTTAGAGGCATTTAGAAAATATATTTATACCTGGTATTGGTATTCTTTCAAGTACTTTTTCAGTCTTGTTGGTAATGGCAGCTCCCAAATCTGATTTGTGCTCTTGTTTATAGCTATCCTGCAGCGGTGTTGCAGAGATGGAGCAGACGTATAGAGGGGTTTGTTCAAGTAAAGATGAACTGTTCCATTTGAAGGTGTTTCAGTTCTGTCCTTGCACATAAGAACATAGTACTCAATCAAATGTACAACACTGTTGAACTGTTTAAGTCTAGATCTGACACAAGTGATAGAGTCCAGTCTAAACTTGCCATCTTGATATTCTATACGTAGGTTGGTCGGTCCCGCTGATGTTTTTACCGATATAGTTAGTAGATACTCTGAATGTGAACTATCCCTAACCAAAAAGGTTCCTTCGGGGGCATCCTGTAATCTTTCTTTGGCTTCAGCAACAGTCATGTTGCCCCAGTACCAGCCTGTTAAAAGATGAGAGAAAGAAGGGATTTGTTTATTCCTGTTTGTTTAAAAAGCTGCTTTCTGGCTGTTATACTTCTAGTCACCCATTTCTTTTATTGTTTGAAAGCTAAAGTCCTGCAGGCACAGTAAAATTTTATTTGCTATTTAAAATCATTTGTTTTACTATGCGTCTCGTTTTGACAGAGCCTTCCAGCTCACTTTTTATTTTCGTATCTATGCACAAACATGCACAAACTTTCCCGCAGCGTACTGCGGGGACGACACCGGAGCCGCCGGCCCGGCGGGCCGCCCCTGAAGTAGCAGGGACGCGTCCCGCGGCTCCCCGCTGCTCTCCCGCCGGGGCTAGCGCTGCATCCGCAAGGCACAGGCTGCCAGCCCGCAGAACGCCCGCTTTGGGTAACTCTGAGTTGAAATGGGTTTTGTCTAGCGATCGAAAGCAGAGGGGTAAGAAAACAACTTCGGCGAGGTGGCTGCGGTCCTAGCGCGGCTGCGATGAAGACAAAAAGCCCTTCCCTCCGCCGGCAGCCAAGCCCTCCGTCCTGCGGGGCCGGGCGAGCCGCCGCCACGCCGGCGAGGGGAGCGCAGGTACGCGGGGCCGAGGGGATGCGGCGCCGCGGCCGCCCCGGCCGGCGGCAGCGCCCGGCCGCAGATCCTGGGCTGCCGCCGGGACGCGGCGCTGCCGGCGCTTTCGCTTCGGCCGCCGCAGTCCGCGGAAGGTCGGAGTCGTCGCCGCCCCTCTCTGCCGCGAGAACGCGACCCCGCAGCGCCGGGCGGCGATGGCCAAGCGTCGCATCACCGCCCGGTTCCCCTCTCAGCCCGGTGGGGATCCTCGCCGCGCTGCTGTGCCTCCCCCCGAACAGCGCCGCCGCCCCCGGCACTTTCCTCTTCCCGGCGGCCCCGGCTTACCTGCCCGCCGCAGTTCCTCCATAGCCGCGGCCAGCTGCTCCGCCTCACGGGACTCCTCGGCAACGGGCGCCGCCGCCCCGGGGTGCCCCCAGCGCTCCCCGGAGCTCTCCGCGCTCTCCAGGGACTCGGCGGAGCGCAGGGTCATGGGCGGCGGCGGCGGCGGCGGGCGCGGCCCCGCTCGCACGCAGGTCGGGGGCTGCCGGCAGGAGAGGGCTCCGCTTCGCCGCCGCGGGGTTCAGCGCCGCGCCGGGCGCATCGTCCCGGCCCCCAGCCCGGGCGCCGCCTGCGAGCGGAGAAAGCGTGGTTAGCGGCGAGCCCCGCGAGAGGCGCTCCCGACGCAGAGCGTGTTTCTGGCGATCCCGCTTCGGAACTTCCCAGCATCCAGAGGAGGGACCCGAGGCGAGAGATCACCTCCCGGCGGAGCGGGGGAGGGACATCTCCTCCCCCCCGCCGCCCAGCCTGTCCTCGGCTCCTCTCCGCCGAGGACTCGGCGGAGGCGGCGGCCCGAGAAGGTGGTCTCTCTTTTTGCAAAGGCGAGCCCGCTGACCCGCTCCCTCGGCTGGGGCAGGCGAGCCCGTCCGGCAGCTCTGGGACTTTTGGGGAGGGAGGAGGTCGTGGGAGAGAGCCGAGCACGTAAAGGTATGAGATAGGAGGGGTAACCAGCAGAGCGGGGCAGAGGTCCCAGCCCCGGCGCTGCCCGGATTGCACGCTGCGGTGCCTGCGAACGATACGGTAACGCCTTTCAGTAAGGTCATCCGCGAAGTCGTGCCTCTAGGAACGGGAGCCCGGCGTGGGCCGTGCTCCCGGGCTGGGAGACCTCCTTTCGGGCAGCGGCGTACCCGAGGAGCTGCGGGGCGGGTGTGCCGGCAGTGCCGGCACCGAGGGCTCGGCAGCTGCTTGGGAACGGAAGGGGCAGCGCGGTGGAGGACGCGATATAATTAGCGCAGGGCAGGAAATAAGCTTTTCCCGCTCAATTAAATGCTGATATTAGGGAAACAAAAAAATCTTTCCTCTTGACTGAAGAGAACGGGAGGGACAAAAAGAGCCTCTTCTCTCCTGGGAGCACCGTCACATCAGGAGCGACACAAAGCCGGGCAATACCAGCGAGGGGGAGCCTAGCCGGCTTGGCCGGAGCAGCGGGACGGGGCTCACCCCGCCGGTGCTTGCGAACGGGGCAGTCTCTGCCTCCGAGTGCGCAGTAGCCGCCAGGTGAGGGCTTATGCTGAGGTGGTTCCTCCCGTAACAAGTTCCGCGGCGGTGCTCAGAAACTTTTCCAAATTAAACTGTAGTGGCAACTGATAGGGTGTTCTGACGGGTTTCTATTCCACCATATGCAGGCACACACCCGGGAAGCCCCCAGCAAAGCCCATCCCCTCCTTCCCCCGCACAGAAGCTCCCGCCGCCGGCTCGGGGACTGGGCACAGGTGCGCCTGTCACCGGAGAGGTTGCGGGTGCGGGGCCGACGAACGCAGGTGGGAGCAGCCCTGCCAGCGGCGTCCGGGCGCGACCCCTTGTGAAAGGGAGGCTCCGGGAGCGCCTAGCCGCGAAGCGCCGCCGCCCACGGGAGTTCGGTGGGGACGGAAGACTTGCGAGGCGGTAGCGGCTGGCTGCAGCCGGGCGTCCCCGGGCCGAGGCGAGGAGCGCCGGAGCAGCCTGCCGCCGGCTGTGGGGGAGCCTCCATCCCGCCGGTCGGCAACGCCGTACAGGGAGCGGGGCGGCAGGCTGCCGGCTCCCGAAGGGCGGCAGGGCATCGAACGAAGCGGGGCGACGGCAAGGGGACTCACCCGGGGTCGGCGGGACGGGGCTGGGGCCGCCGCTGTCGCCGCCTGGAGGTAGGGCGGTCAGGTTGCTCTGGCTCCCGGCGGCGTCGGGGGGCCGGGGGGACACAGCACCCGCCGCCGCGGAGAAGTGTCGAGGCTCTGCTGGGGCGGACAGAGGCTGCCGGAGGAAGATGGTGCTCCTGGGGAAACAACACCCTCCGCTCCCCCCGCCTCTCCCCGGCGCGGGCGGTCTGCTCGCCTTTGATTGCGAGGCGAGGGCATCCTGCCCCCGCCGCTCCCCCCTCCCGGGATGGTTACATACAAAGGCTGCTTTCCAGGAACTTTCCAGGAACCGCATCATGTGACAGGACCCGCTCCGGCGCCTCCGCCGCGATCGCGGCCAGCCGGGGCCGACGCACCGAGCCGCCGCCCCTGTCACGCCGGGACAGCGGTCGCCGAACGCTGCCCCGCGGCCCCCCCGCCTCCTCCTCCGGCCGCGGAGCCGCGGGCGACGCGCAGGTCAGTGCCCGGGGCGGCGGAGGGACCGGGCCGGCGGGGCCGTGCGCGCCGCCTGCGGGGCACGGCGGGACCCCTGAGGGAACCGGGCGAGCGCGGGAGCGCAGCCCCCGTGCCGGGGGCGGCGGGGTGAGGGGTGCCCGGCCTGCCCGGCGCCAGCAGCCGCGGGCACCTGAGCGCGGCGGCGGGGCCCGCCCGCAGGGCCGGGAGAGCGTCAGGGGCCGGTGCCAGGAGCTCTCTGCCAGGGACTTGCGGCGGCCGAAGCTCCTGGGACACCCCACCCTGGTCTCCACCCCCCTTCACCCTCCGGCGCTAAATACCTCGTTGCTACAAACAGCCATTGCCCGCCGATGCGCGCGCCGATTTCCTCCCCTTCCCCCCCACCCCCCCTCTTTTTTTAAAAAATTATTATTTTTTTTTTTTTTAATAACCACGAAGCTGTTTCTCGGCGTAAAGATGGTTGATTGCGCCGTGGGTGCTGCTCGGTAACCAGCCACCTTCTGCCGCTGCCCCGGCGGCCCCGAGCCGACTTTAGAAATAGACACACACACACACAAAAAAAAAAAAAAAAAAGAAAAAAAAGAAAAGAGGGGAAACAAAGCAAAAGTAGCCGTAATAGTCTCACCCCAGCCCTTGGCTGCAGGTCAGGGCTCCCTGCAAATTGCACGGGGGTATCTAGGAGGGAGAATTGATGGGAGAAGGATTGAGAGGGGTCTTTTTAAAGATTTCAGGAAAGAAACCCAGACGTATAAATTAATACAAGATAATATATTTAAAAATCGGGGCGGGAGGGGGGAGGGAGCCTTTGTTATCAGAGAGGTAAATGAATATGTATTAGGCTGGAGACTCTGGCTGAGGGAGCGGAGCAGCTCCCTTACACAGAGAAAGCTCCCACATTGAGACTCTGCATTGGGTCGCACTCCCCAGTAACGTCTGAAATGCAACGTTTCTTTGAAAAAAAATAAAAACAAGGACTGTTCCTGAAGGATTTTGAAACAGTTATTGCTTATAATTCTTAAGCATCAGGGGATAAGAGAATTAATATCTTAAAAATTATCTTAAAAATTAAGTTCTGTATTCAGTAATTAAGTAGGTTCATCTGAGAAAAAAAATCTACTTTGTTAAGTGAAATATTGGTCAGTATGATTTCATCTGTTTGTAATGCCTGGGTGCTTTTGAATTTAATTTATTCAGTTTATGAAAAAAAGGTGGTTTTAATCACTGGCAGCAGCACAGATTTAAAATGAGGTCTGAGGAACAAACACAGGCTTTCTTAAGCATTCTCAGAAATGGTTTAAAGCAATTTAGGTCTTGAAGGTCATTCTTGTTCCTGTTTTTGTCTGTGAAGTTCAGATAGCCTCAGATCCAGACTCCAGTGATGATTGTGGAATCCCCACTAAGTTCTTTTGTTGGACAGATGTGAAGAGGGGAGAGAATAGGTTTGTGCCCCTTGAAATTTAGTTGACAGTTCAGCTACCTATGACGTGAGATCTTGTAAAAAACCTCTATTACTTTTTCAGAATGGCACTGACTTCACTGTGTTCAGAAGAACAATAAAAAATTAATACAAATCTATTTTTATTACTACAATAATTCTGTATATGTAGGCACAGCGCTTTTGCTCAAAAAATGTTCTGATATCATAGTGTTCAAATTAGGGCTATTACTTTAAAGTTCACTAATGCATCTTGGAGAAAAGGAATATGTCTTGTCTAGATGCAAAGCTGCTTTTTTATAGCTTCACTGTAGTTCTCTTTTTCCTACGTTATTTTATTAATGGGATTTTTATGTGGATAGTATCTCAAGAGTTCCTTTGCTTCTGCTGTTTATTTGTCACTTGAAGTCATAATAATTTGTTTCTAAAACCACAGCTGGCTGCTATAAAGGCAGAAGAGAGGAAGACCATGATTTATGTGGTGAATGAGAACCAAGAACAGAAGGATGTCATAAATGTTTGTTACTTAAAACTTCAGATATTGTTATGAAAAAGGTAGCATAAAAATTAAATAGGCAGTATATCAGCAGGATCTTTCCTAAACAGAGTTCTGTTATTTTTTCATGAGAACTTAATGTCTCTTAAAAATAGCATTGAATATCTGATAAACTTAGAAGAGTAATGAAATTCAAACTTAAAAACTGCAAATCAATCCTTAAATGACAATATTGTCACCTCGTAAGAGTACTCTGGTTCACAGTTACCTTTATTCTCTGGCTTGAGACAGTGCTATAGCCTCGGTGGAGTATGGTTGCATTTCACTGTTTCTTTCAACTATGTTAGTTGCTGTTTTTCTCCTCTGTCTGCATGAGTCTTCCATACACTCACAGGGGAGAAAAAAATAGCTGTAAGGGTAAGAAAAGGTGACTAAATTAAATTACTTTTGGGACTATGGGCCATATGTAGTGCATGAAAATACTTAAAGCTACTTTTTAGCTTCTTTGGCACTGGGATATTTAATACAGGTTTGGTCTGCCTTAAGGGTTTTACTTTATAAAAATCAGAATGGAGTAGGAGAAAGATGTGAAATGGAGAAAGAGAAAAGAAGGAGCAGACTCAGAAAACTTAGCCTTCCATCATGTAAACAAAATAAGAGTTTTTTAATCTGCCATGTAACAAACAGTAATTCTTCTAAACAGTCACTAATACAAAAACTATATACAAGTGGGGATTTAAAATTTTTATGTACAATTCAAACCAAATGCTTTATTTATTTTTAATCTATATGTTCTGGGGTAGCAATTATAGGATAAACATTGCCTGTACATATACAAATAGGAATGCTTCTGAGCCAGTTTTAGAGGCATATCACCCGACTGGGGATGAAAGGCACAAACCTAAGCTATCCCTAATTATTTTTCCCGATACTTTCTATTACTCATGAACACTTTGGTTCTGAATGTATATCATCCATATAGTAGATAGTTTTAATCAAGTTTTATATTAGTAGTGAAAGTATGAACATTAAGAGTTCTTGAAAATCACAAGCAGAATATATTGTTTCTGACTTGATTACAAATGTATATGCTTAAGACAGGGAAGGATGAGTGAAATTTTTTTTTTTTCCTTTAGGCAAAAATCCCTTTCATGACCGAGGAAGGAGGCAACAATGTTTTTACAGTCCTGCGAAGTGCCTGTTACTAGAAATGATTTTTACTTTGTTCCTGAAAAGTATGCCAAGTTTACTGGAGAGCAAGTATGTTGATTTATTTATATAATATGATGCTAGCAGAGGAGGGGTAATGTCTTTTTGACCCAGCTGATTTTGCTAAATTTGCTCTGATTCACTGAAAAGATATACTGATTTATTAAGAGAAATTTACCTAGCTACCTGGAAGAATACAAGGGGCCTTTCCTTGCTCTCTGGATCCTTAACTTCCCAAAGATGCAGCACAGAATATCCATGATTCATGGCATACCATTTGGTCAGTTAAAATCCCCTTCAGTTAAAAGGACATCTATTGCTTATCACATGCCTCTACTTCTTGACCATATTTTGACAACTATTTACCTGACCTAGTCTAAATAACAGTGTACAGTTTCTCCCTGTCCTGGGATTACAGTCTGGTTCTTGAGCAGAGAAATAAGAATATTGAGCCTTTAGCCCCAGCAAATTGAAACGAGTTAATTGTAACTGCACAGGACAAACACGGTCTGCAGTGTGAACTCTTAGAAGATTTCTCACTTAGCAGTTAGGAGAAAGGTTTGCTTATTTCACAAAGAGTTCCTACAACATAATAAATAAAACATAGAGAAGGCAAATATTTTAGTGTATGGGATCACTCTGCTCTTTCCAGCTGCCTGAGGAACAGAATGTTTTGATGAATTAGATTAAGATTTATACCAAACAGTTTTACTCTTTACCAGCTGCCACCTTATTTCCTGCCATTTTTATCTATTCACATGTGAATGCTTTGCCTTTCTCGACAATATACATGTGGTAAAGGAGAATAATAAAAGAATTCAGTGAATAACCTCTGTGAATCAGGGGTGCTCTAAAAGGAAACCAGCTCTTGTAATTTAAAAGCAAATATCAAAAGATGGAACCAAGAGAGTAGTACTTTGAAATAATATCCAGGTTATTTTCTTTCAGAGACAGTTGAAGGATCATTCCCTTTGGTTCCATGGACAGGTAGACAGATAATCACTGACAAGCATGAAACTGACTATAAAAAGGTGGCATTTAAGTCCATCTCTCATCTCATCCTGTGCTATCTACTATTTAAAAGTAAAGGCCTCAATTGCATTGAGTAAAAGGTTATCTAGGCACACTTGGGATCTTCAGTGAAAATAATTAAATGTAGTGCTTGCTTAGTTTCTCCAATTTACTATTTACAATTAAAGGTAAAACCAAAATAACATAAAAATACTTCGGACAGATAAGTAAAGGAAAAGTGGAATGTGGTGACATAGGGTTCTAAGCATAAAAAAAAAAAAAAGATAATTTACACAGCAGTTTTTACTTTATGCTATGTTAGGATTCTTTACAAACAGCAGAATTCTGGTCTAATGCTATGTTATTTTGTGAATTATCCAGTTTCACTCTGACTAAAACTAGCTAAATATTGCTGAAAGTTACTGGAGAATAAGTTGTAAATATATATGCTTTGATAGCATTTTCTTCCCTATCATGCTTCCTTGTCATGAACATGGTAGAAAAAAAGGATTGCTGGAAGGGACCATTTCTGATACAGTCTTTTCAAACAGCTACTAGGATAATATTTGATATGGATTTTAATATTCAGATTATAGCATAAAATGCTGTGTCAGTAATATTTATTTACCTTGTTTTTTTGGCTGAGAAAGAGCATATAGGTGTATATATGCATGTACACCTACACACACACATGTTCAGAATCATGCTCTCTGAAGTTCTGGATTGTTAGAGAATCATACACTCTTGAATTTGTTTTAGAAAAATCCTAGAGATAGCACAGCTGAACGCACTGTGAAATCTTGCATTCTCGTCCTAGATGCTGCCAGAAAAAACAAGACTTTTATGCTTGAGGAGGCTTGAGATGTTTTCCTGCCAGTTGCGAGTCCTGCGCCTCAAAGTAAAAGAGAGCAAGTAATGTCTGTGAAAAAAGTTTTCCTGACAGACAGCATGAAGGCAGCTCTCCTTTGCTTTACCAATCCATAAGTAATTAAAGTTCCTTTGTTGGCAGAGAGTCAGTTGAAACTAATACGGAAAACTAAAACAGGTGATGCAGTGGCTATCTCTAAAGGGGAGATTTTTGAGTGAAAAATAAAGTGAAGATGAAGTAGAAACTGGGTTATAAGTCTCTGAATAAATGGCCTCCTATCAGAAAAAGATTAATTTTAAATCACTGTTCTAGTTCTTACATTAAGGATAGTTTAATTCACCCAGAGCTACTTGGCCTTGAGGATGAATTCCTGCAATTAAGTGTTTATGATTGAAAGTGCTGCCATGGAGAGCAGACAGATGAATATCATTTTAGGAGTACTGTGAATCATTAAATGAGTTGTTGAACCTTTTTCTGGGCATGAGCCACTTTTAAATTTCAGGCTAAGGCTATAATAGACTTCAGCATAAGGCCTGATGTGTTGCTGTATTTTGAGTATTGGAGTATATATATTGCTGTATTTGGAGTTTGAATAACAGGATAATGAATGTTTATTAATGTATTTATATAACTTTAAACTTCTTACAGCTAACTGAAAATATGTTGCCTGTTGTATGCGAATATGCTGCTGGGCTCAAATACATTTTTCAGATTAGTGCATTAAGTGTTAATGTCAGGTAATGAACTTAACCTGCCTCTGACGTGTTGGCTTCTTTTGGCTCAAGATAGGCATGGCTGTTTTCCCTGCTTCAGTATAAAGAGAGGCTGGATATGGAATGTCATACAAACCTGGACAGATGACAAGAAAACAGCACTAGCTGCCAACTACCTTCTCTCTGTTTGCCAGGATTAGTGCTTGCTTTTTGTCAGGATGGCTCAGCGCATCATCCTGTATCTGATTGACATAATGGGAGGAGGTAAACTGAAATGCAGGCCAGACAGGCTGGCATTTTTTAGGCTCAAGAGAGTAAACAGACACAGGGCTACTCTTTCTGGTTAAGGCAAAGAGCACTGGTCCACAGCTCGCCTGTTCTTGGCACAGCCTGTCCATTCCCAGAATTGCTTGCTCCTCCTGTTTTTCCAGGTATGTGGAAATTAAAGCTCGAAGAGTAGTAGATAAAATTGGACAGAGTGTTTGAAGCAGTATCTCCCCCTGTACTGTACCCAAAACCATCCTGTGGCTCTGACAGAGCTCTGCCTGCAGCAGGGAAGAGAAATTAACCCATGCATCTCCTCTTAAACAACTTCAGCTTTCAGACTGGTGTTTTAAGATGAACACCAGTTTCAGTGTGGCTCAAAATTGCCATTGATCAGGAGCAGCCTCATAAGCTGTTTACTCATGAGGTGGCAATTCTGTCCTGGGGTGGGGTGAAGGGCTGTGGGGGAGAGTACTAACTCCTTCAGCCGTCTGATTTTAATCCCTTACCATATGTGACTTGAAGTCCTTAGATGCCCTCTACTGCCATATACGAGAATTAACAGATGGCTCTGTGTAACCAAATTCAGATTTGCTTGTTATGATCCCTCTGTCTTTATAAATGAATGGAGGAGGGGAAATAATATCCATAATCATTACAAAAATATGCAAAGCCTTTTATAAAGTGTGAGTTTGGGCTAGACATATTTTCTGACTTTCAGTGCCATTGCCCTGCATTTCAAAATCTTAACACTAATTTTAATAGTCTCTTCAGAGCTCATTTCTCTGATAAACTATCCCTCCGTGAATAAATGCGATCTGGAAAGATGCCTGAGGCACAGCAGAATTTTTCCCCAGCATTTCATGCCACATGATGCTAGACAGAAGGGAGCTGCAAAACCTGCTGCTGTAGATCAGCCTTTGTTCTGGTAAGGAAGAAAAGGATGCATTTAGCCATTGGACGTATCTTTTGCGTAAGACAGAACAGTGGGTAAGAGTGTACCTAAAATGGAACAAGAATGATATTTCTGTCCTACCTTCACCTGTGTTATGACAGGTTTTGTGTGCTGGCAGGCACAAAGCAATCCTAAGTCAAACAGAACTAATCTTGGAGGAAATCACTCCCTAGGCTCTTAAGAATCAAGTGGTTCTGTGCTGCTTGAGCTTTAGCTGTGCTGGGTATGCCAGCTCCTTTTCCTTCTATAAGGAAAAGCCAGCCAAACAATCCCACCTTTGCTTCCCTGTCCCAGGTTCCCATCGCTGATTTGATTGAGTGGGTTTGGTCCAAATTAGCAGCCATGTTTTTTGTGTACATTTTTAAACATGCCTTACCTTTCCTGAGGACAGTCTATTACTTTTCCAACTCTAGGTGGTTGCTGGTGATGTTGCAGATAGAAGCAGGCATGGCAGGAGGGAGCATGAGCTTTCCAGTGGAACATGTGACAGCAGGGACCTGCTCCAGGTAAATGGAGGACACACAGGAGAGCTTCTGCCAGGCTAGTAAAAAGCTTGAGTTCATGAAGGGTGCAACTTTCACACTGTGCTTTCTTTTCCCTCCAGCACAGTCCTCTACTTTCAGGCACACTGGTCACTGCTGCTTACATTTTTCAGGAGCTTTTATAATTTTTCCAGAACATAATCTCAAACTAACGTAAATCCATAGCAAAATCTTACTGTGAATGGGGGCTTTGTTCTGTGAGACTATTTTTGAAAATGCCAGGTTCTCAGTTAGCCATTGCATAAAAGGCTGAAACATGAATTTGTTCGTATGCTTTTGTTTCAGCATATTCATTCCTTCAACCCCTTCCCCCACTTTCTCCAAGGAATACATAGAGCTCTTCAAGTCCTCCTAGCAGGTGGGCTGTATAATGTTATGGTGGCAAACCTGGAAAGCTTTACCAATTTATACCACCCAGCAATGTGGTTCATTGCATGTATTTTTATTAGATCCCCATTTTTCCAGTTTCTTTAAGGACATTTCAATCTTTAAGTGGCTTTTTTCTTCCCCTATCCATCAGGGAGTGAAATCGTGTGTCCACAGAATGTAAATAACAGCTGTTTCCACTCAATTTGCATTTATATACTTAGCACTTAAAACCAGATTATTCTAGAGGCTTTCACAATCTATTCAAAAGTTCTACTTAGTCAGAGGTACTAGTGAGATGTTAATGAAATCCCTTTGGACTGGCTGATCAAAAAGGCGCAGCAACAACAGTGAAACTCCCCAAATGACTCATCAGTTGTGCTTCTGAGTTACACTTCCGAAATTGACTGAAGTGTATCTTTTCATCTCCTTGGGCATTTTAAGATCAGTTCCTTGGGCTGCTCTAAGGGGACAAAATATGGCACGTAAGGAGATTAATTGTTAAAAAAATCTGTGCTGAACTGGTAGTGTGTTTCTAGCAAAATGAATTTATCATACAAGTACAGCCAAAAATTAAAAAAAAAACCAAAACAACACCTGCCAAGCTATGTAAGGGGAACAGCGTATTTGCCAGTGTCACAGATCTTTGAATAAACAAACCCCTTATGCCCTGAGAAAAACTGAAAAACAGCTCTTTGGTGTTTATACCACTATTTTCTTTCGTTGACATTTCATGAACCCTAAAAAGGATACACATTTTTATTTAATAATGCCTAAAGGAAGATTTTAAGAATTATATCCAATTACTGTGGGTTTCCCTCCAGAAAACTTCAGAAGCCTTTCACCTCATTATTTTGCCAAGTGTCTCAACTTGAACCATTTCTTTAGATTCCTTTGGTCCTCTGAAAACTGAAAATTACAGAACAATGACATTTAGTGACCTTTGGTATGGTTCATTTATTCCAACGTTGACTGTTTAAGAAGATGCTTGCTCCTAAATCCAGATTTTGTTTGGTGTTACAGAACTGCACTTTCTTCTCTGAATATTTGTTTATTCAGAAGAAAAATACTTTTATTTTTACAGGAGTCTCAACTGGGGCATCTCTGAACTGGACTGGAGAATCTTGGTGACTCAGATTGTTTAGAGAAGACTAATTAAGTGTGTGAGTTGCTGGTTTTTTGTATCTGTATAAGCCTGTGCCAGACTCATTCAGACTTGGTGCTCTGAACAAAGGTTATCTAAGATCAGGTAATCTCTAAAAATGCTGTGGGTTCACACTACCTGATTTCAGAGGGCAAGCTTGTATTTCTGAATTTTAAAAAAAGTCCCTGATGTCAAGAAGGACTTATACTGGGAATGTAAGAGGAATATATATGGCTTACATTCACACTAGCTGGGCTAGTTCCCTCCAGAGCAAACTTGCATATTCACATCCCACAGTCCTCCTTGGACTCTTTCTGGTGCCCCTCTAAACTGAACATGCAATACTGATTTTTCTGTGTTATCTTTCAGTTTGGAGTTTGTGAAATGATGTGAAACTGTCCTGCAGCCTGCGAGAAGGGTGCTTTCCTAGCATCAAAATGAAGTATGTGTTGTATGTTCTGGGATGGGGTAACGTTTGGGGGCACAGTCAGCTTGGGCAGTTTAGAGGAGCATGTAGTGTGAAGTCAAGCAAGATGTGACCTTGGGAGCAGTGCTTGGTGCAGGCTGTCCCTGCAGCAGTGGGAAGCCACTGCTTTAACGAGGGCTTGTGCAACAGGGGGAGGCAATGAGGAGGAGTGGGAGCAGCAGTGGGGGCCTGAGCTTGCTCCCAGACTGCCGCAGTAAGGACGTGCCCAGAGGGATCCTGAGCATCTCTTTGCTGCCGGGGCCACCTCGGGTGTGGCACAGCCCTGGGTCCTGGTTTCAGCTGCCAGAGTTACACAGGTATTTTTACTGCAGAATAAATGCATCACCGTTAAAGAAATACAAGGCTTTTCCTGCATCATTTCCACAAAGTCATGAGTTAAAATCTTGGTCATATTGAAACAAAACACTTACCCTGTTCTAACAAGTCAAGCTTTTGTCCACGGACTGGACAAGGCCTGGCTAGGCACTGTGTAGGTACTAACCACTGCTGCTCTTCTCTCATGGGCCATTGTGTCACCTTTCAGCCTTACCAGTGGCCTCTTTGGGCTCACTTCAAATCTTTCTCCAACAAATATGGCCATATAAAGTCAATGAATTGTAACCCCATCCAGCCAACACACAGCGTATTTCTTCCAGTAATTTAATACAAATATATGCTGTAGAAAGGGAATTTCTGTTGTTTTTCTTACCTCTGCTTATGGTGAATTTCCCATGAATTTTACTTGCACTGTGCTTCTACTCTGGATAGGAAATCCTTTTTTCTTAATCCAGTTCTAAATTTTGTGGAACTCACTGCCACTCTGTTACCCCATCACTAATGCCAGGATTTTAACTGAAGGAAAAATGGCATGGTGGAAAGGGAATTCTGTAAACATCTACTCTTGGAAAATTACAAGTGAACCCATACTGAAGCCAGTCAGTATTAAAAATTTTAAATAAATTTTAAAAAGGATATGAAGCCTTATGTTACTTATATCAACCAACCAAATGTTAACTAATTAAGGGTCAAGGGAATTTTTTTCCTAGCATTTATTATTCAATAGAAATCATCAGTTTGTGTTAACTAAAGTGAAGGTGAGGACCACTCCTGCAGCACAGCTCTGATGCAGTGTAATTCCTACAGACACCGACTTCAGAAAAATGGTACTTAGCATATTATTTGTTTAAACAAATAAAACACATTTGAATGAGAAACTAGCAGTGTTTAAGACAAGAAACTTCAGCAGCGTTTAAAAAACTTAGTGCTAATGACTAGGAGTGTTTAAGAAACACTAATCTTTCCATGGAACTATTAAGCTCTGTTTTGTTGCCATTAGTGAGTAGGAAATCCCTGTTTGTATAGGAAGGTCATGCTTCAAGAGTTTAATCTTTTACTTGGGTTTTTATTCTATATGGTAATGGCTTAGTGCAGTAGTTTTTCACTGTTCATTTAATTTTTCTCTGTTACATTCATGGTTAACATTTTATTAGTTTTAGCAGAAGAGATGCTAAAAAACAGCTCTTCCAGATACCTTTTTGTTGTTGTTGTTCTCTCATATTTTGCTGATAGGGAGATCCTTTTGCTGAGGAATTGTAAACTTTGGTAGCAGTCAAAACTGGTCTTATTTAAAAAGGTACACTGCCTCTGACCTGAAACTGTTTTTCATCTTGACAAGCACTAAAGCTGAATATAAGCGCAACTGTTTTCTGTATTTATGTTTCATAACGACCAGTTGGCAAGGCTTCTTAGTTCTACTGGCTGTTCCAACATCTTGTGTTGTCTCTACACAATGAAAAACTTTGTGATACATTGATTATCACATCTCACCTGCATCACGACCCTTAATAAACTGGCATGCCAGGCCATAAACTTCTACTTCTCCAGAAGCCACGAGATGTCTGCAAAATGTCTGAGCAAACACGCTGCTTAGTTCATGCAGCTTCCACGTATGTCCCACTGTCTGCTCTCCAGTGTTCCAACAGCTGCAGTTATACTCAGTAGAACTAACATTCTGTGTCAATTGTATTTAAAGTTTCAGATAATTCTGTGCAAATTTCCCAGTAAATCATAATTTATCATGTTCATTTTTCTAGAAGTACCTAAAGATAACAGTTGAAATCATAAGCTCCCTTTGTAAGAAGCGCCAGAAAGATACATAAATAAGTAACTTTTTTCTCCAAAGAGCTTATTATCTTTTAGCATTAGAGGGTTGATTAAATACAAGGAGGTGAGATTAAAATCCCACACACAACGTACATTTACAAATTAAATGTGTGTGAATTACTCTATACAGGAAACCAAGAGTTCCTATATACAGACTACATACTATTGAAGGCTAGCAGAAACACTAAAAATGGTTTTATCTGAATTTTAAGAGTATTTTACACAGGTGTGCTCCAAAATAAAAAAAAAAAAGAAAGAAAAAGGCCCCAATATAGATATCTGAATCTCATCTTCATCCTCCCTTCACAGAAAAGTAAATGCATCCCCAGAGAACAATTGTGTGACATATTCTAGACAACAAAATGTTAAAATAAGATCAACTGCCTTGTGCACGTACTTTTTCTGTGTCAACTGACCATAAGAAGAGCCTGTGATGATTAACTCGGGTTCAGATGTCTAATTAGTATCTGTCTGAATCTTGGAGATAACCCTGACTTTTATGTATTGTAGGTACACAATTTGTTCCTTTATACTGGTGACTGGTGCGTTTGCTCTAGGTCAATTTTGTTACATTGTAGCATTAAAATAAAATATACATCTTCTATTACAGATGAGGAATGCAGTCTGCATCTATTTGGTCTCTCCATTTTATAACTTTGTATTGGCTTTGAGGATGGAATGAGCATGTGAGAAATTACAGCAGAGAAACTGCTAAAATTCATAAAGACTGGAGTAACTGAGAAACGCAGTGCTGGCTTTAACAAGCAGTCAGCACTGTGACTTATAATGACCTGCCACAACAATTTATTCTGGTACAGCAGAATTTGGACATGACAGATGAAGTTCAGACCTATTACAGCAGCAACAAGAGAGAAGTTTCCTATAGAACTGAATAGCTGGAGGGGTGGGGAGGGGTGGACAGGTGGGTAACTGCTGCCTCCTCTGTAGTCACGGGGCAGTGAAACTAAGTCACGACACTTCACATGGGTCTCATTACTGCTCCACTGTCGGCTCATTTTTTTCCCCTGACTGGGAGGGTGGAGTTTTTTTGGTCTCTGAGACACCTTACAAAGGTTAAAGCAAGCGGGCAAAAAACCCTTTGACCCGTTAAATCCAAGCCCTTTGGGAGCTGCTGGGATCTCCTTTTCCCGCAGTGCCCCGAGGGCAATCAGTGGGAGCGGCCCACGCCGTCTCTCGGGGTGAAACCCGCCCGCAGAGCCCGGCCCGACCGCGGGCGGTGCTGCCTCCCGGTGGTGCCGCGCACAACCTGCACAGCAGCTCCCGCGGCGCACACCGAAGGGAAAAACCCGAATGAAAAGCATCCGGTTTGTCTTCATTTGGGGACATTTAGAGGAGGGAGAAGAACTCTTTTCACTAAGGCACCAAGATAAATTGAACTGCGATTTAAATGGTCCGAATTCCTCTTCGGGACCGCTGGAACAGGCTGCCCAGGGAGGAAGTGGAGTTTTCCCCTCTGGAGACATTCCAAACCCACCTGGCCGTGTTCCTGTCACCTGCTACAGGTGACCCTGCCTTGGCACTGGGTTGGATAATATGATCTCCAGAGGTCCCTTCCAAACCTAACAATTCTGTGATTCTGTGAATTAAGGGCGGAATTTTTGATATTTGACTGAAACAGAGTTTTCTAACGGCACATGGGGCAAGCAAGGCCGGAAGAGACTTTTAGTGAGACATTTAAAAAACAAAAATCACTCAGTAAGAAGTACCCAACTGCATACTATCCACAGCAATGAGCCTAAAACCGTCTGGAACCCTCAATAGCTACTAGATACAAAGCAAATGGCTAAGTGCCCAAAACTTGATACAAAGTGCCAGAACAGGCTTAACATTGCAGATTTTACCCCACCTATGTTTGCAATTACAAAGAACAAGAGCAACAGAAAACAGAAATCCCAAACTAACTTTCAAATGGATTTTTTTTTTTTTTTTGCATGGAAGTGGAACAATAATCAAGTGGATGAATTCTGAAATCCAAGTTTTCAAGCGAAGAGAAACAAAGACAGTTGTCTGAGACCTAGAAAACCAAGAAGAGAGCTTCAAATTATTGTGAGAGTAGTATTTCAAATGTGTTGTGCTTTGGGCAACCCAGGAGAAAGATTTAGTAAAAGAAAATGCAGAAAGATTGAAAGCACCAGAGCAAGGAAAGATTCTAAAACATCAATGTTATAAATTAATAACAAAAGGGCACAGGGTACATGCAGTGAACATGTGTTTTAGACCATTTCCAGCAACTGGTCAGAAGAGGAAGTACTTTAAAGATAGCAGCCAAGCATATCATAGATTTTTAGCTCTCAAAATGCCTGAAAAGCATCCAAAAGCATTTGGGAAGCATTGTGAAATCCAGTATTTCTACAGTGACTGGGGATGTTTGATCATAAACAGTGTTTGACAGGCAAGAATAGATAAATGTTGTAACAGAAAGTTTCTCTGTAAAGCAAAATTTCTTAGCAGCATTAGGCAGCAGTAAGCAAAAATATGGGGGAAAGAATGGGGGAAAATAATTGTAAGTTTAAATTAGTCTAAGGATATCTGTTCTTACACTGGCACAAAGTCAAACGGTGACAAATTAGGTCTCAGCTTTCCAAAAATAAAGGAAACTCAATTTTATGCATTGGAACATACCAAAACACTACATGAGAGGTAAGCTCCCTTATGCACCAGTCAGTACCAGGCACCACGAACTGATGAAAATACCAAAATTTGCTGTACTACAAATTACTACAATCTATTTAAAAAGTTATATTCTAGGCAGAAAATTCATGTGATTGAACCTGCAGAGTTAAGCACCCATCCTTTGCAGACCCCACAGACATTCCTTTTTGTTATGTGAGCAACACACCATTAATAGGGAGCCAAAATCACTTGGCTGATGTTGGCTTGAGCACGGACTCTGATATCTTACAAGCACAGAGCGAAGGAGCAAAACGATTTCATGCTCTGCCGTGATAAACCATTATCAGGTACCCAGCATTCGGATTTAAAAATGCTCTGGCACTAGTTTTACATAAACATTTCCACAAGTATTTAAAGGCACACATCCCATATTTATTTTTACACACATCCAATATTGCTTTTTTCACAATTAAAGGATATTCAAGGGGAAAAAGGTTATTGGGTAACATCTTTAAAAACAAGCAGTTTCTCAGCTTCTCAATTGAGAAGTTGAGTGGTACTCAACTTCTAGCAAATTCTGTAGGAAAATGCATGCTGGCAAAATGACACTAGACTAACAGAAGAAACAAACCCCTTCCTAGGTTATCCAAATTGCTTTGGAAGGGAAATATATGGGAATGTATGGGAAATGCAATAAAAATGTATGATGTATACGAGGTAATTATTTTCTGATTATTTAGAAGGATCTGCTAAGAAGGCTTTATGAAGTCACTGGGATCTCTGCAGTGGCACAACATTCCAAGTTAGCCCTTTCTGTCAGAGGGCTGATGCAAGACAAACTGTAGACTGGAACAAAGGTCTTTTTCCCTTTCCTGAAGGAAAAAAATTCTAGATGACACAGAATATTACAAGAGGAAGAATATTTAGGCACTACAAAATGCTAAAGCAATGAAGTAGAATCAGATCAATTTTTTTTTAATTTAAAGCATTTTTTATAATAAAGGGTCAACCCTCCCTCAGTAAACTACAAAGAGCAGGGATTACCTTGCTGATGTAAACAACTTCTTCTACTGTGTTACAGCTATTCCAATTTATGTATGAACACAGGATGCTCACTGATAGTTGGGGTGGGATTAAACAAACAAAAAAAGCCCCCATGAACCATAAATGCACACAGAAGTTCTCAGATATTTGAGAATGCTGGATGATTTAGAAGGGCGAGTTACTGTGCCTTGGATGCTAAAAATTAACCAAGTTGGCCAGTTTTCAGTACATGACAGCCTTAAATACTATTACTTGCCTGACGTAGAATTAAACATGGCACCAGGTATCTCACAAGTGTAACAGAACAAGGATAACTAATTGTTTTCACAAATACCTCAGATAATACTGTTCATAAATATTATTTCATTAATACTTCAGTATTCAAGCTCAGCTGCATTTCAGTTAATAAATTCCTAAAGAAAAAAAATATTATCCCCCTCAAAACCACCAAACCCTAACACATCCATTTCTGGACTTCCCATTTTGATGCAAGACTTCTATGGATTCACTTGACAAATGATGAGCCTCTGACCTCTGAGTTTAATCAGAGCACTCCATCCTTGCTACATCCTATTCTAAGACTTGTCCATTTGCTGACCAGGAATGCACAACTGCCTTCACTGACTCCCTGTTTCATCAGTGCCATTTTGTTGTTTTTCTGTCAACCAGTTAAAGTAGAAAATAAATGTCAAATCAAGTTAAGCAAGCTCTGTTATAGCCAAACATGTCACTTTCTGTAACTTTTATTTCCAATAAAAATTGACAGCTAAGTCCTGATGAATAAGAAGTTATCTTCGTTATCGGTCTTTAGGAGGATTAGGATTCTTGCGTCTTCTATGATACCTAAAAGAAAAAAAAGGCTGCAGTGAGTTCAAGCTGTGGACAGTCTTTATTTCTGCCCCCAGTGAGTGACCTGAGGTTACACAAGGAAGTGAAATACAAGATACACAAGCACAATCCACCACCACTCATTAGAGCTGTCATCTCTGTTGTTTGTGCAGTTACATAATGCTACTCATTTCTATTGCTACATCTGCTACAAGCACGCAATAATCCAATCAGTTCTACAGCTGAATAGGCACAAAGGCTGTTGTTTATTCTTAATCCTTTGTGTGAAGTTAATTTTATTACATGGTCAGCCTTCCCTTTGGCTAAAATGATTGCTATAGAACAAAGATGTTGAAAGGAGTTGTGCCAGACTGTATGTTAAATAGTGTAGTATTTTGCAGAAAAGCTAAAAAAAATTCTTCAGAACAAAAAATGATCCATACTTTCCTCTTAATCATGCACCCTAAACAAGGCAGATCCTGTCTGATCTTCATTAAAGTGACAGCTACCCTTTGGCCATAAAAGTCCTACCATTCCATTCCTTATATCTACTCCCAAAGCACATTAATTAAAGTTTTCTGTGGACAACACCACCACAAAATTTTTGCCTGTTTTATGTCTCCACAGCTATAAAACTAGCAGCTACCAGAAGATGGAGTAACATGGAGTGGAAGGGAGTAACACACCAGAATGCTGATTGCTTACGTTAGTATATCTGAATGTCCAAAGTTCCTCTTTAAGCCCAGTCATGTCTATGTGCACCTCTCCTTCTCCCCAATTTCTGAACACAAGGCACACCAAAGTACACTTTTCACCACTCCAAATGAAAAACCTCTACTACTCCTAAGTCTGAGAATCTTCCCATTGAGGTTCCTAAGGAACAGGCAATGCATGTTTCCAAGCTGTATTTGGTTATGCCCATTGAGGGTATTTTATGTACTAGATTCTGTTACTGAACTTTAGTAAATGATCCGAACCAGCAGCTAACTGGATGGTATCAGGAATTTCTACACTGTCACATATTTTACAAAAAAAAGTGGCAAAATCTACCAAAGGAGAAGTGTTAAAAAAACGCCTTACTAAATACAGTCTTCCATTTACACAATACCGCATTTAAAATTTTATGTAGTAGCCCAAATGCTAGAGGTATCTTGTCTCACATGACTCTTCATTGGTTGAATCTGGCCATTAAATGATTCCTGTATTTCTCTTTACTTCCAAAAGGAACAAAGAAATCAAAAAGGAAATACTTACTGTCCCACAGGATACCAGCGATGTTTTGTCGTGTAAAACATTTTGCTGAGCTCTTCAATTGTAGGACCTCTATCGTTCTTTAGCTCTTTTTCATCCAATCTGGATTTCAAAACTTGATCAAGGTTTTCTTCTTTATTATTCACTGGATCTGGCCGTGGTATGGGCTAGCAAAACATTAATATATAAGTCTGTCCTGTTTCTCCTTTTTTTTTTTTTTTTTTTTTCTGAGAAAGTCAAAAAGCCAAGCTACATAAGAGTAAGCTGTAATGCTATCTAACAGCTGAAACCAAAGGAATACAGAAAAATGCCTGCAATTGCACAGGGTGTTTATTGTCCCCACTTGCCCACCCCAAATGAAACCACACAACTGTGGAGATGTCTAGACACATCTATTTACCCTAGGTACTACAGCTGATGAGCCCACCCCTAAAACCAGCATTCTTGTAGTCATTATTGCAGACCTCAATCTTACAATTCACTAGCTGCATCATCAGCTTCAGTTCTACTAACACATAAGTATCCATACTATTCCTAGCCAGAATTTTATTCATAGCAACCATCATCACTGCTGAAAATCTTTTAAAGGACACATACCTCTAAGAATGTCACTTCCTAATTTTTTATGCAACAGGTAAGACCAAGTTGTTTGTTTTCAATAGGAAACATAACTACTACCACTATTACAAATATTTTTCCTTTTTAGTCCTTTAGCTTTTAGTCTTTTACACCTGTTTTTCTTGAGGTATGTGCAACCAGCAGATTTAAAAATACTGCTATATAATTTGCAGGCAGAAAGTGCTAAAATGGTTTACGTTTCAGTGGAGAATTTTCACACTGGGTACTTCAACACAGCTACTAGCTGCAGTATTTTACTAGCACATGAGAACTGGAAATTCAAACAAAAAGTGTACACTAGAAAAATTTATCTAGATGTTAAACCACAACACTAGACTTTCATCAATGTAAAGAACATATTGAAAGTACCACTGACAGACAAAAATCAATATTTAAAGTTCTTTGTGGCTTCTATGAACTCAGTGCTGAATGGAATTTAAAGTTCAAGTTGAAAACAGCAGCAGCAGTATTTCTTTGTATTTTCTTGCCCAGTAGGACATGTGAACCATAACCTACATTCCAACCATCCTCTCTTGAGTAGTATACTCATAGACAGACACTATTTTCTCAGTTGTGCACAAGTATTTTAGTGCCTTACTTAATTCTACTTGAGTTACTGTAAGCTGTGATATCTGAGCTTTTCTGCCTCTGCAACCTTCCCTCAATTCAACTGAGTACACTCCTCCTTGTGGCAGCAGCTATAGTCACCAGTCATTTACTTCACAAATGCGCTGAGCACATACTAAAAAAAAGTATTTCAAATTAAAAAAAAGATGCCCTAAAGACTCAAACCTGTGAACTACTAAATGCCTTTACAAGAGTAAGAAATATAAATGTGCACACTTGGACATACTTTTGTATGCTCGTATGGAATCTCAAGCGAAGGGTGGTAGCAGACAATTGTCTTCAAATCGGATGTCACTGCAAGTTCCACCTTGCTATAAAAATAAAAAAATCTTGTAACTTTCAGAAACACTGAACAGCTGAGCAGCCCAAGTCCCAAAGAAAACTGGATTTGACCCTGCATTTATGAGTCCTTAATAATTTTCTATAAAATAAGGGTCATAAATATTTGATCCAAACTTCCAATTTTTTTGTTTCCTCAGTCATCTTCCCTTTTCTTTTTGGAGAGGAAAAAAGGGCTAAAATAAATAATTAAAATAGATAGAAACATGGGTTGGAAAAAAAATCTGAAACACTAATTGTTGCATATAAAACCCTAAACAGACAGGGATGATGATCTCTAGAACAACATGCCTTTATAAGATCTATGGCATCTACAATGAAAAGACAGGAAACAAAGCTCTGTTTGGGCTTCCAACTTTCCTATTAGTTAAAAAATCCTGAACAGGAAGTCCTACTGAGAGTTTCCTTGTGAGAACATAACTTTTCTCACCTTCCTTCCCATGACACACTAAGCTTCCTAAAACCATGGATGACACGGATGCAGTGTTTCTCACTATATTTGTATCATCTTTTCCCATTTCTACACAAGTTTCCCATGCAGCAGCACAAAAGTACCTGGACTTTGTCTTAACAACAAGCATCAATGGAAATGACTACTCTAAGCTAACTTTGCTCTTCCACAAACAAAACTGCAGGGGTACTGGGGATCATCAACATGTTTAGAATGAGTCCTGCATGATTTATCATTACTATTGGAGACAGTAGTTTAGCTAAAATTACTACATATATCCAGCATTGGCAAAAGATGTGTTTGATACCATTATACGACAACTTCACGACAGAGAGAGTAGCCCTGGAATAAACATTACGTGAAAAGGCCACACATCAAAGCATGTTTACATACCAGTTGTAGTCTTCAGGGAGAACTGAGTATGTAGATTTATAGCAAGCACGATACACAGCTCCATCTACAATAAAAATCCAAAACTCTGATGTAAAAACAAGTAGAGCTGTGGCCAATTTAAGAATGTCTACATTTTCAATTTTCATTCTGTTTCAAGTCTTAATCAGGGATTATAATCATATTCAGTTTTAGAGTAACAAAACCCAAAACTGTCTAAATAGAAGTTCATTTCTAGTGCAATCAAAAAAACCACAGTATGCAGGCAGCTATGACCTATACTAACTTTCCTAGTTGTATTGTTTTCCTAGGAAAAATCACTATATGAACTAAATACCTATAGAGTTCACCATTAGGAAATATTCTTTATATATGTAAAGAACAATACCTTACGACTTACAGGGAAGATCATAATTTCATTCATAGCAAAATTTATTATAAAAATCAAAATGAGGGGCTCTGACAGGATATGTAGAGAAATGTTTTCCTCATGAGGACAGCCAACCAGGGGGACTGAGACCCAGGCAGGTTTGTGAGTTCTCTGTCCTTGGAAATTTCAAAGACCCAGCAAGCCCTGAGCAACCTGATTTGAATGCAGAGCTGACCCTGCTTTGAGCAGGAGCTTGGACCACAGACCACTCAAAGTCCCTTCCCCACAGTTTGATTCCCATTTTTTTATAGAGTCATAGAATTATTTAGGTTGGAATAGACTTTTAAGATCATAGAGTCCAAACACAAACCTAATGTAAGGTGTTTAACAGCCCCTCACACAGGAATCATCCTGTAGACATTGCCTTCCACAACAGGTATGCACACCTAAGGGGGACCTGGGACATGTCTGGAGTTGACTTCCACTGGGAACCCCCTTCCTTTATTGCCGGAACCTGACACAAATCCACATAGAAGTTTCTGTGTCCAGTGAAGCTTTTTCAACAATTACACTTTTTAGAACAGAATTATGATCACATGAAACAATCTTCACATGTTCTGAGCTTTCTGTTAAGTCATAAAAAGGTTTCAACTCTATCTGATGTTATTTTATTTAGACCATTTTTTAATTCAAATAGGATTCTTCATGGCTGCTCATAGCAGAGCGAGAGAGCAATCATTGTGTCAAGACCGCGAAGGGTGAAAAAACCAAGAAGAAACTTTTGTGTAGCTATTTTCCTTTCAGAAATATTTTAGATGCAAATGCTTAAATTCAGAATTACTGTTAGCACTTCCACTCTTCAGATCTTCTAATTAAACTATTCTTAGTTATTACTTGAGTTCTGGTAAACTGCAACTAGTTTGTATTTCTTCCTAAAACTTCTTTCCCTTCCTTGCCCACTTACCCCTAAAATGTAATATGTTCATTATATTTTCTCCATTACTGTCTTTTCTACCACCTTTACTATCTATCTTCCCTATGTCTTTCTATTGACATTTAAAACATGGACAGAAATCTAAGAAATAGTACTGCCTGTTTCTACGTGTTCTCTGTTTATGGTGAGTAACAAGATTTTACTGTAGCCTTTTCTCACCACTGATTCTAAGTCCAAAAATATTAAATTCAATGATAACCAGTAGTAAGAGGGGTAGTATTTACAAGCTAACTAAGAAATTAGGGGGGCATCCTATGTGGACCATGAAGGTTTAATAAGAAAAAAAAAAGAAAAAAAAAAGATATCCTTTAGATTATTATTAGAATGCTCTCATAGACTATCAGACTTGATTCTGTTCAAATAGAAAAATCACTTCCATGCTTCCATTACTTTAAATAGTACAGGAAAGAGGCTCTCAAGGAACAAATTTTAATATAGGACTTCTACAATTTCATCACTACTTACTCTGCAGTGGGACCTGCTTACAGGTTGCTACTGAACGCATCCAAAAGAGGCTGGACCATGCAGTTCTAAGTGACATTGCCATGCTGACAGCAGAGAGAAAACCAGTCCTGGAAAAGATGGAACTCAAAGAGGCATGTATCCTTCTTCTCTGCAGAACACCCTCTGAAAGAAACCAGTTTAGTAAATATTCAGGATACAAAAGACTAACAATTAAATTTCTTGAATATCTTAACAAAAAATTAAATTTGTGCAACATATTCTTCATTGTCAATTGTTTAGAAGTCCTTATCACTTACGATAATGGTACCTGTCTCCTTAACAGTCAAAAGCAGTACGAGACTTTATTAACCGTGAGATAGTCTTTGAAGGTTCAACTTTAAAAAAAAAGCTTCCACACCTGTGTCTTGTCACAGGCTTTTCTACTGGTACTCACCCACCTGAAATTTGCATCCTTCCTTCTGCACACTCCATAACATTATTCGTGGAATATGCTTTTCTTGTTCACAATGTAAATATCACCACCCAGACCAAAAAATAGAAGTACTTATAAACTACACTTGCTGTAGTTAAAACCCTCTCTACATGCAGTTAATTGGTTTCATCCATCTCAAAAGCAATACACCTAAAACCTGAGAAACACCATTTAGAATACCTTAAATGTTACCCAAAATCTCACAGAAGCAGAAAGACATCTTATGTTTTCATTGTCTACCGAAAAAAAAAAATTGCTTTAAAGAGAAACTTATAATGAAGCTTAAAAAAAGGTAACTGGAGACAGTTTAAAGACATACTCATAAAAATAAAGAAACAAGAGCTCTTAAAAGTGCTTCATATTTTGTGCTTCAGAACATCACCAGAAATGTGCATTTTCCAATTTCGACACATAGTTATTCAGCATTCTCTTTATCTGTGCCAATGCTGCTGAAGTTAGGGGAACACTAATAACTACGGCTGCTCATAACTTGCCCTCGGCAGCTCATTAACAAAAAGGAGGCGAAGAACGCGGCGGATCTCGGCCGCCTGGTCCAAGGACAGGGGTCAGGCACCAGCCCGTTCCCGGCCCCACTGCGAGGACCATTCCAATTTAAATGGGGACAGTCCCATCCCTGAGACAGCACACAGGAAACAACAACAACGCGTGTGCAGCAACACGCGGGAACACGAAACCTGAGGCTTAGAATTAAAGAAGATATTTAGCTTTCCAAAAAAAAAAAAAAAAAAAAGAAGTCATTAATCCGTCAAAGCAAGCAAAAGAATACCCGTTATAAAAGCCCTGAGCGTGCCGCACAGGGTGCAGTCCCTCCGAAAGTACA
Source organism: Aphelocoma coerulescens (assembly GCF_041296385.1). NCBI lineage: Eukaryota > Metazoa > Chordata > Aves > Passeriformes > Corvidae > Aphelocoma > Aphelocoma coerulescens. The sequence continues at coordinate 45,933,274 of NC_091014.1, read as the reverse complement.
CAGAGCCTCTCTCCGGCCTTGCCCCGCGCTCCCCTGGGCAGACACCGCCCGCCCCGCACCGGCCCCGCCGGCGGAAGCGGCGCCGCGCGCCCGTTCCGGCTCCGGCGGCGGCTCGTCCCGCGGCACGCCGGGACACGTAGTGCCGGGACACGGAGTGCGGGCAGCGAGGGGGACCCGCACCGCCTCCGCCTCCGCCTGCCTCCCGCCTCTCCGCCCTGAGCGCTGCCCCGGTACCGGCACCGCCTCCCTCCCTTTCTGTCCTCAGCGCTGTCCCAGCACCGGCACCGCCTCCCCTCCCCGCCTTCCGTCCTCAGCGCTGCGCCGGCACCGGCGACAAGCGGTGAGCAGCTTCGTAATAACATGGTGGCAGGAAGAGCTAGGCCGGGCTGGGCCAGGGGAGCAAAGCGGACACAGAAACGCAGATTCATGGAATCGATTAGGTTGGAAAAGACCTCTGAGATCATCCAGTCCAATCTTTGATCCACCTACACCTTGACAGCTAGACCATGGCAGTAAGTGCCATGCCTGGTCATTTCTTGAGCACCTCCAGCAATGGTGACTCCACCATCAACCTGGGGAGCCCATACCAATGTTTAACAATCGTTCCCGTGGAGGAATTCCTCATGATGTCCAACCTGAACCTCCCCTGGCTTGAAGGCACTTCCTCTTGTGCTCTTGTCCAAAAAAACCCCAGATTCATTACCTGGTATGCAACCAGCCAATAATTAGCCACTGTGGACAACACTGTTGCTGGTTGTCCAACCCCCACCTTATTACAACCTTTTTTCAGGTAGTTGTAGAGAGTGATGAGGTCGCCCTGAACCTTCTCCAGGCTAAACACCCCCAGCTCCCTCAGCCGCTCCTCATAGGACTTCCCCTGTAGATCCTTGGCCAAACACTTTCCACTCGCTCTTGGTGCTCTAGTAGTCCCTGTGGTGGGAGGGTTTTGGGAGCTCAAACCCACAGTGGAGCCAGCATTAGCAACAGCTGTTCAGCTGAGGGAGAGGGCACGATGCCCCAGCAACAGGCAGCAGTGCACCTGCTGGTCCTGGGAACGTGCCAACATACCATAGTCTTATATTAGCTGCAAAATAACCCCCTCTAATCCCATAATTCAAAGGCACATCTCTAACATTATTGGTTATTTCACAAGCTTGCAAGCATAGCCTGCTTGCTTTCCAGGTGAAATTAGGCAGTGGCTGCAGCAGCTTCCTCTTTTCAACCTTCCAGATCTTCACAATACCTGTAAATACTCTTCCACAGGGAAGGCCTGGATTTTATGCAGATGAAATAGCATGTTTCCAATATTCAAGCATACAGAAAACTCACCTGAATGTCCCAGGCACACTGCTGCTCTGAGACCACTTGCTGTACTTCTTTTGGAGACTGAGTCACAAAGCATGTGAAAGACAAGGTTATATTTACACAACATTAATAAAAGACAAGAAGAAAAAACAAAAATCAATTGTCTGACCTGCTGCTCTAGTATCTGAAATGGCTCCAGCACTTGAAGCTTTTACACATCCATGAAGTCTCTAAGTCACATCAGCAGACTGTGTCTCCATTCCTGTCACAGCATTATCCTTTTGGAAACTCTTAGATAGTGTCTCCTGAAAGGCTGCAACCTCTTCCAGATATCTTTCAACCATTGCATCTTTTCTGGTCATTAGCTTGTGGTACTGCAATTTCATGCTGTCATCAGTGAAAGCCTCACAATTTCAGCGATGTTTAACTTTGTTCTGTAGTTGCAGAGTTGTAAACACTGGTAATTTCCAGAAGTATAGCAGAAGTATAGCCAGAAATCTCTAGTCAAGAGCTGATCACTCCCAGTAGCAGTGACAAAGATTTCTTTTTGAGTATTTTTCTATACAGTGGGAGGTGAAAGACATCCATTTTGGGGCTTCTTGCAATATTAGATTCATTACATCATAGAAAAAGGGGGCAGAGATGGGCCAAAATATTTTACATACTACTTAGAGAGATGCAACCAAGGTGAGAAATCACAGCTCCACTACAAGGCTTCTCCAGATTTGCGGAGATAAACTCACTTGGTCATTCCAGCAAGTTTCTGTGTGCAGATACAGAGGCATCTGATCTGGGCTCATGCACCAAACTGAAGCAACACAGTTCTTTGTATTTTCTGCTGTGTACCAGCTCATGATTCCCACAAGGAAATCCTAGGATGAGGGCAGCATCCTATACAATCAAGCAATCATCCACTACAAGCAAGACAGTGGTTCTACTGATGGACAAATAAAACACTTTGAGGATTTTAAACTCAAGGACAATGCTGAAAAAAATACAATGGTAATAAACTGTCTGAAATAAATGCACTCAGGAAATTAAAAGAAAGGAATGAATCTTCATTTAAAGAGTGAGCTTCAGCAATATCTTGTCCACAGGCATAGTGGGGATAAACAGAGTCATTTCAAAGTCAGTCTTGCCAGGAGCAGTTTGTGACAATGTGGGAACTGCTCAGGATTTTTGACTTTCTCCTGGTCAACTGCAGTGTGACACACCTGTATGTAAATGCAATGTTCGCTGTGTGTTTTTGTGTGTGAACCTCTGACAAGCACATTAGGCCTTGATTTCCTTCCTAGGAAGTACTAAGTAAAATTAAAGCTTCTCTGACTTTTCTTGAAGGTGCTTATGAATTAATTGTCATAACTTCTTTACAAGATTGCCTAAACTCAGGGATGATCATGACTGTGGTTGACACCTCTGATTCTTAGATGCTTTCTTGAAAGGGTATTGTTCACCCATGCAGGAGACAAAAATTCTTTGCTGTCCAGTGGAAAACTTGAATTTACTCCCTTCACAGCTGGAGACCACTGTAAATTTCACCTGTTTCTTTCTCCGGTGCAAGACACTTTTTTTCATCTTCTCTATATGGAGCAGCAACTCTTAAAAAAAAAAAAAAAATAAAACCTCCCTAGCCCCCTAGAAATTGTCTCCCAATAAAAAATACGAAATCTTGACATGCTTGAATATATTAGTCATGATTACAATATAAGACTTCTGTGGTGCTCCTACATAATTGTTTTCTACATCAATTTATTTGCTTTAATAAAGATAATTTTTTACTCTTCAGTGCCATATGTACTTCCTGAGGACTGCATACAGACACACTTGCAGATATGCATGCTCTCCTCAGACACAAGTTTGGAAAAGTAGAGTTTCTAATGTTACTGATGAATGTGACCAACAATGGTGGGATTTTATAGGCTGGTGGCATTGAGTTGTTAACAGCTAAGAAGCTAATTCATTAACAAGATTGTAAAGATCAACAAAAGCTTTGTTTTGAACCTACAGTCTGATCTGCTTGTTTTCAATGATGTATTTTTTTCTGTAAGAATGTTATTCTAGAAATGTGTGCTTTTAGAATGTCACCGTAATGGCAAATCTTGTAACTTAAATCCTAGTTCTAAAAAGTTGCAATTGAAGGTACCACAGAACTTTATTTTTATGTTTTAAAAATGGAACCACATACCCTGCTAGGCTTCCAGGCTATTTTTAGGTGGTTTCTATAAAAAGATTTTTAGGAGATAGTAGATGAGGTCTACCCCCTCCCTGACGCATACTGTTCTGCAAGTCTATTCTTAGCAGCATGTTCTGACAGATTACAGCTTTCTGGTTAGGAGATGGGAATTGCTTGAGGACGTCTCAAGCGTGACTACACACTTCTCCAGCATGTCTGGAGATGGGGTTATTAATAACTGCCAAGGCCCTTGCTTGCCTCAGCAGCTTGTAGACAGCAAAGGGGAAAGTCACTCAGTCTGCATTGGCTCAACAGAAAGGTTGAGCTGTGGAGATCGATGGAGGCACTAATGCTGAGTTCCAGACCTCTGGGACTTCATGTCTTTGGAAACCTCGAAAGTTTTGTTTCTAGGTTGGTCTCTCACTGAAGATAAACCATCAACCTGCTCTTACTCCAACAGTCAATTACAAACTTCTCCAGGAAATGCTCTGACTGATCAGATGGTTGAGCTATAGTTAGGCCACAGATGCTGTGTAGTGATGAGGGCAGGACTGTGTTGGTTGGCTCTGTTTTAGAAGGACAAATTTTTAAATCAGAGATATCATCTGCACAGGCGTGGGTTTTGCGTGAGCAGTTGCACAGGCACACATACACCACTCTTCTGAGGAACGGAAAATTGGACCTGGCTGTTCCAGCTCTTTTGCTGCAGTGGCGTATTTAGGAAATTGTTACTTAGTAAAATCATTCAGGCTGGATCACTGGCAAAGTGAATATAATACACATTTATTTTTTTCATTGAAACCAACGTTTCAAAATATTCCTAGGAATAAGCATTTGGCTTCATTTATTTCCTTTTAAACTGGCAAGGTACTATACAGTCATACCTAGAAGTGGACCTGAATTTGTGAATGGATGGATTTGTTTTGTTGTAAAGGTTGTGTCTTAACAATGGGGATGGCTGGGCCTCCACTCATGAAATACTGTATCTTAATTTCTATGAGGTTATCCTATAAATGTAGAAATCAAATTTCTAACGAGACACTGTACTTTAGTTATGGTGTTAATTCTCAAGTTTTCTAAAGTTATGTTGTACTTTAGTTATGGTGTTAATTCTCAAGTTTTCTAAAGTTATGTTGTAGACATACAGATTTCTATGTTTTAAGTCAATCTGTAAACATGCAAAGAAAACTCCAAGACTTATGTCAGTAGGCCCCCTTCATTCTTTAGCATATCTCACACCATCTCATCACTGGTCCATCCTGTTACTGGTAAGGAGGAAGCTGCAACTGTAAACAACAGATGACAAAACGAAAGTGCCTCAGCAGTCATATGCAGCCTAAATAATTTGTGTTCCTGTTGATTACCATAGTTCAAGGAAACCATATTATGCCTCTATTCAAGCAGCCACTTAATGAAAAAAAATCAAAAGTTATTGGCTGCAGTGAAGGCTCCTACTCATAGCATCCCATTTTGATGTTCTAAGTTGGTAAAAAATATAACTGGTGGGAGTTTTTTCTTCTCTCAGTACAGTTTCACCCAGTCCTGCCAGTTCAGATAATTCTGAAATTGTCCAGTGACACTTAAACTACTGCTAAATGAAAAACACTCCACTTCTGTGCCTTAGTTTCCCCCTTTGTACATATGCATCATAATGACTCTTGTGAAAATACTCTGGGATTTACTGAACATTTTTAATATAAAATCTGGATGTTATTGTGAGTATTCATTCTGTATGTGTACATAAATATATCCGGTTTTTGCTGTAGAACAGATTTTCTACATTACTTGACAAAAAATATAGAAATGCTTTTATGCAAAAATAAAGAATCTGGGGTTTGAAATAGAGTTGTAATTGCAGTAAGACTTCTATAAGATTGCAAAGAGGGATAGAAGGAGGAAGTAAGATTAGTCAGACACAGGCTCAGCTGGCCTAGATGCACCCACTCAGTGAGTAACTCGATGACAGCAGAAGCTGTCACAGGAAGATGGTCAGCAGCTGTATTGAATTGTTCTGGGAGTACTAATTGCCTAATCGCAATTACTTCTTTACCTTTCCTACCTATAGTAGCATTATAGAACACTTTGCTGGTGAATTAGGTGGTTGCCTAACTTTGTTCTTGGAACTGCTGTAATCCCAGCAATGATGTGATAATCACAGGTTTGTGGGAGGAGGATTGTGCTCTCCATCCTGGCCTTTGCAGTGGTGCAGTGGGACAAGATCAGCTCAGCCAACAGAACAGGTCACTGCTGCAGGAGGGGGTAGTCCTACGTCTGCACCATCTTGCTCTGTTTCTTCCTGCTTCTCTTGTGCCAGCTCTGATGCCTCAGTGAGCTGGTCAGAAAGGTAACTTAGCAAAAAAAAAACCCCAACAACAACCCCCTATACCCCAATAGATACAGTGGCAAGAGTGGCTCAGGAATATAGGGCAGGGAAAGGGAGCAGGAGCTCAGTGTTGCCTGCAGCTTCTCCAAAAGGCTGAGGGGCATCCAAAGCTGTGTTATAACTCATGGATACTACGAGGTGCAATTTCACTCCCACTTGTGTTACGTTTTGTTGTCTGGGGCTTGCCAGACCCCACTGTAAGCCAAACCAATTCACCAGTCCAGCAGAGGACCAGACTGAATGGCTGTTTTCCTGCCAAATTAGTGTTATTGCATCAGCTCAGCTGAATGAACAGCAGGGAAAATGCCATGTGTAAGGAAGGAAAGTAGAAGGAATGAGATGGGAAAGGGAAGAAATAAGCCCTCTTTTTAACAGATTGGCTCAGCTGTTTGGTGTAATGTATGTGGTTTCACACTATCCCTAATGCAGGAAACTATAGACACTCCTTTTCTCACACCCTCAGGCATGGGTTCCGGTCCCCTTCTTCATGCCTCACCTGTGCAGCTGTGTGGCTGCCTGTGGTTCACAGCAGCTCACTGCTCACCCAGGAACCATTTGTGCTTTTGATCAGCTCATTTGAGGTGAGATCATGGTGTGAGCTGAGGGAGCAGCCCAGTGTGAGGCAGAGGAGGAGGTCAGCAGACCTTTAGCAAATACAAAGTGGCGTGGCCTTGACGTGAAACTACACACTCACTGTGGAGGCAGGCCTTGGTACAGCTGGGCCGTAGGAATGAATGCCCGTTTGAATGGGACTACAGGTGACACCAGTCTGACTGAACACTGTCCTAAATTTCTTCTGAAATGCAAATACAAATGTAATGCTTTATGTAATGAACCAGCAGCCACTGTAGTGTGACAATACCACTTTTCTAAAGGCAATCTGCATCTTCAGGCACTCTGAAGCCCAGGATCAGGGAGCAGTGGGGTAGCCCCCTTACGACAGGGGAGGCAGGAGCTGAGGGCAGCCCAAGGCGAGGAGAGCAGTGACTCCATCGAGGAGGATCAGCCCCACTGTGCCAGAGGCACCTGAACAGCACAGTTGGTCACTGCAGTGAGGCCTGTGCAGGGGTCATCAGGCAGGACACAGTAACAGGCCAGGTCTGAGGCTGGTTCAGGAGCTCCTGACAGTCAGGCAGGCACAGTTGAGGTGCAGCTCAGGAAGGACTCAACTCCCAGGCTCGTTGAAGGGCAAGGGTGGATGCCCGAGTTGAGGCTGTCACAGCAATTAAGGTCTATTTGTGCACTCATTGCCCTGACACAAAGCTGTGTCTTCAAAACAGCATCTAACAAAGCCTTTACTAATCATCCACAGTCCTGTCGGATATCCTGGAACTGTTTGTCAGCATATATCTGACAAAATACATGCATAAAATATTCCCAGATTTCCTCACAGTCTGACTGAGGTGCGGGGTATATTTTAGAATAGTAAGGGAGCAAACAGTTAGCAACTCCTGGTGCTAAAAGAGGACAGAATTCAAGGCGTGAGTCTTAAGGAAAGATTTCAATTTAATTTAAACAAAGACATAGCATCTAAATATTTCAGCCTAGCAAAAACAACACCAGGCTGAGTCACGGAAGGCAGCTGTCTAAACGAGGATGCATGACTTCACTACTTACAATACTTGGGATGAAAGAAGGATTTTTTTTTCCATCAAACCTTTATTTTGCAAGACAAATAATAATAAAAAAAGGATTGATGAAATACTCTGGAAGTTTTGACAAACTACACTTGTAGCATTATGGGAAGCTAGTTTTTTGTATCTGCTTTTTGTTCTTTTCTCTTCTCTGTCCTCCCTCCTATGCCCTTCAAGAAACTTTAAAAAGTTTTAGGTGTTTTTAAGGGAATTGTGTTATGTTTAATGGTATATGTGACTTTGAAAAACTGTATGGATAAAGAATCATTGTACTGCTCAAAAAAAATAATCTGGCAGACAAGAATAAATACATTTTAAGAACAACCTTGCACTGCAGAGCAGGAGTGCTGAAGTACTGTTCTACCCAGGGAAGCAGAAGCATGCTAGGCTGGATTGCCCATGATGCTTCTCCAAGGATGTCTTCCAAGTCACATGCCAGATAGAGGATATGCACACAGAGCAATGCCGGCTATGGTCCAGAACCTAGTTATGGCAGCAGTGTGGAAAATCCTGAAGGACAGGGGTGGACACTAGAAGGTCATTAGGTTGGGAAGGCACCTGGAGGATGCAAGAATTTCTATGGGGTGTGGCTAGCTTGAGGAGAATAATCTCCCCTGGCATTTACATGCCTTGTTCCAGCTCTGATTCAGAGGATTAAGTTGCTGTCTTTGGGAATTTGAGAATGCTATAAAAGAAGGACAATTTTTACTACAGCTTTTCCTGGAAGATAACCCTTGGTAGAGAGGAAGTGCAAAGAAGCAAGTCTACAGTCAATATTCTGGAGTAGCCAGTTTAGATGGCTTTTCCAACCCGATATGGATACTCAGGGATCTCTGCAGCAGTCCTTCTAGAAGCTAAAATGACTTAGGGGAACAATCTAAATCTTTGTAGATATGACAACAGAAATCAATGGTTTTGTTCACTGCCCATCTCCTGGTCAAGTGGACTTCAAAAGCCTTTTCATAAAAGGAGCCAGAAGGAGAGCTGCAATGCAAACTCCCAGGATGTGACAGACCACTTGTTGTGCAACAAAAGATATCAAAACATAACAAGCCAGACTGACTTGCTGCAACTTCAGACTGAAGCAAGATTCCTGGTCTACGACACTTGAAAGGGGCCACTAAACGCAACACTGATGAGCATTTATTTGAGCCAACTGTGCTTCACTCTGTTGCTGCTCCTCACAGACTTTCAAGAAACTGAGTGGCATCTTACTCCCATAGAGCCTACACCCATATTTTCTTCTGCGTATGCTAGTCCTTTAATGGACAGTATTCAGTGTAAAAAAGAAAAAGTGTAAAAGGGAAAAAAAAAAGGGGGTGAATGCAGAAACAAAAAAAGAGAAATAATTCAGCATGCACTATAACAAAATACATGGTTTTTCAATTACTTTTGTCTTGAGTGAAGCTGCTTTGATATCTAAACAAGTGTTGGAGTCATGGAGTCTTTCTCCTAGATTTGCCATTGCCAGAGAACTTTACTTTCTACCAGAATACACAAATATTATGTCCTGTTTAAAACCAGAAGAAAACACTTGACAGGGAATCATATGTACATAGGATTCTATTCCTGGCTGCGCTGCTAGCCTGCTGAGTAACCTATGGGAAATACGTTCATCTTTCTGTGCTTTTATTTCCCATAAATAACAACAGACATTCTTAAATGTTACTATTACTATGCAGCTGTAGTAATGTCCTAGTAAGCTTGTGCAGTAACTATACTCCAACATTTACAATATTCCTCTTTCTGTTGAAAAGGAAGGAGATTCACTAACCAGGTGTTATTAAGACAAGGATCACAGGATTGTTACGGCTGGAAGATCATATTTCCAACCTCCCTACCGACACAGGGTCACCAGGAGCAGGTGACACAGGAGCACATCCAGGTGGGTTTGGAATGTCTCCAGAGAGGGAGACTCCACGACCTCCCCTGGGCAGCCTGTTCCAGTGCTCTGCCACCCTCAGTGTCAAGAAGTTCTTCCTCATATTGAGGTGGAACTTCTCGTGTTTTAGTTCATGACCATTACTCTTTGGCTTGTTGCTGGGCACCACTTAGAAGAGTCTGGCACTATTCTCTTCACACCTGCCTTTGAGATATTTTTATGTATTGATGAGATCCCTTCTCAGTCTTTTCTTCTCTAGATTAAAGAGGCCTAGCTCCCTCGGTCTTTCCTCGTAAGAGAGATGTGCCAGACCCCCCATCACTTTTGTGGCCCTATCAGTAGCTCCTTGTCTTTCATGTACTGATGCTCTAAGATATCTTTGTGACAGGTTTAGGGCCGCTCACAGAACCTAAAAGTCAGCGAAGGGCAGACGTTTCGCGCTGACAGTGCGCGGGCCCCGCTGGGTGCTGACCCCACACACCGACCCTTTATCCTACATTTCCCAGCGTCACGCGCGCAGGGCGGCGCCACAGGAAGCGCGGCGCGGGTCTTTCCGGCCGTGCGCGCGCCCCGAGCGGAGGCGCGCCCCGAGCCTGCACCGACGAGACAAGATGGCCGGGCTGCCCCGTAGGATCATCAAGGTACCGCTGCGCGCCCTCCGCGCCGCGCTCCGCTCCGCCATGCCCCGCCGGGGGGGGGTGGGCGCGCCGGGCCAGGGTCCCGCGCGGAGGGTAATGCTGCGCCGCGCCGGGCGCTGCTTCCGGTGCCCGGGAGCAGGGCCGCGCCGGGGCAGGGCCGCCTCCCCGGCCTCCTCCCGCCTTGCCGAGCGAGGGGCGCCTCGCTGCCGCCGCGCCCGCGCCCCCGCCGCTTCCTGCCGCCGCAGGGGCCCCCGCGCGCTGTGTCGGCGTGCGCGGGCGGCGGGAGCGGCCGGGCCCTCCTGGCGGGCGCGGGCCCGCGCCCATCGCGGGGATTGCCCGGGCGGCGGCGGCGGCGCCCCTCGGCCCCCGGTGCTGCCGAGCGCTGGTATCTGCGCGCCCTCCGAGGCCTGGAGCTTGAAAAGCACCGGGCACACCCCCGCGCCGTCTTCTGCCGGCCATGCGGCTCCTCTCCGGGGGCTTCCGCCAGGCCCCGGCTCCCCGGCACAGCTTTCGGCGTGCTTGGGCCGGGGGACGGCGGCGGTGGCGCCGTGCTCGGGTTCCTGCTGTGGGATGAGGGACAAGCCACAGCGGGCAGTTAAACCTGGGCTTCAGCTGTGTATGCGTCGGGACATCGCACCGGTGGTACGCGCTGGGTCAGCCTGCTTGCTGCTACGTTTGCTCGGAGCTGTCGGCCCGTACCGTATTAACGTGTCATGCTGGCGGTTCAGTGTCGTGTTTCGGCTTTGATTTGCCAAGCTTTGCAAGGGCTCTTAATTCTGAGGTACTCTCAGCAGATCCTCCGAATTCAGTTCCAGCTTAAGACTTGGATAATTTGGAGTCACTGGAGATACAGGTAGCTGCATTCCAAGCTATCAAAACATAGCTTGGTCCTGTAGCTCATGCGGTTGTTCCTGCTGGGCTGCTGTCTCCTGCTCGATTTGTAATGGTGTGAACTGAAGCCCTCGAATGAGTGATCATCCCTTTTACAAAAATTATTAAGTGATTCCAGTAGGGTTCGTTAGCCCTCATAGGAAATGACAGCATCTTCATTGCTCATTGCAGTGAATGGGTCTTCATTTATAATACTGTGAAGCTTTCTCGCTTGGCAACCATTGAAAATAAATGGATGTAGAAAATGTTAAATAATGGATGAAAAAATACAACTATTTTGTCTGTCAAGTTATCAAGTAGGTGATAGAGATAATGAGGTAAAATAAGGCAGGAGTAGTGTTTATCTTCCACGAAACAGAACTAAACTACGATTAGTGCTCAGAATTGTAAGCAATAAAAATAAAGAAGACCAATCTTACAGATTTTGATGCTTATCCAGCTGCCCGAGTGCACAGCATGCTAAGCTGAATGTATTTCAGGTCTGAGAGGGAACAGTGATTCATAATACAGTGGAACTGGTATTTATCACAGAGTTGCAGTAAGAGCTCAGTCATGAGGCTGGTGTCTGTGTTAAATTTTTCATTGCTCTTGATAATTCCCCAGAATACAACCGAGAAGTGCACCCACTTATGCTGGTGCATAAATTTTCTTCTTGCTGCTTTTGTTTTCCTCATGCTTTTGTAGAAAAAAACGCTGGCATAATTTACACAACTCACTTCAAAGATTTGTGGTGATCTCCTGGAGAAGAAAGGTGGAGGGCAAAAGAGTGTCCTAGAAACTCCAGATTTTTTATGAAAAAATAGACATTTTTGGGATTATCAATTATAGGGTGGTGTTTATGGTGGGTTGGGTATTTCCATGTGTGCATTGTAGGTTGTCTGCAGCTAGTCCAGAGCTTTTAAATCTTGGCTTGGTTGTGTTAGATGATCAGCTGTTCAGCTCCTGTGCAGTGCGTACCTTAGGTTGCCAGATGTGTGTATGGTCCAGGACTTGAGTCTGACTAGTTACTGCAGCCTCAAAAACATGCAAAGTCATATTTTGAAATATCACAGCTGCAGAGGTGCAGACTCAGAAATACACCTGCTTAAGTCTTCAGGAGTCTTGAGTGAGGATTGTTTTGATCTTTGCTATCATGCCAATGTCGATTTTAGTGTTAAATTTCCTATTCTGGGTGCCTTAGCGGGGGGGGGGGGGGGGGGGGGGAAGGGAGTGAACTCGCTAGTGAGAATTTGAAAGATCAGGAAAGGAAATGGAAGAGAGAGGAAAGAGCTGAGTAATGGTAAAATAACTCCAGTAAAGAAAATTAAATCTTCATGTTATGCACAGTAATAAATTTTATGATAAATAAATTGCTTAGGTTACTTTTAGGAAAAGACCTTCTCCCTTTTCTCTACATGCACCCTTTGTGTTGTCATCCAAGGGAGACCGTTGATGGCTGCTTGGGGCTAGGAGAGTGTATTTGGACTATAATGAAGTCTTGAGCCTGGCTGGCCGCTCCAAATGCAGTTGGCATTCCCTGTCTTGAGCGACTGCTGGCAGATGGCCGGGCTCTCAGGTTGACTTGCAGCCCTGTACTCAGCCTGCGTCTTTGCTATGCGCAGGCTGTCATCCAGCCCAGGAGGACAGCAGGAGCTTTCCTTGTCACTGCAAGAGCTCTGTATGTATTTCCAATACTTTCTTCAAATTCAGTGAAAAGGTGACAATATGGGTGTTGCAAAGCAGTTGTTGCAAATATACAGAATTATTCCCTATTTGCTGTCCTCAGATTACTTAGAAACAGACTTTAATAAAGTGCATGTGGGAATGGTCTGTAAACTTGAAAGATGACTTGCTTTAGAATTATGATTGTTAGCAATCCCAAATGGTGAGTAGAAAACACTGATATAGTTTTGAATCTTTAAAGGCATAATCAGAATTGGAAAACCTTGTATCTTGTGAATAGAGAAGAGGTATTACTTTTTTCCTCTGTAGTTCAACACCAGGGGTCCTATGAGAATCATCTTGGCAAAAAAACCCAATTAAATTAAAATGTGGTTTTGGCACATTTACATAGATGTGTGGTTTTGATGCTGTAAACTTTTTTCCAAAAAGTGACTATTTCCAATATTAGAAGGTGAGCCTTTGCAACAGACAATAAATAAGCCCAGTGACTTTTACTTTCGAGTACTTATTACATCAATTCTTTCCTGTGTTGCAAAGTCACGTACCTCCAGTCGAGAAAGAAATTGAATTGCATCTGAATTTTTTTCTTGGCTGACATTCAGTCCACCTCATTGCTGTGTCAAGTGCAGTCAGTGTATCTCAGTGGGATGGACAATACTGCCCTATATCATCTTTTAAAATGTTTTTTTCTTCTGCTGTTTTCATTGCTGCAGTGATCTCATCATTCATGATTTGATGCACAGGTCTATAAGTTGACTGTAGCCAGTTGTTAGTAGCGCTTCTGTTACACTCACTGCAGCTGCTCCTATCATGAAGTAACCATCTGAAGCAGTATCTGAGGCTCCTTCAGATTTTTTTTTTCTAATGAATTTATCAGAGTTAAATTACAGAGGCTTTGATTTCCTCCCCTGCACAATACTGTGGTGTCTGAGATACGCATTCCTTGCTATTTACTATGTGAAGCTATTTCCATTATCTGCAGTGAACTCCTGCTTGCTGTATTTTTTGAGACTCTGGGAACTCTTGGGCTGCTAGCTACAAAATGCTGCTTCAACATGTAAAATTTCTGGGAGGTTTTATGGGGATTCTCTTGGTGTGTGTGATGCTAGGCACTTACAGCATTCTATATTAAAAGTCAGTATAATCAGCTTTATATGTTTGGGTTTATTTTTTTAAAATATAAATCAGGTATTTAGCCTGCAACTGGAACTTTCTAGAAGTTCTTTAAAAGTATTACTGGCAGCCAACTTGAAGTTTCTTACTTTTTCTTGAAATCTGTGGGTTTTTGAGGCATGGACTTCTGTCTCCACATGAAAATTTAAGTCACTGCTACTTTTTGGTTTCTTTCACATTTCTGACCACATTTTTATTTCCTGAATAGAAAAAAAAATTAAATAAAAAAGACTTGAGGTAAACCTAATATCTTTTTGTGGTGTTTTGTATTCCTTTGGATGGTGGTTAGGCACAGAAAACATTATTTCTGGAGAATGCTGTTCCTTGACGTTTGTCAGAGAATGTAATGTCTTTTTGCACCTTGTATGCAGTTTGAATCTTGTGGATAACTTCCAATTTGACAGAAGGGGGAAAATTTTGGGATTTTTCAGAAGCGTTTTTGTACTGTTCTTAAAACCACCTTCACCTGCTCCTCACCATATAGAAAGGTATAAAGATAATACATGTGCTGTTTTGCAACCCTCATTGAGTCTTCTGGCCAGGTGACCAATATAGCATGGACTGGCTGGGATAGTGGGAGGGGTATATGGGCAGGTATTGGAAGCCTGAAGGCAGGACAGATGTTTTGTGCAGGTGTGGGAGGGAAGCTGAGAAGAAGGCTTAGGCGCAGAGAATAAGAAATTTTTTCACTTAGACCTAATTAGGTTAAGTTTTAAAAAGAAAATGTGGAGTGTTAATAACAGGTCTTTAAGAGGACACTGGTAACTTTTCACAACCTTTTCCTTAAAGAAGCTTTCAGTAGACCCTGTAGAATAAAAACTGAGGAAAACCCAAGCAAATAAACCAGATAGAGGCAATCATCTTGTTTGGACCATCTTGTATAATACTTGAGCAACTTTGAGGCAAAAACCTGTAGTGAACCAATGGATTATTATTGCTTTGCATGCAGTTGTTTTATACTGTACTTATCTGTTATGTTTAGATGGCTTTCAGAATATTATCAACATTTGTTTTGTGGAATAGTACAAAACAAACCCACATTTTTGTAGTTAGATGGGACTGGTGGATTAATAGTGAGATTGCAAATTTGGAACTGTGGAAGTTGCAAATTTTGCCATAGATGGTATGGTGGGTTGACCCTGGCTGGACGTTGCTCTATCCCTCCCCTCCTCAGCTGGGCATGGCAGGCAAAATACAACCAAAAGCTCCAGGGTCAAGAGAATCACAGGGAGGGATCGCCCACCCAGTATAGTCCTGAGCAAAACAGACTTGACTCGGGGAAATTAATATCATTTATTACCTATCAAATCCGAGTAGGGTAATGAGAAATTAAACCTAAATCTTAAAACACCTCCCCCCACCCCATCCCCTTCTTCCTGGGCTCAACTTAATTCCTGATTTTTCTCTCTCCTACCCCTCAGTGGTGCAGTGAAATGGGGGTTCTGTTCAGTGCATCACGTTTTCACTGCTGCTCCTTCCTCCCCAGGGACAGGACTCTCTATAGTCTTCCCCTGCTCCAGCATGGGGTTCCTCCATGAACTTCTCCAACGTCTGGGTCCTTTCCACAGGGTGCACTCCTTCAGGAACATGCTGCTTCAGTGTGGGTCAGAAGTTCACACCACATAGGTCACACGTCCTGCCAGTACAGCTGCTCCAACGTGGGCTTCTCTCTCCACAGGACCTATCAGGAGCTTGCTCCACTGTAGGCTTCCCATGGGGTCACAGTCTCCTTTGGGCACATCCACCTGCTTCAGTATGGGGTCATCTGTGGGCTGCAGGGGGACAGCCTGCGTCATGTGGGCTGCAGGGGAATCTCTGCCCTGGTACCTGGAGTACCTCCCCCCTCTACTTCTGCACTGACCTTGGTGTCTGTAGAGTTATTCTCACATAATCTCATTTCTTTGGCTGCTCATGCCTAGGTTGTTGGGTTTTTTTGCTTTCTTAAATATGTTACCTCAGAGGTGCTACCACCATTGCTGATGGGCTAGCCTTGGCCAGCGGCAGGTCCATCTTGGAGCTGGCTGGCTCTGGCTCTGTTGGGCATGGGGGAAGCTTCTGGCAGGTTCTTGCAGAAGCGCCTCTGTGGGCTCCCCCCAGTACCCAGAACCTTGCCATGCAAATGCAGTACAGATGGCATTTGGACAGAAGCTCAGCATGAATTACTGTTTGCTTTAACCACACTTTGATAGTTCACTCTACACTGTATATTAATGCAAGCCTCCAATGCAAATGTGCTCTGTCAGTATTAACTGCAGGAATGGTTTACACTCTTAGCTTAGTGAATTCAGTTAGGCTTCACTTTACTATAGCTGGAGATGCACCATGAAAAGCTCTATCTGTGCTAGTACATAGATAATCCTCTAGGAATTTGCATTGGATCTCAGATTCACAGTTCCAAAATCTGTGATCTGCTGTGGAAAATTTGAGGATGAGGTCATTCTTGGAGGAGAGTGCTGCTGACCTTAAAATGCCCCTCTTCCTGTTACTGTTTGGCTACAAAGTCTTCTTCCAAGAGTGGGTAGATTCTGGAGGGTTTTTTTTTTTTTTGTCTTCTTGGAAGGGTCTGTTAACTTGGAGTACATTTGTCTTCATCTTGTTGCAGGTGGTTTTGCAGTGGTTAAAATTGTGTGGTGATGGGAGCTGGAAGAGCCAGAAGTGTGTGAGAGGATTGTGAGCAATCCAGAGTTCATTCACAGTGCTTGCGTAGCAGAGCTGTAGTTTCAATTTGCTGGACAACTGTCCATATATTTGAGTACTAGTTAAAGTTTTCTAAATCTGCTGTACCACTGTTTTATTCTGTATTTTTTACAGCTGGTGCCTTTGACATGTTGACACTTGGAACGTATTTTCTTGCCTTTGTTTTGGGAGGTGGTGTTAGATACAGTTGGGGTTGGTGATGGGGTCTGGTAACCTGCAGGGTGGTAGAAGCATTAGTGTATGGGAGACATTAGCCCAGTAATGAGTCCAGGACGTGGGGGTATGTGGAATGCTGACACTTGGGGATTATATGGCAAGGAAGAGAATTCATGTGGAGGCCTGCTTTTGTGAACCAAAGTGTAGCCTTCTATTTATGATGTTTGACCCTTACTTTACAGTTTGATGTGCTTTGCTGCTAATTCTTTTTTTCTTTGTCCTAAAAGGTAATGTTATTTTCAGAAGATTTTCTTCAATGAAGTTATTTTACAATGATATAATTTTAATGTAAACATTCTGAAATCTCTCTGACTATATGACATCTGCTTAGGTAACCAATTTATTTTCAGTAATGCTGGTTACAGCCAGTTCTTTAAATAATTGTAGCTAATGAATTGATAGACCCTGGAAGAATTTGGGCCAAAATGTGATGTAATGTTATACTGACTTTAAATTAAGCCTTTGTAGTTTTGTGAGGCAGCTTTATCCTATATGTAGGAGACAGTTTTGACTGATAAGTTTCACTTTTTCCTACTGCCTCCCCCTCAAAAATCAAAGTAAAATGAATGGTTTTTTACCTTCTTGTGTGCAATTTATCACTTCTTGGTGAAGGAGATCAGTGCGATCTTCCCCCTTATCACACTCAGGCAGGAAAGAATTGTCATTTGGCAAGTAATTATAACTTGTCAATGTGCCAGTATACTGCCTTAAGTTTTGCCCTGTGCAGCTAAAACCTTTAGTTTCTATTTCATATCCCCAAATTAATCTGGACTATTGGATGAAGTTGGAAGGTAATGGCACTGGTAACTGGCAAGGGTTACCTGTGATCAGAATGAAAGTATGAAAGAAATGTATTCTCTGTATAGTCTGAATTGAAATGCCAAAGCTGGTTGTTGTACTACTTTTTTTTGCAGAGCTGCACAAGGTGAAGAAGTTACCACCTAGTGAAGTTAGATTACCAGAAGTTTGTGAAGTGATTAATCTGGCTCATTCTTGTAGCAGCCTCCCAGTACCTAAAGCAGGCCTACAAAAGAGCTGGAAAGGGTCTTCTTACAAGGGCATATAGGGATAGGACGAGGGGGAATGGCTTCAAACTGAGAGAGGGCAGGTTTAGATTAGATGTAAGGAAGAAATTCTTTACTGTGAGGGTGGCGAGGCACTTGAACAAGTAGCCCAGTGACGTTGTGGATGCCCCATCCCTGGAAGTGTTCAAGGCTAGGTTGGATGCAGCTCTGAGCAACCTGGCCTTGTGGGAGGTGTCCCTGCCCATAGCAGGGGAGTTGGACTAGATGATCTTTAAGGTCCCTTCCAACACACGTTGTTCTATGATTCTGATTCAGGTTGAACAGCCTTACTGTATGAACAGATTCACCTTGGACTCTGCTGGCACAAAAAGTTTTGTGCCACTGACGTGAACTTAGACTGAGGAACTGATCTGGCTCAGAACTCTGCAGTAAAGGTTATTTCTTAAGCCAAATCAGTTCTGTGATCTCATCTGTTATTTGACTTTGCAAACACTTGGGCTGATGAAGGGAGTACATGGAAGGATGACTGTTCAAATTAGCATTGCTGCTGAGAAGTTAGACCTTCCCATTCAGGCAAACTTGCATTTTGCGAGGAAAGGAAATGGGGGAGGTAGTTATGTGAAATTAATCAAGAAGGACTGAGAACCATGCTGAAATGGTGGGTAGAAAAGCAATCTGACTTAATTGAAAACTCAACAGCCAATGAAGAATGAAACAAAAGGACTTCCACTCTCAATGATTAAATATTAGTGGAACTTAAGTGTAATTTAAAAAAAAAAAAAAAACCCTCTTTGCTTTTTGCTATTGGTAGTGTCTTTTCATCTGTTTTAGAAATCTTCCTGGGGGATTTGGCAGCAAATGTCTGATCTCCCTTAGGAAGCAAATGCTGAAATGACTGATGAGCAATCAGTTAAACTGAAAGATCTCTCTTTTTCCTCATCACATTTTCTCCCACATAAATTGTTATGTGTGGTACTCTGCAAGTGATAAGTGTTATCATTTCAACTGTAGCAGGAAATGGAGCTAGTGGTTTTAAATTTAAGTCTGTCATCTCTTTCTCAAAAGTTCTTAATTTTCAATATCATCTCTGGAGTCTGAAACTGTCTACTACATTCTCTCTAAAAGTGGTTCTGGATACAACAACTCAAACACAGATTAAAAATTACTGTGTGATTTATGCTGAGGTGGGCTGACCTTGGCCAGATGCTCACCCAGCCACACGCTCTCCTTACCTCAACCAGGCAGGGAGAAAAAAATAAGGAAAAGCTCATGGGTCAAAACAAAGAGAGAGAGATGATATACTGATAATCACCATGGCAAAACAGACTCAACTTGGGGCAAATTAATTAATTAATTTGCTTCCAGGTGAGATAGAATTGGATGTGAGAAACAAAGAATTAAAACAGCACTTTTCTAATACTCAACTTCAGTCCTTCACTCCTTACTCGCCAACTCCCCTGTCCCTGATGAATGCAAGGGGATGGAGAATGGGGGTTTATGGTCAGTCCACAACAGCTCCTCTGTGCTATTCCTTCCTCCTCACACTTTTCCTGTGCTCCAGAGTGGTGCACTCCATGGGCTACAGTGTGGGTGTCTACTCCACTGTGGTCCTTCATAGGCTACAGAGAGTCTTTGCACCAGTGCCTGGAGCTTGTCCTTACCATCCTTCTCTGACCTTGGTGTTCACACTAGTTTTGCTCACAAACTTTTTTTTTTTTTTATCCCTTGCTGTTCTTTCTGTGTGATGTCGTTTTCTGTCCTTTTTTAAATAGATTTTCCCAGGAGTGCCACCAGCTTGGCTGATGGGTTCACCCATGTCCTGTGGCATGTTTTTGGAGCTGGCTGTGTCTGGTGAGGTACAGCTCCTGGCCTCTCCCCATTGAGGTCACCCCTGGATCACCTCTGCTGCCAGCAACTTGGTACATACACGCTGTACATGCGCTTAGTTGGTAATGCAGTTAAATTCGATCATACCAAATACAAAAAAAATTGGGGCAAACTGATGTGGATTTCTTTCAGTTGGGGTGCCTTTTTTGTTTTACGACTGATGCTTCTCTTTGGCCATTTTGGAACTATATTCATACAGTGTTGCATTGCATCCTGTTGTTCCTTTTATAAATGGCCAGGGTTACCAAAAAGTTTGTTTTGTAGCTGGCTCTTTGGAGACCTTCGCTTGTAGGACCTGTGGAAGAAATGTGTCAAGGCATGTGTGGATTTTGTTCATTTGTACTGGTGGAAGATGCTTTTGCCAACAGCCAATGCCGCTGTTCCATGGTTTCTATTGGAAGTTACTGTCCTCTGCTGGATGGCAGCAGAGTTTTTGTGTTGTCAGTCAGCATTTTTCAGATTTAAGATCTAGTTAAGAAGACCCAGCTCACTTTTCCAGAGTTGCCTTGAGAGTGCTGACAGGGTTTACACTCTCAGTAGATTTTCAGGATGGTGATTTCTGGCAAGGTGGCAGCAATAAACACTCATACTTGAACTGTAATTCCTGTTGTAGATTAGGTCCTCATCCATCATCTATCTTCCCTGATCTGTTCAGAATAAAGCTAGGGTTAGTTGAACCTACAAGTAAGGGTGGATACTACCTGCACTTCCTCGCTGTCTGACATAGATTAGAGAGGACTTGTACCTTGCCTTGGCCTGACAAAGTTGTAAGAATGTAACCTCCATCTTAGTAGGCGATATTGAAAGAAAATTGCTTCACTACTGCTTAGTGAATTGAGCTAGTAAATGTGCTACTGGAAATATGAGGAAAGAATCATTCCCCTGAGACTTTGTATAAAGATGTAGTATTGTGCCATTTTAAATATTCATGGCTTTAAGACCTGCAGTATTTTCTCTTTATGTAAGAGGCCATTATTGATGTTTTGTGTTTTGAAGTTTCAGAATAATTTTATCACGGATATGTCAGCCTGTGAATGATATTATCTCTCTTTTTAAGGTACTAGCATAAAGTTGCTAGCCATAAGGATGCTTTTCTGTAGTCTTAGTGCTATAAAAGGTTCTTAGATAACTGTTTATAACAAGTAAGATATGCAGAGTCTTTGGTGCTTAAGACTTTTATAGATGGATGAAGACTTTTAATTTAGTAGTTTACCATCTGTTACTGAAATTAGCCCAGTTGGTAGTTAATCTTCTTCCTTTGTAATAAGGAGGAAGGCTCTGCATTTCCTTTTTAGGTTGGTTACAGAATAGTAATCTGTTACGCTGGTATCCCACTGTGATTAACACTGCAGTCCCAACTCCTTAAACCAGCCCTTTCATCAAAAGGAATCTTTTCCCATCCTTCTGGGAGCATGTGTTTGCACCCTGCATTTTGTTGGCACAGCTGTTTGCGTGGAACATACGGTGCACTGCATCAGGGACTCTTCTCTCTTTTATGAATTTTTCCCTTCCTTTTCTTCCAAATTGGCTATGTGCTATGTTAGACCATGAGGTCAAGAGACAGCTATACAGGCAAAAGTAAAAGTGCATAATAGGCTGAACTGGAAAGGCAGCACAAGTTTGTATTTTTCTTTTCTTTTCTGCAGTGGCTGATCATTTATCACCTTGCAATATTCAGACTCTGTAAGGTGTTGTGATTTCTCTAAGCTATGTTTGTTCTAATGGATTTTACAAAGTTCACTAGGTGATTTCACAGCTGGTATTAAAGGCCAATGTAGAGCAGAAGACTGTTCTATAAAAAAGTGTAACACTCACTGAGACCAAAGTAATTAATTTGTGGATTAATAAGGAGCATGTTTTATTTATTAAAGGTATCTGTATAGCAATAATATTGAATGTGAAATAAGAAAACTGGGGTATCAGGAAAATGTAATGCAGGTAGCTGAATTACTAAGCAAAGCACATTTGTCTAGAGATATGGAGCTTGGATCTCTTCTTTGAGCTACTTTGTGCTGACTTTGCAAGCAAGCTTCTCTTAAATTTTAGTGGCCTTCACACAGTAGCTTTAAAGTTCACATATTTTATAGGTGCTAGATATTGATTTCTTCCTAACTGTTTTAGCCACGTCTCTTGGCAGGCAGTGTAAAATTTGTGGTGATTAATTATTGCCATAGCACAGGGAACAGAATTGCACTGTTTTTCCAAGCAAAGAATAGTACTCCTTTCTAAAAAGCAATGAAGAAGCTTTAAAAATTGCCTAAGCCCATGCCAGAATTTCTTCCTTCGGTACTGGAGTGGTCTCTGTCAGACAGAAAAGCTTTATAGTTCAGCTGCAGTGGCTCTGCTAGGTAAGAAATAATGTTTGGGTTTTTTTGCAAGTACTTGCATAGGTGAGTCTTCTGATTGCAGTCATTTGCCACTTTGGTATTTTGGCACTGTTTTTTTGTAGTTATTTGTTTGGTCCTGCCTTAGTCTGTTGATAGCAAACAAGACATCTGAAACGGCTTTTTGTTTTTCAAAAGGGTAACATACAGAAATCTTTTTTTAGTTGTTTCAACTGAGGCCTTGGCATCTTGAGACTTTTGTAAACACTTCTTCAAGACTGAAAGTGATTAAAATAGTATATTTCTGATAGATTCCTCCTTTGTATGCTTGCTCCTATCTCCTGATTTTCCTGTTTGTATGTGTGGAAGCATGTGTATGTTCTGGGCGTTCAATTTAATTCCTTAAAGAAGTGCTCTGTCTTATTCTTATTCACAAGGTGAATCCTGGTGGTTATGTCTGCTTTTCAGTAACTCTTCTTTCCCTTTGACTGAAAGCAGGATAACCGAGCAAAACCTCAAAGAATGAATGAAACATACTCCCCTGCAGATCGATCTCTCTTCAGTGTGTGGCTTCTCTTAGTCTTGGCAGCCTCAAAAGCCCTCACCCCCACCTCCTGCTTGCTGGTCTCTTCTAAAGAGCACAGTGCTCTCTCTTCCTGAGGCTTCCTATCCTCACATGTTATGGTAAAAACAGGCTGAGGGCTTCTTCTCCCTCAGGTACAATTAGTTTTCAATTTAACGTCTTCATAGAAGAATAACTATGCAGAATGTCAGCTACACCATCTGTCCCATCAGTATCATCTGTCACTCTGCTTCAGGCCACCTGTGTTAATAAGGAAAGCTTTGCTTTTGCTTGTCAAAACACCTTCAACATTTCTGTGTTTTCTAACCACTTAATTAAAAATAAAAAAGGGGAGGCATAAAAAGGGGGGAGGCATAACCAGTTGCAATTGACAGATTTGTTTTTTTTCAAGTACAGACTGGCATGTATCTTCCTTTTGGGTTTATTAATTTATTTTAGTCAGTGGAAATTGTTACATTACTTGGAATTGAAAAAGTGGAGTAAATGCAGGAGTGAGAAGAAATCTCAATCTAAAAACATTGCAGAGTACAACAAATAGAAATAACTGCCTATGGCAGCATGGGAAACTTAATTGAAAGCTTTAGAGCTTTCAAAATATGCCCTGAAATGTCTTCTGTGAAACTTCAGTGTGCTAGATGAGAGCTAATAAAAAACCACTACAAAGTACTGTTCTGGAACACTTATTGGTGGGAGTTGGTATTCCAGTTGAAGACAAAATTAACTGTTCTATTGTAAAAGCATCTATTGTGAGCAACAGAACTGCAAAACCTGGTTTTCTCTGAATTTATTCTTTTTCCTTTTTAGTATGTTTATATATGGATGTTCCAGCTCTTTTTATCCTTACTGTCAGGGATTTTTGCTGGGCAAGAATGGTATTATACTTGATTGGCATAAACAGGCCAAACAGCAGTAGTAGTACTGGAGTTGTTCATGTCTTCATTTCCAGTAGCACTGAGCTTGGTTAGTCTTAGCCACTGACAGCTTACAAAACATACAGAACAGTTGAAATTGGACAAAGGGTTTAAAGACAGTTTTGGAGGAAAAAGGGGAAGTAACAGATGCATAAAACTCACTTCTTCAGTTAAAGAAGTGTAAGAAAGACTGCCTAAAAATACATGGAAAGTCAATTATTGCATGTGTTTGATCATCTTGATTAGTTAAAAAAGGTGAGAAGTTAAAAGTGTAATTAAAAGAAATTAAACGTTTATTTATTTAAACATGTTTGAGAGACTTATTTTCATTGGGTAGCCATCCTCTGGGAATTGCAGAATAAGATCAATGTGTAGTTAAACATTTCTTTGTTTCATCCACATCTCATCATTCTTGTGGGTGATGTACGGAGGGCAGAGGTTTGTTTGTTTGTTTTTTGTTTGCTTGTTTTGTTGTTTGTTTTTTTTAATTGGTGATGTACACTTAAAAGGAATTAAAATCTTTAAGCAGGTCAGCTTCCTGACCAGGTGCATAGTGTTGCCTGTATGCTCACAATTTTTTCTCTCGAATATTACTTATTTTTGCAAGTTTTACAGCAAATCAAATTTATTTTATTACCAGCATATCTGGAACTGTCCATCTTACCCTAAAATGTGGAAATCAAGTCCCTGTAATCACCTTAGAACTGGGCCTATGTGTATGTTTAAGCATTTTATATGCTTAGACCTTACAGTGTAACTTTTCAATCAATTTCTCTTTTTCTGTTCCTTTTCCATGGTGTCCCCCAAAATATATTTAAGATGTTATTGTTAATGTCTTCATAATTGCAGGACAAAACCCTTATTTATTGTTGGAATTTAGGAACTGTTGATGTATTTAAGTACAAACATTGCACATTCTCTCAATAAATGGCATTGTAGCTGCTTTTTTTGCAGTCTAACAAGCTTGTCTGTGTCACACAGTTGTAAAAAGATGTGTTTTCTGAAGCTTTTGCACAAAGGCAGCGATGTGTGTTCATGGGGTCATGGCCTGTCATTTTGAGTGTATCGAATAAGTTTAGCCTGGTGCTTGCTCTCTGCTGTTCCAGAGCCTGGCAGGTGTGAAAATGAGTGTCAAGCACTCCCCTCACAGGTTTCTTGCAAGTATTCATCCTCATTTCTGTTTGAAAACAGCTTCAGTTACACCGATAGTGGTGGAGCTCCGTGCACAGAGGAGGAGGCAAGGTGTGCTTGCTTAAAGGAATTTTCATCTGCTATTAATGTGGCCCAAGGGGCCTCTATGGGCTCAGAGTAGGCTCAGTACTCATATGGGGCTGTATGCAGCATAAACGCTTTTCTCTGCACTCCCCTTTTCTGTGGTGTTTTATAGCGAGATAACCACAGGCACGGAATGTGGGGGCATGAAGGGCTCTCTGAGCGGGTGTCGCGTTCCACTGTGGGGAACTGCGGAGAGTTCTTTTAAAAATGGATGGTCGGGAACGGAATGAAGCCAAACGAGGCAAACGTATCTGAGAGCCGTTTATTGATAACAAAAAGGAGAAGGAAAAGGAGTTGCCCGAGCCAAAGACGGCTGGAGGAGACAGAAAGGAAGAAAGGAAAATGGGAAAGGGATGGGGGAGAGGAGAGAGACGGGACAGAGAGCAGAAGAGGGCGTTCCCCGCAGCGAGGCAGGGCAGCGCTGTCGGTGCCCAGGCGGGGCTGTGCCGCTGCCTGCCCGCGGCCGGGCCGGCTCTGACCGAGCCCGCGCGGCTCCCGGCGGGGCGCGGCTCCCGCGGCGACGGCCCCGGACACGCGGGGAGAGGGCGCTCGGACGGGAGGAGCGGGACCCCGGGCAGGGTCGCGGCGACCGGCTGGATCGGGGCGGCAGGGAAGGAAGCGGGCAGCCCGGGCAAGGCGGCGGGCAGGGACGCAGGAAGGCAGGACAGGTGCGAGGGCAGCAGAGCCAGCAGGCAGCCTGGGGCCAGGGCAAGGGAGGGAGCGAGCAAGCCCAGCAGTTAGTTTTTATACCCCCCGGCCCCTCCCAAAGTCTGCCCTAACAAGGAACCACTGGCCCAGTCCGACCTTTCTGTGCCGTCCATTGGTAGAGACTTCTTCGCGACCTGATTGGAGAAGCCCCTCCACAGTGTCTCCCACTGCCTGCCTCATGGGCGGTGTTGCCAGGTGAAGTCCTCCCAGAGACAAGGCTTCTTCTGGTTGCTTCCTGCCTGTGGCACATGTGCACCTCTCCTCCACATGCCTCCGACAACCATTGTTGACGCATAACAAAACTGAATTGGCTTCTCACAGCGGGGTGGCATGCTCACAGTGGAATAGCCCCTTCAGTATTATGGGGTGCCTGCATTGAAAGAATTGTTTTTCTCATACATGGGCTCTCCCATTGTTTACTGACAAATGGTTTTTAGTGGCAGAACGTGCAGCTTGCAGCCAGGCATTGCTCCCTCAGATACTCTGGCAGGTAGAAGTGCTGATGCTGCTGCCAGAGAACTGCTGATTCTGGTTTATTTTAAGCCAGGATTGGCTGCCCAGTATAGTTACAGTCAGCATACTGGCATAACTAGGGAGGCAGTTGGGGGACTGAGGGTGACTGAGGAGGAGCTGGGGACTGCTGAGATCGGTCCAACTATTGAAATGTGTTATCCTTAATATTAAAGTCTTTGAGCGTGCCCATCAGAACCAAAGCCACGATTGGCTTACAAGCACATCTCTGGCAGTCTAGCTGTGAAGAAATTTAAAAATTGGTCTTTTTCCATAAGTTCCTTATTTTTAAGTTTCCAGTTGGCTAGCATTAGTTTGTATTTGGTACAAGACACTTTCCTCTGCCAGAACTGTCAAAAACTATATTGTTCTTCAGAGGCAGAAACCCAAATTGTCCTATTTACCTGGGGCAGCATTCATTCTGACAGCTTGCTGAAAGAAACTGAGAATGTTTTATGCACATACAGGGATAATCTGTAGTTTCTTACTGACTTTTCCATACCACTGAATGTAAACTATCAGAATTTGTTATAACTGCTTTTTTACACAATTAGTGTACAAATAAATAGCCAGCAGAATACAAATGAGTAAGTTATACAATTGTGGATCATTTAAAATATATTCACAGAAGTAAATGTAGACAGCTCTAAGAAGCTTGGAAGGCCTTCCAGTGAGGTGTGTAAGTGGCACTGGGCAACTAATGTCTATGCAGATAAGTAGACAATATGTAATCACAACAAGGAAGCACACTGGATACATTTATTTTTAGGTTTGCATATGTACATAGTAATAAATTCAATATTATGATTTGTAGGACCTTGACAATTCACGATGAGTAATTAGTTTTTGGAATTAATTACCGTGGCTTCACTTCTTTATATATTGATCAGTTTTTGTAAAATGAGTTGTTATTTAACTGCATCAAGACAGCTGTATCACTTAAATGCTGTGTACACTTACCTCTACAAGAGTAATGTAGCAGTCCAGTTATGTTTGAAGAATTTATTTAGCCAAGTAGAGGTAATCTGTCTGTTTTGTGCTTGTGTTAAAGAGAGACTTACTGTATTGGAGAGAGGCTGACTACAAGGGCGAGTACTGACAGAACAAGGAAAAATGGCTCCAAACTGAAAGTGGGTTTAGATGTTAGGAAGAAATTCTTTACTGTGAGGGTGGTAAGGCAGTGGAACAGGTTGTGCAGAGAAATTGTGGATGCCCAATAGGTGGAAGCATTTAAAGCCAGGTTGGATGGGGCTCTGAGCAAGCTGGTTTAGTGGAAAGTGTCCTTGACCATGGTGGGGTTGGAACCAGATATTTGAGGTCCCTTCCAATCCAGACCATTCTGTGATTTTATAATTAGTGCTATTGTAGATATATGGAATAAATATGCTATAAAACTGAAATAATAAATTAATGTTACACCTACAAGTTGCCATCTTCTGTCAATAGAAACAGGATAATTTTTCTTTGTGAAAGCCAACACAGAAAGGTGGTGAAAAAATTAACTGTGCATAATAAAAGCAAGCTTAGAAGGAAAGCAGAAAATGGGACTAAAATTACATGAGGAAATAAGGCTTTAGCAGGATTTTTTTGTCCCTGCCTAGTGTCCTTTTGCCCATTTTGGCCTTGGGATCTTTTTTATAAGAACCAGAATGGTGCCCATAAGACTTGTGAAGACAGGTAGCAGAGGAAAGGCAAAGATGTACAGGACTTGGTCTGTCTGCTCAGTGCATTAACAGGATGGGCAGCTCTTAGCTATGGTCACAGCTTGGTGCCTAAGGTAGCATTGGCAGAAGAATGGAGCAACAGAGAAACCAAGTCACTGTAGGAGACTGGCCTTCCCTAATTTTGCTGCTTACAGAGCATCTTGGCTGTCTCCTACTGTTAGTGTGACTTTAAACATGGTTATATGTCAGCTGAAAGTGCTCACACCAAAGCTATTTATGCATATATATATCTAAATATATAAAACATCCTTAAAATACTCCTTTAGTGTTGCAGCAGAGTAGCACTTTTAAATTCTTTGGAGTTAGATCTGATTCCAGTACAAATGTTCAGCTTAATAAACCAGTCCACTCTTGTTAGGAGTAAACCTTGAACACTTTGTGTGGGTGATTAATCCCTTTGGCTTTTCACTTATGGGAGTTTCTATTTAAGGTAGAATAGGAAATGTTTTTGATGTTTTCATTGTGGTATTCTTTAAAGTGCTTTTAAGTATATTGAAAAAAATACAGCAGCTTGGCAATAGTTCAATCAAAAGTTAAGAAGTTTGAGGACAGCTGAGTTATCTATTACTGTGTGTTACAGAAGCACACAGCAGGTGAGGATCTGAGAGGAGATGGGTACCAGTTTACCACAGCCTCATCTTCTTTCTGTAGATGTTCTTTGACTTAAAGGTATTTGTTGAACATTGTTTCTGTGAATATAGGCTAAATGAATGCTTGTTGCTTTTAAAATTGTTTGTACAAGTGATGTTTATTTTAGATGGGTTTTATTAGTTACATTGCCTCCTTTTCTTCTAGGAAACCCAGCGCTTGCTGGCAGAGCCAGTCCCTGGGATAAAAGCGGAGCCAGATGAAAGCAACGCACGCTATTTTCATGTGGTCATTGCAGGTCCACAGGATTCCCCCTTTGAGGGTGGGACATTTAAACTTGAACTATTCCTTCCAGAAGAATATCCAATGGCAGCTCCTAAAGTACGTTTCATGACCAAAATTTACCATCCTAATGTAGACAAGCTGGGAAGAATATGTTTAGATATTTTGAAAGGTGAGTGCTGCTGTGTTTTCCTTCTTTTTATCGTAATAAGTACAGAAATTTGTAAGTTGACCCTAAAAAGAGTTTTCTTGTGTTTAAAGAATATCTTGCTGCTTCTTTAATCTGGAAAAACTTGCTGTTTCTGTAGACTCTGGTGAATATGGTGTTTCATAGTGCTGTAAATGTCTCTTCAGATAAATGGTCCCCAGCTTTGCAGATTCGTACAGTTCTGCTATCAATCCAGGCTTTGTTAAGTGCTCCCAATCCAGATGATCCACTAGCAAATGATGTAGCTGAGCAATGGAAGACCAATGAAGCCCAAGCCATAGAAACAGGTGACGTATCTTCTACCTTTTCTTTTTTTCTAGTTTTAGGAGTAGCTTATTACTCACTGGCTGGGGTATGTAACTCCTAACCTCTAGTTTTATGTCTTCAATTTGCAGAAACAAAAAATTACTGCATACAGTCATAGTCCAGGTGCCCTGAATGTGCCTGCAGTGGTCTGTTTTTAAGTCTGCAAGGCTTGATAGAAGAAAAAGCTCTCTTGTTCTGCTTTATCTTGAGTTTTGATGGTCCTAATTTGCTAACCTGTCTATTCTGGAGTTGTGGTGAAATGAAGGAGTGTTCTACTGCTTGTCCTCTACAGCTTAAGGAACAGATTAACAGGTTCCAGAAAGTACTTCTCTTTGATATTACATCTGTTGCAGGCTACAGGGGAATGGAACAGTTACTGTGTTATGCCTCTTCACTTTTGGATCAACTGCTGTCAGACTGCTTCTATAATATACAAAAGTTGGCAGCTGCTGGAATTCAAAATTGCACTTACAATCTTAGAACTGATATATTTTCTGTACTTGCAGCAGTGGTATAAAAGAGATCTTTAAGAATATGAATTTAAAATTACTTTAATCAAACCTGAAAACTGCATCTTTTCTTAAATGTATTTCTTTTTCTTTACAGCCAGAGCATGGACTAGGCTATATGCCATGAATAATATTTAAATGCGCTATGAACATCAAGTGTGCATCACTTCTCCTGTTCTGCCAAGACCTCTTCCTTTTTTTTGTTTGCATTTAATGGACACAGTCTTAGAAACATTACAGAATAAAAGCCCAGACATCTTCAGTCCTTTGGTGATTAAATGCACATTAGCAAATCTGTGTCTTGTCCTAATTCACTATTGTACCGCATGAGCAGAGGCTAGAAGTATCATCTGGATTGTTGTGAAATTGTTTGAAAGCAGCAGCACATCTCTGCTTTTAATCATTTTTCCCGTCATGGTTTAAGTATAAGCACTGTGAATGAAGGTAGGCAGGGTTAGCTGCAGGGCTTTTTGTTTTAATTTTGTGGGCTCCTCCTCCCTTTTTATGGTGATGCTAATTGCATTGGTAAAAGCAGCTAACCAGTTATACTTTAGAATATACCCTCTAGCCCAGTCTAACTTAGGCGCTGTAGATGGACAAGCTTCATTGTTTGAACAAAAAATGGGAACATTAAACATCCATCACCTTCACTAATACTATTGTGATTCTGCTGTCAAGTGTAGAAAAATCCCTCCAAGAAAAAGCTTGTGACCATTTTGTATGGCTTGTCTGGAAAATCTCCTGTAAATCTTATGTTTTAGTAAAATATTTTTTGTTATTCTACTTTGCCTTTGTATAGTTTATTTTGCTGTGTTTTCATTTCTCTGTGACAATCGTATTTAAAAAAATTGAATCCAGAATTGACAATTTGTCTTCACCAGTCTGACAGATTTAACAGTAAAGAGGGAGAATTCACAAGGGGGTTTTTTTGTTTGTTTTTTGGGTTTTTTTCCTTCTATTTACTGACTGTTTTTATTTGTGTTATGTGGGTGGCCTTACCTGGCCAATTTAAGATGAAATTGCATTTGGAGTGACTTTTAGAAACAAGTCTCTGATGTAACAATTGTAACCTTAATTTTAGTAATGCGTTGATGTGTGTTTTCATGGAAATAACCAGAATGAAGTAGGAGGTTGAGAGAAAATGACAGCACTAATTATGAGTATCTCCATAACTTCTCTTTGCTGATTGTTATCAGACATTAGGCAACACGGTTTTCTAACTTCTTTAATTCCTGTCCTTTAGTAACATGAAATTCCAGTGTGTAGAACCACTGTAAGAGCCAGCTTGTGTATTGACTGATGCCTGCTTAGCCACTTACAGCTAGCAACTCATACCACTGGTTTTCTCTACAAGCCTTATTAAGCTACTTGCTTGAGCAACCAGTCAGCTTAAATAGCAACAAAGCTTCTTTATTGGAGGGAAGGAAAGTGATGAAAAAATTCCTTCTCATCCTTTTTGTGTATGCATCTTGTCTAGGAGTCCAAGTATCTTTTCTGGGAACCCATCTAATTGTTTCCCTTCATTTCTTGTATCTCTAGTCTCTTCCATTCCCCAAGCCCTCTCCCTCACAAAACCAACAAACCAACCAACCAAAAAGCTTAAAAGCTTTTGGCAAGGCCAACCTGAAATGTGTAAATGACAGCTTGTAGTGGTTGCAGTAGGGAGTGTTTTTTCATGAAATTCAGGGGTATGGTTATGTAATCTATTGGTATTCTCCCTCTTTCACTTCTTACTCTAGTGTCATCTGAAATTTCTATAGAATGTGGTGTATTTATTGTGCTCTTATGTAAGATGAAGAATATCTATTAAAACTATGTTTTCCAACAGACGGTGATTTCAGTGGTTAGTAACTGGTATTGTCCCTCTGCGACATGGCTGGAGAATGGTTCAGAATTCAACTTTTTCACCAAACTGAGTCATTAAAAAACTGTTTTAAAAGTAGTTTCAGTGTTGAATGTAAGCCAAAGTTGGGTCCAGGACTGGTAGC
Organism: Aphelocoma coerulescens; assembly: GCF_041296385.1. Classification (NCBI taxonomy): domain Eukaryota; kingdom Metazoa; phylum Chordata; class Aves; order Passeriformes; family Corvidae; genus Aphelocoma; species Aphelocoma coerulescens. The sequence continues at coordinate 45,901,792 of NC_091014.1, read as the reverse complement.
ATGTTCTTCAGAGTGGGTAAGCACCATTAACCCTCTCTTCTCCTTACAAATGTCTGTTTGGGGTTAGCTGGTCTACATCCTGGATCTGCTACTAGCATGGATAACTTCTGTGGCAGGCAGCTGAGAGTAAGTGAGCTGTGCCGTAGACCCTGGATTCACTTCACCCACCTCTTAATGCTTTATCTTAGGCTACATATGCAGCTTTCCTCAGCTCTGTCTCTAGTCCAAGGGTGAGTGTCCCAGAGGACAGTCAGACCCACCTAAACATTGTGTTTGAGAGTGGCTTTCCCTTCCTTCAATAGAGAAACAAGACCTGAGCTGGATCTTAAACAATTGTAACCTGTAATAGGCAGGATGAATCCAGACTCAGATAATGTGTATTAAATAATACTTATTTTACTTTTAAACCTGATTTAAGAGCCCTGTATAAAGCCAAGCTGGGAATTTCATTCCAGCTTGTGCCAAGGAATGTGTGACACTTAGGCTAAATTCTTTGAAGCCAGTAAGATAAAACCTTTTCCTCAGTCAAGCAGGTATATATTCCCAGTTGTTATGTGAAACTCAGTTATTTCTCTTACACCTTGCAGCTGATTAGCAAATGCAGCTGTCTTTTAAGGAGTGTTAGTTTTATCTCCATTTTTAGTATGTGTCTGTTGTATCCATTTACAGTAACTTTATAATAAATTAGTTTCCTCTACCATTACTGGTGCTATGTCTCAAACGTCCTAAAATTCTGAGCGAGAGTGATGACATTGCATTTTATGTGTCAGTGTTTGGGTAGTAACTGTGTAGCTGTTGAGCCTGGGTTATCACATGGGCTCTGTAACCACACATGCAAAATACTTTTGCAGTAGTTTCCTGTAGATCAAGAGGAAGGCTTTTGGTTTTGCATAAACATTCAGTGGTGATCTCTTCACATACAGCCATGTTCTGTCGTGGGTATGAAGTGTGTGATTATTGGGAACTGATGGAACAGGTTTTTTGTATCTTAGCTGACTTTAGTCTAAACCAAGTGAAACATTGCTTCGATAGCTTACAAGTAATTGTATTTTTAACACATTGAGACTATTGTGGAACATCTTAATGGACTAGTGACATCAAAAATTGTGACATCTCTATTTATATGCATTCCTTCTTGGGTTGGGTTTTTTGTTTTTTGTTTTTTTTTTGAGGGTTAAAGTAAAATGTCTGGTAGGTTTTGTCAATAACATGTCTTGACTGTAATGTAATATGACACTGAAATAAAAGGAAGAGTGATTATTCATTACTTAAGCACTGAGCTTCATTTAACTGCACTGGGCTGCCATCAGTGTGCAACAGTTTCCTAACAGTTCTTAACATCTGGTAAAATAAGAAAGATAACCTTGATAACTTCTCTCATAACTTTTCAGTTGCTTGTGCTTCCCCTCCCCATTGTATGGAAAGAGAAGAGCAGCACCTCTTGTCCTAAAAGTCCTCAGGAGAGACGGCTCTGGTACGCAGCTCAGAGGATGTGTTGGTTTCCCCCAGCACCCCCTGCCTTTGTTTGTTGTTTTTTTAGTTTAGTTTTGGTTTGTTTTGTTTGTTGGCGTGGGGTCTTTTTGTTGGTTTTTGCGGGTTTTTTGCCTGCCTCTGTTTAAATCTGTCTGGTTTAGTACAAGACTTTCCTACTTTACCTGCACAGTTTGGACAGTTTCTAGTGCAATCAAATTGATAAATGTATTGAGCTTTGCTAAACTGTGTTACATTATGAGCATGGCATGGGCTTAATAATGGAGTTTGTACAGTTTATTGTGGCCTTTACTGTGGAGGTGTGCAGGATGATTTGTTATGTTGCACTGAAGTGCATTAGAAAAGTGGCATCAAGCACCGTGACTGCCTTACCTGTGGTGTTTGCTTTCATGAACTCCCCTCAACACTTAGCTAATGGGTTAGGTGTGAGCAAGTAAGAGTATCTCTGGGTAAAGACTGCTCCAGTGGAAGCGCTCGGTGCAACAGTACCTCTGGCTGACCTGGGTTAGGAAAGGGAATTGTACCTTAAGATCTGGGTAGCTCAGTTAGTTGCTAGGGAGTTGTCACTGTTGATCAGCCCACTACTGAGGGTCCGAGTCCTCCACCTGAAGGAGGATTCTTGAGCACTGGAAGGTGGAATTCACAGGTCCTTACCACACTGCATGAGCCTTCCCACATAAAGAGATGGATGCCAAATGTGGCATGTAACAGAAGCATTTTCATAATTTAATTTTTTAGGAAGGTAAATATAAATTATTTCACATAAACTCATCTCTGACTGGAGTACTTGTTGCAAGGTTGTTCCAGATACTCTGGTGTAAGCTGGGTTCTTGTCTTCAGAGCTGCATTTAAGGAGTATTTTTGGTTCAGGCCTAATCTGCACCTTCCTACCTAAGTTGCCTGCCAAGGCTTGCAAGATCATTTATAAATCTGAAATATTTCATGTATGGTGTTCAGTTGTTCCTTGCTGTAGCAGGTGTGCTTGTCTCAGCCTGAATACCTGCTGTGCCTTCAGAAGAACTGCTGCTGTCATTTTCCCACCAGCTACTCGTAATACAGTGTTCTTCCAGGTAACACTGGAAGGCTTAGGCTGGATACTGGTAAATTTATGGAAGAGTGTCTGTGGTCCCATGCACAATTATCAAAGACAGACTAATCTCAGAAGACACAGTAAGGTGATTCTAATGGGGTTTTTTCTTCCTTCAGTTGCTGTGGATGTTTGTCTACCTTATTCAAAGACAGGTTGCATTAGTGTCATAGCCAGAAAGCAGGAAAGAAGGAAATAATTAGGAGAGTGAAGCAGTTGAATGACAGCGAAAAGGCCATTAGGACAAGAGCCTTGTTACACAATCTGTCTGGATGTAATGGGCACTAGGCTACAGGTAAGCCAAGGGCAGGGTAAGTGCACAAGGTGATGGTCTTTGGCCAGCATCATGCATTGCTGCTGTTGCTTCTTCATATTGCTCATCAATCAGAACTGGTGGTAACAAATGAGGGAAAGCTGTTGGGAACCACTGAGCTTCTGAAGGCAGTGTGGGCCATGAGGCAGGCAGCAGCTGATCTGACAGCAGACACATTCAGTGGTCCCTAGCCTTCCTAAAATGGCTCTTTGAACTGTATTTCATGCTTATTTAAGGATAGAAAATTGTCTGAGAGCATTGTTTGGGGTGGTGGTGCATAGCTCATTGCAATCAGATTGTTACAAGCAGGACTATGCCTGTGATTCCTGAGTCTGCAGGTAAGAGGTGACACCATTCCTTAGGAGCATTGTCCTAATATGGATGTGCTGTTTCCATCACTTGAGCCAAGGAGGCAGTGCCACAGCCACACTGGGGCCTGAAGAGTGTTTAAGGAGGGTAAGTTTAAAAAACCCCCTAAGATTCTTCAGTTTAAGCTTGAAGATTCTTATCATCTCTCCAAGACTTGGGAAAGTCAATCGTTCTGCCTTTCCTGCCGTGTGTTGGGCTTTGTCACACCTCTACCACTATTTGTGTCTTATAATTCACTTGATGCATGGAGATACGGTGGTAAGAGCCAGACATGGCTATGGTAAAACTCTCCCTAAGCTGTGAAAAGAGGGAGGTGTGGTAACTGTCAACATGTCAGAAGTCATGCTGAGAAGGGGAACACAGGAGCTGCTTACCATAACAATGTGGAAGAAAGCAGGTTCAAAAACAAGGTAAGGGGAGGTAGGTCTGCAGCAGTAGGCTGAGCACTGGCACCAATTTCCAAGCTGGGGCAGGCATTGGACGTGTGAGCTAAGGGGAGAGGGCGCATCATGTTAAGGAAAAGAAATCTCTTATTTGGAACAAGTAGCTTGGTAAGCTTGAGTGCAAGGGTGACACAATCACTTCCGTGCAGTATTTGCAATGGAATGACTACATCATTCACAGGACTAATTTAGATTTTATTCTGGTATTTTTCAAATATAAAAAGTCAAAATTCTTACATCAATCTTTAAAGAAAATCCATGCAAGCAGGTCAAAATGTTTACAACTTAATTCCCTTCCCACTCCCCCTTCCTTTCAGTTTTCACTTCACAAACCATGCTGGTAAGTAAACCAAGTGTCTGTCCCTCACAGTTTTTGCACAGCACGTTGTTAACAGAACAATGCTAGTCTAAGGGGTGCAGTAAGCACCAAAATAAGATTTTTCACTTGAACAGCCTCTCTGCAATACCTCAGGATTTCTTGTGTTTAAAAGCACATCCATTTTGCTTAATTCTGGCTCCATGTGATTTTAAACTTTAAGGCTCTTTCTTTGATACCACCATAATGTAACTCATGAGAATCTCAAAACCTATCAGCCAGGAAAAGCAGCAGTACAAACTAGACTCTGACAAGTGCAGATGACAACCTGTCTCCCTTTTTCCTCTGCAGAACCAAATGGATACATTGTACAGAATTTTTGGCATGAGAAAAATCCCAAACTTGCTCTGATAGGTTTGGCCTATCTAACTAGAGATTGATGTAAAAACAAAATACTTCTAACATTTAAGTTGATAGGTAGTAGAAAAAACTGTAGCCTTCCTACTCCCATTTTTACAACTCTTTCTGCTGGAGTTTAGTGTCAGATTTCATTAGTACTGAAGCCATATTGCTGTCCCTTTACTACAGTTGTTTGTTCCCTGTAGCAAAACTGAAGTGTCTTCAGTTTACATTTGCAATTCATAAAACATTTCTCTTTGAAAAGGGGTAAAGTCAAACTAAGCAATAGAGCTTCATTCTGAAGGTTGCATAGAGACTGAAGAGATTTATACAACAAATGCTGTTAAAAAAAAAAAAAAAAAAAGCCTGTCTGGCACTACTGAACAGCTCAAATGTGTGTGACCAAAAATATTTATAGGCAATCAACTGAGTTTGTTAGCAACAGCAATACTGTACATTTTACATTATTATCAAATACATAATTCAAGAGTTACAAAATAAGATCATGCATTACCACTAAATCTCATACAAGCTTGGATTGATTTCATTCCAAGAGTCTGAAATGGAGACAGAGCATTTTTTTTTTTTTTAATGAATAAGAACTCAAACTCTGGATTCTGTTTTAGCTTTCATGGATTTGATATAATCTTGTTACAAGAAAACCTATACAAGTTTGCTCAATTTAAAGTGTTAAAATAACTACTGAACAAAAAAGTGAGCATTAAAGTAATCAAAAAAAGGGAGCTAAATGATTCATTATTTTAAAGGCAGCTTTGGAGCCAGAGGTACCCTTCCATACCATGAGTATGATTTTAACAAAGATTAGACATTCATCATGCTCAACCCCACTTTCTCCTGTTTCACCTGGCAAAGCAGCATGTGTGAAAGACCATTCACTTTAAAGTAGTGAGCTGAGCAAATGGTGTCCCAGTCTGGCACAAGTTCAGTGTAAAGTGGGCATAGCCATGTGTGCACTACTGAAATAGCAACGCTCTGTCCCTGGCTTCCCACCTCCTGACTGAAAAGATGGAGAAGCTGTTGGCAATACTTCCACCTTTACATGCACCTGAACACTTGTGTGTTCTTTCCAGTTCTGGAAGTGACCTGGACAAGGAGCTAAGGGATGGAAAGCAGTGTCCTGCCCACTGTTTCAGAAGTCTTCAGCTTTGTGGCTCATGCCTCTTGTCAGTAGTATTTATGCCTCTTCAAAGAGAGCAGCATTAAGAGATCAGATCATCTGTCTCCCTAGTTTCACTGCATTTACATATGGCACTAGATTGTTTTTCTAGGAGTAATTTGTGGCAACAACATTGTTTTCCTAAAAAAGTGTAACAGCACAAAAAAATTCATAGCAGCATTTTACACAATTTGTGTTAAAAAAGTAGAAGTTAACCATTTGTGTATTGAGTAACAAAAGGTTTAAATTACATTTATTTTCCATTTTACACTCACTATTTACTAGTTGGACTATTTACAAATGTTCAAATGTTGTATAACAGAATGAGCTTTACCCAGAATAAACTTCACATATGAGGTAGTGGTCTACCTCAACCTGTTTTGGCTGGATATAAAGGAGGTACAGTTGGGTTTAGATCCTAGAAAAAATTCAGAAGTAGGATGTTCATGTGAATTAGATTGTGTTCTTGTAGAAGAAACCACACACACACACACACACACACACACACACACAGAGAGAGAGAGAGAGAGAGAGAGAGAGAGTAATCCCATGGTAAAAACATTAAGACCAACAGTGGATTTAGTTTTCCTCTTCTTGGATGAAAAGCAGGAGAAAATAATTAGAACAGGGAAGTTGTCAGCTGTACCTCATTTATTCCAACTACATTTTTACCAAGAGGCCAGCTTTTATTTGAAGAAGTATAGTAATTGATGTTAAAACAGTAGAACTGAAGGATTTAAGAATTAACTTAAAATTGGGGGTTTCAGCACACCTAATAAGAAAAAGGAGTATTATTTCTCTACTGGTGTAATAGGTATCAACACTCCTGGCCCAAGCACTGGGGGCAGCACTACTGGCTCCTGCAGGGCAAGGCACCTCAACACATGCTTGCTAATAGACACCTCTGCAACCCAAGAGTGCCCCCTGGTTAACTCTTACTTTCTTTCCTCAAAACAGTTTTAAATTACAACAGACTGCAGGAACACAACATGAGATGTTTCTAATTGAAGATTAGAAGTTTTTGGAACGTGCAGTGTAATCACACCATGAACAAAACATGTATCAAGGTTAAAAGGAAAAAAAATAGGGGGAAGAGAGATCTACAATGTTTTTCACTCAGATCTTCTGACAGTTCATCAGCTGACCAGGTGATGAAACAAAAGTCTAGTGGATAGTTTTGGTAGCTGCAAGACAAAGTTATTGTTCTTGCCCTAGTTATATGTTAAATGAAGATTGCATAGGACAAGGCAACCTTTTGGGTAACTGAGGCAAGCAGTGCTTAGTGTTGGTATCCTTAGCTCCTGGCAGGCTGAATGTGGTTTAGTGCTTTATTGTAGTCACCCTTGTGCATCTCTGCCTCCAACACATCCATTTACCCAAATACTGCTGGCTTAAGGTCTTAGCACTTCATCTGTGGATACCAAATAAGAGTTTTGTATAAGACTATTTGCTCAAGCTTTAACTACTGACTAAAACTCACAAGTTTTGAATAAGCTGAACACCACTGAGATGCATATTTTATTTTAGCAGATATGGAAATTTATATAGTCAAGTTTTTTTTTCTAATGGCCTATTAAGGCATCTTAAAAAAATCCCTATATGGCTTTGGTTTGCTGAAGTACTATTTTACATCATTAAAAGAAAAAACATGTTCAAATAAATTTGACATTATGACACATTCACATATTTCACTTAGAACTGACAGTTATACAGATGCCTACATGTGATCACAGATGTCTCCTGTTGTGATGACACGAATAAAAAGGTAATCCAAATGTTTATCTCACAGTAGAGGGCAACCCAGAAGTCTGTGCAGAAGTGACATATAAGGAGTTATTATCTGGAAGAGGGGGAACCACAGAGTTTCCATTAGTGGGTGAACAGCTGAGTTTCAGTTTTTCCAAGTATTCTGCATGAACAGGCTTGTGACACTGAAGGACCTTGATTGCATCTTCTACTTTAAACCATTCTCTTTTCCTTCCTGAATGAGTACAATCCACAAAGAACAGAGTTACAAAATTTTAACAGCACTATTGGTTGCTATCTGCTTACTCACTCTTTCTCAGTTCTTTAGAAGTTGAAATTGTCAGGCAGAAGAGTTAATGAAAAGACCTTGAAAGAACCAATGAACACAAGAGATTCACTCAAACTTACTAAAATGCAACTTGTAATAAAGCCTTTCAGATAACTCTCTTGAAGCAAATGCTGGACAGAAATTCATGTGACTCTTTATATGCTCCAAAAGCCACATCTGGTCATTAGATGAAAGTGCAATATTATTTAAATGACTTGATACTGCCATCCTACATTGTCATGCCTAGCAGAAAACCAATCTTTAGACTGAACATGCATGCAGGAAGAATGGCTTGGCCTGATTTCAAAAGCCATGTTCCATACTCAAAATCTCCATATGCATCCAGATATGGAATTACTCAGGTTAGCTGTAAGTTTTAAAAAATAGTATACCTTGTATCAGAGATATGTTTATGTAAGTTTCAAGACTTAATTTTACTAAGATCAGCTTAAGACCATCTTACTTTTACAAGTCGGTCCTTTAAAATTTGAGGTATCTGAAAATACATATAGACCAGGTCAATGCTATATAGTATTGTTAAAAGTGGGATTAATTCTATTTTTCATTTGGTTCTACAGCATCACAAATACTATGCTTGAACATATATAAACCGCTTAAGATCAAGGACACTTTCAAAAACACCCTAGAGTATCAGGCAATAAAACATTCTACTTTCTATGGAAAAAGCAATTTGGCAGTATAGTATTTGACCTTTCAAAAAATTACAAGCTGTATCCCTAACTAATAATGATATTTATTCTATCAATGTTGTATTAGAGTATTCCAAGTATAAAAGTAACACTATGTTGGAAGCAACCCTAGTTATGTATTAAAGTGTGCAAGAACAGCATCCCATGACTTTTTCTAGAACATAATTAGTATTCCCCCTGAATTATAGAAATTGCTTCAGAAAAATGAAAACAGTTTGCTTAAAACATTTTTAAGTGTAGCACATAAGGACAGAGAATTAATTTACCTATATTAACTGAATCCTCCCAGTCTTCCAGTATTTCCGTCACAGTAAGAACATAAACGTACGTCCTATGCTTCCGATCCTGGTTCTGCTTGAATATTAGAAGTAGAAGTTTAAGTTCTCAGCTAAGTAACTTACAGACTTACCACATCTATAAGATAAGTAGTTTCTAATCTCTAAAGAATAGTTGCCAGCAAGCCTGGCTTTCATTTTCACTAAACAAACATCTGCACTTAGGAGATCCAAAATAATGGGAAAGCAAAAATTATTTGAAACAGCTGTTCTATTTTCCCAGACTAAAAAAACCCAACCAAACCAAAACCAACACAAACAGTTTTGAAGATTGTGAAGTTCTGACTAAAGTGTGTTCTTGATCATCCAGCTAAATATTAGCAGTTGTCCACTAGTACTGCCCTAGGTAAGTAGTGGTACTTATCTTTTACATATGTTGTAAGCTACCACAGTAGACCACATTTGCTAAAACTGTTCCACAACTAATTTCCTGGATGAAAGGTCATTTAAAAAAACCCAAACACTTTTTGCAGGATGGAACCACTGCATCATGTGGCCATGTCATCTACGCAATGCTAGCTATAAAGTTTCACTCTGTGAGTGAAGCAAATTAAATAGCCTACGCTTGCAATCATGACAAATGCAAAAATCATTGGCCATCTGCTCTTTCAACAGGTTTGCCACAATGGCAGCACTCACCACTTGTTTAGAAGATGTGTTTTGCATAAGGCAGGTTAAATACAGACTCTGACAGAGGTATCTGCTCAGGGCAAGGCCACTGTGCTGCAGCCCATCCATGCAAGGTTGGCACAGACCTTACTCTCTGCTACTCCAAAGCAGGCTAGTGGCAGTGTTTGATGTGCTACCCAACCAGTCAGACCATCCTTCCCCTTGAAGAACTGAGCTCCTAAAAAACCCAGGACCATCTACGATTACAACTATGTTAAGAACGAAGAGATGTTATGGCCTAGCTCCCCTAACAGATGGTTGTATCCTTGTGCCAATAACCTTTCCTATTTAACTGTTTCACTGCAAGCTTAATATAGTTTTGAACTGTTGTGCTTTACTAGGAAATAATTCTTCAAGAGTTCTTGGTCAGTATCACCATTAAATAGGATAGATATATTTATAACACATATCCTTTCTGGCTGTAGTTCTAGAATAAGAGGACTCGGCAGCAGCATTTATTCCCATCTTCTCTTAGTTCCATCCCCAAGTCATAAGGTGTGGCCCCCTCAATGGTACTAACAACAGTTTGTGGGGCCCTGTTGTGAAATTAAAGTAGGGCCTTGATTTAAGTTAGAAGTAGCCTGGAAAAGTGACACAACACCAGCTTTTCTCTCTTCTGGTCTAGCTGGTGTAGATGGCTTCAGAAGAACATATCTGAATTACCAATGAATCATCATGCTTTGCAGCCCCTGTCTTAAGGCTGCATGATAGGTATCCTGGGTTTTTCTGATCTGAGCTGGGAAATGGAAAATACTTTTGTAGACTGACTAGTAGAGTTAAAACACAGCCAAGTTTTTAATGTGTAGGACCATCCAGTTCAACTCAAACCCAAAACATATCAGAAAAATGTGAGTATTACTAACTACAAAGCTTCAGGAGCTTCGCTAATTGTGTCATGCCTTCCATACTTCACACGATGGGACACATGACTAAGTAATACTTCACACAGGAAATCCCTGTCAGGAATGCACTGCCTCTAAAAGCTGAGTGAAGATTTGTATGTAGCTGAGACTAAAGGGACTTCCACTTAACGTAGAGCACAACATGGTAACACTGGATGTATTATGAGCTAAAGACTACTAACACTACAGTCTGCTCCTGTGTAGAACCTGAGCAGAAGGGGGCAACACCAACATGCAGCTCTAGCTAGCATGTGTCCTTGTGCTGTCTGTAGTTCAGAGTCTGATGTTTTTATTATCAAATAGATGTTTTTAACTACATGGTTTGCTAAAGGTTGGATTTATCTGCTATCCAAAGCCATGGCCTTTTTTTAGTGAATCAAAGCCATAATGAGAATTCATATACAGACCCATCAATTTACACATGTGAAAGCTGACAAATTACTTCAGCAAAATCTAACCAGGGAGGAAAAGTCAGAAGAGTGCCTCAAAGAAGGCTGGTGTAATGTTTCAGAAATCCTAAATCTATCAATGATTTGGTTTTTAGGTTTTGTTTGTTTTTAACATCTAGGTGTTGTCCAAGTACTAATTTAATCTTCCCAGTAAAGTTCCAAAATGACCTGAAATTAGCTCAGTTGGTCAGAGCCTGGTGCTGTGTAACACCATGGAAATGGGTTTGATCCCTGTACAAGACAAAGTGAGTTGGACTCCATGATCTTTGTGGGTCCCTTCCAACTCAGAATATTCTGAGATTCTGTGAAACTGGTGTAAGTACTTGAACTCTTCCTATTCAAATCTTCACACATCATGTAACACCTAAAGTCCTGTCTAATGTAGCAGATCCAGTAACACTGCAAAATTATAGGTAGGTAATACTAATGAACTTAAGTCTGATGTTGCAGTTTTATCAGTTCTCACAAACAAACCATTGCTTTTAGAACTTAAAAGAAATAGCTCACCTCAAATATCCCAAGTAGTCTGCCTAGCTTTCCCTTTACTCCAGCCTACAAAACAAACAAAAAAAAGTGTTAGCATGGGGTATTAATATAAAAAAAATAAAGTATCTATACCATCCTCTTATATTAGCATACGCCTCCTTATTAGGGTTATTTAAGTAAGAGTTTTAACTTAAGTGTTAATTAGATTGTGCTGTACTACTTTTGGAGCTTCTGGTTTTAGACTCCTTATGAGTGTTAGAGTACAAAAGCTTGTTCTAATGAGTGGATCAAAGAATCCATAAATCTTTCAAGGCTTCCATCCAGACCAAATAGCTTACACATTTTTAGTGTACTGTATTTTTATTAAATAGATAAATCATACCCAATACTGAAATAATCCAGGAAAGTATATAGGACAAGAGAATTTCAATTAGTATTAGAATTAATCTAGAAAAGCAATCATTGAAACTCCAGTGCTATTTTACACAGAAACTTAAGTATAAGTTTTCAAAATATGATAATAAATTAAACTGTAGGTTGTTGCATGGGTCTTGCAGCATAATGACTTCATGTGTGTTGGTTTTTATATCAAACTAGCTTTTGGCATGTAATATAAACCCGAAATTTACATCCCCAATTCTCTGCGGTTTTTAACTGTTTTTCTAGCTAGTAACATTAGAAATGGCTTTCAGTTCATAGTTTTACTCCAATATTTTAAAATAATCCCTGTGTGTATCAGCACATGCTTTGTGACTTTTATCAATTCAGATAAGGTGGTCATTACTTTCTACTAAGGCTTTAAGGTTTGCTTTTCCAAGTGTAATATATAATGCCTCTTCCAAGGGACATCGCTTATGATCATCCCTATGACAGACATAAAGGCACATGTTGCCTACTGGCAGACAAAGCCATATTTAGGTTGTTTTTGTCCTGCTGTATAACCAATATTTAAAATAGGGTTTCTTAGTGCTAAGATGACATTTTCTAATCTTCAGTCTTTGCTTCCAGCCTTAGCCAAAGACAGTTATCAGTGTCTTATGTCTTTATATAAAGGACCGTATGCATCTTAATTACATTTTAATGACTAACTAACAAATAACTGGGCAGGCTTTAGCAATAAGTCTAATCAAAGTCTTACAAGTGATGTTTTCTGTGACTGTCTTTTTAAAGAAAGCAGATGGCTGGTCATATTTATTAAGCCATTTTGATGAAGGAAGCCTAAACACAGCCCGTGCAAATCATCAAGGCATTTTGCTTATCTAGAACAAGAGCTAGACCAAAGTTAATGCAAAACTACATACAATATTGTTTGTTTGCTGTGAGGACTGAGATACCTGTTAGATCTCACAAAGCCAAAATACACAACTGGACCTGATAGATAAGTGATTAAGCAGCACGTTAATTAGGAAAGTGACAGGCCCTTATTTTGGGCTGAAAGAGTAAGCTATGACACAACAGGCACTAAAGATTGCTTGTGCTCTATACTGGGTAATAAAAAAGCATTTAGTAGCCAAAAAGAACATGCTGAAGAAATGTTTTTTACTGATGAGTCCCAATTTCCTCAGCATTACAGTATCATTTCTAAAAGAGAAGCAGAACCTATAAGAGTACAAAAGTATGCTGCTTTCCCAATTTTTGCTTCATTTCTCATTCAGCACTATCTAAGAATTACCATATCCTTAAGATTTCTACTTTGTGGAAAGTGAGCAACTAGAAAAAGCAATTTCCCATCATTCTATTCCATCAAAAGTAACAATGTGCATCTGTGGGATTAGCCTTTTTTTAATACTTCAACCTCAAGTATGCAGCTTTAGCTGCCAAGTTTTGTAATTTCTGTATTTATTCTCTAAAGCTGCAGCACAGAACAGATTAATATCATTAAAGATATGGCTTAAGAGCACAACAGTGAAGCCAGTACAGACTCTGCAGGTTTCTCAAACATTAAAAAAACCTTTTCTAAGTATGAGAAAATTGCTCTAAATGGGCCTAGTGCTCAACCAGAGGGAGAGGAAAAAAACCCGAACACCCCCTCCAAACCAACCAAACAAAAAACCACCCAAACCTAACAAGAAAAAAAAACCCCAAAAAACTAAAAACCCAGACAAAAAACCCCAACAAAAATCAACACTCCTCAGCCCCCAAGTCCAAATAACTGCCTCTCCACCCCACAACCCCAACCTCCCCCCAAAACAAAAAACTTGGAAGATTTTTAAGCTCTCTTAGAAGTCCTGGCCAAAGAATTAGTTATGTTATAAAGATTTTTGAAGGCAGGTCTATGGCAACAGGACTGTTGAAGGACAAAGAAACTCATCATCAATAGAGGGAGGAGGGCTTCTCTGAGATGCTGAGTCTAACAACTAATATTTAACATGTGGCAAAACTGCCATAACCAGCTAAGTTTACTGATACTGAATAGCTTTCATAGAGAAGTTTGACAACTTATTAGTATCCCATAGTTACAATGTGAATTTACCAATGTTAGTTTAAGTGGAATTTACTTAACAGTTGCTTTTTTCTCCCTCCAAGCAAATCTGTGGTTTAAACAAATACACCTACTGACTAATTCCAAATGAAGCTATTAGAAACACTGTATTACATTGAGTGTAAAAACTCCCCAAAGCTTGAAATGAAGCTTTGGTGCAACCAGATGTTTCTACCTAAATGTGATTATTGTAACTGATGCCTAGTTACTCTCTAGTCAGAGATACATGTTTCTAAAATGTAACATCATTCCTGCATACAGCCGTGTATTTTGAATCACTCAAAAATACGAAAAGGTAGTAATTCAAAGTCTCATTATTTTTTTCCCCTGAAAATAATATTCAACTGAATAATCTTCATAGTTTAAAACATAAAAGATCACTGTCAAAATCAAGGTAAGTGCTTTTGCTGACAAGAACATTTCCTTCAAGTTCTTATCTTAATGTAGTTCCTTCAAAATGTGTCAAAGCTAAGTGCTAGAGGACCAAGAAATGTGTCAGCTTTATCCCCAGAACATCAAATGAAGTTTTCCCTTTTCCAATGCTAAGCTTCTAATCCAATGCACTGGTTAAATTCTAGACTTTGAACCATTTTGCCTCTCGTGAAAACATACTTCTTCCTTTGGCTTTTATGTACCCATGGCTGTTAGAATATGGTTCTTCAAGTAAACAGAATCCTATAGGCCTCTATAAGCATGTAAGACCATCTAAACTTTGGGATAAAAGCCTGAAAAAACCCATCTTTCTTCTGAAAGACATTAAATGCTACACTTCCCCAGAACAATTCTCTAAGGAAGTCTGAGTACTATGCAAATAGGACCTCAGATCTGAATCTTATACATGTATTTTAGCATTAGTCTAAATCCAATCACAGGAGAGAAAACTATCCACTTCATCCCATTATCATTCTGGCCTGGAGGTCATTCCTGCTGGCAGCTGTAGAGGTACTGCAGTCTCAGATGTGCGTCAGACTTGCCTGTTTCCTGTAGATGGAGCAAGAGTCATGCTGCAGTTCAATTTTTAAGCTAACAGTCTACCAGGGCAGAAAGTTATTTAAGATCTGAAAGATCCGAGTTATTTTTAACTCTGGGATCTGTAGGATAGTATTGTAGCCATTTTAATGTCTACACTCCTCACGGGATGGTGGCAAGACTACTCCTGCCCCATTTTTGCATACTTTTATAAAACAAAATGTTTGACTACATCTGCCTTAATCTTTCAGCAGAGAGTGTGCTTTATTAATTATTTTTGCAGTGTCTAACTAGTTCTAGTCTGTAGCACCCGATCATTTTTCAAATATTAGATGCTCACTGGAGCTAATTCTTTTATTTTCTGTGAGAGATCTTCAATAATATAACTGCCATTTTCACTGTTGCAGCAAATTAATCTTTAGGATCACCCTCTTCTTCTCAGAAGCTACACAGAGCTTCCCCACAAAGGGCTGGGGGAAATTGCGTATTTTCTCATAGGCATTTCTAAATACTACTAATTCAAACAAAGCAAGAGTCTGTTTTTTGTGAGATGGAGCAAGAAAAGGGAGTGGGAGGGTGCCCCTCCATTTACAAGGCTGGGCATCATTGGCTTGCCACTCATTTGTGCTATATTTCTTTGAACAGTGCATGTGCAGACAACTCATTTTCATCTTTCATGCTATGCAATTAGAGACAAAGCTCCAAATTCATTAATGGAGTAGCTCCTCATTTAGATGAAGTTCAATACCTTTCTGGGATTGCTTTATACTACATCATTATGGTATTCTGCTATAAGGTTTGTAACACTGTCAATTTCCTGTGAAATGTCAGAGAAACTTAAATGAAACATTCCAAATATTCAGTAGAGGTAAAAGCCCATCACTAACACGAAAAGAACTGAAGAATAAAACAGAAACTGGAGTCATGTACAGAGGCAGACTATGAAACAACTGCCATGCATGTACATTTGATTACAGAGATCTTTGAGTTTTAAAACAAGGATTCTAAATACACTACTGTTGGTGTTGAAGTGAGGGATATTTAAAGCCAGTGTGCTATCAACACTTCTACCATTAAAGAATGCCATTATAACTCCCACTATGAATTTATCCATTTTAATAAATTAATAGAAACCAGTGCTTAGTTTGGGCATGACCCAATACTGAAGCAACACATTTCAAATCAGCACCACTGTGCTTTCTTTGAAGTTTATTCATTCACAGAACTCTTAACAGCTCACTGTACTGTAACCAGCTTGCCAGGTGACATTGACCTTAGTATAAAAATAGAAAGGACATCCATCTTTAGAAAGGTCACTAAGAATTTCCACAGCTCAAACCCCTAAATACCACTGTTTTTTCTTTAAAAACGGCACTTTGCAACCTCATGGAAGCATACAAGACTTAGCTGGTAGCTGAAGAATATTTTACCTGAAGGCATGAGCTTCTAAGACTGATCAGCTATACAAGCTATCATACCCCAGAAATTTTGAGGGTGTAGAACAAGAGTAACCAAATTATTTTTGCTTATTAAAGCCCCTAGTCTGTGAAAACTCTTTATGCATTTGCAAGCACAGCTCAAAGCTGAACATGGCTGGAACTTTATATCACACTCCAAAACATCATAAAAAGCATAGTCCTTTCAAGATCATCCATTCTTCACCACCAAAGAAAAAACCCCAAACATATGACTACAGTTCAGTCAGCTCTTATTTAACATGGAGATGGGGCTTTACTATACCTCATCTTGGACTATACCTTAAGTCAGATCAGCAATTAAAATTACCAGTGTTCCTAAGAATTCTGAGCAGAGGACCGTGCTTTTTAATCCTACCCATGAACTCGTGACAGTGGGAAGACAAGACTTTCCCTAGAGGTGTTACTACTGCTTGGAAGCCTAAATCTTTGCTGACTCATTCCTAGAATCCAAACTCTTTGCTCCTTTCAAATGGACTGCACCCTGGGGCTGAGTATGTTTTGTGTAGGTCAAAATGGGCTCCTCCAGCAAAACTGAACACAGTATGGAATAACTTTGATTCAGTGAGGCTTATTTATGCTTGAACCTTGCTGCAGGAAGGTTGCTGAGAGCAGCAAATAGTGAGGCAGTCTGTTCCCCAAGTAAAACGGGAGAAGGGTCACTGAATCACAGTTCACAGATCTCATTTTGACACTGAACAGCAGGAACTGTTTGGTGCAAGTCACATCTACATCAAGTTCCTAAGCCACAACACCACAACAGAACCAGTCTTACAGGTAAGCAAGATACACCGCCACATAGCATAGCTAATAGAAAAAAAAAAATCATTCCACATACTAATCAGCAACAATATCAGTATGTTTTTGTGAACTGCAAAATGGCATGAGAAAACTGTTTAAGTCTAGCAGAAATTCTCTAGTTCACTCACCAGAATGCATCCACTACATGAAAAACCTTATACCTTCTATTTAAAAGTGTGATATTCTGATTTTTTTTTCTTGCAGTTTTATTTGGCTTAGACATGGCTGTTAGATATTAAAGTAACACTTAATATTTTTGACATATTTTCCCAGGAAAAATAAATAGCAAATGAATTCTGAATTCAGAATTCTGAGTTTGAAATTTAAGTATTGTAGTATAGGGAAACTGCATGAATTCATCATGACTTAAAGCTCTGTTTTGCCTAGGCATAGGAACAGAGATAGAAAAGCAGACTATAACCATGGTGCTGTCTTTATAGATAAGCAGCCTTAAATGTATGAATTCTCAACTGCTCAGATAGATCAGTTTCTAATCTGTTTAGTTTGGAATATCCTCAAAGGTCTGTTTATTTCTAGTTCTTAGAGCTACATGTTAATGGTTAGTTTACCTTCACTCTGTTCTAGAAGAGCTGCAAGTCAAACATTTTCTGCACAAACACAAATGTTACACTACAATATGTCATTTGGCATAAAGTCACAGTTCTACTTCCAGTACTTGTTTATAAAGGCAGTCAGAAATTTAGCTATGAAATGAGAGAGTGCTGTGAAGAAGCTAAGTTAATTAGTTCACCTCACCACACTATACCCCAATTCTAACACACAGGACTGCAGTTCTTTGAATTTCATAACCACAAAGGTCTCAGTCAAATACTGAGTAAAGGGGGTAGTTCCCTCTTCCTTCTTGGTTCCCATCTGAAGATAACAGCAGCAAAGATCAGCTGGATTTTTTGTTTTGGTTTTGTTACCTCTTCATACACCTCTCTCACGGCTGCTCCCCCCGGCTCTTCTTCTGGTTCCATTCCTCCACCTGGTACAATCCACTGATCTGGATATCGGCTACTGCTTACCAACAGCACCTATAAATAATTGCAAGTGACTGTTAAATACAGCTCACAAGTCAGGAATCTCACTACTATCTGCTTTTTCAGCAATGCACTTATTCACCTAGCCAGATGGATTATAGACTTTAGAGACAAAACATAACAGGCAAGCAGGAGTTGAAAAGAGTGAAATAGTTAACATCCAGTCTGTTTTATACAGCTAAGTCAAGACAATGTCATTGGAATCCCTTTGTACAAATGCTTTCATTGGATGCTTAGACACAATGTGGAAAACACAGAAAAATGTGCACAGGAATGAAGGCTTACAACAAAAATCTAGTAACAGTATTTTCCAGTACTAAGTCTTCAAATCATATAGATGGCTAAGTATGAAAATTAAGACATTTTCATCACATAGAAGTTAAACGAATTCTTCTGGCTAAAAATATACTTTTGAAAATATTTTTAATTTTTAGTCAGAAACAAACTTATTAGTTACTGAAGTGTTATGTTAGCATGACATGCTTACAGTATTGCATAACTAAGATACAAGGGAGAGTACTTCACTGGCCCTTGTCCAATTTGGTTTCTTTTAAACATTTACGTAAGAGGAAAAAGCCCAACACATTGAATTTGACTTCTAAATTTAACGTTTTTTTCCCAAGACACTTTGATTTCACTTAATTTGACTCTAGCCTGGTTCTGTCATTGATTGACACCAATTTAAAACCCCCTGTCTATAGGGCCTGCCTTTCATAATATTCAGAGCAGAGAAGATTTTAGCTACCTGTCCAACAAACTAGGATGCCTTGTATTTGGAATAATTTTGCAGTAGAAGTTTATGAAAGTAAGACCTTGATTCGGGACCACTTGGAAATAATTTAACTTATATTCAAGACACATCCCAGTTACTAAGACATACCCAGTCATCTGTGTAGTAAAAGGCTTCCTCCTATAGGCATTACTTACATAAACCCTACCCTGAAGTCAAAGGACAACTATAGGGAGTAAAAGGGCAGGGTCAGTGGTCAAATTTTGAAAAGCAATTAAAAGACTAGAACAAGAACCTCAAGTCTAAAGGTTATAGTTACAACTGGTGCCAGACAACTGAAGTGACAGCCCCAACCCTCACCTTTATGGACTTCAAACTTACCCCCTGTTGGGTTAAGTAGGAAAATGACTCTCTGATGACAGCACCAGTGAAATGATTACCACTTATACTGTGTCCCTTTGCCACTCATGGAAATAGGTTGTAGGTTCACTACAGGAATTGAGAGTGTAATTCAGACGACTGCATACTTTGTGAATGCAACAATACCTGTGCATATTGATGTGCACCTGGAAGAGCCTTATCTGACAGATACTGTCTTGTAATGTTTATCTTATGTACAGTCAAGATTAGTACAGTGGAGAATCCTTTAGAGTAGGACTAATTTCCCCCAAGTTTCTTCCTGTGCTAAGTAAGGAATACAGAGACATCACTACGTATAGAAGCATTCTTAGCATCTGATCTAAATGTTCATGTTTCCAGCCAACTCAAGTATTTTACTCAGCTATCTAAAAACCTAGAAATATTCAGCAAAAGCAACAAGGTTAAACACAAATGCATCTCAACTTGATCTTTACAGCCAAAGGTTTTGGTTTCCTAGGATCCTTTGACATTAACAAAAGATTCACAGAGTGTACACAGCTCTACTGAAAGTAATGTTAGAAACTGTTTTTCAACACTTAGGTGGAGCACCTATATCACTACAAAGAACCACTGTGTAAGCAGTGCTTAAAGAGCAGTTGTAAAAATCAAGTTATGAATTCACTTCTGAGATTTCAAATATAAGCATTAAACATTTTCTGCTGATGAAACTGCACTCAATCCAGTCATGTGAAAGCTAGCAACAATAATGAACAAAAGGATGATTATATCACATTAAATCATTCCCAGCTTGGTAGAACAATTTTAAATCAGCATTCAATGCTTATTTAAGGCTAAACATAAAACTCTTAATTACTAATATGGGATAAATCAGGTTGCTCATTCTGGCAGTGTAGTGTAAAGCCAGGGATTTTTTTATGCCTTTATATATAGTAGTTGACTATCACTAATCTGATCAATAGACTATCAAACTGGGCTTGTACATCTATTAGCTTTAAATTACCCTTTTTAAAAGCAGAAGCAAATACATCTAGCAAGTAATCAACATTAAAATACAACTCTTGTAGATAGGCTTTACAGCCATGCATACAATAAACTCCCAAGCATTACAGCCTGGGAATTCATTTTAGCAACTATCCAAACCTCCACTAACCCTGGAACAGAGGCATTTTCTCAAATGTCTTTCCCTCTATGCTTTATTCTCCTGTGATCTCACTGCTTTTACAGTCTGAATCCAAGGAATCACACTAAGATATATCCCTGAGATCCTCAGATGCTCAATTTTTTTTATCCATTAACATATGAAGCTGCGAGGACATGAGGCATCCATCCTGGGGTAATGCTACCAAAAACGTGCTTGGTGTTAATCAGATTCAACAAGCAACAAGAGCTGACAGCTAGCAGTTGCAGGATTGTGTAGTAAGGCTGAAAAGCATTCCACAGATTTTTTCAATCATAGTATCAAGCAGTCTTCCATGTTTTCGTTTTTTGAATGCTGTTTTTCATTCCATGTAGTTTTCAGGTGTTTCCATCTGTAAGTGGCCAGAAGATACATCCTTCAGTACCTAAATGACCAGGCTGTAAATATAAACGTGATTTAACTATGAAGACACCAAAAAGCTGTGGTTGGTTGACACTGCACTCACATGCCAAGAGAGGTGCAAAAATCAGCAGCAAAAATGCAGCAATTCATCTTCTCTTAATAGAAGATAATCAAACTAGGAGAGACATGATATAGATTGCCTGGAAATCCAGTCTTTTCTGAGGAGACTCATGGTCAAGCAGATTACAATAGTCTACTGGAAAAAAAAGACTGCAGAATCTGACACACCTGTACTTTTTCTGGCTTATGCACACCAAATTGTACATCATAACCCCATTAGGCTCAGAAGAAAAAAAAGCAAAAGTACTTCCCATGCAAAGAACTCTGTGTCCTCTATCCCTAAATGCAGAAAAAGGACTAAGATATCCTGAGTTGTATTACTTGCTAGTGATCACTGCCTTTCCCATGTCTCTAAGACTTACTGTTGATAACTCTTGTTCAAAAAATGTACTGAGTATTGCAGTGAAATCTGCTTGTCTAGTTATACTGCTAGGTTTATCTTACTCCAAAGACTAAGGTAAAGACACAATTTTCCATAATGCTGCCAAGTGAAGAAGTAAAGCTGCAAAATTCAGCTAAGAGGAAACAAAAGAAAAATTCTTCCATTAAGCATTACCAGCCAAGTTTCACCTCACATTCAAGTCCAGGAATAGCAGTGACCTTTGAGTGTATGAGGAGGAGAAACTGCTAGCCAGCCTACTTGTAATAAGCACCTATCAATACACATACCCATGATATGGTTAACCAAAGAGGTTATTACAGGGCAGGTGGCATCATGGGACTTGGTCACTATAAATGCTAAGCCTGCAGACAAACAACTGAAAATTTCTAAACATGCCAAAGTTTTGGCCTCTTTAGCGTTCTCAAGTCAAAAACACTTGTGAAACAGTTAGTAGCCAAGTATTCCAGAAGACCAAAATGGCAACAGCTCAGAGTAATACAAATTATAACCACAAGCTATTCCTCTTGATTTTTTTCAAATTAAGCACTAGACAGGTAGAAAATGGTTTAAATTGATATAAAATATCATTACTTTTTATCTTTCTTAACTGAAGGGTATTATAGCTTACCAAAATAAAAACAAATTTACATAAAAAAGCAAGGCTAAAGTTTAAATTAGCTAGACAGAAACTCCCCCCCAGCTGGATTCTTTAGAATTCCAAAGTCATCCCCAACTTGAAGGAAAAACTTACAGCTGAAAATGTACCATTCCAATTCCACAATAATTACTTGTCATTAGATGTCTGACTCAAGTCTGCCTTTCTTTACAGCAATGCTGGCAGGTAAAAGGAGCAATGCCCAACAGGAAAGGAATCAACTCCCCACTCCCAAAAGACCACAAAGCATGTGTGACTCAGCTGCAAAGAACACCATATAGCAGGTGTGTTGCTCAGGTGCATGGAAGACAAAGGACTCTGCTCCCAAACTCTACAAAAGTCAGTACACACAAATAATTTCAGAAGATTTAAACTGGTCAGATTATAGAAGAGATCATTAAGGCATTAAAAGGTACCTCTCAGGCACAAAGCAATGTCAAATGCTGTTAGATGTAATCCATATTTTCACAGGCATCAGAAACATTAAGAGGATAAAACATCCAAGCCTACTCTGAGGAAAAAGACAGGACCCACTCTGATGGAGGTTAATATAATCTAATTTAGCACACTCAATATGGAAACTCAGCCTACATGCATGGTCTGCTAAAATTACAAGCACCTGAAAGAGTCAGGAAGAAGTTTTAATCCTAATACAGCCAAGAGGGTCAGTCAAGCCCTATGATTTGTTTAAAACCAGTCATAAACAGATGCTCAGGGAAGAATACAAGCACTGAATGTTTTACTATCCTGTAACACTTCCAACCTCCAATTGTTTTCAGCTCAGGAGCTTCCTTAAAAGCATTAGGGAACAACTTCCAATACTGCAACAGAGGAACACAACTGAGAAGCAAAGAAAATCGCCTCTTACAAACACTGGATCATATTTGCAGAATTAACTGTATAAATTTTTAGGCAAAAGCACACATCTTGGAGAGCATATGTCAGCCTGGTAATGTATTCAAGAGATTTCTTTTATCTAACACTTTTTTTTTCTATTTTAAGAATCACTGCCTCATTTTAGTAGTTCTGAAACAGTTTCTCAGTTCCGCTATAGGCTAATGTGGTATCCTTGTCCTAGAATGCCATTGCCTTTTTTTGGACTCCAGACAGTTGGAAAACGCAGCTTTAAAACTTGCCATAGCAATGCTACACAGGCAGCATTTAGTAAGGAATATTTGCCTTCCTGAAAAGGATTCTCAGTAGAGTGATTGCTTATAGTCATCATTTGTTACTGCAGTA
Organism: Aphelocoma coerulescens; assembly: GCF_041296385.1. Taxonomy (NCBI): domain Eukaryota; kingdom Metazoa; phylum Chordata; class Aves; order Passeriformes; family Corvidae; genus Aphelocoma; species Aphelocoma coerulescens. Next base: position 45,878,755 of record NC_091014.1, on the reverse strand, counting down.
ATTTTCAAAATTACTTTATTTTTTAAACATGGAGAAGTAACATGCACAAAGTTATTGTAAAGTAGTAAAAAAACCTTAGAATCAGACTTGACAGCAATTTAAGAGCGTATTAAAGTCAAGGCTGCAAGACCTTTACTTTCCCCCTAACACTGGGATTATGAGTTCAGGAAGCTGATCTGGCTGAAAAGTAGATTCCCCATTAGAGCTCAGTGTCCAGCCCGCACACACAACACCCACCAGGACACAGCCCTTCAAGGGGCAGTGCTGCACAAACTGGAGCAGAAAGGCACCACTGCAACCTCTAGCAAAGTACTTTAAAGACAATAGACTGGAAAACAGTCCCCGGCTGTGACAGAGGTTAAAAAGCTGATTATCCTCACTGAACAGGAGCTAGCACAACAGCAGAGGAATGACTAACTAGCAGTACATTAATCCTAATGCACATTAATTTGAGCACAAATCTTGGATGCATCCCAGAAAACTGTGTTCTGTCTACACAATATATTAAAGTCTGAAATATCCTCCCAACTTTACTTAAAGATCACTTTTCAAAGCAGCAAAACAGCACTTGGACATCAGTCAGCGCAACTTTACCCCCATTCTGAAGATGAATGATAAAGAGACATGGATATAATTTTATAATACTTCAAAATTAGAACTGGAAATTATTTTTCCTTTGAGACCTTCTGACTTTAAGGCTATATGGCAATAAGTAGAGAAACATCAGCCTTTTTCAGAAGAAGTTTTGCTTTTGACTTGCAATTAAAGCTATATTATTTTATAAATTTTATTTCACATTAAATTCAAATATTTGGCTAACATGTTATAGCAATACAGAATTTGAGTACCTTCCTCTGGCTATTTAAAATCCTTCATTTTGTTCTTTGACTAAAGTGTTCATATCAGGAACAGAATAGCACTGCACTACTATGGCATGCCAGTCAGAACATATTTCCTCACATAAAGAAACACTCAAGTCACCCGTAGCATTAGATCTCCCCCTAAGCTTTAGCATGCTTTGGAGAATCAGATGTGACAAGTCTCACAGTGTGGTGAAGGGTGCAGATCTTGCAACCAGATATTGCAAAAGGAGATCCTACATGAAAAAAAACCCCAGACCTGCAAACAAACAAGAAAGTTCCCACCAGTGCCTATAAAAAGTTTTACTTCTCACACTGGACCAGTTCCCCAATCAGCTTTACAGAATACTTCCCTCATGCTTGCTAATGCAGACCAAGGGAGAAACCACGATGTAGCAGGGGAAGAACTAAATTCATATTGCTGCCCATTTCTTTTTAGCTTGAAACCACAACCTAATCTCGAGCAGGAGAACTGGGCTTTACTGGTTACTCAGCAACATAATCTGTTTGACTAAGGGATCAGCTTCCAAGCACTTGTCAGAAACAAGAGCTCCAAGTCTTTGAGAGCTGTTCAGCTGCAGGTAAAGATTTGACAAGGTTATTTCTTGACAAGTACCAGTTACCTTTTAGCCTTTTCTGTCTTTGAGATACATCTTTGAAGACAAAAATTTGTTTTAAAGTATTTACATTTGTAGCACTGCTTTCACCCAAGTGCTTAAGCACTAAGTCCAAAAGCCACCGAATTAAAGTAAGCTTTCCAAGAGTTCTACAAAAAAGACTGAAAAAATACATATCAACCTATGGTCTGTGAACTCACATATCTACAAAAGATGCTTAAGAAAAAATGTCTACAAACCCTAGCTAGACATAAGAATGCATATATGTATATAGGCATATATATCTCTCTCTAGCTATGATATTAATATATTTCTGAAGAAGTCTGCCACTCTGCTATTTCACAGTAACTTGGAAGTTTTGAGCACCACTGAGTTAACTGAAGCAATTCAAATAGAAACTTTGCCACCAGTTTAAGTCCTCTAAGTAAACTTAGGATGGTGCAAGTAAGCTAAAAGGGTATTTTTTTCAAGCATCTAAACATAAATATTACTAGTTCAAAAAGATAGCATCTTCGAAGCAGGACAAAAAGTGTTTTGTTACAGGACACCTTAGGCTGATGTTAGACAAGTACAGCCATATTTCCTTCTCCCCTCAGCCCACTTTCAGCAACTATCCACCCCATAAAACATCTCCATATGGTACAGACAAGTAATACCATAGATATGGAAAAAATAATTGATGTTTCAAAATAAACACCTCATGATTAACTGATTTCAGTATCTGAAGACTTATAAATGAAGACTGAGGCTTTCTGCCATGGTGGACAGTGGAATTCCCACAGCCTCACTAAACCTGCAGGCTTCCATGGCTTGCAAGTAGTTGCAATTTGTCAAAAAAGATTCCTACATGAAAACAAGGTGCATATGCAATGCCTGCCAAAAGCTGCTTTTCTGTGGAAGTAATGAACACAAGGTGCCTCGTGTCCAAAGTCGGTTACCTGACATAAATCCTACCACAGCAACCCAACATTCAATTTTTGTTAACATCAACACAAGCTTTAACCCCATATGAGCCTGCAGGGATACACTATAAGGAGACACTGCCTCTGTAGATGCATCATAAAGAGCCATTTTGGAAGCTGTTTATAGGCCTTGATTTTTCAAGCTATACCCCTTCCTACAGGAAGCAGATCATAGATTCTTAGAATGGTTTGGGGTGGAAAGGACCTTTAAATATTATCAATTCCAGTCCCCCTGACACAGGCAGGAACACCTTTCACTAGACTAGATGGCTCATCCAACCTGGCTGTTAATGTCCAAATGTCAAGAAAATGCTGAGGAAAAGCTAAGGCAGCAATTATCCTATGTTAATTACTCTTCCTGTCCAGTAGCAGGGTAGGGACATGAGACAGAAAAAGTAAAAGCCACAGAGTGATTGAAGTGCATTGTGAAATGTGTATTCTCTGGCATTTAAAATATGCCTATATTCTATCAAACAATCATAATGCAAGGTAGGTAACCCATACCACTATGGAGACCAAGCCAGCCTTAAATATGGTGCCATGGTCATACCCCAACTTATTTGAAAGCACACATTATTTGTGTGTGTACACCTGAGAGCTCTACACTGAAGGACAAAGAAACCAAATTAAAAATTCCACATCAAGTATGGAACATCTTTCATGACAGTGCAAGTTTATTTACAATAATTCCTAGAACATCCCATTTTGCCAAGGTAGCCAGGTGATACTTCTGGGCCCTGGTTTTATGGGTCAGGTTGCATTACAAAAGGTCTTTCTGGTTTTCAGGCTGTTTAGACAAATGCACATAAAAGTAACATTTTACTTTATCCTTTAATAAAACCATTGCTAATATGAAACAACAGCTGTACAAAACTGAGGAACACTATTTTTTAAAATGATGAAACTGTTACCACCATAAGAAGACAAACCCACAGTTAATCTATCTTGACATTATACAAGACAATAAATAAAATTATTAAATCAGACCAAAAAGGAGCTATAATGCTAGGAGCCTATAATTTTAAACACAAGAATAACAGGTAATAGTTGTCATGCAAGTGTACACCCTGCTACAGAGGGGGGGAAATCTACATTTCCTGTAACAATGCATTTTTTCTCACTACTGTCTCAATATTAAAAGAAAACCCTTCCCATCTGTTTTCATCTCATGTACAAGGCTGAACAATGAAGGCAAAATTAAAAATTGAAAAGCTTGAAGACTTTTTTTGCATATGAAACTATTTTAGGTCTGCCACTAGCAACTGCTGGCTGAACACTAAAGTAGGGCTTTCAGTACCATATTTGATTACATAAAGCAGTGTTACAGATGCCAAAGTAATTAGAATGCACGCAAAGTTTATATTCAAGATACTTAAAAATAACTACTCGTTTATTTGTATAAGATGTAGTCGATGGAAAAAAATTAAATTATGTTTTAAAATTATTTCAGTTACTCAAATTGCTACAAAAATTATGTTTATTACTATTTGCTCTTGCTGCTTTAAAGGCGTGCCTTGTTGTCAGCATTGAAAAGTAATAATTTCCTTGCTTACCCTCTGCCCAGACCCTAAGACAGGAGGATTTTTATGTAAAACTACTGTTTGCAGAACACTGAATGCATAAACAATTCCAACCTGTGGAAGCAGTTGGTCCTCACAGCACCAAGAGGGCTCTCCTGCAGGCTTATTCTAAAGCTGCCATCCACTCCTAGTTGCTCAAGAGAAACTTGCATTTCCTCATACACAAATCTGCCAGCCCATCCCTGCCTGCTGAATACCATCAGCTTTTTGCACACACCTAACAGCTTCTTGTTTGTTCAAAGCAAAAAGACTGCACCCCCCTCGCACTGCACGCCCACACAGCCTTGTTTCACTTTTTCATAGTATTTCTCCTGCTTCATTTCCAGGATGTGTTTTTTCTTTCGAAGGGCAGACAGTCTCTGCAATGACTGGTTTATTTTCTTAAAGAACAAAAGGAACCAGCACTTAAGTGCATATCCAGCCATTTTGCTCTCTCTTCAGCCCAAATGACAGCACTGAGACTAAAACAGGCAACACTTTAATGACCGTAGTCTAAGAGACCACCTCCTTTAACACTAAAAAACCCCAGAGCTACCGGGCACATTACTTGGCTATTTGGGCTTCCTCCAGGGTATTTTTCTTTTTAAATCATACACTGTAACAGCATGAAGGAGACAAAACCTAAACCAAAATGGACTATATTACATTAAATTGTTCTGTGCAGAGGCACTTGAAGAAACACGGATTTTCACAGTGGTGATCTGATCAGTCACCTCAGGTACACGTTTTCAGCTCCAATATCAGCTCTCAAATCAGAAGCTTTGAGACAGGTTGCAGGACTGCAGGAAAGCCCAGTTTGTAGCCTGTAACACTCAAGAGAACTGACTCAACAATTTTAAGTCTGGCAGCAAGGACTGGCAAGTCCAACAGTAAGTCTAATTGGACAGGGTGCTGTAGCTGGAAAGGAGGAGTTCGGTGTCTGTATTTCAAACTGTATGCAGGAACCATTAGGCTGAATTTTGCCTCAGCAGTATTCTACAGCCCACCTATGTTTCAAATTAAGAAATAAGGAAGCAAACTGAAACACAATGTAAATAGTTGTGTAATAATAATAAAATAAATAGATGTGTAATGGAATGTAAGGGATGGGTTTGACCAGTCTTTTTCCATTGACATCTTACTTCACTGCCCATGAAACTCAGCTGTAACACTGGCATCAACACGGGTGCAGAGGTAGCATAAGAAGTGCAGTATGGTTAGAAAATGGACCAGGAAGCCATAATGAGCAGATTTTGCTAGATGAACAATAGAGATAGTAAATGTTTTGGTGAATTGCCCAATTTTTGTTGATGGGCACAAAAAACTGTTACTGAAAATGCCTAAGTCTTTAAGTCGAGAGATAGTGTCCAGAAGTCATGATATCAACAAGGGACCTCACAAAGTTGCAGAAGAAGGATCACATTCAGGTAAGAACACCACTGTGGATTTCTGGTACAAGTTGAGAGTTGATGGGGCAGCAACAAGTTAGAGACTTAGATATCACCTGTAAACCCAAGAGGACTGCACACCAGCTTTACAATCATGACAGAGATGGGCCCTATTACAATGTTTTTTCTGGTATAGCTATATAAGTATTAGTAACCTTTTACACAACACAGCAAGATCCCATCTAAACAACCACAAGTGTCACCCACATTAAAAAATATGTTTGCCAAACTGAAGGAGATGTAAGAGCTACCATGACGACCAAATGAGAAAACTGGTTTTAAGAGGAGTTAAGACTTCAAGTTCATAAAAAAATGCTAAGAAAAGAATGACTGCTGTCTACAGATATGTCAGAAAGCTAAGTGCAAGAAAGGAGGAAAAACAGCTAAAGCTCAGCTATAACAGGTTAGAGACTAGCCTTTTGGACAGTCAGAACGGAAGTAGAAAGAAAGGTTAATTCTACAATTTGTATCACAAGATTGCTGTAGATACTCATTCCTCCAGATAGAACCTAATCAGATGAAAAGTAAAACAAGAGCTATTTAGTCTTGCAGGCAGTATCTCCAGAAAAAAAAAAAAAAGTTGAGATTTGGATGTTTTGCTTTTAAGACTCCTAAAAAGAAATGTATTGCTAAAAATTGTTTTCAGTTGTCTGCTCTATTTTTTTCTACTCCCATGTCAAGCAACTCTGCTTATCCTGTAAGTCAAAATAACTATGAAAACTATTTTATCCCGTGGTTCCCTTCGACCCCCACCTCCCAATAACTTCTACAGGAGTCTCCTGTTCCCTTCTTCTCCCAGCCACCCAGGTACCACCCTTGTGCTCCTTCCCTGCAGAAGTTACCCTACCCTTCAACACCCAGGTGATGTAGCTTGGCTGAAAATTGATGGTGCGGACTCTAGAGACTTAGAAAGGAAACACTGAAGACATTTACATGGAGTAGACCAACACAGAAACTACCAGGACAACAGTGTTCAAGACGATAGAAGCAATCTCAGACACCCAATTTGGGGAACATGGCTGGTGATTGAAGTTAATCACAAACAGCAGTCAGGCATCAGACTTCTAAGGAATAGGTTCTGTACTAATACAGAGGAAGCTGGCACTTGGGGAACAGCTCCTAAGCAAGTTCAAGCTGCTGGCACTGCTTTCCTGGAAATAACTTGTCAGAAAGCAATTTTAACTGTCTCCACACACATAATCTATGCCCTAAATCTGATCTGATGTTATCCCATTCACTTCATCCTCAAGTATGTCTACCTGCATAGAACCATGGTATGTCTACCATGCCAAGGCTCAGCCTCATGCCAGTAATACAGGTACTCCATCCAGAATACCCCAAAGGACTCCAGTACAATAGTGGTCAGTACCCACTCTTCTTATACAGTCTAGCAAAGCTGCTACTATCAGCCTCAAAGGATGTTATTACACACAAAGAATATTCTGAAGCAGTCAGTGATCTCATTTGGATGCAAGATTGAAAGAGAATGACAAGAAGTTGCATCAGGAAATGAATGAATGGAAGTCACTGACAAAGGTGACCATAACCATGAATTTCCAACTACAACTGGTGCAAAAAGCTGTAACAGTGGCTCAGGTGTTTGAACTCCAAATAAGTCCGAGCTGGAGAAGCATCCAAAAATAAATATTAAAGTCACATAAATGGTGAAGTACACTGGAATGTCAGAGACCAAAGAAAAGCTATAACTCATAGCAAGACCTTGCAAGATTCCTGCTGGGTGCCTTTCTCCCTTATAATACTAGGAAAATACTAGGAAAAACTCATCAGCATGGTCCCAAAGCTATATTTATACCACGTAGGAAATAATTTTTTTGCTTAAGCCCAAGTGTCTGTATTTTTTGATCAGGCCTCTTCCCACTACATTATATAACCCAGGAGATGCTTGAGGAAGACATTCGCTGTATTGGCAGTTAGGGGAGGGCACCAGCATCTTCCAGCATATAGATAAAAGCAGGAAAAAACCCCAAACCCTAACCTGCATAGTTATTTCATGGTTACTAAACAGGAAAATGAAAACAGAAATTGCAGAAGGGTATGCTTCCAGCCCGAAACCATCTATAAACGCATTGTGCAATGAAACCATCAGCCGGGTTCCCAGATAACGGGCAGTGCCATTGACCTTGGCTCGGAACATGGGACAACTTTGTTGCCACCTCCCGACTCTGCTGCAACATAAAATCCCGGGTGAGCGCTACCCGCTACAACCAAAGCCACGGCAACAACTCTTCCGCTCCCGAGCTCCTTCGCAAAAAACATTGCTAAGCCCCATTTCACTCTCTCCATGGGAAAACCAGGTGTTCCAAGTACAGGCTTTTTTTTATGGCACCCCAGCGGGGCAGAAGGTTCGCCTTCAGGGTGACACACCAGCCCTGCCCTCCATGCGCCATTATACATTAACCGGTTTTCCGCGTGTTGCGGGCACATAGAAGATAACCCTGGAGTTCCAGTCGGTGTCCCGGCCCATCCCACCCCGCCCTTAGAGCGGACTCTCCCCCTCCCTCCTCTCCCTGCCGAGGGGCGCCGGGGCCGCGCACAAAGGCGGCGCCGCGCACGTGGGCGCGCACCCCACCGCCCCAAGATGGTGGGCGAGAGGCGCGCCCGCCCAGCCCCCTGGCACGGCTCGGACCGGCACAGCCCGGGGGCCGCCAGCTCCGGCCGGCAGGAACCCGCGCAGCCCCGCCGTGCCGCCCCTGCCCGCTCTCAGTGTGGCGGGAGCCTGTGCGCGCTGGGGTGCTCCCCGGGAGGCGCCCGCGCCCCGCGGCCAGACAAAGGGACGCGGCAGCGGCGGGGCCAGCGCGGGGCGGCGGGACGAGAACCTCGGCCGGGCCGGGCCGGGCGCGGCGCCCCCCGCTCCACGTGCGCCCTGGCTCTGCGGGCTCACCTCGTCCTCCCGCTCGCTGCGGAAGCACAGGCACGCCGCCCGCTTCTTGTACCCCTCCCGGTCGTACGTCCGCGTCTGGTTCGGCTTGAATTTCATCATAGAGGCGGTGACACGCCGGCTGCCCCCGGCCGCCGCTGCCGCCGCCACGGCCCCTCTCTGTGAGCGCCGCTGCCGCGCCCCCGGGACGCCGGCGCGGAGCCCCAGCTCGGGAGCGGGGCTAGAGGAAGGCCAGTCCCCGCTGCTGTCACAACAGCGCCGCGCCGCCTCTGCCGCTGGTGGTGCCGCCGCCCCGGGAGCTGCGCCGCGCCATGGAGGCTCTCCCGGCGCCCCGAGCCGCCCGCGGCGGCCGCCTCTGCGCCCCCACTATTTAACCGTAACGCGCATTCCTGCGCCCGCCGCGCCGCTCCGCGCAGGCGCCGGGTGGGGCGGGGCCGCGCGGGGGGCGGGGGGCGGTCACGGCGGACGCGAGCGGCACCGCGGGCCCCGCGGGGCGGGCGCTGAGCGGACCCCGGGGCGGCGGGTGGGGCCGGCGCAGGCGCTGCTCCAGGGCCGCTGGGCCGATGCCCGGCGAGGCTGCGGGGCGCGGGAGGGCTGCGGTCTGTGCCGGCAGCCGCCGTGGCACCGAGCCCGGCGTAGGTGTGCGAGGCGGGGTGGCTTTCCCTGCGCGGTAGATGGGGTATGCACGTGGCTCGAGTGCCGTAATGAGAGTGTAGCTCTGGCAGTGTAAATTAACCCCTTTTTGAAATAACTTGGTTTTGGAAGACGTGGTGTGTGCCGGCTGGGGTGCGAGCAGCTCACGCTGGTTTTGTTTCGTTTGTATTATTTGCGAGCTAAGGATAGACAAAAGGCCTTCCCAATGCTGCCAGCAGGCTAGGAAGAAGTCTACTAGCTCCATACTTTTATTATCATCTGACCGTTGTCATAAAAAAAGAAACAAACAAACAAACCAACCTGCATAAAAGCCATCCAAAAGCAAAACCAGGAAATGCTACTCCTTTCAATGCCCCCCGACTGCTGTCAACTGCAAGCAGCCATCAATGCATTCAGTGCTTGTGCATGAAAGATTGCTCAGCCGTGTTGGCAGACAGAAGGTAGTGTGTCCTTATTGCGGTGAAGTGTGGTTGTAGAAATCTCCCATCTTAACTCTTCCATAAACTTTTTCCTTCATCTGAATCTTTTTGCTGCTCAGCAGGCTCTTTTGTGCTTTTAGGGTGGACCAATGTGCTTTAAGCTTCTATTCTACTTGCTTCTTGCTGTTCCAGAGCACCTATTTCTTTCATCCTAAGATTATTTTTTGACAGTCTTGTTGATCTGTAACAAGTCAGACTTTTTATATGCTGTTTATGGCATGCATTGAAGGGAGATTGGTTTGTCATCACTGGTTGCTCTGGTTCTTAGTGAAATTTGGACCTTCTGTTCTTCAGAATATGAACTAAGTGCAATGAATCAGTGCAACGTCATGCCTTAGACCCATGAAAGCTGAAGGAAGGAAAGCACAATTGTATTGAGTTATATTGTTTTGTTAAAGTTATAATAAGCTGTAAAGTCAAACACCCAGAGATTAAGAAACTCCATATTTAATTTGTCTTTCCACATTAGTTACTTGTATAAACATATCTTTTTTAAGAAGGCCCCTGCCAATTTGCCACTTCTGCCACTTAGCAAATGGATTGGCAGATAAGAGGTCTTCTTTTTCTCCTCATTCAGTGCAGATCCAGGTCTCATTCGTTGCTACATGTCACCAGTCAGGCCTCAGGCTACATATGATTTTAGCAATTTAATGGATCTGCAGTCAGGATAATTTTTTTTTCTTTTTTTCTTTCTTTTTTTTTTTTTTTTTAATCTGAGGGAAGGACCAATACCTAATTAGGGTCTGAAATTTTTAGTTCATAGGTTACCAAATTGATATCTGAAGACTTTGAGAATGCTGAGGGATGGTTTTGATGCTTGTATTCATAAATTTATCCATGATACAGAGCAGAGAGTATGGCATAGTCTGCTGAATTCTCATGCAGTTTAAAAGGCACATCTTACATCTCTATAAACTGGGTAGATGTCATTCATCAAACACATAAGTAAAAAAAAAATCTTGTAATTCTTTTGCTTTTTAAAATAGACTAGGATAGAACTAATTTTGCTTTGGGTGGTTCCTTGAGCTACTATTTCAGGGTTCACCTTTCAAGACAAATCCATTTTAAGTCTTCAACATGGATCTTCCTGAATTAACTTTTTGTCATTGTTTTTTGTTTTGTTTGTTCAGGAGGCTTCACCTCTCATGCAATTAGAGGAAGTTCAAAAATAGGATTTATACTTAACGAGAGCACTGTCCAAAGATCAGATGACCTTAGGCCAGGTTTTCCACTTCTGTACAACTCACTCCTCCCACCCCCCAAAAACAAACAAAACATTTGACTGCCAAATCAGAACACAACACACAAATCTATCTGTTGTGAAACTCATGGTTTCCTTGTCACGTATCGCAGAGGTAAGGGCTGGAAGACGGAGCTCTGTGAGATGGGCCAGTCAGCAGGCTGGCTGTAGTTACCACTCCTGATCTTTTTGTTTGTTTGTTTTGTTTTTATTTTTTGTTTTGAGAGACAGAAGTTGAGATTCATTGTGCTGTGAATTCATCTTAAGTGCCTGAAACTGCTATTTTTTTTTGTTTGGAAATGTGATTCTTAATCCTTTTTTTTTTAGAGTCATCTGGAGGCTTGAATCTTCAAAGTTTTTGTGGTTTTTTTCAATTTTTTTGTAAGTCTAAGTAATATGGTCTGTATATACACTGAAATCAGAATGAACTGTGTGAAAAAGTCACATATCAGTGAATAATCAATATTTACAATGCTACCAGATACTCATATTCATAATAGTTTTGTAGCAATGCATTGCTTTGTATTTTCTTAATGCGGTGTATGAACAGTGGGTATCAAATGGGATATATTGTTGAAAGGAACTGCTGCAGTGTGGTACCAAAGATCTATTTTATTCAGTGATAGGGTTTTTTTGTCTGCTTTTTTTCTGATGAGTGCCTCTGGACTTTGTTTTAGCTATAGTAATTATGAAGTATCTGGTGATACCTTGAGTACAAATGTGAACCAAAGCTGAGAGTACAATCCAGGATGAATAGATACTTTAGAGCAGTTTCAAAAACTTCTACATTCAGGCAAAAATAATTTCCCACCTAGCTGTAGTTACACTTTGAAGTGACGTCTGCTTATATGCAAAGGAACAATTTTCTTTTCCTTGAGAAGAAAGAAACAGGTTTAAAAATTTACAGAGTAATTAGATTTTCCAGTTCCCTTGACCTACATTTATTGCTGAGATTAGAAACTGCAGTGTTCAATAACTATGTTCTGGCAAGTTTTATGTGACTTCTTTGCCACTCTTAGTTTATTATGGTTAATAAAAAAGAAATATTTGCTTTGGAGGTACTTTTAGTCCTCTACTTAATATTTGTTCTGGAGAGGAACGGATACTTAGGATTTTTTCTCACCTCTTCAAATAGCACATCAAATTAATTACTTAATATTAGGGAAACCAGTATCTTTAGTTATAATTATTCTAGATGATAATTTTCTCTGCCACATTTATAACATTTCTTTCTTATTCAACAGCTAAACCAGCACAAAAATCCCGAAGTTCAGGAGCGAACAGCGGCTTTAGAATGCATCCCTCTAGTGCTGCACAGCCTGGGCTTTTGGAACGGTAGGTTCTCATTCAGCTGTGCTGTGGCCAGGTGAAAGGCTGCCTTGTAGCTGCAGCCCAGTCTTTATTTCAGCAGAAGCTGCAGTAACTGCAATGTTGAAGTTGGAAAGGTAAGCCTGACAACCAGGCTGGTTAACATTTCCCAAACCTAGAAAAAAAATCTTGAACATATTTGAATATAAGAACATCTAGTTTATGAAAATGTAAAGACTCATGAGGTTAGTTCTTATTTAAGTTGATTTACTCCACCAAGATACAATAGGAGGGAGTAGGCATTCTTCTGAGATTTTATATATTTGGCAGGAAAAAAATTACTCTAGGTAAGCAAGCAAGTGAGAACAGTGCCAAGCTAGCTTCCCTGCAGACTTAAAGTATTATCTTTTTAATGATTTAGCAGTTATGAAAATGCCAGCATTAGTCTTAAAATATGTTTAAGTGCCAAAAAATATGCAAAAGGCTTGCCAATTCACACATGCGCTCTCTTCTGGTAAACACTGAACGGAAGAACTTTGAAAAATGGAACACTTACATATTTCTAAATTGTGCTGCTCCATAAAGAAGCTTTTATAAAGTAAGTCCCACATTATCTTTTCCCTTAGAGCCAGATTGTCACCTGACTCTATTGTAAGCTGCACTTTGAAGAGAACACAGATACGTGTTCGCTATAATAGGGCTTGCATTCACCATCCACAGGGCTCCCTAATTTTCAGGTGAATCTAAACCACTGCTACAGCTGCCAATAAATACCTTTTCCTTCAGTTTATTGTTGTTGAATAACATGTATGAATTGTCTGCAATTACACTATTACTGTCTGCCAGTCCAGCTTTATAATCTTGACTTTTATCAAAAAGTATAGTTAGCACTGCTCTGATGTCTGGTAAAAGTGACCCTGACAGTAAAGATAGGGGTTAGTATCAAATGCTTATAAATGGGGATGAATAATAGTCACCATTTAATTGAAAGGGGGAATCAATTAAATGCAGCTATGTTCATTTGAATGTAGGAATCTGACCATGTTTATTTTTTTATATTTAGAAAATTGCCTGGTTTTTGTGCTTTTTTTTTTGTGTTCAGTGAATTGTGATTGGTTTGGATTTGCTTAAAATTGAACATTTAGCAAAATAGAAAAAGTAGTACTTTAAATAATTGTTTATCATATATTATTTGGCTTCTATGATAAAGTTACATACTCAACTTCATTCAAAATACCTGAAGAAGATTTTTTTAAACTAATACAAAATTCTTTTATCTTTGTCATAGAGACAATCTAAAACCTGAAGGATTTGTCCAGATTCCATGAAATAAGTAAGTAGAAATTAAGATCAGTGTTGGGTATTTCAGGTTTTCTGTGAGATTATGTAATCTTAAATTAGGGGTTAAGCTCCTAAATCCATAAAGCTTTGTTAATGGTATCTCCTGTTGTTTAGTTTTATAGTCATAAATATTCCTCCCATGAAAGGTGCATTTCACAATTGTGTCCTTAGTATTTACTCCTCCTTAGTTATGAATTCATTGCCATAACAATTTTTTTATTCAAGTTTTGATTTAATTCTGGTAGTAGATTATTTTTAGTGCAAGTGGATGTAGTTTGGAGAGACTATATGACTTACCAGCCTTGTTCATTGATAAAGTTATGCCTTCCAGTGATTGCAGTGAAATCCTGCTTTCCGTGCAAAGAAAATTAGAAGTGTGGCTTCATGAAGATTGTAATAGTATGGGGATCTTTGTTGGTTCTCGTTCAGTTTCTTGAGTAAAAAAGGATAAATTATATCTAGATTTTGAGGAGTTGGGCTTCTTGGAAAGATAGGACTTCACTTAAAGCTGCAAAAAAACCCAAATAGTTTTGGAGGTCTACCTGTGGTTAGGATGTTGTCACTCCCAGAGCAGCAGCAGCAAGCCTGTAATAAGCACCAGCTGCTCCACTTTCCTAGTTTAATGTGCAGAGGAAACTGGACCATGAACTGAGTTGCTAAGAGATGGACACATGTTCTGTTTGGCTAAATCTGTGCAGTATGTTTTCCAGCAATGGGCTGAGGGAAAAAGTTTATAGTGGCCTTACATCAAAACCATGTAGCTCTTTCTGGCAGAACCTACTTATTACAAGCCAGGTTAATAATAAAAGGGGAGTTGTATTATTATCAGGTGCATCAAAAACGGAAGAGTAGAATGTCATTTACGCAATCTTCTTTCCTAATCTAGCAAAAGTCTTCTTGGCTAGACTTGGCACTTGAGTCTCACAGAACAGGTCATTTATTTATTATGTTTATTTTGTTATGTTTGTGTAGCCAGGTTACTGACTATTTGACCCTGTCTATTTCTGATATGACATTGTATAAAGCTAGCAAAAGCATTTGTGTGACAATGCACATATTTTTTTGACTGTAGAAAAACTTAGAAATTTGTGGCAGAAACACTGGGGGCTTGACCAAGCTATGTTTTATGAGGAAATGGGCTAACTAACAGTGGAAGCTATTTTGTGTACCTGTGAGTTCAAGAAATACTTAAGATAATTGCTAAAGGTAATTCTATTTGAGCAGTAAGCACTTACTAAGTTTTGCTCTTATATCTGGTTGAATTTCAAAGGTAAATGGATAAAGTGATTACTGCAAAGGTGTGGTGGCAGAGAAGGCAATAAAAAACCACTGAGTGTTCCTCTCTACTGTTTCCATCTGAAGACTTAATTCCAAAATGTTGGTTCTTGACCCTTGTACATTTAGTCAGGCTTAACATTTCTTGCTGGAAGATACCTTTAAAGAAGAGTAGATAATAAAATCATAGAATCATTTAGGTTGAAAAGACTCCAAAATACTGACAGATCTGTACAACAGTATGGGTGGAGTAGACTTATAATAGGTAGCCCACGAATTTTTAATCATAGTTAGTCATTATCATCTTTATGACCCATTACAAGACTCTTAAGATTGATTATGGGCTGCTTGAAAACATCCAGACATGCAAGCTGATCATTGCTCTGTTTATACAGGGATATTTGATGACTGACTGTGTTACTGCCTTTGGAGTCAAATTACAGTGGGGCCTGGTATTATCACTTTTATTTCAGAGCTTTTGTTTCAGACTGTGGTTCAGCTACTGTTACTAAATATATGCAGCAGAGCTGTTTGCAATTTAAGAGTTGAACCTCCTGGTGTTAAGAGACCAGCAGAAGGTAGCATTTAAGCTATGCCTGAGGGCTCTGCTGAGGTCAAAGGCACAGATGTGTGCCTGGTTTGTTTTTGCACATAGAAAATCATGCAAGGACAGTCGTCTGTGGGCAAAGAGAAGATTTGCATATAAATGTACATGTTGGTAGCAGTAGGATATCACTGTGGTGGCTCTGGATTTTAGCCTAGTGATTTCCATATGCTTGGGGTTGTGTTGTTCAACTTCTGAACAGGTGAAATATGTTTTCTATGCATGGCCACAATCAAATGGTATTTGTATGCGGGACGGATTCAAACAAATATGTTATTAGAGCTAGCTAGGACTCCTTCAAGTTCTCTTCTCCCTAGAAAAAAAAGTTTTATTGAAGAATTGTATTTATCTTGACAAGTTGTATCCAGAAAGCTTTTCAGGATAGAATCTGTACTTGAGAAAGATCGTCAGAATGGTCGGATGGTTGGAGCATTGAGACCCAGTAAGCTCCAAATTAGGAAAAGCCAAGTAGGGAACTCCTAGTTGTTATTCTTACCAATGCTCTGAGTGAGTGCTTTCCTTTATTGCACAATCCATGTTAATTATTTAAGTATTTACATTTATTTAAATTTGGATTATTTAGATCGCATATTTTGATAAGTATCTGTTGAATCTTGCTTCTTTTTGTAAATATTTGGGGTTTCTCCTCTCATGCAACTAGTATGATAGTGGTCCACTATATATATGCAAGTAGTCTTGAGAACCATTCACCAATGATACAGTTTTTCTTAATAGTAATTTCAATTTCCCAAATTTTAGGAAGATAGAAGAAAAAAAATGCACTTACATAAAATAAGCAGTTGCACAGAATAAAATCAAGTTTTCCTCCTGGAGTTTCCCCAGAGTTACTATATTAGGCTTTAGTTACTACTTTATAATAACTACTGTTTGTTTCCAGTAGAAGCTGAGTAAATAATTACTGAACTTTATCCTGAGAAACAATAAATGTGGGCAATTTCAAATCAAGGACTGGGGGTGGTTGACTCTATAATTCAACTTGTCATTGAGACATCTTAACAGCTTCACATCTTTCAGTGTAATGAGGCTCAGATTTTACTATTGTCAGGTAACAACTGATAAAATATTGGTGGGAGTGGTATTTAGTCTAAGTGTGCTGTAAATTAATACCTTTTCTATTGTTACTGCTTGTAAAGCTGAACCACAGTAAAAGTTGATCTGTCCATTGCTTTATTAAAGTTCCCTATTTCCTGAGTTTGGGAGCAAATCCAGCTGTTTTGGATTCCTCCATAGAATAAAAAAGTTTTCTACTCTGGTAATTAAGTGTTTCTCAGGAAGAAGAGAGAAGTTTTGTTATCGTTTTAGGATTTATCTGGTCTGACTGTTGCTAGTATTGATAGACAATGCCTCTTCAGGTTATGGCCTTGTTAGTCATCTGAAGGCTACTTTTTAAATTATTATTCTACCTTTGCTATACTACTTCATTTGTCATCCTATTAAATTAAATAACTAACACAACAAATTCCGTCCTTCCACAAAGCTTGTGCAAGCTTTGTAACTTTACTTCACTGGCCATATTACGTAGAACTGTTCATGTAATCTTAGTTGACTTACATTATGACATTGTAGCTCTATCTTTATCTTAAGATTTCCTAAAGTATTCTTTTCAGCTTTATCTCAAGGCTTCCTTACTTATGTGACTCTGCTTATGAGTTTTCAGGGATGTTGCGGAGTTCATCTCATTCTCAACAGGTGAAGTGGAATGTAGAGGACTTACAAAGTTTTAGCAGTGTTATGCATATTTAGAATTCAAATTTGATTTTAAAAAGCTTCATTTTCCATTTAACATAAATTTTAATATCGCTTTTACTGGGATAAAATAGTAATAGATGAGTAAAATTTCTGATTAAATTAAAACTGATTCTTCTGAATGAGTACTTAATATTTTCACTGTGGACAAAGGGTAGGTGAAAAAAAATGTAAAATTTCTTAAAAGACAGTGTATCTCCTTAAGTTACATGTATATAATTTTTATACTAAATTTAAACCCTGGGATTAGGGTTAATTCTTCCTTAATTCTAGTTTTAGTAGCCAGTTTTAGTATTTCTCACAGGATGGAAAAGAAGTAACTTTCTTATGATTTTTATATTATTTCCTGAACCTTACTGTTACTATTTTTAAGAGTTTAGATTAGGCATCTTTATATAGGAAAGAAAATTCTGGCAATAGCAATGCATTACTGGAAGCATAAAAGATGTCACAAACAACCTTTTCTTTTTTTTTCCTATGATAATTATAGACCTGATTTCTGTGGCTCAGTGTTTGTCACTCTACTTCTGCCTGAATAATGAACACTAATCCTAGGAAGAGGCCAAAGATCTCATGGATTAAACATATCCCATGGATTGCTAGTATTAGCAGGAAGCTTGTAAGAATGATCCACCAAGGACAATGCTTTACTACAGATCTTGTCAATTTGAGTTTTAAAAGAAAAGAAGATATTGTGGTTTAAATTAAGTTTAAAATAGGATTTAGAATTTGACTGAGGACAAATCTAGTTTAGATTATTTAGAAGGCATAGGCTTTGCAAGTCATATCCTGATTATGGAAATGCTAAAAGATCAGTTGTATTTGCAACTGCAAATTTGTTGCTATTCAAAATGGTGACATGTCTTTTGAAATCATCTATTAGAGTCAAGATACTTGCCTTGAAGTGTGGCTGAAACCAGATTTTGCAATTGAATACTTGGACATTTTGCAAATGGGTACTGGTTTTCCCCTGATAGTAGGACCAAAAGTGCAGATAATTTCTAGAGATGCATTGTAAGTGGCACCAAACAAAGTCCAGTAAAATAAATAAAAACTGAACACATGAATAAAAATTCTGTAATACAAATGGCGAGCATGTGCTTTTTAGCCTTTGTCTCCCTTTCCTTTTCTGATTTTCTCTGATTACCTCAAGGGTGTTTCCTTTCATCTTTTTTTTTTTTTTTTTTTTTTTTTACCTTGTATCAGTGTTATGTAGTATTTATATCTAGCCTGCTGCCAGACAGACTTTGTCAAAGGTCTGCTAAAGTCTTTTGGGCCTTTCATGTATGTGAAAGGGACCTGAATAGATCCAGTTGCGGAATTGGTATTATGTGTGATAAGAGTGTTGTGAGTTTGATGTTTACTGTTTTCCCCAGTATTAGAGCTCATAAAACCATTTCATTCTAGACATCTGAAAATTACTAATAATTACATATGAATTGTATTGTGTTGCCTCCTGTGGCATGCTTTCCTCGTTCAACAGCACTGGAGCAGTCCCTTTTAACTATGAAGTAATGTCTGCCACTCAACTTGTCCCCAGTTGAACTCAATGTACAGGCCTCTTATATAATAAAGTCTAAATTACAAAGAATGAACATGGAGTACAAGTAATTTACTATAAAAATTTAAAATTTATGCTGACACTACGCATTCTCAACAGTTTTCAAATACTGTGTCCATGCATTATACAGAATTGGTAGTTTATTTGAAGGTAACATTTGTTCTTTTACTGACTTTCCTGTTGCAATGATTTTGATTCATGCAGAGAAACTGCTTCAGTAGATTAATTTCTAAATTAGTAGATAAATTTATAAAATTCATGCTTATGTTAAGAACTGTAAACTTCTACAGATGCAACCATAATTTTGCTGTCCTGGAAGACATTTGAAGAAATATTTCATGTCTATAGCTATCAAGCATTTGCCACATTATAAGCTTCAACTTGATGTGCAGTATGTTACCTCATTGGTTTTCTTAGGGAATTGACTTTAAATACTAAACCCAATTTTAAATGTAAAATGATATAAAGAAACTATACTTTCATATATTTTCTTTTTGAGTAATATTTTATGCATCCAGCTACTTAGATAATGTTATTTCATCATAAGAACACTGGAGCACCTGTTCAATGTGGGTATGATATAAACTCAAACAGGATGTTCTTTCATATTTGGCTTTTCAGGTGAACCATTGGATGGCTCTGCTTCATCATCTGCTGACTAATGCACAGTCCACCTTTTCTTTCTGCAGCCAGAAGAAAAAACTCTTAACCCACTGACCTTCATCATTCTTACTTGGTAACATTCTCATCTAACACAGCTTGAAACTTCAGCTTTGTGAGTAATATATTTGTGCTGTAAAAACTGAAGAGTACTAGAGGAAGAAGAGGGTGTGATTGAGGGAGTGTGGGGAAAAGAATGTGCTCAGAAACAGCACATGTACGGCAATGTGTGGAGCCAAGCTGAGTGTAGGTGTAGAGGGTTGTGCCAGGGAATGGATGAGTCTTCCTGGGTATGCAGAAGGGGCAGTAAATATTTGTCAAGGGCAGAGAGACACAGCTGAATGCTGTAGCATAGGGGTGACTACCATTTGTGTGAATGAATTGTCACTGTGTAAGAGCACAAAATTAAGTTAAAAACTAAATTTGAGAAGGAATAGTGGGTAGCTGGATTAATGTATTGAGAACTAGCAAAGAGCAGATCCTCACTGAAGCCCTAAGAATGAGAGAGAACTCCACCTGGTAAAGGAAAGCCTCATCCAAGGGTCAGAATCATAGCAAAGAGTGCAGTGAAGGCAGTGTCTGCTGAGGTGGACAGTTAAGCCCCCAAAAGCTAAAATGAGGCTCAGTGACTGGACAGAAGAGAGCAGTGGAGAACAGAGCAGATCTGTGGCGAGGTCTGCAGGCCAGGAAGGAGTCCAAGGGAGCTGGTCATAGGTTGTGGTCTGGTTCCTGTTAAAGTTTGGAACCTCATTTCTTCAAGGGAATAAAAAAATGCTACTTCAGACAGTCATCAAACATGTAAAAAAATTGGGATTGGGAGAAAGCATACAGAATATATACTGAATCACCTTGCTTTTAAAAACGTCTGTGTTTCCCAGTTTCCTTTCTGCTTTTCCTTTCTTCCCTTTATGCTTGCCTACTTCTACAGTGGTATGGTTATCCTGGCAGTAAGGAAGTTCTGTGAGGCATTGCCAGTAGAAGGACAGTTATGACTGTTTTGCTGTGTGGAAGGGCTGGTCTGTTCAAAGATTGCTTCAACTTTTATTGTAGTTGATTGTAATCCAACAGACAACAGTAAAAACAACAATAAAACCACAAAAAAAAAAAAAACCAACCCAAAAGCCAGGAAGCTGCTAATTGATTTATTTACAGAGTTTTAGTATTTAATTTGCATTTTGTTTACATTTCACTAATTTTAATGCTTCCATTTTATGCTTCAGTTCCAGACAGCTTCACTGAGTAGCCTGAATGAGCTTTAAAAAGATGTACAATTTTTTTCCTTCACACAAGTTCACAATCTTCAAACATATTCAGCAACTCTCTTGAAATATAATTTTATGTCTCAGTTACTCCACAGTAGAAAAATATACAGGATGGCACGGTGTGATCTATGAAAACCCCTTTCGTGGGATGGATGATCAGAGTTAATGCTCTCCATTGCCCTTCTAGGATATCTTCCAAGACATTTAGTGGATGCTGTAAAGATGTTGCAGAGCATGGGAGGTTGAATTCTGGACAGAAAATGGAAGAAGTGGCCAGATGGTTATTTTCTTTCTCCTGGGTCTCCTTTTGGTCAGCTGTATACCTCAGTAGAAGTCTGTTGTGTTAGTCCTTCCCACTAAGAATTGTAGACAAGCTAATTATTGATCGTGTGTGCAGTCCAGAGATGGGAAGTATGATCTGCTCTCTGCCTTCATTTCTTATTATACATCTTGGTGACTTTTATAATTTGGTGACCTTGCTGTACTTACTCTTTATTGGTGCTGGATAAAATATTTTTTTTGTTAGTATGTGCTAATTATATTTGTGCTAGTATATGGAATAGTATTTTCTGTATGCATTTTTAACAGGGTACAAGACTCCTAAGTACAAAATTAAATGGATAGAAATGCTATGGATTCTGTGTCTTGCTGCACATAAAAATATTCAATATTTGGTAATGCTTTTCCGCTCCCTGCCTCCTACTACAAAAGAAATCAAAAGTCCTGTATTTTTCTGTATTTTTCATTGTCACATTGAAAATCTGGGGGATTAGGCCCATGGTGGTTTTCTTACATTTTGGACTGTTTTATACTACCCAAAATATTTCTATATCTGTATTTCAAAAGGCTTTTTACTTAGTAAGATAAATGTGGATGTCTTATAAAAGTTCAAGCAAAATTAAATTTTATATTCTCAACAATTGCACATTTGTCTCTGATAATATGTTTTTTTGTATGGATGGAGAAGGAGAAACTTGAAACAACTGAAATCAAATCTAAGAATTAAATGTAAAAATAATTAATTCTCCATAATTAAAAGAAAATTCCCACATGGGTAGACAGTTCTAGAACTTGTCACATCAGGGCTTCTTATAACGTCCTTTGAAGGATTTTCTTTTTTACAGGTGCTTCTGGAAACAGCAGGTTCACTGGCTTATCTAGTAGCATTATTTCTATGACTTTAATGGTAATCTTGTGCAGAAATGAGCATCAAAATAACTTAAGTAGATAATTTAAGTAGTCACTTAAATGACTCATGAAGAGTCACTTAAGTAGACTCACATTAGCCACGATACTGATTTTATGAGCAAGGAATATTTTCAAACAGTAATCCAGGCCAGACTGGCCTCTGTAAACCCTAGATAATTATTTTGCAAGGGTAAAGTAAAGCTAATCATTCTTACTTTGTTTTGAAATAGTATACAAAATTTTAAACTTTTCTTTAAAAAATTTCCCTCTTCCAGCAGTGTAAACATCTCAAATTTCCCACTTTGTGAAACTGAAATAGTTGCAAGTTAGCTTGGGGGGGGTTTTTTGTTTTGTTTGTCTTGATTTTTTCTTTTGCTTTTGCACCTCAGCTTTTTTCAAGAGCAGAATGGTTGTTGTTTGAAAACATGTAAGCAGTGAGTTCTAGACTGATCTGAAAGTAAGGAATAATAGAAAGAATTTTTGAAAACTAAAATAACAAGAGTGATCATCAAGAAAAAGAATGGAACAGAAAGAAAAAGGCAGGTATGAAGAAAGGGAAAAGCAGATATGAATGGCAAATATAAGAAAGAGAACAAAGATGATTTTATGCTGTATACTAGCTGCAGTTAATAAAAATGGCATTTAATTTGCCCATGTGGATTAAGATTTTTGTTTTTGCGTCAGTGAAAGCACTTTGCTGCTGCTACCAGCTACCATTTTGGGAACCTCATTGCATATGGTATTTCTGATATTTCCTCTTTAACCAAGAGCCAACATTTTGTTCCCAAAATGTGATGACTAAACAGGAGAACAACTCTGAAAATGTGCTTAGCTTTAATTTTTTTACAGTCTGAGGCTTTTGTTACATAGAAGTAATTGGTAAGACTGCAGTTAGGAAATATAAATATCTTCTGAAGGGAAACAAGTTTATTCAAGGCATCTTACATAAACAGGCTTAAAATCACATTGTCTTCAGGAGGAACACAAAATATTCAGCTACTTAGATGACACTTCTATCACCTGATAGATTAAACTACGTTAATTCTCATTATTCACTGGTGAGAAAGGAATACTTGCTAACCTGCGAGCTGGACATATCAGTTTACATGTCCAATGATATGGGTATGTTGGTACAAAGTTTCTAATAGATGAAGAAAATAAATCTGGTATTTCTCTGTATTGTTTTTTCAGGCAGTTGTTGGTCACTGTTCTGATGTGCTTACAGTGTACCAAATTGTTGTAAGCCAATGTCAAGGACTACCGACCTAGGCATTCCTGTGTTCAGGAATTTTCAAACTTCAAGCATTACTTTCAAGGCACAACACTCAGCTTACAACAGCCTGCCAGAGATCAGAATATGTAATTAAAGTGCAACTCCTAGAGTATCAGTCTTCATATTTTTTTCCATAATTAGTTTGCAGAAGCCTCTTCTGGGGTGGGGGAGGTTTGATTTCACTTGTATCTTCTAGTAATCAGATACAGGCTATTCTAGATACGGAGTCAAAAATGTCAGAATACCCTTTAAACCCTAACAGTCCTGCCTTGGAGTAGAGCTGTCGACCAGATGACATTTAGAGTCCTGCTTTTTCAAGTCCTTGTTCTAGAAAGAAGATTTTTTTTCCTGTTTTTTTTTTTTCCCCTTGGGAGCAGGATAGTCTGACCAGTAGCAGTGTCTCATTTATGCAAAAGGAGAGAAACTGTCAGTCAGCTGTCACTGCTGACAGTCTGTGATGACACTTTGGCATGCAAAAATAAGTGGTGTCTGTGGTGGTGTGCCCATGAACCATTTAAGACTTTAGGCATTAAAAGTAATATAAATAATGGCTATAATTTTGCACATTTCTCTCTTTTTCCATTGCAAGAGGAATTTCTACCCCTAATCAGGGTTTCTTAGGATAAAACCTGGTTTTGGAATGCATTTCTGCTAATATGGTGGAGAACAAGACTCAGCATGTGCTAGCATTCTCAGTTTTCTTTGACATTCATGATTTCTAGCACAGCTGCTATTTTTTAAATGAATGTCAGATCTTTGTAACGCCAACAATGATGTCCCATTGCCAGAGAAAAAAAAAAAATCAAAACCCAGGAGGCGATAAATGGAATTGATTTTTTTAAAAGCTCTTTTTACTCTTAAAGTAACTGAGGAGCATGCAGGTTTTCAGAACAAGATGTGGTATGTGTTTATTTTGGCTGCCATATGCTATTTTTCTTTTTTTCTTCAATCATCTCTCAGAAGGGGGGTAGAACACCAGCAGAACATAACTCTAAAGAGAGTCACCTTCAATACACATTTCATGTGGTATTATAAACTGGTGCAATCAAACTGCTCAACAGCCAGGATAACTATGACCAAATACATTTTACATGTAAAATAGCTGTTAAATATAACACAATTGTGTAGTCTTAAAGCTAATTTTCAAAGATGTGTGAAAGAAAGAGGCAAATAGGAATTTCCTTAGTGTTTGACTATGCTGTCAGAGTTCCTGAAAGAGTTATGATAATACAGTGTTAGTCAGCCACTGCTGTCACTTACTATTAAAAGACATATTTAATGATATGCTTCCTGATTTATCTTTTTGTGCTGGCTATGTGGCTATCTCCTTGCAAAACAGACATGAATTATGCCTAAGACATGCATGCATTTTTCC
Organism: Aphelocoma coerulescens; assembly: GCF_041296385.1. Classification (NCBI taxonomy): domain Eukaryota; kingdom Metazoa; phylum Chordata; class Aves; order Passeriformes; family Corvidae; genus Aphelocoma; species Aphelocoma coerulescens. The sequence continues at coordinate 45,854,423 of NC_091014.1, read as the reverse complement.
TCCTTTCCCCTGGAAAGGTATTGAAGCATAAACAGGGTGGCACAAAAGCTTCTCACTGCTGTTGGAGAGCAATACCAGTAAAGCTAAGACTGACAAATGCATTTTAGGAGCCTGATTCCCATTGAAATCAATAGGAATTGGGTGGTTAAAGGCACTTGCAAATGTGGGTATGGCTTCTGGCTGGGCTGCAGAACAATGTTACTGGGAAGAACCACAAATGGGATGGGATCAAACAGCACATTTTGGGTTCCACTTTTTTTCTCATGTTTGTCCCACCCATTGTTTGAACAGTGCTGGTCAGCCCTCGGGCCACAGGCAGCGATGAGTTTGCTGACAGCTGCTTCTTTGTGAGAGTCAAGTTGAGTTTTCCATTGACAGTAACCCACAGCAAAGACTCCTTAGTTTCTGTGTGTCATCTATCTTTTTTTTTTTTTTTATTCTGTATCAGCCACAGATGTGTCAGTGCATGATGCCTATAGTTTCTCACTTTTTAACTTAAGAAGATAGTCCTTTCTGCAACCAGCAGCATGCATTTTGCAATTGTATTTTAGGAAGATGCTTGTTTCTTGGTTTATTTTATGTTTGTGTGCGATTAAATCCAAATGTCTCCCTCTACCCTATTAAAAAGAAAAAAAAAAGGGGTTTTAATAGTAAATTTGTATGGTGGCATGTTTCATAGCTACCATTGTTGTAAAGGTGAAATGACAGGCAGTGTCTCTGGATTTTCCTCTCTGAAATTTATGTCCTGTCTTCTGGATGCCTATAGCTCATATGCTCTGAAATGAAATGTAAAACATGCTCAGTGTTTATATCTACTGTCACTACATTATGCAAACACAGCCATCAATGTCTTCTGAGCTGCAGTCTGCCTTGAAGAGTTTCTTGTGCAGCTGCCCACACAAGAGGTTCTGCAGATGGAAGCTGTAGCAGAAGCCCCCAGCCTTTACCTTCAGTCCTGAGCTTGAAACTGAAGAGAGAATTTACTTATTGGCAAACAAAAACCAAAGCCCTCAAGAAGAATCTGAATATATTTAAAACAAATTTCTATTATACTAGATGTGAACATATGAAAGGTGATATGGAGGCAGCAACACTTCCAATGGTGCTCAGGGTTAATTGATAGGCACGTGGCTGTGCTATTTTGTAGCTTCATCCCTCTCCGTCTGCAACGTGGCCTCTTGATTACTGCTTATAAAAGCATTAGAGCTGAAAATGAATAGAGGATAAAAATCCCAGAAATTCTAAGACATGTTTAAATTTTAGCATTTTGTTAGTCTTGATTCTTTCCTGGATGCTTGGATCACCAAGGTACTCTATTCAAAACAATTTCTCAGTGGGGCTGCATGTCTGTGAAATATATTTACCTTTAATATATACCTATACTGCAAAATAGAATTTCATGCTGCTGTACTGTATTATATTGCTTTTGGAAAAGGTATGAAGGGAAAATTATTAGTCTTGGCAGACTAATAGGAGTTTCTCACAGTTTAACGTCCTCCCCTTATATTTTAGTATAATCTGAGTTCATAAGAGCATTAAGTTAGGCAATCGAAATGTGGTGTATTGAAATGTCCAGCTCCATTTTGAAATAGCAGTCTACAGGATGTTTCAGAAGTTTAGCACAGTTTGCACTGAGATAGATGTAATTCCTGAGATGCTTCTGAGTTTTTTCATGGCATCTTACTACTTTGCAATGTCCTTCCAGTTGTGATCCATAGTTTCTAATAAAACCTAGCCTACTCACAAAAATTTAGTGTCTCAAATAGTTTTGAAGGAAAATTGCCAATTATGTTGTGTGTATGAGTTCAGAGCTCTAATGATAACTCCCTGTATTTTCATTGCAGTTACAGGTGGGATAGCAATGCTCACACATTGATCTAGCTAACCTAGACAATAGCACTAAAAGTATAAGAGCGTTGGATTTGGCTTCAGCTGTACAAATCTGGGCAGTATCCTGGTGCTGTGTGGTTGCTGAAGCCTTTGCAGTGCTACTTTGGTTATAGCTATTCAGTTTTGCTGTAGGTCAGCTTCAGTTCTACTTTCGACTGCAACTTACAAGCAGCCTGAAACTCATTCTGAAGAAAGTGGAGATTCTAATACTAGTGCAAAGCATTAATTTGAAGAAACGGAACAGCCAAAATGAAAGCGGTGATGTTACATATTATGACTACTTGCTTGAACTTACAACTGCCTTCTTGACAGGGAAGCACTGATGTTGCAGCATTAGCAGCCAGACCATGTCTGTCTGGCTTTTGGGCCCAGCTTGACTCAGAAACTGTGTTTGTGTGCAGTTCATATAGACCATCCAACTATTTTGTCTTTTTCTTCTCCAGACTAAATCGGAGAATCAGCATGCTGTGTCACCTCTTATTATTGTCATTATGGCACTTACCACTGTCAACAATGCCATATATATGAATCCAGGAGCTCACGTGATGTAGAAAAAATTCACACACACATGACTTTTGTTGGCTTCCCAAAGCTTTGACTCACTGGAGGTTCACTTTTTTAAATTTTTCTTTAGAAGCATGTGCTAAGTTAAAAATCCCTTTTAAAAAGGCCAATGCCCTCATGCTTCCAAGAAGGATGTAAGAATCTATGTTTGAATCCCCTCGGCTGAGTAGTCGCTTGCTTCCTCCCTTAGTATGCCAGCCTCTGGACAGCACAGGCCGAGGCCATAGCTCGTGATCAGCAGGCTGGAGATGGGCCCTTGAAAGGCTCAGCTAAACCAAGCTCTCGGCGTGCAGTGAGGCAGAACGTGTGGCACTTGGCTAACATCACTGGTGAGAGCTAAAGCACCGAGGACTTTTGGGTGCCAGAGCTTTGAAAGCAGATTTGTATTTATAGATACAAATGTTACTCAGAGCAGAGCCAGTTGGTGTGAGGTAACACGTTTCTGTGCCTCACTAGGCCTCTGTGCTCTCTCCTCTTCATATGTGGCAGACAAAGTGAGTCACGCGAGTGAGCGTGTTCCCTAGTGAAGGGAGCTGAGCTGCTCTGAGTTGCATTGCATTTTTTTGTTGACTTACACAGCCAATTACTGTAGGTCAGCTGAGGTATGATACTTGATTGGCTTCCAGCAATTCATTTGAACCTTTAAGCCTTTAGATACCTAAAAATCTCTGTGGATGCGGCACTAATGATGTAGAAGCAAGTTATCTGAAAGTGCTTTTATCTAGCAGTTGACCAGGGAAGACTCTTAAGCCTGCATTTGAATGAGAGGGGAGCAGCTGGCAGGGCATTTTTCCACACTGCTTTGGAACTTGCACTTTCCCCAATACCAAAATAGTTCTGGGACATGCTGCAGTGGCCCACTTGTTTTTCTTAGCAGTAAGGGGTTGGGAGGATTCTGGGGGAAGATTGTAAATATATCTTTTCAGCTGTTGGGCTATGTTTATTATCCAGTAAAAGGGAGCTACAGCTTTAGTAATCTTTATAACTGACACTCTAAAAATATAACCTCAACCAAAGGGTAAGCATCTCTTTCTTTAGAGTGACTGTATTCAGATGGAGTACAATCACAGAATCATAATGAGAAAGGAGGCAAATCCATTTTGCTGAGAATTAGAAGAATGTGTAGCAGTGTATATATATCGAGATACTGAGGATAACATTTGCTAATGAATTGAGGGTAAGTTCTCAGTGAACTGATATTTATTCTCTAATTTTAGCTACAGTAGATTTACCTAATATTGGATTGCCATTTGCTTCCTTTCTATGAACATACACAATTACTCTATGTAGAAGGTGGAATTGTGGTTAACAAAAAACAAAAAATGGGGATTGTTTTTTCAGCTTATTTTAGTTCTGTAGACTTTATTACATTTAAAGAAAAAATATCACCTTCCAGCACTCTTCATATCATATATTTGCTCCAGGAAATGCAAGATAGGAAGAATGATAGTTGTAGGGATTTGAAAAAAGGCTTTCACATATCAATGGCTGTAGTGGCCTGATAAATGTCAGGACAGAAACAAAGTTTTATTGAAAACAATATGACTCCAGAGAGGACGAAAGAGCACAAAACTGCCAGTGGATTGCTCAGTATAAGTGAATAATTTCTCACACTTTGTGTTATAACTTTCTTACTTCACCTTCCTTCAAAGTTTTAGAGAGCATAGACAAAAAAATGTAGCCTTACAATGCTGTTCTAACTCTGTATAGAAGATTAGGAGCTTGTATCTCATGAACAAATATAACCCAACCTTCCAGATGCCATGGGATCATATTTCATTTACATCATAAGTTATAAGTGGTCTCTACATTAGATTTTCTTCTCCTTCCATCACCTTCTACCTTCCAAAGTTCTTCTAAATAGATTACATCTCTTCAGAGTTATATTTGCTTTGCTAATGGCTATTTTTGGGCTATTGAATGGCCAGCTCTACTGCTGAAGCTCTAGTTCAGTGTCTTTTCTAATTTAGAAACTTACTTGAATGTTAATTTCAAAGCCCTGAAGTCCCATTTTCATAAATGACTGATGAGCCTGTACTTCTACTACTCTTGAAAAGTTTAACCCACACCTTTTTTTTTTTTTTTTTTTTTTTTTTTTAAGAGGATGAAACATGGAGAACAAATTTAAAACATTTTTTCATAGGCATGATTTAGAATGCACGTTTCCTCTTTGTTTAAATGAAGTCCAACTCACCTACTCTCTGGTAGTTTGGTATGTGCTATCTTGAATTAGATCCTCTCAGGGCTAAAATAATTTTGCTTCTCAGGTCATCTTGCAGAGGCTGCTGAAGATTTCCTGAGAAAAGCAGTCTGCTGCTTAGAGAATGTGCATGGGTGGAAATACAACTGTAATAAAAAGACTTAAATTTATTAATGCCTGGAAGGAATATCTTAATGAAATGGCTGCAGCCAGCATGGTCTAGCCCTATGATTGTGATGAGGATGCAGAAAGGGGCCTCCCATCTCTTAGTCCCACTAGAATGGACTGTAAGCACAGTGCAAGTAAGCACCTGAGTCCTCTGTTGTATTAATTTCTCCAATTGAGTTTGGCAAGATTAATAAAAGGTACGTTATGTGCAGTTATGCACAAAGAGTGAAGAAATTGTTTGCGATAGAACAAAGAGGAAGGCATTAGTATAATTTTTGAGGAAAAATGTTTACCATTCCACTGTTCTCTGTTCATATAGCATGAATTAACACTGGGGCATGTGCAGGGAAAGGCTCTGAGGTTGATCACAGGAATGGACAGCGTCTTATAAGGGTCCATAAAAGCTAAATAAGCCTGCCTCTCTATAAACCTGCCGGAGGGGAAAATATAGTTAGACTGAAGAACAATGTGGGGATAAGAACATGTGGGTGTGAACTCAGCTAAAATAATTTACCATAAGGTTTTTATAGCCACCCAACCTTCAATTATGGGGCATGAGAGTGGAAGTCTCCCCTTAGGACTAGTGAGTTTAAGAAAACAGCACTTTGGCATTGAGACAATAACAACCTAGAGATTGAATTGATTCTCTTTAGTCCTGTTTCCATGTGACTTTCACAATAAAATATGATTGCAAAATTGCTATCAATATCTCTGTTTTAGAATTTACAGAATAGTTGAGGTTGGAAGGAACCTCTGGGGATCATCTAGTTCAACCCCTGCTCAAGCTAGGGCAGGTTGCTTAGAGCTGCATCCAACTGTGTTTTGACTATGTTGAAGGATTGAGTCTTCAGAAGCTCTCTGGACAACCTGGTCCACAGTTTGATCACTCACACTCATTCACAGTAAAAAAAATCAGTTTGTGTTCACATGGAATTTTGTATGTTTTAATATGTGCCCATTGCCTCTTACCCTGACACTGGGAACTAACAGGGTCTGGGTCCCTCTTTTTAGTTTACTCCTATTCAGTATTTATACTCATGGACAGGATCCACCTGATCCTCTACTTCTCTGGGCTGAACCCCCAAGGTCCTCCTCTGCAGAGCTGCTTTCCAGTCAGTCAGGCCCTAGCCTGTACTGGAACCTGGGATTATTAAAGCCCAGGTGCTGGAATTTGCACTTCCCTTTGTTGAACCTCATGAGGTTTTTTGCTTCTTATTTCTCCTTCCTGTCAAGACTGCTCTGGAAAGCAGTGTGCCCATGTGGCATATCAGCCACTCTATTCAGTTTTGTGTTGTGAACTTCCTGAGGATGCACTCTTGTCCCTTCACACAAGTCATTGATGAGAGCATTAGAAAGTACTGGCCCTGATCCCTGGGCTACACCACCAGTGTCCTGCCTCCAGCTGGACTTCATGCCACCCTCTCAGCTTGGCCATTCTTGTTTTCAATCCATCTTACTGTCCATTGATATAACCAATACATTGTCCGGTTGTCTGTGAGGATATTAAACAGAGACAGTGTCAAGAGCCTTACTGAAGTTAAAATTCCAAAAAGTTTCAAGAAGTTGTCAGAAAATGGCTGTTAATAGCATGTCTTGGGGTGACATAGCACTGAGACAGAGTAGAATAACTTATGGAAATTAGTGAGGGTAGGAGAGATTTGGCAACCAGAGTAAGACTCTGTTAAGGATGAAAGTAAAGATGCTTATGTTTTTCAGAGCAAGAACTGATTCTACAAATTATCTAGTATACTTTGTACAACAAATTGTATACCAACAGCTGTTGCCTTTAAAGTCATTGATATAGAAAGGTACAGAACTGAATTAATGAATAAAATTATGTTTTATAGTTGCAAGAAATTACTTTTAGTGTGTACAAAAAAACTGGTCACTGTTACTGGTATTAGGCAGTTTCCAACAGTTTAGTGTAGTAAAAAATAAAAAATCAATGCCCTTTTCCCAGATACTTTTTGTATTCTGTCAATGCTGCCACCACAAAAGAATGCTCTGTGTGCCCAGTGGATAAAGCTGACTTTTGGAAACAGGATTCCAGGATATTTTAATTACCAGAAGAGAAACCACATGATAAGAGGCAATGATCATAGTAAGGTCAAAGGAACTGGACTGATAATGCAGAGTTGTATTTGATTCTGCAAGCAGTTCTAAAAGAGCCTTAGATTCTGAGTGTCCTGTCCTCCTGTACATTAACTGTGATCTACCAATGACAGTAAAATCAGATTTCCAAGTTTAAGTGTTTAAGCATATATTTGTGCCTGTATGAAAAGCAGTAGTGATGGTAATCTAAGACAACATCAAGTAGTCACACCTTAGTTAAGAGAATGTAATTTTACTACAATAAGAATATTTCATCCTTTACTGTCAGAATTTATGTGGATCACAGTTAATAGACGATCCAAACTTTTAAAGTTTTACCAGAGTGTTTTATCTAAAAAGCAAAATAGACCTTGGCTTTATAGAGAGCTGAGTGCTGCCAGTTTCAAATGTTTCACACCCTGCTGCAAGGCGTGAACAGGTGTTAACAGCACTGTCCATCCTTCCAAAGCAAAACTAAACAAACGCAGCTGTATTCAGCATGTAATTTTAAAAAGGCTTTCTGTATAATTTGAATAATGTTTCAAGACTACTCCATTATATTTTGAGAAGATCAGTTTCTCAAGAGTCTTTATAGTTTTTTTTATTTGACACATGCAATTTTGGTGATGTTTACATAGATACTCTTTTTAACACTAGAAAAAAATTATAGTAGTTCTCAAACATACAAACTATGCTTTAGTAAAAACAGGCCCTTCTAGCTGAAATACTTAATACTTAAAGAAAAGGCAGTCTCAGACACTCCTAAGAAGAAAAAAATTCTCACCAATCCAGTTCAGGCTGTTCAGATGCTCAAGTTATGTCATCCAGAGTTTGATGTCTTGAGGCCAAAACAGGCCTTTAGTTGACAGCCGTGCAGATACATATTATGACATTCTGTTCCCTGAAGAACTTAAAATAAGATGGGAAGTCTGTAGAGACTAAGCAAGCTTGAAGTCTACACGCACAGAATAGCACATAAAACATTAATTAAGCCAGAGTTAACCCTTAGCCTGGCTCAGTCACCAGAGGTCTAAGTGAGAAGTGATAACACACCAATGCTATCCCAGAAATGCCTCTAATTAAGAATAAAAACATTAAAAGAGGTAATTACCCAAAATGTCCCAAAGCTAATGTTTAGCTTTGATTATCAAAGCTCATAGAACAAGAGCTGTCTACTCAAGACAATGCTTGTGGGACTTAGAGGTTCTGAATGTACTATTCAACAAGGAAACATCCACCAAGAGTTTCCCAAGCCACGACTACACTCTCAGGCCAGAAAATGTGATGAAGAAATATTGCATTACTTGCTGAAGGAATGCCATTTAATCTCATCTTAACTGGCACCTGCTTGATTTGTGCTCTAGTATTTCACAGGAAGTGGAGCTTTAAAGTAACATTAACCCCAATAATTCTCCAAAATATGCTTCTCCTATCCAGTCTATATTTCCTATTTGGACTTTATTAAGGCCATAATGGGAAAACTGCTTCCTGTAGTCAAAATAGTAGCTATAGGTTACTATACCACCTGTTTTAAAGCAATAAGCTCAATAAACAAAAATAATTTTAATTAACAAAAATACCTGAATTCATAGCTGAATTCATGTGTTACCCAGCTAGCCTCTAGATAGACCTGGCTGATGCATGATCTTAGCATTTATTCTAAAATCTGAGCATGTGTCCTAGAAATAGAGGTTAGAGTGGTGATTTTCGGAACTGACCTGTTGTGGGGGCATAGGTAAAACTACGAAGAGCAGGTGTTACAAAATGATCTGTCTAAACCAGTTATCTGAATATGTCTTTCAGAGTACTGGGATTTAAAAAGGTTGTAGACCAGATTCTTTCTGGCGTAGGTGGATGTCAGAAATACCACCTTGTGTTAAAGTGGGAAGAATAAGTAGGTGGGATGAATATCCCTCTCTATTGATCTAAACAACACAGATTTTGAATAGCAACATTTTTTCAACCAGAACAACGCCAAAGTTCAAAGATTTGAAGAGTCAGAGTTGATCGACATTGTAATTTCTTTGTTAGTATTTTTATCTGCTCCACATAACTGTGTGGTAAATGCTTTTTACAGGAAAATTATTTCAGTGAAGATGCAAGTATTACTGAGTGAGTGGGCTTCTTAACAGATCCTTAATAGACGGATATCTCAACTCATGTCAGGATGGGCCAATCCTATAACCACAGAAGTCAAAACCAAAATTCTCTCTAACTTGTAAAATGAGGTAGTTAAAGAGGGTTTCAGAAAGGCTTTAGATAATAAGCATGATTCAATTTACATTTTAAGTATAATATTTGCATAAACATATTTACTAATTGCCTAGGACCTTTGCAAGAGTTTGTCTAATAATCTGTCCAAACAGATATTGATTGAATCATAGGAATATAAAACTTACTTCAAAATCCTAGTTTGTTGCAGCTTTAAACTTAAGAGAGAAACTAAATGTTTTCTTCTGCTGAATCCTTTCAGAGAACTAAGACTTGCAGAAGGCAATTGGTATTTGGTACATTTCCTTATGAAGTTTGAATTATCCCTTTTGAAGAGAGAATAGATTTTCCAGGAGTTATGACTACAGAGAATATATTGTTACCTTCAGAGACTTAATGTGTGTAAATGGAATCTCGTTGCAGTTCGGTGATGGGCACCTCATGTTTCCTCACTGAATGTCTTCAAGGCAATCATGAGGTTCAGCCTACTTTTTGACAAGCTTCCTGCCCTAGGAAATCCATCTAATTTTTAGCCTCAGCCTATGCATCTTGGAAATACCTTCTGTTAGATTGTCTCCTAAAATGAGCAGAATTTCTTTTGCCGTGTTATGAACATGGATTCCTGAGACATCTTGCTCATTTAGAGATGTCAGACTAGTTTTTCTAAGTCAGCAGTTGTTTTCACATCTCTCTTTTCCCCTTAATAGTCTTGATCAGCTTGCTTAATTACTGTGGGGATCTAAATCAGGGCAGATTTGGGAAGGTGAGAGCCTTCTTAGGTTTAGAATCCTGACCAGAGAAATCTGTGTGAAGTTCATTGCAGTGGGAATCATTAGCTGTAATTCAGTTGGATGGAACCATTTTGCTATTGAATATGTCTGTCTGGTATCAATTTTATAGGACACCAGTAGTTCTTATTAATCTATATTAATGCTGATTTTAAATGCTGTGTAGTGCTTATGACAGAGATCATCTGACCAGTCCTGCTCATGTGGTTTGCAAGGCCAGCTTTTCTGTGATGTTGTTACAATAGCTCTGGTGGATGGAATTTTTTAGCATTTTTGCTTGCATTCTATTATAGGCATAAGAGATGGGATCTATAATTGTGTAGCTACTTATTTCTCCCTGTGTACAATTTCCATTGCTACCTTAGGCATTGGTTGTTCTGTTACTTCAACAGATCCCATATTTTAATCTATATATACCATCACAGTATTTGAGTGTTGTCGTTGAGTCCTCTGGGTAATCTGTTTACCCATCAGCTCTTCATCTGTACTGGATCTCTCTCTTGCTGTGCTGAGGGAGTGGAGATGGTCTGTTAGAGTGTTACCTTTAACTGAAAGTTTGCTATGTTAGTTTGTTTTTCAGTAGATGTCTTGCTATGAATATGTTAAAAAAGATGTGGCCAACGTTGTTACCTGTTGTTCTTCATTGTGCTATAGTTTCTGCAGGAAGGATTTCAAGGGTAACTGTAGCTTCCTTTTGCTATGTTGGGGTTTCAGTTTAGTCCTAGTTTTTTTCTGTTAAAGGAATTTTTTCCCATAGCATGTTGCTAGGAGATAAATGGCCATACTTGAGAGGAGATAGCCATACTTAAGAAAGACAAAAGGGCCCGGCCAGGCTTTTGTTCTCACCTGGCGGGCAGTTCAGTTCGCTCTCAGCGTCTGGAGAGAGAAGCCGCGGAGAGAAGAGCTGCTGGTTCCCGTTTTCGGCGTCTTTCCTTTCTGCTGGGAACAACACCGGGGATCCCAAAGCTGCTTTTCCCTGCCCTGCTGGAGGCTGGGCTGTGGCCGCCCGCCCCGCTGCTGCTTCGAGCCTTCGCTACGCTGTAGCCGTGCTTACCCTGCCTGCCTGGAGCCCCGGGGGGTTCCCCTTTTGGATACATCTCGTCTGCCACCCGGGATTTGTGTTTGTACCTGCCGCTCCAGCCTACCAGTCCAGCCTGCTGTTTCCGAGAACCCGGGACCAGCTGCCCACCGGTTTCTGAAGCTCCTTTGTTCCATCCTTCCCCGGGATCCCAGGGCATCAGAGCAGCCGCGTGCTTCCCGAGCTCGCTCCGGAGCGCCCCCTGCAGCCGCGGGGGAACCATCGCACCTGCCCTGCTCACCGGGAGCCACCAGCGATCCCTGTCGGCTGCGAGCGGAACTGCACCCGAGGGGAAATAGCCTGACAGCCGAAAAGGCCGGGACTGGGTTTGTGTTTGCTGTTACTGTCATAGTTGTTGTTGTTTTGTTTGACTAGTTATATATATATATATATATATATATATATATATATATATATATAGTAAAGAACTGTTATTCCTATTTTCCCACATCTCTGCCTAAAGACCCTTGATTTCAAAATTATAATAACTCAGAGGGAAAGGGGTTACATCTGCCACTCCAAGGGAGGCTTCTGCCTTCCTTAGCAGACACCTGTCTTTCAAACCGAGACAGATCTTGGCGCCCAACGTGGGGCCTGAGGGCATTAAGAGAGAGAGGTGAAAAAGGAATAACAGTTCCTGAATAACTTAAGTTTGTGTGTTGGATATAGGAACCTTGGTAGGCAGCACTATGTGGTCTACTTTGCCCTGGTTCGGGTGGCATGTGGCCGTGGCTATATTCTTCCCCTTTGCAGCTCCCTACTTGAATATGGGTCCTCTCACTAAGGCTACCATTGCTGTTATCCAGCTTGTGCTATGGGTCGAGAAGGTGAGGAATTCATGGGTTTTTAACTTCCTCCGGAATGTGGGCACGTGGATAAACGGCTATCACACACTGAGCTCATGTTTTTGGGGTTATGTTAACAATGGTACCTTCTGTGAGGAAATGACACCAGGGGAAGTTTTCCCCCAACCCCTCAACCAGTTATTTGGACCCACCCCATCAATTTTTGAAGGGTTTAGATTCCCTCTGAATACTAACCACCTGCTGCTGGTAGGCCTACTCTATTTAGCATTCAAGGATAAGTTGAGATTGGCTTGGATAACTACCCAGACACCAGCCCCAGAGACTAGAGATCCTGCCCCGGAGCCTGACCCTGCCCCAGAACCTGACATGGCCCCAGAGAGTAGAGTTCCTACCCCAGAGCCTGATCCTGCCCCGGAACCTGACACAGCCCCAGACACTAGAGATCCTACCCCAGAGCCTGATTCAGCCCCAGAGCCTGACACAGCCCCAGACACTAGAGACCCTGCCCCACAGCCTGATACCGCCCAACAGCCCACCTCAGAAATGGACTACCCGAAATGGGTGGGGGTACTGGCGAAAGGGATGCAGGAGATGTGCCAGGAGATGGGCCAGGTGCGCAAGGAGATATGCCAGGAGATGGGCCAGGTGCGCCAGGAGATGGGCCAGGTGCACCAGGGGATATGCCAATTGCTAAGGGAATACACCTCCTCAGCTAGTGAAAAAACCTCTCCCTGCCCCAAAGAGGGTGAGTCCGATGGTGCAGCAGTGGAACCCACAGATGTTACAACCGCCCAGGTTTCAGCTGAACCCCAAGGACAAGTACAGCCAGCAGCAGTCGCCCCTGTGCAAAGGAGGAAGTGTAAGACCAAATCAGTACGACCAGTTAATGATGATGGGGAACCAGGGCCCTCACAACCAGCAGGGGAGCCAGAGCCAGAAATCATCATTGAGTCCCTCTCGTACGACAGTCTCCGTGGTATGCGAGACGACATTGTGCGAAGGGGGCGTGAGCCTTATACCACCTGGCTGCTTCGGGTTTGGGACCTTATGGGCACAAGTGTGCAACTGGATAGTGGTGAGGCAAGGTATCTGGGATCGTTGACCCAGGACCCAGGTGTGAACCAGGTATTTGTGAGGGAGCCAGGACCCCTTTCTCTCTGGGACCGGCTCTTAATGAGTGTGAGAGAAAGGTTCATTCACAAAGAGAGAATGCAGGAGTACCATCATAGAATGCAGTGGAAGACACTTGAGGAAGGGATCCAACAGCTAAGAGAGGTGGCAGTATTAGAGGTACTCTTTGGGAGGGATGGACAGCACGGTAATGACCCCGATAAGGTCAGGTGCACAGGACAGATGATGTGGAACCTGGCAAGACTAGGGCCATCGCAATACACCACCTTCATTGCAACCATTGATGCTGACAATAACCGAGAAACAGTGGGCTCTGTTGCCAACAAGCTCAGGAATTATGACAGTATGGTCAATGGTCCACTGAAAACTCATGTCTCTGCTGTGGTCCAGGACCTCAAAGAGGAGATAAAGGAGATAAGGGAGGAGATGAGGAAGGTCAGTGTGGCACCAGTGCGAGTCACAGGCCCCCAGGTCAGAGCCCGTCGTCCCCCTGCTAGAGAGAGAGGGTACACCCCACGAGCTGAGCTGTGGTTTTTCCTGTGTGAGCATGGGGAAGACATGAGAAGGTGGGATGGGAAACCTACCTCTGTCCTGGCAGCGCGGGTGCGTGAACTCAAGGAGGGAGGCACTAACCGAGGGGGTTCCGCTAAGGTGAAAGTAGCCTCAGCCTCCCGTGACCGAGCTGCCAGGTATTACAGACAGGAGGATGATATGTCAGATCCCCTCGAAGGTACCTCTAGTATGTATGCCCAGGGAAAGAATGATAACCAGGGCTAGAGGGGCCCTGCCTCTAGCCAGGAAGAGGCACGGGAGAACCGGGTTTTCTGGACAGTGTGGATCCGATGGCCTGGCACATCAGAGCCACAAAAATATGATGCATTGGTTGATATTGGGGCACAGTGTACTTTAATGCCATCGGGACATGTGGGGGCAGAACCTGTATCCATTGCTGGGGTGACCGGGGGATCACAGCAGTTGACCCTTTTGGAAGCTGAGGTGAGCCTGACTGGGAAGGAGTGGCAAAAGCATCCGATTGTGACCGGCCCAGAGGCCCCGTGTATTCTGGGCATAGACTTCCTCCGGAATGGCTATTACAAAGACCCAAAGGGACTCAGGTGGGCGTTTGGGATTGCTGCTGTGGAGGCAGAGGGCATTAGGCAGTTGAACACCCTGTCCGGACTGTCTGAGAATCCTTCTGCAGTTGGGCTCCTGAAAGTGGAAGAGCAACGAGTGCCAATTGCCACCTCGACAGTGCACCGCCGGCAGTATCGGACGAATCGAGATGCTGTGATTCCCATCCACAAGATGATTCGTGAGCTGGAGAGCCAAGGGGTGGTCAGCAAGACCCACTCACCCTTCAACAGCCCCATTTGGCCTGTGCGCAAGTCTGATGGGGAATGGAGATTGACTGTGGACTATCGTGGCTTGAATGAAGTGACTCCACCGCTGAGCGCTGCTGTGCCCGACATGTTGGAGCTCCAGTATGAGCTGGAGTCCAAAGCAGCAAAGTGGTATGCCACTATTGACATTGCCAATGCATTTTTCTCCATTCCTCTGGCAGCAGAGTGCAGGCCTCAGTTTGCTTTCACCTGGAGGGGTGTGCAGTACACCTGGAACCGACTGCCCCAGGGGTGGAAGCACAGTCCCACCATCTGCCATGGACTGATCCAGGCTGCACTGGAAAAGGGTGAGGCCCCAGAACATCTGCAGTACATTGATGACATCATTGTGTGGGGGAACACCGCAACAGAAGTGTTTGAGAAAGGAGAGAGAATAATCCAAATTCTCCTAAAAGCTGGTTTCGCCATCAAGAAGAGCAAAGTCAAGGGGCCTGCCCGAGAGATCCAGTTCCTGGGAGTGAAGTGGCAAGATGGACGGCGTCAGATTCCCACTGAGGTCATCAATAAGATCACTGCGATGTCTCCACCAACCAACAAGAAGGAAACACAAGCTTTCCTAGGCGCCATAGGTTTCTGGAGGATGCACATTCCCGAGTACAGCCAGATTGTGAGTCCTCTTTACCTGGTTACCCGCAAGAAGAACGATTTCCACTGGGGCCCTGAACAGCAGCAAGCCTTTGCCCAGATCAAGCAGGAAATCGCTCACGCCGTAGCCCTTGGCCCAGTCAGGACAGGACCAGAGGTGAAGAACGTGCTCTACTCTGCAGCCGGGAACAATGGTCTGTCCTGGAGCCTCTGGCAGAAGGTGCCTGGTGAGACTCGTGGCCGACCGCTGGGATTCTGGAGCCGAAGCTACAGAGGGTCCGAAGCCAACTACACTCCCACAGAGAAAGAAATCTTGGCAGCCTATGAAGGAGTCCAAGCTGCCTCAGAGGTAATTGGAACTGAGGCACAACTCCTCCTGGCACCCCGACTACCAGTGCTGGGGTGGATGTTCAAAGGAAAGGTTCCCTCCACGCATCACGCCACTGATGCTACTTGGAGCAAATGGATCGCCCTCATCACGCAGCGCGCCCGAATTGGAAACCCAAGTCGCCCTGGGATCTTGGAAATAATTACGAACTGGCCAGAAGGTGAGACTTTTGGGTTATCTTCTGAAGAAGAAGAGGAGCAGGTGACGCGTGCCGAAGAAGCCCCACCATACAACGAGCTACCAGAGAGTGAAAGACAATATGCCCTCTTCACTGATGGTTCCTGCCGAATTGTAGGCGCTAGCCGGAAATGGAAAGCCGCTGTATGGAGCCCCACACGACAAGTTGCACAGGCTACGGAAGGAGAAGGTGGATCGAGCCAATTTGCTGAACTCAAAGCCGTTCAATTAGCTCTGGACATTGCTGAAAGAGAGAAGTGGCCAAAGCTCTACCTTTACACTGATTCATGGATGGTAGCCAATGCTCTGTGGGGTTGGCTGGAAAGGTGGAATAAGGCAAAATGGCAGCGCAGAGGAAAACCAATCTGGGCTGCTGAGGAGTGGAAAGACATTGCCGCTCGAGTAGAGAAGCTATCTGTGAAGGTCCGTCATGTAGATGCTCACATTCCCAAGAGCCGGGCTAATGAAGAACATCGTAATAACAAGCAGGTAGATCAGGCTGCGAAAATAGAGGTGTCCCAGATAGACCTGGATTGGCAACATAAAGGAGAGTTGTTCTTAGCTCGATGGGCCCATGATGCCTCAGGCCATCAGGGCAGAGATGCCACCTATAAGTGGGCACGAGACCGAGGGGTGGATCTGACCATGGACAGTATCTCCCAGGTCATCCATGACTGTGAGACATGCGCTGCGATCAAGCAGGCCAAGCGGGTGAAGCCCCTGTGGTATGGTGGGCGGTGGTCCAAATACAAGTATGGGGAGGCCTGGCAGGTTGATTACATCACACTGCCTCAAACCCGCCAAGGCAAGCGCCATGTGCTCACAATGGTAGAAGCCACCACAGGATGGCTGGAGACCTACCCTGTGCCTCACGCTACTGCCCGGAACACCATCCTGGGCCTTGAAAAGCAAGTCCTTTGGAGGCATGGTACCCCTGAGAGGATTGAATCTGACAATGGGACTCACTTCAAGAACAGCCTTATAAACACCTGGGCTAGAGAACATGGCATTGAGTGGGTGTACCACATCCCTTACCATGCACCAGCAGCTGGGAAGGTTGAGCGGTGTAATGGACTGCTTAAAACCACCTTGAAGGCACTGGGTGGGGGGAGTTTCAAAAACTGGGAGGTGCATTTAGCAAAAGCCACCTGGTTAGTTAACACCCGAGGCTCCACCAGCCGAGCCGGCCCTGCCCAATCCGAACCCCTACAAACAACAGATGGGGATAAGGTTCCAGTGGTGCACATGAGAGGTATGCTTGGAAAAACTGTTTGGGTAAAGTCTGCCTTGAGCAAAGACAAACCCATCCGTGGGGTTGTTTTTGCTCAGGGACCAGGTTGTACCTGGTGGGTGATGCAAAGGGATGGAGAGACCCGATGCATACCTCAAGGGGACCTTGTTTTAGGGTGAACTACCCATGGCTCTGTACTTGTATCAGTATCAGCATGTACATATGTATATAATTTAGGTGATGCTTGTATTTATATGGTTAAAAAGTTAAGTTTCATGTAACATGTTAGTATGGAAAAAAATTCGGGGTGGATAATGTTGGGGTTTCAGTTTAGTCCTAGTTTTTTTTCTGTTAAAGGAATTTTTTCCCATAGCATGTTGCTAGGAGATAAATGGCCATACTTGAGAGGAGATAGCCATACTTAAGAAAGACAAAAGGGCCCGGCCAGGCTTTTGTTCTCACCTGGCGGGCAGTTCAGTTCGCTCTCAGCGTCTGGAGAGAGAAGCCGCGGAGAGAAGAGCTGCTGGTTCCCGTTTTCGGCGTCTTTCCTTTCTGCTGGGAACAACACCGGGGATCCCAAAGCTGCTTTTCCCTGCCCTGCTGGAGGCTGGGCTGTGGCCGCCCGCCCCGCTGCTGCTTCGAGCCTTCGCTACGCTGTAGCCGTGCTTACCCTGCCTGCCTGGAGCCCCGGGGGGTTCCCCTTTTGGATACATCTCGTCTGCCACCCGGGATTTGTGTTTGTACCTGCCGCTCCAGCCTACCAGTCCAGCCTGCTGTTTCCGAGAACCCGGGACCAGCTGCCCACCGGTTTCTGAAGCTCCTTTGTTCCATCCTTCCCCGGGATCCCAGGGCATCAGAGCAGCCGCGTGCTTCCCGAGCTCGCTCCGGAGCGCCCCCTGCAGCCGCGGGGGAACCATCGCACCTGCCCTGCTCACCGGGAGCCACCAGCGATCCCTGTCGGCTGCGAGCGGAACTGCACCCGAGGGGAAATAGCCTGACAGCCGAAAAGGCCGGGACTGGGTTTGTGTTTGCTGTTACTGTCATAGTTGTTGTTGTTTTGTTTGACTAGTTATATATATATATATATATATATATATATATATATATATATATATAGTAAAGAACTGTTATTCCTATTTTCCCACATCTCTGCCTAAAGACCCTTGATTTCAAAATTATAATAACTCAGAGGGAAAGGGGTTACATCTGCCACTCCAAGGGAGGCTTCTGCCTTCCTTAGCAGACACCTGTCTTTCAAACCGAGACATGCTAACTTGTTAGTTGGATAGCATTTATGTATTCTCTCCCAGACCTTTTCATTAATAAAAGTCCCTCTTCATCAACTAAAAATTTTAAAGTATTTTCTAATGTTTATCTTTTCTCTTGAAGTTAAAAGAAGCTCAAGACACAAAATATTTCTGATAGGTTAAATGTTGAACATTAAATGTTTTTTTGGAAAGTGGCAAATCAGATGCCTTGTCTGAATCTTTTTATGGTTCATCCCCAGATTATGCTTAGGTTATTATTTTTCTTTGGATAGACCTTCAAACCCTCATAAGAAGTTGAATCAGGTCAAGTGTGTTCCCACAAAGTTCCTTATTCATTGGATTAGTAAACAGCAATAAAAACATCTTTTTCAGGGAACTTTTATATAAGCTGAATCATCACCTTGTTTTCTGGCAAGGTAGTTTTATTGTTGGGACTGCAAAAGTCAAAATCCTAATGTGAACCATAAACAATTACTTAAAACCATTTTTGTTAGTACAAGACATCTGTCCTTTTGACTAGTACTAGTTCACAGCATGTAAAGGTACTTCAGGATCATGTCCGCTGTGTCTGGGTGTACAAGGTGGAGTAGCAAGCCCGTACTGTATGTAGCAGGATATGAAACCTCACAGAGTTCTTAAGTCATTCCACATATATGGTCTATCTTACTTAGGCAGTTCCAAATATTTGCAGCCTTGCATTTGCAAGGTTCAGTACAGATGATGGTGTAAATTGACATGTTGACTAGTGTTGACTAGTATTTACTAGTGACTAAAAACAGTTATGAAGATAACTAATGTCACCTTGTTGGTTGCAAAATGTTAATCCATCCGTTTAATACTGGAATCTGACAGAGAGTCTGAAAGAGCACTCCATGGCCTTTTCTGCATGAGGAGATCTAGCTGGCAAACTGTCTGTTGGCATAGTGCAGCTAGCAAGTTCTTTTGGCAGAGTGCATTCACATTTGGTTGCTTCTGTTGGCAATATATTCCTTCATGCCTTCAGATTGTATTGGCAAAATATACACAGCATGTAAGAGGATCTTGGTAACTGTGTCTGTAATGCTGTGCAGTATTCATCTTGGAGCCAAATGTGTTAACTATTCATTCTTCACTCCTTAGCGCATTGTTATTCCTGAATCTGGGGGCACATGAAAACAGCTGATTCTCCAGCAGGAAAAACATTGGTCAGTGCTGAAATTTTAAGGGTCATTTAAGAGCAGCATCACTGCTTTGTGGATAGGCTGTGTGCCTGGATAATTCAGTTGTCTGTGCAGATAAGATGGTTCTTTGTCCTTAGGACAGCTGTATCGTTGCTTACTGTGAAGGGGGATGAGGTTTGTGGGCAGTCTGAATGTCTGTGTGTAGACCCAACTATATTAACATGTCATTATTTGGCAGGCAACTAGGTGAGACTGCTTCTGAGTATTGAATACTGGCTGAGCATCCTTCAAGAACTGATGGAAGTGTGTGTTAAAGCCATAGAAACTGCTTCCTCAAGGCTGTATTTAGTCTTCTCCCCAGTTTCTCATTCCTTTCATAGAATCATATAATTATTTAGTCGGAAGTGACCTCTGAAAGGTCACCTAGTGCAGCTGCTTGCACAGAGCAAAAGGATCAGGTTGCTCAGGTTCATACCCAATTAGGTCTCCTCTAACTCTTCTCTTATAAAGACTGGACAAACACAATTCTTCCATCCTCTCTGTGTACACCATGTACTTCATCTCCCAGCCAACTTGGTAGCCTTCCCCTGAATTCAGTCTGGCATATGGATGTCTTCCTTGTGATGAGGAGCTGCAAAGTGAACATGGTACTCAAAATCCTTCTATAATATAGTGAAGCTATACTGATAATTGCAGTGGTTTTGTCTGTTGTAGTATGGACAAGACTTTGTTCTATAACAAAGCCTAATAAGAAGTCAGGTTTTCTACATGTGAAATGGTTCTGATGGTGAATGCCACATGTTGTATACTATGTAACTTCTGCAACTATTATGTCCTTTGTGGACCTATTCAGGTGGATAAATAAGGTGTTTATAGTAATTGTTGGAGTCAGAGATATGCCAGTTCCATCTGCCCTGGGTACCAGTTGTATGAGGGAGCATAAAAGAGCATTGTGATGGCATGCCCTATCCAGACAGTGACTGGTTTTGTTATCACACATGCAGATTTTTTATCAATTAATTTTAGGGAATTTCCATCAAATAAAAAATAAAGCTGAATTTTCAGATACTAGACCGCTATCAAGCTTCACTTACAATATGGGTAATGCTCACCTTGGCATCTATAGCTGCTTCTGAATACTAATAGCAAATCTTCTCCTCCATCAATGTTCAATTCTGCTATAAGATGAAGTGAGGAAGATGGTGTAAGTCTTCAACCAAAGATTATTTTTCATGCTGCATTGTAGATTCTGGATTGCTAGTATTTTGATTTTCTGATCAGGAAGACAGCTTAATATCCTTTTTTTTTGTTTTGTTTTCGTTTGGTTTTTTTTATTTGTAACATGTCTTCTTGTAGTTTTCAGTCTTTCAGGTTTTGTTATAAGATTCTGCAATGGGAGGGAGTTTATGTTCCCAATGTAGAAAAAAAGAGTTTGTCTGATCTATTTCTTTCCCATTTATCATGTAGAGTATTTAAGTGGTAAGGTGTACCCCTCAGGTCTATACAGTCCCTACAGTAGCATCTGACAGCTTAGAAATCCTAGAATAGCTTTGAATATCTGTGATTCCATTACCCATCAAGAGATCATCACAAAGGCACCCTTGTTGCCTAATAGTCTGGAAACGATGCAAACTGTAACAGCTATAACAAAGGGCCTCTGAGAGGAGTTTATGTATGACACAGGCTTACTGGGTGGGCTTCATCTTACTAAACACAGACAATTCCTCGTCTGGACTTCATTTATTGTGTGGAGAGGGAAATAGGCATTTATAGGGCTTTTTGTTTTCATTTTGCAGCACCATTTTTCTCATCCCAATGCTGCTGTCTAAAATAAACCAGATAAATGACTTGTTAAATGGCTGTTTTCTTCATTGATTTTAAAGGGGGCCTGAGATGACTCTTTCACCTCTAAAAACCTGTGCCATAGCTGACTAAGGCTGGTTGTAATAGGTTTGCTTTTATTGTAATAACAGCAGGCAACAGAACTTAGGTTGCTTGGGGGAACAGTTTATACTCTCCCAGTTTTTTTCCCCTGTTGTTCTCAGGGGGATTGGAAGCAGAGCAGGAATGCACACAGACTTCTGCTGGCTGTTATTTTTCCTGGTTAAGAATTCTTTGTTTCCTAATGATTGTTTCAGAATAAAGTGTCAAACTCATCCATGCCTAAAGCTTTCAGTGTTTCAACCTGTCTTCCTGCATTAAGTTTTTTCAGCTTATTAGGAAAGTAGTCTTCACACTGCTGGATACACAGTGGATATTTTTGGAGAAGATGCAGCTGGCTGATCATCTCTGTTTCCAGGATTTGAACAGCCACGTTGTGCCCTGGTTTGTCTCTGAAGCATTGAATTTCACTTCTTGAAGACATCTTTTGTGGTTTTTTCCATTTTCTTTCAGTGGTCTCATTCAAAGAGTTGTGGTCAACTCCTCAGTGTCCAAGCTGAGACCAGTGATGTTCCTCAGGGATCGTTATTGAGACTGGTGCTGTTTAACATCATTGTCAGAGACATGGACAGTGGGATCAAGTGCACCCTCAGCAAACCTGCTGGTGACACGGAGCTCTGTGGTGCTTGAGGGAAGGGATGCCATCCAGAGGCCATCCAGAGGCATCTGGACAGGCCTGAGAGGTGGGTCCCTGTGAATCTGATACAGTTCAGCAAGGCCAAGGGCAAGGTCCTACACCTGGGTCATGATTATAACCATAATTACAGGCTGGGTGGAGAAGAGATTGGGAGCAGGTTTGGGATTTTGAGTAAATTAATTGTTTTGGAACGTTATTCTTAGAGTATCATTACCTTCTGTCCTGCTTCTATTCCTTTCTACTACCACTGAGGTCTTCAAATGATAAAATAACTTAAAAGCACACTATATTTATTTTGAAATTATGTAACTTGGTCATCTGGTGTTAGATAACTTCAGCAGTTCAGAGAGGGAGATAAACACATCTGCTTAATTTTTGACTGAGCCTTATTGCAGCTGAGTTTTAGGGTCTTTGAATCCAGTTCCAAGCAAAAGTCAGTGGGAGTTAGGACTGTGGCAGTAGGAGCAAGTTTGAAACCTTGATGGCCAAATAAGGCAGTTTATTCTCTTACACCTTACTGTGTTACTGTGGCAGTACAGAGGAGTCTACAGCAGATTATGTAACAGACCATGAAGAACTGTGCTGTATCTGAGTATGAGCTCCTAGATTTGAGCTCCCTTGTATAGAAAGTTAGCATCTAGTTTCTAGATTTAAACATTAGAACTGTATGTTTAGACATTAATTGCCATGTTTTTACTATATAGGACTTGTTCAAGGGTTTGTCCTACCTTTGAGAACCAAGTAACCAGCACAAGTAGCCGACCTAGTGTTAAATCAAAACGTTGTATTACATGACTTTCTGATCTTTTTCTGGTCTCTCTTACTTGCTTTTCCTTCCAAGTTGTTTGTGAGCTTACTGTTGAAATAGTTCCTTTCAATCTGTCCTTTAAAAATGTTTTCAGTTTGACTTTTCAATGGTTTGTTTTTCCACTATGAGGTGTTACTATCCCAGTTGTAGAGTTGGTTATCACTTTTTGAGTCAGCTAAAAGACTTGACAAAGAACCAAGAAACAAAGGACCCTCAGAAATTATGTTTTTTCATTGATTGTGTATTCACAATTTTGTCATCTTGGTTTTCTTTTTCAGTTCCCAGCTTGAGCTAAAATACTAACTACTGTGTATTGATGTTAAATGTATCAGAAGATTGTTTGGAAGCAACAGTTTCAGAGGACTGTATAAGAACATCAGTGTAACAGAGACCTCCTCTATATATTTGAACCTATTGGTCAGTGACTGCTCTATGCGATCACTTCCTGATGCTGAAGGTCTGATGTCATCGTCCAAGTGACTTATGCAATCAGAGGTGCAGGTATGCTAGGGGAGCTGCAATTGGCAGTAGACAGAATATATTAGTAAGTCGATATTTTAGAGAAATAACTCTTCTATGTAGCTTTCATAGCCCTTAAAGTGAGTTGAAAAGACAGTAAATATCCATCAGTAACGCTGTTGCCACCCTAGTTTCTACTAACTTTTGAGTTGCTGTTATTTTTGCTTTTCAGACTGAGGAAATGGGAGGGTGAATTTGGGAAGTCAAGTTGACAGAAATTGACAGGAAGCTGACACTGTGCTGATAAAGGAAAGTAAGGTATGTTGGGCTGTCTTAAACCACAGATGTTTCTTCTGAAATATGTAGCGACTAAATTTGGAAATGATCTTTTTCTGTAGCCATTCATTGTAGTTCATGCCAGGTGGTTTGTATTTGTAGATGGATACCATTTTTAGCAGGAAATTAAGGAAGCCACCTGTCTTCACTGTGTCCCTGTTTTCTCATGACATTATCTTTCTTTAATTCTGGCAACCACAAGAAAGTACCTACAAAAGTTACTACAGAGATATTTATGTAGCAACCACATTATGACTTCATCTTACATACAAAGACTTAAATTAGGTTTAAGTTAATTAACATCAGTCAAATACTCTTATCAGTATGGATTCAGCAGCAAAGAATTCAGCACAGCTTAACTTTCTGAATTTGTTTTTCAGGCAGGCTTTGCAGTCTGTGCCAAGTTCTGTAGCTTCACTGCTGTACTGCTTGCAGGCCACCTATGTAAGTATACCTTGATACAATACAGTCATGCCTTGCTGGGAATGTAAGCATGCCCTGTTAGACTGGGTAGCACCAAACAGAATGGGCTTCTCTTCTGTTCACTGTGTTGTACTATGACCTTGAGATACCTAATACAGCTGGCATATTTTGCTATTTTTTGTCTCCAAAATTTTATGGAGGGATGTCCAAGTTCCAATGGCATAAAACTAGATGAAGACTGAAATAAGTTTTGAATGTATCAGAAAAGTAATTATCACTAACATTAGTAATTAGGAGCAACATGTTGGAAAAAAATTAGTGATTAGAAACAACAGGTTGGAATGAGGTTTTGAGGTTATGTGTATGGAACCAATGGCTGCTGCAAAATAAGTAAGGTATTAACTCTAAGTCTGTGGCACTCACTGACTTTCTTGCCATTAGTAATGTATTTTCTAAAGAGATCTGATTTGCTGCCTTGGAATAGTAAAAATACTTGTGTTCAGGAAGGAAGCACTAAATTGACAGTAGTGAAAATCTAACAACCAAAAGTTTAATAGCTTCAGAAGGCACATGACTAATAATCTAACTAGCTGGCTAGGAAGGCCTTATGAATTTGGAAAGTCTCTTGATGACTTCTATACTTAATCCTGTTTTCTGAACTGAATGCTGTGAGATAACGGAAGAGCTTTATAGAATACCCCCAAGTGCTGTTGAGGTTTTCATGCTGAACACATAGATACAATAAATAGAAATATCCAGGTGTCATGATAAAGCATAAGATGCAAAAGCTATTATGTACCATGAGTTTATGAGCTGAAACATTTATAAGTTTCTGTTGCAAAGAAAGGTAGATGCAGCTGAACAGTTTTAGAACTGAGGTTTTTTTAATGTGGTAATAGTGCATTAATTTTCACGGTCTTACTTGGATCCATGAATTACTTGAATCCAAGAGTTAATGAGATTAATCACAGCAACATTTGCTTTAAAAATATTTTTTTAAAGAAAGGCTGAATTGCCCTCAAGAGATCTCATTTCTTTTAGAAGTATATTTTATGATAGGAGGAATCACCCCATTGAAATTACAGAACTTCTTCTCTTATTACTGAGTGCCTATGCAGCTGGTGAGAATGGACATCCACCTGGTTAGACAGACTCATCAGGACAGATGGATCCTACCCACCCATGACAGTTAAAGTAGTGTATTTTTACAGTATATAATTCTAAGTAGTAGCCAGTGTAGATATTCCACTGTCCTCCTGAAAAAGGGAGAGACATTATTTCTTAGGGCAAGATTTTACAATGCATTCAAATATAGGAATATATCTACAGGAAATAAATAGTGGTAAATGTAAGGCATAATGTGGGCAGTATGAATGGGGAGGGGTCCAGTTTTCCATTCCCTCTGAGTTTCATCCAATTTAAAGGCTGCTCTGTAGTCCGTCAGTCAAATTTCCTGAGGGACATTTTCCAAAGGGAATGGGCCAGATTATGGAGAAATTTATACTTTGACTTCTACCCACTTCTCATCCCAGTCTAATGGTGTATTCCCATAAAGCCCCACCACTGAAGGGCTTCCATATGAATGGAAAAAATAATGACCATGATCTCTGCCATTTGTTTCACTGAGTAACACAAAAGCAAACATATGAATTTAAGTTTCTGTCTCTGAATTCATAGCAAAACTACCATGGATTTTAGTAGTATTAAGATTTTACCACTGGTATGTTTATTGGCCCCCCTGAACTTTCTTTTCTCTGCATTTCTGCCCTGCTGTGTTGCCAGGTTCTTTTGAGAACGAGAGGAAGTGGTTGCTCTGTTGTTTAAGACAAAAAATCTGAATAGGGTTTTGTTGTGACTCGAGTTAAAGCCCTGCTTGAGGTTGCTGCTGTAATATGTATTAAAACAGGATAAGAAAGTACCAGCCTATGGTTATTTACTGTACCATGTTTCACACATGTAACAGGAGTCTAGAGGAAACAGACAGTTGTTCTGACAGGTGATTTGACATCAAACCATTAAAAATGTCATTCTGGCCTTACCAGACTGTAGAACTAATGGAGAAGATACTGCTTGCTTTGCCATTAATTCACTAAAACTGTCAACACTATTGGAAACTGCTGATATTTGTGGGACTATTGTCAACTTCAATCATGTTTCTGTCAGAGTATTTTATTTGCTACAGTAACTGACTGGTGATGGCTTTGCTGGAGGAGTTAAAAGAGCTGTAAATTGTACTCTCCTTCCCTGCCATTAGCATGACCCAGTGTGGTGTGCACTCCTCATTGCCCAGTGGGACACTGTCATGTGGCTGTATGAAGCATATCAATACATGAAGCATGTTTCCAGTGCTGGTTATGATTGTAAACTAAAATCACTCATTGAGACTTTGGGATTGGAGTGTGTAGGCAAAGGTGAGGGGAAAAAAGGAAAATAAAGCCCCCTTGTTAAATTGTTTAGGCTTCTCATAGTGTTTCCATTATGAGCACGAAAAGGTAAAGAAATAATTACACAAAAATTAAGCCCTATATTTGGAAGTTATGCTCTGCAGGCAAAGTTCTGTTGACTTAAACAGATGAAATTCCTGCAGAAAGCCTTCTCCTTTGCCAGTGAAGTAAGTCTAATAGCCTTTCAGGCTAAAACAAACTTTTAAGGATTTGTAACAACAACGCTATGGTTCTACAGAGACAACAACATGTCCATAAATTGAAACTAGTCATCTGACAGTCTCCATTTGTCTGACCTACTTTCTACTTGCACTCTGTAAACAACCACAAGAAGAAAATGTGGAGATGACAGAAGGGGCAGTTAGAGGGGCAGACAAGAAAGGCAGAATGTTACGTAGCTTACACATGCTTTGTATCTCGTAATTTATAACCAGAAGAAAATGAGAGAAGGGGAATTATCAAAGAAAACTAGTGTCTGATGAAACATAAGCCCAGAAGAGTAGTTCCTTCCTCTTGGCTATCACCAGCGACTGGTGTGGGGGTGGCTATCTCGAGTCACCATAAGGATCTCACTGCTTTTTACCTTCCTAAAATAGATTAAAAAAAATAGTCCATGTTCTGAGAAAAATTTCTTTCTCAAGTGTTCATGTTCCCCTTTTTAAATCTTGCTATCCCCAAAACCAGGATGGCAGAATGTGTGTCAGCATGTCAGTCATCCCAGTCAACAGTCTGGTTCACAAGGCTGATTTTGTTTGTCTACCCGATGGTGAGGCGGAGCAGCCAAAGGATACTTTGCCACGCTGCTCTACGCACCTAAACATTGCCTTTTTGGTCTCATTGATTATGTAGCTGAAGCTGGAACCTGTGTTGTCTGAACGACTCAGTCACATTCTACAGCTAGTAACCATAACAAAGTCTTACTAGGTGTTGATTTGAATATTTGGGATGTAAAATGTGCTGATCAGTAGGTTCTGGAAATCACTGTTCTTTCTAACATAGGCAGGATATCTGTTTTACTCAGAAGCTGAAAGCTAAAAGAAAGCACTGGAGTCTTTTTATTGAATTGAAAACTGAAGTTACCATTTTCTTAATAATTACATCTTTTTTTCTGTGCTTTGCATTATTTATGGCAAATATCCATGGCTAGTTGTTAACCTGCTGCAAAACCTATTAAAAGTCTTACTGAGGCTAGGAAATTTACTGTTAATACTAAAACAGCCCAGTTTGCAGCACTGCCAACACAATGCACATCCTGATCTGCCCTGGCTTTTGACATTCAGGGAAATGATTAACTTGTTAACTTGTATGGTGTTCCTCATGAATGAATTCTGCAAGAGATACATGTGTAAGTACAGCTTCAATGCGTAGGCAACGCAAATACGCAAACGTTCAACAGCACCATTATGTTCTCCCAAATATTGACAGGTAAATAAAGTTATGAAAAATGTTGATTCCAACAGACCTATGCGTAAAGGGACCCCTAGAAATCAGTGAAAGCTGTGTGCTTGGAGCTGATGCAGTTCTTAGCACTCAGTTATGAAATAACTGGGCAATAAGATACAGTGACCACGTGAATGCAGTAATTATAACACTTGGCAGTGCTTATGTGATGACTGACCTCTTGCCAGTGCTAAACACAAGAGCTGTGCCATTCAGCTAAGGAGCAGAAATTCTAGAGCAGGAAGCAGGAATAGCTCATGTTCTCTCTGAATTTCCAAAGGAGAAAAGGTGTTTGCACACCATGAGGACTAGGGTGCCATTCAGCTTCCTTATGTCCCTGACTGTTGATGTGTTCTTCCTTATCTCCACCATCCCTTCTTCTTCCTTCCTCACCTACCCAATGGACACAGTAACTTTGCTGGTGAACATGGAGGCACTCCAGTTCTCAGCAGTTCTTTCTGTAATAATACAAAGCCTGGCTTACTGTAAGTCAAATTTTAATGGCCAATATTTTTCTTTAAAATATTCTCTTGCTTTTCTATTTGCAATGTTATTGCATCTTAAATATGTGAGGGGTGATAATCGCAGCTTTGCTGGCTTTTGCAGCTTTGCCAGGGAGGTAGGTGATAATATGGCAGCTTTCATGAGCAACTTGCATGAAATCTTAAAAAATGTGAACTTGAGTCTAGGCTGTAGAAAGCCTAAAGAGGGAAAGAAGGGCAGTAGGGCATGGTAGAGATGAAAACTTCCACCTTCTAGAATGTGTAAAAGCTGAGATAATCTGAGACTATTAGCATATAACATTTCTATAGGGCTTCTCTAGAATTAGTTATTGCTTTTGTTCTAGCCTGCAGCTGACATACTGTAAACAGCACTCAAAGACTGTCAAAGAGACCAAGTACTCAGCTTTTGTCAGAAACAGCCTGAAAAAAAAAGATGGAATAAAGGAAGTCCCCTCCCATGCTAAAAGCATAGGGCCAGTCATGGACAACCTGTGGTGATAATAGAAAGGTTTTGTAAGCAGGAGCGGAAGTAATGGAAGCCAGGCTTTGAAATTTCAGGGCATTGGTCTTTCCATTAACTGCTCATGTGGGAGAAATGCCTGGCAAAATCCCAACAGGAGAGCTTGTAGCCTCTTTTCACTTACCGTTTTTCTCCTTTCTTACGTAGGATGAAATGAAGAAGATCTGATCTCTGATTCTGCCCTGCTTTTCTCTTGGTGACAGGAAAGCAGTCAAGACTATCTGACTAAAGGAGCAGTGTTTGTTATCCATTTAAATCTGGGCTTGTGGATTACTCTAACTCAAGCCACAAAAGAAAGCAAACATATAATGCCTGATATAAAATAACCAACAATGACTTCTATGCATGTCATACCTATGTGATTATTTCTCTGTGTTTGCTGATTCATACGCTACTCTACAGCACAGAGATTTCAAACAGTACCCCAGCAGTGTTAACCAAGTTTGCAGCAGTTTGCCAGCTAAACCTACTGAAGTCTCGTGCTAATCAACAATGTTTGGCTGCTAACGTTGTTTGCACTGTTCGTTAGCAAAGGTACTGAAGATCATCATTTTGTGCAAACCTTTGTGTTGGCAGACAGTCAAAATAATACTAAGAGCTGCTTTGGCAAATTTAGTTGGGCTTCCAGAAACACCTATTATCCTATCTCCTACAGTGGCAGGATAATATTTAGGCATGTGATGAGCTTTTACTTCAGAATCTTGTACCTTATGATGATCTTGATTCAGAAACTGTTTCTCAGCCATAGGGAACACTTGCTGACTGTGGTACAACCTAATGACATAGACTACCTGTTCAAATTTGACTCCTGTAGCAGCAGATGCAGTCTTGTGCATCTTGACAGTGAGTGAGTGGCTGAATCTGCATCAGTTGAAATTATTTGCCCTATAAATTCTTTTATACTTAAGCATTCTTTCACCGTATAAATTCTATACTGGCTTTTATGTCAATAAAAGATGAAGCCATATAATGATTTAGCCATGTCCCCTGTTAGTAGATTCTAAAGCAGGCTTAGAGCACAGCTATTTCAGCACTTCCCAACCTGCAATGTTGTGATTAAACTGTCTGCCTGCAATGCTGATGACTGGGGAAGGAGTAGCAAAGGAAACCTATCAGTAAACAAACGATTGTAGAAATCTTATCACAAATATCAACATATAAAAGAAAATGTAACATAAAAATGCATGTGTTAATTCCCAGCTCCCAGTTAAGTTCCACATGTGCAGGAGATGAATAGACTGGCTGGGCAGAGGACTAATGTGATATGTAACAAACCTGCTGCAGTTTTCCTTCTTTGATTCTGAGTTGGTCATTTAGTCAGTGAAACTTCACTGGCTGCTGTCAGTGTGAATTATGCCACTGACTGATGCAGAGTGGGAAGTCTCCCATGTTTGTGCCTATGTTATGCCCTAGTGAACTGGACTACTGGTTGATCACTCACCCATTTCTATGAAGCTATGTTGTTACCTTTTGATAAGCGTGTGTGTGTCTCCTAGCCTGTCTAAAACTCCTATCATTGTTTTTGCAATGTGTGATGTCTTAAGTCTATTAAGAAGCACTTAGCAGCTATCTTGCAAGAAGGGCAGATGGGATAAATTTTGATGTCCAGCTAAGTGCAACATGGTCACCCCGCCTATATGATCTGTACATGTGTACACTTGGACCCATGTTAAGGGAAATGTAGGTCTGAGTCTCCTCAGTCTTTCCTATATCTACCTCATGTATATGACTGAATTTGAAAGTTAAACCAAAGCATAATTTTGAGGTCAATATATTGTCTGTACTTCATTTCCCCAGCTCCAAGACTGGATGAAATAGAACATTGCTGCTATTTCACTCCTAATAATTGTATCAAAGCAAATTAAAATGAAAGACTGAAGTGCTTGAGTACTACTGTGACTGGGATCATGAAAGAATCATACAGGATTGTATTGTAGTTGTGCTTCTTGTTCCTATAGCAACATCCAGGCAAGGATCTCAAGGCTCTTTACAAGTATTCATGAATTAAGCCTATGAGGTCAGGGATGGTGATTATTCTTATTTACAAATAAGGAAATGCAGAGGTTGAACTGCTTGATCAAGGTCACACAACAAATCTTCATCCAAGCCAAGAATAAAAGCTGACTCTGGTCTGTGCTTCAGTCACCAGCTGATATTCTCTGTTTGAAGGGCTGTACAGGGCTGAGGGGAAAGCCTTGTACAAAGTCTACAGATTTGCTCATTCAAAATGTACGTTCCAGCTCAGATTGGTTCACTGAAGTGACCTTATATTTTTATCTCTTTGCCTATCTAAACTTTGCCCTTGTGAAAACATCATTATATCCAGTCAAAGCAGGAGTAACATGATTTTGACAAGAGTTTTGCAAATCTCTGACAAAGCAAAACTGAAGCCTATGCTAAAAAATGTTAATAATCTTTGCATGTGTGATTGCTAATTCTTCAGTGGCAATTAGATGAAAAGATCCAGTACATACCTGCTTAATTTCAGTGACTACATAGACAAAAAAAACCCCAAATATATTTTTACTAAGAACAACTATGAATTTTCTCTGGAGTTACCACAGCAGTATCGTACTATATAATGAAAAAATATAGTTTGTTGATAGACAACAACAAATAAAAGTGCACTTTTCTGGGTTTCTTTTTAAATCACAGGAAGGGAAAAACTGTAAACTCTTAAAGTTTTTTTTTGTTATCCAGCCTCTGCTCCTCCCTCTGCACATAGTGCTAGCCGGTGCCAGAATGTTGTGAGCTGAGATAGAGGAGAATGACAGGCACACTTTTTTAACTCCATCATCCCCCTGGATGCTGTTTGTAGGATCAAAAAGTGGAAAATAGCAAATGTACTCTTAGGAATGTCCTTTTCTAGTCTGGACTATATAGTATAAATACTTTCTTGCTTCCTGATCTCTTAGGCATACAGATGTCTGGCACAAGTCATGGTTTTTCTAGATACCGTTCCTTACAGCTATTAGGTGGATGTTGGGCTGCTTGTTAGCTATACCCTTGTGGTCATGCTCTTTTTTTTTGTCTGGGGTGCCGTGACTGAGAATTTTACACTCCTTGGAGGAAAGGTTTGCTACTGTTTTCTCAAGATTGTTGGCTACTATGGCTATGTTGGAGTTCTGCTGAAGAACATATCAGCTGGGTGAATGGCAGTAATTTAGTGAGGAAAGGTTTTGTGAGAGTCGAGGATCAGGTTTAGCAATGTTTGTAAGTCTAACTAAAATGTTCACAGAAGCACTAAGCAGAAAGGAGGCTTATTGGACTGACTTTATTGCTTAAAAGGGGTTAAAGTGGGGGTGGGTTAAGGACAGAAAGGGGGAGGATCAGCACTTCCCCCTAAAAGATAAAGCAGTCCTTTAAGTGAATAGCTATATATGTATACTTATATATATATCCCAGTCTGAAGGAATATCTGATAATTTTCTCAGCTTCTCAGAAATCCTGCATACATGAGCATTAAAATCTGTGAAACCCTGAAAGGATAAAGTGAAATGTCACATAAGGTCTGCAATCAATCTGAATTTTGATCACTTTGTTGAGTGACAGCTGCACCTCAGCTGTTGCTGTGCCCTCTGAGCTGGGCAGTCAGAGATGGGGATGACTCAGTCTCAGTGTAGGGTGCTACTTCTTATTTTTTTTCAGTTTACTTTTCAAACGTTTCACTAGCCTTTTTTTGAAATTTTTGTAGCAATCAGACTTGCTTGAGAATTTGTATGTAGCCAAAGGACTCAGGATTACCAGTCCCTCCCTTGCCTTAGAAAGGACCATTTTGTACAGTGTCTCTATTGGGGTATTCAGCCTGGCTTTTCAGATGACTTTGACTGTAGATCCAGGTATGCTTATGTTTTATAAGTCAGAGAAAATGAAATGGAAGAAATGTAGCAATAGAACCTAGGTTAAACTTTGATTCTCTGCTTGACAATCTCAGGTGCAGGCCATTAGTGCTTCCTTTCAAAAACTATATCCACATTAATCTCTCAGAGGTCTTTACAGTTGTGGCAATAAAAGTTCAAGTGGGAATACTTTAAAGAAATGCTATTACTGGCTTTACTTTAAAAAGATCTACTGATCTTTTAGTGTATTGAGGTTTTTGAGAAAATATGGTTGCTTCTGGATATTTACAGTTTTGCTCTGCTTTCACAGGTTGGAGACGAAGCAACCCACTGTAATGATACCTGTAGGGAAGTCCACCTTTTATTTCATTTGCTTGCTCTCCTGCTGCTTTTGAAGGAAGGAAATTCTGCTTGCCACTGTCAGCATGTTGCAGCTTGATGGGAGATGGATAGTTTAGGAAGTGCTGAGTAGAGATTTGATTCTGCTGAGTACCTTTGGTCCATGATCCATGGTCCAGGGTTTTACCTCCTGGGAATGCAAATGCCCAGTGTTTCCCAGAATAACCTGAAATTTCTCCCAACATTGAGCAAGGTACATCAGTGAGGTAAAAGGCACCAAAGGAACTCCTTGTTGCATTTGGAAATAGATTAATAAATGTCACAGACAGTACTCTAGTAGTTAACTATATGTCAGTGTGAAGTTATGAACCTCTTTGTCTAGCCACCACACACAGCTGATAAATCTAATGGAGAGAAAGGCTTTGCAGACTGTACAGCTGGGGTCCTGATAACTGATTTTTGAGGCATTTTCCTAAATGTCAGCTGAGTTGCCACCCAAACTCAGATGCACTTTGTTTGAAGCATCCTCTTCTGAACTCTTGTAGTCACAGAAGATCCCAGTCAGATGAATGTACCCGTTATTCTCCTGCAGCCTTGATGATCAACCAAAGTACAGGATCAAACTTACCTTGCTACTATTAAATGCAGCCTATCACTATATATTACTTTCTGATAGTTGAAAGTGCTTTTATGAAATGCATTCCTGGAGCTAAGTAGCTCTTAAACAAGTACAGGAGCCAGCTTATTGGTAAATTAGGTCCTCTCTTGCTGATCAGATGTACCTTATTCTGAGAAGATTCATGAGATGATTTCTAAATTTTCTTAGCAGCTTCAGTGCAAATCCTTCATATCTGTAGTGAGTAGTTATGAAACTTTATCAGGGATAATGGGGGATGCAAGCTTATCTCTAGTTTATGTGGAGACTAACCTGGTGAGTAAGAAGACCAACACGAGAACAATGGTGTCTGTGGAATATACCACAGCTGCCTACCATACATGATATTATTTTTCATGTTGTGGTAGGGCAGAGAATGCAGTGGACTAGCAGAACCTTAATAAAAGCTGAATGCACCAGATTCTCGTCTTTCATGCCTGGTAACACCTCCATGCATGGTCTGATTTAAACAAACCTAATAAACAGTCTGAAGCAAAATACTGCTCAGACATCATGTGGCCTTTAGAGAGAAACTGATGGACGAAATTCTACACTCAGGCTGTCACTCACTCCGTTGTTGACACAACTGTTTGGGGGATTGTGAACTGGATCAGGCAACCAGATAAGGTTAAAAATAATGCAAATGAAAAGGGATCAGGAGACAGTACCAGCTTACTTCTGTGGAAGGGGGAAGGTTTTGCACTTCTTCCCTGAACTGAGCTGTGCTTTTCACTGGCTCTCTCCCTCTCCTGGACAACAGCTTCAATATTTGTCAAACCCTTCTGGAGCAGATGTAGCTCACTAGGTAGAGCAGCAGAAAACTATCCAACCCTGTTTTTTACTCTGCCATTTTAGCACATTAAATTATCTCTAAGGAGGGTCTGGTGAGTATCAGAGCTAGAGGAGATAAACAGCAGAAGCATGACCTCCTGCTCATAGTCCTGCTATTAGTTTAGCTCAGTGTACCTCTGGAAACCCTATGCAAATAATTGTGTCATTGCATGTGGAGTAGGGAGGAGCAGCAATGCTAAGCAAAACAAATGACTATGAGAGAAGGCAGAGAAGAATTCCACTGCCAAAATCCCCTGATTCATGAAACTGAGGTGTCAGCATGAGATAGAAGGGCAGCCCTTGTCTTTCTCTATCAGTGTGTAAAAATCAGGAGACTAAGAGGTTTGGAGAAGTCTTTGTACTGAGAACCTGAACTGCTGTATTTAGGACTAGCTGTACGACTTTGAAAGAAATGAGGAGTTGAGTGTGAAATAACAAATGGAGATTGTTAAGTAAATGAAGAGTTCTCCCCCTTAAAAACAAAGATAATTAGTGGAAAGATAAAATTTAGATTTGTTTATAGAATGATTCTTCTCTATCTTATCACTGCCTAGAAAATAATTAATTTCTTATTTAAATTACAAATTCCAGTTAATAACACAGACTGGTGGACAGACAGCCCTTGCTGAATTTCCTCTAAACACATTCTGCATGTTGATCTTGTCCTTCTAGCTTTGATGATCTATCTTTGCCCCCTAGGGACCATCACCAATGGACCAGTTGTACTAAATTCATAGTATGTCAGCAAACTTAATTTCTTTCCCATTACAGTGATGGCTGTTCAATTAGGAGAAGCAAGCTGAACTGAATTAGGAGTGTGTGGATGTAACTAGGATTTTTTCAGTCCTGGAGACAGCCAATTGTCATTAAGGTGAAAGCATTAAACTCTGAGGTTCACTAACACCAGTTTAAATTAATAACTAAAACACAGTGCCTAGCCTACATCTGCTCAATGCTGCTCAAAGTGAACATGTAGCTTTAAACTGGTTCTTAAATACAGAGGCTAAATAAGCTCGCTACCACTTGTGACATTACCACAGCCTATTTATGAACAGTATTTGTATTGGTGATTTCAGAAGGGAAATAAAGACTGGACATATCTACAGGAGATGTTAAACTTGTTGTGTGGATAGAGGATGTCATTCTTCAGTTATCTATTTTTACCATAATGTTGGTTCCAATTTATTTGCGATGCACATCAAAGACGAATGGTGAAATATGACCTCTGCACAAAAGTACATTGATGCACAGAAATGAGGACATGATTTGATGAGACAAGAATGTTGATGGAAGCACAGCTTTATGGGAGTGCTCCGTCTTCCTGGTGGTGCTAAAAACCCTGTCAGAATGAAGGTGCTACTCCTGATGCAGATCAGCTCTTTGATCTGCTGCTCAGTGTAACCCCATTTTCATTGGCGTGACATAAGAGGGGCAGAGGGGAACAGCTGTGTTTTCTCAGTTGTGCCACTGAAGATCTTTTGTCATTAGCCTACAGCCAGAGCACTAGAAACATCTTTATCCACCTTCAGCTCTCATCTAAATGGTGAACCAGTTATTCCTGTACTTGTGCTGCTCTTCACTCTTTTCTTTCAGCTGTACTGTGGTAATCTGTGTGAGGCTGACCATAAACTGATCAGTGAAATGATTCAGGTTGAAAACCCATTCCCATTCCATATTTGAAGTTCTGTCTCTTCAGTTGATATGGTATTAGACAACAGTCCTGTACAGGTAGCTGTACAGCACAAATAAGAAGAAAAAACAGTTGGCCAAAGATAAAGGACTGGAAATCTTTACTATTGGTTTGCTTGTGGGTAAAAATGTGAATAGAACCACCCATTAAGTGTAAGGTGCAGTTTAAAATCAACTTAGTTTATTAAAACAGTACGGTTTTGTTGTAAGGGTATTCTTGCATTTTACATCTTTGTCTGTGAGGCAGATTTCAATCACTCACTGATATTCATGGAGAGGTTTGTACCAATTTGCCTACGTGGGCTTGAAACTGGTGCTCTACTCATATAGATTGTTCAAATTATTTTCTCCTTGCTTAGTTAAAAGAATTGATCATTTTTCTCCTAGTTACCCTTTTATAACACTGAAGAAAATTCTGCTTTATGATTATCCTGTTGATCAGGTTCTTTTCTTTTGAATTGATAGGGCTCTGATAGGGTGCACAATGTTCATCAATCTGATACAGAAAGAAGCAGCTGTGGTGGTGTGATTTTAATAGTTACCTAATATCTACATCCAAGGCGAACTCAGGGTGACACATCCTTGGAAAGGTTCCTAGTGAAAACTGTCCTGGAGTTTTCATATCCAGCAAACAAAATAACCCAGGGCAAGATTTGTCAGTTACTGCAATCTGAGAAGAGGCAGCTTGGAAAAACGAACTGGACATTGCTGTAGGAAGGAAATCATGCCAGTGTGTTCTGTGAGAGACTGGGCGCATGATGAGGGTGAGGACTCTCAGACATGCCTTCCTCAGAGGTATTTGGATGGGTCATTGAGGTCAAAAGAATTTAAAAAGTCATGGTTATACTCAGTGTCTGTGACATGTCTTGCAGCAATAGAACATTCAAATCCTTTGCAGTGCTCTCATTTAAAAAATTATGTCCCTTCAATCATTAACATTGGGTAGATCATGGAGTCCATATCTCCTTGAAATTTCAAGGTATCTTCTTTGCCTCGGTTTTATTTTCCTATCTAGTCTAATTTTAAAACTTCTAGTTAACATGACAGCTGGTACCAACAACATGCCAATTACTGAACTTCCTGTAGTGTGAGAGGAACAAAGCACACCGTTTTTTGAGAGGATTTAAAACTTCCATGTGGTGAGTACATGAGTGTAGCCTCCATTATTTTCTCTTCAATAATTACTTCAATCTTGTACTTTTGTATAATGATACAAATACAAATTTGTAGTGCAGCTGAAGAAATAGCCTAGGTGAATACTTTTTCACAAAGCAGGAAAAAGTTCCTCCTCAAATTGAAAACTATGGTATTTTTCTTAAAACTCACCCTTTTTTATTAGGCACTGAAGAGGCTTTTCTCCTAAATGAGAATATATTGGGTTAACTTTAGCAAGGAACAAGAGTGAATCTTAAGTAAGAACTGACACTACTTTCCCATAGCTTAAGCAGAGGGGCTGCATTTTTGTAAGGGATATCAGTGCTGCACCAAAACCCCCAGCATCGTACACATGGTGTTGCAAAGGAATCCAAACTCCTTGACAACAGAGCTGGAGAATATTTCCATAAAGTTCTTTCTCACAAAGAGCAAAACAAATAATTTCAAATGTATGGATTCTCCTACACTATCCCTTGCTATAATTTCATTGCTATGGTTGTGTTATAGTTTTATTTTACTAAAGCTATATAAATCCTGGTTAGAAAACCTTTGCCAAAGATTTCACTGCACAATCTCTTAACTCATGGTCAGTTTTTAATAAAAGCATAATGCATAACATTTCCTAATAGTATATTCATTCTTTACAAGCACTTCTTTTGGGATAGATGTGAAGAAATAATACACACATGCTATTTTTTTCCTATTACGTCAGATATTATATCTGATTTAAAAGTTTTGTGGCTGTTTTCATATTTTTGGGTGCTAAAGTAGACTGTGGCAATCCTGTGTATGGGATGTTAAATTATATGCTGTGGTCATTATGTTAGGGTGGTGGAAAGATGAGATAACATGGCTGTGATTTTACCTAACTGTAAAAATTTTAAGTTTTTAAAAAGTGAATGTTAATTTGAAATGTTCTGTCTTCTGAAAAAGTATGATTAAAAAAATAATATTGTAAAATAGTAATATATTGCATTTGCTTTTGTTGTTTGCTTTGTGAAGGGGTAGGAGGTTCACAGAAAGTAGTTTAACTCAGAAATACTTAGGATTTATGTTTATTTAATATTTGAAAGGGTTTTATTTTGCATTGACCGACTACAAGTTCATGTTGACAATATGTCATTATTTTTGCAGCTGCTCCCTTATGTGTTAGCAAACTAAGATATGTCTTGGACCATCATATAACTTGATTATTATTAGCCTTAACCCTAATATAATACCTAATGGATTTGGAAAACTGTGGTTCTTGGACATATTTAAATATGGAGCCCCTTCAAATATTTAGATGTTGACCTGTCCATTTGCCTATTGGAAAGTCAACAATAGCCACCACATGACTAAGTTAAAATAATCAATATCTTATCTTTAGACATAGTGAGTAATGAACAAGCGTATTATGTATCTTGCAAAATACATCATTCGTGTTTATTCTTAGCATGGTTCTTAGATATTGAAAAAACTAAACATATTGTCTGTTGTGCATAAACATTTATGCAATTAGTTCCACAAACAAGTGCAAACAGTGTTCTTAATAAGGAGTATTCAATTATTTCCACAGCATTCCCTAAAGGCCTACCTGAATTAGCTTCACATACTAAACTGGTGTATTTTTTCCCAATACAAGAGATCCTCTGTGTATTTGAATGATCAGCTTGTATGAATTTGGCAGCCTGAGCTGGAACCCACATGTTGTCATGCCAGTGACCCAGCACTCTTCAGGAGTATTGCTGAACTCATCCGTACCTGATATTGTTTTTCCTGTGAAAATCTGCACTGAGGTTACTATCCTGAAGTAAAGGACCTGTGTGAGTGACAGCAGCCTTACCATTAGTCTCTCTTATTTTATGGGCCCATCTCTGGTTAGGTGTTTGGTTCTTGTAAAGAGCCAGAAGAAGCAGAAGACCAGGCACAAGCTCTGCAGGTCTGCTGAAATGAGGTAATCCCAGATATGCCCATTTGTATCAATAACACAAAGTAACTGATGAACTTTAGAAGACAGTAGATCACGTTGTTATGCTAAAGGCTAAGAATGTATTGTTTTTGTCTCATAGCTGATAAACTCTGAAGCTGACTGTTGTATTTGGGCCTTACTTAATCTCTTCTCAGTTATACTGGGTTCCTTATCACCAGATCACAATGTAAAAGAAAATCTCACCAATCCACTCACTGCAAAGGCACCAAAAAACTCTGTCTCACCACAGCCTCACCAAAGTCATCATCAGAGGCAATCTTCCCACAAACACCATGTATCAGTACTGGAATCAAACTGCCAGAACAGCAAATGCAAAACTAATACACAGATTTCTACAAGGAGAAGCATCACTTATCTTTTACCTGTCCCCATTCTGTCCTATCATCCCCCCTCTGGCTATGTTTCCAATCTAATTTGCTTATTCCTCTTATTCTTCTCTCTGATATTATCAAATAGATTACTGTAACTGAGAAAAATTCAGAGTCACTGTCTCCAGCATGTAGTTATCTTATATTTGATACTTTTGGTTTGGGTCTGTAGAAAGATCTGTGTCCCTGAAAAGTTGTCTGCTTCTCTTCCGACCAGTACTTACTCTAATGAAAGATTTTGCAACTTCTCACCACCTTTCCCTTTGTAGCAGAGATTACATATTTCTTGTTTTACTTGCTTTGGATTAAGGAAAATAAGGAAAATAGTTACAGAATTATTTTTAGCCTGGATCAGTTGAATGATGGAGTTCACTGAGCTGCCCTACAGTTGTGTCCGTACAACTGATGGGATGTGAGCTGTGTTGAAGGAATAGCGTTTGGTAGCTGGGAGCAAGGACAGGAACTTCTTAAGGCAGCTGCTCTATGTCATTATCTATCTCAGTACCTATCTCCATACCTATATCAATCTCAGCTCTATCTCAGTGCTTCTCAGTATTAACTGGGGATGTTAATTAACAGCTTTAAATGCAAGTGCTCTGATTTTGTAGCCAGCCCAGGGTGTGTTTGTAAATGTCAATATCCCAATTTATTTGCCTATAGAGACATGTATACTAAGAAAATTCAAATACTTTGGTAAGCAATATCAAAACACTCCTGAGTTTTGAATGCTTCAAAGAAACCATTATTGTCCTTTGAGGGGTAATGTAAACATCAAACTGATGACTATTTTTTGTGAATAGCAGAACTGCCCAAAAATGCAGTTTTAGGAGGAGTGAAGGTAATCCTTTTTAGGTCCTATGCTCAAAGATTATCCCATATAAAAGGAAAATAATAGAAATTGAGCATATTTTGTTTTGTAACTTAGAAAGTTTAAAAATTGGGTTTTGAAATGGCATGGTGATTTGGAAATTTTCCTCTTTTTTATGATTTTAACAGAAAATGTGTTATTCTAGAGATGAAGCAAAATACCATTTTTTAGCATGAGTAAAATATTCTGGGTGAACTTGAAAGAAATATCCACATGTTGGCCAATTCTAGGAACAAAAGTATAGAAATATGAAGCTGCTCATGGGTGTCTGAGATTTCAAATTCAGTATAATGTGATATTGAATACTGAGGTTTCCTTGGCCTTTAAGCAGGTTGTGTATACATATATATATATGTATGTATTATATACATACACCAAGCCATATATTGCACTCACAGCCATTTTGAGCAGCAAAACAGTTGTAGAAGCAGCCAGAAATTGGTCTTCTTTTGTTTGAACGGGAATTGAAAAAATAACTTTGGATCTAAACAATATATTTCTTATGGTAGAGGTATAGGTGTTCTTTGTATTCCTTAGACTAGAACTTCGGGGAATTTATACCCTGTAGGACTTTTTGAACAGGACAGTGACAAAACTGAGGATGGCTATTAATTGATACAAGCAGTGCCAGTTATTCTGGTATATCTACTGAATTTCTTCAATATTCCCCTAGTTTCATCTCTATGGGTCCCATGTAAGAGGAGTAGCTGGTTTGACCTTTCTGGTTGCCTTGCCTTTATCCCCTTCATGGGACTGTGATTTTTTTTAATGATACAAACATCTGTTCATGCTGGAACAGTACCTTTTCTAATTGAATTCACAACATTGTGTCTATTGAGATTAATCCTTTTGATAGGGGTTTTCTGTACAATCAATATGGACAAGAATGAAAGGGACTCCCTGGAGGTTATTATTATACCCCTCATGTCACTGAGAAAATTGAAACTTAAGCAGATTTTGACTTTCTTGAAGTCACCCAGAACTGAACCTTCTTCCCACTAGCATTTGCTACACCTCTGCACCAAGAAGAGTCAGAAAAGTTTTTGATGGCACAAGAATCAACCGTAGAAATATGTTTATACGGGACAGAATGAGCTCTGAAGAAAAGTGGAAAAATGTTTTTGCTCTTAGCATTTAAAACTCTGGTTTATAAACATTTGTATTTGATTAACTTCACCCTCAATAATAGCTCTGACTAAGCTTGCAATCCATAATTTTGAGACCACAAAGGACTAAAAAATACAGAATGTCAGAGTTGACATTCTGGAAATGTGCAAAGGAAAGGATAAACAAATAAAACCAGCCCCCACATTTTGTGAAGGAACGTTCTGTGCACTGGACTGCAGTCATGGGACTCACTTGAAATGGTAAGGAAGAGTAAGCAATACGAATTACTGAGTGTTGTATAATCTTTGTGCATGAATAAAAGAATGAAGAGGATCTCTCTTGGAAGAAAAGCAAATGTCACATTAGGAGGAAAAAGCTGATACAGATCATCAGTCAAACATCAATATGTGATACAATCTAATCCAATCTGAGGACTGCTAGAGCTCTGCTAACTCAAAAGCAGTAGTCTCCCAAGGCTCACTGCATGCACAGTTAATTCCACAAACAATATCTTCTTCCAAAATGTGATTAAATATGGCCAAGTTAAGGAACTGCTATAAATTGCTCCCAGAGGAGTTATTTATCAGCCAGATAGCCAAATATTACTGCCAGATAGTATGAAAAATATATCTGCATCTCTGCTTTCACTTTTATAAAGAAGAAATTATACTTTTGTTGAAGCTTTTGGAGAACTAAGGACACACTGCTGAATGACATTTAGGTGTTGCTGTTATTAAAATTGCCTATATGCCAGGTTAGCTATATATGTAGTCTATGCTAGACTACAAAAAAATTACCAGATGAGTTCTCAAAAAGATTTAGAAAAAGTTTTAGGCTTAAATCCTATTTCCAAAATTGCTGAAAGGAGGATTTATCTAATCAAGCTTTGGTATCTGGAAATGAGCTACCTCTGAATTCAGGGAAGAGAAGTGGTAACATTTTATAGTACGCTCAATGAACTAGATGTGCATTTCATCCTGAAGGTGACATCAAAAACAGGCCAAGAGTGTCTTTTTTGACCAGCTCAGGACTTTTCTTCACACATCTAATCCAGGGTGATGAATTCTACACAGGGCCATCTAGGGATTTATTCAGGAAGTTCTACCAACAGCTGTCAATCAGTTATTTCTTTCTCAAGGCCTAGATTTGTTCAGAAGGAATTTCCATGCAAAGGAATTAGGAAATGTATAACTAATTTGGCCTGTAGCCCAGGGTTCAAGTCTTCTTGAAGGCACAAAAGAGTAGGTTTCTAAGTCACTCTGGCACTTTCAGTATGTTTATTTTCAGTGCTTTTGGAAAAGACACTGCTTTACATAACAGAACAGTAATTCAGTCTTGTCAAATACAAATCTTTATCATGTTCACAGTACCCACTACTGAGTTTTTGTCACATAATTCTGAACCATCTTTTCACATCTGCTGATGAACCCTTTAGAATAAAAAATTCACAAGTAGAGAAGGCAATTCAGTTCCATCTGCAAGATTCACATCCTAACAAAAACATCAGATGGAAAAGGTCAGTGAACTGAAAGTCTTTTCTTGGCAATGGAGGTAGGAGGTCCAGAAGAGTTTCTGAAAATAGAAAATGTAAAATAAATCATAAATGTAAATCAAAAGAACATCATGTTCATGTTTATCTTGCAGATGAAACTAGAATTTCACAAACCTTTATGCACAATTGAAAGGGGGTTTAAGACAACCTGTTGTCTGCCTACAATATGAACAGCTGTTTGTAAGAGAATTTTCCACATAAGTCACTACAGAAAAAGAGTAAGGTGTTGACAGACTGATGGATGAGTTTGGCTGGTGTGGTGCCCATCCAGTTGTACAACAAACACTTTCATGTACAGTAAGTGCCACACACGTTCGGATTGCCTCTAATGCATTTCTTCTAAAGTTATACACAGGAACCAGAAGATCACATAAGTTCCTAAAGAGCAAGTCACTCATCTCCTAAATGCTCTGTCATTAAAAAGTGTAGTGAAAGTTCAAACTGAACTTAGGAAATGCTCTTTATGGGAAAGGTTGCACCTGTTAATATGTGGAAAGGATCATACTGCTGTGCACACGGAGCTAAAACATAAGCAAAGGTCCCATTGCTAAGCAGAATTGCACCCTGTTTCCAAGCACACATTGTTTAAATTAGTTTGCATTGACTGGGTTCTAAAATCGCAGGAGTCTCATCCATTT
Source organism: Aphelocoma coerulescens (assembly GCF_041296385.1). Classification (NCBI taxonomy): domain Eukaryota; kingdom Metazoa; phylum Chordata; class Aves; order Passeriformes; family Corvidae; genus Aphelocoma; species Aphelocoma coerulescens. The sequence continues at coordinate 45,810,763 of NC_091014.1, read as the reverse complement.
GGTTTGTGTATGGAACTTCGTGTGACTGCAGTACAAATAAAAATATCTTCAAGCCACAGTTTATATGAAGGAAAAGAAAGACATTTTCTTCTTTATTTTTTACTTGCCAAAGGACAGATATGTGACTGTTTCTGCTAAACTTTTCCTGAACATTTCCTTCTAAAAGAGAAACAGACTACCACTCCAACATGGTAGACACTTGATCTGTTAACCTGTCCTGGTCTATTAGGGTATGGAATTGCAAATACCTCCTTTGTTTAAGTCCTGCTACTAGGTGGCTCAGTGGCTATATGCAAGTCATCTAACTTCCACGAAGTTACATGCATATCCATGCATACCATGGCAAATGCCTGCAGCTGGCTGGTTTAACCTCAGGCTGGAAGTGACTTACGGAAAAAAAAGGAATTGAGTTCCTTAACTACTCCATTCCCCTGTTGCTGTATTTGCAAAGTTGTTTTATATTTAGCATTTACCTGCTTTTGCAAACTATTATGAGGCATCAGCAAGCTGAGTCTGCCTCTGTACAGAGTGTTCTCTTGCTATGAGCTGACCAGCTAAAACATGACTGTCATCACCAGCCTGGCAAATACAAAAGCAAGACAAGAGATTTTCCCTCTCCTGTTTCTTGACTGCATAGGATAAGAGTTTTCATTATCCTAATAAATATTTAATAATGTATTTTTCATATATATATATATATATATATATATATATATATATGCTTAACCTATATCAAGCAAACCTTTGGGATCTCTCTGGCAGGGATTATTAATCTTACAGAAGGAAAATGAGTTTTACCCCTACTTTTTATTGTAGGGGTAGGACAGCACATGACACTTAGTTTAGCTCCACAGTGAAGGCACCTGAGAGTATGTAATTGCCTTCCTTCCCTTGCTGGGGTGGCCTCCAGTGATACCTGCAGGATGAAAGGTTTTTGTAGGTGCTTCCGCCTTGTTCTGCCCCAGGCCCTTCTAAGGGTTTTTCTACCCCCAGGAAAAGGGTCTTTTTGCTGGGTCACACTGGTGGAAGGCAAAGTACTCTGATACCTGCTTAATCCCTGTAGCCATGTAAGGCAAAGAAGACAGATCTATCTTCATTTTACAGATGTGAAAATGGAAAAGGATTTGGAAAAGGCTTCAAGGTGTATCTGTGCTGGATGCAGAACTGAATTACTTCTCTCAGATGTATTCTTCTGGGTATATATTTGCAGCACTCCTGTCTGACAGGACACAAAAGAAGGTAAAATTTCTTTTGACATCAATATTTTTAGTAAGAAGTTAACAGAAATGATCCTCACCGTGTTGGAAGGTATGCCGTATTTTAGCTACGTCTCTGGCACACCTGATTTTTTTTTTTTTTTGCTTCTTAGATAATTTTTTCCTCAGGTTTTTCCAGGAAATTTTGAATGCTTGCTCTGAAGAGAGATCAATATTTTTCTACTTCTTTTGACCACTACAAACTCCATACTGTGCTGCAATCTCATGGGCAGCTGGAATATTGGCTACTGTGCTAGCTAGTTAATTAGGTTGTTGTGGTAGGGGTTCAGGAGGAAGCATGTATTTCTGTAGAGGTATTTCTAAGATATTGGTACAATCATTAACTGCTTAATTCTAATCCCAGCTGCAGGGAAATTAGTAGAAGAGCTATTAACATTTAGAATTGTAACAATGCCTTATTTCACTGCCTGACTTACAAACAGCCAAAATTGGAAACTTTTGTAGAAACCCATCTTTCCTGCAGAAACAAATGAAAAACACTGACAGCACTGATTACAAAAATGATGACATTAGAAAATGTGTCATGAAACTGGAGATCTCCCAAAACACTGATTTATAATTACAAACACTTTCTTTTGCAATATGCTGTTTCTTACTGAATGGGTTAGAACCAAAGCCCTGGGCTTGCTAAAGATTATTGTAATTGTAATATCTGATTGTATTGTAATTATCTGATTGTAAATCTAGAGTAATTCAAATTCAAAGAAGTCATTCTTGAGTCATCCATGCCCCACCAGATCTTTTACTGGCTTGACAAACTGTTCAAATTACACTGATACTGTGCTCTGTGTATAGACAAAACTGGGGGTTTCAGCCAAGGTTTCCAAGTCTCACATGCAGTGAGCTGAAACAAAATGTAAACTCTGAGTGTGACACAGCAAAACATTATTGGCTTTGAGCAAAGGAGGCACGTTGCCACAATTGCCTCATTATTGCGTGTCACAAAACTTCACCAGTGCCTACACAAGTTGCTCAAGCATGAATTAAAAGTGGCTCAGCAGGACAACCGGTGCCTTCACTGTCATTTGGGCATAAGGGCACACAGGCTCCTCGCCTGCCTCCCTGCTTGATACAGACATGCACGGCTTTTGTTCCCCATGGCACAGTTTTAAGTTGTTTCCAACGCTGATCTTCCTTGGTGACTCTGCAGAGAACGGGTTTGATCTTCACTGTTGGACTGAATGACCATGTCAGCAAGGTGCTGGGCAGAGTCACTCACTGGTGACCATTTCTGCAGAGAGGGAACAGTCCTCAGCCATGCAGGTGAAGCTAAGTGGGCTCACAGACAGCAGCCTTGGTCACAAAGCAGACATACAGAGACAAAATGCAATGAATACTGTATCAATTCTTTTTATCAATATTCCTGTTATCAAAGGAAGCAAAAGCTGCCATAATGAAAAGAGTACCATTCTTAACTACATATAAATAGCTGCATGCATAAGATGTAAGACATTCAGAAAAGAGGAAACAGTTTGGAGACTGCTGTCTGCCAAAGTTCTGCACTAATCTTGTAAAGTAACTTATTTTGTACTTGTGGACTACTTTGCAAATGAAGCAACTGCAATGGATGTTTTGGTGTATAATAGAAATAGGACTACAGTAAGAACTTGATATAGGACTGAAGAGGTAAGCTATGGACCATAAATACAATATGTCCTGTAGTAGAGGTCAGCTATTTTATGCATACTAAATAATACTAACCAATCCTAAAACATGAGGAAACATCCAATTCAGATGATTTACCCCATCAGATGTTGTCATCTGTTAGGTCAGATCCTTTTGATAATGTTACAAGAACAAATCTATTTTTACCCAGCTCTGTTCAAATATCATTCACTAGCTCTGCAAGTGCTTTGGTCCAAAGCCTGAATGAACAGGTGTAAGAACATTATCTGACCAAATATGAACTCATGTATTTTATATATTGTACGTGCTCACACTTTTATTTTATAAGATGAGTTCACTGTCCCTGGCATTTTACTTGCACTGTTTCTGTCTTGTCTGTGGAAATCTGAAATGAAAGAAAGCAACACCAGTATCCTCTAAGCTTTCATGATGACAAGCAAGTGAAAACTAACTGAAAGATGAGAGGTTTTTTCCTCTTAGCTGATGTAGGGAAGTAAAACTAAAGTTTATTTTGATCTTTTAGTCTTCAGGAATAAACTAAAACAGTTATTCACAACTGTTTGGTTTTGTCTCTGTTGCTATTTTTGTTAAAGTTTTTGCCTACCAAACCTACCGAGAAATATAAGAACACTTTGAAATTCTCTGTAACGTATATTTTTTCCAAGAAAGAACATAAGATACAAGCAGAATGTTCATGGTTTTAAGGACACTGTGTGGGGGTGTATGTGTCTTTTTAGTTTTCAGCAAAGATTTTGGAAGGAAGTACATTATCATTCTACATTCTATAAAGATCTTTGCACTTCATGTATGGATTTTGTTTAATGAAAGCCTGGGAATTTCATGTCTGTAGACATACCTTTCTTTTCTTGCATAGATCAGGGTGCCTAAAGCTACTAAAAGTTATTCTAAGGTTCGTTGGTAAGATACAAAGAAATTATATATAGAAAAAATGCAAACACAAGACACATTTTGGAAATGTTAGATCCCGTAACTTTTAGACATGCTAGAGTCAAATGACTAAATGTGTACTTTTTAACTAGGATTTGATAGCAGAGTAGCAGTATGACATTGGCAAGCAAGCTCTATTCCTTGTTTGGAGGTGGCTCATAGCTACCATGTGTATAAGGGTGGAATTTTTAGCAAGGATTTTTAGCAAAGTCTGTTAAAGTTGGAGCTGACCACCCTTCCAATTTAACCAGGGCCAGTACTTTTTACTGAAGCAAAGTTAAAGCTAATGGAGCTGATTTATTCAAGACAATAATCTAAATAAAAGCACTAAACCTGTATAGAAGTACAACTCCAGGAGAGGCAGATAGCACTGTATGAAGTCTCCACAACATGTCCTGGTATGGCTTTGTGTATCAGTTGCTCAGAACTGTGAGAAGTTTTTAGCGGTTTTGGCTGCACTTTTCCATTGCTGATGGAAAACTTGAGGTGGAAAACTTTGACAAACAGCAGCCAAGTGATTGAGTCATTTCTGAAAGGAAAGCTAAGGGAAGAATATGTTGCTTTATTCCTTAAAAATATTATTGAAAGTTGTCTCTGTTGTGTTGTAGTGTGGCCTAGAAACTGGGGAAAATGAGAGAAGGAATGGGAGGCAACTGGATGACAGAGTGGGGAGTCATGGAGATGGTGCAACAAGAGGGAGAGAATAAAGAGGGAAGCTGAGTCTGGAGAGAAAAATGGCTTGAGATGATTATAAGCAGGAACTTCAGTAGGCAAAAAGGAGGACAGGTGGCCACAGGGTTCACATGTCAAAGTCAAGGATGGAAGCTGCTTTGGAGAAGCCCTGACAGAAAGGGAGATTGGGCAGGGTCATTGAAGACAAAACAGGATTCAAGTAACTTGTACACATCTGAGCAAGAAATTGGGAGGATATTCCACCTGGGAGTTGTTGGGAGAGCAATGGCTTTGGAGGGAAGGGAAAGGAAGAGAGCTGAGAGTGGCTTATCAAGGACAGTGGGACTGATACAAGAGGCTTGCTGGGGAAAGAGAAGTTGCTATTACAGAAAGCCTTATGCATGCATAGGACAGATAGGAAGCGCTGTGAACAAAATCCAAAAAGAGTGGGTGGGATTTTTGCCTGTCAGAACATATTCTTCTTTCTGCTATCCCTGAATTACCTTTTCCATTAGCCACTAATGGTAGTAAATGTCACCTGAAAAAGCAAATATCTTGCAACCTCTTCTGCTGGTTTACTGGCAGGAAGGCAGCTTATCTGGCTCAGGAACATGGGCCTGTGCTTTGGGTCCTGGAGTCTTGGCTCATGGATGGTGGTAGATACTTGTGACAGGCACACAGGAGTTGTAGTGATTTAGTTCTGTTCTGCTCAGGCTTTGATTTGAGAAGAGAATAGGAAATTTTACACAAAGACTCAAATCAAATGCCTCAAAGTTACTAAGTAGTACAAAAGTCTGCTCTGAAATCAGACAGAATAATTTCCTAATGCACTTTCTTTTCTTGTGCCTCCCTACTGAATTTATTTCATGATACTCACATGACATGATGGGGCTTTTGTATCCTCTCTTTGTTATCTGCACTAATTTATGACTGATGTGCCCAGGAGCTGATATTTCAGAGTACTCAGTGTTTGGTACTGCTGATATTCAAAGTAAAGCATCCACATAAATCAACTACAAGCTGACTCTTTAGCTCTGCTTCAAATTCCAACCCACAATCTCAAGCCACATATGGGAAGATAAGGAACATGCAGTTGCTAAAAAATAGTGAAAAGTGTGATTTAAATGGCCTGTCTGGTGCTGCGGAAGAACTCCATGACAAAAAGTCATGTTCATTCACGTTCATTGTGACACCTTCTGTTTTCTTCAAGTTTACCTTTTATCACTTGCCAATTTTTGCAACAAATTATATAGAGGGGAAAAAAGAGTGTCCAGAAAGTGTAGCCTTCATCTCTACATTGTCTGGATTTTGTCCCAGAGGAAAGTCATGTAGTAAACTGAGTAAGGCAAGGGCCCCAAAAAGCTGTTATGTAATAATATATTTTAAGAACTTAACTCAGTGTACAGATAATCCTAAACTCAACATCATGTCATAAACTCAGGTGCTTCTGGAGGCTGGCAGATCCTTAGAAAAACAGGCTTAAAGTTTTGGCTGGAGAGCTTTGTGAAAACCAGGCCATGCCCTATAATGTGTCCTTTGCTGTTACTGCTACAGGAAGATTGGAATAAAAAATAATTACATGAGTCTCTGCTTTTATTTTGCAAGTGCATTTTTAAATGTAAATATACTCAGAAAAATCTCTTTACCTGAGACCAGAGTTTTCTATATTTATAATTTTTATTCTTATGTTAAATGTGCTCAATTTACCTAGCCTAATGACTACTGCCTCTGCTTCCAATCCAGCAAATTCAACCTACGCCATACAAAATTAAGCGATAATATTATAGGACCATTCCAAGCTGGGTTTTATAAGAGTGGACAAGTGCTGGTACAGCAGGCATGTTTATGTATTTGCTCCCACATTCCTCTTGGAATCTGAATCGTCCAAACGCTGTTGTTAGCTGTGACTCTTTTGACCTGATGTGCCCCATGTGGTTGGGTTGGTGCATAAATAGGGATGTTCTGCTCAGCACCTGAAGAAAGCACATTCCCAAGTCTCACTCCAGTGGGCAACATACTCCTGCCTGTAGCAAGACAGCGGTTGATGGCTTTGTCCTGTAACTTGATGCAGTGGGAGGATTGGCCATCTCTCCCAGCCTGTTCTTGTGGAGCTTTGGCCCAGCCTGGCCACTGTCAGGAAATGTGAGTCCTGTGGTCAGAGTTGTGGCAGCTGGCCTGTTAGTGTAGAGAGAAGACTAGAAATAAATTTTCTCCCCTCCAGCTGATTCATCTCTGCCATTCCACTAATGGAAACATTATATGAATGTCAATTAAGCTATGAAATAACCCCTGAACACTCTGGAAGCAGACAAGTTAGAGTATTCAGGTATGCATGCCTGAGTCACTGCATGCATAGAGTCACTTCGGTACCTATAATTGTACTTTAGGAGGGGAACACCTGAGGGAAAGTCATTAAGAAATTACAGTTATGTAGATAAATGTCATGCTTTGTTTTTAAATGTGCAATGCATTTAAAGCAAAGAGGTGCTGAATTGTTAGAATGGCCAGCACTGTCTGCTCAGGGTAGGAGGGTACAGAAAATTTTTTCTGTAGTTAATTGGTAAAAGTTTTGTATTTTTAAAGGGGGGGGGGGAGCGATTCAAATGTAAAAGGGAATTATTTGAAAGAGACAGATCAGAAACGGGGAACTGAACCACAGGACTAAGAGGTCACAGGAGAGGAGTGAGTGTGGAGCATAGAAACCTCAACCAGGAGAACCAAGGGGGAATGGATTTAGGGAAACACTGTCTTTTTTTCCTAAGTGGTTTTTCTGGTTGCTGTTTCTGAGCTACCTTTCTCAGACTCTTCAGCAATGGTTGATAAACCTCCTGGGATTTGTAACACTCATGTTACAAATTACTGGTTCGCATAATGAGGATAAGTGTTTAACATTAACAGCAGCACACTGCTTTTGTGTGGGGAAACCTAATCCAGGTATCAAAACAACATTTGGTCCTGAAGGAAATACACTGGCCTTCACTTTTACCTCACCTGCTTGCATTTCAGAACAGTGTTTGGATACAGCTTTGAGATGCATGAAGCACATAGATTAAAGCATATTCCCAATGCATAGATTTTCATCATAGCAATGTGAAAACTTGCAGCCAGGAGTACTTCAATAAAGCAATGCCAAATGCAGAATTACCTCTGTTGTCTTCCAGTGAAGTGACTGCACTAGGAGAAATTTGATCTTTTACCAAGAAGGTGCTGACTCTGTGATTGTTTCCCAGTAATCAAACTTTGTGGGTGGGAATTCACCCTATTGATGTATTTTTATGCCAGATGTCACATTCCATTTGTGAAAGACAAACACCTGTATCCTTAACAAGGCTGGTTGCTGCTTCATTGCTCTTCCTGACACTGATTCGATCCTGTGGTTTCTGTGTCTTTCCATGGTTTAAGAAAGACCTTTCCTTTAAGAAAGACCATGAACAATGATCACACTTCAGAAAAGCAGGTAAACAAATAAACAAGTACTCAGTGGAGGACAATGATATAGATCTCTTTAGCTTTTACTTTAGTATTTTCTTCTTCATTGGCAACTTTATTCTACTGTAATTTTATAAGCAGCTTGTAGGAATGAACAGAGACTTAGGATGTCCCACAAGCATTCTGCCTACGTGAAGAATGTTCACTATCAGTCAAATGGTTGAAAATAAAAGGAAAACTTGTATTGATCCTCATTAATATGTAATAAGATGGACTGTCTTTTTGTGTTGGAGACACAGACCACTCTCCCCTGTAAGAGACAACATCTGCAAAGAAGAGAAAATTATGTAGGAGCAGCGGTGTATTTGCCATAATCAGAATTGCTCTGAGGCAGCAGTGCCTGTGCTTTCAGCCTGGGCAGTCACATGGCTTCTGATAACTGTGTGATAAAGAGTCAGAGAAGTGGCCATGTACATACGTCACATTCTCAGAATCTATCTGCCCTGTCATCTAGCTGCCATATGTGCAGGTTCATGTCAAATGAGTCATGGCTGAAGGCTGCGTGTGTGTCCTGCTATGTGGCCACGCAGGTTTGCTCTGTCCTGTGACCACTGCACAGTCTGTCCTATGGCCAGAGGTTGCACATCTGTCTTGGAGGATGTGCCTCCACAGTCCCACTGTGCACCTTTCTTGTGGCGTGGTGGGACCTGCCTTTAGGCTACAGGCAAGGTGAAGGCACACAGTGGAAAGTCTGTGACACTTTTAGAAGAAGTGGTTGGTTCAGGATGCCCAAGTGATCACCTGATTTTTGGCTTGCTGCCTCTCTGCGCTTCAGGGACACTGTGTGAAATGGTGCTAAGACGGGGCTGTGGCCTGGATGAACTGCTTGGCGTGCTGTGTTCAGCTTATGAGCTCACCACCCCTGCACTAAAACACTCTGACTCACTAGCTAGAATTTCATCCATTAGTGTAATTAAAAAGTAAAAAGAAATTAAGCAAGGTTAATGAGAGTTCTTTAATAATCTCTGTAGATATCTCTAAACCAGAAATATAGAAATAATTTCATTTTAGAATAAGCAGACTTTATTTAATTGGAGTTTCAAAAGTGACTATGTTTTGAAAACTTAACAAGCTGGGTTTAACTGAACACCAAATTCCAAAGCAAAGGTCATGACTTGTTATTAAACACATAGTCTCAATATTTTTTCTCATGTTAGGAGTGCAAACAGATGTTTTGAAGGAGTAACACGTTCAAGTTGTTTTGTAAACAAGAAACTGGAAAGAGAATGCCTGTCTGTTTTTGCCTTGTGTCTTCTGAGGAAGGAAGGCAGGCCAGCAAAGGGACATGTTCAGATTTTCCTGAAAGGGGGACTGACTGTGAGCAGGAAAACCAAATTATATCTATTACTTTCCTAGTCCTCTTGTCTCTTCATTTTACCCTGGATTCTGCTTGGATACATAAGAAGTTTGCTTTTTACTGATCTAAATCCCAAATGTCACCTTGTTGTTATGCAAAAAGTCTACAAGTATATTGAAACCTGAAAAGCATACAGAGTTTGGGCTGATGTGTAGGTGCTGGACTCTCCTGATTGATCTGAATCATGTTGGAAAATGTATCAGAAACTGGGAAAGACACAGTTATTTAGTACACTTCACCGTGAAACCCTATCTGCAGACAGATTCACCTGGGAAACTAACACCCAGAGTCAGGCATTGGCTAGGAACTAGCACAGTGCTTGATTGCTTGGAAGTTTTGGCAAAGCTTCAGACTGTTATCCCTTCCCCCAAACTGTGGGTCCATTCAGAGGCTGAGGATGGCTGAGCTCTGGGACTCTGTCTACTGTAACAGTAACTATAATAAGGATAAAATGCTTGAAATCATGGAACTGCCTGCTTAAACGTGGTTAGGCCTAGGAATGATTGGATGGGTTTATGTGAAATAAAAATATCAAGAAACTTTTTAAACAAGTCAGTTCCCGTTTTTATTTTATTGCAAAGCATACCTCTCTGGACTTCAAATTCTGCTTGGGTGGAAAGGTCAAAAGGCCAGGTGTTTTCTTAGGCTGTCCATTATTAGTTACTGGAATGGAAAGCCTTGGGGTGGGCATCTGCTGGCATGATGATTTTCAGTCTCCTGCTCCTGGCTGCATGACACTGTTTCTTTGCTTATGTGACTTAGCTACCTGTATGCTGATTCAGCTCACTGAAGCAGCAGAGAAAAATCTGCTTTTCTATTATATTTTTTAGATTAGTTTTCTGCCTCTTCAGTAAGACAAATTAGTTCATTGAAAAGCAGAACAAAGCAAGAAAAAAAGACCAGATGACCGAAAATTGTATGAGACAGTTTGGACGCCCCTCCACTGGTTGCTGTATGATATTAGATATATTCAGCTTGCCTTGTCTTGGGAATTGCCCTGTAAGTATGATCTGTATGTTGATGTGGAGAAGGTGTTTTTCACTTATGCTTCTGAAAACAGCCACATGCCTAACTGCATGTGACATTCCCTTCAGACCTCTCTTTGTGTGAGGACGGTTCAGGTTAGCACAAATCCCTAGAGCGCCATGTGTATGGATGCAAAAGGGGATATGAGTTAAACAGGATTATTTTGACAAACATGAACATAGAGCATGTACAGTTAAGCAGGCAGGAAGGAATGGGATCCTCAGATGGGAAATAAAGAGTTGAGGCTAGGAAACTTTTAACTGGAGCATTAGCTTTGTTCAGAGCCCAAACTTTGTAGACAGACAAAGGTGATGTAATATTCCCAGGAGCTGGAAATTACTTCACCTTAAACAGTCATTTAACTCCCAGAGGAAATGTCTTCAGGTGAAATACATTTTGAAAATATTAGTGGGAGGATTTTGATTTTTATCATGACTTTTATTTAGAAGCCATAAATATAAAGCTTATTTCTGGCACTCCAGAAAATCAGTTGGGTTCCATAATGTCACAGAATTGATGTAGAAGATTGCTTCTGGATATCTGTTCAGTGGAAGCACTGGCATTAGGGATTAAAAATCATGTTCTTCTTTTCTAACAGGTCCTTTTTAAGAGCTTGATGGGTATTGCTATGTGATAGCTTCAGGAAACTGCTGTTATAAAAAGCAAGGAATCCTTGTATCAGCTGAATCTGGGGATGGAGGGATGACCCTACAGGGTAGGTGCTCAATGCTCTCCCTTGCTGGGAAACAAGTGCAAGAAGTGCTGTAAAAACAGAGCAGTCTGTTGCAGTGTGCCCTGACAGGCAGACTGTGTCTTGTAAGGATGCTGCTCTCTAACTCTACAGGAATCTGATCCATGTCAGTGGATAACACTGACATTAAGTGGCAGAGAAACCTGATAATTTGTCTGAACTTTCACAGAAGATGGGATAATAAGTGATTTATTTGTAGTTCTGCCCATTTAAAGTAGCTTGCAAGTATGGCAAAGAGCTAGCAAGTTGAACTTTATCAATAATAACCTCTCCTCTAGCACAGATAGTTCTTCAACTTTTTCTGTAGGAGTGGGATACCCTACAGCCAATGACTACCATGAGGGCTGAGGTAACAGCCCTGAGCTGCGGAGTCATTTAGAGGAAAGCAGTGGAACTGGCTGTAGTACTGACAAATTAATTTCCACCCTCTGGAAAATATACTTGATTTCCCCTCTGTGTCTTTGGGCCAGGAAGAAATATGCAGAACAATGAGATTAGAAACAGATGGATTTACTGTTAAGAGCTGGAAATCCTGCATTTTTTCAGCATTTTAGGAAGTGGAATCATAACATTTTTCAAGTTCTTTGCACATTCAATGTTGCACTGCTCTGTACAGTTGATGCACATAAGCCTTTCCCAAATACTATAGACATTAACAACATCTCTCCAGTAACTGAAAGAGGATACAACTTTATCAAGAATGTCAAGCATTTGTAGAAGCAGATAGTTTGAAAACACACTAGCTTCACCTCGCCAGGTGGCTAAGTTTGCTTGATTGTGTTGACAGGGGAGTAAAGCAATACAATGCATTACGTAATTTGTTCCAGTTACCAGATGGGACTGGTTGATACTGGCTGAGCAGACTAGGCTGTTCCTGCACCTTTCCTCTCACCAGCTTTTATATTCATTCATCCTATCTTCCCTTCTTTACAAGTAGCAGAAATGGCTCCCTTACCCACTCCTTTCTACTTCTAACTCTGCTCTGAAATACTATGGTCTTGCAATGACTGCAAAGCATTGTAGCTCAAGCATTACTGTCTGTCAATAAAATCAGAAAAGTGGAGAAGCAGGAGCATAACAGCAGGACAGGACATGCAGATGAGTGTTAGAAAAGCTGTCTCGCAGGAAGTGGAACAGGACCTGTAACTCTGAGAGCTCAAAGGGAAAGAGGAGCACAGCAATCTGACGTAGGAGGCACTGCTGATTGCAATGCAATTGCTGACAGTGGAAACAACCTCTATGCTTAGGTAGTGTCAGGAAGAAAAAGGTGTCAGGAAACAGGTAAACAGGCAAGGAAGGTGTGGCCACTTTCCTGTTTGCATCTCACTTACTTCTTTTGGCCTGACTGTTATGTACGCAGAAATCTGCACGACTTCTTTTATTGGAGTTGTCCAGGAGAGCAGTGAAGGGGCTGTGCCATTATCCACAATGCCCCGTGTCACATTCAGAATAGGTAGTTCAGTTCCTTTTGCAGGGACAAAATTTTTTTGCCATCCTGTGTATCAACAGGGCCCTTTTTCATCCTCTGTCTTTGCATAGTTCTTGAATGCAAATAACAATGTAGGACACTGCTGCTGAGGCTGTGGGCTCAGGGAGAGGTCAGGTGGGGAGATGAACTGAAAGAGCATTGACTACCACATCAAATAATCTTAAGAAGAATGGAGCAGCAAGTGTCAGTTAAGATGATGGTGGAAGTATCCATCCACCATGGAGGAGAAAGAGATGAAGGACAGAAAAATTGTAAGTGCTCATGCAAGGCAGTGGCTGTCAAAGTGAGTCTTGATATCCAAATTTTTTTCTGGGTCATTGTCATCCTGGCTGTCAGCAGGGAATGAGGTATTAATATTCTAATTTCTTCTCAGCTTCTGGTAATCTCATATCTTCCCTGTATTAATAGGGTTTGTGTGCATGATGTAGAAGAGTGCTTAACAGCCAAGATCTTCCTTCATCTGCACTAGATATTTACAGATAAAAGGTGATGATCTTTTTATGATGTGCCAGTCTTCCTCGGCATATTGCTCACCAATGCTACTGAACTGGGTCTTCTGCAGTAATGATTGGATTTAGCTTGATTCCTGTTTCTAGCCTTCTTATTTTTTTTATTATTATTTGATTGGCTTTCAAAACAGTTTCAGAAAGTTCCTGCAGATTTGTCCTTGCACTGTCTGAGCACTCTGAATGCAGTGAGCTAAGGCTCACTGATAGTGGTGAGAATCAAACCCATTTATTTATCTTGGGAGAAAGACAAAGCCAAGTAATATGTGTGTGAGGGGAGAGTGATACTGAGGAGGCAGGACAACAGTTTAAGTGATGTGTGCTGACTTTGATTGTAGGAAACATCTTGCTTGGGTGGCACATGCGTCCGATGAAGTCTGTGCTTCCAAATGCTGTAACTACCTATGCATATCAACCCAGTGTAATCTTTTGTGGGGTTAATAGCAGTAAATGTTCAACTTAGATTTTCCAGATTGTCTGGAGGTTAAATTTCTTTAAATCCCTTTGGGTGGAGGTGAAGCAAGTGCATAGCTTGCGCTGTGTGCTGTGACCTGGAACAGGATCTTGCTGGAATACACTAGCATGGGTGGCCTTCAGGAAGGAAGGCAGATGTTTATTGATATGAGGGGAGTGCAAGGAGTAATAGAGGGAAGTTTAAAAATTAACAGAAAAAACCTGCGGCTTTATCACTCCAAATAAGACCTTTCAGCTGTGACTATCAGTAAGAAAATCAAGAGCAGACCTGCTGCAAACCATGTCAAAAACATACAAAGAGTAGTGATACTGGAGCATCCTAAAGTCTGAGTAAAACAAGTTTTCATGCCCAAAACTGCCGTACACTTGTACCACTAATATGCATAAGGTGAATGTAGAACAGCAGCTGTGCAACCCGCCAGTGATGGTGGGTGCTTGGAGGCACCTCTCAGGTGGGCATGGGGTTGGCCCTGGCAGCACTGTGTCCCTGGCAGTGAGGTGCCAGTTGGATACAGGACATCAGATCCTTATTAAGTGCTGGCAGAAGCTGAAGGAGTGGAGACAGGGGGCTGATGAGGGCAAATCAGTACTAGAGAAGGTTTGCTAAATGGAGAGTAATGTTAATATGTAAGAAACCAGAATACAGGCCCTGGGTAAGCTGGGCTTAGGACAGGACAGGCTGTATAGAGCCCAACAAGCTCACTTGGTGACAAGGACTCCCTCAGAATCCTCCCTCTTCACACCCCTTTGCTGTTGCATCTGGTATCTCCATTTTACCCAGCACTGCCAGGTTTCTCCTGCTCCATGACTGTGCAGGTTGCCTAATGGGAGCATTAACTGCTGTGTTGGAGTTGCAGAGGGAAAAGTCCACAGATATGCATCTCCAAGTCAGGGCTTTCTGTGTTTCTTATTTTCCATACACCCCATCCCGTTTGCCAGTCTCCCGTGCCACAGGCCAGCTTTTCTCCCCCTTCTCTCTTTCTTTTCTCCCAACCTGCAGTGTAACTTGTCTCTTCAATGATGGGCAAGATTTGCAAAGCTGAGATAGCCACACAAGGTGAGAGGGATAGGGGATATTAATGGCTCCCTTGAAGAATCCTGGAAGTTCATGGTGACATGGAAGGGGTTGGCAAAAACAAATTAGGTCAGTAGGTGTAGCCTCTGTTTTCTTGTTTCCCTTTCAAGTTTTTAGCCAGTAAGAATGAAATCTTCCTCTAGAATGTGAGGATGGATCAGAAGTTGTGCTGCAGCTTCCCATACAGACAGGAAGACAATTACTGTTGACCAGAGTACTAGGTCATGCTTTCCTTGCCTAAGATGTTTTTAATCTTTTTATGTAGCTGACAGATGCTCTTTACTTACACTCAGTTCTTAAAACTGGCTACTTTCCATCTCGCACAGAGCTATTATTAGCAGAAGCTTGGGAGCAGAGCAAATTTGATACACCATGAAAAATTGTGCAAATCCCTGTTTTTCTGTGTAGGAAAGCTGAGGCACAGAGAGGCTCAGTGCTAAAGGTTAAGCAGTTAATCGTGTACCAGAACTAAAATTAACCATGAATTTCTCATTTCAGGTTTTCTGCTTGCCTTATAGCTCATATAGAGGTTTTCCAGTGCTGGTAACTCCAGTGAGGTGGTTTTGGCTGTTTAAGGTGTATGTGTTTTCTGTCATTGCCTCAACCTGCCTCATATTTACCGAAGCTGAGTTACTTGGACTACTCACACAACCTGGACAGGTTGATATATGCTTGGTGTGGTTGCAAATCTTATAGGAATTATGTCCTCATGCACAGGATTTAACAGGATGCTTTTTAGTCATTTGCAGGCTACAGCTTTTTTTTCAATATATGGTAAGCCTCTAAAATAAAAGTCTTCTGCAGCTAAGTGTGTTACAAGGAATCTATGTTCTTAGCAGAAAAGAGACACTATCCAAAACAATTGGATATTGGAAGTTAGGAGAAATAAGTCTTAGAGAATAATATTTAAAATAATTTATCATGTAAATCAAACCTACTGGAAATGCATGTACAGGCTCTATCCCTGGACAGAAAATGTATTTCAGTTAGCTGAAATGTTGACAAATATAATCATTGTGATGAAATTTCTTGTGCACTATTTGTCCTTAACTTCAAATAGTTTAATCCAAATTTTTATTTCTGGAATGGAACTTTCATATCGTGCCTGTGCTACTGTTTGCAATCAAGTCCTGCAATTGTAGTGCAATCTTGATAATAACTATTGGTTTCAGATTGCATTATCTGGAGTTAGTAAGTTTTATATGTGTCCTATACTTCATTTTCGCTGAAGTTTCAGGACAATATTTAGGCACATGTGTGAACACTCTAAAATACTGTTTAGACATCAGAGTCAATATGGTGTTATATGCAGTTTTTTGGAATGTATGTTGGTTTCTTTATGAGGCATTTTGTGCTATGCATAAACCCTGTGTGTCTAGTAAGAGACAGCATCTAAGAAAATAAATTTATTTTCCTTAATACAATGAGAATAGTATCTGGTAGGTATTAGAGAACCTCTCTTCTAGTTCACAGAAATTAGATATAAAAAAGAAGAGTAATTTATTTCTCACGAAAAAGGTTTGTCCAACAAAATTTTCTAGTACTTTAGGACAGAATTCAAGTGACTGGTAATATTATGTATTTAGTAGAAACTTCTTGTGGATTAGTTCATTCTGAAAATTCACAATTTTCTCATTACTGTAAGTAACTATGTAGTTCCTGTGTACAATACATGGAATCTCAGAGCTGCCTCAAGAGGACTAAATCAGATTTCAGTTCTCCAGGTATACAGTGGTAGTGTGATGTCTGAGCTATGAGATCACCATAGTGCCCTTTAGAAAGTCAGCTTGGGTGTCAACTAATTTTGTCACTTAGGTTATACAAAAGAAAGTTTTTACAGAATGGAAAATTCAGATGTTGAAATCTCATTGACTTTCAGAAAAGAGTTGTGAACATATCTTCTCTTTGTGCTTTTTTACAAACCTGGGTGGGGAGTTCATGTACTTTTGCTTTCTTTCCCCCTTGCTCATATGATCTCTTTCTGGTGTTAATCAGAACAATTGTTCTCACATGGGCTGGTCCTGCAGGGTGATGAGTTGTTAATGGAATGGTGCATGTCATCTGCTCTAAGCCATATGCAGTATTCTGGGGTAACCAGGGATAAGTACTCTGAAGTTGCTTTCCTGTTATCCTCTCTGTTTTATGAAATGGGCAGCCTCCTAGGCCTGTCCAACTAAACAGAATTGAAGAAGAAAAATACTTGTTTTGATGTCTGGGTGTTGGAGATGTATGTACTAGTGCTTGTTTTTCTTTCTCTGGGCATGATGAAACGGTACATTGTAGCTGCCTTATTTTTCTTGGCTGTGCTCCTTAGTTTCTCTTATGTGGATACAAAATAATAAAAAAACTTGAGCCACATCATATCTGGGAACTTCTCATTTAAAACTTGTCCCAGTGCACAGATTGCACTACACAATTGAAAAAGAAGAATTACTACTAGTTTAGTTGTTTTGATATAAGGTTTATAGGAAACAGTCTCACACTGAGTTTCCCTTGAGATCTTGCATGCCTTTTTGTCTTCCTTTTCTTTCAGCATTGTTTTCACTCAAATTGCTTTTGTTGAACCAATATTCAGTTCAACATAGAAAGAGTTTGATCAGCACACTTGACGAACAGGCAAACAGCTGTTGAAGGAACAGGGACTTCCTGGGTTGGCTTCATTGTTGGATCTGAGATGTTGTAGGATTTGGGTCACTGCTGTAGTTGTGTGGTTATGTCAGGCTTTCTTATCCTTGTGGTATTTAAAGTGTCATTCTCTGTATTTCCTAAGTGTCACTGTCAACTTAATCAAGTGGTCATGGCTTCCCATTCATGTCTGTGCAGGGCTTCTTCCATTGTGCTGTCAGATCTGTTTGGGCACTTGCACACTTAACAAGACTCATAATGGATCCACCATGCTGAAAATAAGCATTTATTTTTCTGGGTTGCTTTACAGAGGGATAAGTTCTCTGATCAAGTTCATTGCTTGGTTGCTCAAACAGCTTGGCTGGCAGAACAGAGAGGGATCTAAGATGGAGAAGTTGTTCACACCATGTGAAATAGTGCTGTTGCCAGACAGGAAACCCAGCTCTTACTGCTCTGCCCTGAATGACTTGTTTTATACACTCTGCAGCTGATGGACCGAAGACATATCTTGATGTCCTTTTACCCAGATCATTCAGTCTTGCTTGATGTCGACTAAAGGGAAAAGGAATCCTGGTTTATGTTTTTAAGAATTATATTGTTTCACTTGCTCTACTGAAGAACCTTGGAGATTTCACAGTCCCTTAAATGAAAGGTGAAGTGATGTCCAAGAAATTCAAGCTTCCGTCATTTGCTGTTAGCAGTGGAATCCACCTAAAGGTGATGATGCAGCAGAAGAGCTGCTGGATAATATTGATGAATCTGCTCCGATGCAGGTTCTGAATTTTGTGGCAAGTGATAACATGCTAAATGGCCATATTCTCTACTATTCCTTGGTTTCTCTTGTCCTGTTTTTTTTTTTTTTTTTTTTTTCACATTAGGCAGAACTGAAGGCTTAAGAGCCTTTTGACACTGAAGGACACTTAAAGCTGAAGGTTTATTTTCTCTCTGTTCCATAATCATAATTGGAACTGAAGAAGGGGGGAGATAAAGGGAGTATTCCAACATCAGAATTACATTTAATCATTCTGGTCAGTGGATAAGAGTTTAAAGATGTGATTACAGCTTTAACTTACAGAAAGGAAAAAGAATAGAAGATGCATTTTAGTTGCTTATAATAAATGGAATAGGAAGATGGAAGATTGTCTCAAATTTGATTCAATTCATTGTTCATCAGATAAGGTAGGAGTATTTGAGTTGATTTAAATAACATTTTTCCTTAGTGAACATTTCTGAAACTAATATATCCAACTGCACAATTTTATGTGCAAATTTCTTTTCCCATGTCAGCCTGATCTCTGTGGAAAATGTAGACTTAAGATATGACAAGTAAAACTATCATCCTTGAAGTACAGTTTCTTCCAGGGGTAAGATATGAGTCATGGTTGGACTCGATGATCTCAGAGGTCTTTTTCAACCTTAATGATTATATGGTACCAGAAAAGCATTATTTTTCATACATCGTACTTGACACGCAAAACCCCCTGGATTTATTTTACTTGAACATTTTTAGACACCTCTATGTTTGACTAAGAAAAAATATTTATGCAGCTAACCCTGCTGTATACCTATTTGTAGTCCATTAAATGAGGCATTCATATGTAATTTTTAAACAGCTGATCTTTAGGGACTTCACAAGGACATGTACTTAATGCTAGATACCTTTGCAGTTGCATCCACTACATCTATTCATACTGTTATCACAAAAATGTGGGTCTTGTATTCTTGGAAGGGTTTGGCATTTGCACTGTGAGGATCCCGTGTTCTGAATTTCTCAATATAATGCACTGGCTTCTCAGAAATAAACTGAGAAACTGAAAAGAGAGAAAAGCATTTCATGCACAAGGTGGCAGATGCAATTTTGCTCATATTAATCATGAAATGACATCTTATGTTTGTAATTAATTTTTTAAGGAATAAGTGTAATTCAGTTTTTTGTTCCCTTTTAAAATACCAGAACTACTATGGGTCTATCTAGAAGCCTGAGTAAACATGCCGTTTTAAGAAAAATAGTGGCTGCCTAAGGTTATCCACACTGTTGAGAATGAATTTGAAGCAGTTCTGGCTTTCTTTGTATCAGGGCAATGGATTACTTCATGTTCAGTTTGGGGTTTCCTATACTCCCAGCTTTTGTTTTTCAGAGTTTTTGCCCACTATGTATTTGTGCAATTAATTCTCCCTGAGTAGTACTTTGAACTTACCATTTCTGAATTGCATCTTGTATTTTTTGAACACCATTTTGAAGTCTGTTTATTGCCATCGTGCTTCTTGCAACACTTCTCAGCTTGTTTTCATTTGAAAGGAGTTTTTGCTACATTAGCAGCCAAGAGAGTAATGGAAACAGAATAAGATCCATGCACCTGTCTAACAGGAACTCTATGTAAGTACTCTTAGTGTGTGAAATTACTTAGAGGAACCAAGTGAGAATTACTCTTTGAATAGTTTTCCAACTTGTTTTGTGGTCAGCATACAATATCTGTACCTTGACAATAGTCACATATTTGATTATGAGCATGTTGTGTGAGACAGTATCAAAAAGCCTTATTAAAGCAATAGCTGTGTCATCCTCTGGGGTATCTTCTACAGCCACAGGCAATTTTACCTTCTAACTGCCTTAAGAAAGAAATATTTCCGATGTGCTTGTTTTTCAGTTCAGCAGGCTATCTATTGAAAGTAGAAGTGTTGACACAAGCATGTTTTACTAGAATGAACAAATATAAGGACTTCTTCAAAGACATATTTTTGTTTTATTAAAAAAATTAGGAACGAGTCAAATAGTTGGGTAAATAAAATTCTTCTGCACAACCTAGCCTGCCTTGAAAGCTGCTGGTGCTTTAAAATCCAGATCTCTCCTGCAATTGGATACTTCGAGGTTTCTGAGAAGAGAATACTGGTTGTTTCCTAAGAAACTGAAAGGAAGTTAGAGCTTTAATGAGTGTGTCTGTATTACAGGATGTAACAAGAAAAGATTAAGTAACCATAAATTGCCTGCTTCAGAGGCATCTTGGAAGATCTTTGAATAAAGGTGTTGTTCACAACAGCTGCCAGAATTTTATTTCTCCTGCTTTGTGTTTTTTTCTTTAATTTCAGTTTGTACAAGTAGTAAATAGTCAGTATGTCTGATGTCAGGTAGCTATGTGAGGAATAACTAACTTCAATACCAAACCTGTTAATTGAATTCAATATAATCTACCATTCAAATTAAGCCATGAAATGTCAGTCTCAACACATTTTCCTCAGTAATAGGAGATGTAGCTACTATTTCTCTCCTCAAGTGAGTATGTTGATCTCTCTTTTAGCTTAGTGGCAGCAGGAAATGACATTGTGAAAAACTGCCCCTTGTAAACAAAGTCTCTTCATTATGCCAGGCTGTTTCAGTTCCTACCTCAGCACAAATACTCTGACCTTGCCTTCTTATTTCCTTTAATTTATTTTCTTTTTAATACCTCTACAGTGTCATGCTGATAGATTCACCGTTAGCTCTTCGTGACTTTATTTTTCATGAGTTAAAAGACATTTTGAACATTTCCATTTGCTGTACATTTAGAGCATTAGATCCTTGTGTCTCTTTCTCTTCCAATGAAAATCCTTTGCCAGAAGACCTTGATTTGATACCACAGCAGTGCAGGATCATGGGGTTGTTCTTACAAAACCCAGCAAGATCTGTTTCACAGAATAGTTTTTATTTCTGCAAAGCTTGTTTGACACTAAAATTAGAGGTCGCCTAAGGCTGTTGCTGTATTGGCGCAGCACAGCGATAGATCAGTTGCAACATTCCTTGGACTAAGACTAATTTTCAGAGCTACAGTTAAGTTGAATACAATAAAAACTATCAAAAGTCTCAAAAGCATAGTCTGTGATGAAAGACAATGAGAGAAGGTTTATTTAGCTTGGAGAAGAAAAGACTGAGGGGAAATGTGATAGTCTCCAAATATGTGGAAGGTCACTTCAAAGAGGGAGTGGGATGAGCCTTTGCTTATATCATTCTTCCTGGCTTTTGAACGCTTTGTACCTAGGTCACCAAATCTAAGATTTATATTATTTCTAATGGTGCTGTGAAGTTATTTGTACCGTGTCGGTCCCTGAGCTAGGGGAACAATTGGAGGGGTTTTGCCAGCTAAAGCTGAGATCTCATCTGCAAGCTGTTGTCTTTTAAGTGTGTTGATATAGGAAAGCACTGTGGCTGTGCCCATAAGGTGTAGGTTCACATGCAAGCTCCCAGCCTGTCCAGCTTGTGCTAGAACACATTTGATGGCTTTCTGCTGGAGAGATTGCAAAACTGCCTAAATTTTGCACAGCTGATCAGTAGTAGTCATCTTTATTCCTGAAATAAAGAATGAGACAGCAGAGGGGGACTGATAACCCCTGCATGAGCAGGCTGAGGAAAATCTTCCTGTTGAGAGCTACCCTCTGATGCTTACTTTTCCACAGGTTCCAGGAGGTAGAGGCATATACCTCCGCTTTAGCCTGCTGTCCCTCATTCAGTGATCTAGCAGTTTTTATTCTGGTTAAAAATTCTGAGACAGTAGATAAGTTACAGAACCCTGTAGGACTTACACCCTGGCTCTCTGTTTACTGCTATTTCTCCTTATGAACCCTGAGGAATCCCAGAGTTAGCAGCCAAATAGCTACAATAGTATGTTCAAAGTTAGCAGCATTGGGTTTTTTGGTTTGGTTTTTGGCATTTTTTGTTGTTGTGTTTGGGTTATTTTACATCATATTTTTTTTAAAGGATATTCTGAATGTTCTGAGAGAGCGTGAGCAATTTTTGTTTTTCCTCCCAGTATCCTTTTCCGAAGTATCTGCACTCTGAAATCTGCAATCACCATCATGTTTCACGTGTACTTAACCCAGTAGGGCTTCTGACTGATTAGTCATTTGGTAGATGTCCAGCAGCATGCCAGAGTTTCAGATCGACAGGGTTTAGGACAGGGGAAACTTCCCTTATTAGATATATTTACAGAATGAAGCAGTCAGCCTTTCTTAAAATCCCAAATAATTTCCATGCAGTGGAAAAGTTGCAATTCTGTATATATATTGTAGGCTATTTTTGGTATTCAGACATCTCCCATAGACTCAGGTATGGTTTCCCAGGAAGCTTAAGACCACACTGCAGCTGAAAATAATGGTCCTGCCTGCAAATATATTGAGGAGTTTTCATGTGGGTCATCCAGTTGGTCTGATTTAGCCCCTGGCTGGATGAGTGCTACAGGTGACAAGAAGGCAGGAGCAGGCAGGGAGGGAGGAGCTGATGGCACTGGTGGAGGACACAGTGTGCAGCTTGTCACAGTGGCTGAGTGTGAAGCTTCAGGTTCAGGACCAGACTTAGGTCAGACAGCAGGATCTTTGCCAGTGCTACATGTTTTGTCTAATTTCTGCCTTGCACTGGCTGTGCTGTTTGTCCCATTTACCCAACACCTTGTGAATTGTTTCTTTCATAAGATCACGGGAACTTGTCTTCCTCATATTTTTCAAATTCCCATTACCTAGGCTAGATGAGTGAATGCCTTTACTGTCTTTCTCCTCTTTGCTTTTGGATTGACTTCTCTGTCAGCCCTGAAGAATTATGTTGTTTTCCAGCAATGCATTCTCTTTGCCCTTTCTAATTCTCATGTACTGTGACATGACAGGTTGATTGAAGGGGTCTTAAATTGTCTTCTCTATCAGCATATTAGGAATTTTTTCCTTGCTTTTGCTTTTAGCAGTTCTTATAGAGAAAGATTAGAGCATTAAATAAAAGGCAAGAGTGGTGGATCATCTCCTCTAGCTTTATGCAAACTGTGTCCACTCATGGACATTTTAAAAACTGGCTTGAGCTGGATTTTCTGATTGTCTCCGCTGATGGGAATCATGTTAATTACAAGTGACTCTGAGCAGTAAGGTTCCACAGGTATCTATTGTCAGACTGTGCAATTGCATTAAGAAATCACCCAAAACAACTGGAAGTAACTGGAGGGAACATGAGAGGTGATTTATTTATTTGCGAGTTGCTACTTCAATAGTTTTCTTATTGTATATAGAGTTACAACAAACAAGTGGCTGCCTGTGCACAGCTAAGGAGTACAGCTTTAGGGCCCAGAGCACTGTAACTCCATGAACACATATATGAGCTAAGCCAGTCTTGGACAGAGTGAGTCCCGTGTCCCTCTCCTCAGGCACTGGCTCATGCCCTCCGGTGTGTACATAAGGGGTGAAATAGCTGGAAGATGCATCCCTTGAGAACTGACGAGCAAAACAAAGGCAAAATCTATTTCTAATCTGGGTCAGTTCCTCAGTCCTGTTTATTGTACAGCTGCAAAAAACATCAGTGTCTGCCAAAAGGAAATGGAGACATGGGGTGGAAGAGAGGGTGGACCCATTAGATGAGGGACTACCTTTCTCAGAGGCAGAGCCGGCTGATCCTAAAACAAAGCATTTGTCGAATGATGAATTAAGGCAAGTGATGACAAGTCTGTTTAAGATGTCCTAAGCAACCTCTGGACACCAGCCCCATCTTTCAGGCAACTTACTGTAATTCTTAAGTCTTTCAGCTGCTGCTTTTGCAGTTGTGAACTGACTCAGCTGAAAAAAAGAGTTTAGGTGGGCATTGGGGATTCAGTCAGTTTGAAACCTATTTGGCCTGGGATGTCCTAAATGTCTGCCCTCATGAAGAATGGAGTAGGACCAGACTGCTGGTGGTGGGAAGAAGGTGGGAGTAGTTTAGGCTGGCACTGCCACTAGAGAAAGGGATCAGCAAACTGAAGGAAACATGCAGTTGTTCATATGAGAAGGGCAGTTATTGTTGTTATAAACACTCTGTTATGTTTTTTCTAACAGTTGGCTTAAAATTCTGTCTCTTGAAATGAAAAGATTTCTCTTTTTCCAGTGTGAAAGACAAGTATTCATTCATATGTGCTGAGTCTGTTTCATAACTCACATTTTCAGTCACTGGGTTTGTCTTTACTATTCTAAATTTTCTTCTGTAGCTGCTGTGTTTCTTTTGACTCTCTCTACTTATTCATATACGAGTCTATATTTTTCTATTTCTTCTTTTTTTTTTCTACTTTGTTTCATTCACTGGAGCACATGATCTGTTCTATTTCATCCTTGCACTAGAATGATTGGATTCTCTTAAAGGGTGAAAAAAAACCCCACAAAAAACAAAACAGAAAAAACTATGGTTTGGGAAATGAAGTTTATGCTCTAATATTTGGCTCTTCACATGTGTGAAATTCTCATTGCTACTAATGGACATACCATTATATAATGGAAGAAGTAGACTGGAATAAAGATCAGATAAAAGAATAGTGCCCTAATTACTGTTCTCAGTAAACACTTCTCTATAGCAGATAATGCAACTGGTATTGTTTTTTCAGGAGGATGAACCACCTTTACTTTCCATGAGCCATGGTGGTATTGATGTTATCACTGTAATGACTTGCCATATGACCATTTGCCTTGCAGTGGTAGAAGAGGATTTAGGGCTGAGACTTCCTGGTCCCCAGTCCTTGATTCAAACTTCTCCATCTTTAAGCATATTTCTAGTCTCTGTCTTGGAGTTATCTTGCTTACCTATTGAGGCAGCTGGTTAAAATGACAGAATGTGAATGCTGGGAGTAATGGGGAATATTTACAGTCCAATGGGATACAAGTTAGAGCCCTTATCAATGTACTTACACTTGTTAACCACAAAGTGATTTTTCTTTGAACATCTTCTGTGGGGGATTGGTTTTCACATACTGCATAATTCTGGTCAGCTGAGCAGTTTCCTGTAACAGTGAAGAAGCCAAAATCAGCTTCCATTCCACTGACACCATTCAATGTGGATCCATCACGTAACAGACTCTTGCCTATCATGAGACCTATCCATACAAAATAGATATCTGGTGTAACCATATACTGCTTTGAGCTGCACAGAGTTGATGTTACTCTCTGAAGTCATCATTATTTTCAGAAGGCTTTGCTTGTCCCATCTGCCTAACCTCTCAAAAATAGGCTTATATTAACAATGTTATGGTAAGCTTTTATGTTGAAATAAATTCCTATTATATTGGCATTTTTGTTCATCAAATAAATGTCCACCATAATAAGCAATAGAACACAATGCTCACTAAATTTAGAGAAGAGATTCTTAGTTTTAAATTATTTACCAAAATCTTCTTTGTTTCTGTCTGTATCAGCTAGTCTTTAAGTAGTAAATTAATTGCTGAGTATATCTAAAGAGCAGCCTGTCAAGTGATCAGTATTAGAATTCAATACTGTCATCAAGAGGAGGATTCCAGACAAAATGAAGGAAGTCTTCCTTCATTTGTCAGTTTTTATAATTGAGACTGAAGCAGAGTTATAAATTACATTTGAAGCTATTCATGGTGGGTAAGTGTTTGTGACGCTATGGCATTACCCCTGCTATTGATGGTTTTTTCATGGTCAGTTACTCAGACTTCCTGTGCTGCTGGTTTTAATTCCATAAGGAGGTACAATGGCATAAGAAGTTGTCTGTGCTGGCACAATGAGAAATGTCTTATGAATGGATTATGACAAAGATGCACTTTCATGGCAACTAGAGAGGCTATGAAATTAACAACTGATCACCTTGCTTTTCAATTAGTCTGTGCCGTGACAGGAATATTACTGCTCAGCTTTGCTGATGAGGGAAGACTCAGCTACTGGGAGAGATTCTACCATTGGGTCCTATCTTCATTACCTGCTAATTCTGTATTTAACCTGGGTTTTCCCCTTCCACATGGGATGCAGTGTTGAATCGAAAGCAGTTGTCAGAGCCACACATGAAAGCGCTGTCATGGGCTGCCTTGGTGACTTTTTATCAGCTGTTAGTGCCAGGTGGAGTCACTGAATGCATGTACTCACACAAAGAAGTAATGAGTCTTTTAACACAAGCCTCTGGGCACTCATTCCCATACACTACTTACCTGGGCTGGCTCACTCTTTGCATCACTGGCCTGAAATGGGAGATATAAAACCTTGGAATCTAGTATCCCAGTCTGCCTACAGTCTCCTAATTTTCGTTCATCTCTGCATTTTAAGCAGCAGAGCAGTGGGCCCTCAGAAATACAAAAGTCTTTATACAAATTGCTTGACTGCAGGAGCACATCAGATGCCTGGTGTCAGTCTGAACAGAAGAGAGCAAAACATGCTCTTTAATAATGAAGGAGGAACACTGAACATCAAGCTGCTGCTGTTTGACCAGAGGATTGGGGATTCTGAAGATCAGTGTAGAAGAGAGATAAAGAAGCTGAGCAGGTAGTGGCTGGAAATACAGTGGTAAAAATTCCAGTGATGAAATGGAATTCTCTGGCATCCCCTGGGAGCATGGAACAAAGGTAAAGGTGTCCACGTTGAACGTGACATCTTCAAAGACCAGTCCACTCAGGCAGCCAGCAAAGGAAGGGAGAGAATGACAGTGGGACATAAGTGGCCTTACCCTGCCATGGAAAAAAGCTCAGCTTTGATATACAAGATGTATATCAGACAAAGACTATGAGCAGCACAGATTAGGACTCAATCTCTCAGGGCAAAAAGATGGAGGCAGTTTTGTTTATTCCTGTTTCAAAGGACAGTTTGAAACATAAGGTGTTTGCCAGATTCTGCACCTGGGATGGGGCATCCCTGGATGTATGGACAGACTGGGGAATGAGAAGCTGGAGCAGTGCTGTGGAAAGGGAGCTGGGGGTCAATGGCAAGCTGAACATGAGCCAGCAATGCCCTGGCAGCCAGGAGGGCCAACCTAGGGTATCCTGGGCGGCATCAGGCACAGCATTGCCAGCTGGGCAAGGGAGGGGATTGTCCTGCTCTGCTCTGCACTGGGGCGGCCTCACCTCAAGTACTGGGGGCAGTTTTGGATGCCACAATATAAAACAGACATTAAAATATTAGAAAGCATTCAAAGGAGAGCTATGAAGATGGTGAAGGGCCTTGAGGGGAGGCCACGTGAGGAGTGGCTGAGGATACTTGCTCTGTTTAGCCTGGAGAAGAGGAGACTGAGGGGAGGCTTCATTGCAGTCTGCAACTTCCTCATGAGGGGAAGTGGAGGGACAAGTGCTGATCTCCTCACTCGTATGACCAGTGACAGGACTTGAGGAAACAGCATGGAACTGAGTTAGGGGAGGTTTAGGTTGGATATTAGAAAAAGGCTCTTCACCCAGAGGGTGGCTGAACACTGGAAAAGGCTCCCCAGGGAAGTGGTCACAGCACCAACCTGAGTTCAAGAAGTGTTAGGACAACACTCTCAGGCACATGGTGTGACTCTTGGGGATCTTCTGTGCAGGGCTGGGAGTTGGACGTCAATGATCTTTGTAGGTTCCTTCCAGCTCAGGATATTTTATGATTGTATGATCTTAAAAGCTTACCTTCAGTGTTCTGTTTGGAAACTGCACCATTGCTCATTTGCCAGTGGTTGTCCCATTTTCTTCTTCCTTCATCCTGATCACATTGTTCAGGCTGTTTGGTTATGAGCGGCAAAAAAGGCAAGTAGAATTTTATTGTTGGGTAGATTTTCCATATGACCACAGTTGCAGCTCTCAGTTGGTAGAGTGGCTCTGCTGTATTGTATATGCTACTTCTCTCAGCTAGTTTCTGGGGTCCCTATTTCCTTCATGCATTTCAAAATAGCTGGCAAATGGAAAAAAATGAGGAAATCCAGCACTTCACAACAGGTGAATTAGTTTGCCTTTTCAAGATAGGAAGCATTTATATACAGACTTAAAACATTTTGTCCACCTCTTCTTCAAATCTAAATTGCCAGGTGCTTGCATGTTCCCCACCTATTCAAACCACTATATATTGCCTATTTTCACAGCCTGTAGGTCCTCACATATCAAACTATTGCCCAGCTGGCTCAAATTCTTTCTGGAGAGGAACAAGACAGAATTTTTCACTTGCTTAGACATCCATTCAGTGATTTTGCTGTAAGAAGAGCATCTCTTGTGTCCCTCTGTAGTTTGCAGTCTCTGTACTGTCACTTAGCTCCTTCAGATCAAGGTAGAGAAAGATTTCAGTGGTACAAATGGAATCTCATGTATTTTAAATTGCCTTTTTTTTTCTTCAATTTTAGTATGTGAGGGTCAGGTATTATAGTACAGTAAAACAAATCTAAAGGTCACCATCACATGTAAAAGCAGTTTCTTTCATTTCTCCCTCCCTTCTCCTCTTCCTACTCTTCCTCCTGTCATCAACTGCACAACTCTCCCCTTTCCTTTCTTTTCAGTCCTCTTGCTCTTGGTAGGCCAATTCATCTCACTGAACACACAAAACCCCTCATTCAACACAAGCAAGTAAATATTCTTCTGAGGATTTAGTGAGGCAGAGCAGCTCAAGCTGCCAAGCCACGCAAGAGATGGAACAGAAATGCATAGAAAGGAATGGTGGAGGAGGCAGCCCACTCCTTGTAGCAGCAAGATCTGGCTCTAAATTCTGGCCAGCTGCAAAGTGAAACCTTACCTGAATGGAAACTTGCAGAAGTCTGAGAAGGGCATAGCATAATCACTGCTGCTATGTCTTCTACTAAATGACCTCCCCACCTCCTTTACTCCAGCAACTATTTTGAATAATCAGAAGTTAATTTTAACTCCAAATTGCTTTCCTGAGGATAAGTCCCTCTAAGAATAATTCTCAACAGACAGAAGATTAATAGCAGAATGAGTAAACAACAGGAGCTGGTGGACCTCAAAAAGAACAACGATGGGACTAATGTGTCTTCTAATCTCTAGGAGTGGGTCCTTCTCTCTATTATATTTGCACATGCTTTGACCAAATTAGGCAGGTACTTATTAACCTCAAGGGTTTTCAGTGCAAATGGAAAAAAAGGATAATATTTATTTTTGTAATGTGCATGTAAGTATTGTATCTGTATTTGTATAAAAAGGAGCACTCCAGTGCCCCATGCCACAGCCCAAGCATATGTCTTTGTCCTACTTTCCAGCCACTCTGAGTGTATTATAAAAATTGTATTCCTTACCATCTTTGCCCTGGAAGCTGTATGGCTTGCTGGGCCTATGTACAGCACAGGCAGGTGTGAAGCATGACAGATGTGTGTTAAAGTTTGGGAGTGTGACCACATGGTGGAAGGGTAGGCTACGTGTGGATAACTGATTAATTCCCTCTAGCATTGAAAAAAAAGCTAAGACAAGGGTTTTTGCTTTGTGCCTCATGCACTGCACAGCAGGTATATTATTTCTCTGCCTGACAGTTGGTGCTGGGAGGATAAATAATTTGTGTAGCTACTATACTGTGAACTTACTGACTCTTCACGGGGAGCTACCAAAGGGATGAGTACAGGCAAAGTCAACCTTCGATACAGAGGTATCTCTTCCAACATGGAAGTGGGGGAAGTAGTGCATGATTTGAAGGTGTTTGTACTGTAAAATGTCCCTGCCACACTGCTGATATCCTTGGTGTTTCTGTGAGCAGACAGACTTCAACACATTCATGTATCAAAACAAGAAGTGTTCATTTAAATTAAAATCAGCTGTATTTTATTATCTTGTATAGCGCTACTCTGCTTTCAGCCTGATGCCCTTGGAGGATATTACTGTAGGCATATTTTAACTGCAGGCTTCTCTCCTCCACTAGATTCTCAGCAGATGGGGATTAGGATGCAGTACTTGGCTGAAGCTGTCCTGCTGACAGATCAGAGTGACCTTGCTGTGACTTCTGCTCTGATCTCACTGGCACTGCTGGAATTTGACACGCTAGAACATGAGATACTGGCTCCATTATGCCACTAATTGGTATCCAGAGCATTGTGTTCCTGCCTCCTTCACCATCTGATGTAGGTGGCAGATAGTTCTAATTTATCTTTGCCATGTGATTTAGCAGGCTTAAGTCTCTATCATCAGCTAGTTGATGCCCTTATCCTTTCATGTGACTGTCTTTGTCATATGCAGGTGTAGAGCTTGACACAGGCTTGTATTGTAAGCATGCTTGGTCTTCTTATCCTTTTGCTGGGTCTTCTTCTGGAATTAAAGGAATATTTTTTTGCTTTTTGAGGATTGATAAAACACAATAAATATTTTTCTAATGCATCTCTAGAGTTATATCTTATTTTCTCTATTTTTCAAACGTTCACCAACATAATAATTTATTTCTGCAAGATTATTTATTTTTGGACTACATAGATTGATTTTATTTTTGTCTAGCAATGTTGTGGAAGGTAAGACAGTAGGAAAACTCATATTCTTAACCAAAAGAGTTCGGAGTTTGTTTTGAATGGCAGTTTTTTGCCTTTATAATTATTTATTTTGTCCAAAAATCACAACACTGTACAAAAATATCAACAAACTGAAACAGAAAGCAGCTCCACATGGCATGATGTCTATAGCACCTTTTTTCCTCATGGGAAAAGGAAAAAAAGACAGTAGTTTTCTGAAGTCCAGTTTTGTCAGTCCTACAAGTTGGAATTTCATGCTGTTAACTTAATCATTAAGGAAGTTTATGACCCTGAAGAATATGACTTGCAAATGCATTGGTATCAAGGGGAGACAAATAACAAATCTGGTCCAGAGGGAGCACAGGGAGTAGTTGTTAGCAGAAAATTACCTGACACAATTAACAGAAAAATAAGTTGTGGATTTAATTACTGCAGCTCTGCCAGATGAAAGTAAAAGTTATTTATTTCTGTCACTGCTAAGGTACCAACAATTAAATCTACCAGGAACTTGAGCATTGTCAAAGTGGCTTTTACCTTGCAGGATCCTGATTCCCCAGGTGGCATTCACAGCCTGCTGTTAGACCCTGTAGCTCCATAGTAACCCATGGAAAAGCAGGTGACTCAGTAAGATAAAAGGCCGTGTACAGCTACCTAAAAGACCATACATGAAATACTGAATTGCACAGCAAGTCTGAACCCCACTTCTTCTCTTGGTTTATCCTAGGCTGTAAGAATGTGCCTAGGCTAAATGAGAATCTATCCTCTTTTTAGGTACTTAAGTGTGCCCTTAGTAATGGGGTAGATGACCAGTGTTGCACAAAAGTTGGAGCATGGATAGGCTGTGGATGACTGGGAACAGCTCCCTGCTGGAGAGGCTCTTTCTCATCCTCAGTTGCAGGACTGTTCATACCCCTTACACTAGACTGCCCACATGACACAGTCCTCCATCTGAAGAGTCCTATGTAGACACAAGAATTTTCAAATCTCAGAAGCAGGCTAAAAACAAGTGATAGGAGAGCTTGCAGGACAGCAGAGCGATTGTCAACATAGGTATGAATGCAACTCACATCCCTGCACTGATTTATTATAACCATGCCAGGTTTGTCCTTTATCTGAACAGGTAGTAGGTGGCAAAGTATAGAAGAGAACTTTTGATAATATTGACAAGGTGAATTAAAGACTCATAAACTGTACTAATGAGGCTATTCCAGAATGGAGCTCAAGAGGGAATATTCAATGGGTTTAATGCACAGGACATGCCAAGGGGCAAGCTCTCTCTTTTACACTGATTATTTTTAAATGGCCTACAAAACCTGACAAGCAGATCTGAACAAGCAGATAGCTTTTATTGGGAAACACTGAATTTTATTGGCTTTCGAATACAGATGCATAAAACTGAAAGTTGATTAATTTCTTCAATAAAGATGTAGTAGAGGTCTGCTTGTAGAAATCTTCTCTTTTCCTTGACCTTAGTAACATGACCTGCATTGGGGATAGAAAACCCCACATCAGAGGTTATCATTTGTTGAGTACAGCAGTTACAGTTCACGCTGCTTTTTTATAATGGCCATACAACTGAATTGAAAGCTTTAGGCAACTATACTGAATGATGATAAACTACTGCCCAGTAGCTTGGTGACTTAAGGAAGTGTTATACATACACTTTACCTATTTGTTTTTCCTAGATTTAGGTAGTAGAAGAAGAATTTCCTAGATGAGATTGAAGAGCATGTCAGTCACTTTGCTGGTTTCCTAAAACAACTAGTTGCTTTATGAGTTTTTGTTATTGTTGCTTCTTGAAACAAACTTAGGGATTTTTATGGTCCACTTTTCCCTTGTGTCCAAACTCCTCTGAAATACCTGGTAATTTCTCATAGTAATTTCATTGGCATTTCCCATGTCATAGCAAGTATTTGTAACACAGAAGAGAAAGAGGTTTTGTTTGTTTGTTTCTTTGACAAAGGAAGAGTCTTAGTCAATAGGCAGTTGCCAAAATCATTATAAACTGTAGATTCTTTACCAGAGAGTCATACACAGCAGTGTGCAGTGGTTTATCGGGGTGCCACATTCAAACATATCAGCACAAGATGGCCTGATTTATTTTCTTAGATAAGAAAATAACCTCTTTTCAAGAAGTTAGATGTCTTAGAGATTGGGACCTCAGGCTGTGGCTCCACAGTATGAGGTATTTGGTGGCAGTGACAGATAATGGGGTTCCTACTTCCCTCTCTTCGACTCCACGTACTCTTTCCTTCCTCTGCACTGCAAGGAGCTAGCCCCTCAGTCAGCCAATGCAGAAGTCATGAGCCAGATCAAGGAACTAATCCTTGGTAAAAATTAACCATTGCCTTGCTTTTAACTCCAGCTGGCTCTTTTGTGGAGTTCACAGTAGGGTTTCGAGAGTGGTGGTGCAGGTGTGGCGTTTCACAATGAAGTTGTGAAGGACCTGCTTGGCATTCAATGGGATATGAAGGTGGAGCTCCAGGATGGGGTGTTTCTGCTGAAAATTGGTTACTGGGAAACTATGGTCTCAAATTTCCCATCTTCTCTAGCACAAGCAGAGCCCTTTTCTTGCTTCCTTTCTGCCTCCTTGGGCTTATATAAATGACACCCTGCACAATTACTCTTTAACTATCCTTTTCCAATAAGGTCACTGTGAGAGCATTCTAGATTCACACTGTGAGCAGATTAAAGAATTCTATTCCACTATTGACCACTTTGGTATTGAAAGCATGCTGGTTATTCCCTACTTCCTATCTTCAGGTGTTGCTGAAACAGCAATTTTTATTGAATTACTTAAACATAGCATGGCCAAAGGTTGAGAAAGCTGTAAAACAACGAGTGGCTAAAAATTCTCCAACCTAAAGATGTGTTTGAGGAGTGATAAACCTATCATCAATAGTTTTGCAAGTGGAATGACAAACTCTGTTAATCATTGTAAATATTCTGCTCTGAAGAGTTCAGATATTGTCACCCAGGTGTGGTCCAGTCCACCCCTCATTAGGATGATGAATCTGCCCTACTTCAGAGGACTGATGTCAAACTCTCAAGGTATAACCATTTAGCCTGCACTGCTGGAGTCTGGGCCCTTTCCTGCACCCTATGAGGAGAGCAAACCAAAGGTGATGCTGGCTTAAACAGGAGTTTCCACAGACCCCATAAACTCATGATCGAGGGCAGAATGTTTCACTTCAGTATGGATTGTGAATTCCCCCCCAGTTTTGGTACCATGATTGTTCCTGCCCAATGTATCCCTTCCTGGATCACACAGGGGTACAAAACTGAGCCAGATGACAGGTGGGCACATGATCCCGTTTCTGTTGAATGCATTCTGCTGTGGATATTGGCTTCATGTGTTTCGTCCCACTTTAGAGAAGCCATGCAAAGATGGGCAGTGCTTGATCTGGCATAAAATCTGCTGGGTCAAAATTAATGCAACAAAATTGCCTTACTGCATTTGAACCAGCAGAGTGATTTTATACTGGATGAGCACCTAAAGTCCCATGGCCATGGCACTTCTGGGTCCATTTCCTGTTGCCTTAGAGGAGAGTTTACCATACTGTTAAAGGTTTGTAGACCAGAAAAAGTGGGACTGGGTGCATTTAGGGCAAGGAGTAGTGAGGACATTTCTCTGATAGGTGGAGAGGATCTGGTTTCAGAGCTGGTAATCAAGGAGCTTCATGAAAACAATGCTATCAGTAAAGATACAGAGCGAGGGATCTCTGTATTCAAAAAGGCAGCCCTCTTATTAATGAATGAAAGCAGAGTGTGGGTCTGTCTCATATTACAGGCATGTCCCAGAGTAACTCCTCTAAGGGATATAAAGGATACTGCTTAAACACCCTACTTCATTGGTTTTATCAGGTCAGGGGCGATGTAGCCAGTGAGTGATATTTGAGTAAAGAGGTGTGTACATCCATGTGTGCAAACACAGGCAAGACCATGTCATTGTCTGATAAACTTTATGTCTAAATGGGTGTGATCTATACTTCGAAGGTTCAAACTGGAAGCACTACTTACAAATGTAGTTTAATTTAATCCTTGGAGCCTCGTTCTCACTCAGCACTGCCTGGTATCAACAGCTATCTGCTGCCTACCATTCCATGATCCCTAAAAATAGACAGACATAGAGGCAATATAAACTGAAACCATAAAAAGGCAGAATCAATTTTTTCTTTCCAGGGGAAAAAGAAAAAAGCGTAACTTAAAAGGCAGACGTAGGCATGGAGAGTTTGGCTTGTTACCTTTAGAGGAAAACACTATCAAACATTTACTCAGAGGCTAGAGATTCCCAGATATGTTTATCTAGGAAGGAAGATAAATTTAAAAAATAAAGCCAGGAATAACTGTTTTAAGTAGGCTAGGTATATCTCAAAATGATGCAACTTTCCTGAAAAGTGTTGCAATCTGGACTTCAGGCCGTCCTACCCCTCCCTGCTTGCAGGTGAATGCTCTTGGGAGGAAGAATTTGAGAGGCTCCTTTGTTGAGTAAGCAAGGAGCAGCTTGGCTGGGAAAATATTATTTCTAATGCTGTATTCGTAACCTTGATAAGATCTCCACGGCAACAGAAGTTGCTGAATAGAGTTGGTCATGACATTTTGACAGAAGTTTTCCACTAGAAAATGCTATTTTAATGCAAAAGTGTTGGGGAGAAGCATTTGATTTTGACAATATTTTTGTCTGAAAAAGAAAAGGAAAAAATCTGAAAAATGTCATGGAAGGAAGAGGCTTTTCTCTTTTTTTCAGCCTGCTGTCTTTCCTCCTGGGACCTTTCATGTCAGGAAGCAAGACTAACATCTTTTCCTTTTCTATTTTGGGATTAGTGGTTGAATTCCCAGTTCATCTCCTCTTTTTGACTCTTAATACTATTATTAAAGGCTCTAATCAAAACAGGAGACAAGAGAAGATGCAAATCTCCAAATATCTAAAGTATCTATTCTAGGAAAGAGAAATTTTGAGATAAAAGCAAAACAATACACCAGAAGACTATACTATAATTACTTGCCCATTTTGTTTTTAATAGTTAATTTTATACCACATAGCCTAAAATGTCAGATTAGAGCTGTTTTCTTTACTTTTCATGACTTGTCTTCATCCCTTTTCTCTACCCTGAACTGCTGGATGTAATGATGGCCAGAGACATATCACTGTCTTGTCATCATATCCTCTCACTAACATTATTAGTTTCACAGAGGAAAGGTCTTGGGACACGCAAATGCAAACCTAGTAATTTGTCTCTTTTCCCAGTGATGGCTCCTCATGAAACTAATGCAGAAAATGGTAAATAAATGTTTCTGCAGAGGCAGTTTTCACAGTTGTCCTGCTACATGGCTCCTTATTTGCTCCTTCACTATTTAGAATACAAATAAAATGAAACATTATTTGCAGTCAGAAAAGACAGAGAAATAGGCACTGTCTTCAGTAAGAATGTTATTTCTAAGAGCTTCCCATGGGATTTTTGGAAATACATCTGGCAATCTAGATCATTAGTCAAATGTGCTGATTAGTTCCATCACTTGACTGCCTGCTGTCACTAGCAGCCATTTCAGTACCACCTCTCCTCACACTGCTCTGTTGCTGAGGTTACAGGAGCCTATCCTTGGGCCTTCCCCTGCCCCCCCCAGACTTGCTGCATCTCTATGAGAATTGTCTTTCTGGGTTTGACAGCTGAACATGGGACATTACAGCTGCACCATGCAGGGCCAGGGGATGCCTTCACTCCTGGTCTACTGCCAGGTGAATTTGCCCTTGTCTCACAAGTCCAATGAGGTGTTACAGGGACAGACTGCTCTTCCTCCACAGAAGTGGCCTGTTTTTCAGGAATGTACTGGTTCAGTCAGCCATAGCAGATGTCCCCAGCTGGAACCTTCTAGCAGTGCTCCAGCTATGTTGAAGTGGTACACACAACAAAATCTAGCCTGCCACCTTTATCTGGGAGAGGATGGGAAGCAGATATCTTGGCAGCCATCAGACACCTATATATCTCCTCCTGCACATGTCCATTGGCCAGCACAGAGTCAGAAAACGCTGCTGCTACTGCCAAGGACACACACCTCCCTTTCCAGGAGCCAGCCATCACCACCAAGCTATGTATATGTGCCTGGTGTGAACTCGCCATGCAGGAATGTGCCATCTCATGGGAGGTGATTGCACCATGTAAAATGTTCTGGGAATGGTAACAGGATTGGTCAAATAAATTATCTGGGGAAAGCATTTACTTTCTAACTGGAATAGCCAAGGCGATCAAAAGGACAGAGGTGAGTAGAGAGAGAAATAGCTCAAGGTCATACACAGTGTTAGTATTCAGGCTGAGGCGAGCAGCCTGCATCTTAATTATTAGGCCTTTTTCCTATCACCAGTTCTATTGTAGACTCATGCTTTAGGTTCAGCAGGCTCACATCTGCTTTGGATATATTTTTCCAGGAAAACATTGTCTCTACTTAGCTCAAACTACATCACAGGGTTTGTGCTCATTGTGGCCGCTCAGCATCTTGACTCTGGTGTTAAAACTGGCTAAGAGGCAGATGAAATTCTCTTTGTCAAAGCTGACGGATGGAAAAAGGTGGAAAGCCAACATCGAATGCCAACTCTGATAGGAGGCTGACGCAAAAGAGGCTGAGGAATCATATAGGATTTCTGACCTGGTTATATAACAGGGAATATTTT
Organism: Aphelocoma coerulescens; assembly: GCF_041296385.1. Taxonomy (NCBI): domain Eukaryota; kingdom Metazoa; phylum Chordata; class Aves; order Passeriformes; family Corvidae; genus Aphelocoma; species Aphelocoma coerulescens. Next base: position 45,773,640 of record NC_091014.1, on the reverse strand, counting down.
TTGTAAATGCTCAAACTGACGTACACTGTATTTTGGCACGTGCTTGTCAGTGCCCTTATTTTATAGCCTTGCTGAAGGCTCATTGACAGATGGCACTCAAGAGAGTGCTTTTTATAGGTGTCAGTGTCCGACTCAGATATAGTTTCTGAAAGCAAAAGGTGCTTGGGGTGGAGGGATCTGATGCACTGCCAGAGCATTTTGTAAAAGGTGTTTTAATGATACTTTGTACTCTTCAAAAAGGGGAGGTATGTGGGAGATGAATGAGGAATATCAGCTCTCATAGATTTTGAGTCACCAGTGAGTCTAGTAAGTGAACAGTAGTTATAAAATGGAAGAACAAGAAAATAGAAATTTAATTGGGCATATACCCTTTGTCCAGGAGAGGCGGGATTTGGGCAGAGCTTGTCTAACCTGGTGTTCTGGAGAATGATTTCTTGTCACAGCTTGACCAATTTCTCAGCTGGAGACTGAGTGTGTTTTCAGTGAACCCAAATGTAGGCTGTCTCTTACTCCTTAGCAGCATTCTCCTTTGTGGGACAGGGACCTCAGGGCTGACAGTCCCCACAGTTCAGGCTGTGCCATAACCAATGAGGTGCTTTCCAATGAGACCCAAACATGATGGGCAGAGCTATGTGCTGGCAGCAGGCTCCATCAACAGCTTTGGACTGGAGGAGTGATGACCCAAATCCAGGATTCATCCAGGATATCTCTCTGGGAACAAAAGGAGATGAGGCCAGAGATAGGGTTGGAGGCAAGACTGCAGTGTGGATCTGAAGTCCAGGCAAGAGGCAGGGCTAGAGGCTGGCACTCCTGTGGCATCTCTAGCTCAGGTATTGATGAGTTTGGACTGAGTTGAAATGGAGTCCTAGACCCTGGGCAGGGTGGTGGGAGAGGCCCCAGGTGAGTTTCATCAATACCAGTAAGACATCTTGGTGCATCTAGGACACTGACAAAGACAGAAAAAGTGTGGTTTAGCTACAGGATGCCTCACATGCAGTGGCTCCAGGTTTACCAGAAGGAGCAAATAAGAGTGGTTTCAGCTGCCGGAAACTCAAGGAGTACTTTGTTTCTACTTAAGACTTTGCAGTTAGGTAGATAAAAGTGAATAATGCACTCCTTATCCTGCTGTCATTAAACTCCTTATTCAGGAGAAGTATCTGGATCTCAGTGTGGCTGCTCTTTCTAGCTGTGGGGCTGAAGGATTTGCAGACTTTGACTCATTCCCACATTCTTGGGAGTCCGGACATGTCAGTTCAGCCATCTCCAGTTCTGAGTCTTCTGGCTGGCCTGTGTTCTGAGTAGCAGAGATTCAGGCTTCCAGTTGAGGTATTTGGGGACAAGATAGCAGACAGGCTGAAAAACAAGCATAGTCAAGGGATTTATTAAGCACAGGCACTTCTCTCTTTACATGTACTAGGGAGCTGTACATATATCTGAAAGAACACAGATCTGTGAAGTACCTTTTGTGGACATCTGTGGCAGAGACAAATATAGAATCCATTTATTCTTGGAAGTGTTTAGCAGTGGAATGATCCCTTCTGTTCTGGAAGATATAAATCTACTTTACCACACACTTTACCACTTCTGCAGAAAAAGAAGCAAGCCTGAAGAGCCAACAGTGTTCCCTGGAAGGCATCTGTGTAAGATCTGGTGTGCACTGAACGAGGTACAGGGTCTTTGAAAACCAATGGTATGTATTCCTGCAGTATACATACTGAAAGTTCCTGAAAACCTATATTGTAAAGCAAATATATTGTATTGCAGGGGAAATGAAGATAGGGTGGTGCAAACAACTGCATGATTTCCTCTTTCTTTTCTGCAGTCTCAGATTTTTTTTTCTGTGACAAGTTTGTTGTGTGCCACTTCACATGGCTTAAGAGATGAATAGAAAATGTTTCACAGTACAAGGCTTACTTTATGAGATTTTTAAACACTAAGAAGCAGCTTCACCAAGATGGTGATTATATGGATACCCTGTATGAGCCCTCTGAAGACTTTAGGTTAACTGGACATGGACCCTATCCTTCCCATGTGCCCTCCCCGAAGTGCAGGGCATTTGTTTGCCTGTGTCATATTTGCTATAGCAGAATTGTGAGATACCTCCCCTGAAGGGGACTACATCTTAGAGGGCTTCGATCCCTCTGCCTTATGTAGACAGCTTTTTCCTCTTCACTCTGACCTTTTTAACTCCTCCAAAACTCAATCCTTAAGATTCCCATCCCAGGTTACCCTCCTCCATGTGTCCTCTCCTCCCATGTATGTGAGAAAAAGTTCTCTTACACCAGGCAATTCCCTGCTAAGCTTCAAACTTCTATCTCCAAGTATGGGAATATAAAAGTTCCCAAAGAATAAGTTTACCTGCATTGTTTAACATGAGCAAAATGTGGGCAAAGCTGACTTTTCTTTAGATTCATTTTACACATTGTTGCTCCATTATGACTGATACTGCCTCAAAGCAGATGTCTAGATGGAAAATTTAAGCTATGGGGTTGGAGATCTGGTGAAGCATTCAGAACTAAAAAAAACACCATTGAATTGGAATTGTCAGACAATGCTAATTATAGGTGTGGCAAGCAGCTGTAACAACCAACATGGCAATTTCTGCTGTCTATCTCTGTGTTTTGCAGCCTAATGGTCTTACACTCTGTTGCCTGTTTTAGAGAAAATGCACACTAGCAATTCACAACCAGGTAATGTTGTAAACAAAGAGATTATCTTAAAATGGGAAGTAGAGGAAACACTTTTCCATGTGGCTGTGATGCTGTCTGTTCCTGACCTCTCTAATGAATGGAGGTTAGGGAAAGCAATTACTAGAGGGAGGGAAGGAAGGAAACTCAGGGGAGAAGGTGGAGCAGGACAGAGTGCCAAAGTATCAGAGCCAGCAGAATCAGTAAGTGCACAGACAAAAGTAGGACCAAAAATTTACAGTAAGCAAGAAGCAGAGTCAGTGTGTGAATAAAAACCAGTAGCAGGATAAATAATAACTATGATTTGAGGCTGATAAAGCCTACCAACAAACATGCTTGGTGGTTCTGTCTTGTTCAGAGAAGCTTCTATCTATCCCTGAAATTATGTCAAGGAAGACAAGCTGTTATTTTTGAATTATAATAAGTATTTTCCCTAAACAGAGGGCAGGTGGAGGAAGTCTATCCATGAAGTATTGGACTGAAATCTATGACTCCAATATAAAAAGAAGAAAACTAATTTACATTTTTGTATCTTTGGGTCTATTAGTTTATGAATCCTGCCTAGTACATTTAGTCAGCTCATCTCACGTGCCTCTACTCTCTGCACATGAAATCCACTAGAAGATCCTGCAGGTTTTTTGGAGAGAAGAGGCTTCAGAACTCAAAGATGCTAAGTGTAGGAGCTCATAAACCTTAATTATGTAAATTCTATGATGTGGCAAGAGGTAGTAATTTAACATAACTTCATTGGTTTTAGTATAGTCCTGTAAACAGAGCAGTATTATCAGACTGACCAGCATGAACAATACAGACACAGTTTAGTGTCAATTGTCATTAACAGTTGTCCATTGACTTTAATGTCACAGAATATTCTGAGTTGGAAGGGATGCACAGGGATACTCAAGTCCAACTCTTAAGTGAATGGTCCATACAAGGATTGAACCCCCTCCTGTGACATTATTAACACTATGCTCTAACCAACTGACCTAATCTCAACCCACTTCCAGATACAGTAAAAATAGATTGCATTGCATCTGGATGGAGCAGACAGCATGACAAAAATTTGTGTGGAAGTGCTGTGTGACAGTCACTCTTAAAAGAGTATCACAGTTCATCACAGTAGTAAGGTAAAGCAACAGTGTGATTAGGGGTGCTTTGAGGAGAGGAGAGCAGAGAAGAGAGGAAAGGGAAAGGGAGGGGAAAGGAAAAGGAAAACAAAATGATATATTGTAATGACAGTCACATTCCTTTCAGAAGCTACATTGAATTTTTTAGTTAATGTTTTTCATGGCAGAAATCACCAAGTCTCTCTTGAATATAAACCCTGTAAAAGTTATTTTAAAAATGTTCATATTAAGAGTGGAACAAAAAAAGAAGTTAGGGAGGACTGTGTGGGAAGGGAATCCACCCAGGTTAAGGGGCACTGGTGGCCCTTGGGAGTCTTTAGCTGCCTCAAAAATGATGGAGTTATGCTTGTAACTAGAGCAAACACACAATTTAGAACAGAAGTTTCTATCTCTGCCTTCATTAGAAAAGGATATATTTGATCATAGTGCAGAGCTATGCATTATAACACTGTTTTTGAAATATGTCAAACAGGAATGTCTTGCAAATCTGAAAAGGCTCAGAACAATGGCGATCTTGAAAAGGGACAATACATGATTGGCTTGGCTGTAGTGTTACAAGAGCCTTATGCTGGCTGGGGTGTAATTCTTGCTCTGAAGGTAAACCATGTTTAATACCATGCTTGCACACAGCATTGATTTTCAGTTCCAGGAAAATCATTTAAATCAACTTCTACGATTCTGGAAAAAAAATTCTGATGTTTAGATTGGCTGAGCAAATGGAGATCTTTTTAAAATGGCTTCAATAACTTTCTGTAAGATAACAGTTGGCTTTCCACTGATAAAGCTGGGTAATTAGTCAGTCATGACTGAAATCAGAAATATAGAGCTGAAAACTGTTGTTTAATTAACATTCTCCCACATCTGGAACTTTCATAAAACAGTAAATAGTTCAGATTCTTCCTGAAAAAAATAATGGCTGAATACCTGTAAAATCCATTATGTAATAATAGAAGTGCTGCTAGCATTACATTAGCAATTTTGGGGAGCTGGCTTACTGGATTTTCTTGGGAACTTTTCATCTCAGGCATCTCAGGCATCTCCAACTGTAAACTTTTTGTATACTTTTCCTCCCACAGTAAGTTGTAGTAGCTTCACTGAAATAAATCATGTGCCATTTTGAAGTGAAGGGCCTTCTATTCCTAAAATATTTGATTTTTGCAGAGTTAAGGACAGGTTGTCCAGTATGTTTAGGGAGTTCTGATATGTTTTCCTACTTCAGACGTATAGAGGGAACTTACATTTCTTCCTTTACATGATGCTTACTTGATGCTTAAGAAGCATCAAGTAAGACATTTCTCTGAAAGAAAAGCACACACACTCCTTTTCCATGGAGTGTACTCCTGATTTGATGAAGAACAAAGGTTCTTGGTGGCACACTTACTACTTCATCTTTCATGTCTTGAAATAATGATAGTATCTTTGATTGTGATCTAACCAATTTTAAGAATTAGGTAGAATGTGATTTCCTGAATGCTTATGAAAACTTCCTTTATGATCATGCAGTCCTGAATAATATTTTGCTGTGATAAGTCTTGGTGATTTCCAAAATCAGTCTGTCTGTGTTCCTCATGATTCCTCCTGGTGCATTCTTGCTGCTCCAGCCAGTAAAGCTGTTGTCTCAGAGCCACCATCATGCCATTGTTTCTGATAGTTGCTCAGCCTGATGTTGCAGGTGTAGAAGTTGTGATTTCTGTTATCTCATTTCAGTTAACTGGATTTGTGCGTCTCCTTTGATTTTTTTTTTTTGTAATTTTGCAACTTAGAAATTATTTAATTGTTAGGAAATCAAATAAAAACTCCCCTTGTTTTAGATGCTTGAAAATGAAATATACAAATCTAAACCAGACTTCGTGGACTTTCTTTGCAGTCAACAGAGAGACAGTTTGACCTCCAGGGAGCAATGAATCTGATAGTAGTCATGAAATAGGGCAAGATAACTTGTCTTAAATAGGGTACTAAGTATATACACTGACTATACACAGAGTCAAAAATGACTACCCTATATTTCAACATCTGAGTTTTAAATTCCTGGATTAGAAAAGATTAATTTCATCCCTAGATAATATAACAAATATGGCTGTTGTTATTTGTGGGTTTTGGCGTTTTGTTTGGGTGGGGGTTTCTTTTGTTTGTTTTTTGTGTTATGCAAATATTTAGGTGATTCTCGTATTTGTTATTTTTCAGTGAGAAAAATATAGATTGCTTGGAAGTTCCACGTCCTGATTAAATTCAATACATATATGGCAACTGTGTATCTGTACAAGCAGAGCACTCCATCATTCTCTTCAGACTAATCAAAACATGAAAAATAATTTAACTGGGATGAAAAAAAAGGGAGATAATTTCACAGAGTTATGTGCTAATAAAATACTAAGCTATGGGGATAAAGTATTGCAGAAATGTGAATAGAATGAGGTATTTAGTTTCTGGAGCAGGCAATGGAACAGAGAGTACAGAATGAAAAACAACAGAGGTCAATCTATTTGCTAATGGGAATGTAGGATTTTTCTTCTTTAGTTAGTTGTTTTCAAAATGATTTTAGCACTTTAAAAATGCAACTTCTGATTGTATTTTTGAGCTGTGCTTAACTTCAAATGTCACAGGTTTGGAGAGCTGAAACAATTGCTGGTCTCTGAGCCAAACATCAACTTATGTACTGCTCATGGCAGCCTTTGGGAGCAGGCTGGAGTGGGAAGAGCAAAGACAGAGGAGTCCATACACTCCTTATCACTCTGGAAACAGTCTGTTCTCCTGTTTAGTAGCTGAAGACCATCAGTTCCTCTTTCTCCCAGGTCCCTGACACATGAAATAAAAATCAAGGGGTAGCTGGAGACTCACTGGCCTTGAGGAAGCTGGAAGTGAAAAAGGCTGTTGATTCTCTGATCAGTTTTTGCTTTTGCAATCACTCACTGAGCCGGGATAACGAAAACAGAGAAATGCTGGCAGGGAATCTGGCCAAAAGGAGGGGTGGGATCTGGATCTGACCCAGATGGCAGTGTTCAGAGATAGTCATCTTAGGAGGGCAGGAATGGGAATGAGAAGTTTCTGTGAGAGAAGGAGGAACAGAAGACTCCTGGTGGAAAAAACCTTTATGAGAAATAGAAGACTTCATGTAGGATCGCAGGGTATCTCTTTACAAAACAAGAAGCTCTTCCACAGCAAGGGAAGAAGGGAGCAGATTTTTCACAGTGAAGGACTTTGGAAGTTTTTTTCCTCTTAATTTTTTGTTACATGCAGGAAAAAATTTAATATGTGCAAGCTATGTCTGTTTGCTGTGTTACTTTGGTTGCTCAAATTCTTTCTTTCAAACAATAAATTATTCAAGATAGGTATTTGGAAAGCCCTGTGTATGGTATTTGCCTCTTTCTCCAGTGGCAGAGGCCAGCTGCAGGCACTTTAAAATACCACAGAATTTTTCTTGCACTGGACATTTTTTTCAGAATATTGTACTTCTAGCCAGCTCAAATCCCAGTGGGATGCAGTTATACGTAAATGGCAGCGCTTATACTGACATACCTTATTCTGGTCTGAGAGGAAAAATAAACACTAGCTTTGTAAAGCTCATTGTGCTCTGTCAAATTTAGGCACGTATAAATTAGTCAAGTGTCTTGGGCTTCCTTTTAGTCAATGGGAGAAATAGTAGCTTTAGTATGTAAAACATCTAAGATAAATCAGAGAAATCACTGTGGAGCTGTCAGTCCCTCTCTGGTGATTGTACAGAGTGCTTGACCCAAAAGAGACTTAGACATGTAGCTTTCAAATGTCAATTCATTGGAATGGATCAGTCTGACCATACATATCTGCAATGGAACTTGAGTCGTGGGAGCCACATCTGTGCAAAATCGTGAGTTCAACCAGCAGAGTTGCATAGGTATGACTTTCCCCTCAAAGGTAAACCAAAGCCTGTACTTAGAGCACATGACAGAGCTTTTACACACTGGAGGTAGGGACTTAGCTAGACTGTAGGAATAGCAAGCTGAATACTTATATAGGCAGATTTACTAACTGCGTGGTAGAAATATTACTGTGATAAGTACCCAGCCACATCTTTGCATGCATCCAAAATACAACAGCTGATAGTATGTTTTGAGATAGTGGTATAGAGTTAGAAGGTGCTGAGATAATGCTGCTGATAGTTGAGCTTGCCAAACACCTTCCTCTATAAAAGCAGCCGTGTGTTTCCTGCCAATGTAAGTACAGTTGATTCTTGAATGAAAATAGTTCTGATTTTTTATGGAATGCAGAATAGTGAATTCAGACAGAACCCATGGGCTTTCCAAGAGACCCCCTCTCCACCTCCACTGCCCCATATAGTGAAGGGGTGGCTTACAAGAGCAATGTTCCTCATGCATTAACTTTTTGTGGGATTGAGAAAAGACTCGGCTCGGTTTTAGGACATTATATCTGTTCCTTGTGTTTGTGGGGGGCTTTATATAGAAAGCTGTTTCTAGGGCACTCAGGCTTTGGAGGTGGCTTTCAGTTAGTGAAAAAAGAGTGGTGTGGATTCCATGGATTCTGTCCACGGTGCCGGCAGTGCAAAGGGCATTGGAGAGCTGTGTGTTGAGGCAGGTTTACACAGCAGCCTTCACCTATAGCACGAGGTGGAAGATGGTGCTCATTGGGAGAAGAGTATGGAGAACGTACTGTACAATTTTGAGCTGGGCAGAGACCCCAGAGTGCCTGCACTTTATAAAAGATGGTCTAAGAGAATGCACCCTTCACCTTTGATGGTAATTATTAGCAACACTACTTGATACATATCTGAATATGTTCTCAGAATTATTTCTTTATCAGTAATCCAAAGTTGTAAAATGTGCTCTCAGATTGGTGAAAACTGAAGTACCATTTTAACCCTGAGGTAAATTACATATCCTCAAATCAGCAGTATTAATGTCTTTGTACCTGTATATTAACCCTTTATATTCTCCTACTCTTAGTCCAGTTTATAAATGGTTACTTGAATGGATCAATATAAAAATTACTTGTGTCTGCAACCACTTACTAAGGTCTCAGCTCATGGTTGGGTTGCAGAGGCTTAAAAAGGTGCCCCATAGCTAGTAAAGCTCAGAAGAACTTTCCTAACTGTTGATACTTGTCCAGGTGTACAAACTTAGCCCACCACAATTGTAAGGAGATGTGACTTAGCTTAAGCCTCCAGGGATGATATTTAGGTGAGACATGTTACCTCATATTTTGGGTAGTTTGACAACGCATCCATAGGTAGCTGAAGTGATTAATCCAACAGGCTACAGGTGCCATCATTGGTTCATATGACAGAGACTAAAATGTTTGGCCTAGGTTGACATCCAGTAGCCTTTGGGGTAGGATCACCATCCTCTTGCTTGAACTAGCAGAGAAGATCCCTTCCTATGTACATGTGCAATTTTTCCAGTCCGCTTCCTTACTGGGCTTGTGTATGTGGTCACAACAGCACACACTGCCCTGTGCATGTCCATGGGACCGGATCCTAGGTGACCTCTGCTCTTACCCTGGACAGCATGGAGATTTGTACCAGGGAGCAGTGGTACAAACCAGGTAGGCAGGAGGGAGTCCAGGCTGTGGCTCAGATGGCAGAAACATAGAATGATTTGTGTTGGAAGGGACAGATCACCTAGTTCCAACCCCCCTGTCAGGAAGGGCAGGGACACCTTCTACTAGACCAGATTGCTCAGAGCTCCTTCCAACCTGGCCTAGAACGCTTCCAGGGATGAGCACCCACAACTTCTCTGTGCAATCTGTTCCACTGCCTCACCACCCTCACAGTAAAGATTTTCTTCTTAGTATCCAATCTAAACCTATCCTCTTTCAGTTCAAAGCCATTTCCCCTTGTCCTATCACTTCGTGCCCTCATAAAAAGGTCATGTGGGCAGACATTTAGTTTTGTTTTTGCCTGTGACTTTGTAGAGTGATTATTGCTTTAAAGATGTGCAAAATCATGCATAAGCACCATTATTAAGGATTAATTTTATTATTTACTTCCTTGTATGGTTTCTTACAAGGTCTAAATGGGAGCACCTGCTGGACCACATTGTGATGCCCTCCCACTCTGTCTGCCTACATTGTCTTCTTAGAGCAGGAGGAAAAATGAAGAGAAAGAAATTTGTATACTTTTCCTTCCTTGTAAGCAGGATGCTAACAAGTGACCCTGAGTCTTGATACACCCTAGGTCAAGACAAGACGTGCCAGGTATGACTACACCTGAGATTTAAAAAACACAGCTGGTTCCCACAGGATAGACACAGCTTGAGAGAATTCTTTGAGCAGATTGCTGTGGTAGCAAAAGGGCCAGAAAAAGCATATGTATCTGGATTGAATAGGAGCAATAAAAGGCTGGGGAAATAAAAATTATTTTACATTGAGTTTATTTTAAATCAGGCATTCCTTCAGTTCCCTCCTTTTATCCATTTGGATCAAGGTGTCTGGAATCATTTCATGCCTTTTGTTTCACCACATGAGGAAAAAGATGTAAAGAAGAGAAGAATGCTCTGCTCAACTCTTTATCAAGGGTTTATGTTGAAGCCACCAAGATCTGATTCAGATCTCTTTTTAAAAAGTATACAGACCCTGGAGTATAATGGAAGCAATGCTTCTAAATTCTCATTTAGCAAAGGCTGGGTTTATTTATGTCTTTTTCCAAGGTGTTGTGCAAATATACACGTTTGCTGACAAATTTCATGGCTAGGTTTTGCTTAGTTCTTACTTATCAAGAACAAAAATACTTAAACATGCTTACAGACGAGGCTGCTGGTGACCCTCACTTTCCATTTTGTAATGTTTAACATGCAGTCTCAATGTTTTGAATTTTTGCTTAGCAGAATAAGAGCTGCACTATAACTCTTTTAAAAATAATCTTCATAGCTGAAATGTTAATTAAAGTTTGTGTTTGGGAGGTTGAGATTTAAATGCTTCCGAAATAGCTTTACATGGAGCAAAGTAAGAATTAGGACAATGTGAAATATGTCCTGGTGTTGAATCAAAATCAAAATATGGAGTGCTACCAAGCGTAGACTTGTGTGGGGTGTGTTGTGTAGGATCCAAGGAGTAAGATTGTTTCCTTGCAAGTCAGGAGATAATTGAATAGAACCCACTTTTACCCATACTAGCTATTTCCTATTAGGAAACACTGGATATTGTTTTTCATAGCTACACTTTATGAAGTGCATGTTATGATAATTGCCAAGTGCTGTGATACTTCTTCTTATTTGGTAAATCTTGTACGTGTGGATGAGATATTACTTTTCCATGGATATGTTTATATGAATTCCAGCCAGTGCCTCTACCTAGAAAACTATGTCAATGTAATGCAATGTTATGTAAGTTTTGTTTTGGTTCTTATATGCTGCACATTACAGGGCTGAGTGTCTTCCAGAAGTGCATTAACCAGTGGAATTGTCATGTGCTAGTACGGTTTTCTCTTTCCCATTCATTCTAAAGATGACCTTTGTGCTCTCTTTATTTTTGGCCTCTTTTAAAATAGTTATTATGTTATCTCTACATGGTTCTGTATGTATGTATGTGACTCACATTCAGAGGAGAAGATAGTGAGCTTTTTGCTGGGGATAATTCCAGTGGAAACTCATCCAGAAATCTGAGACTGGCCTGAGAAAGCCCTGTTTTCTGCAGAGCTTTTCTTTGGAGATGCATAATCATGCTGCATCTGCACAAGGAAGCTACTGTCTGTTTTTCCTCATCCTGTCTCTCTTTGTAGGCAGCCTTTCAAATAAGTGTCTGGAGTCCCAAACTTCTGAATCCCTTGGGAATAGGGATGCACTGGAAGTAACCCTGCAGATTAAAACCAGGTCTTAGACCTGCACCCATCCAGTGTGTGGTTCCCACAGCAGCTGAATCTTGCACACACCTGCACTGCTGACTCTGCAACATACAGTGGTGAGTGGGATAGCAGGACCCAGGTTAGAGTGCTCCCAGGAGGACCCTACATTGGAAGCAGCATTTCTGGTGGATTTCCTTCCTTTCCTTTCTTTCATTCTTTTTCAGGTTGAAGTCTAACACTGGGTCTTCAAATTCAGGTGCTAAAGCTGAAGCAGTGGCTGATATGTATCACACAAGTGATTATTAAGAGTAGCTCAAGCCCTTTTGGCCAAGCATTACTGCTGTGTAGATTTTTATCTTTGGGATTTTTTCCCAGCTGGATGTCGCTTTTGAACTGGAATAATCTGTGTTCCTCTTAGGAGTTGAGCTGTCTAGAAAACATGTTGATCAAATTCCAACATAGTTTTTCCAGAGGTGTTTATTTTGCCTTTTGCTAGCTGCTTCCTGATGCTGTTTATCCAAAACCCCACCTGCTGTCAAGGGCAGTGCTGGCCATGTGAAACATCTTCACATCTATGAAGCAGCTGTACCTATTAGGCTTAATTTCTGCAATGAGTTATCAAGTGTATGTAATTTAAAACCCACTCTTCTTCTCAGCCTTTCTATCACCACCAGTCATGTCATTTCATCTGCAAGCAATGATGGAATTAGGTTGCCAAGAGCCTGCAAGGTTTGCTTTCTCTACGCCAAATTTAGCATAATGTATGTATGGCTTGTACGAGAAGAAGGATAGTTTTTCTGTTTCCCTGCCATATCATATAACCCTGGAATCCTTCCTCTTAATGAATAGCAACATTAACTATTAATTTTTGTTTATTTGGAGAAGAAGGGGGGAAAACAAAGGGAAATGAAGACTAAGCTTGTGGGGGATGCAATAGAATGATACAATTCTCTAAAAAATATTTCAGAATTCCAAGACAGTCTGAACTTGGAACTAACAAGCAAGAAAACTCACATGATTTACATATGCTGTGGATGTCCAGAAATCTGTATCAAAGGGAAACTGAGAATATAGTTTTCCATTATAGTACTCTGAGCCATATTTGCATCAAGCAGAGAGAGAAGAAAAGAGAAACTGAATTGTTTGAAACTACAAGTTGAGATCATAACTATTCCTGGAATAATTTTTTTTGGTGTTTTTTTTTTTTTTTTCAGGAGGTCCTCAAGTACTGTGGACAAACAGCAGTGTGTCAATAATGGATTTGAACATAAGCTGCCAGCGAGCTGGGTGAATTGTTCAACGGTCACATTCACTGAATGTTCTGAAGCATCACTGGAAAGGTTTTAATTTTCTGCTAGTGCAGTCCAATTTTATTTTCAATTTTTGTTAGACATTAGAAAAATTTTAGCTGCTAAACTGTATCCACAACTGGAAGGATCTGTGAGGACTAATGTAACTATTTGTTCCAAACAGCCTACATAGCTCTCTGTTTCTCCTTTTGGCCAGTATCCATGAACACATTTAAGCTTTAGAAAGCCTTGAAGCAGTCATTACAGTTGTATTTGACTAATGGATTGCATGGACTGCTCACCATCCGTGATATGTGTTCAGTACAGGCAGCCCAGTCACTGTAAGGTTAACAGTTTGGCCTTTCAAAGGATCCTGATACTGGCTTGAAAATCACAATACTGTGGAATTTAGGGGACAGATTTTTTTAAGTTGCATTTTTAACATCACATTGTTACTGTTTTCTGATCAAATACATGCATCTTTATCAACAAATTTTTCTACTTCCATCCATGTCTTCACATTCCTTTATCTCCTGTCAGTCAGGTTTGTGAAACTGCTTTTTGCAGCATTCTGTTAGAACAGGGTGTTGGGACTTGTGAAATTTCTGAACAACTCATAATTGAGAAGTTAAGTATTGAATTCAGTGAGTCTGTTTCAAGAAGGTTTTCATATTATTTCAACAGCTCTAAAACTTGTTTACCTGGCTCTCCTGCAAAAAACACTTTTTTTTTTTGTTCTGGGGTTACCACTAGATAACACATCTGGTGTCAAAGTCTGTGACACTTATGTAGGTCTGTGAAAATTTCTGAACCTCGCTTAAATAAGACTTAACAAAAATATACATTGCATACTTGGCACCAGAGACATGCCACAGTTAGATGACAGAGCCAACCTATGAAAAGGGGCTCATGATGCATTCCCAAAGGACACATCTTGTTAAAATAAAATGCAAGGAAAACAAGAGCGTATCAAGAATAGTCTCTGTATTTCAAAGGAAGCAAGGTATGCCAAGAAAAACATTGTAATCTTGCTTCGGGCTTGAAAGAAAATTTAGAAGCATTTTAAAAGCTTTCTACTTCAGTTTGGTGCCAGTGTGGGTTTTCAGACTTACTGGGCCTTTTTAAAAAAAATCTAGATGCAATATAGAAAATATGGAATTAAGAAAAAGCATTCCTAATTGGAACCCATTTATTATCTAGCATGAAAAGACATAAAAAAATAGGATGTCTTGGAAGAGAAAGAAAAATATCCTAGAGAAGAGATTAAAACCATGGAACATCTACATTGGGTGCATTTATATTCAAAACCAAATAATCAAACTAGTATTTGTTGAAAAACTAAAAAGGAAATTAGTCTTCCTTGCAATAATGATGATAAGCTGGTGATGAAAACTTTTGTTTTAGTTACCTGAGTTCAGGAATAACAGTCTTAGCTGCAGTTCTGTCTTTACCTGCTGTTCTCTCTGTAACAGAGAACACTACACACCAGCTTCTGCTGGATACACACTGTATGTTCTGCTGAATATTTTTCCTTGGAGCAAGTATTAGCAGGATAGGAATGGCCCAGAGTTGGAAAAATACCAAATAAAAAGAAATGTTTTTTTTCAAGCCACATTTTTATGAATAATAAGTGAAATGTGTGACTGATACGGGAATGGACACGAAGAGTGAAAGGGACAGGAATGCTATACAGGTTTATGTGACATCTGGCAGGAGGTGACATCCAGAAAATATAGCTGGTTTGGGCAGGATTGAACAACAAGAGAGCCAAACTGAGTAGCGCTCAGTAGGGAATATAAGGGGTTGTATTTCTGGTCAGCCCTGTGTTTGCCATCTGTCCTTGCACTAAAGAGCATAGAAACCCTTAAACTTCATGTTTACCTGCTTAGGCCATTACCTGAGCATCTGTTTTGTTTTGCTGGATTTTGGTATTCCCACCAATGAGCAGGAGTACAGAACTATAGAAAGTGAGTTTGTATAAGTTAAAAGAGTAACCTAACCCAGCTGTAAAGCAGGAGGGGAAGGAGGGACATTGTACTGTTACTGCTTCTGTGCAATGTGCTGTCCACTGGTGAGGTCCTCTTGACCTCTCCAGTTTTCTTCTCTTTCCCCTTTGCCTGCATTTATTTGGTGGCAGAACATTTTATTTCTCTAACTGTGTGTATAGTTGAAGCTACAAACCTGAACACTGTTCTATTAATTTGGTTCCATGTATTTCTGAAGATTAGAGGAATGTGCGTTTGGGTTTTAGGTGGTGATGTTTGTGATGGTCTGGGAGTCATGGGTTAGAGCTGTGTGCTCAGCCCCAGTGGAGCAGGCAGCTTAGGGCACTCCAAACCAGCCAGCTTCAACACAATAAGACTACCTTATCCTATCTCCATCGGGGTTTTTCAGTGTGCCAGGTAAAACAACCAAACCAAACCTTTGGAAGGAGGCAGACGATGGAATTTCAGTAAGAAGACCTATAACCAAATGAAAAGTTTCTGAAAAATAATGATTTAAACACGTCTGGAAATTATCTAGCTATTAAAAAAAATTAAAAATAGACCTCAGATTTTGTCTTCTTTTCTCTAGAAAGTGTCTGAAGCTTCTTAAGCTGCCTGATGGGAGGCAGTGGCAACCTAAGAGCCTGTAGGCTACTATGTCAGGGGAAAATGTAACTACCTTTTACAGATTTATTTCATTCTGCTTTTCATATTACTAGACTGTTTATTGCACTGGGTGTGTTTAAATTACATTGATCTTCAGAAAACAAAAAACCCCAAACAAAACCAGCTTAATTAATTTCCAAACCTTTTATTTGAGAAATAATGTATGAATAATATAAAGACTGTCAGATTAATGCAGTATCAGATAGGGAAGAAAAGACATTTTTGCTAGCATTAGATATTCAGGGCAAATATTCATGGTGTCTGAGCCAGCCCAGCTGTTGAATCCTGTGGCCTCAACCATCACATCAGCCAACCGGGCTGCCTAAACTTTCTCTGTGGATAGCAGAGAATAAGACCCTGGACAAGGCAACTGAAAACCCCTGAGTTAAGAGAGTCGTGATCAGCCAGTGAAGGAACTTCTCTCTCTCTGCAGGATATGGTGAGAATTGCTTGCTTGTGAACTGCGTAAAATTGGGTGATGCCAGTTATCTGTTTAAAAATTTATATAGAAATGATAATAGATTACCTTAAGTCTTCTATGAACTGTCATGAAGACACTTACTTTCTGTTGCTTTAATTTTCCAGGAGTATATTTTTATTTCTTTCAGTTTCCTAAATTGTTCTCACCTAGTTTTCATGTCCCATTCCTTGCACCATTATGTTAAGATCATCAGAACAACACTTCATGATTTGGCCTTATCATAGATGCATCAAAACTGATGTACAGTGGGAAATATTGCTTACTAAATTTAAACATCAAGGTGAACGGTTATTTACATGCAAGACAGCTTTATTGTTATGATCATTTATTTATTGCACTTCTAGTGTACTGGGAGCTTTGCAGCACATATTGCTAGGTGTGCTCTCTGCCCTTTGAATACTGCTATTTCGGAATTCACCCGATAATAAAAGGCTGGTTGATCTACTCTTGAAGCTTGACAGATGATATTCTTATTTACCTTTTGAAAGTGAGAAAACAAAATGTAGTCACCATTCTTTCTGAGCACCTGGAAAAATGTATATAGCAGGTGTAAGCAATTGCAATTTCCTTTCTCTGTTAATCACACCATGTAGAAATATATAGAGGTTTTATGATCAATTGCCTTCTTCATGCAGTGTAATTCACCACCACAGGGATAAATACTGTAGGGAAGGTAAAAGTATACATTCTTCTTCAAGGTGGTGCATTTATCTGCTTGATAAACCTGGTTCACAACTTCCAACAGCTATAGGCATGCATTAATTATGTAATTTGTGTCAGTCCATAGGGGTCTGGCAGCAGAGGAATTAGGACACCTGGCCACAGAGCCAGAGTTGTGAGTACGGGCTGTGCTCCAAATGTGTGCTGACAGTGGTTCCCAAGGGATCCTGCTTTAAATGAAGGCTTAGTCATGCAGGCTGGCAAGTGGAAGGTGGGCAGGGGTGGTGCCAACAGCCTCTTGCTGGTCCTTGCTGTTTTCTGCATGTTTCTGGGTGTGCTTTTAACTGCATTTACCCAGGTCTCATCCAGGACTCAGGGGAATGATGGATGTGTTGTAGTTATATATCAGTGCCCTCTTATGGATGGACTCAGTGGTAATCAGGAAAATATCCCCGAGTCCCCCAGCAAGGTGCACAGTGTGCTTCAGATTGAGAAAGCCTCCATGCATCAAAGCCTTAGCTTTCCCAGGGGTAAGATGTAAGAGCAGTATGTGCTGTTACTCTGCTAACGCAGTGCTTATAATTTGCTGGAACATTATTCTAACGCTAACAACAATTCTTAGTGTGGCTCTGGATGTTCGGTTGGGCCTCACTGGATGCAAGGGCCTCTAGTCAACCAATAATGTCTTTACTAAGTTGTACTACACAGATCCAATGCACAGGCTGTCCTTGAAGCATGTTACGAAAGCAAAATAGATTAGGAAAATTATATTGTTTGCAAGCAAACTGAGTAACAGTATCAAATCTGGTGGGGTAGCGCTGTGCAGTCAATTGAAACCAAGACTTAATAACTTCTGTGGTAAGGGAAAGAAGGTATTCTTCTCAGCTGGCAGTAAACTTCCTGCCTGTATTTTTGGTCTGCTACTATTTCAGTCTTCTTTGAGAAAGAATTATATCAAGTTACAGCTCTATTATCTGTTTGCGAGCTCTTTGTCAATCTCTTGGAGCTCTGGTGCCTGTGCTGGATCAAGCTTTGATCACCACTCCCAGCAATGAACAGCTGCTCCTTTTCTCTCTACCTGTGCACCTGAGGCATCCATCAGTCAAGGGCAGTTATGAGCTGTAGCTCCCAGTCTAGTGAATTCGTGATGCTAAAGAGGGAGGATCCTGCTTCTCTCCCATGCTCTGTTCTTCCCTCTTCAGGCTGCATAGTTTCAGCTGTCCTCTTCACTGTCTCTAGAACTCATCTAACTGTACAGTGACCTGATTCAGCTCGGCAGTTGTAAATAATAAAATAATTCCTGAACAAAAGTAAAGCATAGTATTTTTTGCTGCTTAGTAAGTTGGATTGGCTTTATTGTACAGATAGAGCACCAGAAGTTACACAAGAGAGGTGCTGAGGCTGTGTGTTTGGGAAAGGGGAAACAGACAAGGAAGGGGGAGAAAGAAAGTGGTGGAGCAGGACCATTGCATCTTAAAGCAACCAGCTGTTAAATCCTCCCCATTACACATCTGGCTATACTCATAGCATCTCAACAGCTCTCTCTCCAGGCTTCCTTCTGCCCTGCCCGTGAAGTACTGGTGTTCTGCTATTGCCATTTTACAGGAGAAGGCACAATCAGTGGGTCTCTTGACATGGCAAGAAATTCAAGTCAGGTGGCTGAGTAGAGGTGAGTATCTGAATCACTGGTCATTCCTCCTTACCAGAAGGGGCAACTAGTCTTTCATCCTCCCTCTTAATTCCTGCTCTTATATGGTAACTCTAGTTCTGCTTATGAGCACACAGGGGTGTTTTAATACTGCACTGCAAAGATAGAGTTTTGGTATCTTTGTCCTGTCCTTTTATCCATGAACTATTACAAATAATCTGCTACCTAGGGGGCAGAATGAAGGTTGCCTTCATTTGTTGCTGCCCTGCTGTAATCTCACTAGTTAGCTGCCAGAATTTTCTAATTTCTAAGATAAATATGATAGCACTTGGATTTCAAATTGCAAAACCCTGTGGAGCATATTCATATCCAGGAGTGCTCCTAATTGGAGTTTTTATTAAATTTTTCTTTGTATTCATAACTAGTAACACGAAAAGATATTCTGGTTTGAAAGCTTCAAGCTAATATGCACCAAAGATTATCTTGCTTCTGCATAATAATCATGTGGCACTTAAAAGTCACTCTGCAGACTGTACATGACACTCAAGGACATGTTTAAAAGCAGTGTAATCAGCTTTCAGTCTGGTCTTTGTGTGCATTTAGAGTAGTCAGACAGAAATACTCTACTCACTGGTCTTGCAGAAGAGCTCACTTTAGCTACCCACTTGTAAAATCTTTTAGTAACATGGTACAAAGGCAGAAAACAGTCCATATAACATCTTTAAAATGAAGTAACACATCAGAGTGGAATGCTTCTGAATGATGACATACTAACTGTGTTTCAGATTAGTACCAAATAATTTTTAATTGTCTACATTTTGATCAGTAACCTCTTCCACTTGTGGAGTTCATGCAGACAGACATCACTTTCCTTGTTCGTATTCTGGGAGTACTTTTGCAGTATGGAATACTTGGTATCCACAATACACGCTGTGCTATTTAGCTGTGATTAGTTACTTAAGTCATTTGTTATTATTTCCATTACCTAATTGGGGGAGAATAATTTATAATTAGAAGGGTGAGTTTGGCTTTCTGCATAAGGCAGTAATTTGTGGGATGGGATTTAGCAGGAAGTGAAGTTAGGACATTTTCCCTTTCCTTAATTATACAGGTCTTGTCCTTAGAATCAATCCTATAAAGTTAAGTTATTCTTAATACTTTAGGAAGGGAATATCTTGATTTTGAATTCTGTATTCTATTTCAAAAAGGAATGCAGCTCTGTGCTTGATATGAATTGTGAGAACTATTGTCAGTACAGTTTGGTTTATGTCAGGGTGCATAAACCATGTGCATTGTTTCTGTTGTGTACTTGGTTATCTTTGATCTTTGGGCTGTGGCTCTTCAAGTCACCTGTCAGTTTGAACCTGTAATCAGTGATAGAGCAGTAGGCAGAGGCTAAAGGTTTGGTACAGGATTCTAGTTAAAGCCTCTCTTTGCTCTTAAGGTGGCTTTTTGGTACTACCTTCTGTTCTGTGGTACATGTGGGGAAATGAATTAGGATTTTTGACAGTTACAAGCCAGAAGCTTATTGCTATTTCCACTTTTGGTTGGACTGGAAGTCTTTATAAGGATACATTTAATGTTAAAGTCAGGGTAATAATGGGAGTCAGGACTGATTGGAGACTTCAGCTTCTGCTGAATCTATATAGGAATATTATACTCTGGGTAGGAGTATTATCTTTAACTCTGGACAAATTAATGTCACGATGTAGTTTTAAATATTATTTCAAGCTTCAATATTGGATTGATTTTAGTAAGTTTTCCTTTGGCATCTGAAGTTTTAGTTCAATCTGTATTTGGCTTTCAAATTGCATTTTGAGCTCTGCCCACCAGAAATGAGAGACTGAGATTGAAATAAAAAGTGACAGGACAGTGCATTGAGCCTCTCACTGGTGGGTGATGAGCAAGAGTGTTTGGGTATTGCTTGGAGGGCAGTTTTGACCTCCAATGAGCTCATACAGAAATGGTAAGTTAGAGGTTGCAGTGAATTATCTTCAGGGAGTGCTTTCTACTCTTCATGGATTACACAGAAGGACTAGTGTGATCTGGCTTCTGACTCAGATGTCTGCGTTAAATACCTACTGCTAGTTGTAATGAATCAGGTCTTTTTATTTTTTTGTATGTTGGCAGTAGCACTAATGAGGATCAATTGCCTGAATTTTCAGCAATCTAGTCCTTCTTTGGAATTTCCTCAGATTGTTTTGGTCAGTGATTGTTCTTCTTGTCAGTTATTTTGAATAACATTTTGAATCCTTTTGGTGAATATGGAAATACTGTGAAGATAAGAAAGCTGGCATGAAGGTAGGTTAGTTCATTCAGCTTTGCTCAGGCTTGATCTAATTCTGAAGCAAATGTCTTTCCGCAAAATGTTGGGTGGAGACATCCCAGATTCTGTAGCTCAGCCAGTCTGGCAATTTCTGTTGGAAAATTTTATTTCTTTTATACTTCTGTTCAGGTCAACTTTCTGCTTGTTTCTTCTTTCTGACATATGTACTGACTCACCTGGTTCCTATACATTGGATAGAATTTTCCCAACAAGTTCAGTGGGTGTGAAAATATTCAATAAGCAATACTTTATCACCCTGCCCCACCCCCAAAAAGGAAACTGTAGTGGTAAAGGGGCTTGAACAGGAATTGAATCTTGCTTCTCTGAGGGTTGGTATTAACACAGAATTCTTTAATCTGCAGCTCTGGCTCAGGCAGGCATTTTCATCGCTCTTGCCTTCCTTTGCCTTCCTCCTCTTGGCTGCTTGTCCTTGTCTGGCTCTTCCTCCACCATGATTGTGAGTATGGCTACAGAATATGTTGGACTGGGGAACTGTTCTGGATATAAAAAGCTATTATGATATTGGCGGTACAGATTATATTTCAGCTGAATCACTTCCTTAGGAGACTACACAAATGTTTGTGCTGGGAGGACACTGTGAGAACCAGGATCGGAGGTGGAGTAGGAATGGCTTCAGCTGGCAAAAGCATCATTGCTGCCAAAGCCTCAGTCCCAGGAAAGTGCTGTGAAAGCAAAGGCAAATCTGATCAAGTGACCTGATATGATGTTGGCAGTGGATCTACTTGGAGCAGGGTATTGGACTAGGTGAGCTCCAGAGGTCCTTTCCAGCCTCAATTATTTTGTGGTTCTATGATTCAAACTTAAATCCTGTTTCAGGCATTCTTTGACTCTGTCAGGCATTTGAACACACTTCATTCAGCACAAATACAAAGCCAAGATCAAAACTGTTCAAAAGAGATAGAGGCCCTCTGGACATCTGGTATGCCCAGCATAGTAAAAGCCAGATCACATTCACCCAATTTTTATTTATTAGGAAGAACACTATTGGAACTTTTCTTTATTCTTTCCTGCTTTATTGTAACTAAGAATTGCAAACACAGCATTATTTGGCTGTTGTATTTCGGTTTGTTACAATTTTTTAATTGTAAATGATGTGAAAGCTGAAAGGGTGATGTCTAGGTACAAACAGCAGATAATCCTGTACCTGCACCACTGTCAAAGTTCCTGTGATACCTGTGCCTGTTCTTCCATAGCCAATGACAAAGCAGGCAGTGCCTTCTGTGGTACGGGACTATCCTTGAAAGCTCTAGTGTTTTCTCTCAGGATCAGGGCCACAGTGATGTGGCAGTATGTAGAGGGATTCCTTGTGGAATATAGGATACCCCAGGAGAGCTTGGGCATCCCAGGGCTGTTGCAGAAGTACCCCTGATGGGGCCTCAGGCTGAAGATAGGCTTGTGAGGCACCTGCTAGCCAGCAGCCTTGAACAGCCTTGGGAAAAGGTATACACTGGTCAGCTCCCCCGCTGCTTAGAGGCTTTCTCATGGGAAAGGGGCCTGAACTTTGGAAAAAGTAAAACTTGGTGTAACCGAACAATAAAAGGGGAGCACGATGCTCAAATTGTATCGGTGTTCGTATTGTGACTCTGGTTGGTTTCTCCTGCTCCCGGGACCTGCCCCTGCTACAGTAGTAGGCTGCACAGTGATGTTGAACATATACCTGTTTCCTTCCTCCTTGCCATGATGCTGTTGCTGAGAGCCCTGTTCCTTTCCAGGTGCCTGGCCTCATGCACAAAATGCAGAGCGAGCGAAAGAGAAGGCAACCCCACTCTAGCTGCAGTAATGCAGATATCAAAGAAAGTGCTGAAGTCCACAGTTCCCATCCATCTGGTGTGTCCCCCCAGTATTCCACCTCTGTCATCCCCTACTGGTTTCCAGTGAGGTGATATTCAAAAAGACCAAAACATACTGCACAAAGAGATCTAAGGCCAAAGAGGAGCACTTTGTCCAGGGCTCAAAGTGATGTACTGTGCTTTTTCAGCAGCCTGCATAATATCAGTTAAAAAAACCCCATAAAATTCTTTTTGGTATGCATGAAAATATAAGCAGGAGACCTAATATGAAAGTGTTTCTAGGTTTGAGAACCAACTTCAACTATGCAAATTAACCTGGAATAAATCAGTTCCAAGCTGATGTAAATGTGTCCAAGTGGGTATTTGTAAGAAATGGTATAAGCAAATACAGCTCCACTTGTTTGATATCTAGAATGGGATTAATTGACGGATTCAATGCTGAGGAACAAGTACTATGCTACACAGGAGTCGTGCCATTTTAAGGCAGATATATACATTAATTCGTGTGAGTTTTGTTTCAAAATTGCTTCTCCACTGAGTAAAATGACTTTCTAGATGACTAGCTCAGTTTTGTATATTTATATTAGAGGCATAAAAAGTTTTAGTGAGATGAGTCTCATCCCTGGTTTCCTAGAGGTCTCATTGTGCTCAGATTTAACACAGGGATCTGAGAGCCTCCTCTTATTACTAACATGATCATATTAGCTCTCTCTGGATCTGATCCATACCGAAGAGAGGGACCTGTGGTGAGGTGGGACAGAAGCATACCAACATGTAGAGCTATGGCAACAGCCAGGCCAAGGGGGACATCAGCCATGCAGGGGCTTCATGAAGGGTGTCACAACCTAGGGAGCATATAGGCAGGGTGACATGTAAGGGCATGCCAATAACTGATGTTGCCCAGACACAGGGCCTGCAGGTCCCTTGTGGCAGCTAGGAGGAGAGTGAAAGGCAGGATGAAGCACCACAGTAGGATGGTCTGGGAGAGGGAGGAGAGGGAGGCTCCCAAATTTTCTTGTGACAGCTCTGCCTGCACTTCTTTAATACCAGCAAACATCACATATGGCACAGGGAGAGGCATGCAAGTTGCATTCCTTATGATCTGAGAGCAAATTATTAGCTGCAGCATGTGAGGGATTTTTTCAGAAACTACTTCAGAAAAGTTTAGTGGAGGGTCAAGAGCTCAGGGATCTAGTCTCAAGGGGAATTCTCTGGTGGCAAGCCTAATCGCAGCTGTGATCTCAAGCCAGATGGTCCTTTTCTTCATGCCACCACAGCTGCTCCTATCACCATGGGACAGTCTGCACGAGGACACTGATGCCAGTGAAATAGAACATGCTCTGTATTATTTTGCTGTGTGGTTTGCTGCCTTATGTGGCTCTGCTGCCAGATGTCCATGGTGGGAGAAGACCATATGTACTGACCAGCCCGTCTCCTCTGAGTGGGGTGAGCCAGGCTGTAGTCACAGCACCTCCACTTGTCAGTGATGTCACTGCTGAGACAAATCAATCCTGAAGGAGAACTCGCACTTTTAAAGGAAGGTGGGGAGCCATTGCACATTATATGTTGGCATGATATATAGTGGTTATTTGAACTAGAGAGGGCAAAATACCTC
This sequence comes from Aphelocoma coerulescens, assembly GCF_041296385.1. NCBI lineage: Eukaryota > Metazoa > Chordata > Aves > Passeriformes > Corvidae > Aphelocoma > Aphelocoma coerulescens. The sequence goes on along the minus strand of NC_091014.1, from coordinate 45,749,574 downwards.
TGGCCTGTTGCCCAGGCTTTATCAGTTTATTTGGGTATGGCTGACAGCTTGCTGTCCCCAGCTCCCTGGGCCTCACCCAGGATGTGCAAAAGGTGCCTCTGAGTCAGCTGCTGCATCACCTCAATTTACATCATGGTTATGGTCTGGGGTATAATAGGGCTGATTCATGTTGATTCATCGTCAGCTCAAATGTCTATACGGTCTGTGCTAGACAGAAATCTGGGACATTATTTTTCTCCTTTCATCTTATCTGAGGTGTTCCTACTGTTCACCACTTTTTGCCCTTAGCCAAACTTGACTATGGGGAGAGTCACTGTTCTGCAGTGAATTGCTAGAAATTCTTCCTTCTTCCACCCCCCACCATTTCAAGGGACTTTCTTCAGTCTTCAGTTGCAGAAGCACAATGCCAGATGGGTCCTCTCTGTGCTGCCAACCTGTGCATGTCTGCAGGGGGCTGCCCCTTCAGTTCTTGATGGCCCATTGAGGCAAATATTTGGCAATTTTCTTTCCTTTGCCTTTCTTTTCCCCTCACTCAACTGGGTCCTAATCTGTTTTTGTCCCTTTTAACCTCATGCAGAACTGAAGGACATTGTGACCCAACAACATTAAAAGTATTGCAAAATGTTCTTGTATTTTTTGCACAGCAGCTGTGGACAAAGCTCACAAAATACTGTGTTATTATGAACTGCAGGGAAAAATACTGCCTATTGTACACAGGCTGCTTCCTTGCTACTGTGAATGCTCCTTTCTGACCCACTGGTGTTCTCTACAGGGCACAGACACCCTAAGCAGTTCTGCACCTCACACCACCACTTTCCTTCTTCACCCTATGCTCAGCCTTTCATTCCCATTCGTGCTTCATCCTGCTGGCTCTGTCCTTGGAGCTGTGTGCCAGGAAGTGGATTGAACCCTATCACTGAAATGATCAAAGCTGAAGGGAACTCCATTTCTGAGGGCTATTGATACTCCTGATGGCTGCAGCAGTGTAGTTGGCAGCACAGCCCCATCATCCAGTTATCAGGCAGCGCCTGGCAGAGAAAGCGGCTCTGGCTGGACAGGAATCTCTCTGGTGGCTTTGCCTTGCAGAAGACTAGGTTTTGTGGAACTGCTCCTGCCTGACAGGGGCCTGTCAAAGGGGCTTCAGTGTAATAAGACTGGGAGATCCCACTCTGCTACGTGAGGATCTGCTATGTGAGGCCTTGAAGAGGTGGCGAGACAGGGTGAGAAGAATGGGAAGAAAGGTGGTAAGGAGGGTATGAAAACTCAGTGCATCCAGACAAGACTGGGGATGCTGTCAGAATGGAGACAGAGTTAGAGGAGGCTTTACTGGGGAGGGAGAAAGCTGAGCATCAGATCAAGTAGAGGGGTGTTGAAGGGGAATGTCATCTTTTACTAGACAGGTAGAGATAGAAAAAGCTCTGACACACTTCCAAGCACACTGACTTTTCAGTGACGTGGAGACAAGTTTATGTGCCTGAAAATCTGTGTGGTTCCTGCCCCTTTGATTTCATAAAAAACAAGACCTGTCCTTACAAATACTGCCCTGGTCATGTTCTCAGGCCATCACAGCTCCAAAAGCCGCACGAATACAGCCACAAGTAGAGACAGAATGATGTGTGGGGAACTGGAAGCGGTGGAAAAATTCAAAGGCAATTCTTCTTGCCAGCTTTCCCAAGGATGTGTTAAAAACAGGCCTCTAACTTCCTTAAGCAGTGTCTGCCCAGCAGAGAATTTTACATTCTCTAGGCTCCCTAGAGTTCAAAAACATTTAACGTCTAAAAACGCTCACCTCTCTGTTCTATAGCTGAGTCCCTTTGGGGTTTTATCAAAATTAACAGAGCTACCCAAATAGTAGATATGATGAGGTCAGTCCTTTTCTGTTATCTGCTGCACCTTTTTCCCTGATCTTTACTTCCCCAAGCTAAATATATCCACCGTATGTGCCAGAGCTCTGGCCTTAGGCTTGCCATGTCACAGACAGTGTGGAGGAAGCCCCCTGGCCTATGGTAACATACAGCCTTTGTGTTTCTGGGTCAGCAAAGGGTAAGCAATGGTATACAATTTCAGGGAGGATCACTGGTTTGCAATCTCTCTAGGAAATTGTAATGTTCACTTAGACACTATTCTTAGTCTGAATATGTTAAGCCCACTGGTGAAAAGACAGCCACAATTTAAGTTAATTGTACAGTTACTGGAAACAATAAGAGTTCTCTTTGTAGTCAGTCCTCTCACTCATGGCATCAGCTAATTTTGTATCCCCCCTATCTCACACCACAAACCAGTGGGGAGAAAACAGTAACTCTTGACTTTTTTTGTTAAGTGGAGGAGGCAACTTTTTTGCCTTCTGTGCAGCTTTATTCATCAGCAAGCTTGCATTTAACTGCAATTTTCAAATGTCTCACAAGATTGTCACACGTATCCTGAGAAATATCAGCAGTGGAACTGTCACTTTATTGTGAAGAAAGAAAACAAGACAAAAAGAAGTGAAATTGAGGGAATTGGTGTCAGGACTTTCTGTCTCTAGTTTTAGGCTTAGTTTGTTAGAAACTGTTAAATGGGGAGGGGAGCTGTTTTCAAAAAGCTTTTTGATAAAATTCAATCCAATGGTAATGCTTCCATACTTTTCTCTCCCATTTACACCACAGGGCTGTGGAATAGGTAACGAGGCAGCATTTGGTCTCAACAGTCCTTAAATCCAGAGAAAGCGAGAGAAAGAGAAATAGGCTGTTTGCCTCTGAAGTGTTAACAGTTGACTCTAAAAGATCCTTGAGCTTGTCATTGATAGGAGAATGCTCTTCTTCAAGTCTAAGAACACTGTTTTGGACTTTATGGACTTGGGCTCCAATGCTGACAAGAGTTAGATATTGCTGTGCAAAGAACTTTTCCTTGGGCATTCAGAAGGAATTTTCAATAGCTTTGCATGTTTAGTCCCCAAAGCAGGAATTTCTATGTCCTTTCTGTGGACAAATGCTGGTGAAAGCAAATGCCAAACCATGGCACCACATTAAGGCCAGAAAAACTGCTTAAAAACCCAGATTGTTCTCCTTCCCTTTTCTCAGTCAGTCATCCCAATTCTTATGGAAACCTTCTTACAATTGTAGCATAAGCATTTGTATGACTTTGTGGGGAATTATATTGCAAAAATTGCATATTTTTTTCCCAGGGGCTGTTTTTCATCTGGATCAGTTCCTTGCTCTGGTTAACCATGCAGCCACACAAACATTTATGATGGCACAGTACAACAGATGATCTGGGCAAAATTGTGGGAGTGCGAGAAAGTGGGGACTGCTTTGTTGGTAATTGTGTTCACTTAAAAGAATACTAAACTGTAGCTTAAAGAAGAAAGGAATAGCAGTGGGATGACACATCTGAGAAGGGAGTTGAGGCATGTGCATTATTCTCCAGAAATGAAAACACAGCTTCAAATATCAAATGGTGCCATTAGGGGTGAATATCAGCTGACACGGCCATTTCCAAATGTTGCAGTCTGCAGGCAGGGAGATTTTTCAGCATTTCCATCTGTCTGTAACTTCACTTTGAGGGAGCTGGGAAGCAGAAGATGCAGATGGTGGATCCAAACAGCTGCCAAAGCAGTGATCTGCATGTGGATGACCCTGTGCCTCCATGTGATCCACAAGATCTGAAGTGAGATGCTATGTGATACTGTTTTGCATAAATATGCTGATGTCTCTGTGTGTTTGTGTGTGTGCACAGATGGGTTCTTGCATGGTGTTCTTCTCTTGAAGGTGCTTGTTATGGGTTTCTTTTGAACTGGTTTGTCACTAGAAGAGCACTGCATACAGATTTATTTACTGTTATTTTCTTAAGAAGCTGTGTTAGTTGCAGTAGTCTTTTGGGCCCTGCATGCTGAAATGGCACAACAGCCTGTCCAAGTCCTCACAGAATGATGACGTGGCTCCTTGTTTCATGTTGCTGGTGTCCATCCTGACTTCTGTCACTTGGTACTTGGGCTTGTGTGCCCTTGGGAAAGGGCCCTCTCTGTACCTGCCCACACTCACTAAAACTGACTTGGCTGGGCCTTTGCTGGCCTCTGACATTTGCTTAAATATGTCTGAGTTTTATGCCAAAATATCCTAGTTGCAGTGCATTCAGGTTGAGAGGAGAGAAATTGAATAAATATTGTTTCCTGCTTCCTGAGAATCGACTGTATTTTATAAAACCCTTCAGAGACAATTTCCAGTCCAGAAGGGAGCTCACAACATGCTTCACCCTTATTAAGCTAAAGCAGTTGCCAAGTCTATTCAGAGCCTTACAGCTACATGTGTGCTGAAATGCCTTTCTGGACAGAGGTCCAAAATGCTGGGCTATGTCAATGCTGCAGTTTCAACTCCCAGTTTGTATTTGTTCTTTCTCTACAGGACCCAAGGCATAACTTAGACACATCTAAGCTAATTTTGAACATGTTAACTCAGTTGCCTACAGCGGGCTAGTTAAGGGAGCAAGGAGTTCATAAAAAATGTCCTGTCAAAAAAATCAAGGTAGATTAGGCAGCACTGAGCTCCATGGTGCTGCAGGCTCATGGCTGTCCCTGGTCCAAAGGACAAAAGTTTGGTTCTTTTCAGATGGTACAGTATTTTGGGGGCTGTCATACCTTTACATTGTGATGGAATATGCTTCTTGAATATTACTGAGATAAGTATTGCCTGTTTACACCTGCCTTTTAAGAGATTCTCTAGCCCACTGTTGCATCTAGTCTCATAGCTGTACACAAGGTAAGAGAAGGGGTTTCTGTTCTGTAGTCAGTGTTGTGGGAGGATGGACTATGTTCAAGTACTTTGATTCCAGACTAGATGCCAAGTCTGATTTAGCCTGGCACGTCTTGTGTTAGTGTTTCCAGGGACACATGAGCCAGTTCCTTTCAGAAATGTTTTTTAATGAATGAAGTTCTGAATATCCAAGTGACACTTCATTACTCACTGCTACTTTATCTCAGTAGATGTTGTTTCAGTCAGTATCTCCCCAGCTTTTAAGTGAATAATGTCATTATACCTTCACTTCTTCAGAGGCTCTCAGGATCAAAGATGTCAACTACACTGTGATCTTCATTAAAAGGGAAAGACAACAGGGTGAGGGCTGGCTCACGCAGTGAAAAAATCTTTTAAAAATCTTTGTCTCCTCAGACCATAATAACAGAACAATGACTCTCACAGGGTAATGGATGTAGGGTAAGAAGCAGAGCAGTGCTGAAATCAGACAATTTGGTAGTTTTCGTCTTCTGTGGAAGGGGAAGGTTCTTTCCAGATCATTACAAATGCTTTGTTGCCCCTCCATTTAACTGCATTTTAGGAAACCTGATGGGAAGAATGACCTTGGGAATAGGTTTACAGTTCCAGCTGCTGCAAATCTAAGGGCAGGATTGTTGGCTTATAACACTATGAGTGAAAAAGAAGCAAAAATGTCTTAATAAATTCCAGGACCAGAAATATGGACAACTTTTTAAGCACTAATTTTGCATGTCTGCATAACTATATCAGGGCCCTGAGGGCACCCCCATTTCTGACTACCCTCGCCCAGGCCTCTGGGGCTCCCCCCACCATGCCTACAACCCAGGATCCCATGTCAGCCCCCTGGAGCTGTCAGTCCCTGCCCCAGTGATGCTTCAGCAGAGCCACTCTCCTGCTGCCCACAGCCCTGCTCAGCTGCCAGTGGCCCAGGCTGGCCCCACCACAGGCCTATGTCTCCATCCCCACAGAGTTACCCAGTGACTGGGGCTGGGACTTTCTTAGGTTCCCCAGTGCCTCCCCAGCAGCCCTGTTTTGCCGTCTCTCATGGGAAGACCCCAGCCCTTGCAGGGCCCTGACAGTCAGGTTGCTTTTGCTGGAATGCAGCCAGCACCTTTCTGAGGGCTTTTTTCCTGCTGCATTCTCAGATATGTGAATACGTCTGAGCTGACTAAAACTATTCCTATCTATTATTCAATAATCTCTCCATCTTTCACCTTGCTGCTGGGTTGCTTTGTAAAACTTTAACAATAAGCTCATTTGATTGAAGTGGAGATAAGGAGTCAGCTCATACATGCAGATTTTTTCTGGGGAACGATTTGTGAAACCCATGTGTATTTGGTCTGTCTGCTTGTTTCAAGACCTATAGACACTACCATAGGTAGTGCCCAAAGAAATGGGTGCTTGTTTGTTTCCACAGACTTTTCAAGTAACATAGGACAAACCTGTTCTTTAACCTTTATTTAAAAATATCTATTACAAAAGCACTGAGCTTGACTCTAATACCCAGGAATAGCAAATGAGCTACTCACCAATATGAAGCAATGCTCTAAACAGAGTATTTTCATCACTGTATTTTTTTTATTTGAATGCTTCTTTTTCATCAGAATATTTGGTGAATGCATTTGACAATGTTGCCTTAAAGAGTTTATGACAGCCACATGTTTGAGGCTGGAAGAGGGGGAGGAAGGGAGGCTTATTTAATGTGAGAAGATACTGCAGACCACAACAACCTCTTATCCTGTGTTGGCTATTACGACACGGTTCTGGTTTTGGAAATATGTGGTTTCTTTTTTTGTTCCTGAAAAAAAGAAAGGGAATACATTTTCCAGCATCGTTGTGAGAAGAAACTGTCATTGCCCAGCCTGCAGAATGTGCTCATGCGCTATGCACAGGTGGTGTGAAAAGACCTGTTTCATGAAGACACTTGCTCAGGAGTGATAAGGGAAGCCTATCTCTAACCCAGGCCATGGCAGTATGTGTGCTCTGAAACACTTGTCCTACCTACCCCAGAAAACTTCACTACAAAGCATCTGAAGGGTTGCCCCAGTACAGACTGGTGGATATCTGTCACCTTCTGCTGCTTTTGCCACCAATGTCATAGGTGTGATAGCAGTGGCTTTTCCATGCTTGCTGAAGAATCTCTTTCACTTGAGATATCCCTCCAGGTTTCCTGTGTAAGAGTACTGAAAAATAACGATTTTCTCAGGACTTCCTGGAATCACAGTCCCAAAGCAAGGAAAAGTTAAAAGTACTTTTTAAAAAACACTTGTTAATTAAAAATATCTTATTAAACCTCTTTGGCCTTAACTACACTGAGAAAATATACTGATTTAGCACATAACTTGCATAAACTACAGTTGTGCTTAATACTGTTGGAGAATGCCACAAATTTCTGCCCTTGCTCATTCCAAGGACAAAATGATATTTAACATTGGGATAGTTAGAAAACATTTTACCTCATACATTTTAACACTGCATTTTCCCTGTATAGTGTTGAGCTTAGTTATTCTAATTTTGTCTTGAGTAATATGTTTCTAATTTTGTTGTTGTGGCATTTGTTCCCTCAGGGTATTTAGAAATGAGATTCAGCATTTTAAAAAATGCTTAGATGTAACAGACTTCTAATAATGAAATCAATGAAAAGAGTATTTCTAACTATAAATCCTGAATACTTTATCATTAACGCATGAAAAGTTGCTGCTGTTTGTTGGGTACTGAGTTTTCCATTCCTGGTGCATTTAACCAGTTACTCGTCCTGGGGATATTCTGTGCACATCTGGCAGTCTCCATTCAGAAGGACCAGTTGACATGTTTTCCACCAAAGTATATGTCAGATGTGGTGGAACCCACAGGAAACCTTTTAAAACAAGAGGGCTATGTGGCTGGTGCAGTGTTATGGCATTGCGATCAAGAGGCTGGTTTTATTGGGAAGCAACAGCAGACATTTCCTCTGAGATAGAAATAAGTGCAATTTTTCTTTCACTTACCCAGAAAACTTGGCTTACTCCAGATCTGGAAGGAGTATGTATGGCTAGGCAGGATTCAGGGACTTTCCAACAGTGGCTCTTCTTCACCTGTGTGCAAAGGTGATACATATATGGCTGTATGTGCATTCTCAGAGTTGGGTTTTTCTTCTGTGGAAACCCTTCTCTATGTTTCCTTGTTGACGGCAGCTTGTCTGCTCTACCCTATGTCTCCCCAGCATTTTTATCTAAACCATTGAGGGCGTCTGGAGGTAAAAGGAAAGCCCCAGACCAAGAACCCTCGAATGGCCAGTTCTCACTTTCCCTAATTGCCGTAGCATCAGCAGAGAAGAATCAGCAAAGGTGTCAGTGGGGCCTACACTTACAGATGTCTTGATCTACATATCTGTAGATTACTCAAATAGGATAATGTGTTTAATAAAGGATTATCTTGCTGGGTCTTGTTTTCCAAATATCTGCCCAGAGCAAGTTTTTACAGCTGATATACAATGGCCAGATAGAAATATTTATGGTAGAAATTCTGCCAGATCTTTAATGCCAGCAACCTGGTTGGTGGTAAGCCAAGCCCACAAGTCCTGGGTGCCAATATTCCCAGGCAGCTCCACCAGGAAGAATAGGGGTGGGTGCTCATGCAGCACTTTTCAGCTTTAGGGTTCATAGAGGGTGTGAGGCCCACTCCTCACCAGCTGCACTCACTGTCGGATGCAGAGCTGCAGTGGCAGCTCTTCTGTGGCTTGAGGCAGGAATGGTTCTGGTGGTACGTGGGACACATGCTGCTTGTCACTCTGCATGTTGCTTGGAGAAAAAACAGCATGTGCCCTAAGCCAGGACATGCAGCACATCCCAGCTCAGGCACTCACTGCTTGCCATGGCTGGCTACCACATCATGTCTGCCTGGAGACAGGACTTCTCTATCAGACTAAATAGACAATGATGTCTTTATTAAGATATTTTTGATGGAAACACACCCATGAAGCATAAGGCTTCCTAAATTTGTTTGACTACCCTGTGTGTGACTGTGGGGGATTTTCTTCCTCTTTTTGATCCTGATTTAATTTCCCAGACTTGGAGTGTTCCTGGTAAAGAATACCAAATATGTAAAATTATATCATGTGTCTAGAGGGGTGTTACTGAATACCATTCAGTGTCCTCATGGAAAAAATGTTGACATGGAAAGCTTATGACAGGAGGCTCTGCCTTTGTGGAACTGCTGGATACCATTTCTGTGGACATGTCCTTGGGAGATACTCAGAAACAATGGTCTCGCATGTTGGTATGGACAGAAGCTACCTACAATTTGGATTAAAAGACAAATGTATCTGCTGAGCCATTCTTGATAACACAACAGCTTGTAGAACAATCTGCTTGTTATCATTGGCCTGATTTAGCAGCAGGTTATGTTTGGCACATAATGTATAAAAACCTGTGAAAAATAATATTGTGATCTAAGATCACTGAGCTTTGGCTTACATGGTACATTGCCTGCTTTCAGTTAGGCTCAATTCAATGAAAATTAGTGCCAGTTGTGTTTCATTAGTGCACCAAAAAGAGGCCTGTGTTTTCTTTTTCCAGAAAGTTGCTGAATCACATCACTGTGCAGAGTATATTCCTCAAATGGTCTTTCTCTAATGATGGGGAAAAAAAATAAGCAAAGAAGAAAGCAGCAGCAAACCTGTATTAAAAGTCAAATAATGAACAATATTATGTAGGTTACATGAGGAAAAGTTATACTATCCTTTTATTTTATTTTATTAGATTTCTCATGCTACATTGCCTTGGAATTCAAGGGCATAGAGTGCTCCTTTTCTCTTTTACTGCTGCATGGCTTGTGCTTAACTATTTATGTTGCAGTTCTATGCAGTTCTGCTCTTCCTCTCTAGGAGACACACACTAAAGTATTATTAGACCTAAGTGTGTGTGTGGGGAAAGCACTTAGTATAATTTTTTATGTATAAATATTGCATATTTATACCCATCCTTAGACTTTTACTAAAATGTAAGTTATCTGATGCACACTCTGGTGGCCAGTCTTTCCACAAGAAGAACTCACAGGTGCAACACTGTAAATAATGTATGTGAATTTGCCATGTATTGTGCACTGGTTTTTATTTCTGATTGTTATTTTTAATTTAAGAACACATATACTGCTCAGTCAAGCTCTGAACGGGTGTTTTTTAATTGCTAGTCCTTTGGTCTCTAAGGCTGAAACTGGCTTGGTTTAATGACACCCGGTTTCTGTTAAACTTTCTTTTTGGTCACAGCTCCCTATCTGTTTCAAAAAGAAAAAGAATAAGAAAAAGAATAAGAAAAAGAAAAAAAAGTCTTATCCTCTGTTTTGTTGGACTGTAATAGACACAGTAGGGCAGAGGCTCTTGGTACAGATTTGTGTCATGCTCAGCAAACACAAATCTGTCTAGGACAGGCCTTCTGGGCTTTACAGGCATACAAATAACTACCAGCTTTCTGGACCTTCAATACAGGTATACATGGGTTAAAGACTTAGAAATTTTTGTGTATGCACATGTGGATTCAAATACACATAGTGTTCACTTCAGTCACATAGCCTCTTCTGACCATAACTAACTATGACATTTCTGTATATTCTGTCTTTTGAAACTGTTCTGCTTAATGCTGCTTCTCTTATGTTGTCTGTGACATGGTTAGCCTTTTTTTTTAGTTATTCTTTTTGTTCAACAGGAAATGCCTGCACCTTTGACTGCATCTTTCCTTTTCTTCTAGGCAGTACTCCATTGCTTTGGCTGTAGGTGTTGGAAGATGAAATCCTGCTCAGGTTCTAGGCAAGCAAATCTCCATCCTGGAATGTGCAGAGGAGCGGCTGAAGTGTTGGGACACCCCAGTGACTGAGGGAAATACTGAGAAATTCCTGACTCCCTGTAGGGCACAAAGTGTGAACACAAGAGGGGAGGAGGAAGACGGTAGGTGTGGACCTGCAGCTCTCTTGCCCATGCCCTGAGAGGCAGGTCTGGCACTGCTCCCCCTGTTTGCAGGGCAACTGCTCTGGCCCTTGCGTAGGGCTCTGCTCCCTAAGAAATCTTCCTCCTCTACCCTTCTCTCACCTTTCTCTCAGGGTCATCACTTAAGGCTGAAAATTCCTCTTGCTTAGGAAAAGAAGGCGTCCTGCTCCCTCTATAGGCTTCCCTGGTTGCTGCTTTCATGAATCAGCCATCCAGGGGGTCAGAGCTGCATGCAGGCTTTGAAGACCGTCAAAAAACGCTGAAATGGGACGTATTTTGCATTTCTTTTAAATTTAGATATGGTTTTTGTGTGTGTACATGTGTGTGAATATGCATTTGTGTGTGTATGCATGTGCATGTGTGTATACATATGCCCACACCTGTTCTCTAACACCTATGTACATAGCTACTTTTTCTGCAAAAGTCATGTATGAGTCATGTAGGAGCTGTTTAGTTATAGTCTTTTTTTAGAACAAGTGCATGATCCTTTTGTGTGAACTTGCTGTTTGTTAATTGTTTCTGACAACAACCTCCTGACTGCATCCTACCCTTGTTGATGGAAGAGACACCATCTGAGCCAGCAGTTCCATGAACTCAGGCACGCTTCATCCCCAGTGCCCTCTATTCCACCTGCTTTTGTCTCCTCTCTGTCCCAGGACCCTGCCGCCTCAGTTGAGCCAGCACTGCGGTTTCTGGCATCGTTCTGGTAGGAAAAGCAACCCCTATTAAGAAAAACTCTGTGAATAAAAAAGCCTATTTGTAATTTGGATCAGCTCACTGACCTGATTTACAGCACAAACTCAAAAAACAGTTGCAGAGAAGCATGAGTGTGAAGAAACAGCCAGAGGCAAGGCAGGGATGGGAGACAGACGTTCCCAAGCTGTCCTTGCAGCTGAAGTCCCCCTTTGTGTAACTGCAGCTGCCAGCTTACCTTTGCTCTGGCACAGATATCAAAGGGAATTCCTCTGCACTGCCTGAAGTAACACTTTAGGGAAAAAATGACACATTGGTGAGTTATATATTAACCATTATGGAGAGTGGCAGAGTAACAAGGCAGTGAGTTACTGATAAAAAAAAATAGCAACATTTCCACTATGTAGAGCATGGGTAATAGCTCCTAGGAAAAAACTGCCCAGCTCTTTCCACTAAATTATACTGCTTTCAATTCTTCCATACTTTCTGAAATGTGAATACATTGTTCAGATGTTTTCAATGGTAAATAAATGCCTCTGGCTGTTTCTTGTGGGTAGCTGAGGGCAGAAGGCAGGAAATGTTTTAGATAAAATGCTGCAGTTATTTCCAAGGAAGTGTCAGAAGAGCAGCATACAAGATTTCAGGAGTTATAGAAAAAAATAATCGTAGCAGTCATTCAGCATTGTGCTCAGTTTTCCTTCCCAGGGTCTGACCTTGCTTTGTGTTCAGCATTATCAGAGATCTGCTGCAATGAAGTTTATGTACTTACGTCTCTTAGGACACAAATTAATTGCTTTAGCTTAAGTTTAAAAGCAGAACCTTGCCAGAGATGACAAACACAAGTATTATATATCACCAGTTAAATGACTAATGTTTTATTTATCTTTGAAGTTTCTGGTGAAAGCTGAAGCATAATGGTGAAAGAAAAAATAATTTAAGTTACATAACAACTCACATATGGAATTGATAATGCTCTGCTTTTTTACATTGCTCTTCAGTGGTTATATACATATATATATATAATGAAGATGATTCCATTTGGTGTCCAATATGTGCTGTGCATTTATTCAGGCGATTCAGAAAATTTAAACTTTTTCACTGAATATGAGATTTCTTAATAGAAGATCCTTCTTTTGTTCAATATATTCCACTACTTAATGAAAAGAACCCTGTCCATGTTTCAAGTAAATAGTTTGGTTTTCAAGAGACATTTTTTGACCTCAAAACCACAAAAATGATCCTTGTTTTAGACCAAAATACCATCTTTTTGAACTGAAAAAAAACCCCAAACTAATCCCCCACTTTGGTTTTCCCAAAGCACTTCTTATTTCAGTAGTGATATATTTCCTTAAAGTTGTATGTTTGGAATTGAATTGCATGGAATTTATGTAGCCAAGGCTTTAAGCCTTCTTACATAATGAATAATATAACCAAAATCCCTGAGGTCTTTTTATCAGGAACTCAGCTAGACAGGCACTTGAGGGACCCTTTTTCTACTCCCAGTACTATGGGAAGCGTACTCTGCACTTGACAAGGTGAAATAAAAAGGCATTCAGATAACAAAAGGCTGGTAATAAATACTAACGTATACAGGAGAGTTGAGGGTAGGCCATGTTCAGGGCAGGATACTGCTCAAATGTGTTTGGGAAGGGAAGTACTGACAGGGATTTCTTCTCCACGCCTTAGAGCTGCTGACCACTTCATTTGGATCAGGGTTGCTCTGGGATGTGGAGGCTGCATCTTCTTTCATCCCACCCTGACATTTTCAAGAAAACAGAGTAAGGGAGATAAATGATTTTGCTTAAATAGCTGGTGCTGGCTGCCAAGGAGGCAACTTGTGACAGAGGAGAAGAGCAGTGAAAGGCAAAAAGGGGTAGCCAGGATTAGGTCAAAAGAAAGGGTAAGCAAAACCAGAGAGAGAAACATTTAGGCAAAGACTTAGCCCAGGGATGAGTGATGCAGAGTTTCTATGGGATGGATAAAATCCAGGATAGAAGTGTTCTTAGGAAAAGTGTGATTGTTGGTTGGATGCAAGGGCACTGTATGTATACTAGCATTGCAGATACTGATCATCTTTAAGCTGGTGCCAGAGGTCTGTCACATACACCAATTTGGAATTGCTGCCAGTTTTCTGAGTACAGTGTGTCCAGATGATTATTGCAAGTCTGCAGTAAGAAGCATGAAAGTTATGCTTGTATCTGATATTCAGACTCCAAGAAAAGGGGAAAGAAATGTAGGTCTTTTTCATGACAATTTTGACCAGTCTCATCAGAAAAAAAAGGAAAAAGCTTTGTACTTGCCCATCACCTGTTGTGATGAAAACACAACATCAGTTTCCACTTGTGGAAATGTTTTGCATACAGGCTTTGGCAACATCATTTCTCCTCACAGGAAGAACACTGTAAGACAACCCAGGATTACCTTTCAGATGGTTATGCCATCATGCTACTGTATTGCACTACCAGAGTGTTGCAAAGAATGCTTTACGATGTGGAGCTACCCAAACCTGGCAAGGCTTGGGAGTGGCATAGTCGTTACTGTATGCATGACCTCATTTTCAAAGGAAGATTAGCATTAGCAAACTTAATATGATGGAAAGTTGGGAGGAGTTGATTTAAATTTCATTTCAGCAACAATAGGATTCAACTAAAAATTAAAATCCATTATTGTTGTCATCCTCTTTGCCAGTTCTATGTGTAAGTGTTCTTCTTTATTTCGGCAGTGGCAATCGCCATAAAAATCAGAACGAACAAATGTCTCATGCATGTGCCAAAGCAACATGAGAAAGTGGTGTTCAGGGCTGTTGGTATGTCTGTTTGGGCTGCTCAGTAGGGCCATGAAGATCATGCTTTGGGCTGGAGGCAGACACCTGTGTCTGCAGAGCAGAGGAGGGAGCTGCCAGTAGCTGCCAGCAGCCAGCTCTGGTGTCAGACTTATGCAAAGCATGCCTAAAACAATGCCACTTCTGAATACAAAATTCCCCTATTTCTTTCTTGCTTTAGTGAGAAGAGCTCTGCAGATGTGGGGACAGGGACAAAAGTAGCCAGTATTTCCTCTCTTTCTACATGCTAGTCAGCCCTGTTCATGGGGCACTGGCTCATCCCTCTGGCTTCTGAACTGAGAAAAGAAGATGTTCCTCTTCCAAGTAACTAATGAATCATCCCTTTTAGTACATAGCATGCATGACTGCATTGTTAAAAGCAGTCTTAATCACTCACTGAGAAAAATGTTATTGATCATTTCTCCTTTTAGTTGTTAAGTGGAAGCCTTGGGAGTTGTGACTCACAGCCTGTGTGCTGTGGCAAGCCCAGAAAGAATTTAGTAGATTTTTAGCTTATTATAGAAACCCTCTGCATCTTATTCCTCACATTTTCCTAGCATAGCTGTAATTTGGAAAAATTGTAGATTTCTTAGTTTTGTACTATTCTAGAAATCATTGTTTTGCAGATGGATTTGACTTGAACTTTACACCAAAATTCAAAGAAGGATTTTTGGTAGGCAACTGACTTGCAGCAGGGGATAGGACAAAACAGCTCCTGAGCTGGAGGAAGCCCACTCCTCATTTTGCCTTTAGCCCTGTAATGGTGTTGGACATGCCGTGCATATAGCAGTTCACCCTGGTTTATGAGCGTAGGACTATGTGTCAACAGAAGAGTGAAATAAGGAAAAAAAAAGTAGTAACAGTAAATTTGAAGGTTCTTGTCAGCTTCCTTGAAAGAGAATGAATGGGTCTGAGGTAAGAAATAAATTCTGTTGTTTACTCGGAATGGCCAAAAGCAGAGAAAAGTGAATAGGTGAAATGTTTTCAATGCAACATGGGAAAAAATGTATCTGTAGTTATTTCAAATGTAGACAGATATACTGATAGACGTACTTGTGTGTTAATTGCATTAAAAATGCTAGACTGAAAGATTATTACTAATGCCAAATGGTCAAGTTTTCAACTGGTGCAGGATAACATAGTTAAGACAGTCTATACCCTCTTAAACAATTCTTTCTGTTTGTATGTCTATTGTATAACATGGCTGTATTCTATTATTACATCCAACTTATTTAATTGAATCAGTCACTTCTTCATTTCTCCACAAATGCAGAAGAAGCTACAGGGCCTCCATGGAGGAGGAAGAGGAGTAAGACATGTAGGGACAGTTCTGGTAGTGAGCATGTTTGTTGTTATCAATTTTTTTCTGTTATTTTCCCTAAATAACCTTTCTCATTCATTCTGAACAGAGAGCTTCCCCACATGCCCCTCCATGACACTACATGACATACTGCTGGTCAGCAGGTCCTCTGCTCTGCCACCACAGCCTTCCTTAGCTCCTGGAAAGTGAAACCAACCTCTGCTGTGAGCAGACATTTAGGAGGCAGGGATAAGGGGGTAAGAAGGCACCCAACTAGTGATTCATTGTGTAATGATACTAAAAAAACATGCATTACAAGACTTCATCATGTTTGACTGTAGCTGGGAGCAAAGGTGATGTAAAATAATGTATGATAATAGTTTTCTTTCAGCATCTTTGCCCAGCACCAGATAAGTAGCTTTTTGTTTCTTGAGCTGTCACTGTTAGGAAAAGTATTGCCATCAGCTGTAGGTCTTAGAAATATCCTTTGCTATATGGCAAGGAAGTAGGATTTATTTTGGGACAGAATCTTGCCCCCCTGGTGTGTTTCTTGATGAATGTGGTCACTTGATGGAAGCATGCTGCCATAGGGGAACAGCCCTTGGAATCTGTTCCTCTGTCAGCTCTCAGAGAATGACACAAACCATCATGGAGGAAGCAGATGTTCCCAGTGGTATCACAGAGAAAGAACTGACAAGAAGACATTTGAGAAGAAGGGCATGGAAACACATTTGGTGTGTTCAAGGGAGGATTCAGCGAGAGCAGAGATTTAGAGTGAATCTTGCTGGGGGATAGCTCTGGAGAAAAGCCGAGAAGATCCTGAGGCCTCCCCAGCCACCACAGGCTATTGGCAGGGGTTCAGGTTTTGTGTGATGACCCTACAGATGCAGAGCAGTGTGACTTGTAGAGCTGAAATCCCAGCCATCCTCTGGATGGGGGCTAAAGGGTCCTAAAAGATCAGTGAGAAGCAAATAGTAACTACAGAATTCTAGCCTTTACATAGTTTTGTCTTGTTAGGAAATAGCCTGGCCCTTGACAGCTGAAAGCGGACAGACCTGCTATAATAATCTGTAACAGTTTTTGCAATGCAGAGATAGTTATAGTAGCCAGCACTTGTTCTTTGTGTGTAGCAGGCATCAGGAAACCAACATCTTTAATAAGAAACAGCAATTTGAACTTCTGACTGAGACTTCAGTTTGAAGTCTCTTTCATACTCTTAAAATATATTTCAGTTTAATAAACTCATTCAGCATCAACTTTTGCTTGGATCTGAGAGCCCCTTTTGATATCTGCTGTTTCTTACATTTATAAAAGTAGTACTTAAACATCAAAGGAACCTTTAAAAAAATCAGCTTCTTGGATCAATTCAGTAAATTGCTTATTGCAACTAATTGCTCACCACTTCATAAAATGCCATACTCTTTTATGGCTCTTCCTTGCAAAGTCCTGGAGAGACTGAGATAACTCCATATCTAGTATCCCAATATTTAAAGTATAAGATTGTAAGACTCAATGCATTTTTTTCCCTTCCTTTTCCCATGTATTTCTAAGTCTCAGGTCTCCTTGTGAAATTTCAGAGTCAAGCCATTGCATTGTGCATCTGGAGGATTCCCACTGGTTCCCACACTCAACCACGTCTATGGTTATGGTCTCACCTACCTCTCGACAGGAACATCCACACGCTATCCACCTTTCCATGTCAACAGAGCCCCAGGCTGTGTTTCTACCTAACAGGAACAGCAGTCCTTAATGGGTATCAAAAGTGAGGATGACCAAAAAAGCCCTGCTCAGTCATAAACCATGTGTAGTGGGTTTTCTCTTTCCTTCATGTAGACTGGAATATTGATTTCAAAACCTCACTGAGGTCAGGTCCCACTGTGTGCAAGAGATCCAAGAGTCCAACATTCAGTATTGGGAGATTTCTTTGAATGTCTTGAAATGAAACACTGAATGCCTCCTCATTTATTTTTCTGCCTTGGGCCAGACAATAAAATGAATGTCTTATACAAATTACTGTGGACATCATATTGCTGGGCAGCTGGGAAATGATGTAGCAGAAGATGATCCTTGCCTCCTTCCTAAAGACAAATGACATTTTTACCCTTATATCTGGGCATAGGCAGCGATATGGGATACACATCATAAGGTCACCCCAAGACAATTTTTGCAACTATACTACCTGAATGTGGGAATACACTACACAAGCTTAAAAAACTAAGATTTTTATACAAATCAGTATTGTCTGATTGCCTATCAAAAAAAAGGGCTTTATTATTCACTGTGAGAAATCTCTATATTTGATCAGAAATGTCTAATATGAATAAAATGCTCTAACTTCAAAGAGTACAATTGATTTCCATTTCATCATCCAAATCACCTGGCAAACTCATCAAGAGATTTTGGTGCACTGAACACATATTCTAGCCAAGCAGTTAAACCACCCTTAAGACGTTTTTTAGGTTGGATGATTTAATTTGGTTTTTTAATCTTAAATCTTAAAAAAAATATTTATATGATGCTTTTCTTGCTTTTTTGGTTTTAAAATTTTTTGAGGCAGAGGAGGCCCATGCTAAAGCCTTCTAGAATATATAATACCCAGTTTTGGAGGAGCCATTTCAATGCCAAGCTGGAAGTAAGGAGTGAATATTTATTTTTGGAGCAGATACATCACTGTCATTGCTCTTACCATTACAGCTAAGAATCATCTGAGAGAAGAGAGGTATAGAAACCAGGCTGGGATAACATAGCTTGGCAAATCTGGCTTCAGAGTACTTAACCGTAGATCAGAAAAGTTACCAGCACAAATAGCAAAGTTCCAGGTGTTGTGCAAATTTATTCTACCTAACAAAACATATTAACATTGTTTTAAAGCAGTAACTTTCTTCTGGCCAGCTTTATAATGGATTTGATGTGGGAGATTTTTGCCTGCAATCAACTTACAGTCAACAGAAAATATAAAACTGCTTTAACACTATAACCCACACTCTTCTTAGCTCAGATAAGCTAAGTGGTGCACGTGTATTTGTTCCAGATTAAATTTGTAAACCCAGTAATGCATCTAGCTGGCATTAATGGAAAGGAGTCTCAGCTGTTGAAGGGTTGATCCTTGATAACTGTGTAACCATGTGGCATTTCATCATGCCACAAGAAATGCATTTGTTACCTTTTCCTTCATTGATACCCAGTGCCTCTTTGCCCTAGTCTTAGTATATACATTTTTATTTTCCATTAATAAATTACATCATTTGGGGATTTTTTTTGCTTCAGTAGTTTTGCAAATTGTACTTACTCTATACCAGAAGAAGATGAGTGAAAGGTCTTACTCTATTTTTTTAGTGTGAACATTTTAGCTTCAAAAAAAAAATATATATCTTAACTGAGAAAGATTTTTAATCCTCCTTTGCTTATAACCAAGATTCTTCCTCACGTCTAAATAGTTACTACAATTGCTACATAGACAGGTTTGGCTAGTACTGCAAGAAAATCAAGGGCTGGCCAGCCAGCATTTAGCAGTGTGCACTTAGCTGTACACCTTAAAAATAGCATTTTGGTTCATAGATGCAGTAGACTTCTAAGATTAGAATACAAATCTGGAAGACTTTGAGAGGCTATAACAACAGATGCCATTAAGCATTATGTGACTAGTGTAATACTATGGGTATATTATTTACTGTTTTAAGAAAACTTGTCAACCTCCTCTTTATTTAGCAGCCTGTATTCTGACCATTTAAGAACGTTTAACTGAATTGCTGATGCAACACATGTACACAGTGACTCCTAATAAAGCCAACATTTATTGCATCTACTTATATACAAGGCCAGGAACAAACAGTGCATTAATGTTCAGAGAGAGAAGACAGTGTTTGAAGCAGTGCTGTATGGACCTTCCTATATTAAAAAAACTCAAACAAATAAACAAAATAACCCAAGCAAAAGCTTGTTATTGCACTTGGGTAGATTTGTGTTTGAAAAAAACCAACCCATGTCAAACCTTCAGCATTTTTTGCAGTTATGCAGAAGGGTGACCAAAATGATGCCCCTAATTATTAAATCTTCAAACATTAAATCTTCATACACTGAAAATTCATCTAATGTTTCTGCTGTAACTAGGAAAGTCTTACTAAAGTTAATTTTAATTATCAGTAATACTGACATGCAACTGATCACTATTTGCCCTACTTCTTTCATGTGGCATTCAAACCACTTTGCTTAAAAATCTTTGAAATAGTCTCAAACATGCCTAGACTGATGGAGATAAGTTTGTGTCTAAAAGGAGGGAAAGAGAAGCTACATATGTATATCAGTACATGCCAAAGTGAACAGATAAGTAACCCCAAAGAATCTGTCATTTAAAGTATTTTAATTTTACTCTGCAGTGGAATTCCACAAAACCTCTTTCTTGTTCCTTTTGACCTATTTTCTGTGCCATTTACTGGAAAGTACCTAGAAGAATTGCCAAAAAGTCCTAATGTCTCTGGAGTAGTGGGATCAGAATGGCCATGGTATCACCACAGCTTTTTATGGTGGAATTTGAAAATGTTTCTTTTGTGGCATGCTTTCAACTTTATGCAGAATAATTTCTTAGATGAGACATTTTGCAAAGGGTGCTCTGCATGACTCAGGAGCAGATTTTCTCCATCTCAGATTTTGGTTATATTAATATCAGGTTTATTTTTTACATGAACTTATACATATTTATGACTTAAGTTCCCTTGCATGCTGCTGGGCTTTCTCTAGTTCCAGTGCCTGTCTCTCCGGCTATTCCAGCAAAGCTACATGGCATACACTACACAGGGATTCAGTATTGAGGTGGATGGAAAAACAATCCATGACTGGAGCATTTTTTTGTTGATAATAGGGATAATTCTGTTATTCTGTCCTTAATTGGGGTTTCTTAGGGAGAGCTGTGCAAATTTTACAATGTTCAGATTCCATAATACTAGAATGAAGTCATGACTTTGAGCTCTTGGATTTGGTATTAATGCTAACCATGCATCCTTTATTAGTACACACACTCATTACTCATGCAAGTAATTGCACTGACTTGAAAGAGGCTCTCTGTAGCACAGGAACCGGCCGTGGGTCGCCAGCTCTTTGTTAGTGACATCATCACAGAGTCAGCCAGGTTCCAAAGCAGCTGAGCAAACACACTCTCTCTAATATATGCAGAGTGAAGTACTGCTGCTCTGGCCAATGCCTTCAGTACCATGAGTGAAGAATTGAAGAGCTGTTATTTTTCCCTGTAGTGAGAAGGGAATGGGTCAGGAACGATTGGTGATTAGTTCAAGAATAGACTAAAACTACCCCATGGGTTTTGCCTAGGCCTTTAGGGAAGCAGAGGTAGTTTCTTGTGCCTTTCAATGTCCTTTCCCTCTGCTCCCAACTGCACACCTTTTGAACCCGTGGAGCAGTATACCTCTAAACTGAAACAGGCATGGGTATCTCAAAGGCAGTCACATTTCTTGGGTTTCTGACAAAATTACTGACTGGGTAGAGGTGAAAGATCCATGTTTGTGCTACTGGAAAGATCAGCAAGTCAAGCTCCTGTGCAGCTCTGAACTGATCACAGCACATCCTGTGTGGTGGGGATCTTGAGTGACCCTTGGAGAGACAGAAGGTGAAGTTTCTGTAAAGGTAAAGCTGTGGGATATATTTTTCATGGGACAATAGATTTAATATCTTTCACTGCTCATAAATCATTTGGTTATCACCACCTAACTGCAAATAAATTTATTAATTTACTAAATATTAGTAGTAATATTTGATTCTTCTATAATGCTTTTCATCACAAGCATCCAATATCTTTTTATCATAGAGAGATATCAGTATTTCTTTTTTTTTATAGCTGGAGAGTGTTATACAGAGGACCATTTTTGGGCTGAGTACAAAATTATATACAGTTCCCAAGTCTAAGATTAGTGCCCAAGCCACTGATTATTCTGAATCTGCTAACAACAGTTTAAAACCAGCCTAAATATTTTTCCAGGTAAAACACATTTATTTCTGCTACTAAAGCAGAGGGGGAAACAAAAAGTCAGTAACAAAATACTGAGAATTCAGTCTAAACTGTCAAACTCTTCCGAAGGCAAGATATATGCTATAATTTTAATACTTGTCTATTTTCTGTTTTAAAGTATATTCTATGTAAATAGTAGGATCAGTAACACAGATTTTCATAATTTGAGAACTCTGAAAAGCCTTTTAGCCGTTCTTAATATCTTAGTTCTCCTATGGCTGCTGTGGAGTAGATGTACCCTATTTATGTAGGTGGCAGGCAGGGAGAGACTGGCAACTAGTTGCCAGCTTTAGCACTGTGCGGCAAGGTCTCCATACCCCCATTATATAGCAGTTGACCATATGTACTGCTAAATAGCCCTGCCTTCAGCTGAAAATACATTTTTGCCCAAATCTGCACTTCACAGATCTTCCAAATTTTATCGTACACCTTTCATAAAATCATCAAGGTTTGTAAAGACCTCCAAGATGATTAAGTCCAACCTTTGACCAAGTATCATCATGTAAATGAAATCATATCCTTTAAACAAACTGTGTTCAACTGATTTTCATAGAGTTCAACTTGAAAGGAGAGAGATTCAGAAAAAGATATGGGTAAATTTGAAAGCTAATTACTGAAAGCATATGAACAGCACACAGTGACAGTCAAAAATGTAAGTTAAAGAGCTAGGAAAAAGAAAACCAACCAGAGGCTGATACCTTTTATAAACAGAATACTTAAAAACATCTTGAAAAAATGGGATACTTTTCCAGTGCAGCACATTGTGGACCAAAGGAGCTTGTGACCAAGAGATTTTGAGGTCAGGAATTTTACATGACTGAAAATAGTCATCTGTATAAACACTGAAAACATGTAGGACAATAAATAGCCCAGAAACTTGTAGGCTAGAAGTGTAAGCAAGCATATGTACTATGCATATACCACATGTGTTCCTTGCCAAGTGACAGTGGTTCCTTGTAACCCTCAGTTGAGGAAGAAGATTGTGTGAACACCAATTCTTGTGAGCCATGGTTCAGACATAATTGCTTTTTATTTGACTATATGTATAGCCATTAAAAAACAAAGGACAACCCCCCAAAATCCCAGCAAACCCTGTAGTTATTAACTGGAAAATCTGAGAAGTGCTGGTGCACACCGGGCCATCCTGAATACTGCTTGTACAGTCAAAAGAGTGATTTCAGTTCTGTACTGAAATAAAAAAATGCTGGCTTTGACAGATATGCAAGAAGCTGTTGTAGTTAAGACTCTCAGCCTTCAGCTTGTATTTAAAGGATAAGGTAGGTACCCAGTTCCCAGCTGGTTCTGGAAAAATCTTTGCTGTGATTGTGTTCTGAGACTTTCTACCACCAACTGACTCTTTAGAAAGGCACCTTTTAACCCTCCTGTCACCAAGCCCTTAACAGAGTTTATGAGCTTGGACGAAATGAAAGTTTACAGCTCCCATGCCTGAGGACACAGCCTATATACTAACAGCTGAAAATTCTGTTGAATTTTAGGAGAGCACATGATATGAATTCATAGGCATTACCATACACACAATAATTAAAACCAAGGACTTCCACTAGAAATGGCACAGATTTAATTTTTTTCCCCTAGATCTCTGCCCCAAGGGTGAATTTTTATGTGCATTCTCTGGTGCATAGTAAAAGCAGCCACACTGCAGTCTTTCCTTACAGGCAGGATTCCTCTCCCTGGCTACCTATTTAAATGTGTAGGAACTTAGTATCTTTGAGCCTTATCTGACTGCTGGATTTGATTGAAATTGGCCCAGAGATTAACAAGTTACTGAGGGAATGATGGTTGGACAGGGAGACAGATGCATGTGTTCAGTCAAACATCTGCACAAGGAAGGGATCATGTATTTCCTTTCAAATCTTGATAAGAAAATCCTTGTCTGATATAAGACTTTTAACTAGTGTCCTCAAATCCCTATCATCTTCCACTGAGCACTCAGGAATTGCTAACCTAGGAGAGTAAAAAGCATTCTACAAAGATGGGTTGGTTAAGTTATTTGGGTCTGGCAAATTAAGCACTCCAGCACTTTGTTGTGTAGGCTGTCACTCTTGTTGAAATACCTAGTAAAGAGAGTGATATACTAAAACTTGCAGTCATTTCTGTTTAGATTCAGAGTAAGAATCTATGCTCTGCCTAAATATTTAACAATCAGTACAGCTGTACAAAACCAATCTTATTCCCATTATTAATGCCAAGTACAAAATTCAGAAACAAACCTAACTGCCAAATTTCAAAGCCATTTTGTACACGGACACATGAAAATGGGTGTGACCAAAGTCACCGCTCATCAGCTGAAGCCAAGTGTGTGTGTGCTCTTAGCCTGCCTCAGTTGTGGATTCAATGGCATTAACATGAAACACACTGGAGCCTGTAGCTGGAGCCAACTGAGTCCAGTCACATAGCGCTGCCATGCTTCAAAACTCCAGCTGCGGCAGCCAAATCCTTCTGGTCATGTGCTCCCAAGTCACCCAACGTCTGAGGATTTTAGAGTGCTTAGAAATGTCAGCTTCTAAGTGGAAAAATGTTTTTGATCTTTACAGCACAACTGGTGCTCTGCTATGATATTTGTTCTAGTAGGCACAATTAGTCATTGACCAAGTTTGTTGTTTACTCGTGGCTCTTTGTCTGGCATCCAACATTTCAAAGTTGCAGCTTTTGGATAGAACGGGGAACTGTAACTTGTTGAATTGTATACTCTAGAGGATACTGGTATTCCAGTAACTCTCCTGCCACGTCTGATGTGGGGTTTCGCCTCAGCACCTACGGATACTGATTCTTTCTCAGTTAAAGTGATGCTTTTCGGTTGCACTTTTTTTTTTTTCTTTCTTTCTTTCTTTCTTTTTTTTTTTTTTTGAAGGTAGGTGTGTGTTTGTGTGACTAAAATGTTATTTTCTGATATTTAAAAAACACCTAATGGGTCATGCTTCAAGGTCCTCTTTTCAGCTGAGAGCTTGAAGCAAGCAGCTGCTTCATCAGAATTAAATTTCCGGTTAAGTATCCAAAGAAGTTTGCGTCAACAGTCCTCACTGAACGCGCATTTCTCAGTACTTTCAATGCCGCACGAGTAACAACACGGCGCTGCACTTGCGCTTTGCCTCCTTCAGTGAGCCCCCGGCTGCAAGCTCAAACTACAGTCCTTTTCCTTCTCTCGGCCGATGCCAGATTGATGCCAGTAGCAAGGGGCCCGCAGCTGTCGGGTGCCTGGGGCACCCCCAGAAGGGGAGAACGGCCGAGGGCAGAGACACCGCCGCCCTCCGTTCTCTCCCGCCCACAGCAACCAGGACGCGTCTCGGGCGGCGGAGATCCCGGGGACGCACCGAGAGCAGCGGCGCTGGGCCCGGTGCGGCGGGAAGGAGCCCGGCCCGAGCCCCCGCGGAGCGATCGGGGCGCAGAACCCATCCAGTCCCGGGGGCGGCCCCCGCCGGCTCGGCGCGCT
This sequence comes from Aphelocoma coerulescens, assembly GCF_041296385.1. NCBI lineage: Eukaryota > Metazoa > Chordata > Aves > Passeriformes > Corvidae > Aphelocoma > Aphelocoma coerulescens. The sequence continues at coordinate 45,724,589 of NC_091014.1, read as the reverse complement.
CCGCTCCTGTACCCCGTTTTGCCTTCTCCCGCTCCCCGAGGCCGGGAGCTGACCACAGCCCCGTCCCCGCGGGGCCCGCCCCTCCCCGGGCGGAGCGCGGCGGCTGCCCCGCCTCCCCGGCCGCGGCGCTGTCACGGGGCGACCGGGCCGCACCGGGCTCCTGCGGGGCGGGGGCGGCGCTGCGCGGGGCTCCGCGGCTTCCCTTCGGCCTGGCGGCGGCCGCCCGACGGCATCTGCGCTCTACCACCATGTTCAGGCGGATTCTGCAGCGGGTAAGGCAGCGAGAGCCGCCCCAGCGGCGAGGGCGGCGTGCCATGCCGGTGCCCGTGCCGTGCCGGTGCCGCTTCCTGGTGCCGGCCGGGCTCGGAGCTGCGCTCCGCGCGGCGGAGCCGGAGCCACCGGCCCTGCCCGGCCCGTCCTGCGGCGCAGGATACGTGTTAGGGCTGTCGCGGCCCCGGAGGCCGTGAGTTTGTCCGCCCCCGCCCCCTCGCCGGGGGACGGCCCGAGACCCGACGGGACGGGCCGGGCCCGCCATCCCGGCTGGGGGCGGTGTCGTCCCCCGGGCGGGGCGGAGGTGCTGGCGGCGGGCGGCTCCCCACGGCCGGGCCTGTCGGAGGGGCGAGGGGCGGCCCTGACCGGCGTGGCTCCTTCCCGTAGCGCGGCGGCGTCTCCGCCCGCCGCCTGCGTCCGTCGCCGCGGCCGCCCGCGCGTAGGGCAGGATCAAGGGAAGCCCGGCCTGGGGAGAGCCGCCGCCGGGACCCTCGGCGATTTCCTCAGGGGCCGGCAGGGAGCAGCTTCATAACGCCGAGAGCCAGCCTGGCAGCTACCGTCCGGCTGTCTCCTCTGTTTTAGGAACCGGCTTTTCCGGCAGCTCTGCCTGACTTGGAAAGCCAAGTTGTGACACTCGTTTATGAAACCCTTCTCGCTTGCCCAGATCCCCGCGGCGGTGCTGGTCGCCTTGCAGTTGGCCTGCGGCTCGGGTGGGAGCTGCCAGGAGGCGCTGGCGCAGGGCAGGTGCCGGCGTGGTCCCGCTCCGCGCGGCCGTCACGGCCGGCGCTCGGCGGGGGGATGGATGCACCCAAAGGGGTTGAGTCACGCCGGCCGTGGGCTGGCAGCGCTCCAGATCCCGCACCGCAAGAGAGCGGTTTCGGTGTTACGCAGGAGGCGCTCTCGGATAGAGGGGAAACCAGCTTCTCTCCCCGTATTATCTGCTGTTGCTTCCAAAGCGTGCTGTCTATGTAACACCTCCGTGAAAGAGTGTTTTATTGGAAACGCTGGCTTGCTCTCCTTATCTGCCATGCGAAGAAGCGTTGCTACAAGAATGAAAGTTAACACAGGGGAAATAAAGTAAGCATACCACCAACTTTTTCAGTGTAAAGCATACCTCAGGTTATTTTTCGGTCGTAGACCCTGAGCAGGTGAAGGTCTTGGTCTATTTGGAGCTTTGTGTTTACAAGGAAGAACTTCCTTCCTGAAATTTAATGTGAAGCCCTGCCAGCAAGCATGGAAACTTAGTACAGACCTAATTAAATATTGGCAGCAGTTAACTGGGTGTTTATTGGTTCTGAGAAATACCAGGCCATCAAGGAAGGCTTCTATGAGAGAGGAAAAAGCTTCATACAGTGCCAAGGGATATCTGCCCCAAGTATGAATTCAGCTAAACATGTCTTGTAAAAAGCTGAAGTTAGTGCAAAAGTTTCTGGGTGAGAAACAGACATCTTTTCCAAAAAGATTGAACAAATAGTTGTTTTCCAGTTGCTCCTGAAAATTATAGGATTACAGGAGAGCTGATTGTCAAGAAAGATGAAACAGACTTCTTCCTGCCCAAAAATGGAATAGAGAAATGCCAAGATTTTTGGAGGTGTTAACCTTTTAATTGCAGAAAATAGCCATGCTTTTAAAAATTCACCTCGTACTAAAAGGGGCTTTAGACATTTTGTAAAAATAGTGATTGCGTGCACAACCTTGTACATACATACTATTTTGACTTGCAGTCTGGTTGGCAAACCGAAAAATGCCTCTGCTGTACTTTGGTATTAAAGATGAGCCTTAGGTTTATGTCAGATATTTTCATAAAGATCATAGTTATTAATATCTTTCATGTGTCTCGTGCATTAATTTGAAGCATAAGGAACCTCTTCTTGACCCTTTTATTGTCCATCATTTGTATAGCTGACAAAAACCCCCTGCCTTTCTGTCACTGAAACATAGTTTCTTGCGTACCTATTTGGTTTGTTATATGATTATATAGGTGATGCCCGCCTTTCTAGCCACAGAGCTAGTCATTAATGGTGGTATAACTTGAGTTATAAAAGTAGGTTTTTTAAAAAAGGAATTCTTTATTTCATTCCTTTTGTTGTAACTCAGCTGGCTGACACGCTGCAAAGGAGGAAGACAACAGCTACAAAGATATGGTTTATAGTTTTAGTTATCTATCTGAAATTCTGATGCCTGAAGTTTCAAAACATCAGATGTTTCTTTTTTATACTACTTCTCTACCTTGATCACCTTTTTATTTCTTCCACAATTGTAATTTCTGTTTAAAAGCATCTTCACAGTGACTTTGAATGACATATTTTCAAAGTGGAAAGTATTATATACTAAACATTACTCATTTAGTTTTTGAGGTTAGTAGCTCCTTGCTGTCTTAAATAGCTCCTTATTTTACATCCTTTCCCTACAAGTTGTTTCTAAATTTTATGTGTGTTTTCAACATGACACGTCAGGGATCCACCTGTTTTGTGTGTTTGCACCATAAAACCCCCTTTCGCACATTGTTGCCACTTCCTGGTTTCATGCATTGTTCATCATGCTGATCTAGAGAACGGTAGGTTTTCCCAAAAGACATCTGCGTGGAATGTCCACGACACAACTTTCCTACTCAAGTAGTTTGATTTCTGCCAGCAGATTCCTTGGAGAGTGGTCTTTTCTTTACTGTGCTCAACTCCGAATGCCCTTTGTGGGCATTGTGTCATCTGTCTCTTGTTAACCTACTAGCGAGGCAGTGGCAGTTGCCTCTGGCCTGTTAAAGCAGAGCTCACTTCTTGTATTTGAAGGAGGGGGCATTTATTTTCAGCTGATAGAAAACTGATTACTTTGACCTCCTTCTGAGCCTTCTTCCCATAGCTCATTATGTTTTAGTGAACAACTCATCTATTGGACCAATGTGACTGCTATTTACATATTTACATTAGTTTTTGTCTTCATTATGTGTCTTTAACTGTTGGCAGCTGTGCTGTGTTTGAGTGCTTTCTGTTGCTCTCTCTGCTCCTCTATTGCTTTCTGTTTCTTTGAGTTTTTGGTCTTGACATCTTGGTGTCTGGGGGAGAACAGGGCTTTGCAGACATTTCTGTAGCTCAGGTAGTACAGTCACCTTTTCTCTTACTCCAAGCTCAGGCATTTCAGTGATATTTACTTGTCTGAAATCATTACACCTCATGCTCGACTTACAATTTTCTTTTTACATTTATAATTGCAGGGCTCACTAGATAACATATTTACTTGGATAGATGCTGAACTGCAGCTGTGCTTCTGCCCTCTCCTCAGGAGTCAAAGGGAGCATGTGTGCCTCTTCTTGGGCACAAAGTCTGCTTGTGTGATGGCATGATGGGAAAGAAAAGTTTTATGCCCTCTGAAGTCAGGAGTCATTTCATTTTACAGAGTCATAAAGTAGTGTCACACTGCTTTAGAAGTAAATGGTGTTACGTGTGGCAAAATACCCTGTTTCTAGCACTGAGAGTTCTTTGGTAACAAGGGCTTTGGCCTTCTTACCTTCTCATTTTTGTGTCTTGTTTGTTGCTTCAGGAGCTTTTTATGGTTGTAGTAGTACCCTTATGTAGTATTAAAATCTGTGCTAGAAAAACTGTTAAATCTGTATTTGCTCTCATTTTCTCAAGGCTTTATCTATTTTCAAAGGTTTTAATTTATTCTGAATTTAAAACTGCTGAAAAGAGTATTCTAACTGAAAGGGATGTAGCTATAGACAGATAAATGACTATGCAAAAATGACACGGTAGTGGTCCATATTTATACTCCCTCATTTTAAAGCATTAGCTCAACTCATTCATTATATAATTTTCTACTCTTTTTCAGAAAACAAGCTGCAATCATTGTCATCCTTTTTGTTGTTAATGATGTTTCTTTATATTAGCTTGCAGTTTTGAGAAAACACAGAGAACAGCATTATGAAGTTTAGCATATTACTTCTACAGCTCTAGGACTAGCAGTAGAAACATGCTTCTCTGCAAAGTAAACAAATACTACTGACAACTAGGAGAGAAATATGCTGGATCAAAGACTAACTTTAGATCTGTCTTTCAACTCCAGGCATGCCTTCAAGTGTCAAATGTTAATTTTGTAATTGTGCACACACAGAAGCCTGTGTGGAAATTTTCTTTTCCTCTGGGATGAGTAAGTCATTAATTTGCTCCCCTGTATAGGCCATCTGAAAACAAAGAATGCCATTCTGAGTCTTTTTGTAGATCACAAAGTCCAAATTGTTCAATATGTTGTGATTCTTTTTTTTTTAAAGGAGTGTGATACCACAGTGGTATGTGAGCATACCTTAACTGTGTGTGTGAACCAATTTGATCATGCAATGATCGATTAAGAAGACATTCCCAATGCCCCATTCTTTATTTGGATGGTGAAGGATGTTTCAATTACATTACAACCTTAAAAGATAAGTTAATTTCAATTTTGGTCTTGGCTTCCATAATATTCTTCCAATTTTGTATTTAATTTTTCTTGCTACTCTGTATATTTTGCAAACAAATACTATGGACTATAACTTGAAAGTTACTTAATGACCTCTTCCCACTCTTCTTTCCTACGTGTGGTACTCCCCAGAAAATGTCACCGTTTGTACTAAGCTTTCTAAATCCAGCTTGGAATTATGCTTTCTCTTTTAAAGAGCACACACTCATTTTTGAAATGTTAAAAGGATTTTACCAGGTACTGTGTAATAATTTCTGTCATACAATGCATGCAATGATACATCCCATCCAGTGCTTATTAGTGTGATTATAGCATGTCTGAAGTGTTTCATAAAGCAAGTCCTTTGATCAACCATGGAGTAATAACAGTGTACAGTGGAGTAATAACAGAAGAGCTTGCATCCTGGAGGTTGTAATAATCTCAAATTTGTAGTGCTGGAACTAGCAGAACTTAATATGCAAATCTCATTGCAAAATGGAGTCAACTCTGGGGTGAAATGGGATGGGCAATTAACAGTGTATGGTAGTGTTGTATAAGGAGTTACGACACGAGGTGAAGAAAATATTGTGTTAATTGTTGCAGAAGGTTCTTGGGTTTGGGACAAAATGATTCATTAAGTGTGCTGAAAGTGTATGTTCAGATATTGCAGAAGTGGAGGTAGATGCTGCCTATCTAAAGAGACAGTTGGACCATCTCTTAGTGCCACTGAAACATTAGATGCAGTATTCTAACTTACTTGTCTTCCTGGGAAACCTGGCTACAACTTACCGTTTGGTTTAGATACTATTCTTCTGACTGTCAATGGAACACAATCCACATGTTCATTAATGGAATTACTTGCATTTCAAAGCTTTCCTGTGGGATATGTGTTTCTATGGGCAGCACTTCTTAGGCTACAGAGCAATTGGGACAGGCAGGGAGCTCAGGAGCTCCCTAGTCTGAGCAGTGAGCACGATCAGCTTGGAGGTCAAGAGCAAGTTGCTCAAGCCTGTCTCACACTGGAACAGCTGTTCTTTACATCCAGTAGGAATCTCTCATCTCAGTTTTTGTGTCTGGGCCTCCCACTGTGTGCTGCTTACACCAGCTTGGCTTCCTCTTTTTCATGGCCTCTTCATGGGTGGTGGTGTGGCTGCTGTTTGGCTCTCCCAAAGCTGTCTCTACTTCCAAGCTGAGCCAGCCCCTGTTCCCTTGGCTTCTCCCACAGGTCAGGTGCTTCATCCCCAGATGTGTTGGTGGCCTTTTGCTAAACTCACACTGGTTTATCAGTGTTCTCCCTGGACTGGGAAAGCAGTATTTTGGTGCAGTCCGATGGGTGCTGGACAGTGGGGAATAATCACTTCCCTTGATCAGTTGGTTGGGCTCCTTGTTAACAAAAGCCAGGCTTCTGGCAGCCCTCTGTGCACACAGGGCGTGCTGTGGGCTCCTGTTCAGCTTGCTGGCTGACACGAGGCCTTGGTCCTTTTCAGCAGATAGACCTCTGTTACTGCCAGGAGTTTTCCTTCTCTGGAAGAGGAGTCTGCATTTGTCCCTGTTGAACTGCATAGGGTTCCCCTTGGCCTATTGCTCCAGGCATTTCTAGGTCCCTCTGAGTGGCAGCTCTGCCCTTGAGTGTATCAGCTGGTCCTCCCAGTTTGATGTCATGTGGAAACTTGAAGAGTGTGCACCTCTGGTCCGTGATGGATGTACCTTGTTTACTGTCTGTATCATTGACCCTGGGAAGAAGTACCAGTGCCTTCACTTTGACATGTTTTGCATGTGTATCGTATCTCTTTTTACCCCCTTTTTTGCCTCTCCTGTTATTAACTTGTAGAGCTTGCATCACCTTGCCTCTTGCTTTTGTATGCTGTATTAGAAGGAAATTCTGTTCATATTTTCTTTAGGAATACAAAACAGCTAACATGAAAAGACATGGAGTAGGAAAACCAGAGTATGTTGATTACTTAACTGATGACCTCAGAGAAGGCTGGAGTGAGAAGAGATGGTTGTCTTCTCTTACTGTCACCAGCCCCCATAGCTTGGTGTTTCACTCCTTCTCATTTCCCTTTGGCCAGTCTTCAGAGCCTTTTCAGAACTGAAATGTATTTCATTGGGAATTAAGTCCTTAATCAGTAAACTTGACCTGTTAATGACATATTTTTTAGGTTTGATTAATAATAAAAGGCTGTTATCTTTGTTATCATTGCTGTCTTTGCTGTCTGTTATCTTTTTATCTATGAAAGTTGACAATAGAACATTCTTTTTAAAACAAAGCAGGAAAACGTACTTAATTTTCAAAGAATGGGAAATCATGTATGCTGCAGATATCTTACAAGAGGTTATATAACTGATTTGTCTTCAAAAAGAGGATATATTTGAGCAAGAAAATTCTTCTCCAAGTAAGATTTTGGAGGCACCAAGATCAAGAAACTAAAACTTTGTCCCTCTCTCTGTAGATTTCAATCTATATATTTAAATTCTTTATCTTTATCCTCTTATATTAAATTATAAAATCCTTTTTAACGTTATAAGTATTTTCAGATATGCTACTGCAGTATTTTAGCCTTACTTATCCCATTTGAGATTGTCATACTGGAATTATATAACTTTTTGTTCTTTGTTGAAACTAGGATTGCATATACATATTGAGATAATTTTAAAATGATGTTTGCTTTGAGAATGCTTACTTTTCTGCCATCAGTCAAGCAGACATTTTGGAGATGAGTAAGAGAAGTTAAATCAAATTTAAATCAAAGTTACAGTTAAATAAGGATTATAAGATACAATCCATCTACCCAAATTTTGAATAATGTAGTATTTAAAGTTTATTTGCTTATCTGTCTGTAGTTTCAAATCAGTACTGTTGTTTTGATTTTCAGCATATTCATAGGAGTATATCTTTATAGGTTTTCTTACTGATTAGCATGTTTTGACTTTACTACAGGCTTGATTATTATTTTTATTTTTTTCCAAATCAAGGCAGTGTACCTGCTTGTGTGCTAGTTGAATCAGCAGGGTCCTTAAACTTTAGTCTTCTGTCTTCCATATATTTAAAGCTTGTCCAGAATGAAGACAAGTTATCAAGAAAGTATGATGATACTAGTTTACTACTTCTGAAACTTTTTAGACTTTAATTTCTAGTGTTTTCCCATAGGATATAGCAACCAAATTTAACATCACCAAGAGTGATACAAGGGCGAAGAGTTTAGCCAAAGTTTTTGTGTTGTGTTGAGCATTCATGAGAGGAAGTGTTTTAAAATCCTGGCTTTTGCTTCTGGTATCTGCTTGGCTTTTTATCTATGGAGAGTGTTGCATAGAAGCTTCTGTTGAAGTGTTGTGCTGAAAATTACATAATCGCTTGTCAGCTTGTGCACTTCATTACTCTTGTGGAGGGAAAATACCTCTGTATTCCAAGAAGTAGAAGAGAGGTCTTTGCACAGGATGTGTACTGTGCTTTATTAAATATTTATTAAATATTAAAATGTAGGCTCTCATTTTTCTCTTCCCCATCTATTACAGACTCCCGGTAGAGGTGGGTCTCAGAGTTCAGATTCGGATTCATCTGCCACACCTGGAAATGCCGTGGACGTGAACAATGAAGGCTCCTCAGAGGTACTGTGCACTGTACATGGGACTCGTGTCTTAAACCTTGGGTGCTGTTTCTCTGCTCCATGAAGCTGTTGGGAGTAACTTTTGATGATCTTCCTAAATAAATACTGTACTAAATAAATACTTTTAAATGTCGTCTTCTAAAAGTTGTTTGTTATTTAAATAAAAAAAGGAAGACTAGGCCATGTTTATATGTAACTATTAATTAGGCTTATCTATCCAAGTGGTCACAAGCAATCCTTCCTGTAGTTCTACACATGAATTATTAAAATTAAAAGCAATTAGATGTAAGCTTAAGACTCCTTGTTAATAAATCTTTCATGAGAGCTGCAAAAAACAAGTCTTGACATTTTATCATGCTTATACTCCATTTTCACCTTGCTTCTGCTAAGCTATAATGTATACTGGAAACCTCTTCCTTCTTGTGAAATATCAAACATACTGGGTTTTGCTTGGTGTTGGAGTATAAATCCTCTCAGTTTTTCATGGTCTGTATGCCATACTTAATCAGCAGAATGAGTTGTTGCTGCAATCCCATATTACAATGTCTTTGTATTTACAGTGTTGTCAGACATGAACGCTGAAAAATGCCATATTACAATGTCTCTGTATTTACAGTGTTGTCAGACACTAAGGCTGAAAAATGCAAGCTGACTTAATTCACTGGCTGTTGAAGCTTGTTTGTGCTGATGTAGCCTTCTTACCCATCTTGAAAATGTTTTGAGCTTAACATACAAATACAGTGCAAGGTTAATTACCCCTATTACAGCATTAAAGGGAGCAAAGTGCCCTTTCTTACACTGAATAAAGTGTGTGAGGATTCAAATACTCCTGTGTATGATATGATGAAAGATAAGAAAAACTTTCACTGTGCTGTTTAAAATCCTGTCTGTGCATCTGCTTTTTTCTTCTTTCTTGAAGCCTTATTGCAGCTAATGTAATCAGACATTCCTTAATATTTTGCTGCGTGTTCTACATGTCGTACATTTTTGAGTCCAGATCTGTTTTGTGTGCATATTTAATCGCCCCTAAAGCAAATAAATATTCTTAAATTGCAGACTAAAATCATATTATTTGTGTAGTTGATTAAGGCATAAAAATGAGCAATGAGACAATTGCTTCTTTCTAAGATTTGGCTAAAATTGTTCAATTCTGTTAACATGAGTGCAACATCGCACAGCTGGTGGGTGCCACAAGCTACCTCAGTACTAATGGAGCGGTATTTTCTTGACATGGGATGAGCTTTCAGAGTGGTGGTGTGCCTGTACTATTGCCCTATTGGCTGTTCTTTCTATTGAGTCAAAACTGGGTCAGACCAAAGGCTGCTTTGTCACTCTTGTTTGATATGCATGTGTTACATAAGGAAAGTATATTTTAGTTGTCCATAACTCCATCATTTCTTGCATTGGGTATTATCCTTAGCATAGAATTTCAAAGTCTGTTTGACCGAACCTGGTGATGGGTTTTTAGATTCACATGTAATGCTACTGGAATCTGTTAGCCTTCATTTTGCCTCACAGCTTGCCTGAGGTCTTGTCTTTCCTGGAGCTTCTCTTCAGGAGCACCATAGTTGGTCTCTGCAGAAGTTTTGTTCTTTGTTTTATTGTGATATTCCTACCTGGTTCTCCATTATTATACAGTCAGAAATCCAGCAACTTGTTTTCACTCCAGTTTCTTGGCTAGATTTTCTAATTTGTGTTGTTTCAAGAGTCAAATGCATAATAATTATTAAATCTGTGCAGATTTGTTCGTTTCCTTTCTCCTCAAACCTGGTTGAAAAAAATCCTGATTTTTGAGAGCTGTAGTATAAAACAGAAGGAGTGGGGAAGTCTGAATTCAAACTGCTCAAGAAGAGGTAAAAATTTGCTTAAGGCCTGTCTGTGACCATGTTGGCACTTCAGGTCACATATAGACCCATGATGAAGTCTTTTATTCACTGTTCAATCTGCCCAAGGAGGAAACATTTGGGTCTATCTTACCTTTGTAGCTTAGGTCCCAGTGCAACTCTGTCTGCAGTACAGGGGCTAAATATTCCATGCTTGCAATGAGTCTACCAGTGAGATGCTGCTTTCCTTAGTGTAATGTAACTGCATTAACTAGACAGGTTTTCCTCAGCCTCTCCTGCTGCTGTTGCAAACTTGCTTATTAATTTATAGAGGCATTTCTGCAATCTCACTGCACCACTCTTCCCTCTTTCTCTGAAACATCTCAACACCCTTATGGGAAACCTCGCAATGGATGTGACGTGATGCCTTGTAATGCTCCATTCATAATTTGTCATGCAGCTTGTTCCTCTGTCACATGAAGGGGGTACCAAGAGTGTCTGGAAAACACACAATAGTATGCAGCATGGTCCTAGTTTTTAAGGCATGTTTTAGATTTATTTATTTTCATGTCCTTAGTCACTGTTCCTTCTTGCTTTCTCTATGGTATTGGTATGGTTTGCAAAAGTCCTCTCTCCAAAAGGAAAACAGACTTTGCCTTTGGTGACTGTAGAGAGCTTTCAGCATAAGAATTCAAACTTTTGATTCCAGATCTGCATTTTTTTTGTCTTTATTAGTTTCTTAAAAAAAAATATACATTTCACAGGGCTTCATCTGTCCACTATGTATGAAAGTGTCTGTAACTCCCACTGATCTGTCTGAACATTACCAGAGTGAGCACACTGGGACAGAAGGAAGACAGGAGCTTCGTGACCTCCCAGCTATTAGTGTGGGTCTTGTTTCTTTTGTTTACATAGTTTTGGTAATGGGCTGCTTTAAATGAACTACGTATTTTCTTGTGGCTTGCGTGTCAGCTTTTTAAATTGTTTGTTTTGATTCCTTGCTTAAATGCAATTTGATCTCATATGCATGATTCCAAAGTATACATTCAGCAGAAGAATTAATTAATATCTAGTTTTCTGGTTTGCAGTTGTCTGCCACATGAGACATTTGCAGTATTGGAAGACTTGCAGTCACTGATACATACACTTTTTTTTTAGCAGCTTTTGCTTGATTTTCTTATAAATAAGGCTATTTCCTTGTTTGGTTTGCTTCACATCAGACTCAGTATCATGTTAAACACGGTGTTGGATCAGGCACATCCTTTGTGGAAAGAACTTTTTCGAGCCGTTATTAGCTAGCTGTTTTTTAATGTGTATTTCTAATGCAAGGTAGGTACATTGGGTAAAAGAGAACTGAGGGTGGGAATATAAAAAACTCTGAAGCTTCTCTCTTTGAACATGTTTAAGAGCTTAGGTATTGCAGCAACATGATAAAAATAATTAGAAAAACAAACTTTTAATATATAATCTTACTGGATTTTTTTATGCACCCAAGAAAATGCAAAGGCTGTTTCAGTTAATAGATGTAAATTGTAGTGAATTTCTAAATTCTTCCAGTTGTGCAGTGTAAAACTGCACAATTAAAGCAAAATGTGTTTTTTTATGCTCCAGAACTAGAATTTAGATTCTGTAAGTTAACAGCTTCCAGCTGCACAAGGCTATCTGATTCTTTTTGCTGCAAACCTTGAGAGAGTAGATTTGACTTCTGGGGGTAGGCAGCTTGCTGTGCACTAAATGGGTTTTTATAGAGGTGAAGTTTTGCATTGTTTCTGCCAGTGTTACTTTTGTTGAGTTTTAAAATCTAAGTGTTTTTTCTAGGATGTGCATGTGATGTGATTTTATTGTGTTTGTTGTTATGTGCATTTGCTAGGTAGTGCTTTTTTCCTTTCTTATACTTGGTGTGTATTTGCACTGTATTTTTGAGGGAAAACTTAAAATTGTTGGATGTTACTCTCAGACAATGGAAGCAATCAATAAATTGATTATTCTAGTGATAACTTGAGATGCCATTTGAAGTGTGACTGTTAAAATAAAGAGGATCTGTGGTAAGACTGACGTGTGCTGCTCTCTTGGAGTGGTGTGGGACCTCCTCAGAGGCCGGACAACTTAAGTATGGCTTTTGATGGACTCCTCACTGTCTCTTGTTGAAGCAGAGGCTGTCAGTAGTGCTCTGTTGTCGTCAAGTCAGCTTTTTATTTTCTTTATTATCTGGTCACAAAGCAAGTGCTGTACTTGAATAAGCTCTGACATTCCTGATGTGATGGTGTCAGTAGATTTTGGGATGAGAGCAATCAGAGGTGTTTTGATAACCTGAAGAAGTTACTGTTTTATTTAAGTTGGTTGTGCTTAATATATTTTATGGAGTTGTCTGCAAGGTTCTTGCCCACTTTCAATTTTTGTTTTTCCAGTGTCAGTTCCTTGGTCTGTACTTTTCACTTGTCAAGAGCTGATTACAGCTTTTTAACTTGATAAACTGTGTATTGAGTGTAGCACTTGAAATACAAATTCTAGCTGTTGCTGTTTCCTGTTGCTAAAGCTGTATTTCTTTGTACTGTGGTTCAGTAAGTATCTGTAAGAGGTGACAAGCAAAGAAAGCAAATATGTGCATGGGGTTTTTTTCAGTTTGATCTTTTATTATATCAGAATGCCTAGAAGCATTGAAAAAGTGGGGAATTCTGTTGATAGCTATTGTCAGTTACTAGTATGAAAAGTTTAAAATCCTTGACTACTGAGAAACTGATTGTTTGCTGATGGAAAATAATAGTTTGCGTTTGTAGTGAACACTTTGAAACAGCACCACAGCCAGGTTGTCATGCCTCCTTCAGTCTTTCTGTTTCTGGGACAACTTTGTAACAACGATACAATGTTGTCAATGTCCTCTTATGTAGCAGACATGGAACATTGCTCAGTTTGGCTTACTTAAACTGGTGTTTAGCGTTACTGCTTGCCCATAGTACTGGGAAAAGCCTTTTGTTGGAAACAGTGCTGAAGAAGCTTGTGAGTTCAGGTTTTTTGCTAGTGAATTCTCCTTAAACAAGGAGATAGGATGTATTGCAAGGCTGGTGTTTGGTTACACTTTGTGAGACCTGAAAAATTGTTACTTGGTTAACAAAAGCTTTAGTACTTGCCTTAGATTTTACATATAGTTTCTTTGCTAACCATTCTTCCACTGGTACACCTATCAGCTGATGAAAATTTTAGCAAGTCTGGTCATTTGCCCCTCTGTTCTCCATGCCCTTCCTTTTTCTCCGTCCTCCGTGCAGTGAGTGTTGGTCTGGTTTTTCAGTCCCAGACACTCACACCTGCAGCATCCTGTTGTGGGAAAGGATTTTTGCCACTTGCCTACAACCAGATTTATGGCCATCTTCTTAAACAGCCCTCTGTGCAGCCCTCTTTTTCAAACTAGGGATTGAAACATATGATGGCTGTTGAAAACATCAGTGTAATACTTTCACCTGCCCCCAAGCTGTGATGAAGCCTTTAAAAAATGTGTTTAGAATACAATGGCTTATTCAGCTGCAGGAATAACCACGAAAATGTTGGCAAATATCTGTCCATGTCCAACTTAACCAAACAAATGCTGTATGAAAGTCGCACGCGTCGCCAAGTTCCCAAACATTGTCTCCCAGCTTCTGTGTATACAGTGGTGTCACTAACAAAAGCTGTGTGACGACTTCTGTTTTGTTTTCTTTTTTTGAAAGGAACGGTACATTTCTAAACTGTGTCCAGCATTTCCTGACAATCTCTGTTGGACGTTCAGAGCATGTCAACAGTGAGTCAATATAGAGGCATAGTTTGAGACTTCCTGTCCTGTTTTTATCTGAGGCATCCAAAACAACCACTGTATGATACCCCTGCAGAATTTAGAATACAGTGGCTGTTAATATCTGTTGTCTTATCTACCATTGGGCTAAATCTAAGACAATTTTTAAACAGTTCTTTTGGGCAGTCTTCATAACTTTCCAGATATTTAGTGAGAATGTGTTTCTTGGCTAATACAAACAAGATATGACCATGATATTTTCTGAATAGGCTTTTCATAGCAGAATCACACAGAGTGTAAATTGGCATAGTAGTTGTGCAAAAATGTGGGGTTTTTATGTCAGTCTTTAAAAAGACCTCATTCTTTATCGGATTTTTTTCCTACTTGTCTCTTACTGTAGATGCAGTTGATTGAATCTTCTGTTTTTATGCATGCCCTTGGAATATTGTAGACTGTTACTGCACAGGACATCAGGTCAATGCTTTAATGCTGATATTTTATTCTCCTTCAGTTGCTTCTCAAATTAGGTTGTGGTGCCTGTTTTCACCTCAACAGTACTTGCCTGCTTTGCACAGGAACAAAAATTATTGATGGAGTTAGATTAGTACATTAACTTCGTGCAACATCCGAACAGTATGAAGAGAATGAAGAATTAGAGATACTGATTTGATTTGACTTGGCCATGGAATATGACTTTTCTTTAAGAAATAGAGATCCCACCAGATTAGAATTTCTAATTCATGACAAAATTGTAGTCTTGTAGGTTGTGACACAATTGTAGCCTTACTCATCAGTAGCAATAAAAACATATGAGAACCGAATTAGAAATTATGTTGGAAGAATCCAACTTCTTTTCCAGGAAGACATCGGTTCTGCAGTCTGGTAGAAAATATTATATAAATACACCTTTGCTCTCTTTGTCCAGAAATTTAAATACATACTTGTAAAATTGAAATGGGCTGCAGGCCTTAATTATACTCACCATGACTTTTTTACCTACTTTTCTAATGATTAAATAGAGATGTTATCTGAGAAAGCCACTGTCATCTTACTGTGTACATAAACACAGAGGAAAGGGCTTTATCTGGTAAAAGACATGGAAAATGTCAACTGTATTTTCCTTTTAGCAATATGTAAAAGGAGTGACCTAATTTACTTATTCTTTAACTTAAAATATGTCATCATTTTTTTTAATCAATATGTAAGCCTTCTAAATAAATTATGATGTGTAGTCTTGCCTTTGCTGTCTAGGCAGACTGTTTAATCTGCTTCTGAGAACTTCCTGAGGATTCAGTTAATTGCTTTGATATATATTTGGAAAATACAATCTAGAAGCTACTTGATACATCTTTCAGCTCTGAAATATCACTCATGTTTGTCTCTGCTGGCCCTAAATATATACAGTTTCTGATCTTCCATCATGTAAAATTTTCAGATTTTAAATCACTGTGTAACTGGAGAATATCTGAGTTTTAGCTTGGACTTACTGTTTAAGTGCTGGTGAAGATGTGTATATTATATTGAGGAAAATTGTGGAGGTTCACCTGCAGTGGAAGAAACATGAATGGTGAGCTTACTTTCAGCTTTTTAAACATGCTGGACTTCATTCACAGCATACAGTTTATTGTACCAATACAATTGTGTGAGAATTGCTAATGTAAGTGTGGATTCTGAGAGAAGGGCAAACATAGGTCATGGCCAGGAAGTGTTACAGCCCTGGGCTTGAATCACTGCAATTGGCTTTTTGTTCATGCAGCTCACTGGAAACAAGCTGTAGCTGGGGGTGCTGACCTGGTATTTCTGGAAGGTCAGTGGTGAAACTTAGATACTTAAATCTATTTAAACTTAAAGCCTAGTCATGTGAATGCCAAGCATGTTAAAGTGCATCCTGGTTTTTGGTTTGGGCTAAGCTGTCCTATAGCATGTATGTGGTAGAATAGTCATGAATGTTTTCCATATGGTAAAAGTATCAGTTATCCTGAAATGATTATGTGGGGTTTATTTTTTGGAGTTGGGATTGGTGGAGGTTTTTGGTTTTTTTTGTGTTTTAGTTCTTAAATATTTTCCAAGCATGGAAAACAGTAAAGCAGTGAAGTTCCATGGTTCTCTAAGCTTGACTCATGACATAAGTGCTAGAATAAAAATACAAGATGTTGCAGAAGCTTTGTTTCTATTAGTAAATGAAGCTCTGTGCTATTTGAAGCTGTTTGTGCTGTATGGCTCTCTACCACACACAGCTGTAGATCAGCAGCAATCATAGCATCCTAAATAGGACCACTTATTCAATTCTATGCAGTTTTAAAGTGGGATTGACTACACTATCATCAGATATTGCTAGAAGGTGCTAAGGAAGCTGAGTTGCTATGGCTGTGGCTTTAAAACTTAAATAAGGCACCTTATTTCTTGGATTCTAAGGACCTGAGCACATCTGAATTCCATCCTGTAAAAACTGTTTCACCCATGGGACTGTCCTTCAAGAGGTGTCATCTTTCTGCCAGATAACTCCAGTTTTAATTTATGAAAAAGGAACTTTGAGTAAAGTAAACTGTGCTCTCACTCATTAACTAATTAAGACAAGATTTCATATTGGCTCTAAAAGACCATTTCATTAAAGCTCAGGGCAAAAGGAGAGCAGTTGGCAGATGAAGAGAGATTGAATGCATCTATATGTAGATGTCTCAGGCTCCAGTTACTGGTGATGGAGCCCTGGGAGCTGTTATGCTGACCTTACCTAAGGTATACACATTTGTAAGGTTGGATGACTAGTTTCTTGCTCCATTAACTGTGTTGAATAGCTCTACATTGGTAGTGATTGGGGAGTAGACATGTACATGTAAATGTTGGGTTTTTTTTAAACTTCAGTTGGGAGCCTTCAGCTGATAAAAAAAAAATCATTAAAAGTAAGACAATATTCTGAAAAGGCTGAAATTTTCAAAATACTTCTTTACACAGTCGACTCTATCACCCCTAGTCCTACAGAATAATATAAGGAGAAGACAGAAACCCAGAAACCATTCATTCCTACACACTCATTTTTCTGTTACATAAACTGTTTCTGCATCCACTTAAAAACAGTCTGAGGATTAGGAGGATTCTGTGGTAGCCTGCAGTTGGTCTGGTTGTGCTCCTGTCTGCCTGTGGGTCTGTGCTCTGCTTCTGCTGTGTTTGAATGTTGTAGGCGAAAGTTCTTATACTAGTTAATAGTTCTGTAAATTATTTTGGTACAAAAAACCCTCAAACCCCACGCTAGTTTTTGTAGCAAGAGTTTCCTTCCAGTGTTGCTTTTAGTATCCTGACATACTTCCTAAAGAATGCTGTCTTAATGATTCATACAAATATTAATGTTCCCAGAAAGAAATAATTTACCTTGAATGGCTTTAAGGAGATAGAGCACTGAGAAGCTTAACTTTATCAAGCCTGAAAGTAAATCTCAACTATTAGAGAAAAAAAGTTGTTTTTTGTTCTTTGGGCTTATTTGTAAGTCTGTCTTCAGAAAGGCGAGTAAAAAAGCTCCTGGTGCTCTCACAGAGTCTGAGATCTTTGGTGAAATTTGGCATTATAACTCAAGCTGAGGCAAGATGCTTCCCCACAAAACTTTTACGAAGCAGTTTCTGTTCTGCTGTGAGTGAAACCCATGTGTTTTGGATTCTTTGCACTGAGGAAGGCCTGTCACACTGCAAACAGCATGTTGCCCTGGTGGTGCTTGTTGCTTGGCATGGCTCCTGGGCATCTACCTCAAAGGGGAACATTTCCCTTGGGATCAGAAAATTGGGATTTGAAGTTTAGCATCTCACTCATTCTCATTGGAATGCCTGGACCACTGGGCCAGAGGCTATTTTGTGTTTTAAGTTCTGTGCTGTCTCCTAGCTGTTTTTTTGTGCATGTGTATTGGGGTTTGGTTCAAATGCCTTTTCTTTTTTTTTAACTGTTCTTTCTGTGTATTGCTTCATAAATTCTGTGGTGATCTCAAGAACTCTTTCCTGACAAAAACTAGTGCATTTAGTTGTTGTGGTTTTATTTTTGTTTTCTTTGAACTGATAGGCATCTGCAAAAATCTTTGAATTCAATAAATTGTCATTTCCTGGTGAGAAGATTCTCTCTTTATAAAAACAAAGCCATGTAATCATCATTTAACTTCTTTTAGGCTCTTTTCTTCCTGTGTAAAGTGAAAGATAAAACCCAACTAGAAATATCAGCTAGGGAATCATGAGTTATGGTGCAGCACTGAAGGAACTGTAAGTGATGTCTTTGGTTTTATTAAATGAACAATGTGAGATACCTTTTGCTTTTCCGTGGCTGTGCTTTATGCAAAGTAATCCCTAAGTGCGTGTTTAAAGGAAACTGAGCGAAAGTCAAGATACTCTCATACTTGCTTCTTCTGTAAAGGCATCTAGTTAGCTACCTTAACGTTAGGTAAGGTACCCAGGTGCAGGCTTACTCAGCTCCTGCCCCAAGCTGTGATGACCAGTATTGCATCTCTTGTGTGTAGCTACACAGTCTCCTCTTTACCCAAGACTGGCATGGTCCTGATGTACGAATATGTTGGACCTGATATAAATTCCTTGAAATTGACAAAAGTGTTCACTAAATTTAAGCATCTCAGACCATCCGGTTTCTTCCCCTTTTCTTACATGTTTGTCTTTTGAAGAGTAAAATACACTTTTGAACATATTTACAAAGTTAATCTCAAGGTGATACTGAGAGATATTTTTTATTTGTCCGTATTTAATTTTAATTTTTTTAAGAGATAAAATTAGTTATCCACCAACCCAGTTTTCCAAACAAGATTGACACTGGGGCTGATAGTTACAGGTCCACGAAGCCTATATACTTCTGCCTTTTACTGCCTGGTACCAGGAAGATCCTGATGATTCTGGTTTTCCTACTCTAAAGAGAACTGAATTAGTGCTGCTGACATCAGAGTCAACATTGGATATTATCAGCCTGTGAGATGCAGCTGGTGCCTGGGTTCATGCAGTTTAAGGCTCTGATGTATGAGTGGTAGTGCCTGCATCTGTAGGAGCTCGTGCTCCTGCCCACCTCTGTACAGGAAAGATGACATTTCCCATGGCAGGGACACCTTGTTGCAGAAGGGTGACACCTCATTCTGTTAGAGCCTGTGTGTCAGACCTCTAGAAAAAGCTGCATTAAATTAAGGGTGCATGTGAGACCTGACTCCAACAGTGCCAGGTCCCCCAAAACTGAGGCCAGCCATGATCATGGCAGTGCTGGTGGAGAGCCTGGGACTGGTGGGTGATGCACTCTGTATCGCTGCCTGTGTGAGAGGAAGGCAGTTTCTAACAAGAGGAGGAGGTTTTGTCCCCCTCTGCTGATAACAGCATGCTTTCCTCCCAGAGCTCCCATCCACCCTGCAGGCTCACAACTACAGCACGTTCCCTTGGCTCAGCAGCTCTGCTCTGCCTCTGGCCCCTTGTCCTTGTGGACTTTGCCTTCAAATCTGCCTGCCTGGGAAATCTTGGCTGGCTTTGCCCAATAATTGAGATGAATGATTGCTGTCCCTCTGGGCTAACTGCACATGTAAGCTATTCTTTCCTCTTCTCCAGGACTCCTCTTTCCACAGAATAAAGCCCAAGCACAATAAAACCACAAACAAACAAAAAGCAAACACAAAACCCAAAAAACCCCCAACCAAACAAAAACCCAAACAAAAATAACAACAACAGCAAAAAACCTAGCAAAGAAACAGATTTTGCTGTTTAAATAAAAAGAAGTAAAGGGCAAAAGGAAGGAGAGGCCAGAGTAATTTTCTACACTCATTCTTTCTAGATGCGCCTACTGGAATTATGAGAACCATATGGTTTTCTCTATGAAACAGCAGGCCTTCCCATCACTGAGAAACTAAACACAACACTGAGAACTGCTTAGTAGAGTTTCATCCCAAAAGGGTGCTGTTGCACTCTCATTGTATGAAACTGCTTTCATATTGACCTACTAGGAAAAAAACCCAATCCCATATTATGTGACCCCTGTGGTTCATTGCCATTTGCTGTGTGCCAGGAAGCTCCCTCTGGTTCTTGCACTCAGAGTGACTCTCACTGGCATCATATGCTAATTGTATCAGATAAACATTACTGGGAACCTAATAGCTGAACAAATTTTCTGTAGCTGTTTTGGCATGTATACTTATATATGAGTTAACTTGGTTTAATCTGGGGTGAAACTGTGCTGATCAACTCTGCGAATAAATAAATGGTTGTTAAGGTTAAATGCCTGTTTCCTGCTTAGGAAAGAGTATACTGTTTTGTTGGTCTAGTTGTAACAAAACTAGTTTTCCATATGATATGTGGTGGACTTGACAAGCAACTGTATTTAGTAATTAATTTCTGAAACACTAAATTATAGAAGTTATGAAGGCTCTGTTCAAAGCTGTGGCTGCATTTGAGTAGCTGGACATGGTAGTTTTCTTGGGTTAAAACCATGTAAATGTTAGGTTGTTGTTAATGAAACAAAATTCTATGAATGCCAAGTTAATAAATGAGTGCTGTTGTGGTTATCAACATACACATTCGGTATATTTACTTTGTGCTAATATTTAAAGTGTTGTGCCTTGTCCATTAGCATCCAAATGCAAAGTGTCAAAACTCTTCATGTGTCGTCATAAATCTTGTGGGAGCCTGTGCTAGGTGAAGTGTGATAATCCCATTTAGAGGAGTAATCTCATCTTGGATACTGAAGAGCCTTGGTTTAGTATTGGAGCACACTACAATTTGTAGTGGCATAAGAAACTTAAGGATAGCATCTAAATGTAAAAATGCATATTTGAAATGAATTAAAGAAACAGAGGGCCTTAAAAAAATTAAAGACGGGCACCCCAGTTACATGAGGTCCCTTTTGCACTGCTTGGATTTACAGGGAGGCATTAATGTGAGACGAGGTTTTTAGCTCTTACTCTGAAATGTCTCAGTGTTGCTACTGTGTTACATTATGGGTTTAAATGTAGATGGGAATTAGGCTCTGGCTTGGCATGATAACCACATGAGTGAGGAACCAGTATAAAGTCCAGCAGTCAACACCAGGTGTAATAAACTGTGAAAAATGAGGTGGATGGTACTTTTGGTAAGTGGCAGCCTGGACACTCCACAAATGTTGAGAGATACATAAAGATGTGCATAACACTTACTGTTTTCATTTGTGGGCTAATGGGTAGAGCAAGGGCATCGATCTGCTCAATTTCCACTCTGGTAAGCCTGTAGTATATATGCTGGAAAGAAAATGGATGATTTATGATTCTTACAGCTGTGGAGATCTGATTTTCTTAATGTGGTATTTATCTGAATGGCATTTATTAATTCTATGAAAGGTAAAACGTGATTCTTAGTTGTCTGGCCCATATTAAAATCAGTGGTTTCAATATGGAGGTAATTGGTTATGAATAACTGTGCTTTAGAGTGGGTCTTTATATCTCTTTTAAAGACCAAACTCTAGATGCTACCTTCTATTTGGAATAAGAACGTGATTTTATGAAAAGTTGTATGGAAAATTATTTTGTTGGGGGGGGCAGGGAAGAAATAGCAGAGCAGTCCTTTTTATTTTGCTAAATAAAATTTTGTTGCTAGTATGTAATGCTGTTGGGGAAAAAAACTCACTGAATGGAATATGACTTTTGTAGGCATTTTCTAACTTTTTAATTGCAAAAACTGTTATCAGAGCATGCAATAATTGCAATGAATCTTCAAAATTGCATTTACTACTTCTTGAATGTGCAAACAATTTACAGTTATGTATAAAAATAAGGTGGAAAAAAGCCCGTGTCTCATATTTTTTTGTTTGTGTGTTTTTCCTTTTTGTAATAGGGCTTTATTTGTCCTCTCTGTATGAAGTCTCATGGATCAGCGGAGGAGCTGTTCAAGCACTATGAAGCAGTTCATAATTCTGGCATTGATTCAACTCATGGAGGGGAAGGTCATCTGTCACCAGAAAGGTGAAACACTACTCATTTGTGCATGTGCTTTTGTGCCAGTGTTGAGCTGCTTCTAGTTACACTGAAGGTTTTATTAATTTGAACTTACGTAGTCAAGTATTTAAATGTTCATGTCCCATTTGCAACTAGAATGAAAAGGCAGCTTGTAACTTACGTTGTCTGATGCTGATCTGACAGTAAGTGAAAATCAGATACATGTGTTTATGATACTAAGCCACCTGTTTCTGATTCAGCTGACAATGCAATATTACAGACCAGAATGATTTTTACAATTGTGGCAGGAGAAATACAGGTTCTTCCTAATTTCTGACAGAGAGCTGAAATATCATCATTAGAGAGTGGGGAGGACCACTCTAAAGACATAGGAGAAACCCAATATTGTCCCTAGTTAATTAGGGTACTTACTGGGTAATTGCAATATCAGTATTTGCCTAAATAGCTTCCCTTATTACCTAGTTATTTGCAAATCGCAGAAGTTTCTGTCTGTGCCAGTAATTCTCCTGTTTTTCAGAAACTCCATGCTAATCTTCAGAAATCTCGATTAGTTTATTTGATTTTTTTTGTTAAAACTGTATTGTTAAATGCATCCCTAGGAAGCAAATCAGGTTGTTTTATTTTTGAGAGCAGCAGTATGTGGCAGGAACTGATAACGTGAAACTTTCTCTGGAAGTGTTTAACTGAGTAGTCTGTGTTGCTTTGGGAAGGATTTTCTTGCGGGTAAAATTTATGTAGGCTTCCTTTTGTTTCCTGCTAATTCTTTTTCTGCTCAGTGCTTGTTTTGCACTGTTGTAAATAGCCATCCATGGTGCTGTTTTGTCACACTCCCCTGGACTCCTCCGATTTGTACACAGGAGAGTCAGAGTGAGCAGCACAGAGGCACACAGCACATGACCCTGTGGCTTCTGCTGATCCTGGGAAGTACGCAGTTCAAATGTTTTGTCACAAGCAGAAATGTGACCCAAAATGACAAATAATTACATTGAAAGAAATACATACATTTATGTAACTAACTCAAGAGAGGGTGGCTCTTCAGTGAGAAAAGAGTGTGGAAGAGAACATGTTTCAGTTGTTATGCAATTGCAGATCTGCATCTCCCCAGTACTGAGCAAAGCTGGCAAGCCAGTAAGAGCCAGCATTAGCAGAGGTCTTGGATGACTCCTTCCTTGTGAGTAGCTGGCTTCTCTCTCAGCTGCTGCTTCAAAAGAAATCAAAATTGAGCCTTTATAAAAGTGATAGGGTACTAGTGAAGTCATATTGGGCTTCTGATGTGCACATTTATTCAGTAATAAATATTTCTTCTCTTTAGGCCTGATTTAAGTCTTTCTGAAGTAATTCAATTTAGAACTGAAGTGATGCTTTAGTAGGATAATAGCATTCATATAGGGGAATTATTGTTCATAACTATATTGTTTATATAGTTTATAAAATACTTATTTTTATGGCTGCAAGTTTCCAATGTCAACCAGTTGTTGACTGGTGAAATATAGTTATTTTTTTCCCTGGCTCTCTCTTGACAGTTTAAGGACAAGTAGTTTTGTTTCCTTTCACATAATTGAAAAAGTGGACAAGGTCAGGGAGTTTTGATGGAATGAAGGGAGTCTGGTGAGAGCCACATTGTAACACATGAGCTATATTTTCCTATTAGTGTGGCATTCTTTAATGCTACTCATTTGCATGCATGCGTGAGAAAACTCTCATTCAACATAAATATGTTTTTCCAAGCCCTGGAATTCTGTATTAAAGAAATACTGCAGCCTGCAGCAGGGAGCCACTTCATTTGCTCTCCATGTGTGAAGCTTATGTGCAGTACTTAGGACCAAGACTGGGAGGTAAAATTCCATATTTAGTTAATAGGAAAAGCTAAGTACTGTGAATTACACAGTTTCCTCTTCCTCCCACTCCCCAGTAAACTATGATGAGTAAGTTCCAAGAGTAAATCGTGTAACTCCCCCCAGTGTGATTCAGCAAGGCCATCAGTACTCAGTACTAGGGTGGAGCCACTGGCATTACAAGTGGGAAACCGAGTGGAGCATAATGAAAAGGCACTACGGATTTTCCAGATAGTAGCCTCAGATGTACTGGGAGGAGGAAGGGATTGTCAGCCCTAGCAGAAAAGGAGATTTGGTGAGGACTTGGATGATGGGAAGAAAAGCAAAGTTACAGTGCCTGTAGTGATCCCTTACACTAATTCCCCCCATTCATTTTCCACTGGTTAAACCGAATTTAGGTTTCATCTTAAAACTGTCAAGGAAAATTTTCTTGGGGATACAAGGCAACTATTGTAGAAGGCTCCTTACATTACAAACTCTTCCCTTTCTCCTCCCCTCCACCTTCCCCTCTTCTACAAACTAGCTTTATACAACTCAAACCCTTTAATCTGCTGGGGAGACCAGAGCATCTTAAATGGTTTGTATTGCAGGCCTGTTGTATGTTCAGCCCAACTGCAGTACAGCTGTTTTCACCTGCTTGAGATTTTATTTATAATCTTAGATCTGAATCTTAGCTCATTTACTTACTGGTACTGGTGAGAAAGCAGCTCCCTCTTCTCCACCCACAACCAATGTACAGGTTTTGGAATACAGCTACACTTGCCTCAGTAAAGTTGTATTTGCAAACCTCCAGTGAATGTATCACAGAGGCAGAATGATGTGTACATAACAAAATTTTCCTCTGGAAAAAGTAAATCTTCCAATATCCCATGTTTGTTTTGTCATTAAAATTGGTCCATGGAGTTCTTGCTCCACTGGTTCAAATGCAAGTTTCACTTGCTACTTGATGACCCTGACCTGCTGTTAATATGCTAATGTAGATTGAATCTATTCGTCACCAGTTTAGCTAAGGAATAACTTGCTTTGGTGATTTCTTTTCTCCTAAGTATGAAATAATTTAAAAGAACATCTGTGGAGGAGGGGATAGTGCACACCAGCAGCAATAAAATTGTATGGTATAAAACGGAGAGAATTTGTTGGCACTGGTACCCCCATGTATATATTCTGTGTACTCCTTAGTGTTGCCACTGTACAAACAATAAGAAAGAGTATTTTTGCATTATTTTAATGACCCTTGTATTCTTGATTTGGAGTGGCTGTATCTCAGTAATGCAACATTATCCTTGTGTGTATAGTTGTGCAACTCTGTAAGGAGACCTGTGATTTTGAAGGGTGCTATGTGAATCAATTACTAACAGTTATAGCCTTGGATCTTGGGTTCTTGCGTGGCTGGAGGCTTGAGCATGAAATTTGAGAATTTAAAATTCTAAGGCTTTAAATATTCAGACCATTAAGTGAATGTGTCTGTGGGGCATACCAAATTGCTGTGTGGATGGAAAATTATGTAGCGGCATATTGCAGGAGTAAGATAGCATGCTGTCACTTAGCAGTGTTCCTTTACATGATATGGGAAGTGAAGGAGAATAAACCTGTCCTTTTTGTAGAAAGGCATGCAAAACAGTTAAATGTTCCAATGTATAGCTTTGTCATTCTGAACTCATGTGGTTGAGCTGATGCACTGATTTCGATCTACATTCTGTTTTCATGAGACTTTTTTCATATCTATTTCTTACTTATCCATGTAATGTTTAGCATTTTTCAAGTCATGTGCAAAGTGATATTAATCTGCTTTGTTCCAAGTTTCAAAAAAATCTAAAAATAACTATTTATAATTATGTAAGTTATATTTATGCAGTACATGGCTATCAGTCCAGTTACTTAACACACATTACAACCTGTATGTAATTGACAAATTATAACCACTGTGTATTCATTTTCTCCACTCTGTGGATATATTTATTCAGAGATGAAGTATCACTGCTCCGACAAGAAGTCCAAGACTTGCAAGCTTCACTGAAGGTTGGAAATGTATTTTACTTGCACTTGGTTCTTTGTTTCAAATTGAAGTGTTCCACTGTCTTAAGCAACCAAATTTATAGTCTCTCTCCCCATGTCCTTTTTTTTTATCATTTTCCCCCTCAGGAGGAGAGATGGTATTCAGAAGAGCTGAAGAAAGAACTAGAGAAATTGCAGGGGCAGCGGCAGCAAGTAATTGCTTTAAAATACTTGAAGCAGGTTTATCGTCAGCATTGACATTGAAGATTAAAACCTTTTTTGTAAGGCACGTGGCCTGATTTAGTTAGTTCTGTAATTTAAATATTGACATGTTCTTGAAAACAAAGCTAGTTATCTCTGCACAATATAACTGTATATATAAATGTAAAGAACAAAGTTGGAATAGATAATGATTCTTCCATACTACTCACTACAAGTTCAGTTCAGACTTCTCCTTTTGTTGGGCTTATTCAGAACTCAGTTTATTAAATATATAAATTGAATGTGGTATTTCACCTTTTATGAGAAAAGGCTATGAAGTCTTTATTGTAAGAACTCTTGGAAAAGAGCAGTGGGATTTCTTAGGTATCCAGATGAGCTCAAAAAATAAGGCAAGGCAAATTGTGGTGTGTTGTGCCCTAAAGGAAGCTCTTGCTTGTTTTATTACTGTGAGCTACTTAGATGCCGGATAGTTACAAACCTCAGAAATTGCTTTCTGACAAAACACCCTCTCAGGATGTACTTCTTGATGTCTGTAACCTCTGTTTTTAGGACAGATTTCTATACTGAGGAAGGGAGGGGGAGAGGATTCTTACTGAAGTCTTACAAGTGGAACCTTAATAGTGTATATGAAATGAAAAGTCATCTTGGGCTTTTCCAGTCTTCTAGATATAACTGTTTGAATTCAGTTATTTTTATAGTGCTGTGCAGTATTTGAGCACAGAAGTCTTTATTTCCCTGTCTTTTCCAAAAAATGGATGAACTTTGGAAGTAGTAGTTTTTATTCCTACTGTCTAATGGTGCATTTATTCTGTTTTCTTAAGGATTCTAAGTCTGATGGATTGACAACAGCTACATCTACAGGTGGCTAACATTTTATTATATTGATTTCTGCACTGCTTTGGAATTTATTTTGGTTTAGCTATTAAGTAAATTAGCACTTTTGGTAAATTAAAGAGCTAGAAAGCTGGAATGTTACAATTACTGGCAAAAAATTCCATTGTAAGATCTATGAAGAGCTCTTTGCCTTAAGCAATAGTCTGGGGAAATGTTCCAGGGGCTCAGGGTTTGAAATTTTTAGAAGCAAAACAAGAGTTCTCCTGAATCTAAAAGCAGTTCTCATGAGACATTTTGAACACTTTAAAAATAATTTCGTATATTCAAGCAGTCAGATATATACTATAGCACTATACTATCTAAACTATAGCATTTTTCAGTGATGGTTTTATTTAGTGTTTTTCTGTGCTCATTGCTAGCAAAGAAAACAATGAATTTTTTTTTGTTTTGCAGACCCATAATTTTTGCTCTATGTTTTTCTCCATGAGGCACTCATAGAATAAAATTTTCCCTATTTGTACATCAACTATCTGACTGATATTGATTAAAGCTTTTAATTACAGTTCAGGGCTTGGAATTCAACAGCATGTTGCAGTGATCTGAAGGGCTATTTGTGACCAATGAAAACCAATATGTTCTTAATCCTGCAGACTACTCAGCTAGTGACAGTGACATCATGCTTGCAGATACTTCAGTACAGTTGTTCACTTTGCTAAGATGGTTGGATGTTAAGGGATTTTGGATTGCATATTCACCTCTCGTGGTTAGTTATGGGCATGAAGAACTGTATTGTCCTAGTTCTTCTAGAAAATAATACTGTTCTTTTTATGGAAATAGAATCATTAGAACGGCAACTAGAAGAGATCCAAGTAGAAAATTTTAACATTAAGCAAATGAAAGACTTATTTGAGCAAAAAGCAGCACAGCTGGCCACTGAAATTGTGGGTAAGTGTATTAGCATGAGATCTAATTCTCTTCTTTACTTGTGCAATTTGTGAAAGGGATAATTTATTCAACTTCTTTCTTATTAGATCTTAAATCAAAGTATGATGAAGAAATCAGCCTTCGGGAAGGTGCAGAGCAGAAAGTGACAAACCTGAGACAAGAACTACAGAAAGAGAGAAGTACAGTAGAAGACTTAAAGACAGAGCTGGTATTCACATCACATTAATGTTTTTGTTATTTTCAGGTCAAGAGAGTTTGCTTAAATGCTTGCAAACACAGTTTTAAAGCAGTCAAACCTCTGTTGAACGTGAAGATGTCTGCTTGTGGGCTGAAAAAATTCAGAGTACCATTGTTTTTGATCTGCATTTTCAGTGTTTTTCCAGTGAGAAACTATATGTTGTTTCTGACTTATATACTAAAATTCACCCTACATTATGTTACAATCTTCTTGTTTGATGCTCTACCCTTCAGCATTTCTGCAGTATCTTACACGTATAGGTCTAAGACCTGAACTCGGAGCATGCCACTGCTGACTTCCACAGCTATCTTTAGGTCACTCTTTTTCCATGAGGTGGTATGTGCTGACTGACCTTGGACAGCTGCATTTTTAAGAAGTGCTCAGAGAGGTGTTTTGTGACACGGTGGCTGAAAAACTGGCAGCTGTCATCATCATGCCTATGTTAATCTTGTCCCTCTTACGCTTGGCTGATAATGCCAATGTGTGTATATTCCAGGATTTTGGCTCCTGATGACTTTTATATACAGCCATGGCTCCAGGGAGCAATCCCAGCAACTCAGCAAGTTGGGCCCCTTCTAAAGCAGTAGTGCAAAGAACTTCCTAGTTTCTCCCACTCAGCTACTGCTTAGACTCTGGAGGAAAGTAGGACTTGTTTATCCCCCTTCTTCCCTGTAGCTGACTCCCCTCAAGGGCCTATTGGCCTTGCCCAGATACTGGACCTGTCCATTCCTCCCTGCTCCATTCTTTCTCGTCTTCCCTTTTCCTTCTTATCTTTTTTCTATTGCTTTTCTCTTCTAGAGATGCCAACATTCCTCCTCTGCTTTCTTTGGTGCTCCTAGTTGCTATCCCTCTCTTCTTCCTCCATAGTGTTTCATATTGAGGGATGTTATGGTGCTTGAGATGCAATTGCCAACAGATTTTACCTCTGGGTTTGGTGTGAGCCATATCTGATGGTATCTTCAAGATGTTGCCTTCAGCTGCCCTTTTGTTTTGTCTGTGGTGATTCTCTGAAATAATTCTTCAAGACTAATATCTAACCATCTACATACATAAAAATGACAGAAATTTAGTCTTTGAGACAATTTTCCATTTGTCAGATTTGGTTGAAATCAATCAACAAATTCTAAGTTTAGCAGACAAAAACTAAAAGCTAGCCCTTAAGTCCTGTTTTCTTTGGGAATCATAAGCACTTCTCCATGGTTTTGGGTTTTTTTGGGGGGAGTTTTCTTTATCTCTCTTTTTTTTTTTTTTTTTTTTTTTAAGCCTAGCTGTAATACTGTATATGTCACCTTGTCTATAAATTGATGATTTGGTAGATTTTTAGAAATGACATTGCATGTCTGCCAGTGTGATATTGCTCACTGCTCACAACTTTTCAGCTACAAAGGCCTGGTGTGGAAGATGTGGCTGTCCTGAAAAAGGAGCTGGTCCAAGTTCAAACACTGATGGATAAAATGACTCTGGAACGTGAAAGAGAATCTGAAAAGCTGAAAGATGAATGCAAGCACTTGCAGGCAGAGCAGGCTAACTCTGAGGTAATAATCGTACCGAAAGAGGTGTGTTCTAGCTTTGCTGTGGTTATCATATGAAAGTGGAAAATATTAATTAATCACAATGAAAAAGCATCTTTCTTAATTGAATCTTCTCGCTTCTCCAAAGGTTGTGGTTATTCTGCTCTTCTACCAGTTATGACTTCTATACAAAACAGAGAAAAAGGGATGCAGCAGCTCAGATTTGGATCTTTAGAGGAACTTTACTTCTCAAGCTGTCTCAAACTGCTCCGGGCTAAGGCCTGTTTGATGTTTACCATGATAGTGAGGGAAATCTCTGACAGAGATAATTGCAAGAAATCCTGATAAAAATACAGTATCACCAAAAAGACTTTTGTCTAACATGGAATTTACTCTGCTGAGGAGTTGCTAAATCCATACCTGCAGAAGAACTCTCTTGCTAAGTGTTGCTCTCACTGGTGGGTTGGTTAATAGATTACTAGTAGATTACTTGACAATGTAACAATCTTTACTAAAGATGTCAGGTGTGTTTGAGACCTTTTAATTTTGCCCTCTGGTTCTTCTGTTGTCCTCCACCAATGCAGCAATGGCAGCAAAACTTGTCACTGCAGAGCTGTGGTCTCTCATGAAGTGTGGTCCTTGCAATATTCCCCAGCTTACATGAGGGAATGCCTACAGTTTCTGTAGGACTCCTAGTATACTCTGTCCTGTTGGGATTCATGGATGTGAAGAATTTCTGACATAGTTTATTCTGGGGTTTCATGTGCCCTACATTTCAGGACTGAAGTTTTAACTTCCCATCCCTTCCTTTGCACTGTAAAAATTTAGAGAAATGCTGCCAGGTATTGTTCCAAACTCCTTAGGGTTTTCCTTTCTGTTTTGCCCCCCAACAGATATGTTTATCTCCAGGAACTATACACAGGTACAGTATTGTACTAAATGTGAATCTACCATTGTTTTCAGGCTAGAATTATGTATGGCAAGCTCTATATCAGATGTGAAAAACAAATGTCACAGTTGGTGTTACGAATGTTATGTGGTTATGTGGCCATGTAAAGTTGCTGCACAACTGTAATTTGGTCTTAACTGTGAGATCCCACAATTGTGCTGCAGAATTTAAATTTCATTTCAAAATACTGTCTCTGGTTAAGTCTTTTGTGGTTTTGGATATTTAATTCTAATGTGAAGATAGAATGACAGTCACATGGGCATAACAAAAACCTTTCATCTTAAAAACATTCTCACAGAAGCATGAATTGCTCCTGTTCCCCCAAAGTAGGCATGTTTAAGTTTTGACATAAGTGTTTGGCCATGTTTCATCTCAGCTTTGCTCTTCAAGACCACATCAAGGACTGAAATTTTAAAGCAGTTTTTACACCATCCTTGGCTGTTTTTACAGGCTAGCTGAGGATACATATACTAATATTGGTTTTCAAAGTGAATATCTTTAAAATAAGGTAAAAGCTCAGTATGGGTGAAAAGAACAAAAATCATATTAGCCCTATATGAGCATCTTCAAATACTGCAGGAGAGGGATGTGGCTCTACAGCTGTCACCTAAATCTATTGGGTATTTTTACCTCTTTTTCAGAGCTGTACCTGAAACTGGCATCTACATCTCTCAGATGAATATTCATACTGAGTGGCTTCTTTCATCTTTAGTTTTTCGCTGTAGTGGCGCCTGTATAGTAAACATGTTAGGAAAACAGCTGCACTGCTTTGGAGCTAAGCATTGCTGTGAATCTCTGCTTATTGGGATTTGTTTCAGTATCTGATAAATCTTCATTACATGCAGCACCTAGGCTTGATTGTTAACTTGAGTGCCCACAGAAATAAACAAGATTAGTAGCCTAAATTGTAGGTAAATTTAATAAAGCTGAGACTAGTGTTTTTTTGTTTTATTCCCTCCCACTAAGCAAAGGTATTAGAAACACTGGAATATTTATAAAACAAATTTGAGGAAGTGTGCCTAGTACAGCTTTTGTGATTGCTTCTTTCCATCTTTCACCCATCCATTTTATTTTTCTGCTCTCTAGTAGATACACCTAAATTTGAGGTAAATTTTTTGGAAAGCATTTTATTCTTATAGAAAATTTCTGCCATATCAAGACAATTTCAAGATGTTATTAAACAGAAGCATTCCTGTTTTTTTAATGGTTTGTTATTCATACAGACACATTAGCAAGAAAATGTCAGGACTGAGTATTTACCCAGGGTACTTCCCTGTTAAGAAAGAAATGTGGGATAGTCTTACTGAATTGTGAACAAGAAATGGATCTTCATGCACATAAATTATGATTCTAGTTGGAAAGGCTGCAGTGGTGTCCTTTGCAACCTTCTGCACATTTTCTGCATTATATTCTCTCAGTATGAAATATCCATACTGTTTTCTGATAACATCCTGGAATGTTGGTCAGAAAAAGACCGATCCTAGGATGTGTTTTAACTAACAGCTCTGTTGTGAAACAGCTTTGTAAAGCACAGAAAGTCAGTTAACTATATGCAGTCATATACTGTGTTCTTGTGTTCTCTTTGGTGTTCCTTTTTCTATAGGAAGGTTGTAAATTGGATGGTTATTGTCTGCTACTTCTGATTTAGTTCACTCTTGAATTCAGTATTTATGCATTTGTGCTGAAATCTCTGCAGGAACAATAGGAAAGAAAACTTCTTTATAAAGGTCACTACTATATAGTGTATTTGAAATGAGTGCACGAATACACAACATGTTTTAGGGCAGCCATGCCCTAAAGTGCTTTTGTTGTTTTCTTCCATTACTGCATTCAAATACGGTGCAGTCATTGATATATTCTGTTCTGTACTGATGCTGTTTAATGGGGTAGCATTGTTCCTCTGATTATGAAGACCTGCAGGGTTGGTGTGTCCAAAAGTCAAACACCAAGTTTGCATCATATGCCGGACTTGCTTCTAGAGCTTTTTCCAGCACATTTCCCTTCCTAGATTGGCCAAGATTTTGGCCATGTAACTGCAATGATTTGGAAAGGTTTCACCTTAGGCTAGAACTGTGATAATTATCAATACATAATCTGTTATGCTTTTCATCAGTTTTGGGCTCAACCTGGCATTTGCTATTGAATTGGGTCAGATTTTCGTCTTCCAAAATAGGGCATAAATGAATCTCAGCTGGGAAATTATGCTCAGTGATACTTCTGATGGTGCTCTGAGCTTAGTTTACAGGTGATTTTTTTTCTTAGGCTTTTTATTTGTATAGAAGATGTATTTTTGTTCTGCTACCAGACATCTGGCTTTTGTTGGATTATGCATGCAAATCTTTGTTTTATATGTGGATTTTTCTGTTTGTCTTTTCAGGCTACCATTAACCAGTTAAGAGCTGAACTTGCCAAAGGACCTCAGGAGGTAGCTGTGTATGTTCAGGAGCTGCAAAAACTTCAGAGTTCAGTCAAAGAGCTAGAACAGAAGAATCAGGTGAGAATGCTGTTATTTCCTATGCTTGTTAGCTCACATTAAAATGGAAACACATCACACATCGCCTTGGGAAGCACTGAAGCCTAATTTCTTGCAGAAGCTGAGAATTCCTTTGCCATTTTGTTTAACAACTGAACTGTTATAATGCACAAGCAAGCACTATATTTTAGTGATCATCATATGCTACAACTGAAATTCTTTGGGTTGTGATGATTGCGAATTTCTAATTGCTGCAGTTTATTCTTAGCTATCATTAAGCAGTATTGCCATCTCACACATTAAAAGTAGTACCCCTGGAAATAATATATTTGCCTAAAAATCATGATTTGAAAGATATTCTGAGCTCTCTTCATTGGTTTTCCAGTTTCTTAGCTTTTAGATTGTACATTTGTCATATTTTTCAGGCCATTTATTGGCATCATGAATGGTAGAAAATGAAAATTAATTCCAGAAAATTCTGAACTTATTTTCTTTAAGAGCTGTTATCAGAGCTCTTTGAGCTTGCTGCGTTTTGTATTTGTGTTTAGAAATCATGTGTTGTGGGGGTAAAAAGGGAGAAAAGGGGTAAAAGAAACAAGGAGAAAGATGTGTACTGCTTTATTTTGCATGTACCACTGTGTATGAACTGGACATTACATACATGTATTTAGCAGGAGCCTTGTCAGCTTTGGAAAACAGGAAAGGACAGGGACCAAACCGAGTGTGTTTATTGTAATCTAATATTAAAGTGGCATTTGCAAAAAAATATAAGAAGGTGCAATTAAAATTTGGTAAATGAAACTACCTTTAGCAGGATGACTCTGTTTGGCTCACTAAATAAGGTGTGGAACTGAGAAGGTGAGAATTGTGCTCCACAGACCAGCAACAAGGAATCAAGCTTTTGGCATAAATGTTGCTGTACAGTATAGAGCCCTTTCCTGAATATGTTGGTATTTCATTAACAATGTGGAGTGAAACAGATTGATGCCTAAGATAACCACACATTAAGAGAGAGTCCTCTGCTATGTCAGGTTAATGCCAAACACCACTTGAGGAATAGGAAGAAGAGAAGTGGCAGTGAGCTACTTTTCCTCTTTCAGTTTTAGTGACTTAAGGCAGTTTACAGCCATCTCCTTATGCAGCTTTTTGAAAGGTGGTATCCATAGAAATGATATGCTAGCTAAGGAATTTTGGCCCTGGAGGAGTTGGACCTAGAATTGGAAAAAGTAAGACTAGCTTCCAGTAAGA
Organism: Aphelocoma coerulescens; assembly: GCF_041296385.1. NCBI lineage: Eukaryota > Metazoa > Chordata > Aves > Passeriformes > Corvidae > Aphelocoma > Aphelocoma coerulescens. The sequence goes on along the minus strand of NC_091014.1, from coordinate 45,690,514 downwards.
GAAATTGCTTCCACTTTGAGCAGTTTCCCATCCTTGAAGAATCTGTCAGGGAGGAGCCATTAATTCATGATAGAACACATTATACGTAGAATATATAGAATATAATACATGTGATATGAACATTGATTTATAATCCAGTTGCAATGTGGGAAGGTACTTCTGTGCATTGATGCAAAGTGTTTCAAGCTCATGTACAACCTCAAGCAAGAAAGCTGTTTCTTATATTTTAGGAGCTATCCTGAGAAGAACAGATGTATATATAAGTGTACATATAAGACCAGTTCTCTGAGACCAGCAGGAACTCTCTTTTCTTCATTTTTAAAGCACAGTAATTGTGGGGCTTGGCTTGCTTTGCAGAGGCCAGTAAGGGCCTGTAGCCCAGAAGATAGCTAGCATGGAAAACCTTTCAGCTTTTCCCCAAGGAATTGCAGTTGTAGTAAAGTTAATTTCAACATTCAGGAAAAACAAATTAGTTTTCAGGATACGGAAATAGAGTTTGTGTGGTCTTCTCATTAAGAGGAAGTGAATTTATGTGAGAATATGAAAAACAGTATTTCCAGTTGAAACTGTGTGCTGTATGGGCTCCAGAATCAACTTGTGTAACACAAGATACAGGTTAATATTTTCTTTAATAATGTTTTTGTACAAGTTCTTCACTGTTCAGCATCAACACTTAGAAATTTCAATAATGCATTGAACAGCTGCAAGCAGAATTGTAGTTAACTTGCTGTGTAACTCTCTTAATAGAGTCTGACTGAGAAGCTTCTGAAGAAAGAACAGGACTACACCCAGCTGGAAGAAAAACACAATGAAGTATCTGTGAGTAAGAAGAATGTGCAGGCAAGTTTTCACCAGAAGGACCTGGACTGCCAACAGCTTCAGGCAAAGCTGTCTGCTTCTGAAGCCTCGATACAGAGATTACAGACAGAGCTAGGTGAGAAGGGAGAAGCAAGCCAGAAACTTAAAGAAGAGTTGTCTGAAGTAGAGACAAAGTACCAGCATCTCAAAGCAGAATGCAAACAGCTCCAGCAGCAGAGGGAGGAAAAAGAGCAGCATGGCCTGCAACTCCAAAGCGAGCTCAGTCAGGTAAGCTTTTACACTGCACTTGTGTGTTTCTTATGCACATGCATTTACGTTTCCTTATTTGAAGGAGAGTAATTAACCAGCACTTCTATTTTACTACTCTATAGGAAGTTTGAGAAAAGTGAGTCCTGGTTGTACATTAGAACTGAACAGTGCTTGATTTGCTTTAAGACTGAGTAGTAGGGAATATAGTAGGGAATACTTAGTGTGAAAAGCCAGGGTAATGTGAAGTCTTGATATTGCTCCCTTAGTGTTTCTCCAGAAACAACTTCTCTTTATCTTGCTGATAGCTGTGAGAACACCCAGAGCATCCCTCCCACCAGAAACTATGTTCTGCTGTGTCCAGTAACTTAGAGAAGTAGGACTTTCATATAACATTGAGCATTTTGAAACTTGAGGCTGGTTGAATTCAGTTTCATCTAGTTTATAATTTTTTGGAGAGCAATGCATTAGGCTGGAGAAATATTTGTGTATTAGTAATCGTGTCCAGTCCTAAGATGTAAAAAATGATATCTTTATTTGTTAGTATGACATGCTTAATTTTAATCTTGCTAAAGCTTATTTATTTTAAAGTGAGTGTTTCTGACTTTTCAACCCTTTGTATAGTCTGAAACTGATCGGGTTGCAAGCTCTTTGTGTACAGTTTACCTTGGGAGAACAGTGACCTGGCAAAACCGTGTTTATGTGTGTGTTACATCCCCAGAATGTCTTTCCTTCTCCCACCAGTCTTCTGTCAGGGCGAGAGCAGATAATTCTATTAGTTATCTGCATAGGAATCTGCATTTGGGGAAACTGCCTCAGTCTGCCTAGGCAACAGAAGCATAGCCAAGAGGTTGAGCTGAAATCTATCTTCATCCTGAGGGCATTTTCAGGAAGGATTTTTGGGGTGGGAAAATGATGGAGGAAGGTGGGTAAAGCCTTGCTGAATTAATTCCTATGGAAGGAAATGGAGGCATGACACATTCTCTGGTGGTACCGCTGGGAAGGAAGATTACCTAAGCAAGAAATATTCAACAAGCCACTGGACTTCAGGATGTGTTTTATAATTGTATAGTAAAAGAATAGTGGAGGGAAAAAGCCCTTTGTACCTTTTGTATAAAAGAAAAGAAAAGCTAAACATACACATTTCTTCCTTTCTCTTCCTGCAAAGAAGATTTCAGTTACTATTGTAATGAAAAGACAAAATTTCTCATATTTATTCACTTGGTACTTCACTGGAATTACCTTTTTATGCATATAGTCCATTAGCTTACATTGAGACAATGAATTCTGTATGTGGAGGTGTATGTGTCGTTGTTTAGTCAAATCACATTTTCTAAGAATCCTTGTCATCTTCTCAAAATTCATTTGGATGGGTGCATGTCTGGTTAAGTTTGTTTTTTTTTTAGAATATGGGTGATGTGGAAGAAGTGATCTTAATGGGAGAAACTTGAGTGATAGTGTTGGTTCCAGCATGACAGTAGGAGGAGGGTATGGACAAGAGAGTATGGACTCCTTCAGTTTTGAAGAAATGTTAACTCCTAATAAATTCTGTTGAGAAAATTTGGATCTACTTGATTGTATATTTTAAAGTCTAGGTATTTTTTAATGATTTTTTTTCATTCTGTAGCATAAGTTGACCCTGGATTTTATGGTTCTGTTTACTTAAACATCATCTTAAAGTTCTTCAAAACTACTTAACCATGCCTGTGATAAAAGTAACTTGTGTAAAATATGGCTCACTGATGTCCCTCTTTCCAAATATTTTCTCCTGGTATCAACATAGCCATGAGTAGTTAATAGTTATCTTGTTGCACCCTTTCTTCAATAGTTTTTTTTTCCTACAGTTCTTGTTTGTATTTTTAGTGAGGAGGAAATATTTATAATTTGGTGATCCCGCAAGAAAAGACAAATGTTCTTCAATACTGGAGGAGAGATTATGGTCTCTTTCCTCAGCCTGTCGTCCCTCTTCTCCTATCTCTTTCTTAACTGTACAGTCACTGTTAGCAATCAGCATCTTGGCCACATGCCAAACAGCTTTTCACTCACAGTTTTTGTGATTGTGGACAGATAATTTAGCTTGATTTTCTAAGAAGGTAAGTCATGGATACATTTATTTTGCTGTCTCCAAACCCTTTAAACTTTTGCATTGTCTGATAACTTGAGGTAAATTTTGACAGATGGTCCAAAGGACTTCAGTGTTAAGTTCTTTGGTGTTAAATTCTTTTGGAAACAGACAGCAGGAGAGAGGCCTTTACCCCCCTTTAATGCCTGGGTGGAAAGTATAATGGTATCACAATCACTGTTCCTTTTTCTGCTCCACTAGGCAGCCATCTGGTCAAATAGTGATTGCTTGCAGTGAACAATAAAATTGGACTGCCTTTTGGTTAGATCTTAGTAGGGATTTAAGGAAAGCATGAGGGAGGTTTAGGGATGTTGAAGGGAGGACCTAGAATTAAAAGGTGAATGGTTCAAGGGCCTTGGACATTATTGCATAGGGGAGCAAGCTTCATTCATAGCTTCCCACAACCTATGGAAAGTTCTTGCTGTGCTGCAAGGTCTGATCCATTCTCTGGTTTTGCATTGAGATAAAAGATCATTATATCCTTGAATGTGTTCGTGTAGAAGTAAGTAGGCAGGAGGCAACCCAGGACCTATAGTGGCAGTTTCATGTAGAATAAGCTGATTTTATGAAAAGAGCTTTTCAGAACAGTGAATTGTAAAAGGCCATCCATACACTTTGAAGATGGTGCAGTACTGCTTTTGATGGCTGATAAAATCATGAAGCAGATTTGTGTCCAGCTGGAGCACATCCATCTACTTACTCTTTGCTGCTGGAAGGTACTGGACTTTAAGCCACCAAAGTTACTGTGTACCGTGCACTGACTGTTCATGTATCTCTTCTCTGCAGAGAATTAATGCCATTGATGTAGCCAGCTCAAGCTAAAAATTTCACTCTTAATATTCTAGCTGTGCAGAACAGTATATTGTGGGAGGCAGTGGAGCAGGTAAAGGCAGGGTACTTCAGCCACTGGATCTACAGGAGTGAGTATGTGAGCTGGATAAGCTGAGATGGCTCAAAAGCATCACTATTTTACATGACAGTCCATATGCCTCTGAATGATCACCCTCTTTCTGGTTCTGTTAAATCTCTGTAACTTGTTTTGAAGGGATTCTGTAGATAAGTGAGCATGTTTCTGAGTCCTTCCAACCCACTTTTTTGAGTATCTCTTCTTGCTTGTGCAGTTGATGCTGTTTTTTAACATGGTTTGTATTTCTGAGGTGTATGAGGTATATACATGACTTCAGGAGGTCATGGAGTTGTTTTGCTCTGGGTTATGAAAACTTCACATAAACATTGCAGAAAATGAGTCTATATCACTGTTGGCTAAAGAATGACTGAAAAAGTGGATGGCTCTCTTTTTTGCAGTTGCACAGTAAACTCCTAGAAACAGAGCGCCAGTTAGGGGAAGTGCACGGGCGGCTCAAGGAACAGAGGCAGCTGTCCAGTGAGAAACTGATGGACAAAGAGCAGCAGGTGGCTGACCTACAATTAAAACTTTCTCGTGCTGAAGAACAGGTAGGGGTTTTTATGCAGATTCTATAGTTTGTTCTGGTTCTGGTGATATGTCTGTATGCACACTCGTGGTCATAGTGCAGTTTATAAAGTTTGTTCTCATGGGAATTTCTTTTGACTAATATGGTCAAGGACTTACATTAAAATTATCAAAATCTGCTTAGATGCTGCTTGTCTTTACAGATGTACGTGTGTTTGTGGTGCTTAACAAATGAACAAAAGTTGTGCATTTTATATGAGCTTTGTCTAAGGGTCTTATGAAAAATTACTTAGGTGCACATAGGCCCATATGGGTAGTTTGTGTGTAGATATTTTTGTAAGATAAAGCCCTAAAGAAAAAGTGAACATTGTACAGCAGGTCATTGATAGTTAATAATCTGTGTGGGGTGGATGGGCAGAAAACACTTGTTTTATTAATTTTTATTTGTTTTAAAGAGTATCTTGTATATGTTGCTGATTTTCTGCTGGCTGTAGGGGCATTGGCCAAATATCTGAGTGGTATGTTGTCAAAGCTTTAAACTTTTCTGTAGCTAATTTGCAAAGCCTTGACTAGTATAGAAGTGGAGAGACTGCTAAACTGAAGTTGCTACTAAAATAATGACTGACAGTTGCTACTGAAATTGCCAAAAATAGTAATAATAATGTTGTTTTACAGATGTATGTATTATCAGTCATGTTACATCTTAACAACTATTGCAAAAAACATACTAAAAATTTCTTATGTTTTTGATTTTTTGGGAGCTAAATTACATGCATTTGATAATTGTTTTATAGTTCTCGCTTGTGATATAGAATCTCACCAATTAATAGTAAAGAATGCTTTGATTAGATTTTGAACATTTAGCTAGCATTACAGATTTTTGTTTTTATACAAGTTTTCAAAAATCCATGTTTACACTAAAATCTTTCAGGGTCAGCATTGAGTACAATTGGCATGCTGAGTGGTGCTTTTTCCACTCATTAGTCTGGTTTGTTTGGTATTTGGTTTTGTTTTTTTTTTCAGCTAAAGGAAAAAGCAGCAAATTCCACAGAATTGCAACATCAATTAGAAAAGGCAAAGCAGCAGCACCAGGAGCAGCAGACGCTTCAGCAAAATACAACAGCAAAGCTGCGAGAAGCCCAGGTAACATAGTTGGGTATCCTCATGTGAAAGTGTGTTTCAGGATTTCATTATGCTAGATACTTTTTTTAGGCCCATCTTTTAAGGTCCTTGTAATTAAGGACACTACTATGGTCTTTTCTAGAATGATCTGGAGCAAGTACTACGACAAATTGGAGATAAGGACCAAAAAATTCAAAATCTTGAGGCTTTACTTCAAAAAAGCAAGGACAACATCTCTCTGCTGGAAAAGGAAAGAGAGGACTTATATGCAAAAATTCAAGCTGGTGAAGGAGAAACTGCAGTTCTTAACCAGCTACAAGAAAAAAACCATGCATTACAAATACAGGTAAGAACTTCGAGATCTGTTTATTTTAGTTTGTTCTTGTTATTGAATCTTGTTTCCTTTTTTTTATATCTCATCAGATATGACACTAATCTTTTCTATACTGTTCTGTTTCTTTAATATTTACTTTAAAGATCTTACGGTAAATTTCACAGGACTTGTGTTCTGGTGACTTCCATGCTATCAGCATAGGGAAAGGAATTCCTGGATGTTTCATTTGTACATATGCTAGTAATATGTGCTTATAAATAGTTAAATTACATAACTATATAACTATAACAATATATATGTAGATGTATATATATATTTATAAAAAAATAAAATTATAATATAACTATATATATTATATGTATTTGTCTCACTCATTTTAAAGAGAGGTTTAATTCCTGCTTTCAACACCAAAATTCAGTTTAGCCTGCATCTGTTGTCTCCTTAGTATTTTGTTTCTGTTACATTAAGGCCAAATTGACAATTCCCTTTTGTTTCTATTTTCAGCTGGTAACCTATTTAAGCTCTAGTGTTGCGTACAATACAGCTTTACTGTAATAGTTCAGGAAAAGAAATGTGATAGCATTGAGTCTCCAGAGCCATAATAAGACACTAAAATTAAGTTTTACTTCCTTAGACATGCTGTTCTAGCCTTCTCACATTCTTCTTTTTTCCACTGCAGGTAACTCAGCTGACAGAGAAGCTGAAGAATCAATCAGAAAGTCATAAACAAGCCCAAGAGAATTTGCATGAACAAGTGCAGGAACAAAAGGCACACCTAAGAGCTGCTCAAGATCGTGTGCTTTCCCTGGAAGCAAACATCACTGAATTAACCAGTCAGTTAAATGAAAGTAAAGAGAAAGTGTCACAGCTTGATGTGCAGGTAATGGATCTCTGTATTTTATGGTGATGAAAAATTCTGGTTGTGATTTCCCATTTGGAAAAAAGGTGCATTTTTCCTACAAGGAGATACATACACTAACACATGAATACTTCTGATTTTACTATTAAACTTACTGGTGACTATAAAAGAATTAGAATGAGCTACGGTAAAACAGGTGTTTTAGTGAAATACAATTGGTCTTTCAGGTAAAAGCAAAGACTGAATTGCTACTTTCAGCAGAAGCATCAAAAGCTGCTCAGAGAGCGGATCTGCAGAACCATCTGGACACTGCCCAGCATGCACTGCAAGATAAACAACAGGTATTAAGCGACATAAAAAGTTTCTGTGTTATCTAGAAACTGCTTAAAAGCCTAAGAATAGTCAGTTTACAAACTCAGTAAACATATGAATATGCACTGGGAAATGATCATTTAGGCTATTTTAACTATGTGATATGCATGCATTTCCTTTTACTGTTATCTGGAGCAGATATATTTTGCAGTGCAAGGAATTTACTTGGAAGTCCACTCCTTGCTGTAGGGTTATCATTCAGAATCTAAGCTTTCTTTAGGTATTCTGGAGGTATTACTCAGTTCCTGTGTGTATGCTATGAAGAAAAGATTGTAGAATGCACTCAGTAGAAGCAAAAACTCTTGACTTTTATTGCTGACTCAGATAAATTTCCAATCAGCTGCCACTATTCAGAAGTAATTCTCTGTGTGCCAGCTGACATAAAAATTCAAAAGACTGGTGATAAAATTACATGTTTTTTTAATTTGCTTTAATCCTACGGAAGCATTTTACCATCTGTTGAATCAAACGTTTGCATTGTTAAAATCAGTGCTGCTGTGGTCTTCATGGAAACATCCAGCAGATGTTAATATAGCACCATTTTGTAGGGTGGGAATGTAATTAGTTGCTGTAAAAAGGAGGCAACTTTTTGCAGCCATAAAACAATTAATAAATAACTAAGTACATCAGCTTGCTTGGAGAGCAGTGAGCTTTGATGTAGCTGTCATAGTGGTTACTAGATGAATGTGTTCATCTCTCTTGGAGAATTTATTTGTTTTGTGTTGAACAAAATGTTTTGAAATCGTCTCTGATATGTGGAGAACTGAACATTTCCATGTTATTGGCTTTCCTCTTTGGTTGTTGATTTCATGGCAAACAAAGACATCAAAAATTTTATCTAGGTTTTGTAATGTTATTTTCTAGTTACTGCTGTGCTAACTTGAGGGGCCAGTGCCTTTATTACCTACAGTTCCTCTTCTGTTTACGAATTGAAACACCTTTGTTAACGTTTAGCCCAGAGCCTGCAAGGTTTGAGAGAATATTGAGGCTTTAAAATTTTTTTTTCAGTGAAACAGAGGGAATTTGTGCACCTGTTTGTGTTTCCCCTTTCAATTTCCTGCCCCTCAGAATAAAAAACAAACATTATTTTCCTTTTTAATTTGAGCACATTAGATCATTTAAAGCATATATGACATTAGTAATTTTTTGAAGTTATTTAAAAAGTAACAACCCTTGTATTTTTGTTTTACCCAGGAGTTAAATAAGGTCAGCGCTCAGTTGGATCAGGTTACAGCTAAGCTGAATGACAAGCAGGAATACTGTACTCAGCTGGAAGCCAATCTTAAAGAGTACAAAGAAAAATGCCTTTCTTTAGAGCAAAAAAATGAAGAGCTAGAGGGACAGCTTAAGGTTTGTATTTAACACAGTATCTGAACTTACAGAAACTGATCTCTGTTCTAAGGTAGCATGTGGTAAAAGCTGTGCTCAAATTATGAGGGAAGGATTATACCAATATTGCCTTTGTGGGTTTTCTTCCTCACTAATGTTTCCTAATTCACCATTTAATCCTGTTCTCTTCTTCCATGCTAGTATATCACATTAAGAAGACAGGCCTATGACATTGTCCCTATACTGTCTTTTTCCTGTATGTGTGCTTCTCCCAACCTCTGCGCTACCTGGAAGTTGTTACGTGAGGGAACATGAATATGTCCCAAAACTAGAGTTTTCAAGTTCAAACTTAAACACTTTACAAGTGGTAGCAGGGCATATGTGTTACACTGGTTAGCCCTGTTTAACACTGCCTGTCTGGTTTAATTTATTTCCTAAGCCCTTCAGTAGGCTTTATAGCAATATTTATTTATCACTCTTTCATCTCTTAGCTTGATCTGGGGTTTTGCATTCCAGTACTGAAATCAGTTTTTATTTTAAAGTGCACATAATGCTGGCAGAGGGTTTGCTGAACTTTTTGGTGTTTTGATACACTAGTATTTTCAGTTTAGCATATGGATTAGTCCTAATGCTTGAGAGCTTTAAAATTTGGGCTTTGACCTTTGTTCAATATTTGTTAAAAATTCTTGGTAGTCAAAATTTGTAACAGACAAAAGCATATGATACAGGGATCATGGGAGCAATGCAGAACTGATTTTGCAGTGTTGTCTGTCTGTTTTGAGGCAGGTTAGTAGTCTTTATGCTCAAGATTGAGTTGGGTGTTTTTCCTAGCTTATGTGCTCTTTAGAAGAGAACGAAGATTGTTTTCCCTGTGTGAAATTTTAAATCCAATGCTATTAAAAAATAAAGCTGTCATGCATTTCTTTATCAGCATAATTATTTTTTTCTTCCATCTCTTCTTTTGAACAGTTTTTTTTTTCTGCCTACTTTGATTTGTGTTTTTTATTTTTCATTCTTTTGCTGAAGTTCCATAAGTTGCCAGTAGACAAAAATGCTTGGGAGGAATACAGAGCTTGCTTGAGTATGATTTTATGAGTTTCCTGGTAGCTGAAGTGTGAAACTGAGCAGGATTGTTGGTGCTGTCAACAGGAAGGCAATTCTATGTAAAATCTTGGCATCTTCACCATTCTTTGAGATTATTCCAGCTGAATGTGTGGCAATTAAAAAAGTAGAAAAAAAATTAGAAAACAAAAAGCCCTCAGGAATTTTTTTGGAGAAACTTGGCCACTTTATTTTATGGCCACTGTGTGAAAGCAGAAGTGCCTGTAAAACAGCCAGTATGCTGAAGTGTTTAAACAGTGCCCACTTCCTGAAGGCTCCTGTGTTCTTTATAGTCCATATGAGTGAAAAAGTACCTTTGGAAAAAAACAGAAGAAAAATCTTTCCAGGTGAGCATAGAATTTATTCCCAGCTGTAGTTTGTGTCTTTGCTTTTACTGTAAAACTTTTTAACTATTACTTTGCAGTAAAATGCTGGCTTGGCCTTTAATTTAAAGATGATTTTAGAATGTTTTACCAAAACAGTTCTGGAGGAGCAGGTGATTAGCAGGAACTAAATAATGAAAGATGAATAGCAAAGTAATGAAACAGGTAGATGATGTGTGAGAGCTGTGACTGCTTCCTAAAGTTATTGCTACTCACAGACTAGATGACTTTGCATTTTATTGCTATTTTTGTTTTGTTGGTTGTGTTCTGATGGCTCTATCTTTTTATTTTTCTCTCTCAGAAATTTGAAGGTGACATTCTTGATGCTAAAGCAAGTAAAGACCAAGCTCTTCAGGAGTTACAGCAACAGCGAAATCAGTCTACAGAATTAGACCTTCGAATAGCAGAGCTCAGTAAACAACTTGAAACAGCAAGAGAAGCGTATGCATTTCCTGTGTTACAGTACTTTTCAAAGTCAGACATAAAACTGGAGCAGTTTGGAATAGAGTTGAAATTTTCTGCTTCTCTCCTGTGATTTCATGAAGTCATAAACAAGAGCTGTGTCCCCTCTGCTACAAGAACTGTGCTGTATCCTACCTGTTGTCTTTCACTCCATCTGCCATGTTGTCTCATGGGAATCACTGACTGCTCTGATTCACTACACTTCTTCAGTTTATTCACTGTGCTTGTTGTCAGCTAAATATTGGAGCAGTTTGATATAGTGAGGTCCATCTTTAAATATCCATAGCTCTGTAACCTTTTTCAAATACAAATTTGTAATTTTTGTATAAGCAGCAAAGGGGTAGTTTCATTATAGTTGATGAAGAAAGAACCATCTCAAAACTAGTTTCTAGAGTTGCTGTTTTGTCTTAACTAGAGGATTAAGAGGGTAATGCCCATGGATAAAAATAGGGGCATTTAAGGACACAAAAGAACCTCTGAAAAATAACTTTTAAAAAGGTACGTTTTATCTTTTTGTATTTGCAGGATGTCTAATGCTCAATTGGATTTGCAGAAGAAATCTGAGGCCCTTGACCAAGCAAATGAACAAATTTCAAAGCAGGAGGCAGAAAAGGCCAGTCTCAAACAAAACCTTGAGAAATCAAATCAAGATACAAGTAAACAGCTTAAGGAACTTGACTGTAAAATGCAAGCAGCCACATCAGAGCTGCAACAAGTGAAATTAGAGAAGGATACTCTGTTAAAGGACCTTACAGATGCCAAAGAAAAGCTCTCAAAAAGCTCTGAATCCTTCAAGAAAAGAAAGGAAGAATTAGAAAAAGAAATTAAAAAAGGAAAAGCAGCTATGGCAGAAATGGTTAGTAGATTCTTTAATTAGGCATTAAGTTTGGTGTATTTACAGTCTGATAAAATGACTTTGCTTTCTGTTTGCAAACAGTGTACATACGATGACAATGCATGAAAATTAGTTACTATAAGAAAAACCAAATCGTGATTTTTCGCAGGTCACACATGTTTCCCACCTTAAATTTTTGCCTGAATATTTACAGTAGTAAACATCAGTCATATCACATAACAGGATCCTTTCTTCTTGCTGCATGCCTTTAACACAGTGAAGAAACCAAATGGAGACAAGTGGTGAAACAATTTGATGCGAAAGGTCCCCCTTTTAAAAAATACATCAGCTGTATTATAACAACACAAAGTTATAGAACCTTTGGTAAAATGCTGTTGTGTTTAAGAAGTTATTTTTCTGAGGCCATTTTAATTTCTTTTTTGAAGTCTTCGTATATAGAATTTCCTGTGCACTTGTCTGGACATGCTGGAAAGCTGCATACTGCAGGCAGAGACAGTAACATCATCTGTCATTTGGGAAATGCCTAGCTTAAGGTATTATTGGAGTACTAGAACTATTTGAGTGTCAGAAGGGTCTTGCAAGTGGCAGTATAACAAGTGCTTGACCACCAGAGCAACCTATTATGGTAAAGAAAGTAAACTATTACTAGAGTTAAAATATACTTTTTTCTTACCTCTTCTGCCTTGGTGATATGAATGGGCACTATATGAATACATATAGCTCAGTTTTATAGATACAGTTGTTGTGACATCCTTGTCTCAGATGTGGCAAGGGGTGTCTTTCTCATGCCCTTTCATCTTACACATCACCGTTTTCCAGAACCCATTCAGAGCTGCTTTTATTCTGATCTAAAAAAAAATCTGCTCCTAGTTCAAAAGAACATTTTCTTTTACTCATTCCCCTTCTAAAGAAAAACTCTTTCCTTCCTTTTCTTAGTTACTGCTGTTTAAAGATATGGTTCTCCTAAAAACTTGAAGGATTTTCTCCCCAATTTAGACTTAAAGATAGTAGTCCAGATTCTGCTTCTAGTTCTGTAGTCTTTTGGAGGCTTTCCACTATCTTAAATACATAGTATTTGGGCTTAACATACAGTTGCATATGCATGGAGGTCTGCAAATGTACTTGTTTGTAAGTTTTAGAACATGAAGGAATTTTAGATCCTGAGGAGACCAATGAGCCTACTACTTCAGCAAGAAGAAGGGCTGCTAACCACAGCTTTAAACTAGGAGACTATCCGTAATCAGAAAAACTCTGGCACCTGGCTGAGTTTATTAGTACAGGGCATCAGATGTGTTCAGCTTAGATTTGCCACTTTAAGTTTTGAGAGGTTTTGAGCTGAAAATGTCTGCAGTTGAGAAGGTAAGATTTTGCATTGAAAATGAAAGCGTTATTTTTTAAGGATTTGTAGATCCTGCAAAAATACTCGGTACTTGGTCTTAGAAGCTAACAGGAATATTTCCTTGTCTTATGTTTTTTAGGAAAAATCTTGCCAAGAATTAAAACACCAACTTCAGATACAAACAGAGTCTGTAGCTAAAGAGAGGAATGAATTGAAAAACTCATTGGAAAAAAAGGAGGGGGTAAGTTGTCCACTTAGTTTCAAAAGTCTCAAAACCAGTAATAATAAATGTTTAAAAGATTGGTTTTCAGTCTCACCTTCTGGGACTGATGAGGGATAAAGATGTTTCAGTTCTCAAATTGTAACCTATCTTTGGCACTGAAATAAGGTGATGCTAAAACTTTTGCAGAGGGTAATATGAAGCTTTAGAATATAGGTTTTAGTCTTAGTTTTCTGTGCCCCACATACCTTAGCAGGGGATTTTAGCCCTTCGGGTTTTTTCATTAGTGAACCAGTTACTTGGTACCACTGTGTCCCCATTTTCTTTTGTACTTCCATACAATAAAAGTTGTCATTTCATATCCTTAGATCTATTTTATTCTCAGGCTTATTCAGTATGTTCTCAGTGTAGTTGACAGGACATTTTCAGCTATCCTTCAAGGACTGAATTGCTTTTTCAAACTTGTATAAATCACTTGGTTGTGACTACATAAGGACCAAATGTACTTCTTTTTCAAAGATGAGCATTCAGACCATGCAGTGCAGCTGGCAGCCTGAAGGACATGTCTGCTTTCATGGATTTCTTTACCCAAGGCATCTTCTGTTCCCTAAAGGAATCTGAAAAAATTTGATCAGTGGACATAGTGTGATAGGCAGTGAGGGACACTTACTATCTGAAAGACATTTGGGGGTGTGCAGGTGTGATGGTAATTGGTCTGTGACTATTGCTGCTACTTCCCTGGCTCCTCACTCAGCTGAAGTGCTGTGGTGCTCAGTGGAAAGTGCAGAAGGATGAGCTTGGTATATGCTGCAGTTGGCAGCAGGAGATCCCACACCACTGCTGGTATAAGCAAAGTTGCCTGATCTTAATTTAGAATGGGTAAAAAAGACTGCTGTTGATCTCTAGGTAGTAAATTTGGAATAACAGATTATTTTAATGTGTTATGGTAGTTCTTAAAATCTGCTTGCCACTGTTCAGCCACGTAACTCTGAAATAGCAGTGGCACTGTGGGATGGTCTGATTCTGTGAACAGCATGTACGAATGGTGATTTAAATTTAAATTATATACAGTTATTTAATATTTTTGAATATAGATTTCTAAGCAGTTGTCTATAGACCTTGATTCAGCAAGAGCACAAGTACTGGAAATCCAGGGTCTTCTGAAGGACAAAGAAAAAAGTGAGCAACATCTCCAGGGAAAGCTGAGAGAGTTAAAGGAATCTTTTGAGCAGAAGAAAAAACATAGTGAGACACTTCAAGCTGAATTAAAAACTGCCCTTTTAGAAAAGGTAAGACTGTCCTTTCTTACTCTTACAGGAAGATGAATGTAAATTCCTCTGATAAATACTGAAGCTTTTATGTCAATAACTTTGTGATAAACTCTGTTTGCTGTAGTCTTGTTGGAAATGATAAGGTCAGGATATGGTGGTGAGGTCTTCAGATGCTGTTGGAGATATAAACAACAACATCAACAGCAATAATGAAAAGAACCAGTGCTGTAATACGAATTCCATAGGAATTGAAATTTAGTAAAGGGAAAAAATAGGCTAGATTGAATGTGGGTTTTTTGCTTCAGGAGCAAGGCAAGAGCTGCCATTTTCTTGTAAAGCAGTAGAATTTCATGAGAGTATTTTTAGACAAACTCTGTGGTGTTTTAAAATGTCCATGGCAGTTTTAAACCAAGTCTTCTCATATTATACCAAAAGAATTTATCTGAGTGACAGTATTAAACTCATAAACCATAATGGAAAGAGTTCAAATGTCTTACAACATTAGGGAATGTTGTGCTGTGTGCCATGCACTGTTAAATGTGGCTCCAGCTTTGGCTGCCCAATGCTACATGGTCATATTTGTGCTTTAGACAGCCTGTGGAAACATTAGATTTTGGTGCCGTGGTTTAACCCAGCCATCAACTCAGCAGCACAGAGCGGCTCGGTGACTGGGGAAGACAAACACCATCCCTCCAAACTCCCTCCCCTTCTTCTTCGGCCAGCTTCATATGCTGAGCGTGATGTCATATGGTATGGAATATCCCTTTGGTCAGTGGGATCAGCTGTCCTGGCTGTGCCCTCTCCAGATTCTTGTTGATGGGGCGGTGTGAGAAGCAGGAAAGGCCTTGGCTCTGTGTGAGCGCTGCTAAGCAGTAGCTAAAACATCCCTGTGACAACAACACTGTTCCCACCACAAATCCAAATCCAAAATACAGCCCCCATACTAACTCCTATGAAGAAAATTCTACCTCAGCCAAAACCAGCACACTTGGAAACATTATTCCAATTTTTAATATTTGGTCTTAATGTGTTTCACTTAGTATTTTGTCATGAATTGAATTTTGTTGTTAAATTAGTTATAAAACCTTACTGTAAAATCACAAATATCAGGTTACTGAACTGCTATTTCGTAAGAGGAACAAAATTCTTGCAGTAGAAATGCATTTTATTGAAATGCTTAAGCTAACTTTACTGTGTGTAACTTTAACTGGAACTTTCTATGCCTATGTTTCAGGCAGAGCTGGAGAATAAACTACAACAGCAGTCTATTTTGTCAGCACAGGAACTTAAAGCAGAGAAAGGCAAGCTAGCAGACTTACAGAAGGCCCATGATAAACATAAAGAAAACATGGAGAAGCTGCAGCTGGATCTTTATGGGAAAGAGTCTGAGCTGCTGGCAACCAGGCAAGACCTTAAGGTACTTGCAGTCATTTTAATGTCATATGTGACTTAGTAGATGTTAATATCCATTTTGAAGACCAAGAAACAATGCAGGAACTGTATAAGTAAAAAAAAGTCTCTTCTGCTATATATAGAATTTAGTGCTGTTAAATCCCTTCCCTTGAGACAAAGGATATTCTGAAACTAATTTAAAGCCAAACGTATTTGCCAGTTTACCTGAAATACCCTTGCATTTCTGCAGCAGCAAAGTGAAAGGTGATGTAGTTTTATATTCATTAAAGAGTTATTTTTTTAATGTTGCTTTTTCTTGTTATACTGTAGCTTTCAACTAATTTTAATAGTGTAGCTAATTAGGGCAAGGTCTGCTAGCATGTGAGTAACTGCTATCTTCTGGATGATTTAACTAAAATATTCCTGGCTTATGGTAGATGTTGAGAGATGTCAAACTTACAGAAACAGTAGGCTTATGGACCTACCTGGAATACAGTTTAGTCCTTGAAGTTTTTGCTATTCCTAAACTGAAGTTACCTGGTTTTGTATTAGTGTGCAGTGCCTTCAAAGAGGTATTGCTGAGAGCTGAGCCAGTCAGCAAAGGTGTTTTTTGGCTTTTTTTTATAACCCTCTGCTTCGTGTCAGTACTAAGCCAATGCTTCAGTTAGTCCTGGGACATACTGTGCTGCACAGACTGGCTGTCTGCTGGCAAGATTTGTAGCTTAGGCACTTTTCACTCCAGATAAATCCCACTGCAGGTTTGTCTGTGTCCAGCGCTGTTGCTCTAGGCTCTTCTGAAGTTTATGGAGAGGAATAGATGCTTTGGGGAGACAGATCATCTGATCTGCTTTAGATGTCAGCTTCTGTTTGCTTTGTTATGTATAAAGGGAGCTTGTGGTGACTGCTTAGATTTCATTGTTCCCTGCTTTGATTTCATCGTTCCCTTTCCCCCAAAGGTGGGCCTTTCAATCCCACCACTGAAACCCTTAAAGGTCTTGTGGCTGTTTCACACTGGCCCATATGAGCTTTGGAACTCTAGCCAAACTCCATGCTCAGGTTATTTTAAGAAATAGAGAAATACCTCTTTTACAGTTGCAGGAGACTTACTCCTCCTCTGTAGTACTAAATTACCTGCCATATTTCCCTGCAGGTTATTGAAGCTTTACTTTCAGTGCAGCATGGTTGAATTGCTACATTAAATTGTGGAGAACTTCTGCATGATTAATAAGCAGTGGTGGCTTAAGCATATTCTTTCTTCCAGTCTGTTACTATTGCACATATACATCTATGAGTTTATTTCCTGCAATGCATTTAAATCACCTTTTGGTAATGCAGTGGCCTGTAGAAGCATTGGATGTGTTCAGTAACTTGGGGGTTTTTTGGTATAATTTTCATTAAAGTATCGCTTGTTGCAAAATAGCTGTGAATAAGTATTATTATTAGAGCAGTTTGATGACCTCTAGTTCTGGCAAGTATAAAATAGGACAGGAAGCGTCTCACATGTATTTAGACCCAATGGGGATGGTAGCAAGAGAGAGAGAACTCTATGCAAAAAGATAAAATAAGGTGATGGCAATGGGGAAACAAGATTTTTAAGGTGAGCAGTCAGGTAACTTGATTTATTATGTAAGTTTCTGCGGAGCCTAGAGAGACTGAAGAAGATTGGGGTCCTAAATACTTGTCTTGGTTTTTGAGACAAAACTTCAGGAGGAAACACTCCTGAGTGAGTGTCTCCTCCAAAGGGAAAAGCACCTCCCCTTTTCCTCCGTCAATGAGACAAATGGGTCACAAAGGGTGGAAGTGGGAAAAAGAAATCAAACTGTTTATTAACACACAAACAAAACAGGGTAGAACAGGATGGAAAAAATCCCTCAAAATACAACAAATTCCCGGAGAGGGAACAGACACGTGGGCTTGGACCAGCCGGGGCCGCCCCCGCAGGCTCCCCGGACCGGCGAGGAGGGAAGGGAAGGCAGTGAGGCAAGGGGAAGGAAAGGGAAAAAAGAACAAGAACCCAACAGAAGCTTTTCCCAGCTAGCTGGAACACAAAGGAAACCAAAAAGCAGCACAGCGCTCCCGGCGCACTCCTTCCCGAGCCCCTGAGCCGTGGGGCTGAGCCGCTGAACTGCCCCGCACTCGGTCCCGTGGCTCCGGCCCCCGGGTCCATCCTAAAGAAACAGCGTCCTTGGCCATTGAGCGGACGGTTAAGGAACAAAGCAGCTTCATTACATCACCCCAGGACAGTACTGAAGTGCTGTACCAATTTGGAGCCCATTTGCTTGATTTAAAAATTTTATAAAAAACATGTATTAATTAGGGTTAGTGAGGTCTGATTGACACCATTTTTTTTTTTCCCGGAAGATGTAGAAGAGGGAAAAAGTGGGGAGCTGATCCTTAATCATGGCTGTGCTACCTCAGTGCAACATTAAACTAAAGAAGCAGTGATAGCTTGTCTTAGAAGACCACAAAAGAAAAGCACATTCAGACACTCTCCGAGTGACAGTGTTAGTCTTGAGAGCTGAATATCAAAATGCCACTCAAGTCAGAAGAACTTTATAGTAGCCTTTCAGAGCCTATTCAAAATGAGTTGTCTGCATGATGTTTTGCCTTGGGCAAGTTACTTTTTTAAAAGTAGCTCATTTGAGCCAGAGCTGTGTGTTTTGCTTAAAGTTTGGAACCAAAGCCAATGGTTAGGCTGAGCTTTAGATTGGCCTTAATCTTCTTAGTAGACAGTGGTAGAAGTTTTTAAAACTGGTCTGTATGTAGAGTCAGCTTGGGTGTCTTTCAGTGCAGGATTTTCAGCAGAGATATGAACTCCCTGCACAGCAGTGTTGAGTCAAGCAGTGTCAGAAGCCCAGCATTGTCCGGAACAGGCATGGCCAGGCCATATCGTGGCATCCGAGCAATGCTAGAGTTAAAAGGGAAAACTGAAACATCCTCGCGTGATGTGGCACCACGCTGTTGGGGGGGCCAAGGTTCCAGGCGTGAGGATGGATCACGAGAGGCTGTGTGGGTGACGTGTAAGGTAGTTCCTGGGAGGGCATGGCGGGAGCTGGGCTGTACACAGAGCACCATCTGCTGGCATTTGTCGGGAATATCACTGCTGGGATCGATGGCTCCTCCCTGGCTGGGAGGCGGAGGTGGCACTGAGAAGGGAGCGAACGCTTCGGGGCGGTTTGCGGTTGGAGATCCAGCGCTGCCTGAGCCAGAGCTGCAGAGCAGAGCGCTGCTCTCCGCAGGGCCATCGGCACCGCGGAGCCCGAGCTTCTGGGTCCGCAGCAGGGCACCCGAGCCGTGTTGCTGTGGCCAGATGCAAACCGTGAAGCTCTGAGTCCTGTAAACTAAAGGAGTGTTGTAATAAAAAAAAAAAAAAAACCA
This sequence comes from Aphelocoma coerulescens, assembly GCF_041296385.1. NCBI lineage: Eukaryota > Metazoa > Chordata > Aves > Passeriformes > Corvidae > Aphelocoma > Aphelocoma coerulescens. The sequence continues at coordinate 45,671,477 of NC_091014.1, read as the reverse complement.
ACAATAAATAATAAAATTGGAACTAGGAATGTAGTTATAATTTTATGGATACTATTTGCTGCAAATTTACTTTGGTTTAAAAATGTCTCTAACAGTAACTTCACACACATTTTTGTCTTTGTGACTGGAAAAAGAGGGTAGGATTTGAGTGCTTGTTAAAGCTGTGTTTTTTGATAACAAAGGATATATATAATTAAAAAAGAGTACCACCAAATAATTTTTGTATATACACACCTATTTATACAAATATCTGTTTGTGTATATATATTCATACTTTTTTTTTGTGAAAAAGGCATTTTTTATATAGAAGAGTTAATAAAAATGTTCAAACTGTAATTTTTTCCTTGATTTTGACTTAGTGTGAGGACACTTTCTGTGAATCTGATCTCCTGAGCTCTGCCAAGTGTTCTTGAGTTTTGGCATTCGTGCTTTTTGTAGTCAGTCCTGGTTTCTTCTGTTTTTTCAAAAGAATGTTTCTTTGTCTCCAATGTTGGCATTGCTGCCAGCATGTATTCAGTGAATGTTCTGGAACAAAATTCATGCTTGCCAGACCTCAGTTCTGTAAGTCAGGAGCCTAAGTTGCATATAGTCAGTCTAACTCTTTTTTTTAGGGAGTGAAGAGAGATCAGGTTAGCATCTGTGAATAATTTAATGTTGGTCCTTGTGGACTGGGATCAGGGAGCACACAGACTCACATGCTTGTTTGTGCACTTCATGTAGGTGGAATGAATCTGGGTCCCACCACCCTGCTAGGACCAGTTGTGATGTTGGCACAACGATTTGCACTGGCACAGGCCAGGCTGTAGTGAATCAAACTGTAATTTTCAAATATCTGTATTTATTTAAACTCTGTACCAGTCAACCTAGCATTCTTCTTTATTTACAAAAATGAGTACTGATTGACCTCTTTTGTTCTGTACCTGTTCCTTGTCTTAGTCTCAGTATAGACACAGGGAGATAACCTGTACAGTGCAGAGATTTTGTGGGGTGGATTGAGAGAGAAGTACCCCACTGTATATGGGTGTCACTATCTACTTCATCAAATTTCATTATCTGATGCTAGAAAATTTGATGTAACTACATTTCTTCTACTGGAAACAAATGTGAATAAAAGCTGTGGCTTTATTATGCTTCTTTCTAAAACTGCAGAGACTGTTGGGTTTTCCTGTGAAGATCTTATATGATGCTGCTAGACTTCCTGTCCTTCTTCAGTGTTAGGAAAATATGGTATTCCACTGAACACAATGGAGCAGAGGGGGATAATTTTACTTTCTGAAATGCCCACCCTGCTGAAACCTTGAAAACTGCTAAAGCACCTCCTATTTTGCTTACAAAAAATTCTGAGTCAACCCCTTTCAAAATGCTAAGTAGTAAACTCTAATATCTCAGAAAGCAAATAAAGTAATTTATTTGAAAATTAATTTTAAAAGCCATCGTGAGCTTTTTAAGAGTCATGGGGATTGTTGAAAATGCTGTTGAATCAGCAGTGTTCCATCACTGCTGTTTCAAATTAAGTCGGTCTCTACAAGCAAAATACTTCAGATATTACAAAGGAGGGTCATGAGGCATCAGAAATGAATTAGCTTTTAAATCAACATGGGAGTGACTAAAGCATATGCATAATTGAATGAAGGGAAAATTCTGCTTAGATTTCCTTTTAAAACCACTAACCTTCAACAAGAGGTTTAATATTTAAGCAAGAGCTTCAAAAAGAATTGAGTTTGTCTTGAAAAATGTTGAAATCCTTACTGCCGCACTGAAGGCAATAAACTTATTACTAATAAAAAATCTCAGCTCATCTTCTGTATCATAGCATCAAAAATTTCCATAAAATTCCAGTATTTTGAAGAAGTGGATGAGTTTGGTTGTTTTTTTTTCTTGTGGGTTCCAAGTGGAACTAGTCTTTACCTAAGGTAGAAGGTTTAAAAAAGTAACCTCCAGAACACTAACTCAAAAAGACCCCCGAAGTTTGACTTTGCTGTGAGCAAACAGAATGAGCTTTGGCTTTGGGTGCAAGTTTTGGATTGTTTCTTGGGATTTTGTGACCTGTTTCAGAGAGATAAATCAAAGTTTTTTTTCTAGCTAATGGTGAGAGTTAGAGGCAAGAGAAGAGGAAAATGAAATCATCTGCAGCTTTTGAATGGAAGTTTAAACTTAATGTTTAAAATGCTTGTGCAGTAGAAACTGTGAAACATTTTCTCTTGATATTAGCATTTTTATCTTATACATTTCACTTCAGAATTTTAAGAAATTTTACAGTTGTTCTAGCACTAATTTTATTAAGTTATTGATAAAAAATAGCACTGAATTATTTTTGAACTCTTCAAAGTATAGCTTCACTGGTTCTTAAGTAACAGAAGTCTAGAGTTATAGAACTGTTGATTTGCCTAGATAAAATAAATTTGTGTGAGCAAATTCAAGTTCATTCTCTTTTTGTCAGTTTTTATTTTCTGCCCTTCTGCATGTTTTCACCTTTTGTCTGTGTAAGGATGCAAGCTGGAATATGTACAGTAAGGTTTTGTTTCTGGAAATTACTTTGTAAACTAGAAGTTTCTGTAGTTATGCTCTGTCAACATTTGAAGCTAAATGTTACCCTCTAGGTAGAAATTTTTCTACTTGGAAAATGTTTAACTGGCTGTTTAGTATTTGAAGCTTTTATACTGGCAGATAACTTGCAGAACTCTCTTTTTAATTAGTCCACAGAAGAAAAACTTGCTCTAGCTCAAGAAGAATTAGTTTCCAGCAGGAATCGAATTGCTAGCAATAATCAACAGATTCAGGAACTGAAGAAAGCTAAGTCTACACTGGAGCAGGATGCATCAAGGAAAGAACAGCAGCTGGGTGAGAAGACCAAAATGGTACAAGATCTTCAGAATGACAGGGTAAATGCCTCTGCCTTTTGAAATCTCCACACAGTCACATCTACCCCATGCAGGCACCTTTTATTATTTTCTATTACATCTCTAATTTGAGAGCATAACAATGCCAGTTTTACTGAACCTCTGGTAAAAAGACTTAAAAAAGAGACAGTTGTAGTGAATTTGGTTCAAAATATGCTGCTAATTTGTTCTAGACAGGTTTGTGGCTAGACAGATGGGAAAACATTAGTTTTAAATCTAAAACTGCAATCATGCTGCTAATTGCATTACAAACTGTGGATAGGTATATGGCAGTTGTTTCCCCATAATTACAAAGCCACCAAGCAGTTTTTGGACCCTGGATGTTTTTTGATTGGTTGGGTTTTTTATTTTGTGAACTTGGAAGAAGTAACTTTTCTAGCACTTTTATTTCTCTTCAAGATTTTGAAAGAAAAAGATTTGGCTAATGAAAAATGTAAAACGGCAGAGCTCCAGGAAATAAGGACTAGACTTGAAAAAGAAAGTGCCAAGCTGGGTGAAGAGCTTAGAGCCTGCAAGCAAGAATTTGAGAAGGTATTGAGACAAGCTGAGTCTTCTTCATGTGTTTGGTTATCTGATGAGAAATATGTGCCTACTCAGTAGATGTTATCTGGAATGGCTTTGCAAAGATGGTTACTGTAAATATTGGTATTACAGGTAAGGGAACCAAAGCCCAGATTTTGTTGAGCTTCCTCAGCAATGATGTCTTGATTGGTGATGATCCTTGAGTACCAGGGCCTAGTGAGCCAGGTGGGCTGCATAACTTGTCTTGGCTTCAGGATGGGTTGTATGTCCCAGCTTTTCTTTAGTTCCACTGTAAATTCACTCTGCACACCCCTGCTTGACTCTTCTGCAATGGAAGGCTGTCCAAAAGAGTCACGATGGTGAACTTTTCCAGATATTCTAGGCACATCTCGGGCATCTCAGGCATGCGTGGTAGAGTTGAAACTCCCTTAGTGTTGTTTAATAAAATGTCTTAAAAAGTCACAGTTGGGGAAGAAACAATGTCAGGCACCTCATAAAAGACAAACTCTTTTCCAAAATCATAACAATCAGTTGAGCTCCCTAAAGGGTAAAAGTTGGGAGGCTTTAATGAAATAATTTTTAGTCTTCAGTAAAACTAACTGTTTCTTGTCAAACTCTATATATTCTGTTTTTTAGGCTCTATAAAAACAAACATTCCTAAAAGGCTGTAGTTTGTGTTTTCCATAATGAACTACTAGCAGTTATATTTGCATCTGTTAAGCACACTTAGTTTAAATTGTTGTGCAAGTATAAATACAGGTACAATTCCTTATACACTAATAAGAAAATAACATGAGAACTTATGACCTTCAGATGTTCTTTCGTTCTCCATTGTTTAGGAAATGGTCTGTAATTTTTAGGTATAAGTCTGTACTTTGTTTCTCTTAGGCAATCTGTGCTTGGGGAAAGGTATTCTAATTCTTGTTCCTAAAATCTCTATTCTAAAGAATAAAATTTGTAAAGATGTAAAAGGTGTGCACACCAGTGTCAGCTTAATAGTAATTTCTTGATCTCTTTACAAGCCATCAGGCTGAAAGTCTCCAAAGACTTAAATTCTGTTTCCCATCTCCTAGCAAGGAATGGATGTATACCTATCTGTAGGGCATCCTCGTGTTCTGAGGATATGTTCTCTTCACTGTCCTTGGTTTGGTTTTAACTTGTATTCTGAATTTTTGTTTATGCAAAAATGGTTCACCCCTATTAGTCTGTTAGTACCTACATGCTTGGCTGTGTAATTTTAAAGAAAGTGATTTCTATAAATTAAACTAACTATTCTACTTGAGTTCAGTTACAGAAGAACAAGTAAAGCCATTATTTATGTCATCCCATTGCTTAAAACAGAGAGTAATTTTTTATACATTTAAGACTAATAGAAACTAACTTTCATCCATAAGCATTCAGTTTTAGATTGTCATTACAAAGGTTTTGACCTCATTATTGCAACCAGAGAACAATGTGAAGTAAATTTTAGAACAGTACCTAGAAAATGACAATGGATGCATCTTTTCAAGGAACTGTAGAAAACAATTCAACAGATCTTCCTCTCTACTTAGCAGAAACATGCATTAAAATAATTTTTAAAATTAAATGTTGATCATAGTATAAGTTTAAAATCTTTGATCATGAAAATCACTGATGCTTTGCGCTATAAAATCATCCTTTCTCCCAGTGATAAAACTAAAAATTGTTGCTGTCCTCTCCTAAGAAAGGATTACAGTCTTTTTGAATTTAAATCCATTTACACTTTCAGTGTTGCTACTTTAACTTTGAACTCTGTATCCTAACAGGAGGTGGCAAATCTCAAGGATGCAAACCAGCTATTGATTCAACAGAAATTAGAACTGCAGGGCAAAGTAGATAATACAAATTCAACTCTGGAACAGGAGAAACAAAAACATCAAGCTGTCAAAGATCAGCTGGAAAAGAGAGAAGAGGAGCTGAAGAAAGAATGTGCTGAAATTGAAGCCAAACTGGTTAGTATGTTAGAGAGTATGAGACTGCTGTTTTGTGAACATGCCTTTGGATTCTTCTCTTTGGGACAGAAAAGAAGCAATGGGTTGAGTTTAGTTTCACTTTACATGAGTTTCTGAATGATGAGATCAAAAATCTTTGAGGCATTTAATGGTATACGAAAATTCAGTGAGGTGACAGCCTTGTCTAGTAGAGTTTGTTGATTAAAAGTAGTGATTCTGTTACGGTAAGATTCTTTGCCTCAATTAAATATAAGGAATAGACAGAGAATGCTTGGAAACTTGTTTTTCATTTTTCCATTGTTTTCATAGCACACAGAGAAAAAAGACAAAGAAGAAGAAAAACGGAAACATGAGGAAGAGGAGACCAAGCTCACTATGCAGGTCACAGTCCTGAATGAAAACCTGGCTACCATGAAGAAAGAGTGGCAAAGCAGTCAAAGACGAGTGAGTGAACTGGAGAAACAGACAGATGATTTACGTGGGGACAATGCTGTCTTGGAAGCAACAGTCCAGAATAATCAGGATGAGAGAAGAGCATTGCTGGAGAGGTAAGCTGTGGCCATGATGATATGGAAGTGTAGTTTGAGAAATGAAACGAAATGAAATGAAATGAGAATGAAAACTTGTTTGATTCAGGATTCTCTATTCATGCTTTGTTTAAATCCGTATTTGTTCTTAGTGCCTGGGCTGTGGGTGTAGTTTCCAGAATGCAACCTTCTGTCATCCCTGCCAAAGCACAGCAAGGGGTTTTGGGAACCAGCTGTGCTCTTTGTGATCATTCTGTAGAAAACAAGGCAGGCTTGTCAGGATCTTTACTTATCACCCAAGCCACAGCTCTGTGCTTGCTCTCAAAGATTTATGTCCATCTGTAAGAGCCTTCTAAATCCACTGGGCTCCTCTGAGATTTCAGGTATATAGGCTGTGGCTTCTCATCTGTTTTGTGAACCTTGTGAGGCCTGGCAGAGAGAACTTCTTTTACCTGAGCTAACTGTCCTTCTCCTTTACTCTGAGGCTCCCATGCCTTGATTCAGTTGGAATAGTTGCAATAGTCATCCAGAAGCCTGGAAAAGACCCCTTAAGTAACATAGAATTTGCATAGGAACTCCCAGGTGTGCCCACTACTCCGTGTTAGGAGACTGAATATGTAATTGGATTATATAGACTAAATTTCAGAAAGGAGGCATTTTCTTCCTCCTGAAAACCTGCAGTCTTATTTTCTCCAGTCTTGCTGTTGTCTCTACAATATATCTAAGTCTTTGGTAAGCAGAGTGCTTTTCCTTCAGGCAGCAGGAGGCCTTGCAAGGCAGCAGGAGCTACCTGAATGCGGTGATTTCCAGGGTAAAAGAAACACCTGTGAAACTGGAAGCTTTCTTTGTCCTAATTTCCTGACATGTTTGGTGAAGGCAGAGGGGAAACCTTTTGTTGGTACTGTCAAGTTTGGTGATTTGACTTTTGAGCAGTAGACCTTGGGAAAGGATGGGATCAGTTCAAGTGAGATCCTCTTTCTTTGGCAATCCCTTGCTGTACTGTGTTGAACTCATGCAGTAGCTGTTTACATCTTGGCAGCAAAATACCCTTTGAAATTTGGCTTTCAGCAAATAACTGAATTTCAGCTGATGGGAGGTGGCCTTGCTAGAAGAAGAAGGTTCCTTTTCTGCTCTGTTGTCTGACCTCATCTGCAGCAGCTGGTTTGTGAGAGTGTCCTGTTGCACAGGGCTTGCTGTTATCAGGGCAGCCCCTGTTATCAGGGCTTGCTGTTGAGGGACTGCATTCAGCATTGTCCCTGGTTTGGGGAGTAACTCCAGGTAAGCTGCAGATACTTAGGAGTAATGCCAGTATAATCTTTAACTGTTTGTTACAACAGAATGTTTTCCTAGTCAAGGCATCCAAGAACTTTTCAGAGCAAGGATTTTTTGGGCTGGATTTTATGCAGGTAGCTTCTCAGACTGACAGCTGGCCCAAAGGACACACAGTGTACATTGTCTTAAATGCTTTGAGCTGACTATTTATTATTTTACCAGGTGTATAAAAAGTGAGGGGGAAATTGAAAAGCTTCAAGCCAAACTTGTAGAAATGAAGAAAAAGCTGGACAATACAACTGCTGCAATGCAGGAACTTGGCCGAGAAAACCAGTCATTACAGGTATAATTTGATTTGAAGCTATGAAACCTGTTGATTCTCTGTTTGGAACCTTAGGAGAATTTAAAATTTGTGTCAGATTGGTGGTGGGTTGCCTTTTAGGGTCAATTAAGGTGTTATGTTTGTGGTGTGTGAGGGTCATTCTTCAGTTTGTGTGTCATTAAATCTGCTTATAGTTTTGAAGCTTGGAAGGTTTCCTCTCTAAACAAACATAAGCCCTGAGTATCATGACAGAATTGGTGCTTTTATTCTGCAGTGGGTAGTGCATGCTGTGGAAATAGAGGATATTAGGGGGAATTAGACATGCATTTTTTAAAAAGCCTGATGCTTTTTTTACATCTTCTATATAGATCAAACACACCCAAGCTCTCAACAGGAAGTGGGCAGAAGACAATGAGGTACAGAATTGTATGGCCTGTGGAAAAGGCTTTTCGGTGACAGTAAGAAGGGTAGGTGTGTTCTACTCTGTGTCTGATTTTCTATTTTTATTGTTTTCAAACTCTTAGATGGGATACAGACTTCAGAAAATAGTGCTGTGATTCTCAAGACATCTCAGAATATGCAGTTATTGTTTGCAGTGCCTTAACACATTAAAAATAAGGGCTGCGGAGCTTACTTTATTCATGGTTCTTTTTCCATTTTGACAGCATCAGCTTATAAACAGTGTTAAAATGCTTCATTTAAACAGTGTTTAAATGCTTTCAATTTTGCAAGCAGGCAAAATTACACTGTTGTAAGCATATTTACAGAAAATATATTTATAACCAGTCCAAACTAGATTTATGGGTATAAAAGGAATGTAAATTGGTTGAAATTAGGTATGTGTGAAAATATGAGGCATCACCATGATCTGGTGCTTTGTGACTCTACATTTCTAAACACCAGCTAGACATGGAACAGAAAAAACAACTGGATGTGTTTTAGGTCTGTAGTCAGACCTTGGTTGTAAAAACAGCTGTGGTCAGCTAAGATGTTAGCATCAATTGGCAGGGTCTGCCCTTCATCCAGAGATGAGCACCCTCCAACAAATGACTTGGCAATGAAGTAGATGAGGGATATTTGTGAGGTTCGTTTTTGCAGAGCTTCCTGACTTGGTCTTGGGTGATTCCCCCTGGCCTGCACTATTTTAGTGATGTTCTTTGGGTAGTCTTTGAGCAAAGGCTCCTGGATCCTTTGATTCAAGGATACTTCTCAATGTGAAAGCAGGTAGTTACATGTAAGAAGAATGTATTTCACGTGATCAGAACAAGTTCAAGAGAACAAATTTAAGAGGATGAACTTAACCATCTCGTTTCTGAAACTGGTATATTCTCTTGACTCAGTGAAGCACTTCTGAATGTTTTCTTCATTTATCCTTTAGAAATGATTTACTCATATGACCTTCTCTGTGCTATGTAACTGCTACTTAAAAACTAAAATTAACTTTTGGAATGTGACAGCTGATTTGGCTGAAAGTTGACTTAACATGATAGTGATCTCTCTTAGTGATCACTGCTTTGCCACCAATGTTTAGCATGTATGTTTCTTCTCTTCTGCAGCATCACTGTAGACAGTGTGGGAATATCTTTTGTGCCGAGTGCTCAGCAAAGAATGCCTTAACTCCTTCTTCCAAGAAGCCTGTCCGAGTCTGTGATACTTGCTTTAATGACTTGCAAGGATAACTGGCTATCGTGAGTGACAAAGAAATGTTACACTAAAATTTACTATTTCTGTTGATGCACTTCATTCAGCACTCAGACTACTATTCAGTTTGGACAATGATTGTAACACTTGGCAAAATCTAGTATATTTTAAAATGTTTATTGATACCAAGCAAAACTATTGTATTTTTTTGTGAGACATGGGCTCAGATCATCCATAGCTTACTGACATTAATCATGGAAAGAGCTTTTATGTCTAGATTAGAAATACCCAGTTATTTGTAAATAAAGTTTAAACAGAGGAGTAACAATGTATTTTTTTATCTTTTATTTTTTTGTTCAAGAGAAACAGCATTTATGTGATATTGAAGTTTATTCTTGTTTCCTTCAAAGAAAAAGGAAGATGCAAAAAATTGTGAGGATTTTATGTATCGAATGTTGCTGTAAAAACATAACTAATTGTCGCATTTGATTGCGTATCTGATGTTCTTTATAACCCCCTGTGATTTTGTTTTTTCTCTGTCTCTCTGGTTCTTGCATTTTCTCTGTAAAGTTTGAACTCTACAGTGAGGGTAATGGCTGGACTCAACTTCAACTCAGTTTTATTTGCCCACTTGTAGTATCAGCACCCAAGTCTTTATCCAAATACAGCGCTTGGGTGCTGGAACATCTTTAGACATACTGTGTTGCACAGTTGGTGTGTGAGTGTGTCTGTCTCTCTGAGAGAGTATGTGTGAACAAATGGTGAGACAAAGTTTATCTGGCATTGTAGCAATATTATATGATACATTACCATATTTTCATCCCATAGTGATTGATTTCACTTTTACGAATTTGGTTGATGGATTTTAATATTCAAGAAACCCTTACATGTGGCTTTTAAAAAGCAAACAAATAATAGTGGTAGAAGCCTGTAGGACATCTCTGCCCCTGCCCATGCCCTGGAAGCACTGAGAGATCACTGCTGTTCTAAGGGACATCCAGACCTTCCAAGCCAGGTATCCAACTAAGAAAAAGTATTTTTTGAGACAACTGTAGTTTATCTGACCTTTTCTTCTGTCCCTTCCCTCAGCTTTTGGTGGAAGAAGCTGACCTCCTGCTACACCTAACAAACCTCACTTTTCCATTACTCCATCTGACCCCCATTACCAGGGGCTCTGAAGTGTTGTGTCAGCTATGTGATTTAGTCTGCTCAGTATGGTGGTGTGAATCCCCTGCTGCTGGCTTAGTTATAAGCCAAACAGTTCTAACTAAGAGGCCACTGTATATGATTTTAAATATTTATTCATATTTTCTGTACTGGGAACAGAAGTTTCTTGTACAGTTCATGTAGGGTCCAAACTTCTTTTTTGTTGTGATTTTGTTTGCACCTCAGTTTTTGCCTGCCTGTCTCTAACTTTTCTTCCCTGTGTATCTGGTATTTCAAAACCCTTAAGATTATTTCTTCCAAGCAGGGGTTATGTCTTCCAATATTTAGGAATTTTTTGTCTTAAATACCCTAATAAATTCTCCACCCTGCAAATGCTTCAGTATCTTACCAGATTTTGCCAGCTGTTCAGAAAAAAGGGTTGTGTCCTGAATTCCTCTACTTCTTTCCTCAGGCAAGGCATCAAATTCTGTCACAATGATGGAAGCTTAGTCATCATTAGGAAGATTTGTTTGCTTTTATCTAGTTACAGCTCTATATGTGAATGAAGAAGTGTCTCCTTTATGAAAAATGTCTTCCCTTGATTAACTGTCAAGTGAAGAAACTTTATCCCTCTACTCCAGAAGTAGTGATCCATATGTTTCATATCCCCTTTTAACTTACCCAGCTAGTTCTACATTTGCAGTGGCAAGGAGCTTTCTTAAAATTCAGTTCTTATTTCCCAAAAGCCAGCTGAATTATGTAACTTGTTCTTGTCCCTGTAAAAGTGTTTGGGTTACTCCTGTGGTTTATGCAAAACACTGACCTGCTTTTCTGGTTTGAACTTGAGAGTTGCTTGCTCAAAAAAACAATTGCTGCAACAATTCCATACGAACAGAGCCTCTGGACTCCCTATTTCTCTTCATCAGTGTAACTGTTTGGCATAAGAATCTTTTGAATAGAAAATATGAACAGAATCTCTGCCTCTGGGAATTTTTTTTTCTATTTATTTGTTTACTGAGAGAAACCAAAAAATTTGCTTTAGAGTCTTTCTTTGTCTGACTTTAGAAATGTGGGAAAAGTAGAGATGTGACAGTCATGCTCCAGCCTAGATGCATTCTGCTCTTTTGTGTAACACACAGAGCCTTGTGCTGTTCTCAGGGTGAAGGACAACCACATAGAGCAGGAGGGATTTTTAGAGGGAAGGGAGAAACTTCCCACAGCTGCATAAGATCAAAGCACATGAAGCAGAGGAAGATGGAGATCTTTCAGGGGAGCTAGGAGAGTGGTTAGAAGATTCAGTTGTATTTAGGCATTTTGCTTTTGACTGGGAACGTGTGAGAGCTCAGGAGAGACTTCTGCAGTGGTAGAAACTCTGAGGTTGTTCTTAGTTCAGCCTTTTGGGATGCCATTGTGTAAAGACAAGCAGAGTCACCTTTCTCAGCAGGTTGCTAAAGCAGTGCAGTTGGTTGACTGCAGATCACACCTTGGTGTGGAGCTCTTCAGCTTCAGGGCAAAACCAGTTCGATTTTTGAAAGTTGCTTTTTGCTGGCCAGTTTATATAACCAGCTTTTTGAGGGGATGGAAATGCTTTTTGAACACACATTTGTAGAAAGAAGGATTGTTAAAATCTGGAGGAACAATGGGGTAGAAACTTTCATGCTTGAGTTTTGATTCTGCAGCAGTAGGTCACAACTTCTACATCTTTTCACTGGAGTAGATTTATGACTCCATTGCTGAGTCTTATGCTCCTTCTTTTGTACTTACAATTCTTAGTGCTGGTCTGTATTTGTTGACAGGATGATGGTATACTTCACTGATTCAATGCCAGGTTGAAAACGGTATTCAAGCTCAATAAAATGTCCCACAATAAGGAAAACTGGAAGGTGAAAAGCCGTGTATTTACAAATATGCTTGCAGAGTCTGACTGTTTTGATGGGCATATTTCAATAGGTATGTGGGCTTTTTGTTCCACTGCTTTAAAATCTAAGTAATAGGAAAACCAAGTAAAAAGCCTGGTGACTTTTACCACAGTAAATTAAATGATTCCAGGAAAAACAGTTTAATGTACTGATTTTTCAGACTGCAGACACAGAAACAGAGGGAAATAATAATAAAATGTCAGAAGAGACTGAGTCTTGGAACTGGAGATGCACAGTGATGTGTTTTTACAGCCTCTAGCAAGAGGCAGATTGCTCTGGTTCAGTGAGGAGTGGCTATTACAGAGGAAGAGGTGAAAATAATGTCAAAACCAACACTCAAACTGGAAGGTTTGTGGGATCCTGAAGCAGCCTTAGTCATTACTGTGGGATCAGGAATGGGACAGTGAAGTGTGGGCTTTGCTCTTGAAACTGTCCCAACTGTCCCATCTGTCCATCCACATTCAGAATTGCTGCGAGAGCAGAATGTGAGAGACCAGCTGCTTTGTGGGCAGAGACAAGCTAAGGAAGCTTTCGTAAGTGTGTAAAGGATGGTCTTACTAAGGTTTGGGAAAGGTTCTTTTAACTTCCTGGAGACACCTCTTTTTCCAGTCAAAGACCCACAGTCCCTTACATTTTTGCCTCACAAATGCCAAATCCTACTGTTCTGCTCTGGCCTCATGTCAGTGATGCCTTTTCCTGCTCTTAAAATCAAGAATCAAACACGGTTAGAAGGGAAAAAGGGATTTTACCTCGGTATTTATTTTAAGGATCTTTAGGTGCACTACGTCCAGGTCAAATGCACCCAAATGCACACTGCAATGCACCCCCTCAAAAGATCTAGTATATCGTTATAGGTCTTACTAATTAGCATATCTATCAAAGATTCCCCAATGAGAGGCTCGAGTGAGCCCCCCCCCCTCCAAGGAACCTTCCATGGATGGTTCTATCTTAGTTTACAGAATGTGTTCTGGAGAGGATCTTGAGATCTGGGGCACACTAACCCCTAGCTACGAAGCTTCTAAAATGTTTAGTCTCCTAGCTTGACAAATAAGTCTAAGAATGTAGGCTAAAACCCACTAAGAATACAGAAGTTATAAGGTATACAAGGGGTATAAAAAGAGGCAAAAAATCATCATGGCATCATTAGCAGTACATCATACTGGAGACAGGTAGCATTGCAGAGGTCAGTGGCAGGCTTTTGATCTTAGCTGGCTGTGGTTCACTGTTACTTATTTCTTCTCGCCATGTACTCCTCTTCTGCAGAGGTTGAATGAAGAAGATAAAAGTAATGAGTCACAGCAGGAAAAGTTGCTGTCTGGAGATGAAGAGACAAAAGGAATTTTCTGCTGCAGCTTCCAACAGAGGCAGGAGGTTTAGAGGAATCCCATTTTTCAGCTGGCTTCACCCTCTGGCACAAGAGTTTAAGCTGTAGGGTGCAATGTGGGTTTTTGCCTCTGTTTTTGAAAGGTGTCAAGTAACCAAGTTGCCATTTAATGTGGAGCACTAGGTACACAAGAACAGAGTAACTACTTTTGTTGGCTTTGGGACCATTAGGATTATTTGTGAATCCTCACTGCAAAAGCTTCTTTATGAGTGAAGCAAGGAGGGATTTGGGAGCAGAAGCATGAAGTAACCTCTCTGTGTTTGTATTACACAAGCCAGAACAATTGAGCTTCTCATGCTAGATGTAAGACAAGTGACATTTATAAAGGGACCTGGAAAACTCAACTGCTCTTCTGGATTGTAAAGTGTCAGTTAACCATGGAGTGGGAATAAATGCTTGTTGCGAAACTTAAAAAAATGCATGGCCAGTACTCAGTGATGGACAGAAAAATGCTGGAATTGAAATTCAAACAGAATATAAACTGTGCCAGGAAGAATGATATCATGATTTGAGTATGTTGAAACTGATAAATTGCTCTTCCAGGTACCACTGCTCCTGCTCTCATATTCTCAGAGAACTAGGAAACAACAGTCATTTGCACTGTGCACTTTTTGCCGTCTAACTAAGAGAATCTACAGTAAATGGAATGGCATCGTGTGCGTTGCATGTGTTAGCTGTAGTCATTGGACAGCAGGTTTATTGTCAGCTGGATTTTTCACTGTATGCATTTGGCCCTAAGGAGAGTTACACTCACAGTTCCTTTTACCAAAAACACAATCATCATCTGAGAGCACATGTAACAACAAAAACCATGTTAGTCACACACGTCTTTGTAGAACTTCATTTTAAGATTATAAAATGAGAAAAAAAGAGAATTTTATGTATTTGCAAGGATCTTGCCAGTTGTCCATTTCTTTGGTTTTGAAGTCTTGACCTCAGCATCCCTTCTAGAATAAGTTTAAAATTATTGTCCAAACACAAACTCTCCAAAAGCACTAATGGATGTACTTTTCAAAACTAGCTATAATAGCATATCAGTCCTGCCATGGAAATGTGGCTTTCGAGGTATATTTTCTGTTTCTTTTTAAAGGGACACTGAATAAAAAGGTTTGCGTGTTTAGAGAGATCATTAGATACCACTTAAGTTCACAATAACGAAGAGTGTAGGTACTAGGTAATGTAATAAACTCTGCCTATTGTCAGTAGCTCTCCACATACTACGCACTCACTATGCAGCAGATAGAGAAGTGTCTCTGCATTTGAAGATTGCTGAAGCCCTTCTACCCCTTTAGATCAATATTGTATGAAAGCAGGAGCCTGGTAGGCATGTTTTCCAATTTTCCCTCCCTCTGTGACTGAAACATAACACTATAACCAAATTCATCTGTGTTTTCTGCTTTTTTTTTTTTTTTGGGAAAAGAGGGCTGGGAAAGGATGTTCATTGTTTTATGTCAACAGGTCAGTGCTGGCAGGTCCAGGCTACTACTGTTGGCTTTATGGCAAAGTCCTCCATTGTTTCACGCTGGAGCTTGATTCCTGGCACAAAAGGGATGTTTGAAAGAACGTCTCACTGGGTTAGCAAATACCAGAACTTTTTATAGTAATATGTCTAAAATGCTGCTTGTATAGAAATAATCACTTTTGTAAGAAAAGGAAAAAAGTCACCAAAAAAAAGTCACACCCCCAACCCCCCCCATTTGATGCCATTACATAAGATTTAATTTAAGCTACCTCTCAGTGTGAAATTCAAATATTAGGTAAGTTTAATAAGGTTTTCTCACTGTCATGTTATGTAAAAGTTATAGTGAATGCCAAAATTGCAAAAGTTTATCACCAAAAAGGAAAAGAGTTGTCTTTTTTTTTTTTTTAATGTGTATTTGAAAGTATCCAACAGTTTCAAGTTATTGTAAATTCTTTTAAATTCTTTTAACTTCTGTAGTTTCAACCTTGCAAACTCTAGCTGTTGGACAGGAAATAAATCATAACCATAGGCTTTCATAATTATAGTCTGCTGGGTAAAACCAGTTTTGTATGGAGCTTTGTCATTTGGATACAGATAGCCTCAGTCACCAAACGTATCATTCATTTGGTCATGGTTTTTTTCTTCAGTACTCGAGATGTGAACTTGATGAATGGTGTTCTGTAATGGATGCGTGCCACAAATTACATGGTCTCATTTGCCTCTTTTCTGACTTTTAATGACCAGTTTATTATTGCAGATGTGAATATTGTTCATACAGCTTAATTTCTGTATAATTGTATAAAATATAAATGGAAAAAATATAAGTTTTTACTCGGTATTTAGAAGTAATGTATTATAAAAGACTTATGTTGCAGTTTTACTTACAGAGTACTGTACTTCTAAACTGGATCATACCATCTTGGTAGGTGTAGATAGATTTTTTGCATGAGTCTGTTTTGGTTTTATTTCTTTATAATTGAAGTTTTATTCTCTTAAGTTCTGCTTTCAATGTTTGTGTTTACTAGTTGTGATCATGTAGTTGTGCCTTACATTGTGGAAGAATTTAGTCCAGTGTGCACTGTAATTCTTAAACTTTGTGATCTGGAAGGTGGCTGTGGATTTGAATGAGAAGGTGACACCATGCATCAACGTGTTCTGTATAAACTCTGATGAATTGTTGCTGAAATGTCATTTTTGTTTTCTAATCTGTTAAAGGAATGATTAATAAGAATAATAAAAAAATTAGAACTTTCTAATAGACCAGGTTATATCATTCAAAACTACCTTGCCCTGTTTCAGACAGCAAAGCTACTTTGAAATGGTGGATATATAGTTTTACAAATGAACTGTAGGGAAGCCACACATGTAAGAACAAGCTAAATGTTCCAGTTTCTTAGAGTTGTGGGGTGTTGCAACAAAGGCTTTCACGTTCCTGAGGACACATTAATAATGACTGTCTTTCAAATCTGTTTTTTTCACAGGTTAAATTCAGAGTAGTCTTTCCATTCCCAATAGCTGTGCGAGGCTGCCGAGTATCCCACATTTGATGAAAGTCCTTCTGTCAATGACTGTGTTCAGACATCACATTCGATGCAGTTGGACAATTGGCATAAATGGAAGACTCAAAACTAGCACTTGTTTTATTTTTTAGACCAATGAAGGTCTCGCTTGTGAAATGGAAAGCTCTTTCAGGGTGGAACTGTGTTGCAGAGAGAAGCCAGATGATTAATGTGGGAGATCAGTTGTGTGACAAAGCCACTATTGAATTGTGGGGGCACGAACAAAAACCCATGTTTGACTATTGAAGCAGGGCCTCTGTGTGGATATGGAGAAAGATGGAGAGGTGTCCTCTGAAAGGCAGTTTGAATTGGAAAGTCAGTTTCTGCCTTGACTGCTTCCTGAGGTGTCTTTCTCTTGACACCACAGAAAAGCCTATTGAGCTTGTGTCTCCATGAAGACAAGCCTGTGTGTAAATACTTTCTTCCTCTGGGCTGTCCTCCTTGGAGACATGCTGCTCTCCAGGAATGACTACTCGTCTGGTAAAGTGAGTAGACCTGGCTTAAGGTTGTTTTGGTAAAAAGTATACAAAGTGAAATACCTTCTCCCCTTCTGCCAGCACACAAAGCACATCCCTTAGTCTGTCAGGTGTGACTCCTCTGGGCTTGAAATATATTTCTGTCATGTCAGCACTGGTTTCAAGATGCTTTGAGGTTCTGGTGAGCCCTCGGTGTGACGCAGTGTGCAGCTGAGCATGGGATCGGGGAGATGGAGCACAGCTGTGTCAGCCAAGTTGTGGCAAAGCGTTGGCACCTTGTGCGGTGTCCTGGTGCAGATCCGCTGCCTGCACTGTTCTGCCCTCCTCCTTCACACATTCACCACTTGGCACAGAGCCTGATGGCTGTGCCTTTCCCAGGAAGCTGTGACAAAAACTTGCCCATAACAGGCACAGGGGAAGAGCAGGAATTTGTGTATCACAGTGGCCTAGGCTGTATCTGGAGAGCACTGGACCAGGTAAGTGCATACATATGTACACATATGTACACACTCTCAGTATTACTGAAAAAAACCACCTTGTGATATTATAGGTTAGTAGGTAGAGATACATAATTATCAGGAGCTATGGCTACATAATTTAATGAAATTTATTAATACAGTTTGAATGATGGAATAACCCTTCTAAACGTCTCCAGTGAATGAGTTGTCCTTACCAACATAGAGGTTTTTCCCCTGTCATGCTTTCTAGGAAATGACAAGCTCTAGTAAAGCTTCCCTGAGTGGCAAGAGCCTTCCCTAAGTGAAGCAAAGGAGCATCTAGGAGCAATGTGTTTGTTGCATGGCTCATTCCCCTCCTCCAATTTATTCCTACTTGCTGAGGTCCAAGCTCTTTACTTTTGTCTAGTCAAATCAGAGATCTGTTAGCTTCGGAGACCTAAGGCATTCTGAAAGACATAACTATATTATCACCACTGTAGTCTTTCACTGGCTCTGTCAGTGCTGTGCTGACATTGTTAAATTTCAGAGGATTCAACAGGGAAGCAGAAAGCAGTGCTTTTCTTGGTTTCATGTTGGGTGGTGTAATTGGAGATTGCTGTTTCTATCTGTGACATCCATGCTTTCTGTAACAAGAAAAAATATTTGTAAGCCAAGACAACCTTAAAAAGTTCCATTAAGTTAGATGCATAAACACCCATAGCCTTTAGTTTTATTTAGCATCTCTCCAGGCTCGTGCTCATAATTGCTGAAGGAAACATGAATTATCCCACAACTGAGACTCTCCCAGTTGTTCAGGCCGTTACATGCTGCTGGAATCTGTGTCTGGGGCCAGGGATTTCCAGTGAATATTTCCCTTTTTGGTTGGAAGGTAGGATTATAATGCTCTGCTTGTAATGGTGAAGCTTCTTGCAGGCTATTTCACCCCTTTCTGTGTAATGTTTATTAATTTGCTTAATGCTGTCCCTGCAGTTTGGGTTCCTCATTTCTCTGATTAAGACAGCTCCATTCTTATCAGCATCAGAAGTTCTGTCCCACTCCAAGATCTGCCACGTGCTGCCATCTGAGTTTCAGTTTCTATTATCATGCTGACAGCATTCAGCTCTATATTTGCTGTCACCCAGGTATGAGGCCAGGGAGTGACAGATAATTTCAAATATGTAATTTCCTTTTCTCTGCTAGTCACAGAAGTTGTCTCTGAACTGCTATGCTTAGACATTGGACTAACCCTAGAAGGATTAATCCTTTGGACTAAAACCTTTAAAGGTCCCTTCCAACCCAAACTATTCTATGGTGCTATGATATTGAGAAGATGGTAGCCCTGGTATGAAGGCAGGTTTGGAAAGAGAAGGTCATATTTCAGTAACAGGAGAAAGTAATGACTTCTTGAGTAGACAGCTATTCCAGGTACCAGACAGTGACTTGAAAATTGAAAGAATTCACTCGGTGCTTCTCTTAGAAAAAGCCTACCACCATTTTAAGAATTAGTATTAATGGTGGTCAAATTTCTGTGCATTAGGTAATAGAGAAGGAAATTCAACTTAGATGAGAAAGCAAAATACTGTGAAGTGCCTGCCACACTTTCATATGTTATATACAGTGCTGTTACTAGAAATGTGATATGGTGTGAAAATGAGGGGTAGATTTATATAACAGTGGAATTAATCATACCATCTGTTCAGTCTGAAATTGCAAGATGCATGTTGTGAATAGATGAGCATGAGAGCTTTCTGATCTGAGTACTACTGCATGTGAGCTGGGTGTAGGGGGCTTGTTTTGGTGTCAACTTCTCTGGAGGGGCTGACTGTCTTCTGGGACACAAGAAATGGATCTTTTTTTGTTAGCAATCAGAATTGATACTGTTTTTCAACAAGAATGTGACCTGCTATCAACCCTGATAGAAAAGTGGAGCATGTTCAGCAGGAAAAATTCTGTAACACTGGAGCACTGGGGTGTTATTTTGTTTTCTTTTAGTTTTGGTCAAATGTCACAACTGTAAGAGATTCTTATCACAGCATGACCACTTTTAGGCTGCCATCCTCCTTTAGGGAAAGCATGGCTGTGTAATTAGAGAAGAAAAAAGAGGTGTGCTACCTACCTTGGCAGTTTCTGTCTGAGCTTGTAGCAAGAAGACTGCTATGCACTGCCGATACCTGTTCTCATGCTGTATTACAAAAGCATTTCGCAGGCTGAAGACTGTGAAAAAAATGCAAAGAAGTAATATAAATGCACCTCATACAACTGTCAGTCCAATTTTATATCACATTGATTATGATCGAAGAAATTATATATGTAAGCATCTTTTCTGATTTCTAAAAGGGCAATTGTACCATCATAGGGTGAGTTATTTTTGTTGTGTACGGAGCTTTCTTGTTTCAAAACGTTAATTCTGCTTGCGTTTGTTTTCTTTTAATTGCTTCATCATTGTGCTGCTAAGGTGCTTTTGAATCTACCTGAGGATCATTAAGAAATGTTTCCCCTCAAAGTGGACTAAATCATAACTGAAGTTAGAGAAAAACAAATATCAAAAATTAAAAAGGAAGGTCTCATTTTTATTTTATTTAAATAAGTCCATATGATGGCTGGCATATGGGGCAGTAGCTGCACTCAGGCTAGTGCTGGCTTCAGGTTCTCCCTGGGCATGTGCCTGAGCTAGTGGTCCTGGGGATGCCCCTGGTTGGCTGCCGGCAGCCAGACACGTTGCTTCTCTTTCTGCCAAACTTTTGTTCCTGAAGATGACTGAGCATCATGTAGTGCATTTTTCTGCAAGGGGACGAAGCGACACCAATCTCACATGTCTGGAATAAAGGGGAGGCTTAAGTCTGCTATGGAGCAAGCCTGGGGGAAGCGGAGGGAAAAGCATCTTCAGGCAGCCAAAACCCTGTGGCAGACAGCAGACACTCTTGGGTGGGCTGGTAGTAGCAGGTAGGGGGGCACAGCAACCTGTTCCAGTGCTCTGGATTCACAGGGCACTGCTTTTTTTTAGCTGGAGTTGATGTTGCTCTAAGCAAAGTGATGGTGAACAAGGTGTGGGATTGCCTGCCTGTGAATGCTGTCCCTAAGCAGAGCCCTGCTTCTGAACCCACACAGCCTGAGGAGAGCCCAGATCTTGAGCTGCCAGGGCAAGGCAGCATTTTTCTAAGCCTACTGCAGTTGACATATCTTTTTCATAAATTTATCTAGTCCGTATAGTTTGCTCAAAAGCCTTGTACTATGTACAGTATCTTGCTGCTGTGTAATGCTTCTTGTCCAAGTACTTCCAAGTGTTCAAAATGTTTCTGCAAAGTGAAGAGCCCTATAATCCTAGTTTTACAGAAGAGGAAAATGGAGAACAGACTGGCTACATTACTGCAGCAAAAATGTATAGCAACAGAGAGGATATGTTTCTGAACTCATGCCTTCTGTCTGTCTGGTCAATAGGAAAAGGAACTTTACAGTTCTAAAAATGAATTTTCTGGGCAATGTTTGGCATTAGTCAATAATACTTTCTAAAAGAAATTCTGTGGCAGGAAAGATTAGCAGTCTTTGATATAGTGACGTACTAGTGAGTCTTGCCCCTTCAAATGTAGCGTAAAGCATTATTAGTGGAGCAATAATAAATAGTTGCAAAGATTAAATCCAAAGCAGAATAATAAAAGGAAAGTGATTTTCTAATCAGAAGGTATGTTGCTGCTTAAAACCTTCAGAGCTGGGTTCCTACTGTTACATTTACATGTAAATTTGCATCTCTTGTACAAGGTCATGGTGGTGTTTGCAGATAGTTCTGCTTTTAGGGTACCTTCCTGGTGTTACGAACATGCCATTTTATCTTTTATCCCTTCACTAATGCCTAGGTGGCTTTGGATAAGAACTATCCTACATAATTATCAGCCTCCTGCCTGCTGCCAAAAGGCAAATATATATTGCCACGGATATATTTTTTTGTAGTACTTGTATTGAGATTTGTTTATTTTCAATGTGATGTCAGCCCTTTGCAAACTAATGAATACAGAAGTACTTGCTAGATCAAAAGTCAGGATTTCATTTTTGATTAATGTGATGGATCACATGCCCTTTCTGAGAACATGCTAACTTATCTTTTAGTGCCACCAGTAATAAAAGTCGCTTTGAGACTGCAGATATATTGGCAACATTCCCCAAGGTCACACATTCCAGACAATATTAATTTTTTTTTTCTCCTGCAAAGGGACATTTTCTGTTGACACTGGAATGTTTGCTTGTTGCTCTACACAGAATGGTGGGAATCTGAACTGCAATCTCCCTACAGTAATTTTTCTCATTTTTTTTACTGTACCTCACCCCAAGGGGTCCTGTATTAGGATGAGGCTTCTGAGGTGGTGTAAGACTACAAGTAAGTAACAGAGACTGCTGTGGCTACAACTGTAATAAAGCTGGTAAGAATATATGGGGGAGAGGTCAGGCAACAGGGTCCAGGGTGCAGGGAAGGGTCATAGAGTGGACAGAGCCTGAGCTGGAATGCAGACGACAACTTTGTTTATTCTCATGATTGCAGCTGGATCACAGAGCTAGAAAGACCCTGGTTAGAAATCTCTATGGGAAATGCTGGCTTGGAAAAAAAAAATCCAAAAATCTTATTTCCATCTCCATTATGGTTTTTATGGTCAGTCTTTTAGGTCCAAACTGGTGAGTGGCTGCACTGCCCTCTCCAGCACCCAGGAGCTGTTGACCTTTCATTCAGCTGGCAGAATGTGGGGCTGCCCCCCCCTCCACCCTGCAGGCAAATGGTGGCTGATGCATTTGCTCCATTTCTGCTGGTTTGGCACAGGGACTTATTAGGCAGACAGGCAGTGCCTGGTGCATGTTTAAAAAAAGGTCATTATTCTGTGTGTTCATCCCCTTATCTCATCTTTAGTCATTTTCCTTTTATTGCCTACCTTTATATCCTCTCAGCATTGATGCTGAATGCTAAATAGTCTGGGTGAATGTATTTTGACATTCTCGTAAATTTTACAGGCTCTAGGTTTATTTTCCATATCTGTTGCTTTCACACAGAGCACTGTAGCTCTCTAAGCTTTTCCTCTCAGTCTTTAGGATTAGGATGACCTTGGAGCCCAGAGACTTGTATTTTTTGTCATTCTCTTTGATATAGGAGGCTCCTGTGATCTTGGCAGTGTTAGACTGAGTCATTAAGGCTGGAAAAGACCTCCAGAATCATTGAGTCCAACCTTAGTGCTGTGGTCTAGCTGACATGGTGGTGTTCAGTCAAAGTGCCACCTCCTATCGTTTCTTGAACACTTCCAGGGGTGCTGACTCTGCCACGTCCCTGGGCAGCCTGTTCCAATCCTTAACCAGCCTTTCTGTGAAAAAATTCTGATGCCCAACCTGTACCTCCCCTGGTGCAGCTTGAGGCCATTTCCTCCTGTCCTGTTGCTGGTTGCCTGGGAGAAGAAATAAACCCCCATAAGGCTACAGCCTCTTTTCAGGTAGTTGTAGAGAGTGATGAGGTCACCTCAGAGCCTCCTTTTCTGCAGGCTAAACACCCCGAGCTCCCTCAGCTGGTCCTCTTAGGACTTACTCTTTGGACCCTGCCCTGGCTTCACTGCTCTTCTCCAGATTCTCAATGTCCTTTTTGTAGTGAGGGGCCCAGAGCTGGACACACAATTTGAGGTGTGGCCTCACCACTACTAAGTACAGGAGATCGGTTTCTTCCCTGGTCCCGCTGGCCACACTGTTGCTGACACAGGCCAGGATGTCATTGCCTTTTTGGCCACCTGGGCACATGCTGGCTCATGTTCAGCTGCTGTCAGCCAGCACCTCCAGGTCCTTTTCTTTTGGGCTGCTTTCCAGCCACTCTTCCCCAAACCCATAGTGCTGCATGGGGTTGTTGTGACTGACGTGCAGGACCCGGAACTTCACCTTACTGAATCTCATGCAGTTGGCCTCAGCCTGTCGATGCAGCCTGCCTAGATCCCTCTGCAGAGCCTTCCTGCCTCGCAGTGAATCAACACTCCTACCCAAATTTATGCCATCTATGAACTGAGTTCCCTCACTCCTGTCATCCAGATCTTTTATAAAGGTGTTAAACAGGACCATCCCCAGTACTGAGCTCTGGGGAACATCGCTAAGGACTGGCCACCAACTGGATGTGGCACCCTTCACCACCAAGGTGAGGTGTGTGAGAGCCTGCTGCATTAGTGGCTCAGACCAAGGGGAGGCCTGATGTTCATGCCTGCTCCCTGACCCCTTGGTGACTTCAGGAAGGTTGTTTTGGCAGGGTAAGGCTGGTCATTTTGTGGCAGTCAGCCCTCCTCCACTCCTCACCCAACTGCACAGCAGCAGTAATAGGAGGCATATTCCCCAGTGATGTGTTTGGATATCTGAGAGCAAGGAAGCATTGATGTATAGTGGGTGATTTCCATCCTCTCGAGAGCTGGTGGAGATGTGAGTAGGAGCAGTAGCAGGAGGTAAATCTCCTCTCCAGCCTCTTTGAGAATGGCTGCTGTGTATGTGGGAGGACACCCAGGAGAACAATCTAGTGGTACAGCTGAAAAAATGCTGCATAACTAGTATGGAATTGAAAATGTTCTTGGGAAGGATGCCTGGGGTCTGATAGAGAGTATTAGGACAGTTAGGACAAGTCCTGGCTTGTGAGAAAGAAGTCATTGGAGTTTTGATACCTCCTTTGGGGTGAATGGATAATATGTGACAGTCACTGGTGTGTGTGTGAGTCACTGCTGGCAGCAGGGGGTGCGGGCTGTGAAGTCTGAGGCAGTAGCTCATGCCTCACAGCAGGAGCAGAGCTGTGAAGCCAGGCAGTGCTGAGGCACCAGTGTTTGCACTCCAGGCATCTGGGGGTGGTTTGTGGGCAAACAGCAGCTTGTCCTTACGCTACCACACACAGTGCATTGACATGGTCTTTATGCAGGCATTCAAGTGTATGCAGGCACATACCTGTAATGTGGACGGGTTCAACATTTTTCAGTATGAGTCTGTCTAGTGGGATGGGCTGGTCTAGGACTGTGCAAAGTCCCCCCTCTCTTATGAAGGACTGCAGCTCAGGAGTGAGGGAAGGACAGACAGGGATTAAGCTGGTGTCTGAGCCTCCATATTTCTGGGAATAGAAAATTAAGTTGGTTAGCAGGTTGTCTGCCATCTGCTCATGAAGTATAGGGACTAAACAACTCTAAATTATGTGCTTTCCCTTATCAAAGATACATAGACATCTTATTTGCCTGAGGAATCTTAGAAAAACTGGCTGGTACCTGGAGCTCTCCTGCAAGGTCACACCTTGCATTAGAAAGCTGCAATAGAAACACAAGTCCATAAGCTGAAAACAGTCAAAGGCATTCCAAAAGTATTTTTCCCCTTCCCCTCATTATTTTAATAGCAGGTTTTTTTCTCCATTCCTTGGAAATATGTTTCCCCATCTCCCCTCTTGTATATGCACAAGACAGAATTCCCGGAGCTCCAGCTGAGTTGCAGCCCTTCACAGAAGGTTCACCGACACATGTACGTGGGACAACCCTCAAAGAGATTTGCCTAAGGGTACCAGGTCCCTTGAATTTCTGCTTCCTTCACCACCCCCGTTGCTAAGGGATGGTGCTGCTAGTCTAAAACCTCTCACTGCATGCTTTCTGTATCATCTTTCTAAAGCAGAACACCTGCTGCTTTAAAAAAACCCCAGGAGATTTATCACAGGTCCATTTAGACTCAGTTTACATCAGTTTCATAAATGTAATAAGCTAGATGCACTCATACATTGAAGTTTTAGGGATTTCGGTGTCTTCTGTTGGTGTCTAAATACAGATATTTGTCATCTATAGAACTCTATAGAATCATTCATCAAGAAACATTTTCTTAGGAGGAATCATTTTAAACTTGGGGAAATCAAGGCAAAGAGAGGACAACTACAAGTGTAGCCAATCTTCCATCAGTTTTAGCCTTTCCCTGCTTTTTTTTCCTTTTAGTTTTTTTTTCTTCTTTCCAAAAGTTCTGATATCTCTGGAATAAAAAATTCTCAGGTTGCAGGGACCATTAGAAAAAATCTTACATTCCTGAAAATTTTATGAGATTTGGGAATCCAGCACATCAGAGCAACATCAGGAAGATAGTAAGGTCTTATAATATAAATTCTGCCTGTAATAGGGTTCCTATACCATACCGAGCCTAGGAGTAGGCTATTGAATCAGTGTTATGGTTTGCTGTTTACATAAGGAAGTATCAACTGTTCTTCATACTGATTAGTCATCTTGTATTTTTATCATTAGATCAATCTTCCAAAGTACATTCAAAATCCATCCAAAAGCTAAAAAACATTACAACTGCAACCATGTATATCTCTAGACATCATTACCTTTTTGTTACGTTTAATTTTGGTAATTAGTAGGAAATCATCGAATAAGAAGAGGTAGACGTCAAGGAGTCTTGTGCTTTCTGAGAAGGAAAACAAAAAAATCACTTTTATGGTGTGATTATTTTAAGGAATTGCTACTTCTAAGATGAGGCACATCTATGAATCCTTACAGAATGCTTTTAACAAAGAAGCCTCATTTCCAATATAGTTCACAACTTGTCCTCCAGTCTGCATTCTCAAATGCACTAAATCATATGTCTCAGTCATTTTGGCTACTAAACTTGTACCTTGTAGCAGCTATCTCATTGCTTGCCTGCCAGGAAAAATGACCTTAAACAATCATACTACTCATCCTATTGGCAATTTGGCTGTATCTCAGTCTCTCTCTGAAAAGCTGTACAGTTGCTTTTTCTTTCCTGCACTTGCCCAAATGCTGTTGCAAAGGTTCATTCTGGACCTGCCATAACAATGTATAATTCTATATTAAGCTATCTCTGGACACCAGGACATTCAGGGACATTACCTGCTAGCATCAGCCGCCCTTCATGAAGGAGAAGTCTGTTCACTGAAGACAAAATGTTTTCACTGCTGTTTTCTCTTAAGTTTTGCTTCAAACACTTGACCCCAAAAAAATGAGAAAGAGAGAGAAAATGGGGAATCATGCATAGTGGATGGTGAACTGGGAGGCAACCAGCAGGTAAACAAGATGAGCATATGTGTGTTCTTACCTCAGGCTGAATACATCACACAGCTGATAACTGAACACCGCTGTATTTCTTCAGCAGTGCTGTTGCTTAGATGTGTTTATGCTTTTGAAATGTTAAGCTGGGTTTTACTTTTCCCAAGTGAGTTTAATAGTTTTTGCAGCCACGTATGTGAACAGACACAGGTAGAATAGACACTCCTCCTTGAGAGGAGACCCACTTGATGTTACCATAGTGCTGCTTAAAATCTGTCTGTTTGGGTAAAGGGGTAACTACAGCAGAAATGTGCACACCCAGGTATGCTGTGTAATTTTTTGTAATGCAATTAAAGTGTAAATGGAAAGTTCTTTGGCTCAGCTTGAGAAGTGAAAGAGGCAAATAATTTCTACTTTATTAAATGCTGGTAGTACTTACATCTATCCCATTTCATTCTGTCCCCTAAAAGCAAATATGGTAGAGTACTCCTGGATTGTATCATTTTCCTCTCTTGGATGCTGAGAGCAACCCATGCTGTCGTCCAAGGCACTGTGTGTATTCAGCTACAGTGCTTGCACTGCCCAGGCTGCAGCTGCTCCTGTTAGAGCATCCCCACTAACTAGAAGCCAGACAACCAGCCAACTTTAGGCCACACTATGAAGATAGACAGGAAACAAAACCCGCTTTTAGAAAAAAATGCCCTTTAAAATCTGCTTACCTCTGGGACAAAGAACCTTTTGTCACGATCCCAGACCTGAGGCCAAATTATGACCTCTTGCAGCTGCCTGAACTTCTGAAAGTTGTCCAACCACTTGACTTTACCTTCCAGATCCCCTGAAATGTGTGAAACACCAGTTACTGCCAAGGCTGGCAAAAGCCGTCCTGTTTCTAGAAGATGCTGAATACTGATTTTCTCCAGTGAAAGCCGAAGTGCCTTACGTGTAAGGCCCCAGATGAAATCTTGATCTCATTGTAAAAAATGCCTAAACTCTACTTAGATCAGCAGGGGCAGAATTTCAATTCATGCATTCAAAGATGCTTAAATTCACTGCTAAATGAAAAGGTTGTGTTTACTAATCTGTCTGAGGAACAGAGGAAATCATATAAAACTCAAACTGTAATCTTAAAAATGTCTTTTAAAAGGTCCTGTCATTCTAAACTGTCTGGTATAGCGAGAGAAAAATAATTTTCATTTCATATATACAGCCTGATAAAAAGACTGTTGAAATTAATGAGAATTAATTTCAGAGAAATTGTTGCCGGGAGTGACTGAAGTATTTAACTGAGGTGGGCTTCCCTCAAAATCTGAAAAATGGGGACTGTATCTTTGCTGATTCAGGGCCATTATGGGGAAAGTTTTAATGGACCTGCAACTTAAATTTCAAGTTTTTGGGCGGAGTGGTATTGCAGATAATGGTTTCAGACACACACCTCCCCACCAGAAGGGGAGTGCTTGGACTACAACTGTTCTTTATGTTACTGATTTACTGATCAAAAAATGAGGGCAGATCTTTGTCAGGTGTCTGTGAATAAAGATGGGTCACCCTTCTATCTTCAGTTTCCTTGATCCAGAGATGTCTAATTTCTGTAAGGACCTATTTATTCTGCCAGTAATACTCTCCAGATATCCCATGGTCTTTTGTGGCCATACCTAAAACTGCTGTCCTTCCAGCAGACATACCCAGGCTAGCAACAAACCCATCTTACTTTCCTATGGGACATGTTCTGTGCAGAGGTGTGCTCCTTCTGTGGGCTTTAGGTTAGACTCCTTGTAAGACTTGGCAAGAGGAGAAAGAACCCCAGTCTCTCCTTTAGGTGGTCATTCTGTAATTGGAGTATTTAAGAAGAAGGAGCCCCAGATTTATGTATCTCTAGAATGCATTAACTCTCTCTCTGCCACATCTCCTGAGGAGATGTTCAAGCCTTCAGCCTCCAGCATGGGGAGAAGGATGGCAGCAGGGGTTAGGGTTACTCTCTGAGTGAGCCACCATGCTGGGTTGCTCAAGGCCCTGGTGTGCTGCTCATGAGAATGAAGCACTATCTGGTACTTATCCCTGTCAAGACTGCTGTGATAAGTGATTTGCTGATTTACTGTCTTGTCTTGGATTTCAGTGGGAGCTGCAGGAAGCCGTTGGGGGATAAACCTATCTGCTGATGAACTATATGGTCATAAGGCTCTAAAAGATGCACTTGAATCTCCCCGAACAAGACTGAATTAATAAATTATTTACTTAAAACAAAATTCAGGGAAAAAGTTAATATCTGGACCAACCCCTTGTTTTCCACGATAGCTGGAGAAAATCTGTAGCTGAGAAAACTTTACATGGTAGGACCTGTCATTAGTGAAAGGTCACAGACATAATATTCCCCTTGTGAGCACAAATTTATCCTCTTAAGGATCAGCCCTAAAAAAAATCCTCCTTAGACATAAATCCAACTGAAAGACTTCTTTGTTTGAGGTTTCTTGATATGTTCCAATTTGAGATCTGCTATTAATTGTTTGCCTGTCACTGCAGATGATTCTGAGAAAATACGAGTGACTCACGGATTTGGGAGTCCTGTGACATTGCTCAGAGAGGCTTTGACAACACAAGGTTGCCCAAATAATTCCCTACAGAATGAGGCTCAGGACTGTGGAAAGGCACATACATCCTTGTTGCATTTCTGTGGAGACACTTGACCAATTCACACTTCAAAGGACATGCACAGGAAAGCCACGTAACTGCATACTTGACTTTCAACCTTTGTTACTTACTTATGGACTTTTCCACCTTCTCTTTAAGTGACTGGATAAAACTTTTCTCTGTTTCATCAGTGCTCCTCTTCCAGATGTTGTTGAGGAGGAGGGGATACCGTGTCAATCGATGCAGAGGAGCAACTAGCAGCTCTGGCAGATGCAACCTCTTGCACTGTTCATTTTGTTCACACCACTGCTGAAGACAAAGAAAATCTGCCTTAGGCATCAGCTTGCTTCTGGCTGGGAGGTAGCAAACAGTTTTCTGCATCATTAGCTGGCTGTAATGAGACAGGGACTAATGAAAGATGAGTTTCTCACACAGGGAGAGCAAGGGCAGTGTAAAGGCTCTTGTCACAGTTTAATCCAGCAAGTATCTAAACCACACAGCCCCTCATTCACTCTTCACTTCCTCCCGTGGGTTGGGGAAGAGAAGTGGGAAATAAAAAAGAAAGTTTGTAGTTTGAGATAAAGGCAGTTTAATAAAACAGAAACAGAAGGGAAAAAAATAACAGAATATACAAAACAAGTGGTGCACAATGCTCACCATCCACTGGTCAATGCCCAGCCAATCCCAGAGCAGAATCGCCCCCCCACAGCCATCTTTCCCTCTGGTTCATATACTGAGCATGACACCATATGGTATGGAATACCCCTTGGGTCACTTGGGCTCACCTGTTCTGGCTGTGCCCCCTCCCGACTTCTTGTGCCCACCAGACTCCTTGCTGGTGGTGGTGAGAGACAGAAAAGTCCTTGACTTAGTGTAAACTGCTTAGCAACAAGTAAACATCAGTGTGTTACCAGGATTACTCTCATCTTAAATCCAAACTACAACACTATGCCAGCTACCAAGAGCAAACCAAGGACAGCTCTCTACAGGGAGAATTGCATTGCCCCTCCAGATTCACTTTCTGCATTGCTTCTTACCATTCCAGATGCTGTGGCCATGTTATCATATCAAGTAGGGCTCTTATTTATCTGCTGTTCTAATTTTTTCAGGAAAAACTTTAAAAATTAACCTGAGTTAGGTTTGAAAGCCACCTTATATTTTAGGGTCACTGCTACTTGCCACAGGGGAACATTTTCCCTAGGTATGAATGTATGAAATCCTCATCAGGGAGCAAGCAGTGTGAAACTCCAAGGCCCAAGCTGCAGTTTGCCTGCCATAAAGAGGTGCCCTTCCAGTTTTGGGCTGCCTATGAGAAAAGCCCACTACTTCAGGTTTCTCTTTCTAAGCCTGTAATTTTGAGGATCATTCTTAAGTATTTACAGGACACACTGGTCTGCTAATGATGTCAGAAAGAGCAGAGCCTGAGATCCCCACCACTGTACTGTCTGGAGCTGTTGCTTAATGCAGTGTCAGCAAAAACAGAACCTGCTGTAGTGCTGCAACTTGATAAAGAAACCACTGATAGCTCTTTCCAGCCTTAGAGGGAGGTAAATGCTCCCTTACTGGTATTTTTTTGATGCCAAAGTAAAACATTTGAGAGAGAATTTACAATATGGATTGATTTTTGTGTCTTTTTCTTCCTGTAACCATTTCACTTTGTTAAGGTGGAGGTCACTGAATCAAGGGATTATGTGCAAAACATCTGAATGGAAGAGGCTAGTAGTTTGTATTTTCTGCCTGCAAAAATGCAGCCCAGCTCTTCCCCTCTTATCTGTTCTAAATTACAGGTAGGGACTTTCACACACGCAGGTAAACATACACTCAGAAGGGTGACTTCTTATTGGTGATAGGCTCTGCAGTTCAAAAAATCCATGTGAAATGCTATCTACACAGTTTTGCTGCTAATGAATATTCCTAATTCCCTGTTAAAATGCTGTCATAAGGTAGGAAGGCTGAAGACAACAACAACAACAACAACAGCAACACCAACAACAAAACCATCACTTTACTTTCAGGTAGATGCTAAAATCTTCTCTCTGTCTCAGTTTTTCCAAGTAGAAGACAGCAGAGGTATAATTAAGGCAATAAATCTGGTGTGTCTGGCAGAGGTCACCCTGGAAAAACTGCAGAAAAGGTTTGGAAATTTATCAAGAAAGAAAAATACCATGACAAAGGGACAAACAACAGTTCTGAGTTTGTAATGTGCATTTTATGTGATATTTCCTTGTCCCTAGGAAAATGGGAGAAGAGAGAAAGGGGGAATTAAAAAAGTAAAGGGCAGTTAAAACAGCAAGAAACTGTAAAGTAGTAAAAATACCACAACAATACTCAAGTGATGTATGGGAGTACTGTTCTAACAGCTCTGCAGAGGTGTGGCACATTCTTAGACTTTGTTTCACTAGAAATAAATGATGTGAAATTCATGTGGAAGTTGAAGATGAAACCCACTATTTCTGAAACAGCTTTGATGACTTCATGTAGCATGGTATTTTATATCTGAGTATGCTCTTAGAAATAACAGGATAGCCTTATTTAGGTTGGAGATATTGAATGTCATGCATGATAAAATGCAGCTTTGTCTGGGATTTTGTTTGTCTACACAAAAAATTATCAATAAGAACGCCTGAAGTCAGAGGTCACGGGGCAAGAACCCAAGCTCTAGCCTTAATGCCTCTTTTAAAAGTCTTAGCACTGAGGTAGGGTCTTTTATTATGTCCCAGAAGTTTTCTAATGGCCTCTACTGCTAGGGAAGGTTCCGGTCAATCATTTGACTTTCAGTCCTCATTAATATTTCCAACTTTACAAGCATTGGGAAGTTGTGCAGGAATTAGAGCTCCTGTAGACTACTGTTCAGGCAACTGCCTCGTTCACCACACAGAGTGGCCAAAAAGGTTGCAGGGCAGGCAGGGCTTTGCAGTGGCAGGACAGCTGAGGCTGTGCCTCTCTTGCTTAACTGACCCCAGCCGAAGTGTAATTTTAGTCCCACCCAACTCGTAATAAGCACTTATAAACACTTGTGGGTCTGGTCCATGGGGTGAAGGAGGATCTGTGTGAAGGAGTGCAAGGAGGCAGTGATGGGGCTGGGGTCTGGTCTCAGGGAAGCATCTTCCATAGAGTGGGAAGCTTGCCTCTGCCAGTGGAATAGTCTCCTCAGAGTCTGGGCTGCTGTTCCCCAGGAAGGAAGAATCTTTCCACACTTTATTTCACATACAGAGCACCTTTCCATGACTGCTTCAAAAATTCCAGTGGAAAAAAATCAAAACATCCTTGTGATAGGAACTACTTGAGGCTGAGACCAAATTGCCTGTGGCAGATGGCATGGACTTGACTGACCTGATTGCTCTGAAGCACCTCTATGTCATGATAAATGGTCTGCTGCTTGTATTACAAGCAAGAATACTTCTAATTATGTTACCGTTCTGAGTATGGAGCTGAAATCCATAGGAGAGTCTGACTTGCTGACATGCTTCTTTGCAGCTTCAAAAAAAGTTTTCAGTAAACTGAGACTTATCTAAGGGGAAAAAAAAGAGAAATTTGCATCAGTGATTGGAAGTTAAGATTAAAGGAACTTTATTTCCCATCCCTGGCCTCTCCAAAGGCTCCAAGTGTAATGTGTGCCTATACTTATTTCTAACATTGCCAGATTGTCTTCAGAATTATACCCAGAATGCTTTAATTAGTCAGAAGCTAAAACAAATCTATACAAATACACACTTATGTTGTGATAATGCCTTATGACAAAAGCTTTGAAACGAGATTAGCTAGTCCATTTAAACTTGTCTTAGGGTAGCAGCTGTATTTGACATGGATTGACATTAAAAATGACAGTGGGTGAGTAGTATCTCTGTGTATGACGGAGCTGTGACAATTAAGGAAGCCTTCATGGTCATTTGAGGAAGACACCATCTTTCATAGTTTGAGTTTCATACAACTGAAGGTGAAGGAAGTATCTATAAAATACTACAAAAAGTCACATATTCTCCATAAGTTAACTTTACATGTTTATATTGGATTCAAAAGTGCCTGCCTTATCAGTCAGATGGGGCTGCAAGCCTGCTCCTAAGCTCACGCTTTTGTCCTGAACCCACTGTTTTCACACAAATTCATGACTGGACTAAGTTGTTGGCCAAATTTTAGGCCAGAAGGGCACATCAGTCCTCTGTGATACTGCTACAAACTGTAATAGCTGCAGACTGCTTTGTTTGGTGTATTTATGGGGGCAAGGATACTTATAGGATGATGCTCATTCTTTAATTTTGACCTTTACAACTTTTCCAGCATGTATTTTTTCATGGATTTGGCCTGCTGTCAAGAAGATATGTGTGCTATAAAATGAATGAAAAAAGGCACAAAAGGCATTGAGAGCAGCTTCTTTCTCCTATATTTATTCACTATTTTAAGTATGCATAACAGATGATCATTTATCATCCTCATTAATAAGGACAAAAAATTAGAAAGTAAACCCAGAAATTTTTTTCAGACAATTCTCTCAAGACATGACCAAGCTCCAGCCAAGCTCAAAGCTAAGTGGAACACAGCAATATACCCCACTCTCTTCTTTGAACAAGAATAAGGGAATCAACAACCACACATCTGCTAACTCTAGTAGTTGCCTGCATGTACAGTCTCAGTCCACAACAAGCCAAAGATGAAACCTGTCAGCTAAAATCCTGCTGGTTGGTCATTCAGCAGTTCACCAGGTGTGAGGTCTGTGACTGAGCAGCTGTGCCTTCCTCATGTGTTTGAGTTCTGGCTTATTGTCCCTACTTTGAAGACCTTTCCCAATTTTCTTTTTTTGGCTAAAAAGGGAGATACTCACTATTAAGAGAATTACAATAAGGGAAAGAAATTGAACTCAGCAGCTGATTTAGGGCATGTGATGTGATTGTGAGTAGTCATTCAATTAAGGCAGCTGCAGAATTGTTTCCAAAATTCACTTTACAATGAGGGGTGAGGTGTCCTGTAAAAGGGCCCTCAAGCTAAGAAAAATAGTTTTGTTTCTAAAGTAATGTGAAAGCTATTTTTAACTTAGGGGTTTTTAACTTTCAGGAGCTGAAAATGGTCTCCCAGCAACTGGTCAAAAGCAGCAAGGAGCTGGAGTACATCACAGCCAAGCCTTGTGGCCTCCCTCCTCCTGGGCAGTGCAGGGTAAGTAGCACATGAGCACAGAGCATCCAGTCTGTGTGGGAGAGATCCTTACACATATGCCAAGGGACACCTCAGCTGGAGAGAGGGAGTCACCATTTTGTTTTAACTTGCTCTATTGGAATGGCATAGTAGACAGCACAGTCTTTGTGCCCATCTGTTTGCAAAAGGGGACTTGTTATGTAGTTATTTTGCCATGGTTCCTGTTTTGCTGTTAAGGGTTGTGTTGTAGTTTATCTTCACAAACCCTTTACAAGGTTTGGTGCTTATGAGAATTAGTCTCAAACTTGTGTTTCCTTCAGAAACAACTACCAAACGAGCTCTCTCATGGCATGTTTAAAATACCATGTATCTTTGGTTGATGATACAAGAGAATGATTTGCACTCTCTGCAATGATATTTGACCCTCACTGATACACCACATAGAGAGGAAGAAAAGATGGATTATTTGAACAAAGTTCCAAATATGAGCATTGAAACAGAATAAAAGCTTTTGGTTTGTTGCCTTCTTTCATTGGGCTGATTGATTCCTGATCTGATAACACTTCTCTTTTTCTACTCACCTTGTTTAACTCCTCTAAGTTTGCGAAAAGTTTCCACAAATCCACATCCAAGAGAAATTCATTACTCTGGAGGTATTTTAGAGTGTTCATAAATATCTTTAAAACCAAAACAAATCCATGTTAATTACTGTTTGTACCAATTCAATATATCTTTTCTTTTTCCCCCTGAAAATAACATTTGTACTGTAATTCATATGAAAGGCTCATTTGATTTAGGGAGGGTAGAAGATGGCATTGTGAGAAAAGTTTCCTGATTTGCCTGAAGGATAAATATTGGGTTTTGTGTGCAGAAGAGGGTATGAGTGATGTCTCTGGGGTTTCTCTGTGGTTACCATGGAGGCAGCTGTGTCCCTGCTGTGCCCTTGGGCAGAATAGGGGCAAATGAGCCCCCTGCAGATCTCTGTGTGAAGGACTCAGCAACATCAGAGTCACAGTTACAGATTTCCATGACCTTTCTAAATGCTTTCCTTCCTACCTCATGCATCTGCTGCTACCTAAATTGCTTAGAGTTACTATGAGAAAAAAAGATATTCCTGGATTAAGGTAAGTAGAGGTCCTGTGGAGGTTTTTAATCTCTTTGGGTTATTTTAGTAACCTGTATTGAGTGAAAACTGCATGTTTATTTATTGGCTGTTTCAGATTTTATATTTTTTAAGCTGATTGAGCTGTACTGAATCTGACCTAAATCTAAAAAAAGCTTAACATTTATAGGTTACTGAGTAGATTTTTTTTTTTTGTTCATGCATATAAAGCATTAATGAAAAAACTTGTCATCCGGGTGCCAGGACTAAATAGCTAGTGAGAGGGTTTGCTTAGCCTTGTATAATACTTTAGTTGCCATGACCAGGTTGACCTGAGAGCTTAAAGGGGATTTATGGTGGTCTTAAAGCTTCCTGTGGCAATTCATTAAAATCAGTGAAACATTTCTATATTTGGAAGTAAGGAGGTATCTTTAAAACTGGTTACCCAAATGCAGTGGGTTCTTTCTTTAGCAGCAGAGTTTGGGAAGCTGTCATGGACCGAATAGCTCATCATTCATAGGTCACACAGGCTGGCTAAGGCTTGTCTGTGGGTTCCTACATCAGACTCATAAGGAGCTTGCATGCCTGATGTTATCGTCATCCTTCCCAGTATTCACCACTTTCTAATCTTTTCAGATTTGTAAACTAAGTATATAGAAGGAAAGATGCTCTTCTTCTGCCTTGGATCAATAGCTGGTCCTGTCATCCTGTTTTCTGTCCCTTCCTGTTCTGTCCCACCAAGGAGGAATTCAGCCCACTCCTCTATTTTTTTTCCTCTACTTTGCAGAAGTTCTTGTATTGTCCAGGCTAACTTTTCAGCAACATGGAATATTTTTCACAAATCTCTTTTCTTTGACTTAATAAAAAATCAGAAATTGTCTGTGCCAAGTAAGAGAAAAATGATAAGAAAATGTTTATGGAACCTTCCATCCTTTTAAATGGATACATTAACATTTGATGTGTGGTGAATATAAATAGCACAGCTATTCTTGTAACAGTGTGTAATATTCCTGTCCATATTTCAAGCTCTTAAAATTCACTCTGTTGGAGGTAATACAGTTTTTGGGAGAGGAGTTGTTTTTAGTGTGCTTGCTTTCATGTAACATTAAACTACAGGTCTGCTGAATTCTGAGGTTTTCATGCTCCAGTCAGGATAATCTAACCACAGCTCTCTAAGAAGTTAAATGATGAATATAATGTTGCACACTTGCAGTACAGAAATATTCAATTGGAATAGTCCAGTACAGAAATCACCAGTTGGAGCATGGCTTTGGTACAGTGTTTGTGAGAGGACTAGTGGAATATCAGTTGAATATCCTGGAAGGCTCTGCAGTCAGATGGTAATTGCAAAGCACTAGACTGCATCACTGGAAAGTGATGTTTGGAAGAAGAGATACCATCATAAAGACAGAAAAGGGAACTATGGAAATGGGATGAGCAGGCAAGATGGGAGGAACAACCAGGTGCTTATGTCATTCCCCCAAAGACCTCTAATGAGAGGTTTCAGGTGGCTTTGTGTCCATCACAGGAGAACAAATAATGCTTCATTATTTTTGCGAAGTGAAATTTGACGTTACCATCTTGAGAACCAACAAATGATCCAGAAAGTAAGTGCATTCACTTGTGAAAAGTTCCCACACTGCTGCTTCTTTTTTCACTTCTAGCCGGCTGTTGACATCTTTCTGCTCAGTCTGTTGCTCATTTATAAATTCGTGCCAAGATTTGCTCTATTGATTGAAGAAGAAAGAAAACCACCAATTGTTTCATCAGTTGCTTCAGACCTTATGAAAAGAATCGATGTCCCATTTCCTGGGTAAAATCTCACCTGCCAGTATTAGTGATTTGTCTTCTGAAAGCTTAAAAATGCCTTTAAAATATTTTAAAACATGACATTTTCCTCTAATATGATAATAATATGAACACACTGAATTTGAAAGCAACAAAATATGATAGTCTCTGTTTAGGTATGTTGCATCAAAAATTAGTGGGCATCTTGCAAATGCTAAGGAATTTCATCTGTTGTGCTGCTATTGGCTGGATGATAGCTTCTTATTTTCTGGATGATAAAATCAAGGTACCAAAGGACTGGGTCTTTATAGTTACTTGTAAATTGTTTTGTTTAGTCCTAAGGTGGCCACTGTCACATTATGGACCTGCTCCAAAGTCAGATGTCCATATATAAGTTAGGCACTGACAGGAGCCCTCAGCATCTGCCTATGGGGAGCTGCAGATAACAGCCTGCTGTGAGAAGCAGAAGGTTTTCTTCACAAAGGGGGTAGTGTTAGGTGGCTAGGGGCCAGAAACCTTGTTTGTCTGGCAGACAGGCTTTGGTGGCTCTTTTACAGCCAAACCTCGGTGTTGGCACTGACCTCCATGTGGCTGCCTCTGAACGCAGCCCTAAGGCAGCAATGGGGTTGCTGTGTTCCATTTGACATCTTTCTGACGCTGTAGTTTCTTTCCCCAGACCTGTAGGTGCTGCTGAGAGGGTTGCCTTGAGACCTTTTTCTGAAGGTGGTACTTCCCTGATCTAGGGCAGTCTGGAACCCTGGCAAAATCCCAATGCTTTTAAGGGCCTTTGCTAACTTACTCTGACTCTCAGTTTCCTCCTTACCCCTCCATTTCAAATGACAAAAATATACCATATATTATGCATAAATTGAACAGAAAGGTCTCATACCCAGATTAAGGAACTGAAAAATGTTAGCTTATAAAGAATGCAAAACTCCTCCTCCCATCTTTAAGTATCCTTGATACGGTATACTATTTTGTTACCTTAAAGCAGAAAAATTCATATGTGCAGCAGTCTATGATCTTAACAGTTGAAAGACAATTTTCCAGATCAGATGCTTGCTTCTGTTTGTCTTTACCCTGTTGAATGAAAAAAACCACCCCTGATTCATACAGAGTTTTAAAGACTGTTAAGAAGTTTACCGAGCTGTGTAGCCTTGCCCAGATCTGTAAGGAGTTTGCCCTTAAACGAGTGATTTCTTTATATTTCCAGGCTCTTCTGCACAGAGACAAGGCAGTGATGGCAGTTTTTTTGTAGCTGTGGGTGGGGTGTGTAGATGCCTTAGGCTTGGATGTGTAAGATCTTATTTATGTAATACACTAGTCTTTGACAGGGCAAATCATTGGTATGGCAACAGGCTACCCTTAGAAGACAGAACAAATGAAATGTTTTGCTTCTTTT
The DNA here is from genome assembly GCF_041296385.1 of Aphelocoma coerulescens. Taxonomy (NCBI): domain Eukaryota; kingdom Metazoa; phylum Chordata; class Aves; order Passeriformes; family Corvidae; genus Aphelocoma; species Aphelocoma coerulescens. The sequence continues at coordinate 45,632,882 of NC_091014.1, read as the reverse complement.
AGCACTGTCAGAGATAGGGGACAACAAATTCATAGTTGAAATCATCATCCTCTCAGAGGTATACAAATTTATGTGTTTATTTATTTATTTTTACGTTTTTGAGCTACGTATTCAAAAAGCTCCTTTGGTCAACTGCAGAGTAGTGTCTGTAAAATGAGCTTTCAGAAAGCTAAAAGAGCAGCAGGAGTTTGTGCGAGTGACCATGAAATAAAAACAATTGCTTTTGTTTTGGCTTTGTTTTTGCAGGCCATGTAAAAAATTTTAAACATTATTTATGAACTCTAATTTAGTGCTGTGGCCACAGACTTATAAGGTGTTTGCCTAAGTTTTATCTGTTCTCTGCAACAGTATATTCCTGCTTCATGGATTTCTATTGTCTGAACTTCAGGCAAGGAACTCAAGCCAATTTTGAAATGTGTTTGATTATAATATTTGAAACTTAGAGTTTAAGTTCAGCTCTTAATTTTGAAAGATAGATTGAAGTGGAGCAGAAAAAATAATGCAGTTATATGGGCACACTGAACCAGTGTACCAGCAAATGAATCTTCATGATTTAAATTTTATGGCATTTAATAACCTCAGAAATCACTTTTGTCTAATATCAAATGCTTTTTATTGCAGATTTCAAATATTTTGATGAATTTAAAAGTCCTCAGCTTTAGGTCATGCTCCTTCAAATGCTGTAGGAAGAGGGAACTCTTGTAAATAAGAATCTGAGTACTTGCATTTGTTTCATATGCACAAGCTATTCTTTGATAAAATGCAAAAAATACTGGGAAGGGACTGTTCTTAATTATATGTTTAGGGAGAAAAAGTTATCAAGACACTTGTAAATAATTTTTTGTATGCTGAACAGTAGACAGAAAGGAAATTCAGATACCTTAGTAAGTGAAAGTTTTCATAAATGGAAAAGACAAGGAAATTCACTGAGCTGCTCTGGTGGGTGTGCTTTCACTGGTGAGTGTGAGGGCACCCACGAGGACATGAAAGGCCTAAGAAAGTGTCCTGGAAAGCTACTTTTATAGGTAAAGCTTAGATCCCTTCCATGTGAGTGGGAGTTTGTCACATTCTCCAAAGCTCTAAGGCATGCAGAAAACAGAGGATACAGGATGGTCAAAGCAACAATGCAACTGACTTGTCTACCTTGTGCTTCCTTACCCTGGGGAGCTGAGCTGGGCCTGCTGCCACCCCTGAACACCCTGTAAGAGAGCCCCTGCTCTCATTGCCCTTCCCACTCTGCCCTCCTGGTGCCAAGGACACCTCTCCTGCTGCCACCCACAGGGATGGGGAGCGGTGGCACTGTGTTTTCATGTTCATCACATGCAATGGCTGCACTGGAGCCACCCAACCTTCATTGCAGATTAATGACCAAGCAGCCGTAGGGAGGCCTGAGACCTCTGAGTTCAGCTCACCTGCTGGCTGCCTTTCTCCAAGGGCAAGAAAGTAAAGAAGCTATTTTTACCCAGGTTAGTTGTGGGAAAAGGCAAAATCAGTGAAAGGAAAAACAAAATGGTAAAAATACTTACAGCTCCTCTTTTGGCAAATGGCCACCTTGACTTTTTGGACTCTAATGGATAAAACAAATGTTATCAGTAAGGAAACAGATAAAAAGAAAAATTTTATTTATATTATTGATATATTCATTTTTATATGAAGCTTGATAGACTATACTCTACTTGGCTCATATTTAATACTTGAGCTTAGGCAGTTTGTGCACCAGACTTAAAACCCATGAAGCTTGTTGCATTCCTCCCATCAAGAATGATGACTGTCTCTGATGAGACCTTGGATGAAGCTAAACACTCCTACTTGTTGCAGGTGATTAGTATGTGATTGCCAATTCTTTACATGGGAAAATCATCATACCTCAAGCCAATTCTTGAAGATGTTTTAAAGCAAGAATTAGTCTGTGCCTTCTCATTAGGACAACTTGGAGTTATGCAGGTGTTTAAATCTGCAGTTAATAAACAATCCTACAGGCCCTAAGCTTTGGATCTGTCATGGGGCTGGCATAGTGAGGCTGACTGTAATTTGTGGTCCTTGGTGAGGCACAGGGAGAGCTGGGGATCTAGGTTTAGGAATGCACTGATGAGTTGTGAGGATTGACTGTGTTCAGCAAGAAATCTGAAAAGGTTTTCATGTGGCGCCTATCTTCAGGTGTGTGACTGGGAATCACATTCAAAACTTTGTGTTTCTGGATTTTGAAGGTCTTGGCCATTCTGGGAATGGTTGGCTTATTTTCTGTCATGGAAATGCTGGTTGTGACCTTGGCTTTTAGAGAAAATTTTGATCTCTGGCCACCAGGATCTTTGGTCTCTGTCAATCACACCACACACTATACTTTATTTTACAATAGCTATTTGTGGAAATTGCTTGCAGGTCTGCATTTCAGTTTTGGAAGGTCTTGTGAGCAACCTCTAGCCATGAGTTGGGTCTCCTACCCTTGTGATGAGAACACTACTGCAAAGGGCAGCATGGGCCACTTTTCTCTCTGCTTGAAGCTGTGGAGGTAGAAAATTGTAACTCAGCTGCTTGCAGATGGAGATCCTGGCCAGGGCACTGGTTGCTTTTAGCCTGTGGAGGAGCAATGTGATCTGTGTCCTACCCTGTCATCTACTTGGATTTTGCATTCAACAGTAAAATGGAGGGGGAAAAACCAGGAAAAATAAAAGGAGGAATTAAAAAATTTGCAATGCAATCCTTTAGTGTGGGGTGACAGGATGCCCCACAGAATCTGCACCACCTCATGTTCTCATTGTATACATCCTCCCTCCCATCCCACACACATGCATGTTCCAGTCCTGGCTTCTGCTGGGCTCAGAGGAGCAAACCCCACCCTGTGTCTGACCTGCACTGAGCAGGAAGGATGAGTAGGGCAGGTAGTCCATGGCACTGTCTGACACCAGGAGGTCTCCAGGGAACACCTCGAGTCCCGGCAGACTCACTACCAGGGAGCTACGCCTGCGCTCGGCTGATCTGTGAGATGCAACAACAACACACGTCATCTCTGTCTGCTTGCAGCTGCAGAGGAAACTTCTGAAGGGCTCCTTGCTGATACAGGGGGGAATCAGCTAAAAAACCAAATCACAGTAACTATGACATAAAGTGTTAAAAGAACAACAAGTAGAGAATTTCAGTGACTGACAGCAAATATCTAATTATCTTTCCAACTCCACATTGTTGCTGAGATAAAGGTTCTTATGGTCATGGCTTGCCTCAGATAATAAGTAATTAGAGCATTTAAATGTGGAAAATTCCTCATCTCTTCTGAGGTTAGACAAAAACTGAGTGGAGATTTTAGAATCTACCTTTTGGCAGTGAAGTCCAAAGGAGCAGTTAAATCCTGTTTTTAGCTGATTTAACTTGTCGTTACTTTTAACCTTCCTATAACTCAGGTGATTTCCAGAAAAGACAGCATGCTAGTGAAACAGTCAAAATGTTGGGTTTTTAAAAAAGTATTTAACCTTTTGGGTAGTTTGTAATATTTTCTTTCTAAATATTTTTGGCATTTTTTTCTGCTGTTTCAAATATTTTGAATGTAATATGACTCAGTGGCCCTACTGATCGAAAACACGTCTCTTTCCAACCATTGTTGTTCCTAACGGAGAGCATTGTCCAGGATATCGATCCATCAAGAAAAACGACACAGGCATTTTGTATCCAACAGCGTGTTTGTGCTAGAGGCTGCTTGCTTTCACATACAGAAACTGTTGGTGCATATTAAAAACCTTTTTGATTTTGCTAATAACTTGCACTGATACCTCATGAATTGTGTTAGCATATGCTGCGAAGGGACCGGTGTCTGCAACTATTGTTGTGCAGCCTTCACTTGACTGGTACATGAAGACTGAATTAGGGCTCAAAGGGTCAGTAATTCAGTAGGGAGGAGGCACAAAGTGCATGTACATATATAATAATTCTATCTTTCAGGCACCAGTTATTGTGCATGGTATTTTTTGGTCAGCTAAGCATGATTCTTAATGAGATCTTTTTTTGTCTAGGCAGTTACCTTACTGTGAATATCCAGCCATTTGCCACACTTGATGTGAAACCTGGCTCATATATTTTTTCCCTTAAGTGCATTAATAGTTACTTGACAACTTATCAACTGACAGATGAGCTCTGAGGTAGACAACTAGGATTTGATATGTGTAGTAAGACATGGAGATTGTACTTTTTTTATGGCCTGACAGTGACACTGCTTGCAATTGCCTTAGCTAAACAATTGAATGGTATGGATGAAAACTGCAGCTAACAACGGAGAGGCTATCAGGAGGCCAGGCCTGGGACTTTAACACCTGAACCATGGACATATGGGGGCTTAAAAACTATGTGTTGAAGAGGTTACAATGTGCAATTCAGGAGTTCTTTGAAATTTTTTCTGCTAGTCCTATTGAATGGGGAACATAGGATCTATTTATTTGGCTTTAGGATCTACATTGAAACTCTGTGGTTTGTCATTAAATTGAACCCTCAGCATGTGCTTTGAGAGCTTTAATGGGTGGGGGGTCTGTTTCTTGGCTGTCTGCAAGCCCATACCAGTGCAAGGGAGAGGAGTGCTCCTTGCAAGAGTACCTTCCTGAGATGTGCACTGAGTGCTACCCAGTGCAAATTTTCAGCGTTTGTAATGATTGTGTTAAGATGCTACTGAAACCTCTACTGATTCCATGATGCAATCCCTTGGGCAGCCAGGCTATTATACAAGTCAGATGCTGCAATATAGTACAAGAAAAATTCTCAAATGTTATTACTGTACTAGGAAATTCAGGAGATTTATTTCAGCTTGGCTTCACAGTAAAATTTTGCCAGTGTATTTTTGATTTTTAAAGCATCTGGCCTACTACTATTTTAACAATATATTTGAAGCTGCAGGCTAGTGGCTTATGAAGGCTAATAATGGAAACACAGTTTCACTGTAACTGAGTTAAATGACATTATTTACTCAGATCAAAAAGGCCTTGAACTTCAGGCACACATATGGCTAAACAAGCTCTTCACATGGGTGCACAAGCTTGTGAAATGTGGGGGTATGGCAAGATCACTTGGGTGTCTGTCTACAGTATACCTTTGCAATCTGACAAGCCTGGGCTGATTCATGGCTTACATGCCTAAATGACACACTCATGCTTCAGAGATGAAAGTGCAGGTATCTGTGGTTTCCTGGCCTCATGCCTGTAGATGTACTAGATACATCAGATGCTTCTTTTGTTTTTTTCTGGAGAAATTAAATTACTGAAGTGATGTGTAATAAAATTTACTAAGCTTTAAGTTTGCAATATTTTAGCATCTTCTCATACCTTCAGACTCTGTAGCTTTGCCTTTTCCTTTAGTTTTTGTTTCTTTTACTTACTGGGAGCAGAGGAATCCAGTGATGGAGTGAAAGAAATGCTTGTACTTTAGGGACAAACTCAGGCATCTGAAGAGATATCAGCTGAAATAATTCCTCCTTAAAATCCACGTGTTTTTTGAAACATGATAATGTCATAGATTTGCGTGGCAAAGTTATGGAAAATTATTAGAGACATTGAAGTGTGTCATGGTCTGTCAAAATAAATATCCTGTATATATAGTTACTGCTAAGGCATGAAAAGTATCTTCATATGTCCATAATCTTAGCCTAACTAGCTATCCCAGGGAACAGACATCTATATAGATCACCTTACTTAAATAGCAGATATATTGCTTAAAGGAATATCCACTAGATGTGAATAAAAGCAACAGAAGAGGTTACTAAGGTAAATATGATAGGATGGTCAGGGTACTGAAATAGCTGCCAGGTGGTCACACTGTTACCCAACCCACTCAGGGAGGGTATTTGGACTCCCTGATTCAAAAAGTTAGCATGGAAAATGACCTACTGTCAAGAGTAAAATATTTATAGGTTTGCATAAGGAATTAGGTTTAGTATGATGGACGCAATCCTGTGCAATGTGCTCTAGGATGACCCTGCTTGAGCAGGGAGGTTGTACCAGACAACTCACCGTGGTTCTTTCCAACCTTACCTACTCTGTGATTCTGTGGTGTCGTGACACTTTACAGCTCTGTGAAACATTAAAAGAGGAATAGGATTACTTCAAGATAGATGAGCCCAGCTCCTTCAAGGCATTGAATATGAGCTGTCTTGGCAGTTACTGCAAAGACTCTTCATTAGCTGATTTGCTGTAGGAAATAGTGCAATGCAGTTTTCCACCCAGTCTCTGATAATGCTGAATGGTGCAAGCAGAAAATGAGCTCAGAGTAAACTCGAAGTTTTGTTTTAATAATTTTTTCTTCCATGGCAGTGTTGGTTTAGCACCTTCTCTCCACCACATACACCTCTCTCTGTGCTGGCCCTCTTGCCCTTTATTAATTTTGGATGGTTCTCTTTAATCAGCATCAGCAAGTTGCCATGCTGACAGAGATGTGCTGGCATTCTTGACTGAAGACTGTGTGTGGGAAGGCTGTTTAAAATGAGCATGGGAGCATTAATGAAGTTTATTTGAAAATACAGCCTGGGAGCAGGGAGATGTTCATTAAAACTGAAGGACAGAGGTATGATTTTACCCAGGATAATATGTAAGTCAGTCTTGGAGAAGGGTTGCCCACTGTCCTAATGTGCTTCTAGATGGAGAGAATAATCTGACATTTCAACAGTTTTTCTGGCTGTGAGAAGAAGGGATTAGCTGTTAAGGAGTTAGACTAATGATCTTAGTAAAGGAGAAGATGAATACAGGCTTAACCCAGACCTTGGACCAAATTAAACTTGACAAGAAACAATTAAAGCAGAAACTGGGCTTTTAAAATATATTTTTGCACATTCTAATATTGATCTAGATAGAATTCATAATACATCCTCTGAACCACCTTTTGACAACCTTCCTGCTGGTGCCTATGGAAAAAATTTTGGATTGTGCTTTCTTGATTTTTAAAAGATGTCTGGATAGCAATCCAAAGCCAATATTCTAGCTGGCATATAATGACTTCCCTCTGAAGCCACTATAGGTGAGCAGCACCAAGAGGTGTGTACACTAAACATTCAGTGTTCTCCTGTTTAACCATCTGTGTTCAATATCTTAAATTTCTCCTCTGAAGTTTGTTACACATCATGCAAATCTTCACACTGACAGTGAGATATGTTTATGTATTCCTGTTTTGAGTTGGATCAGAGCAGACTCTTCCCACAAAAGGTACAGATCACTTGTTGTCACACCCAGATGAAAAGATCTTTCCCTCCCCTTCTCTCTCCATCTCCTTTGTTAATTTGAAATGCTAAAGAGTGGGTTGGAAACTGCGGCAATTCAGAACATCTAGGAGGCCTCTTCTACAGTGAACATGTAATTTCAGATGCATGCATGCATCTCTTGAATATCATCTAGGGAACTGCATTGTGTAGAGGCTCCTAGACTATATCAGTCTGCTCCAAACCACCCAGTCCAAAACATCCTTGAGGGGATCATGCAGTAAAGTGAGCGCTACTCCATCAATTAGAGAGGAGTGGTTATTAAGGGAGGTACTCTCTCCTGGTTCCTTGTTGTGTGAAGAGAAAATAAAACTTTCTTTCCCTTCGTAAACATTTGAACATCTTAAAGAAACATATCGTAATCAAAATAATTTCTAATAGAGCTTTTACTTTCTGGTAATTGTTTGTAAGACCTTGATCCAGTTCATTGCACAGGTCTATGGTATGCAACGCTCTGTCTTGTTGGCACTAACTTATAAAATCCATGTCTTCTATACTCTTCTTAGTTTGTAGGTATAACAATCCCCCTGTCCAGTAGCAGTCCTAGATCTGCTTCGCTCATGTATGAGAACAATATTGAGCTGTTCTGCTAGCTCCTTTACTCCCTTCTCCCTTCCACAAACTTTTGAAGAATGTCACTCAAGATTGAGATTTTTCACATTCTTCAAGCTGAAATTTGACACTGCTAAGCCAAACAACCAGACCTTTTGGCAGTTAGTTCCTAGTGCAAAGCTCCCCGATGATCCGGATGAAATACTGCATGAAATGTAGCTAAACGTGCTAGGGAGAGGGCTACCTTTGAAAGAAAATCTCATTAAAAATTTAGGGAGCTGGTGACAGGCATTTCACATAGCAAATCTACAAATTAAGGTTATGTATACATGACTCAATGTTCAGTTTTGCCTTAGAGTGAAGTAAAATGTAGGAGAGTCAAGCTTAGAATCTTATAAAACAAATATGTGCATACCTTTGCATGGGCAGTCCACTCTCCTAAAAGAAAGCGAGATATTCTTAGTTACTTGGTCAGAAAGCAAGCAAGCAATTCTGATTTTTTGTGAAAAAACTCATTTGTAGAGGAAAATGTACTAATGATAGTGGAATAGGCTTGGGCATAGGCTGATTAATTCTCTGTTGTGGAGCAAGGAGAACTTATTTGATATCCAGAATGTTTTCTATATTTGAAGGGGGTAGGGGGTGGGGAGTGGGGGGAGGAAAATAGCTTTTGATCTGTAGTGCAAAACTAACCAGTTAGTGAAAAACTCTACATCTCTTTGACGCCATCCACCCTTGGTAAAATGTGTGTGTAGCCAGTTTGCATAGGGACAGAGTCAAGCATGTGTGTGAATTTAACTGCCTCTGCACATAATGGAAGGTCTTTGAGAGCAGATCTAGTAGCAAGCCTGGCTTGTACAAAAAGCCTCTCCTTTTGTCCCTCTGTAGAGCTGAATGGTAGTTTCCTGCCCTTGAAAGACACAGGGTTTGCTCCTCCCTTGTTTATTTCTCTTTACTGATGCTTATGCTCTCTGGACCAGGGTTTCTTTTTTTCAGAAGAGATTGCACAATTGTTTCTTTGTTTATGGAGCTGGACATAGGAAGGGAGGGGTGCCTGTGAGTGGCAGAGCTAGGTAAGTGGAAATAAATTAAGGAGATGGTACCTCTTCCTTTGTTTAGTAGCAGACAGTAAATTTGACTCAACCAACTTAATTCTTGGTTTTATTAGGGTTACTAATCCCATTCAGTAAAACAGAATAGAGAACTTCCCTGTTTTAGGAGTAATCCTGCTGAAGCGTTAAAGAATGGGTTGATAGAAAATAGTCTTCTAAAACCCAATCCTAAACAGGATAAATTACTTAGTCTTGTTCTTCCATATCCCCACCAACAGTTGTGCTGGCCTACCAGGGTCAGTAGACAGAGGTGGGAAGGAGTGGCCATGTACAGGAGTGGACTAGGCTAACCTGGTCACCAAGGGACAAGGCTGGAGCTGCTGTCTCTTGCTGACTTGGAAAGAAAAATCTCCCTTCCTGTTAAGTGTAGAAGTCGGTCTGCTGTTTTAAAGGATCATGGCCCAAGCTGCAGTTCAGGTTAAGAACTGAGGTTTTATTTGTGCACTGGGCCATGATGAACCAACACTGAATATGAAAGATTGAAATAGAAGTTGCATCCCCCTATTCCTCTTACCTGGACACCCACCCAAAGTGTAGGGCTTGGGCAGGGGAGTCTCTTAGGAAGCGTAGCGGAGTTGGCTCTCCAAGAGTTTCTGGGTGGCTCCTTGGAACTGCCATTGCTGAGAGGATCCTCCTGGCTTGGAAGCTTTGATCTGGGTACATCAGACTCTGGAGCTGCTGTAGTTGTCTCAGACTTGGCTTTGGACGACAATAATTTTGCATGGACACAAGAGGGCAGCGACAAGGAGGAAATTGTAATGCACCGAGGTGGACTCTTACAAATGTGGTGCAGAGAGCCAGTGTATTCCTTTTGATTCCCCAGCTGAGCTGTGTCAGAACAGTCCTGAAGTGTCAGTGCTTGTGAGGCAGAGGCCATCCGTAGACGCCTTAAAGTAGGAGAAGTGGAAATTCTGGCCCTCGCATGGCGGTCGAACTGGAAAGGCGCATGGTGGATCCCAATGCACTCCTCTGTAGGAAGCCTCAGAAGTGAAGATCCTGTGTAACCTCGTCTGAGAATGTAGTCCCCTGGAGGCAAGGTGGTGGCCATACAAACTGGTACTGTCTGCATTTCACAGGAACTGAAGACAACTTCTGGGCTGCTGCTTCCAGACAAAGCAGCGTTTTCTATACGGAGATCATCTTCCCTGTCTCGAAGTTCCACTCTGGTGCAGGTTTCTTTGACCAGGTCTGGAGAATAATCAGAGCTTGGTTGTTGCATTCTTAATTTGCAGCACGAAGATTTATATCTATGCGTGCCTAGGAAACATGATCACAAACAGTTCTTACAAACTTGCCATGTACATTTTTAAATAGGAAAATATGCAAATGGAAAAAATATCCAAACAAAGCAATGTAGATATATGCACAAGTACAGAAACCATTACCTTTGCATTGAATCCTGCTTAAATACAGGTTTCAACAGGTTCAAGACCCAATTTTGGCAAGCTGTTTGAACAGCTGCTAACTTTGAGTGTGCAAGCAGTGTCAGCATCAGTCAGTAGAACTAATTAGATGGTAAAGAGTAACTGTGTTTAGAAACTCTGCTCATCTGGTACTGCAGCCGCCTGATTTCCAGTTGCCACACCCCCATCCACAAATGAGATTGTAGCACTGCTGTATGTGGGATGAAAATAAAGTCACTTGCTCTCAGGACTTGTTGCAAAGTTCTTTATGTACAAATACTAATTTCTTGCTGAATTCTTAAGAAAATACAAATTGAACACTCAGATAAGGTATGTCTCATCGCTTTTGCTTTCTTTTCAGCCTGAAAAGTACTTTGTAGTTAACATTATGTATATGTTGTAATCAAATAATGAAGAAAATTATTTATATTAGAAACTTGTCTGTTGATTAATCCATAAATAATCTTATGTTCTTTGATTAAGGAAACTTTGTTTTAACATATTTTGGTATTTTGGTGTTTAGTCTTTCTAAAACTGAACTGACATTTCAAGTAACAATGAAGATTATGAATTCAACCTCTTTAATTTAGCTTCTTTGCTAAGAGGAATCTTAAATCTGTTCATGATTGCTAGCTTATTTGTGGAACTCTCATTTATTAGAATTAGTTTATTCAAACTATATTGACTTCTGTCTTGAATTATTGAGTAGAATGCATTTAATATGTTTTTTTTTTTTTTAATCTAATTATATAGCTCCATCAGGTTGATTTACAGTGGATAGAAAGAAATTATTTTATCAAGTTTGCTGGTTCAAAGTATTGCTTTTTACAAAATCTTCAGCCATTAGAAGATGATCATTCAGCTTCTTACAGAGAGAAAAAGCATATTTTTATGATAGAAATTGCTTCTTTCACAACTGTAGAGAATAGCCACAAATATATTAGCATCTATTAATTTCTCTTTAATGGATAACAGCTAATTAACACATGTGCTTATTAAAAATCCCATTTAATATATAGCAGAATGATAATAATGAGAAATTACTAATGTTTTCCCCTTTTGAATGAAGAGATTGCATACCATTTCTCTGAGATTTGCTATTCTTGATTTTTAATATTTCAAAACTTTTATTTTATGAAGAGTAATCATGTCTCACTGATTGTTGTTTGGCCAGGGATTATCATTGCCTTTTTATTTTTTAGTAATTTTTTAAAAATTATTTTTGGTAATCCTCTCTTCTCCAGGCAGAATTTTGCAACTTGTCATAAAGTTTCCAGATATTCATGTGAATAGCGATCTGTTCCAGAACTAGAAAAGTTTAAAGACATCTTTTCATGGAAATCTTATATTAAAAATATGACCATTTTTTGCTTTTTGGTTTAGCAAGCTTTGTTTTAAATAAGGCAAGACTTACAAATTTCTTTATGGGTATTTATGTGTTACTTTCATGAGTAGAATCTCTCAGCAGCAAAATATTTTTAAAGAAAATACACCATTAAAAAGTGCAGAAATATGCCACACACACGCAGAAAAATTATATGATTAAACTTACCAAGATAGCCAAGTAAATATGTCACATCCTTTTAAATCAATTTTTCAACAAGTCCTTGGTTAACTGATGCTAGTCTTAACAGTAGCATTTTCTGTCTTAAAGCCTCCTTACTGAATGCTGGGATAGGGAACAAGCTTTTTCTTGTAGGATTGTTTCTAGGGGATTTGTTTCTCAGGTCAGACGGAAGTGGCTTCAGGATGAATGGCCCTAAACAAAAGGTAACATGATCCATACATTGGATTAAATTTCATGCCTTTTATATATCTGGACTTTTCACATTGAGAAAATTTGGGAAGACAGATCTCATGCAAGTATATAGTAAGTTGCAAGAGCAGATTAAATGCTTCCTCCCCTCTAACAATCTTTTTTTTTTTTTTTTTCCTGCTCTTGTATTGATTCATTCAGCTGGATCTAACTATGCATTGTTCATCTTTCATGGAAATATAATAGCGGTATATCCCTTGTTTATATTATTTACGATTAGTTTTTAATTTTAACAAGTGTGCTAACTAGCTAAGTAATTTTGAACACAGATTTTAGTACCAGAGTATTTGAGAATTCATTCAAACATTGATAATTCACTGTTTTTTTTGTGTTGCAGAACTGTTTGGAAAATACCAGAATTGATTAAGGCATTCTTTGGTTAGATGAATGGAAAGTGAAGCTTGGGAAAAGACAGTTTATTTGAGGATAAGTTGTGTGGAAGCACTAACCTCTACAAATGTTCAGCTCTGTTGTATAATTAAGAGACATTTTCAGAGGGCTGAGTGAACACTTGCAAATGCTGACAACCTTTGCAGTACAATGCTTTTATTTCCTGTAAAGGTTTATTTTTTTCAAAACTCATCCACAGACCAAATCAAGATACCCCTAGACTGGCATAAGAGCCCTTGATTTTGCATAGCATTGGATGTGACTGGGGATTGAGGGAGGATTATTCTGAGAGAAAGAAGTGAGAAAACAAACTCAAAGACTATTCACAAAACCATGACAGTGTTACATCATTTTTATTAGTATTTATCCAGTTTGATTTCTAGAAAAAAGAGATGTGCTCACCCTGTCTGATAGTTGATAGTACAAATGTATTTGCTTTAAGAAGCACTTTTAGGAATATAAGAATTTTTTCTATCCCTTTTTTCTTTTCCTTTTTTTTTTTTGTGTGTGTGCATATGTATCTTCTGTTGTTATTGTTTGGTTTTTGTTCTGTTTTGACTCCTTATGGTGCTCTTAAGGTGATATCAGTTTCAGGACCAGATGAAATGGAACAGACCTTGTTGCCCGATGAAATATGCAAATGTCTGGAGATTTTACAGTGTTCAAAGCTGTCCTTTCCTACCCCTCAGGATAGACCTGGGCACACTGAGGTGGTGAGGATCTCCAAGAAGTACACCCTCAGGGAAAAGGGGGCAGACAGTCAGCAAGCAAAGCCATACCCTTCTGGGGGGAAAAAACTACCTCTCTGCTGGGGTGAGTGAGCCCTCTGCTTCTGGCACTCTTTACATTTTTGTGTAATACATAAACAGGCTCTTCTGCTGCCAGATCAATATCTTACCTGTGCTTTAAATCTGCTATTATGATTCTATCTCCACAAATTCTTATATGAGTGTATCTAGGTGGCTCTTTGCAAGCAGCAGTCCCCAGATTAGTACAGGATCTACCAGACCAGACCTTACTGCTGGTCCTCAGCTCAGAGAAGCCTAATGTAAATCTAACCCAAACTTCTGATTGTCTAAGCATTCAAATAGTGCTATTCTGTTTGCTTTTGTGCGATTCAGAGGACGACCAAGATGGCTGGGCTAGTGTCTTGGGGTGACTTGATGTTGTATTCCCTATCGCTGCTCTATGCCCAGAAATTAGTTTTATGCCTTTCTATGCTTTTAAACAGAGCCTGAGCAGAGAGAGAAAACTGAGCAAACTTCTCAAAGCAGTGCTTTTCAAGGACAGACAGAGATAACACACTCTGTCTCTCTGCATTTTTTTTCCTGCTGCTGCTGGGCTGTGGGGAGAGGAGTGGAGAAGCACCCTGCTTGCTTGTTCAGCCAGTTTTTTGGTTTTTTTTCCTCCAGAGAGTTGAACTTTGTTTTTCCTGGAATTTTGGATTTTTTCCCTTTTTCTGCTGGACTGCTTCAATATCAGAACACATCGGGAGGACTTTCCACCAGCACAGAGGGCCTGGCCCTGGGCCAAGCCCCAGCTCCGAGGAGGAGGGAGACCAAAAGGAGGACTCTAACACTCCCAGGTTTTTCTCCACAGCGAGAGATTGTATTATTTAGCACTATTATCTTTTTCCTGTGTGTTTGTTGAATAAATAGTTTTTATCTCTTTCACTTTCCTTCAAGAAAAAAGTTTTTTTTCCCGAACCTGGTGGGAAAGGGGTGGTTTGTAATCTGCCTTCTCTCAGAGTATATATTTCTAAATTGGGCCAAACCAGCACAGCTAGGAAGAAGGCTGTTGGATGTTTCTTAGGTATCAATACCTATCTTTGGGCCTTGATAGCTGCTGAAATTCTTTTTGAATGAGACAGTTGGGTAGATAGTAGTAAAAGTGAGAGTGCTAACCAGAGAAAAGGGCTGATTAAAGCTACTCTCTGACATGTAGTGCTGGGACTGGTTTAGGTGGCTTTGGGTGTAGCTAGGCAGAAACTTGGTTTTGAGGTAATTTTTGATCAATTAGTTCTCACCGAGACCTTGGAGTTTTTTTGCTTTGGGTGCTTTTTACTTGAATTAACCTACTAGTTTTTATAAAGAAGAGGTTACTCTATTTCCTTCCCATTAGCTGGAGTTATAAATTGAAGACTGTGTAGTGTGGTCCAGGATTATGTACCTTCTGCAATGTCCCTGCAGGTCCTTTAGAGATACAGAAGTTAGCAGAGCTGCCTGGAAAAGTCCTCAGCTTTCTTCCTGGGTTTTCAAGCATCACTTGTTGTGTTTGCTCTTTCTTGTGTTTCCCTGAGGTGTCTCTCTTAGTCTGTATGAGATTATGTGTCGGATGCAAACTGTTTCTGGCTGCTGGCAAGTCTAGAATGTCTCACACATTGGCAAGGACAAAGACCATCTAAGCAATGCCTGGCTGGCTAGGATCCTGGGTTGTATCTAGGTTATAGGACAGGCTCATAGAGGGACCTGTGCTGTATTTTCCACATACCAGAAAATGTCAGGTTGCTGATTATCAGTTACCTCTTGAAAGGTCTCTGTGCATCAGCCAAAGGGACCTCCTATTACAATGCCCTAAACCACAGCTGTTTACCCTCAAAAGCTTGCACATTCTCTATGCTGAGGTAAAAAGCTTTCTCTGCTCCTCTTCTTCCTTCAATCCTCTCTCTGAAAATGGGCTTTATTTACTGTGTTGGATAACCTCCAGAATTTGGTGTGTCTTGAACATAGCCATCTAGCTATTACATTCTCTGAGCACTACTAATGGGTTAGTCCCTCGAATGAATGCTTGCTTCTGTGTCCATAGGACATGTTTATGGCTGCTTGACAGCCCTTCCAAAACAAGAAAAGAAAATGGCATGTCTTTGCAATCCTCCTTTCCATATCCTTTGCTCTGTGTAACCCTTAACAGCCTCAGAGCACAGACATGATTGACATCAGCTGCAGCTCTACGTGTTCGGCTCCCTTGGTAACCAAAGCTCTGGTCTCCAGTGGAGCACCAGGGAATAAAGAGCATGCACATAGTGACCCCTGCCAAAAGTTCAGTTTAAATGGCTTGGGCTGTACCACAAAAAAACTGTGTAGTAGATTAAGAGAGAAAATATGTTCTTCTGGGGAAGCACCCACGTATGTGGACAGGAACCTTTTGAAATTTAGTCAGAGAGACACTGTTTGAGTTTTCTTCAGGGCCTTACCTTTGACAAATTTTGGCTGATTTCATGGGACCAACATAAATTGCACAAAAAGCATTTTTGTTATAAAAGAAAAAATTCCCATTTTGTTAGTATGACACAGAGAGACGTTATTGTGACACAAAGAGACACATTTTTATCCTGCAGATTTGCTCTCAATAATATGGAAAATTTTACCTGAGAAGTTTCAAAAGCATCATTAATGACAGACACCCATTGTATGAAATCTCTGCCAAAGGGTTAAAAGCAAATGGGAATTTAATTATAATGAGCATCTATTGGATGATGTTTACATGCACCTTCAATTCTGCCTTTAATAAGAGAGTTCTTTTATTTAAATCAGTAGACAGTAGTACTTTTACAGGAGTTAGCAAGTGATGTAGCCTGAATTCCCACTTTTACACAATTATTTCTGTATAAAGCATTTAGTTTTGAATTTCCATTGGAGCAATTGAAAATATGATCTATTGAAAAAAAACAAAATGGAGCCAAAAATAATCCCTATTAATTGCTATTGATAGAAAAACTTTCTAAAATGCTATGAAGTTTTCCATGAAAAGACAATTGCCTTTGAAAGGATTTAGGAACATTTGCTCAGCTAAGGATACTGGATGGAGTAAACCCCACAAATATACAGTGGAAAAGGTAACTCATTTTCAAGTAAAAGAAAAGGTAAAAATTAATGATTGGACCTGATATAGAAATAGCCCTTCCTGGACTGCAGGACACCATATTTTTGCAAATTGATTTTAATTGGTTAAACTATGAACATTTGGAAAGCATTTAATTAAGAAAAAAAAAAGCTTCTATTTTGAAATAGTCTATTCTTGCATAGTATAAACCAAGCTCCCTGAACTCGAAAGCAATTATGAACTAGATAGGATATAATTAAAAATAAATATGCCAGTCCAGTGAGTAATGAAAGATGCTACCCACAATTCACTTACATATTACTTTAAAGGCAGCTTGGTTACAGGAAAGTAGAATAAAGTGATAGATTTGGACTAATGTAGAGTCAAACACCAGCAACATTTCATGGCATCTGTGTAATTATTGTCTAAGCAGCATAGCTTCAAAGCAAAAGGGATTAGGCTTTTGAAAGGTTATCCTCAACAGAAAATCACAAACAAACAACAAATCCAAGGGAAATCAAACACAAAAGGTTGACATTAACCACTAAACACCAGGAAATGCCACAGTTCGGTATGGCTGTGTAATTGTGCTGCTGCTTTTTCCTGTGCATTATCTCACAGGCTGATTACATGGATGCCTGAAGTCCCTCAAACAGAATCTATCACATATAATGACCTCACACAGATATAAACCTTTGTATGAGTTCAGTATTTTCACCAATATGTCTGTAAGCCAGTGACAAATTTGGGGTTATCAGGTAGATAAAAGAATGTGTTCGAATGATGACTAAGAGGACTCAGACTCTGTAAAATGAAAGTCATATCTCCATCATCTCAAGAGCCACAAAGAATTCTGTAAGGGGATCTCAAAATAAGTCTGGAATATAGACTGAATACTCATGGGGAGGAGTATAAAAAAATATTAACACTGCAAGTGAATGCATTGCTTTTCCTAGAAAAATGAAATCCAAGATGAATGTGATACAGAATCATGAAGTCCTGCCTCAAACAGAGACCAGTAGTTGAGATTTCAGAGCTGGCCTCCAGCTGGGACCACTTGTGATGTTTACAGGTAATGTTCACCTGTGACACATTTCTGTGTCTCAAGTCTTGCAGCCATTATCAACACCTCCTGCTATGCTGGTCTGTGGCTGTTACATTGAATTTTGGCAGGCTGCCCAAGGTCCCCTAAGCTGAATCTCTCATCTTTCCCCTTTCTTTGAGAAGCCTGCCCATAACCTGAGCTACAAGACTCAGGTAAATATAGCAGAAACATTTTGAGTGTGTATTTGCCTATGTGTGGAAGGAAAAAAGGAGAAGAGAGAATTCCAGAAAAGGACAGCTCTCTGGGAGATCAAGGGATCATCTCAGGGATACAAAAGGGACAAATGAAAATGAAGTCAGTTAACTTCCCGAGACAGAAGGTATGAACGTCTTCTTCTTACAGATTTACAGGTCAAGGGAAGGTATGCCTCATTTCTAAAATGAGTCTTGGATCCAGACACAAAGTTCTGCTTTACTTGCAGCCTTATACTGTTTCCTGACTAAAGAACAAAGGAAAACAGCTACTGTGTTTTAATCAACAATTCTAGTGTCCCAGTGTGTGATGTGATTTCTTGCTCTGGTTTCTATCTATACAATCTGAATTCTCTCCAGAGCCTAGAAACTGTCCATAGCATCATCCCAGTTGTGCTCTTTCCCTCTCTCCTCATTCTAGTCAGATCAAACTGGATGGGGTTTTCAGGGATTTGTACGAGTTTC
The DNA here is from genome assembly GCF_041296385.1 of Aphelocoma coerulescens. NCBI lineage: Eukaryota > Metazoa > Chordata > Aves > Passeriformes > Corvidae > Aphelocoma > Aphelocoma coerulescens. Next base: position 45,614,807 of record NC_091014.1, on the reverse strand, counting down.
ATGGGGTGTTATAAGCCCTGGCATGGGGAAGGAGCTTTCTAAAATGTAGTGGTGTCAGTCACAAGCTTTCTGCTCTCATCGGCCTTGTTCCTCATAGCTGGGTCTGCAGTGAAGCATGCTTGGGGAGCAGAGAGGACTGACATGTGCATGCAACAGCACCTGGGAGGTGGTAGGGGGAGGTGGCTGAGACGTTTTGTAGGGCAGCTGTAGTGAGAATGCAGGGGAGATAACAGTTATAGATAGATGGGGAACTAAGAGAAGCAGGAACTCATAGTAGCAGTAGCTAATCATCCATGGTCTGAAGCAAGTGCCTGCAGGAAAATCCATCCTTCATCCATGTACTCATTCTCTCTTCTTTTCTAAATTTTCTTGTTGTCAGCATGTCTTTGATGGAGCGAGGGGTGGGTGGACATAGCAGCAGGTTTACAGGGCTGTGCAAAGAAACACTCACTTTTCCTCTGATATGCTAGTTCTGTGTAAACTGCGAAAAACTGGATAGCTTCATCCAGTACCCTGTGACTTCTCACCAAACACCTTGTCAAACTTAATATATTGTTTACCATCAATTTCTGCATACGGTACTTCAGCCAAATTTCACATTTTTGTAACTGGTTTCAGTTACAGTAAACTAACAGGAATAAACAGCTGAATGAAACTTTCCGAAGCAGTATAGAAGTACCTTACTGAAATTTGGATGAAAACTTTCATTGGCACAATTCTTTCTGCCTTCCAGCTGCTGACAGTACAAAGTGCTAGATTAAACAGTTTGCCTGCCTGTGAGATATTTTGGGTGCTCAGAATAAGAAGCTTGATGATCAAATAATCAGTGTTTCATGTGAAGACAGGTGTTTGGTTCAATGGGGAACTTGTAAAGCATGTTTGGACTAATTCCAGGAATTGGGAGTTGGGTCAGTTTGCCCTACCTCCCTTCTTGTCATTCATCCTTTCCCACTGCCATATAGGACTACATTTTCCTACAAGACTGGTTTTGATCACCATTACTTGGTTGGCCAGCTGTATTTCCAGCTTCCTTCTGTCAGGGAGACAGATTTAGAGAGAGTGGGTCACAGACTCTCATTAGAGAGAATTGTGGAGGTCTGGTTGATGCAAGCAGTATAAAAATACAGTCATGGGCTGTACATTCACAGATGGGATGCTGCAGATGAGAGATTTGCTTTGCCTTGGATGGAGGCAGCATGCAGTGGAGTATCAGAGCCAGAGGTACCATCCTTTGTTGTTGCAAAACCTGCCCACAGTATTTGGTGGTAAGATGCTTTCCAGCAGCTTTATTCTTGTTCCTGGACAGAATAGGGAATGCTCCTTCTCATAAGACATAGAACATTAAATTCACCAGATGCTTTTTTCAGCAAATCAGGTGTTAGGGGGTCTGGGGGCAAGTAAGTTGCCTGGGAGGATAGGGGAATTTTGCTCACTGCTCAGCAGAGGATGTACCAGGCCCAAGGGGACTTTTTATACCTTAGTTTATCTTGGTAAGCCACAGGGAAATGCCCTTTCAAACATATTAAAATTCATTAAAGCTTTAGAGAGAAAAACAGAGTCTGGATAACCAGGTGTTTGGACGGGGTATACTCTGGCAGTTGGTAATTAGCTATTATAGAAGTAGGACAGGATCAGAGTGATCACAATAGAAATAATAATATGCTGATCTTTTCTGTTTTTCTGTGTCCCACCCCTCCATGTCTGCCTGCTTGTTCCCGAGAGATATCAAACCTTTGGCCACAGCAGTTAGAAATGTGGTTTAAACAGCTGTCATTTTGCATCCTGCTGGCTGTTTAGCTCCCTTTTATCCTGTGTCCCAGATGCAGGGCTCTTCATGAATGATGTACTTGCATAGCCCCTCTGCTTGAAGTACTGACTCTCCTTCCTGAGCTAGTTCTTTCTCAGTGTTATGCAAGACAAAAAACCAACTGCTGTCCCAACAGTAGTTAAATTTTTGTCAAACATTTTAGTTTGTTGATGTTTGTTTATTGTTAAATACTGGCAGCTGAGCAGCCATTGTCCATGATGGTGTGTGTGCATCTACACTGGCACAATGGACTGCTCTGTGACCATAGATTTTCTCTTGTGTTTTCTTTTTCATTGGCAAGTTAAAACAATATAGAACTATTTCAGTCCCAAACCCTGAATAAAGGATTAAGAATTTAACAAAGAAATACTTCTAACACTTGTGAGAAAAAGCAGCTGAACATCATTCCCGTAATTAATCGAATGACTTGTCATAGAATAATACTATGGTTTAGGCTGTTGGGGACCTTAAAGATCATCTAGTTCCAACCCCCTGGCATGGGCAGGGACACCTTCCACTACACCATATTGCTCAGGGCCCCCTCCAACTTGGCCTTGAACCCTCCCAGCGATGGGGCATCCACAGCTTCTCTGAGCAACTTGTTCCGGTACCTCATCACCCTCGCCGTAAAGAATTTCATCTTAGTATCAAATCTAACCCTACTGTCTTTCAGTTTTAAGCCATTCCCCTTTGTCCTATGGACTTAAAATTAGCTCATTTTAATGACTTTGGGTGGCAACCATCATAAATGTCTGAAAAGAGTCTTTATCATGCTCAGAAATTTAAGCAACTGGTTCATCCATGTTTCATACTGGATGAAGCTCTACAACTTCCATTCTTTTGTGCTGGGAATACCGGCACTGCAGACACTGACTTGCTGGGAGGTGGAACTGGCATACCTTTAGTCCACCACCATTTCATAATGCTCATATGAACTGTTTGATGATGATGGAATTAGTGGAACTACTTCTCATCAATCAATATTACCACCCTGGGATACTGTCTAGTTTACTGAATACTTGTCTGATAATCATGTTACCTACTATATTAAAGAAATCCATGGCCATGGTAGCATGGCAACCTTAAAAATCCTCCAGAAGTTTATAAATTGCTTGGCACCGTACGAAGTGGTTAAGGTGATAGTAACATTTTACTGGTTTTAACAGGTGTGAAGGTAAAAGTTTGTGGTGTCCTAAAGAAAATGTTGTGATTTGAACGGTGCTCAAAGTTTTGAGATCAAGTCTAAGCCTTAATTCAGTGTTTTCCTACATCCTTCAGTTTATGGATCTTTAAGTTTTGGCCAATGAAGAAATATAGCCTTCTGAAAACTTTGCATATATAGTTAATTACAAAAGAGATATGCTTTCTTAAAAATGTGCTCTTTAAAAAATCTGGTTTTGTGGGCACCTTGGAAATAGTTCACAGGACTTTGAGAGATTTGCAACTAGAAGTTGAAAGTTCAGAGCTACAGGTTTAAAGCATAAAGGATGTTGTTCAGTGAGCCACCACAGTAGGGACAACATTATTTAGCAATGATGAATAGAGAGCAAACTTACTGTAATGGTAGCATCTCTAGTATTTACTAATTGACTATTTCCTTTTGAAATCATTCTACAAGGTCAAATGTTTGCTGCAGAAGAGTTTTCCATCTCTTATCTTGGCCTGTGTGTGTGTGCTGCTATGCAGTGATTGCTTCACAAGGAAGGCTAATGTCTATGGAGCTACCAGAGGACAGATTTTCTCTAAGCGTTGATTTTGTACATTGTTCAAGTGCAAGGACCAATCCTGACATTGGATATGATTTATTCAGTGGGTGGGAAAGTTGTCTGCAGCAGGTGGATTTATTCCAAACTCTAAGAAGCTACAGCCCTGTAGGAATTTTTCGTTGCTTGGATGTGTGTGAAAGGTGTTTGCAGTGTTTGATAAACAGCACAAGAGTAGGATAAAAATCTCTCTGGCTTCTCAAGAAATCTCCTTATTCATGGTGTAACTGTAAAATTTGCTGCTTGCTGGTGAGGACAAATTTGAAATGAAAATAAACATTTTCCTCTCTTTGTGAACTCTTAAACCATTTATAAAATGTTACATATGTATTCACATATTCACACACCCCTTCCTGGAAGTTTTTGTCTTTGCTTATTTTCTGTACAGTGCTTTTTTTGTTGTTGTTGAATATCTGTGACATATGAGCTACTCATACTTTTTGCTCAACACAAGGTGGCAGTAAGATATTGTCCAGTGACATACAATAGCTTGGTTTGCTTGTTTTCCCCCGTTTACTTAGCCGTCAGATAACAAAAGCCCTCCTGATGAATGATCATTGAAAGCAAAAGAGGTTGTGATAACAACGGTTTAAAAGGTGCACAGATAAAGCAAATGCTCCAGATAAAATTCCAACTGATTTGCTACACTATAGTAAATCATATTGTATCGTACTGTGGACAGTATCACAAAATGATATATTGCTCTCTTTTTATCCTTCTGTTGCTATTATTTCATTGGAATTTGCACATTAAATAAAGGCTGCTAGTGCAAAGGTGGAAATTTACCTGGTTTTCAAATTGTAATTTAAAAACAACACAATATTGTTTGAGATTCTGCATGTTGGAAGAGACAAAGCTTTCTACCTCAGTTTTTGGTTGTCTGGAAAACACTCCAGTATCATTGCATTGAGTAGTAGCTAGAGCAATAAACTCCTTTTCAAAATGAAGTGAGAGGGAGAAATAAAGAGCAATGTGCCAGAGTATTCCACTGACAATGTTAGGAGAGGTTTTTCCCTTGTTTTGGTTGGATATAGGTCATATGCTGACAATCCTGAGCGCAGACCAGCAATTTGCAAATGTAGCTGCTGTTTCTTTTATTATTTGTATTCATATTCCAGCAGGCACAAAGCAGATTCAAAGCATGGCTGGGATACTGGACTTGCTAATATGATTGAAATTCATCCTTTTGGGACAAGTTATGGTACTTAAGGTCCATCTCACTCCCAGCTTCCCAGAATACTATGAAGCATTTGTGCATCATATTTTTGACTAGCTGTTTACCTGAAATGGAGTTCCAGCAGCATGACCCCAACCTCCCAGCGGCCACTTGGTTTGTCTGTAGCCTCTGTACACACTAATACACTTGTTGAGAACAAAACACAAATTAGAGATGTTTCTGACAAGCTGATTGAATGGGAACTCTGCCTCCTCGTTTCACAAGTTATGCACGTGTGGTTTATTTTCCAAGAACTGGTTGGCAGAGATCATGTTATTTTGTTTTCCATCAGAATGATTCCCTTATAGCTGCTAAAAGCCAACACCACTGTTGATACTGTGAACTCCTGTGCACATGGATTGCTCACACTCAACTTGGAATATGCATCCTTTAGTATCTATCAAAAATCTATTAGTTTTCTCATGTTATAAAATAATAAAGACTGTTATAAATACTGTTACATAGCAATGTAGACCTACTTCTTCTCTTGCTTACCCCTTACAGTTTTGCCCTTGAATACTTGCCATCAGGAGATGAATTATGGACTTTGAGACTATACAAAATAATGCAGTTTTCGGGAAGAAAATTCCCAATAATAATCTTGATTTTATGATAATGGCTTTTATGATAATGAAGAATAGCCCCTGCAGAGCACCTTTAAAGTGGTGTTTGCACTATTCTCAATGGGTGATTTATGCATGATCACAGGGTTTGGTGTAATAAAATGACATGCTGTAAAACTTTGGCTATGTATGACTGCTCAAGATAATGATAAAATTGAGGGTCCTAGGGACTCTTCTGGAAATCTTCTTAGGATTCAGCTGTTGTCCAAGGACTCTAAACTAAATGTTTCATGTGAGTTTCATGATTCTGCATGATAAAAATAAAAAATGTGTAGAAATATTGTTATTATTTTTATTAGGTGCTGAACTAACAAGTCATGTGTCTTCTTTCTATGGGACTAAAGATAACAAACACTGCAACACTTGGCTGTGAAGTGATAATTATTCACAGAGAATAGGGGTTTTTGCTTCAATATATACCTGCAGTTTCCTTGGATGAAAGTCCAGCAAATCTGATACTGCTCAAAATGTGACTCTTCTAAACATAAAACTGAGACTCCACGGTAAAGGAATCTTCTCTGAAAATCTCTGGCTACTTGTGAGGTCTTTCTAAGAGAGTTTTAGTATCTGGTAACATTGCTTTGAAGTTTTTATATTATTTTAATCATGTACCATTGATTTAAGTTTGTAAGCCTGAAATAGCAGTGCATTTTTGACACCCTCATATTACTTTGGAATGGCTGAAACTCTAGTAAACAGAGCTATTACATTGAATGCCCAAGGGAGTGACACAGGAAAAAAAAAATCAGTAGCATGCTCCAAGAAAGAAATCTGAGGTCAAACAGTTTTCATGGGAGACAAACTACGTGGCTGGTATTATCCTGGCTAATTGTGGGTTACAGAATCTCTCTTGAGATTTTATCATGGCCAATTGCTGTATTAGCTTTCCTTTTCTACATCTGTTTGTGGGTGTGGACAGCACTCAGAAGTGACCCTTTCCTTGAAGACTTTTTGTACAAGGAACACGGATGAGATTCTAGCACAGACTGTCTGAATGGATTTGCCGTGCTGTTCATAGATTTGCTGGCCATGTTCACATAGACAGCAGACAGGTTCTCTGTCTTTAGGCTTCTCTGCACAGTGGATGGTTCTCTGGCATAAATCATGTTTTGTATGCACATGAGAAACAACATGATCTCTGCTAAGAAGCAGGATAACCTCAGGGTTAAAGATATTTTGAGGAATTTGCAAGCCAGTTAAGTTGTCTGCATAAACATAAACATCCTGTCAGTGAAGTGTTTCTCAATTTCTGCTTCTAATTAATACATGCAGTCACATCTTTTTCATACAAACACATGATTTCCAGCTCTTTTCCCAACCCTATTAAAATTGGTACAACAACCAGTGGTTTCAGCTGGGTTAGGACTTGAGCATCTGTCATTAAGTGTTGCTGTGCAGTTTTAAGGCAAACCAGTCTGAAAAGCTTTATGTCTTAAATGCTAGCAATTTCTGGGACCATATAAAAATGATACCTCTTTCTTTTCTGAGTATCCAGTTAAATATCTTACTATGTGGTACAAAGTTTGGACTAGACTATGCTTGTTTTATTTAATGTGACATTCATTTCTTGTACACAGAGGCAGGACTTCTCTTTCAGAAGGCAGGATTGTGGACGACAAGCAGCTGAATAGCAGGATGATGGTGTTTTTTGGGAAATAGTCACTACTTTGTTTTATAATTCTGTATTGCAAAAAGGATCCAAGTGTTACAGATTCAAACTTTAGTCAGAAGTTCTCCATGTCTTCATGCAGAGAAAAAACCAAAATTTTTAAGTGTATCTTAAATGAAAATTGAAGAGATTATGATGAGTTTTTCTTCTTACAGTAGGTCAAGAAGCCAAATACAGCCCAAGCAAGTGGAGAAAGACACAGATTTTGGAGCAGTGCAGATCCTGGTATTTAATCAACCTAGGATTACAAAAGGGACTTTGAATTGTAAAAATTTAGCATACTATGAGCTGCATGTTCCTCTTGTATCATCAGTTGTTCATAAGCTCATTACTTATCCCTGAAGGCTGGACTAATTTTCTTTGCGGTCTTCATCCTAAGTATTTCGTGAGCAGCAAAGTAAATGAAATAAATTCTTTCTGATTTCATAGCAGAAAAATCTTAGGTCAGCACTGAGTGCCATTTGTATCTTGTCATTGAGAACCAGCTTGACTCTGGGCATAAAGTATGAGAATTTGACTCCTGTTTGATTTTAAGAATAAACTATTTTAAGGTTATATTGTGTGTCTTATCCTATGAAATCTTTGTTTTTATTCCTAACTGCAGAATTATTCTTGTACAAATGTGTTGGTAGTACTGTCTAGCAAATACCCAGTTCAGAACCACAGAACAGATTCTCAGAGATTCACAAGTGTGGACTGTGAAATAGTGACACTTCTACCCTCTCTATCCCTTGTTTGGTCCCTGGACTGCCACCAGCAGCTCTAGCTTAGAAATCAGTAGTTGTTATGCACAAAAGTGGAGATTCATGTATTCCCAACTGTTTGATATGTTGTTTGTCTGAGACCAAGTAAGTGAAACTTTGCATTTGATTTCATGTAATGATGAAGAGTTGCTTGAAAAGTGGGCATGACTGAGAGGACAGAAGAAATTTGGTTTGGGGCCAGGCTAAAGCGATGATCTTTTCTCAGCTTTTCCTGCCTTTGATTCTTTGGTAGAGAACCAGTTTATTTGTGACAAGGGAGAAAAATTAATACTAGATTGGACTTAGGTCACCATTGATATTTTATATGGGGATCACTATTTTATATGAGATACCCAAATCTGGGGCTAAAATTTCTGTTCTACCAAACAAATGAGTCTATGATCTACTTCATTAAGCAGATCATTACTTGTTCAGGTAAGCATTTTTCTATATTTGGGTCCTTCGCCAGAAATTATTGACTGCCATAGTTTTGTTTTCTGTCCATGAGTTAGTGACCCCATGCAATTTTTGTTTCTATTTTTTTACTAGGTAGAAGCCATGAAGTTTTCTCTTTTGTAACACAGTGTTAAAGAGTTTTTGTTGGTTTTACATAAAGGACATACCCATAAGTTGAAAGTTGTGGTTTTAAATAAACCAAGAAAACAGAGGGAAAGAACTAAGGCATCCTAAAAACCCACACCCACTCAAACTGGTAATTTTCCAGGTACACGTGGATGTTACATCCATACTAGAGAAATAGCATGGGGTCCTTGTCTCCCCTGCTATTGGTGTTCCAAAACTCTACCTTTAATTCTGGCTCATTTACCGTGATTAAAAAAAGACATTAAAAAGCTAGCCAAAGCAGAAATTTTAAGTTTTCTAAAGCTTCAAGGATCTTTTTATATTATTTAGACTTCAGTAATGGTAGTACACAGCATTTTGCAGTTATTATTGGCACTAGAGAGACCACAGAAACACCATATGAGTCCTTGAGATTAGTCTAAATGGGTCACTGCAACAAAACTTGCCTGTAGTAGGCTTATCAGGCAACATGAATGTGTACTTTTGTTGTGGAGTCTGAATAATTTGAAGCCCTAGTTCAAAAGTTCATCTCTTTCTTAGCTGGAAGAAATGTCAAAAGCCTTCCCTAGGGAAGTGATACTACTAGACATTGTGTTAAAAATACTCGTTTCTCATATTTGATACATTAAAAACAAACAGAAAGTGTATCTATGCCAGATTTAAAGTGCAAGTTTCAAAGTAGTGATGAATGTGATGTCAGGGGGATATGATTCCCAGTTGCCTAACTCTACAACTTTCACTATGCAGAAATGGGGTCCTCTGGATCTTTAATGAGTAATACTCCCCTTGCCTTATCTTGGGGACATGAACAGTAAGCTGTGGGTTCCAGATCCACAAAGGAGACCCACCAAGTTTTAGAAAATGTACCTGTTGTAGTCTCTAGCTTGTTCGTCTGAACTGACAGAACAGGTAAAGGGGTTTCTGCTCCCGAGCTTCCCTGTCTTCCCCCATCCTTTCGTACTCTGGGTATGGTACAGTGGGGACTCCTGCAAACACAGGGCACATACTGGTGTGCATGGGGTGCTGTGGCAGGGAAAGGGAGTGACAGCCCTTCTCTAGTTTTAGCTGCCAGGCACTGAATCTTGCTCTGCAACTGCAGGCACAGGACAGTCTATTGGAAATCTCTTCCTCATACAGTTACTTGTGCATTATGGCAAGATCACCTCTACTTTCTCCTTTGAAGAATTTCAGTGTGATTTGCTTACTAGTCTCCCTGCAAGAAGATTTTTTTCTTAAAATAAGGCTGGTTTTGTAGTCCTCTTTTGGATTCAACATCTTAACAATTTCTAAAGGACAGAGCATTTAATTCTGATTTTGTGTTTTTGATTTTGGTGTGTGAATTCTCACACACCAGAAGTTGTTGTGATCTAATAGCAACTGGAATATACTTCTGTGTGTCAACTCTGCCACAGAAGCATTGGTCTGTATTTGCAAAAGCTGGTTAATGCTTGAAGGATGAGGTTAAAATGCTTGTGAGGTCAGAACCTGAAGAGAACCTTGTACTAACAGCTAATTAGGAATGTATCCACATTTAATGTAACAATAGCATTTTTTACTAAACAGCTTTCTTCTGTTAAATAACTTTGTGCTCAAGCATGATTTGATGGAAAGGATTAAGTATAATTTCAGAGTCTGTGATGGAATTTTCTTTAGGCATCTCTAAGTCACAGCATGGCAGCATCAAACAGATTGATTCAGACTCTCAGAATAATGAGATTTAATAAAGAAATAGCTATTAAATGCAATACTGCCTCCCTAATTGTTTCTTGGAGACTTCAGGCCAAGAAGAATCTACCTTTTTTCCTTCAGTTTGGATGGGAATTCAATACAGATTCAAGGTGCAGGCAAACATGTCTGCAGCTGCCTGAAGATGGGATTATCTTGCTCCCTGTGAAGCTTCGAGAGAGGACTAAATGCATCCATGTGCTCAGGAAGACAGCAGTCTTGCATCCACTACTCTGAACAACAGCTCCTGTCTGAGCCTGGTGGTCCAGCTGAGAACTGACTTCTCTGGGGGAGAAGGGGGAGAGAGAGTAAGAAACAACTGTGAAAGAAGAAAGGCTGGTTTTATCGTAGTTTGGTGAGCTGAACTGCCTCACTGAGATAGTGCTGAGTGCCAGAGCGGGTGGAAAAGAAGTGCTACCCAAAGTGGAGATCTGGGAGGCAGAGCCACACCCTAGGCAGCAGCAAGCTGTTAGACTGGCAGATTTCTTTTCTTTTTGACTCTCTGCTTTGTCACCTTCCAGGTTGCTTCCTTCTCTGTTGTAGCACACTGTCACAACTCAGTTTGCCTTTTGCCTCCTCCTGTCTTCAGTCATGCTTCCTTACATTCTCCTCCTCCCTGCCAGTTCCTGTGGCCCTTATATGCCAACCCAAAACCATGGTACATTCAGCTGAGGACGGTCTAGCTTCAGCTTCAAAAGAAATTATGGGAAATGGCAGATGGATTTGGCAAAGACATTACCATTTTTCCAGTAACTCAAAGATACTTCTGTGCTGTGATCTACAGCGGCCTGGATAACCTTTCCTCACCATTGCTGTGCTGCACCACTTTAGATCTCCTGATTGCTAAAGACCTCTTGCTCCTGGTAGTTGTGGGTTTCAGTAGTTGTGGTTACATGAAATCAGCATCCAGATCCCTCGTGTTTGTGCAGTGTCCTGTGTCATGACCACAGAATAACCACAGGTGTGCCCTGTCTCCTCCCCAGAGGAAAGCTTTGCTATTAAAAGTGTCACCACTTTGACTTCCTCTGGGCCAGCTATTTTGACAGAAAGGCTGCAGTGGTCTGGCAACTAGCTCACTGGGGCTGAAGTTTCAGGGCCAAAGTTCTAGGCTATTGTTAAGAATTCAAAATAAATAAGAAGTAAATAATGATTTCAGCTATGGCACTTTACATCAATTTCACAAGAGGATGAGCCAATAGAAACTAAATTTGCAATTATCCTTTCCATTTTAATCTACGTATTGTCATATACATGTCTTGTTCATATCACACACACGTGTGTTTTTATTCATCATACACAGAAAAGTGAGCAGTGTTTCATGCTGCCAAATATTCTTCTGTATAGAATGCCTCCTCAAATACAGAATCTCTGGTGAAGAACAAGAGCTGGTCAGTGGCAACAAATATGTGCCATAGGAAGTCCATCATAGGTACCCAGTGGTCAGTAGCTGTGACTTTCTCACTGCTCTGAGCCCTTCAGTGAGGCACCCAGCCTGTCTTCATCTGAGCTCATCACATCATAAGTGGAGACAATAATCAGCCTTAATTATTGTCTTAGCCCCAGTGTAAATAGGGTGATAATTAAAGGATGAAAAATATATTAAATGACATTATATTGCTTTTTCTCTCAAGGATTATGAAGCATTCTTCACATCACAGCACAGTCATTGCTAAAAGCTGCAATTTCTAATGGCTTAATTTAAAAGCCTAAGGTACCACACTTGTACAATGTGTGACCTATTACTGCAGTCACTTTTGGGGAAGTTCTCTCTTCTTTTAATACACAGTTTTGGAAATTTTCTTTCTCCAGATGTAAAATCTCCTTGAGAGTTTGTTTTCCATATAGCAATCATCTCAGCATTAAAAACCAGTAACAACAACAAAACCCAAAACAAGTATCCAGCGACCAGATACTCTGACTAGGTTCAAAATGCAAAAACATGTCAGAAGCAGAGGTGATGTCAGAGCACCACTGTAAGAGAAAAGTGTATCAGTTACAAAGCAGAGAAAGCAAGCAGAAAACATGCCAATTTAAAAGAGTGTCTTTGCTATGCCTTAAGTTTCTGGTCCATACATTAGAAAGTGTCTTGGCAAGTATTCTCAAACTTCAGGTATGCCTCTTCAAAGATACTGTGAAAGTTCTCTCTTACCTACTAATTCAGAGTATGTATTTTTCATGGTAAAAAGATGACGTATAATAAGCACTCCCTCTCTCCCTACCTGCTGAATGGAGAAAGCCCTGTGTCTGTTGGATCAGAGCCCTTGGTCCAACACTAGGAAAATGTTGCACCATTTCTTTCAGTTTATGAAACACATCTGCTCAAAAGCCTGGTTCAAGTTGTCTGAGACTGCCCCTGCCTTCTTTTTCTCTAGTAAAAATGTGTGACTTAGGAAAAACACTAGGCACAAGAGTCTCTTTTCCTTAGCTTATACATTTTCCTATGCTTCCATATGTTTACTTTTATATGATAAAGATTGTCAAGTTTTGGTAGCTGCCTCCTAACAAAAGAACTCTTTACATGGGAGTGTACCGAAGCAGTCATTGTTTTATTTGCCTTTGAGCCCATGCTGTTCTCTATAAAACTCCAAACCAGGGTCAGAAATCCAGCCATATAATGAGGTGAAAAGACACTCATTGCAAACAGAAAACCTTAAATAAATAGCTTGTTTTCAACTCATAGACTGACCTGTTTAATAGGTCTTGTGAAAACTGCCTGGTAATAATATGTTATTATGACCTTGTAGAAGCCTTACCACATGAGAAAGGCAGTATATGTTTAATATTTTATTTTAGTTATTGGTTAAGTATTGTCTTATATGCAGAAGACCAAAGAATGAAAGTGCACATAATAAGGTTCATGAGTATGTCCAGTTTTCCTGTGTACTGAGGAGCTGTTTTAATGCACTTTCCCAGGTGTTAGTCTCTTGATGAGTCTGATCTTTTTATAAACTTCCTCTAGACCTCCTGATTTCTCTGTAAAAGTATAACCTTTCTCTGAAATTAGTCACACTATTTCTTGGAGTTCTGAGAATCCGGCTGTGGCGATGCCTGGCAGCACCCCGTGTGCCCAGATACTCCTCATGGGGAGCTTCTGGCATCTGTGAACTCTTTCACTTGTTTTACCACCTGTGCCTTTGTACTTGGTCTCCTCTACCAAGTCACAAACATCCTTCACAATTATACCTGTGCACCTTTCTTCTCCCATTCACGTCACAGCTGCCTTTTTCCAGCTCTATTTACAATCGGTAAGGAGTCGTGAAAAGATTTGAAGGAAGTCAATGAAAGCTTGAGGGGACACCACAAAATACTGGAAGAGGCAGAGTTACTTGGCAGCAGCGTGGCACTTCACTGGGTGAGGAAATGAATGCTTATGCTTGCCTCCAGTAATGACAGACTGTTCTTCCTTTCCTGACCTGAAGGAACTGAGCTTCTGCCAACTCAGGGGGAGCACAGGGACAAAAGGAGGTTCACAGGAAGGCGTCTGAGTCAGAAAAAGAAGAAGCAAAAATCTGGGAGAGGGTGGTTACTCTTTCAGAAAATTTGGGAAAAGTGGCTTGAAGTTTATAATGGTTTCATGTATCCCAGACTACTGAAAATTCCCTCACTTCTTATCTTTTTTTCCAAACCAGGAAAATTCTCACAAATGGGAAACAACAGTATTTATGAAAAATAGTTTTCCATCTATCATCTGATTTCCTTAATGTACCTGATAGTTTTTCTGCTTGATAAAATCAAGCTCAGCATGGCAAGGCCCACAGGCTGTAATCAAATAGTACTCATAAATCTAAAAATTAACACTAATTAGACAGATCTAAAAAATGAATCAATAAAGTAAAAGTCATTACTGTGATCTTGAACTATAAGTTTATGACCTCATGATTTCACTTGCCATGTTCGCCTGTAGTCACTCACAAATCTCAGACTATTTGGGAAAGTTTATAAATATAAAAAAAAGATTTATAAATATGATGATGGGGCAATGAATATCTCCCACTCCTTGCATGAGTCCGTACAGTACTCTCACACAAGGAACGTAGAACACTATCCAGTCATCTGCTCCTGTTGCTACCTACAGCAGCATTTCCAGAGCTTTATGCAACATTTTTAAGGATCAGATTTCAAGGTAAGTCCTGAAATACTATTAGTATTCCCCTTAACTGTACTATTTCATTGTTTTTTCTTTAAATACACTTCATTTACTTGAACCTCTCTATTAATTCCATTATTAACAATAGTGGAGGTAAATATTGGCACAAACAACTGCATCTACAAATGTAGTTCACATCATCATTTTTGATTGTGATGGCACTTTTTCTTCCTTTTCCCTTTTTTAGTGGTGTATTTGGATAACCTATATTTATTCTTTGAGCTGTGACAAATACCAGCCAGATAACACCGGTAATTAATTAATAATTGTTATTAATAATTTGATTTGAACATGTGTTCATTATAAATTAACAGTTATATTACTGGTAGAATGAGAAAATGAAAATGGGCAAAACCAGAAATGCATTCTAGTGATGGAGTGACATATTGAAACAGTGGCAAAAGGAGACTAAACTGGATTATACATTGTGCAGCATGCTAGCAGGAAACACTGAAAAAAGAGAAAAAATTATATTAACTGTGAATTGGGATTGGGTGGTATTCAAGGAATAAATGATTAGTCTGAACCTGAAACCCTGATTTCAGAAGTCTGGAGGAAATGCTGGTCTCCATTCCATTACTGGGAACCCATACTTCCTTAGAAGCAGATCTTCAGTTCAGCAGTGAAGTAAATTCTTATAGTCCAAATAAAGGACCACATGAAACAAAGTAGACTTGTCAAAAAATCAAGAAAATTTTATAACACTGGCTCAGTCTGCATCATAAATCTAATGTATCTAAAAGAAATAACTAAATATATGTTTTAACTGTACATAAACCCCTGGCTCTGGATAAACAAAAGAAAAACTTGAAGATCACCTTTTCCAGAAGGGAAAATAAAGCTTACTTTGTTCCTTCCTCATGTACTTTTCAGCGGTCCAGACTGCTCTGGCATCATTTGAGTTTGGGATGAATGACCCTATACTGTTAGTACCCAATTTACCCATATCCAAAATGATAGAGTTCATTGCAAATACTTATGTAGACCTTCCTGGCTTCCTGCAAACTTAGTAAGGTGTGGTGATGCAAGATTTTATTGTATTTTCATATGTTTTCTGTATCCCAGTGGTTCATCCCTACCTTCCCCACTCCTACTCCCAGTTGGTTTGCCCCAGATCCAAGCCGCTCCCCCGGTGCTCCCTACATGGTTGTTCTCCTCCCCTTGTTCTGGCTCTTTCCCTATCAATCACCCAAACCCCTCCTGTTGTTCCCGAAGGTTCAGTGTCCATCACCTGAGCCCTCCCTAATTACCCTTATTTGGCCCCTGTCAGTTCCCCGAGATCCTGCTCCCCCAGATACCTCCCCTCTTGGAAATCCCCTAAACCTCGACGCCCCTTTGGGGCATGTGACCCCTGTCCCTCCACCCACCAAGACCATTGGACCAGATGTGAGTGCATCCCTCCAGCGTCCCTCCCTCCTAATCCGCTTGTTGGTCCCTAGTTGGTTTATGCCCCTTGTTCAGCCCTCCTTTATAAGGCATGGTCACGTTGCAACTGTTGCTTGTCCTCTGTGGATTCCCTTCCATGAAGTTGGATTACCCCCCCCCCCGCCCCCATGGCAAGCCCCCTCACTACTTTTTATCTCTCCCTTCGTCGGGGGCTGCTGGCTGCTACAGTGTCTGGAGCCGGTGCTCTGCAGGGTAGAGCGGAGGCTTCAGCGGAGCAGCTTTAAAGCTCTGGGCCTCCGGCTGCTCCCCACTCCTGCCACACACCGCTGGAGCCAGCCTGGGCTGTGGGCAGCAGTGGCCAATGTGACAGCTGGTGCCCAATGTGAGGTCTCCCTGAGGTCTGAGACCCCATGCCAAGGATTTTTTCTGCAAATCCATTGGTGCGTCAGCAGCCCTGGTGGGAGCAGGCCCGTGTTTGCTGGGTGGTGCCCCCAGGGCAGGAAGCGGCAACCCCTCAGCGCCAGAGGGATCACTTCCCGGGGAGAGGACCTTACCTGCAGCACCCCGTCCGTGGAGCTTGGTGAGTAAGTGTCCCTATTGGCCAGGGGACAAAAGAGGGGCCTCAGTTGGTTGTGCGCAGGGGGGGGGTTAGAGTGTGTACCCCTGAGAGTGTGAACCCCCGAGAGCTCCCGGACCCTTTCTTTTCTGTTCCTTGTCGTTTTGCTGTGGGTAAGGGTAAGGTCTACTATGCCGACAGTTTTGTTTTTAAGAGAGTGTGTGGCCCCCAGTTTTTTCAAATGGGCACATAGTTGTCAGCACAGCAGCGAGGAATTTACCTCCAAGTTGTGGGACGCCTAGAGGGAGGGGGGAAAAAGTTTAAAAAGGGGTTAATAAAGAAATTTGTTCGTTGGCTCTTTTTCCATTTCCCACGGGTGTCCCCAGGAGATGTGGCTTCGCTCCCCTTCTGGAACGTGGTGGGAGCAACGATCACTCAAAAGGTGAATGAGGGGGATGCCCAGGCATCCAAATTAATACCATTATATGTTTTAATCCATCTTACACTTAAAGAAAGCGTGGGAATGGAAAAAGAGCCCCTCTGTTCTTCCCCATACCTCTACCCCTTCCCCTAATCCCTCTCTGGGTGGTTCCCAAAGACCAACCCATGTGACGCAGGGTAGCTGCAGTAGTGCCAGTCTCCCTGGCTCCTCGCAAACCCCCCAGTCCCCTGGTCTTGGTTGGCAGGGCCAGCCGGCCAAGGCTTCTATCCTCAAGCCCCCTACCCCAGTTCCGTCCCTCAAAGTTGTTAGATTCAATATCCCCAGTTCGGATCCCTCTACCCCCGATTCTTGTTATTCCCCTTACCCATCCTCGTGTTCCTCCCGATCTCCCCGATTCTCCCGAGAGTCTCCCTATCCTTCCCCTCGTCCTTCCCGTTGCTCCTGAACCCCGTTACTGTCTCCCTACCCATCTCCTAGTCCCTTACTCCTATCCCTCCCGATCCCTCAAACTGGCCCCCAAAGGACACAAGATGGAGGGGACTGCATGGTCGCCCCCCCCCTTGTGCTTCTTGTTCCTGAAATCCCCTTCACCCTAACTCCTCCCCTACCTCCACCTCCCCAGAACTTCCTCCCTGCTCTTCACCACACTCCTTTTCCCAAGGCCCTGAGCCCCTCCCTCCTCCCTCGTGGGAGGTACTCCAGGACCAGTCCGCCTTTTCCAGAGAGGAAGCCGGCCCTGCCCCTGTTCCCTCCTCCTTCTCTGCTGACCCCGCCTCGCCGCTTCCAACTTCCGGTTCCCACACCCTGGCATCCAGTTCCCACACTACCGGGACCGGATGCGGTAAGCCTGGGGCCCGGAACCCGGAACCGGGGGCAGTCTACCACGCTGCGCCTGTTTCATTTGGTGGGGTAGGGGGAGGCCTTTGGGAATGGAGGCCTTTCTCCTACCAAAATAAGAAAGAACTCTGCAAGGCCCAGAAGGAATTTGGGAGGAAAAGTGAGTATTTCAAAGGCCTTCTAAAGGCCACCTTTTCCTCCAACGACCTGGTCCCTTGGGCCATCAAGGACCTGTTTGCATGCCTGCTCACACCTACAGAATGCATGCTGTGGAAGCAGGCATGGAAGCGGTCCTTGCAGGCACTCCTTCTGGACCTCTGGAGAGATCAAAACACGTCTGTTGACGCCGACAAACTGGCTCCTTCAATGGACCACCTGTGCGGCGAGGAAGACTACAAAGAGCCTAGGGAGCAGGCCTGGGTTTTACCCAAAGCCGCCCTAGAGAAGATCATGGCGGCAGCAGAGAAGGCATTCCTTTCCCTTCCTACACCTACCCCAGAAGCCCCCAAAAGTTATTTAAATATAAGACAAGCCCCTAATCAATCTTTTATTGAGTTTGTGGACCAGATAAGGGCGCAGGTAGAGCGGCAAGTGGAAAATAAAGATATGCACCCAACGATCATCCTCGAGGTGGCCAAGGAAAACACCAATGAATCTTGCAAGAGGGTGATCGCCGGGCTGACAGTGTACCCCGAGCCAACACTCCCTGTGCTCGTGGAGGCCTACATGAAGAAGGCCTCCACAATGGACCCAAGACCACCACCTTGACGGCCTATTCCACCAACAGCCATGGCCATCCACAAGTTCCTGCACAAAAGCAGTCAACAAAAAGACCAAGAGGGGATGTTGTATGTTTTTATTGTCAGGGGGTGGGGCACATTATTAAGTTCTGCCCCAAAAGGGCAGCAGATGCGGCAAGGGAAAGGGGGGAAGAGCGCCAACACCATCGGTGCCCGGCGCTGCGCTAAAAAAAACTAGGCGCACAGTGCAGTCCCGCCTTGCGTGGGGACAGAAATGAGGCAGGGCCTGCGGGGAAGGGGGGGAAAGTAACACTCACCGGACGTAACACAACAAACGTACAGGGTTTCCCCTTACAGCACAAAATCCCAGCAAAACCTGGCGCCCTCAACCACCACTGTCTCTGAGGACAGTGACAGACCACTTGTTGAGATCGGATCAGTGGACAGTAGTTGTGGTGGAATCACTGGAAGGAGGACTGGTGCCTTCAGGGGGAAGCTGTAAGTACATGGCCATCGGAGACACTAAGCACACACCTCAAGAGCTAGAAGTGTGCCCGGCCATTTCCCCGAATAACCTGGCACAGTTTCAGCTAGTGGCATGGTGTATTAACCCACCCTTCTATCTGGCCAAGGGGCAAGTCATCGCCCAGGCTATCCCCATACCACCAGGAATCCCAGTAGACAGCAAAACACCAGATGTCTACTGGGCAGAAGTGGTGGGAGAAAATAAACCCATTATTTACTGCAATGTCCGGCAGGGCAACAATACTATCTGTTTGGAAGGCCTGCTGGACACGGGGACAGATGTGATGATCATTCCCTGCAGGGAATAGCCGTCACACTGGGAATTGCAACTCATGGCAGGAAGAATCCAGGGTATCGGAGGGACAAAACTGGCTCAGATTTCGAAGAGCATTGTACAAATTGAGGGACCAGATGGGAAATTGGCTACTCTACGCCCATTCGTGACTGATTACCAGGCGCCCTTGTGGGGATGGGACGCCATGTCCCAATGGGGGATTAGATTAGCAATCCCAAAAACCCCTCGGGATTTTTAATTGCGGCCACTGTGCAGCGCCCCACTCAAAAGTTAGATTGGACAACTGATTCTCTGGTTTGGGTGAATCAGTGGCTGCTAGAAAGAAAGAAATTGAAGGCGCTCACTGAACTCGTGGAGGAGCAGTTGGCTCTTGGAAACATCGAGCCAACTTTTAGCCCTTGGAATTCTCTGGTTTTTGTCATCAAGAAGCTGGGAAAAGACAAGTGGAGACCCCTCCACGACCTTCAGGAAATCAACAAGGTCATTGTGGACATGGGGCCCCTTCAACCAGGGATGCCTTCCCCAGAAATACTCTCCCAAAATTGGAATTTGGTTGTTATTGACATTAAGGATTGTTTCTTTAAAATTCCTCTCTCTGGACCCTGCCGATGCTCCACGGTTTGCCTTTTTGGTTCCCACCACCAACCAAGAAGCCCCAATGAAGCGATACCACTGGTGAGTTCTTCCCCAGGGCATGAAGAACTCCCCTACCATCTGCCAGTGGTATATCACCTCATTGCTGTCCCGAATTCGTGCCACATGAGGGAAGCCATCATCCTGCACTATATGGATGATGTGCTAGTGTGCGCTCCCGATGACCAGATACTTCAAGACACCCTTGAACAAGTCGTCAATGTTTTGACATCGGCTGGATTCACGCTCCAGGAAGACAAAGTTCAAAAGATGCCCCCTTGGAAATATATGGGGTTGGAGATCACTAAGAGCACCATTGTTCCTCAAAAATTGGCCATTAAAAGTAATCCCCAAACACTGGTGGACCTCCACTCACTGTGTGGCACTTTAGGATGGATCAGGCCCTAGCTAGGGATTACCACCGAAGACCTAGCCCCCCTTTTCAATATGTTGAAAGGGAAGGAGGAGCTGAGTTCTCCTAGGACCTTGACCCCAGAGGCAAGGGCTGCCTTGGAAAAGGTAGAGGTTAAGATGCGTGAGAGGCAGGGTCATAGCTGCAAATTGGAACTGCCCTTCAAATTCACTGTCATGGGAAAGTTGCCCCACCGCAACGGGCTCATATCCCAGTGGGACCGGGGCCAGAAATACCCTCTCCTTATCATCGAGTGGGTGTTTCTGAGCAATACCAGGTCCAAAACCACCACGAAGGCCCAGGAACTGATGGCCCAGTTGATCTGGAAAGCTCGGGCGAGGCTTCCGGAATTGGCTGGGTGTGACTTCTCATGCATTCACTTGCTGGTCCATTTGGAGCAAGACAAATTGTCCTCCACCAAACTGACCAAAGAGATATTCGAGCAGCTACTAGCTGAGAATGAGACCCTTCAAATAGCTTTAGATAGCTACACAGGACAGATTTCTGTCCATGCTCCTGCTCACAAATTATTCCAGGAGCAGTTTGTTCTGTTCCCAAAAAATATCAGAAGCAAGCATCCTCTAGAGGCTGTGACAATTTTTACGGATGTGTCCGGGGCATCCCAAAGATCAGGGATGACATGGAAGGACCCTCAAACTCAGCAGTGGGAGGCAGACATTGAGTACGTTGAGGGTTCCCCACAAATTGCTGAGTTGGCTGCTGTTGTCAGAACCTTTGAGAGGTTCCCTGAGCCATTCAATCTGGTAACAGATTCAGCCTATGTTGCAGAAGTGGTAGCAAGAGCCGAGAATGCTATTTTGAAAGAGGTCTCAAACGAACATCTCTTCCAGTTGCTCTCGAAGTTAATATATGTTGTCTCCCACCGAGAGCACCCATTCTTTGTGATGCATGTGAGGTCACACACAGACTTGCCAGGCCTGATAGCCAAGGGCAATGAGAGAGCGGATGCCCTCGCCGCCCCCCCGGAGATGGCCAGGATGCCGAAAGTTTTCAAGCAGGCGAAACTGAGCCATCAAATGTTCCACCAAAACGTGCCGGGGCTGGTCCGTCAGTTCCACCTGACGCGTGGACGAAGGCCGTTGTGGATATGTGCCCACATTGTCAGCGGTCAGCCCTCCTCTCTTTAGGCACTGGGGTGAACCCCGGAGGGCTGGCTAGCTGTGAGGTGTGGCAGACTGATGTCACGCACTTTCCCAAATTCGGCCGACTGAAGTATGTTCATGTTAGTATAGATACCTTTTCTGGAGCAGTCTACGCCTCTGCCCACACAGGAGAAAAGGCTGAACACGCCAGGAAACACCTCCTCCAGGCGTTTGCAGTCTTGGGGGTCCCCGAGGAAATAAAAACTGATAATGGCCCCACATATAGATCTGAGGCTTTCAAGGAGTTCCTGGACGAGTGGGGAGTAAGCCATAAGAAGGGCATCCCTTACTCCCCGACGGGTCAAGCTGTGATTGAGCAGGCTCACTAAACGCTCAAAACCACCTTGAAGAACCAATGGGCAAGCAATAAAGAGCTTTCCCCACAAGATCATTTAAGTAAAGCTCTTTTTGTAATCAACTTTTTGAACTGCTCTTTTACCAACATGAACCTGCCAGTGGCAAGACACTTCGGTCCACACAGCAGCTACCCTCTACGAGAACATTCGCTGGTCCTCATTAAAGACCCAGAGAGTGGCAAAGTTGAGGGACCTTACAAGTTGGTCACGTGGGGTCGTGGGTATGCCTGCGTATTCACAACCCTGGGAGTGAGGTGGATCCCACAAAAGTGGGTGAAACCTTATACGCCGAGGCATCCAATGAGACCCCCAGACCCCCAGGTAGACGTGTGTACTGGGAGGAGGAAGCGGCATCACCATCCCCAAGACTTCCCTGAATCCCTATTTATCCCTGAGTTTTCATGCTTATGTTTTGATTTCCTTGCTAATGATTTTTAATCCCCTTTTTAGGTAAAAAGTCTCCAACCAGAAAGAAAATGCAAGACCTTCCCCAGCTGCTCATCCTGTTCATCCTGGCCTTCCCAGTGTCACCATGGGTCATCCCTCAACCGAAGACCAATGTCTGGGTGCTCCTAGCAAAGACCCTCAAGGAAGATCATATTTGCCTGAGTATGGCAGCCGCAGATGACCCTATGTCGACCTGCCTGGTGGGGATTCCCTTAAATGTTTCTGAGTACCCTCCCCGTTTGCTTTCCATCCAAGAAAATTGGAACCGGCAGACTCATTGGGCAGCTCAATCCTCTATCATCAGGACCGTGCAGACCCCAGTGAAAAACCCCCTAGTCCTCTGGCGGGACTGTGTTGGGGATCTTCCAAAGCTACTTGAGGGTTTGATATTGTCAGCTCTTCATCCGCCCTGTTTTGTGTTCAGTTTATGTTTAACCCCAAGACTCAGAAAGTCTTATGTTTCCGTTGTCCAGCACGATCAGAAGTACCAGGCCGCCCAGTGGTGTAGAGGCATTGCCCACGTTAAAATGGCCTCCACCCTGGAGGGAGCACCCCGGCAGTTATCAAAGGGGGTGTTCCTTATCTGCGGCGATCGTGCTTGGGCAGGCATCCCCTCTCACCTTCTCGGAGGGCCGTGCACATTTGGGCGACTGTCGCTGTTTACCCCAACATGTTCCAAATTAAAAATTGGCAAAACAAAACAGGATTAGCTCACGAAAAGAGACACTGAAAATTTGGATGAAAATTGCGACTCCGAAATTTTTCACTGGTCACACCTAAAAAGATCCGCTGTGTCCCTCTTTTTCCCTTGGGTAGCTGCGGTGAAGGCTCTGGGGGAATTGGGCACCCTAGAGTGTTGGGTGGCTAAACAAACCAATTTGACTTCAGCTGCTATCAGTGACCTCCTCGAAGACGAGGAAATAACCAGGAAGGCAACATTGCAAAATCAGGCTGCCATCGACTATCTGCTGCTGCTCCACCACCACGAATGCGCAGAGTTTGAGGGTTTTTGCTGTATGAATTTGTCATCCTGAGCCCCAGACGTACGCACAACGCTGAGGAAGATGCAGGACATGGTCCAGCAAATCAGACAGGAATTGAAAGGATGGTTTGAGAGCTGGCTGGACCAGTGGGGACTTTCTAGTTGGGCTTCTTCAGTCATCAAAGACTTCTTTTGGGTTATTTTTGTCGTTTTATTAGTCTTGTTTCTATTCAGTTTATTAAAAATATTTTGCCTTTCTGTTACTGCCACCGCACTCCCCCACATCAACCATACTGAAGTCACAGAAGAGACACCAGCAACTCCACCAGATCGGTTGTGCGAACAAGAAAATAATTTTTAAATTAAAAAAAAAAAAACCAAAAAAGGGGGAGATGTGGTGATGCAAGGTTTTATTGTATTTTCATATGTTTTCTGTACCCCAGTGGTTCATCCCTACCTTCCCCACTCCTACTCCCAGTTGGTTTGCCCCAGATCCAAGCCGCTCCCCCGGTGCTCCCTATATGGTTGTTCTCCTCCCCTTGTTCTGGCTCTTTCCCCATCAATCACCCAAACCCCTCCTGTTTTTCCCGAAGGTTCAGTGTCCATCACCTGAGTCCTCCCTAATTACCCTTATATGGCCCCTGTCAGTCCCCCGAGATCCTGCTCCCCCAGATACCTCCCCTCTTGGAAATCCCCAAAACCTCGACGCCCCTTTGGGGCATGTGACCCCTGTCCCTCCACCCACCAAGACCATTGGACCAGATGTGAGTGCATCCCTCCAGCGTCCCTCCCTCCTAATCCGCTTGTTGGTCCCTAGTTGGTTTATGCCCCTTGTTCAGCCCCCCCCTTTATAAGGCATGGTCACGTTGCAACTGTTGCTTGTCCTCTGTGGATTCCCTTCCATGAAGTTGGATTACCCCCCCGCCCCCCGCCCCCATGGCAAGCCCCCTCACTACTTTTTATCTCTCCCTTCGTCGGGGGCTGCTGGCTGCTACAGTGTCTGGAGCCGGTGCTCTGCAGGGTAGAGCGGAGGCTTCAGAGGAGCAGCTTTAAAGCTCTGGGCCTCCGGCTGCTCCCCACTCCTGCCACACACCTCTGGAGCCAGCCCGGGCAGTGGTCAGTAGGGGCCAATGTGACAGTAAGGAAATTTTTCTTTTACAGTAGAGAGAGTGCTTGGAGCTGGAATGAAGATAAACCGAAAAGGCACTCCTTTGTTGGAAATTAAAAGGAAGAGAGCTAGCTCAGAAAGATAAACTCTCATTGTTATTATATTGCCTTCTTCAGAAACTTATTCACTTAATAAATCACTTTACTCCCATCGCTTGAGTTATGGGAGTAAATCTGTATTTCCACAGTGTCTGCAGCTTATGAATCAGTGAGAATATTGCTTGCCCAGCTGTGATTTCATCAGCAGCAAAGCAGAGGTAAAAACACCTCATTGCAGATCCCCTGCTGATCCATTAGCAGCAAAAGTTCATTTAACTCACTCACTTCCAGCCTTCACATCTTTTCACCACCAAGCCTTTGTAGTGTTTTTCCCCTGCCTGGCAAATAGAATGCAGGTATTGATTGCGGCCATGCACATTGATGTCTGTCTCTCTGCCCACGGGGACATCATGCTGGTACAGCGTTCTTGGCTTATGCCTCATGGGTGAGGCAAGATCATTCTTGCTGCTCTGCCTGGCTGGCTGAAGGAATAATGTCTGGAGCACCTTGCTTCTCTGGGAAGTCTGCTCCCAGTTCTCTCCCAGGAGCTCGGCTCCACCCTGAAGACATTCCTCCTTTTTGGGTTGTGGCCAGGGGAAGGAGGCAGGATACATGCCCAGCTGTGTGCATGCAGTAACACCTAGAGATCCCACATGTGCATCTGGACCCTCTTGGACAGGCACTGCAGGGATGGAGGCTGACATCTGCATTGCAGATCAGAGGCTGAGGCAGGTGTAAATCAGCAGCTGTAAATCACCACTCCATACTGGCGAGTAGCAGCTCTAGCAGGAGCAGGCTCAACTCTTGCAGGCTCTCTGGCTGACAGAGGGCTGCAGGACCTGCATCTCCTTCCACCTCACATGGTGGGGGGGCTCAATTTCTGTCTGTGCATTGCACATAGTGGCTTGTATCCATTTGAAGCTGATGGGAGTGAAAGCATGCATGTCAAAGTGAAGGTAGCAGAAGTAGGCTCAGTAAAACCGAAAGCAGCAATGGGTGAAGTTTTAGAAAAAATCCCAGAAAATAACAAAACAACATAAAATGACCCAACTGCTGTTTTATGGACTGACAGGCAATAGCAAGGAAGGATGTTGTTCATAACAAAGTATAAGCTAGCTTTCTCTTAGGCAGCAATTTACAGAAATGCTCCCAAAGTTGTGAAACATTGCACATGAACATCCAAACCCACTGCTTTAAGGCTTTTTACAAGTCTTCCCCTCTTCAAACTTGGGTTCCTCTGTCCCTTCTTATTTCCACAGCTGCAGGATGCTATTGTAAGGAGCATGCTGAATCTTTTTCATTTGCCTTCTCTCATAATTTCCTGCTTACTCCCTATCTTTGTTCATTTTCTCATACAAAGTATCTTTCATCTGCATGGAAAGCTATGGACTAAGAACTACAAATTGTAGTTTTATTTGTGGCATAAATTCTCTTGTGGTAATGCTTACAGAAATAGTTATGAGAATGTATAAGTTGCACCAAGCCTTGAATAGAACAGGAAAATTAAACCATATTGAATGTATTCAGTAAGTGTATTTAATTAAAAATTTAAATAAATATAGCTGGTCATGTAACCAGAAAAATTAGGATGTTTTCTTTCCCTGAGAGAACCTTTCAGTTAATTTATTTTTCAAAGTTAATGTTTTATATTTCCAGTGTAGGAATTACTTTGGTTAATTTAATGAGTTTTTGTCTAAGCCTGGAATTGTTTAAGGAATTGAAAATAATTTTTTTTTAAAGGAAGCTCCTGTCCTTACCACAAAGGGAGAGTATTTTTTTCCTGACTTCATCCATTAAGTTCCAGTGAAGTCAATCTGTCCGTCATGCTCTGGCTGGTGCTGCTAAACTAGAAATTGACCATGTTGGCATTTATGTAACATCATCAAAATATCTTTGTTACATTGGCATCTTGATTCCAGTGTGACATATGGTAGGGAGGGAAAGAAAAGATATCTTCAGATATTACAGAGCAGAATGGAAAAACTCCAGATGAGAAAATCTTTACACCACTTGAAGAATACAAATGGTCAAGCTCGTGTGCCAGACTGCTTCTTTGTTTGACTGTGGATATAATCCAAAAACTGCCTGAGGCAGGAAGACAATCCACTTACCAAGCAGCGAGAGGGAAGGCACTTCTAGGACACATCATTTTCCCCCTTGGAGCAAGGGGGAAGGTTTAAATTAGGTATGGGTGAATCTGGTGATGTGAGGTTTTGCAAAGTTCTCCAGCAGATCTGTTTTTTGCTTCACAACCATAGCCTGAGTTTCAAATTCTTCTATTTTGTGATTTAAGCTCAAGGCTAATTCTACCTAGAAAACAGGCTACTTTTCTCTCTCTCTTTTGACAAGTGTGGAACCTATGCCATTATGTACTGTAACTGAGACCAGCAAAACTGAGTGTCTGGTAGGTGTCACAAGTGATTTCAGTTGCATTATCCTTTCCTCCCTGTCCTTTCGAGATGAGGTTCCCTATTGCTTCTTTTAGAGATGTAGCTTAGAATAAGAAAACCAGGATGAAACTACATCTGTGTGAGAACAGTATAGAGTCAAACCACTGTGATACCAGCTCAGACAGGTTCCTCTGCATGTGTGAAGGCAGCTGTAGAAGGGTCTCTAGATACAGCAGTCCTTTGTAGGAACCTCAGGGTTGCCGGAATATTCCATACCCTCCTGTTCTAGGGCTCAGCCGTGACTCACTGACAAGAGGATCCAAGAGCAGGCCCATAGCAGCCTAGTAAAGAGCATTTCCAAGTCCTTTTACAACCTCAGCTACAGCAACCATACCTAAGCCTCTTTTACTCTCCCCTCATGCTTACCTGTGCTGAAGAAACTGGCTTGAGGGGAAGAAGGAGAGGGGAAGAAGGAAGGCTTTAATTTGACTTGCTGCTTTCTTTACCTTCCCAGTGTGTGAACCAGAAAGTGAGCCCATCCACCCACAGCTACCTTGAGCTTCACTCACTACAAAAGCAAATGGGAAGTTACTTTGTTTCCTTACTTGTACCAGAAAACTGTTAACCACGATTTACTGGGCTCTGTGGAAGGTTTTCTTGAGCCAGGAAACACCCACATTCTTGACAGCAGTTTCTTCAACATTAATCATTGGGTTCAGTGTTCTTTTATAATAGCATTGCCCAATGCTTAGAAAAAAATCTCCACTAATGTGTAACAGCTGGATTAGAAAACATTTCAATGTTTGCTGGGTATATTTTATAAACTAACTTGGAAAATCCTATTCATTGATTTGGGGGCATGTGGGGAGAATAGGAAGGGCAAAAAAAAGGAATGAACTGATCTCTGTATTAGATGTTGTAGTTCCATCTGCCAAAGCTGTAACGAGATGCTTGTAAAGCAGTAAACAGCTTATCAATGCAAGAATTCATTTCAAGAAGGGATGCATGGTAAAAGAATCTAGAAAGGATTAGAGTCCTAAATTTCTCTGTTGTTTCTGGTTGTCATAAGATAATTCAAAACTCATTTAGAATTACTTTCCCAAAGGAAATATTATGTTTTTCTGACTAAAGTACTTGACATTTTGGTTGATGATGAAACATATGATCCCCAGGGCTGAACAGTCATCTGTCTCAAACTTAGATTCCTGGATATTGGTGTTCCTCTCTGCCTTTCACTTTGCTCCCTTTGCCTTTGGTATTATTTATAAGTATGTATATGTATTTATTTCATTTCAATTGCTTTCTGAATTAAGCCTCTGTCCTACCCACAGACCCCAGCTGCTCTGTAACACTGCCACTGTTGTTCGCAGCAATGAGCAGGCTGTGGACTTTGCCCCACCTCAGCCCTGTGCAGCACTTGCTGGCTCCCAGTGACAGTGCAACTTGCCCTTTGCGACCTGGCCTCCAGGTGGTCATTGCCTCTTCATTCTGTCCAGAGAGGTGGAAGCTGCTAAGTGACCCCTTTTCACCCTAATCCTTAGTTTTAGATGGTAAGGCTTTTCAAGTGGAATTAACAATCTGGAATTCAGCTTGTGGTGGGTTTCAAAGCTGCTGTGTCTGGCAAGTCTGATCTACTTTGGATCATTTCCTATAGCAAGGTGATGAACACTTCACTATTAGCCCAAAAAATCTCTCCATGTTTGCAATGCGTTTGCATTTCGATGCAGAACATCTCAGTCTACACCATTTCTTCTGATTATACCAATTACAACTCCTTGCTGTTTGTGGCACCTGTGTTCCATAATCTCTGCTTTCAGAAAGGAGTTAGGAGAGCTACACCATGAAGCTCACCCACCAGTACGTGGAAGTTTTCCCCTGGTTCAAGACTATTTCTCCTCCTTCAGATACTTTCAGATCTCTTTCCTAGGTGGCCATAGGAGACACTTCTCTGGGTGAACTGACTCAGTTCCAAGGAGCAGAAGGATATCTAAGGGCATCCAGCCCAGCAGTGCATCCAGGACATATGACAAGGTCTGAAGCAGAAGCACACAGACATGCTGGGATGATGTCAGTGTGTACCTGCTGCTGAGCCAAGAGCCTGTGCTCCCCACACAACCAGTGCAGTGCTTTAGGGTGTCGCCATTCCTTTTCCAGCCTTGGCCCCTCTTCCTTTTTGTGAGCTGGTGTCTTAATACATTGCCACAAAACCACTGTGCTGTGCTGTGAACTGGTGCAAACCAGGCCCTGCTTTTTGTCTCATCTGCTGTTCATTTATCTCAGAGAGACACAGCAGAGAGTGGAGACTGCTAATGTGGTAAACCAATGCACTTAGCTCCTTCAGAACAAGAGCTCTTTCTGTTCTTCAGGGTAGTTTATACTAGTTTGAAAGGAATTAATAACCAAAGAAAGCACTGTAATACCAGAATGGGAATGTCCACATTCTTGTTTCAGGGAATGGAATTTACATTTTCTGTACGTATAAAGCTTTCTGGTGTGACCCTTGCTTGCTTTAGATTTTAAGGACAAGTGCCAGGGTTCTTTTCATTAAAGGGAATGTTAGCAAGCAGAACAGAAAGGGTCATTTCTGGCAGTCATATTAGCTAAATTAATCTTTTCTCTGATCCCCAAAGTAATTTCTGTCTGTTTTCTCCCTCCCATCCTCTTCTCCATCATCATTTGATTTGCTGATCAAATTTCCTCAGAGCTTCTTTGCATCTTAGGGCACTTCACCAAGCTCTGAGCTCTCTGTAGTGGAAACCTCTACTTCAAGTCTTCTTAGAAACACTCCTTGTTGCAGATAAGCAAGACTCCATTAACGAGGCATACATACTGATAAAGAACCTAAGACAAGAACCGATTTTCTCACTCCTTTTATTCTTTGAAGCCAAACATACACAGGACTTTTTATGTAGAAGGCATTTTTTTACATTAATATCTCCAGCATGTGGAAAATTATTACCTCTTAAGGGAATACTGAACTAACAGCCTTATACAGTGTTAGTGACAGTCTCCTGTGATGAATTTTGAAATTGAGGAGATTCAGTAAAGGTGTAATACCATCCTGAAGGTCTTGGGGCTGTTTCAGTTTTTGTTACAAATTGTGTATGATTCATTGCAGTCTGCCTTTTCTCTCTCTAGACTACTTCAATTTTTGAAAAATGGCTTTATCAAAATCACTCCACAGTGTATTGCTGCTGGATTTATTTTGGAGCATTTCTTATTTCTCCTCTTTGCTCATGAAGGGAATCAGATATGATATGTATAGATTTAGATGTCTAAATCTAAGTAAAATTGCTTATTGTGTACATATAGCATGTAAAAAAAAAAGTATCATCTGTGTATTTATAAATCTGTGTCTGTGCATGGACAAATATCTTTGTATGCCCACACTTATGCAAGCTACATGAGCACGTGTGCTCATGTAGCCTGTGACTCTGTAACTTATGCAACCTTTATAGCTTTAAACCTGAGACCTTCTGATTGAAACCAAAGCCCTCATCTTATAACCCCTTATATTTTTGCTAAGAGAAATTCCCTGCTCAGAGTAGTTTACTGTCTAAATGAGCAGACAATAGGAGATTATGCAGAAGCTAAAACAGTTAAAATGAGACCTGCTCAACATATAAGTCTTGGACACTTGAGGCAGCTGGTAGTCAATTTTTGACTCATAAAGCTTTTACTTCAAGTCCTCAGCAAACTCATGAAACTTCCAAAGAAACAACTGAGCTTGTGGAAAAAAATGTGATTTACAATGCAGGGAGAGGTGGGCAGTGGCCAAGCACAGTGCCGGCTCTACAAGGAGCTCTCTCAATGTAATTTTGTATCCACTAATTATTGAGAGTCCTCTTGAGTCCTATTTATGTGTTCATGCAATGCTGCTGAAGAAATTTCCAAGGATGTCAACACGGGAAAAATATGGGGATATTGGTAACTGGAGGAAAGATAAATTGATTAGGGGAAGCTTGAATAAGCTGGTGAACAGTTATCCTTAAAGATAACTCAAAATTAACTTAATTATCATGCTTAAAGATAAATTTAAAAAAAAAAGGAAAGAAAAAAAGAAAAGCTCAAACCTGTGTATTGCTAAACTTGAACGTGGTATGTGTTGAGCTGCATAGTATCTGCAGCCTTCTCTGTGTCCTTCTAGAATTTCCTTTCTGTTTCCACTCTAATGAAGAAGGAATCAAACAGAGCATATAAAACCAGCCATGGCTGATCACTTAGCTATTCATGAGCAGCTGTTTTGCAGGTGGCATTCACATAAGTCTCGGAAGATTTACTGGGTGAGGAATTCAACAGGCAGAGTATGACAAATTCTGAAGTTGCTTTTCAGATATACAGGAGCCCATTCTTCCTGAATTTTGGGGTTCTTGGATTTGGAGGAACAAATAACTGTTTTTGCATACTTCCTTTGTTAGAAAAACCATTTTTTTTCTATTTTTTCTACTCTTTTCTAAGTTTCTAGGCTTTATATTGGTTATTGTGCAGTAATATAAAACCCATTTATTTTCTAAGCTTTATCATGAATGATAAACATGGAAGATTGTGTGATATCAGATGAGCACATTTATTTTTTCCCTCTGTTCATTTCTGATAACTGGAATTTTTTTTTTCTGAACAATGTCAGTGGCACCTCTCAGTTGCTTCTTTGTAACTCCCTTGTGCCATCACTCCATTTTCAACAAAGCTTGACTTTTGAGTTGAGATTGAAAAAATTCAGATCAAAACAAACATATCTCTTACATGAATTCAAGAGGTTTTTATTTTCTACTTTGTTCAACACATTTCAAAACTGAACATCCTTTGCTTCGTAATTTTTTTCTGGAGTTATGCCAGCCTTCAAAGGCCATTGTTTTGACTATGTGTTTGGTGTTTGACTTGATTGTGCTCCCAAATAGAAATAGGCTTTAGTTATTTTTGGTTTGATTGTTCATACAGAGCAGCTCCCCATTAATGGAAAAGTGTGCGGAACAGTTACCTTTCCTCTCCATGGAAAAAAATAGCCTTCTTCGTGTTCAAAAGGCGAATGTGAAGGCAAACCTACAAAAGAATGTCTGCATCTTCTTGCAGTGCCATGACTTTTAGAACTTCTCAAATAAAAGAAAATCCTGCTGGACTAGACATACTTTAACACCGATTGCTCATGTGTAAAACTACATCCCTTTGGTGTAGATAATTACATCTCATGTGGAATTGGATTACTGCCTTAAGAAATGAAAAAACCAGCCCTCATATTTGCCTCTGAAATGCCAGGCTAATATTAAGAGTAATACAAATAGTATTAAAATCTTCAATTGCAAGCTCTAAAAATATACATTTTTGTTTTATTTGCCTAAAATATTCTTTTTTCTGTTGGTCTCAGTATTGGGGTAAATACTGTAACAATTACTGAAGTCAATGATGTATATTCTACGTTTACCAAACCAGGCAATTTTATTCATTTTAAATGGTTATGCCAAGTAATAAAAAATAAAATATATGATTTTTCAGCAAGTTACTTAATACATCACTCTGTAGAGTCCCACAAATTTCTGAAGAGTCTGATTTTTACTGCATGTTAAACATTAAATTTGGTGGAATATTGAGATTACATTGATTTGTTTATCTTTTCTGTGGTTTCTTAGGTCTGCCATTCTGTGTCCATGAGGCCCTAAAAGCATGCCTCTTGCCAAGCCTGTCTGCCACCTCTAATACATAAGGATAAAAATAAAACCAAAGAGAAAGAATTCAGTCTCTTTTTGTTTTCCTGAGAGAGGTGTTTCAGAAGCTTGATGCAGTCCTTGGTACCAAGAGTAAGGGAGAATTTAGCACTAACCCCAATATTTCCAAGGTTTCTGTATACCCAGAGGAACCCTCTCAAGGGGAAGCAGTTGTCTGATTCCAAGTTATTTGGATGATGCATGTTGATATGGGGCAGCCTCCTTCTAGTTAAGGTTCCTCTTCACTCTAAGAAGTTTTTAGGACTTTTGTGATGACCAAATAGAGGAACTATTCAGGAAGGCCAGTTCAATCTGGAAATGAAGACACTAGCTTGTCCTGAAGCCTGGCTCTTAGGTGTTTAAATGTGTCTGGAGATCAGCTTCAGTCTCCCTTTATGTGTTGTCAAACACTGATGCAAGCGAAATCGCAGTTTTTCTTGAGTCACCACTACGCATCATTTAAATCTCCATTCATTCAATTAAAGCTCAGATTGCCGAGTTTCTGTTTCATTCTGTAAGAATGGGGAAAGAAAGTGATTTTTCTGTCTCTCATTTAGACTGTATTTCTGTTGACCTAGATGTGTAGTCTGGGCTTTGGTAGAGGTAAGCTGTACCTAGAACCATATTTCATGATGACTATTGATGTTGAGTTCATTATGGATACATTTAAAATTCCAGTCCCCGTATTCCCTAGTCAGTAAAATCCAGTGAACAGGAATATTTTGGGGATAATCTAGCTTTGTCACTCTCTTAGAACTTTATGTGACTTCAAAGTTCTGCTCTTTCTGTTGATTTACAGGATATGGTTTTTTCCATGAAAAATATTTTATTCCTGTCCCTTTCTCCAGCACCCCATGAGTCGCATGGGAGATGCCTCATGAGGGAGAATGTCTGTCCTGCCATCTGTCAGCCAGCAGAAATTAAGTCATGTCCATTGGTCTGTCTGAATTGTAAAGCTATATCCTATATACATTATGAGGAGAAAGCCCTACCAGAGGACTACAGGAAGCTGCTACCCCCTACCAGAATTACTGAATTCCAGTGACTATAACAATGTCTGTTGATGGGAAGGGGAGGGAGAGGGAACATTTTTCTCTAAACCTGGAGAAAGTCTTGCAATATCAAAGTTAATGCTACGAAAAGATATCACAGCATACATAAAACATGAAATGCCGTACAGGAGGACTTCTAATATTGCAGTAGCTTTGCAAAGACAAATGGTGTAGCACAGACAAGATACAATATTGCTGAGGCATTTGGTAGCTCACAGTCCTTCCCTAAACAATAGGGTTAGTTTAAAATCTACTAAAAACAAAGGAAATTCTGACTGCCTCCTGCCCAGGTTGGAAGGAACCAGCTGTTTCTTTTAAAAATGCCTTGTGGCTTATCCTGTGCAAGATATCTTAATGCCCTCATTTCGAAAGAGCCAGACATCAGATTTGCCTCTAAACAAGTACCTTTTTCCCAAGCAGTCAAGCAGTCCTCATGACCAGCATTTCAGATGCCTGAAGGAATTTAGTATCTGGATGGATCTTTTAAAGACAAATTTTTAAAATAAAGCATATCAAACCATATGTTCAGGGCCACTTTAAAAACTCCCCAAGAGAACTCAGTCTAATGCTAACATATGAATCTTTTCTACACAGGAATTTACCATGGTTGTGGTGTTTTTTTTAAAAATTGTTTTCCTTGTGGAATGGGACAGTCAGTTCAAACTGTAGCCTTTTCCTTTGTTTTGCAAATGAAATGACTGTTCCTGAAATTTGGAAATATCCAAATATCTTCCAGATGGATATTATAGCCTATATAAAACCTGTCAGCATTTATCCTGATGAATGTAAACAGTCAAATGATAACTTTTTCCACTAATTCAATCTGGAATAACGTAAACCAGTTTGTTATATTTCTGTATTTTCTATCCTAAGGTGTTGGTAGATTTTCCTCTGCTTGCATGTGCATTTTTTTAACAAATGGTTTTAATAAAGGAAGGTTGGGCCTGAAGTCTCATATCTCTGCAGACACAAGACCACTCAGACATAGCTGGAAAGAATTTTCTAGAGAAGGATGATTAGGGAACAGCTCTGATAATGCTCACTGTCACAAAACCTTCCTGGTCTATATGTGTTACATGGAAAAATTTTTCCTTAATGGTAACATCTTGGCTTTCTCTTTCCTCATCACTGCTCACTCACGGTGTAAATGTCTACATGAGACACCAGTTCACTGATATCCTGCCAGAGGAAAAGGCTCAGGGAAACAAGCTTTCAGCAATTCTGCATTTCTGAAGCACAAGGGAGAGATGGGGAGGGCTGTGCTAAGGTTGCTGAGGTCTGGTTTAGCGGAGTGAGCTGTTAAGAGCACAGCTGGGTCCCAGCTCCACAGCTAAAAGTGGTTCAGCAGAGCTCTGTGCCTTTCTGATGCAATTGCCCCTTGAGAGCTGTGCTGCTTAAGCTCCTGGTAGCTGGATCCTTTCCACCTCTCTGTCAGTCTCAGGTCTTGATCCAGTCTCTGTCGCTGTAAGGACTGATGGTGGTTTCAAAATGTGCTTTTGGCAGTGGGTACCAGCAAAAGCAATTAATTTTTTCCAGATAAAAATATGTGGGGACTAATGCTCAGCTGCTCTGAATGACAGCAGGCTTACAGCTTTGATGGCAGCCTGTGTGTGCAGGTAGACAGCTGAGCCCTCAGTTAACATCAGGTCGTGAAAGAGTAGCAAACCCACTGACATGCTGGCTGGTGGAAGAGCACTAAGGCCACGTGTAAGATTGTGTGTTTCTGATGAACAGTTTCCTGGCTGACATGACCAAGCCTCCTGAACCACAGTGCTCCTGCATTTGTTGCAAGGCACAGCAGCTCTCTCAGGAATGGCTGTCTCATGTCCCCCAAGGCACTGGGCATCTCTTGCTGGTCACCTCCTCAAAGGAGAGCCACTGTACGTTAGGAAGAACAAAATTCTGCTGGTACTCAGAACTACAGTTGCAGGAACACCTCTTGTTCATTCCCGTCTGGCTTAGATACTATGATCCCTCCATAAGCATTGAGCCTTTCCTAAAGACAGCAATTCACACCTGCCTCCCTCTGGGCAAAGAGATAAGCCCACCACCAGCAGGCCAGCCCTCAACCCTAGGCCACAGTCTTCCTTGGTGAGAAAAGTGCAGGCAAGACTGGCAATTTAGGAAGACTTAGTTGCACTTAAATACACTCTTAATTATATAATATGTTTTCAGAAACCTCATTAAATAATTATAGTACTTTTCTTTAGTTTTCTTTCCATTGTCACTGAACAATTACCTATACATTTGTTCATAAGTGGAAGTGTTATCCTTTCTATAATTAGAGAATGCTGTAATTATAAAGGCCTCCAGTTCTAATCAGCCTTGGGCAACAACCTCCAAGATCAGTCCCTGCATATGCAACTGTACACAAACCTCAGCACTGTGATGCTCAGAGGCATCTTTTTTCCTCTTTAATGGAGCTAACTCATTTTGATTTTGTCATTTTCGGTAAGACAAGATCTGTTATGCATAGAATGTGGGTGAGGTGATCTTGGGTTTATTTAGTGAAGCTCTGCACATCATCTGCATTCCTCCTGTTACATGATGCAAAAACTGACTGGGACAGGGAAATGGGATCAGAGAGATGTGGGTTCTGCTCTTAACTCTGAAACAGATTTATGGAGTGATTTTGCACAATCAGATCACCTCTGTGGCACTGCCTGCAAAACAAGGTTAACAATTTTTATTGCTTTTATGAAATGCTTTGAGCACTAAGCCTGAAAAAATGCATAACTTTTAATATTGGATATGGTTCACTGGGGGATAAAGGGGCCAATTAGTAGCAAGTGCTTGTATTAATGCATATTTGCTAATCTCCACAAGAAAAACAAAATATTAAGAAGATGAATGAGAATCTTTTTATTTGATGGAACTTTATACTCTTTCCTTAAGTGTGGCTGAAATTCTTATAACACTAAATAAAATTTTACAACTTGTCTGATTTTCCATAAGATATTAAGAAGATACCTCCATCCTTGCCTTAAGATAGTAAGATATTTCTTTTTCCTGATGAACTTTCCTGCTATTTGTCAGTGTGAAACAATCTTAGAAAATGAAAGAAATAGGCAATACTTCAAGATGAAATAGAAACTTTCCAAAAATGACTGTGAGAAAATTTTCCAATTAGATTTGCCTATCAGTCACTTCAAATGAATATGACACTGAAAAGTATTCTTTGAAATAAAAGCATTAGAGAGAAAAGAATGAGACCAGCTTTTGTAAAGAAACACTAAAATACAATCTCTTCCTATTCCCTCTTGAGTCTCTGTGCATTTCCTGATACATGGCTGTATTTCTCCTATAGCAACATTAGCTTAGAGAGCCTTTAATACAAAAAGATTTTGGCTGGTGAGTTAGGCTGAAAGATTTCTGTCTCAATACAGTAACAGTATTCAAGTTGAAATCTTTATTGCAAACTAAAAATCCACTCTCTTTAATGTCTGCTCTGAAG
This sequence comes from Aphelocoma coerulescens, assembly GCF_041296385.1. Taxonomy (NCBI): domain Eukaryota; kingdom Metazoa; phylum Chordata; class Aves; order Passeriformes; family Corvidae; genus Aphelocoma; species Aphelocoma coerulescens. Next base: position 45,577,957 of record NC_091014.1, on the reverse strand, counting down.
TCTGTTTGATTTGTATCTGTCAGTGAAACAAAAGGTAAAGGTGCAACCTATGGCACCCTGGGTGGGGGAGGATGTAGGCATTGTCTTGAAGGGCTTGCTGAGACTAAGTAAAAATGTCTGAGAGTGGGAGTGGGAGTAGCTATTCTTATGTGTCTAATGCCCACTCAGTCTTACACCAGCATCATGTGTGTTTAGAAATTAAGTCTAACCTAAAAGGTTAAACCTAAAAGTCTAACCTAAACTAGCAAAACAATAATTCTTGCATTTTGCCATAAACTAGAATAAATTTCTTGAAGTGCTTTCATATGTTTAAGTCTGTAGGACTCTTAAGAGTTTCTCTGATGAGGATTGCATGCAATGCATTTGGGAATGAACTAGCTCCTTCTTTTCTGCTCTCTGGTGTGTGATGCAGACATGAAGACACCAAAGAAACTACAGCTCTTTAACCAACCTTGTTGTATTTAGTACAGTGAACATATCTTAGATGAATGAGCATTTGGACTGCATTGTCCATGAGCTGAGCTCCTGTCAAGCACTGGGTTGGGAGATGGGACAACTTTTAGACTACAAGTGGCAAATAGATTGATAACACATAGGTGACATGAAGCTATGGGTGCAACACTGAGTGACCTGTTTGGCAAGTGTGTGAAGTGGCTATCTACTGATCAACTGTTTAGATTAATTAACTTTCTGTAAACGCTTGGGCAAGCAAAGCTGATCCTGTAGTGCAGCGCTGCAGTGTGCCCATTAGGCTGCAGAGTGCTGACATCTCAGACTGCAGGCAAGTCACCCCAGTTGAGATTCAGCTCACTTACCAGATGCACACTTTATCTCCCAGCCACAGAGATTTTAGCAGACTTGTGGGTCATGTGTAGCACCACTCAGGTCTATCTGCAGAGCACAGAAGAAATAAAGTGAGCAGTCATCTCACTGATGCCTAGGTCTGCTCCCTCAGGCTGGACCAGATCCAAGATCCAAGAGCCACTTGCTCTTGTAGAAGTCAGCAGCTCACAGATGTCCTGCACATGCCTTGCTAAAGGCACAGCCCCCAGCACCTTTCTCACAGTATCACCAGGGATGGACTCTAGCTGGAGGCTTAGGTCAGGGCTCGGTACTCAGAAATCAGGGGCTAGGCTGGATCCTGATTCAGGAGAAAGTGAGGTGGAAGGGGCTGTGCTTCTTACACCCCTCATATATTTTGTAGTCAGCTTGGATAGTTAGGAAGCTTACACAGTTTCCTGGGATGCATAGGTTACAGGTTACCTTATCTACTTGTCACAGGTATTTTTGATGTTTAAAGAAAAAATATATATGTATGGAATCTTCTTTCTGAAACTCTTGACCAAGTTTCATTATATTCAGAAGAAATGTTGTAAAAAACTTTTACTTAAAGTTTTCATTAAAAACTCATCATTAAGAGCTTCTCTCAATTTTATTTTCTTTTCTATCCTTATGATAAGAAAAAACTTTGTTCTCTCTTTCTAGCAATGACCTCATGGGCCTACTGTAAAAAAAAAATAGTTTTAAAGGCACTTATCTCTATATCTGAAGGTTGGCTTGAAACCACTGAAAAAATGACCATATTTGAAACGTTAGCTGACCTTCATTTTAACAGAACTAGTTGCTGATACTAGCCTGAGTAGGCAGTGAAAAAAATTCCCTCTTAGACCAGACAAGAAAAGTATCTGAACTTTATGTATAGATATATCTTCAGGATGACCTGGAATTTTTTTTTTAAGTGGGTTTGCTTTGTTTTTCATAAGATGTAAGTTTGGACAGAGCTGCTTCAGTCTTGTGAACTAGAGTAATTTACTTCCAGCCTTAGAAAATTTCAGTAATGTGCATTTCCACATCAAAAGGCTGAGAAAGAAGATATGGCCTTGCAGTAGTTTTTGTGGGTCATGATAAAATGGGTAATTTCAGGAATAAGAAAACAGAGTATGTGCAGCATTATTCTCCAGTGGCTTCAAGACAGGTAAACTAAATTCTAGTTACATAATTTCTCTAATAATATTTGTTCATTTCGAAACTTCTGACAGTATAGGAAAAGGACTGAATCTTGCAGCATACCCTGAAATCAACTATTTTGATTCAGAATAGTAAGGATAAAACTATTTAGGCCTAACAAAAAAGCAACTGTCTGCCACATGTAAGTAAGCTTTCTCTGCCTTCATAGCCTCCTCTGGGGTGGAAAAGAGGCCCTTGTACTTAAGTGTGACTGTGTCAGATCTTTGTATGAATAGACCAGCTCCTTTCATGCACACAAGCCACTGGCACAAATTGTGTTTTGCTCTTATGTTTGCTGTGAAATGTGGCTCAAGAAGTGTGCAGCAGCAGAGCGCAGCAGTTTCCCTGGGTGAAGGGTGCAGAAGGTGCTTTTCTTGGGGGTTAAACCTTGGGTGACTCTTGAGTACACTGCATCTGAAATGATGAACCAAAATCACTGCTGGTCAGAAATTCCACCTCATGTGTTTGCTGTTTGAGAATACTGATCCCAGAGTGCTGATGTGGTCCATGGACACAGCTTTGTTTCAGCTTTGGGAAACAAAGATCTTGATATCCAGCTACTCATGTCTCCAGCAACCAGCCTCTGCTCTAATGAATTATTATCCTCAGATCATTTGCAGCAGAGTCTGATTTCTTTCTAGGAAAAAGTCCAAGGAAGCATATTTAAAAGCTTACAATTTGGTGTGGTCATTAAATAGTATGTGCCTTAGGAACACTTTTTGCACCAAAAAAAATACAGGTTTTTTAAAAAGCCACTAGCTGTTGTAATGGCTTTTCATCCACTGCTGTTAAAAGGACTTTCTTAGATTGTTTTTGAGGGGAATTCAAATAGGAAAAAAAGACTAGGAGTGTTTTTTTATCAAATAACTTGGAGCAGAGGCACACACATTTTTCACAAAAGTATTCAGTTTTCTTTTAGGTTGAAACTTGCACATAATTCATACAACAGAACTTTTTATGGCTGATTTTTCTCAATACAGCTGCAGAAGTGGGCTTCTTCCATAAAACCTGAGGAGATTAAAGTGGGTAAAGGAATAGAGGCTTTTCTGGAGGTTAAAATATTGAACTGGATGGGATTGTCCACTACTGATGTTATGGATGCTGTACATTAGAATTGGCCAACAGTCACACTTTTCTACTGTTGAATTTGGCATGATTGTGAAGTGCTAGAAGTGTGTTTCTTACAGGCTGTGTTTGTGATGGCCTGTATTTTTCCAAAATCTCCTTGAGTCTTCCTGGCATTTCCCTAATGTCAACAATAAGACACAACTGTCATATAAATTTGCACATGGCCAGTCTTATCATGTAACTATAGCCTTGCCAATATTGTTGAGTATTAAAGGAAAACAAACCCAAGCCCCTAACCTGCCTCCTTTGACACTGGACCCTATTCATCTCTCTGTGACCAAATGGAAAGTGACAAGCACTTCTTCACAACACACTGGCTGTATGAACAAGTGTTGATAGCACGGGTTGAAAGACACAGCCTGGTGCCACCATGCCCAGCTGTTTCTTCACTAGTTACCATTGTGCTGCCTCTCTTTTCAGGTTGGCAAGTGTGTTTCTAAGTAGCCTCACATTTTGTCTCCAGGGTACTCTATCTTTGGTGCTGCTTGCCAGTACAATAGATGAGCCTCTTTCCCAATGCTGAATGTGATGCTTTTGTGTAGACTTAATCTTTGGTGAAACAGGTTCATCCCTGCTGCTTACAAAATTTGCAGAACTCGATGCCAAGAAATGCATCTGCTGTTGGCCCTGTCACTGTCACTTTGCTCTACTGAAACAACACTCATTTTGTTTCTAGGTTCTGCTGTCCTGATTTGCTAGATGCAGTTTGAGGAGAATAATTTATTTTTATGCTTTGTAATTTTTATGCTTTTTTTACTTACTTATCTTGTTGAATTTTCACAACACAAAAAACCAGCTTGATGTCTTGATATAGAGCCTTTCCTAAAACAGAGTGTTATATCCTCAACCTTGATCAAACCAGCATGTCCTTTGCATGCAGTGACAAGGCTAGGGTTCAAGCTCTGATTTTTGCTTTTGCCTTTCCTGTATTTACTCATGGCACCTGGATCTGCTGTGCCTTGTATGGCAAATGTGTTCCTGACACCAGCCCCAAATATCTTTGTTTCCTTATGGATTCAAGCTATGTACAAATCCTTTTTGATCCTCTAGGATTTGGGTAGTAGGTATTAGAGTCTTGGAAGATACAATCTGCACAAGCTCAGACAGGAGATACCATTGCTGTACATGCAGACACCCCATGCCTTGTATCAATTCCATTCCTGGCAGGACAGCTGGCAAATTTGATTTTGTGCCTATCAAGAAGCAACTTCTAAAAGTTACCATACATGAGGGGTGAATGCTTTCCTTTTATTCAATGTTAGTTTGCATTAGACATCATAGTAACTAAGTGAACAGATTACATCCACACTTGTATTTAATTCACCCAAAATTTGCAGTCCATGATTTTCCTGTCAAATGTTTATTTGCACTGCATTTCCACTGGCGTGAAACATGCTGAAGAAGATCCATTTGTAGCCACCTTTAGAAGCTCTTACAAGACAAGAACTCTGCATAGCTCCTTCTAATTCAGTTTAACCTTTTTCCATGCATTAGCTGGCTGAGAGCTCTCTTATCTTTAACACGTTCAGTGCTCACAAACAATCAAGAAAGGCTTAGGCTGATGTCAGACGCTGTGAAACAGAGATGATAATATGAGAGGAGAGAATATTTTTTGTGATGAACTCCTCCTAATCTAGGCTCTGAGTTTCCCAGCCTGTGTTTCAGCTACAGGCAAGGATATCCATGTGTTGGCTGTGCTTCAGTCTTTGCCAAGGACAGGAATCTGAGAGCAGCAGATTACTGTCCTAAAATAACAGAAGCCAAAGAGGGAAAAGGTTGCTTGTCAAGTCCAAGCACTTCAGAGTGGTCTGCTGCTCTATGCTGTCTGGTGCTTTGTGCAGACTGCTTTTTAAAGCCTCTGGCTCTTGCTAAGTCTCTTGAGAGAAAAATCTTTGCTTTAAAAAATCTCAGCTGACAACCATCCTGAAGTGTGACTCCTTGCTTAGCTGTTATAATACTTCTCCCCTCTTCTGCTGAAAATGCTTAAAAGGAAAGCGCATCACATTGAAAGTTCAAGAAGTAAGTGGGATAAACTGCTCCTTACAGTGTAACAGGAACCATTGTTGCAACCTTTATCGAAGACCTGATATTTAATGGAATTTTGTGTCTCTTCCCTCACAGTGCGATTGAAGGAAGTTGTTGCTTTGCTGATCCCTATGACCACAGTATCCCTGAGCAACAGCAGAGCATGATGCAAAACTAACAGGCCTCCAGAGATACACTTCTGAAATAACTGCAGCACAACTGCTTATTTTGCTTGGTTTCGGAGAGGACCAGATTTTGGTTTTTTTTACTATGTCTGGCTGCAGTAAAAGAAAGCCTGCATCAGTTCCTGTTTCAAATCCTGTCTTGTGAAAAGATGAATCTGAGGACACAGCCACAAACATGATTATGTAGGCTGCCACCCACTGTCTTCTGATAATCTCCTCAACACTGCCCTGGAAGTTCTGGGAGTGCTGAGTCCTCTGTAATGCTGTCCAGAGACTGAACTGGAAGCCATGTTCTCCCACTCCAGTAAATACCTGTTTGTCTCTATTGGCATGCATAGAATAGTGCCATATTTATACTAACTAAAGTGAGATCAGAAGAACCTTTGGTAAAGTTTTAATTCTTTTAATAGAAGTAAAGATTGAAATGCCTCTTTCTCTTTTGATAATGAGTAATTACCATGGACTGAATATCCATATTTTATCTGTTTTTTTTTCCTATCAATCAGCTACATCTGTAAGTATACAGATGTTCTTCCATTCTTTATCTGGTGCCTTTTTTCCTTATGACATGCTTGTGCTAGCATGTCCCTTTGGATTGTAAGCCTTGCAGGGTAGGGCTTTTTGGGTAGGATTAATTCTTCCCAGGTGAAATGGCTAAAAGTTAAGTATCTAGTCCAAACTCTATCTAGATTCCCTCTATAGCCACTGAAGAATAACAGATACCAGGAAGGATGAGCCATCCTACCCATTTTACACATCTCAGTGAGGGTGTGCAGACTCATGTCTCTAGAGATGGATTTCTCTCTGTATTGCATAGCATACCTTCATACACTTGAGATCAGGGTCCAAATTCTAGTATCACTCTCTAGATCCCTATTTGGGATCTAACAGGTAAGCTAGTTCTGAGCAAGTGGGAAGTCATCTGGTTCTTGAGTCATCAGTAACTCATTTTAGGTAGGAATTTAGTATCAAGCTGAGATTTTTAGTGTTGAAGGCTGTGCTCTGTGGCATGCAGTGGTGGAACAGGATGATTAACAGGACAGCGTGGGGAAATGATATACTTTAATAAAAGGTGCTCCTGGTTGGGTTGTAACCTAAGGTAAAAAACTGCCCACTCTCCAACCTATTCCAGTGCTTTTACCCATCCTCCTAACCTGGCAGCTTGATGTGTTTTGCCTGTGATTGTCAGTGACATGTGATGTCTAAGAAAGGACAGCTATGGCCCTTGTTCTCCACAGACCTGCTTAGACACCTTGATGGACTTTTAGCATCTGAACCTCAAATACATCTAATGGTCTAGGAAGGAAGATGGGCTTTCTAATCCTGTGGCTCACACTCTACTGGTGATGTCCTGCTGACCTCATTGAAGAGGATCTCACATTGAACTCAGACTTGTAATGCAATCAGAATTAAAGGTTTGGCCTTAAAAATTAATCAGCTATTTAAAAAAAAATTATTGTCACTAATTTCTGATCTTCTCATGCAGATTTACTTGCTGCCTATGTGCCCTTTTCCTTTACTTTGGCACTTTTCCCTTGAATTACTTCTTTGTCCACTTTAACACAGACCAACAAGGAGTCAGGCTTTGTCCAGAGCTGTTACAGGAGTTAGACAGTAGAGGGTGCAATGTGAGCAATAAATTTATCTTCTAGACATTGTCTCTCCTTTGATCAGTCAGCTTTCTGACTCACCGACTAAAATGAGTCCACAGCCAGCACCTGATCAATGGTACCATGAAGATAGTCCATGGCCAGCCCATGAGGCTGATGGGATAAGTAAGTGGCCAGGTTTCAGCAGTGTTTTGCAAGTAATAAATTGTTTATTCTTTCCATCTCTTACTCAGCACAGTCCTTACCATATAACCTCTGGATGCTAATGTAGATAATCTAGATAGAATGTGAAGCCTGGTCTTGCTCTCATCTTTCCAAATCCTGAACTGCTCCAATATTCATATGCTTTTTATAATTCTGGCTATGGATCAAGATCATGAATCAACCTGTTATTGGTTTTGTTAAAGAAGGATCATGGATTATTCATACCCTGGCAAAAGGCACAATGAAATAATTAGGTGTTAACTATGCACTGTAAATCAACCATTAAAGGAGCAACTTCCAAGCTGAGACTATATTTCATAAAGATTTGTATCCATATAGATCATAAATACCTGGCAGATAGTTTGCTGGGTTTCTGAAATACAAACAAGGCTCATCTTTTTGGCAACTTGTGGTGAGCTGAAGAATGTGAAGAGAAGCTGTAATTTTCCCTACTCTGCATCTTTTCATGTTAATATAAGTCCTTGGGTTAGAGAGCATCAGATTTAGACTGACAAAATCAAACTCTAATCTGGCAAGTAAAAGATAATAACAAAAGAAGTAAATTACAGTTTTGTGATTATTTGGTATTGACACATGGCAAAGCAAGGCAAGAATTAAACTTTCAATATACTTAATAGGAACCATCAATTCATCTGTAAGGCATCTTTCAGAGCAGGTCTATGAAGGCATCCAACATACAGTGGTTTCTTTCAGTGCAGTGTGACAATACTATTTTTTTTTTTTTTGTGGAGGAATGGGCAAAGATACAGTTTAATGAAGGTTTATGTAGGCATTTGAGGAAATATAGTTTTAACTTGTTGGTCCCATGGGCTTCAATATCTACAATCCACATGTTGGTTGTTTAGAAGTGATCACTGCTCTCTGGCCTCCATCATTATTAAATAAAAGATGGAACACAAAAAAATTGTAAAAAGCCCACGACAAGCCCAAAACACATTGCAGTCTAGAACTTCATGTTCACTAAACAGCTTTATGTAAAGAGAAGTAGTTATGACTGTTGTAATATAGTTTCCTTGGGGTACAAAGACCAGCCCATGGAAGGAAATGGGCACCGGGCCGAATCAAAGATGTTGACCCCTCCTAAATGCCTTAGAGTAGATGATATAAGCATTTTTGTTTGCTTATTGCACATGTACAACTTACCAAAATTTAAAATACATGATGATCTGTTAAACACACTCATTAAACAGACTCACACCCGACATCCACAGCCCACAGACACCACAGACACTATTAGACTGAAATCACAGACTGAAGCTTTCTTGTCACAGTGCAACTACTTTGAAAAATCCAACATTAGCCTACACAACTGGACATACACCATTCACAGTTCTGTAGAGTTAGTGAACAATTGGAAAGGAACGATGAAAACACCTCCTTGCAGGAGAAATTTGAACCATCTCCAATGTAAACATGCAGACACAAAAAATAAGTGCAGAAATGATGTTATTATAGCAACACAGTTGCATGCTAATGTTAGGAAACATGTATCTTACAAACTTATGAACCCGCATGCTCTTGGAAGAGTGCGGTTAATACCACAAAAACTGCCTCAGGGTATACGTGGGGTCATAGCTGTGCTTCACATGAAAATAAAAGTACAATTGTGCTAAAAGGACATGAGAAGGGAAGGCTGTTCACCTTAAGCAGTTCTGAAAATAAGCAACTCCTACTGATAAATTCACAATGGAGTCTGAAAACATGTCCTTCAAACAGGAAAAGGAAGCTATTGTCGGCTAACACAGCCACTGGGGGAGAAGGTGCAACCAGAGGATCAAAATGAATGTGTTATACCTGGGTACTGGAATCCAAAACTGGATTAAATCTGGGAGGTAGGATGGGAACAGAGATTGCTTGGAGTTATCCCAATTTTGCCATCAGATGCAGTTTTTACAGATACCTCTACATTGCCATGTCTGCTCTCGTACCATTTGTACTACTTAGCTAGAATACAGTCTTGATTAATAGTGGCAATAAGTATCAAGCAGACTCTTTCTGTCATTTGTTCAGGATTTTCCAGAAATACTGCTGACTAGATTTTTAGCCAGAGGTGAAATCAACAGCAAAGCCTTTCCATTGCATATAAATTCCATTTCTAGTGCCATAAGTACAGACTGAAAGATCAATATTGTCTCAAAAATGAAGCTACATGGCATACTGGCAACATTAGGGCATTCCTAAAATCTTTGAAATGCCTTGCTTTTATTTCAGCCACAAGAATCACAGCATTCATCAGCACTGATTTTTCAGAGGGCCATTTAAAAGATATAAACAACTTCATGGGCCTGCAGACTTGACTGAATTTTAAGACACTATTGTAGGTTGTTTACAAGGCATATAACGATCAATCCCTAAATATGTCAATCAAAATCTTATGACCTTATGTCTTTAGCAGCTATAACAGCCTTTACATAAGTATCTGAGGCATTTTCATTTTGAGATTAGTGTATTTATTTGTGTTTTGACTTGTGAAAGTCTGGCCAAATTTTCCTCATTGTCTTCTCCACCACCTAATAGATTTGAACAGGTTTATGGCATGACTGACTTTGCCCTTCCTTAGACCTCACCTCTAAATCCTAGGGCAAGGGATTGTGACTAGAACCTTCCCATCAGTTATTCAGGAAGAGATGATGGCAGGTCTCTGCTGTTAGGAGTTGTTGCATGATTGATTTAGTAGTATCCCCCTGCTAGAGAAAACAGTGTGTGCAAGAGGAGCAAGGCTGAAAAGATGCAAGTAGACTACCAGCTGTTTTGGTGTGGGTATAGTGTTGATCTCCTTTAGGTGAGAAAGACTTGCTCCATTCTGCTTTGCTCCACTGCTACCCCCAAACCCTCCTGCATGGCCTGGGTGGTCTGTGCCAGTGGGCCTGGTGCCAGAGCAGGGGCCACCATAAATCCTCAAATACACGTCTTCCAAATGCAATGCTGAGGCAATCTCCTTGGTAAGCAGTTTCAGGCTAGACTGACGAGTCTTGCTTTGGTCACCTGCATAAGGGCTGATGTTGTTAAGTCCGTAATAATCCATGGTAAGGAGTGGAGGTGTTTGGTGTCAATCCACCTCTGAAGTAATTGCTGATGGATTACACATGGGCTTGCCTTCTCTGGGGCAGTCCTGTTCCTGGGCACTGCTGGCCTGTGAAGCACAGGAAACAAAAGCCAGAGTTTACAGAACAGGAAACCTCCCCACAAGTCTGGCCCCAGGATAGGAGTGCCCAAGTTGGGAGCTCTCTAACTTCTCCTCCCTGCTTCTCTGGGGAGATGCTCCTGGCATGGACATTCCATCAGCCCATGCAAAAGCAGCTGGCTGTGTCCCCCTGCTCACAGGGGCCTCTAAATGCCCATACATGCAAATGTGGATGTATGCACACCCCCCACAAATGCTCACTGGAAGAAAAGACAAAGCAGATGAAATAGTGGTAGCTGTCTGCCTTCATTTCTGCTTGTTTGCAAACATTACGGGCTGCGTCCAGCAAGTGTTTTGTTTGTGGCATTCTCTGGGGAGCTACTGGAGTGACTGAGCATTGGCCATGCCTTTGGAAGTTCACACACCTGTAAAAGGCTTTCATCGAAGAAGAGAAGAATTTATCATATACTAGTGGCTAGGACTGTGCCTGGGCTTGATGGGTATTTCTTCTTTGGAAAGTTTTACATACCAAATAAATAGCTTTTACATCTCAATAACATGAATTGCTCAGGGGAGAGCATACCTCTTTACAACAAATGCAGAAAAGGAAGAAATAATCTTTGGTGGATGTTATCCACAAATCTGTTGGTTCTGTTTACACAAACCTTTATAAATGACCAGGGAGGCAGGATGAATGCAAAGTCCTCTGTGTAACTGGAAAGAGAAGTGGCAGTTTCTGCTTCCTCCCCACCCATTGTATGTTGAGACTTCAGCCAGCTCCATGGGCAACTCTACTGTTTCTAATCTGATAAAATTGATTTTTACCATCACTGTTTCTTGTAGTGGTGCGGAAAATGCCTTAATGCACCATGATCACTATCTGTTCCTGCGTTTGTTACGGTACTTTCCTGAATCCTCAGCTTGCATAGAGACCCTGCTCATGCTGAATGCCCCACAGACATGGTTCAGGATGCATTCCATGACCCAGAGGGCCAACATCTGAGAAATACTGGCTGCATTAGTACAATATTTGAGCTGGCAAATTCAGAAATACTGTGAACAGTCTTGTATCCCCAGACAGAAGGCTGTCTCACTTGGTGCAAATCCACAGCTTGGGGTCTGGCTCCCTGTAATGTTAGTGAACGAGCCAGGACCTGGATCCTGAGTAGGAGAGTATTATGTCACAGGAGTTTTTGTGAAAAAGGTGGGTGAAAGCTGCTGCCACCAGGCTATGAGCTGTGGGGCTGGTAGACAGCTCTCCCTCCTGCCTCACTCAGTGCATCTCAAGGATGGCATAGGACCTCTGTGGAGTCATGTTGCTGGGGGCAGACACATCCTTTGGGAGCAGGAGTGCCATATGTCCGATCCCTCGGTGCTCTTGCAACCTAATTCAAGAGCACCTGCCTCCCTTAAGGTAATGCCCCAGAGACACACAGGCTCAGTGCACGTGCACAGGCTGCCTTCCTGTGAAACCAGGAAATTTGCAAAGAAGTGTAGGGAGACTCCAATATTGTAACTGTATCAGCTAATGAAAAAGAATGGAGAGGTAAGAGCAGGATCACCAGGCTCCATAAGCTCCAGTCTTCAAAGGCAGCACTTTGTACAGGTAAGTATTAGTGATAAAATAGAGACTTAGAGAATCATTTATCCCTGTGGTGTGTACTTCATCAGTGCCTGAAATTTCTGTGTGTATAATCAAAGAAGAGATAATGCGGGAAAGGGTAGATGGAAACAGCTGCTTATTTGTAAATATTCGGGACACCATGTCAAGTTTATAAATTCCCCTTCAAGTCTTAGAAAAACGATTATATGAATATCACTTAGACAAAGTTCTGCTGGAAAAAATTACCCAGATCAGTGTATTCCCAAATAATTTGATCACTTGCACGTTAATCTAAGTAATGACTTTCATTTTGTGCATCTTTGTCATGGTTTAGGAATGGTACCCCCCAATTTAATGCTCCCACTGAGACTCTCCAAACCATGTGCTGCTCTCTTGCTCCCCCTTCCCTCTCCCCTTTGCCTTGGGGTGGAGCCGAGGGGAGAATTGGAGGCAGAAAAGGTAAAGATTGTGGGTTGAGATAAGAACAATTTACTGGAAACAGCGGTGAGATAAGAAAATGAAAGGTAAGAACAAGAATGCTAATGACAGAGGGTACAAGAAAGAGGCAGACATTCACAGGGAGCCCCCTGACAGTAGACACAACCCAACCAGTCCCTCCACCACACTACTCCGACCTGGAAGAGACCCCTTCCCCCATTCCCAGAAAAGATGTGAGGTGGTATGGAAAAACATCCAGGTGCCATCCATGTCCCGTCCCATCTACTGCAAAAACCTCTCCTGTCCTGGCTGGAATTGGGACAATCTTGCACAGAAGAAAATATGAGACAGAAAAACATGCTAACACATCATATGAAAATAATTTTATAATAGGAAAAAGCCACATGCAGGGTTGGGAATATTTTATATTGGTTTCAAAATTACAGTGAGAGCCTGGAAACTATTTATATGCCTTCTATGACAGAAATATAGTCCAAACAATTCAAAGGAGCCTTTTTTTGGGAAGAGGAACATATATTGCAATAAAAATATTACAAATGTGTTTGTTAGCTAGAGATAAAATGAATATTGGGGTTGTTCTAAACTGTTAACAGTTTCCCAAGATACTTTTAAGAGAAGAAATTACCATGCATATTCAAATTTAATTAGCTAGACAGAATTTTCAGGAAAAATTAATGTCTGATGTGAGATTGAGTTTAGGTAATTTGGAAGCAAATACAGATTTAGATGTGTAACTACTTGTACCTATTCCAATCATCAAGCAGTTGAAAAATATTATCAAAATAATAAAGTGCCTCATAGAAGAAGATTCCTGAATTAGACTGTAATATGGGATGGGAACAGCAAAACTGCAGAACAACAGTAATAAATTATGAACTATTACCTGCTGACAATTTTTTAGAACAAAGCTAAAGGTAAGAATGGCTGCCATGCTAGAAACTTACATTGTAATTTCTGGTAAAATTCAATTAAATAGAAAAAGTAGTGAGAAGATCCAAAATGTGATCCTGGGGCTGCCACAGTTTCATGTAAATTGGGCCCAGCCTGGCCATGATAGAAAATATTGCACTCAGACAGGGGGTACGTAATCAGCTTTGTGGTTTAATGAAGCTGTGGCTGTTCCTTACATCATGACATCTCCAGACGTGGAGGTATAGCTGGAAGAATGGAGATGGTGATGGAAATAAGGATGTTGAGCTGATGACTTCATCTGAGAATGTCTCTGGCAAGTGATAATCCTGGCAGGCTAAATGGGAACTGGAAGATCAGGAAAGTGGAGCTGAGGAAGGTCTTACTGCTGACTTTGGGGAAACCTTCAGTTTTTTCTGATGTTATAGGATACCCCAGAGATTAATCAGACACTTCATATCATTCTATATTGTTCTATGTTCCTCAGTACTACTCTATATTATTAAACACACACTTTGAACTATGTCGACAGAAATGGTTGCTAATCTGGATTGTAGGAAGGAAGTTGGGGGTAGGATGTCTCTCACAAGACAGAGCTAGAAGAGTCTGTTGCTATGTTGTGCTGGGCAGAGGGATAAAATTAAAGACCACAGATCAGTTTGTCCTGTGCCATCATGTGAAGGAGACCCTGACAGGCTCTTTGACACTGCGTAGCTATTGAACAACACAAGAAGAATTTGCTTTCAGATCTTTTTAAAGCTTCAGCACACCGTTGTTGCTATATAATCATTGAGCTGCTGAGGCCACAGATGCCTGCGTAACAACCCTGCAGCTTGTCCTAGAGGTCACAGGGTCAATCCCACTCTTGTTCCTATTTAGTGCCCCACACATCACATGTGTAACTGGAGACTGTGTGTGCTCAGAGAGTGGGATCCCATCCTCGAAATTAGATGCTTTGTTGGGAATGGTTTTTGTGCTGGGACAGGCTGTGGCTGGATAAATTTACTCTACAATCACTTACTGCTGTATGAATGGCCCTACTGATAAAGCTTTTGTGTTTATGTGCTTGCTAACTTCAAAGAACATTATTGCCTATATTAATTCAGATCAGATCTCAGGAGCTGCATTAAAATCCAGGAAGGGCCAGATGGCTGGCTGTTTGAAGAACTTTCATGTTTAGCTTTTAAAAAGGAAAAAGAACAACAACCCCTACACCTTAAAAAAAAATCAACTAACAGCTATTTTAGATTGACATTTTTGTTTTAACCACTGCTTTCTTTTTGCTTCCTGTTTCCTTCTTAACTAAATGTCAATTCATACTCCTGAAACTTGTCTCAGCCTCAAATTAAAATCCTTGCAGCATTCTGGTTTTTATTTCCTATATATCATATTTCCTCAGCATTGTCCTTGGATGGTGCTATTTGTGGTTCAGTGAAGACAGAGCTATCCTCTAAATGCTGACAGAAACCCCCCCATCCCCAACAAATCTTGGCTGGCAGTTTTACTTAGTAAGCTGAATCACACAAGCTGAATAGACAATCCTACATTGCTGCTGTGCGTGTAGGTCCCATACGCGGGACTGACAGTCTCACCAGCTCTATCACCAGCATGCAGAGACTCCCTCTCATCTCCTGCCTGACTTTCATCCCTTCCCTGCCATCCCTCAAGCCTTCAGAAGCTTGTGTTTAAGAGCATGTGGGAAGATATACTGCATTTAGATTTTCACTTGCAGAAAACACTTATCAGGGTGCCTGTTAATTTGAGACCCTAATAAAATAAGCTTAGGTGGTAAAGAAATCTGTAACAGGCAGCAGTGGAGTGAGGAACTGAAAGGAAAGATATTAGTCACTTGACTGCTGCTTGGATGAGACAATGATATTGTGGTAATGAGTGTCAGGAATGTACATTTTACGGAAATAGCAGTGCTTGGTATTTGGGCTTCTGTGGAAATTTAAATACAGAATGGAATCATAATAGGATCCCACAGAAACTTCAAAAGATTATAACAGAAATGGCATTACCTACAGTATTGTTTCATTTGAAATAATTTTATAGATAGCTATAGCTAGATTACAGAAAAAAAACAGTTTGACTCTATATCTTGTTAAAAAAAATCTTCTGGATATTTCAGAGGATCAAGAAAGCAAAGGGTGGAGATGGCAAAAAGATGATCCTGTGGTGATTCCTGACTAGATAGAAGATTTTTGGTATTTAGCTATCTATCTACAGCTGGGTGAATAGTTCCCAATAAGTAATTGAGCAGATTCTTTTCTTTTCTGTTCATGGAATTAACCAAAGGAAGGTGCTGATTTCCTTCACCACCCCCAAAACTAATTTTGAGATCTTTTCATCAGTTCTTTTACACATAAAGTACACATTGTGCTAGAAAAATAAGGCCATTCTTCATAATATTGTTGTAATAATAAAGTTCAGCTATGACTGTGAGATACAGAGATATGACAGAGGGCCAGGAATGTTCTTTGCTGCTGCCAAATACACCTCATCTCATGTAAATTGCCAGTTTCTTTCAATAGTTGAGATTGCTATGTCTTTTCCCTGGAGAAATTTTAGTGAAGCTACTTTATCTTTTGATGTACTTAGATCTGAGTGTATCTCAAGCTGGAAAAAAAATAAACAAACAAACATTCCAAAGAATGTGTTCAGACTTGTGGATTTAAAAATCAAAATCATATGCAAACCTTTGGATAAAACATACTAGTTTTGCAATATGGTGTAATTTTGTTCACATTTGCACTTCAAAAGGCTGTAATGGGGAAATCCTAGCTCCACTGCTGATGAAGTTTCTAATAAATCAGTCTTGGCTATATCCTGCAGGGCTTAGCTACAAAAAATGGACTCTGTGCTGCTTGGCCAGTCTGTTGATATTTGTATTGCCATGAAATTGCAGACTCAGTGACACTCAGTGGGTTGCTGCCGACCACAAGCTCTGAACTACTGTAGTGACCTTGCTCAA
This sequence comes from Aphelocoma coerulescens, assembly GCF_041296385.1. Taxonomy (NCBI): domain Eukaryota; kingdom Metazoa; phylum Chordata; class Aves; order Passeriformes; family Corvidae; genus Aphelocoma; species Aphelocoma coerulescens. The sequence continues at coordinate 45,561,708 of NC_091014.1, read as the reverse complement.
CACACACACTCGCTATTTTTGACTCAAAGGCAATTTACCAACCAGTCTGTACACTCTTTGGTTGACATTCCCAGAAGTTATCATGTATTCAGAGAGTTGCTTAATGTATAGCTAGTAGGTATTTTTGAACAGAACTGAACATTTTGTAACACTTCTGTTGACTCTTTTAACCCGTAAGTGAATCATGGAAAATAACATCTGCTCCTTGCTGTGGGGTTAGAAATGTGATCTTTTTTTGGATGTTTATGTGGGGCACTCTGATTGGAATCTCTTTAAGCTGTACCTAATCAAAACACAGCTTGGCCTGTGGCACGTAGTCCTGTGATTTACAGGCTGAAACATGTTTCAATTCCAGCCTCCCTAGTAACTCAGGCTTTCAGCTGGAAATACAATCTCTGTATCTCTGAAGTTGGGAGAACTTACTAATCAGAGTACTTTTCCCCTAGGTGATGTCTCATTGGAAAATAAATAAAATAGGAGCAGGGAGGGACTGGAGTGGTACTGTAGATAATTAGGTGCCCACAAAGCCACTCTATCTCTTTCCTCCTCAGTAGGATAGGTGGGATAAGAAAATAAGATGGAAACACTTGAGGTGTTTTCCCATAAAAAGGAAATTTAATAAACCAAAGGCAAAGGTCACACAAATGGAAGCAAAGGAAAAGATTTATTCTCTACTTCCCATATTTTGGGAAGCAGGACTTCAGTACACGTAGTAATAATGAATGCCCCCCCCCCCGGCACCCCCCACCATGGAATATCCCTTTGCTCAGCTTGGGTCACCTGTCCTGGCTGTGTCTCCTGTGATCTTGACCCCCCCGGCCTACTGGTGAGAGGGGAGTGTTGGAGAGACAGGCTTGGTGCTGTTCCCCTGTGTTATCAACCCCTCTGCAGCACCAACACACAGCACAGCATCATGAGGGCTACTGTGGGGAAAGTTACCTCCATCCCAGTCAGTCCAATACACTACAGCTGAAGCATTCTTATCAGAGTACCCTGCCTGCTGCTTTATCAGAGCTCTTCTCTTGGTATCTATGATCTTGCTGTTGCTTGTACACAGCCCATAAATATTTCTTTTCAAAGTGTACCTTAGCTGTCCTGTGGTACATTTTAGGACCTTAAGTATGTATAAGCTAAACATGCTGAGTGCCAAAAATCAGTCATGTCAGATATAGAATAGGTCAATGGGAGAGCAGATAATTTTTATTGTGAGAAAGAGGTGTTTGCAACTCCTCTCCCCTCTCAGATAAGAGTTCTGGAATGCTTTTGTGCCTACTTTTGAAAATAATTGCTTATCTTTAGAACAATGACTTCGTCTGAAACAACTCAACCTCATGTGCAGCTGTTTGTTATAGATACAAGCACCTGAAAAAAAGAGATTGTAAAAGAAAGCAAGTTTGCAGCCTCACAGCGTTTTTTTTTTTTTTTTTTGTTCTACTCAAGCTATGATTACCATGATATCCACGTGGAGTGGAAACATACAGTGCTATGTTCACAGCTGAACTTAAACTATGACAGGTTATAGCCTTTCTGTCTGTGTAAACACCACAAAGTGAGCTGTAGGACCACAGGCTCTCGGCTGCTGAGCAGACAGATCATGACTGAAGCGTGTGCACTTATTCACTGCAGTTGAAGGCCCAACATCCCCAATTCACAAGACTTCTCCATGTTCTCACATGTTTATCAGCCTCCAGCTGAGCTTTTTCTTCACGCTCAGGTAAAGGAAGATGGGAGGTCAACTGAAGGCAGTGCCATCAGAGCCAGCAACTTCTCTTTGGAGAAGGTGATCCTAGCTGGGGGATTTGCCTTGTTTCTGGTCTTTGTACATGCTAAATGTTGCAAATGGAAGAGAAAGAAGGAAGCAGTCTGGACAGTATCTGTGGGCTGCTGGGCAGTATTTTTACTCAGAAGATGACTTGTAGAAGTTTCTGCATGCCTGTTGAGCATCAAGGGGATTTGAGGTATCAAAAAGAGTTAAATCTCAGTTCCAGCTGTACTTCTTAAGTTTCGTGATTAATCAGAATCTATCAAAATTAAAAGAACATGAAACTGCAACAGAGATGTACAGTGCAAGCAAACAAGAAACAAAGAACAGGCATGCTTATTGCAAAGTGAGAACCACATTGCTTTAATGGCTCTTCACTGAAAATCTGCAGACATATGAGTGGTTCCACAAACTGTGAATATTGCCCAAGTGGAACTCTTCGATGTTACAAGAAAACATAAAAAGTTGAGCCACAGAGAACCTGCCTCCCATCATTAAATAACACAGCTGGTTTATGTTCACACTAATACTTTCCTGGGGAATTTTCTCTCTGCATCACTTGAAGCCCTCACCATTCCGTGTTGACCTTTTCCATTTTGTGCTTGGTCTGTGTTTTCAGTGGAACTGAACTTAATGTGCCTGCTCTGTTTTGGTTATGCCTAGAGGTGGGCATAACCAGTTTTGGATCCACCACATTTTAAATTAAACATTTTTCTGTCCTCTGTGAAAACCCCAACCCCCTCTGACCATGGAAAATGTTTTAACTTTTTTTTCTGTCTGTGTGTGAACTTCCACCCACTGCTCTACTTCCTGCTTTCAACCAAAGCATCGAGGGGAAGACAGCAAAAGGAGAAGGCAAATGTAAAGCAGTAATTTCATAACAGGGGCCCACAGGCATGAAAAGCAGAACCTTCATTGGCTTTCCACTTATGCCCTTGACCTTGAAATGTTGAATGTTTCCTTCTTATTTCAAAGGCTGGATTTCTTTATTTTTCTTTCTTTTCCCCAGTAAAAAAAACCCCACATCATCTGGACTCTGCGGTGAAAAACCAAAAGTGTAATCAGTATTTTAAACTTTGCACAACTCTGTGGATCATGGCAACAACTGTCATCACAATTAAGTTCAATTAAAGAAACAGGATTCTAATTAGAGAAATTACTTGTAGTAAGGTAAAATTGGGAACAAAGCCCTTACAAACAGTGCTGCAAGCCTTCATCAACAAGTCAGGGTAATGAGCAATTCCATCTACAAGAATGCTGTGCAATGACTCTTGATGTCTTCTCTTACACTAATATGTAAATGTTCATCAGGAACTAATGAAGTCCAAGAACAATGCTGTGGTGTCCAGGAAAATTACACCTAACTCCTAATGGGACTCAATGAGAGAGCCCAGTGTTTTTGAGCATGGAACCCTGGATTTTAGCAAATGTTCCTTGTTCAATTTTGGGAACCATGACCAGTCGTACTTTTCCTAAAGATATACCCCTCATCCAGCCAAAAGAATATAAAATTCCCACCTGCTATCAAGTAGTCTGCAAGTTGCACAGTATTTGCTTTTTCATTTCTTTTCAGTATCTTACAAAACAAGTGATGAAAATGTTTATTACAAATATAGTAGAGTGCATCTTTGTCAATATTACTCTAACTTCAGGAGATATTAATTTTAGATCTGTTCCTGGCATTTCTACCCAGCACTTGATCTGCATCTTTACTCTCTTTCCCTACAAATTACACGTCTGTGCTGAATACTCATAGTTCAACCAGTAGAACAAAGAGATAAGAACTAAGTCAGTTTTTGGTGATGCTGAAAACATCTCTTTTGCAGTGCTTTCCAATAGCTCCTTCTAAAGTTTTTCAGCAGCTGTGCAGTATGTTTCAGTAGTTGCTTATGAAGCACAGGTGTACTAGTCTTGGCGTGTGCTGGATCCAGAAATGGTAGGGATGGTTTTCTGGTGGAAGGCTCTCACCTGTCTGAGAATAGCTCCTGTTTGTGGAGAACATATAATTTAGTGTGTGAAGTCTTAAATTAAAATATGGCTTTTGCACACAAAAGCCAGGTCTCTTCACTTGCTTTACAAATTACTTACTATGGCTTTGCTGCTCTGTATATGTATAGAAAAAGAAGTCACTACCTTTAGGTATTATATTGATTTGTCATGCAGATAAACATTCCCACTAACTTGAGTAGGATGTTATCTTTAAAAGAAACACAGTTACCCGATTAATCATAAATAAATCTTGTGGTTATCCTGGAAAGTGGATGCTTCCACTGTTTTCTCAGAAAACCCCAGACTGACGAAACTACCTTCCATCTGGCTTGAAAGAAACTTTAAAAATTATATTTTATACTTATGTGAATTGAGCCTTTGTATGGGAGATCTCACTAGCATATAGAACTCCCAGCTTTCAGCAGGCAGTAGATAATTTTATTTGAGTTTTCTTCTAATTTCACTACTTTTTCATGGTAACTGAGTTACACCAAATGCATTTGAATAAACAGCAAGTCAAAGTAAGGATGAATAGGTCATATAATTTTATGTCTGCAGTTTTAATCATACTGATTTGTGTTACCTATAAATTTGATATAAACAAAAAAAAAAAGAAAACAAAAGTGGCTGCTTTCTGTCTTCTGAGCTTAGTTCAAAGTTGTTTTCCACTTGATACAGCTCAGGAACTGGAACAGAGGTCTTCCATTTGCTGAGTGCCCCAGGCACTGTTAAATGTAATCCTTCTCTTACTTTTAGGATGAGTAACTGTTTAACACATCTCTACAAAGAGCAGTGACCATGGGAGGAAGGAAGAAGATAGAAGTACACATGATAGCTTGATTCTTAGGTCTGTATTCCAGTAGTAAGAGATACAGGTTCAAATCTTCTGTGACAGAAGAGAGAATGGAATATAAGTGGTTTGCCTGGGTATGAGGAAATGTTCTACTCATCTATGTAACTCTGCCTCACACTTATATCTAATCCAAAACCCTGGGATACCTTGGTTCCAGCTTCATACCTTACATTAGAATTTGTTTTCTCTCTCTGGATGATATTTTAATGCCTCTGTTTTCTCAGGTATTAACAATATTGAGTTGCTGACAGTGAAAGAGTTTGATTGCTGTGTCTCTTCCTTCCCAGTTTTAAAAAATGGGATTCAACTCAGAATCAGAAAATTGGTGTGTAGAAAAGGTCTGCATACATGGTAGGTGTATAAGCTTCCTCTGCAGTTGATAGAAATTGCCTTCATGTAGCTAGAAAAGTCTAGAAAGTGATTGTTCACAGGCTGATATAGATATAAGGCTCATTTGGGATGCTTAACCATAGTTTTGGAGTTTTTGGAAATGTAGTAGGGAAACCCACACAGCCTTCAGCTGCAGACCTAGAAAGTTACGGTCTCACAGCAAAGCTGAGCTCCCCTGGCTTGTGTCCCAAGTAGCTCCTTAGCTTCACTGGTTCTACTGCCTACAAACTTGATTGAGTTCCCTGTGTACAAGCATCTAATGCACTGGAGGTGCCCTGGGTTGACCCGGTGAGGCTTCAGAAAGAGCTGCCTCTCCTGCAGAATCTGTGCCACATCAGCACATCTGCCATACATCGTGGGGATGCCTTGGATGTCCTAGGATATATGTGAGCCACAGAAATGAGTACCTGCCTTGACTATTATGATTCTCCTAGAGGATCAGCAGATGCCAGCAGACTTAAATACTGGGGTCTAAATGCCAGACTCTGCTTTTGGAGCCCATCTCAATATACTTGAAGTAATCCACTTCGGTGGATACCAGACTCATTAGTTTATCACTGTTGTCCAATGCCTTGTGTCATTGATATACAGATTAGGCGGAGTTTGCTATTGAGTATGGCTGAAACTGCAAATACTGCCTGTACACAAGAGAATGACAGGGATTTGAGGGCACAGTCCTTTATGTATGAATGGGGTTCTTTCTTCATTTCTCATGTTCCTTCCTCTTTGCTGAAGACGAACTTCGCTGAACTTGCAACTTTTATTTGTACTGGACAAATCAGCCTAATTTTTTGCACCATAAAAAAGAGGTTTTCCATCTTTGAACCCAACTAAATGCCAAAGACACAGTATATCTACTCAGAACAAACTTAGGTACAGTACATTGGATTTAGTTTATTCTATCTAACCTTTTAAAATTTCTTTGTCTGGCATTTCTCAGCAGTATTTGAAAACAGAATTGTGTATATGTATTTCTGCAACAAAACTTTAAAGAACAGGAGAGAGAATGTCTTAAATCTTCTTTTAAATATGCTATAAGATTTTGTGTTTTAAAGTACACAGATTTATGATTTGCAGTAGGCTTTAAAAGAAAATACTACTTGACAGTCTTATTTGTCCACTAGACTCTACTGATTTTTATATATATGTACTTATGGTTTAGGGGTAAATCTGGATTCCCTGATCCAAATTCTCTCTGCCATGTCCTTTTCATCATGTTTCTTCTCTGTACTGACAAAGAATTTACATTTTAAAAACATTGTTCTGGCCAATGAAATTGCTTCTATGTATGTGTGTATTAGGAATACAATACAGTATCTTCTGTTGTCAAACTGGGGATATTCCCAAAGTAATTATAATATGTGAATACGGACACTATGATGAAAGATTTTAAGTATGGTTGTTAGGTAGCAACACACAGAACTGCCTGTTTATATGCATTGCTTTAGAAAAAGACAGAATAAAAAGAGGAAGTGAAGAGTTAATGAATTTAGGTTGTGTTCTAAAGTCAGATGTTACATTAGTGGGACAATTTTACATGAGTTTGTGAATTAAACTTCTTAAAGATTGTGAGATAGATTGTTTAAATAACTCAGGAACTTACATTAAAAGAAGCAATAAAAGCAAAGCTCCTGACAATAAACTGCTAGAAAGTTTTCTATGTTGCACTGTAAGAAATTAAATGAATTAGCTTTTCTCTGTTAAAAGCCACTGTTTTAGCATATATTTAGAAGTCTGTGTTAGAGTGCTCCAAGATAAATTTAAAACATCCCCTATTAAATAGGCAGAAATATTTGGTCTCTCCTACTTATTACTAATTTCTAAAAATGGTGTAACGCTTCTCATAAGTATTTTATTTCTGAGAGTGTTTTGTGGTTGTGTTTTTTTCCCATTTTTCTCACCTATTGAGTACTGAACTCTTGTGCAGAGGTCAGAAAGGCGTCCTCCTGGAGCTGGAGGTATTTGCCTTAGCATAGGTTTCTAGAATGTATTTGTGAGAAAGCAGGCCAAGAAAACAGGGAAATGAGCTATGTTCCATGCTATACATTGTGCCAAGCTTTGACACTCACTCTATCTTTCTCATAGCTGCTGCTTCTAAACAATCCATTACCTTTTCAGATCACAGAATCATAGAATCAGAGTAGTTTGGGTTGGAAGGGACCTTAAAGATCATCTCATTCCAACTCCCCTGCCGTGGACAGGGACACCTTCTACTAGACCTGGTTGTTCAAAGCCCCATCCAACCTGGCCTTGAACACTTCCAGGGACACAGAGCTTTTCTGGGAAACCTGTTTGAGTGTCTCACCACCCCCACAGTAAAGAATTTCTTCCTTGTATCTAATATAAACTTGCACTCTTTCAGTTTGAAGCCATTTCCCCTTGTCATATTCCTATACACCTTTGTGAGAAGTCCCTTTCCAGCTCTTTTGTAGGCCCCTTCTAGGTACTGAAAGTGGCTATACAGTCTTGCTGGTGCCTTCTTTTCTATAGGCTGAACAATCCCAATTCTCTCAGCCTGTTTTCACAGGAGAGCTGCTCCACCCCTCAACCATCTTCATGGTCCTCTTTGGTTTATAATGGGCTAGTAATTAAGTTGGCAAGCTGATACTAGGTCAATAGTAAAAGGCTCCAATGAACATTCTTTGCTCCCTTATTCTCACACTCCAGGGCAGTCAACACAGAGATCAGCACTGGCTTCCCTGACAGAAAGAGCTGGGAAGTATTGCCGCTACTGAGGAGGAGCAGATCACCACAATCTGTTGGTTGTCTAGCTGGTGTCATACTTGTCACTGATACTTCAGAGTAGGAGCAACTTAAGCTTTGTCATTGTATATACAGTGCCCAGAGCAAATAAACCAGTTGTAAGACTACTGCTGGCCTTACTCTGTGAGCTGACCTCCCTTTGAATGATCTTTGCTAAGTGCATCCTTTGCTAAGTGCAAACAGTCTGTGCTTGATGTTGTCATGGGTGAGATACAGGAACTGAGGCAGCAGTTCTACCAGGAAGTCCCAGAATTTGCTCTTTAATTTAATCAATGACTCAGAACACCAGACATTAAGGTTGAGTAAGGCAGAAGGGTAACTTTTCAGATGTGTTTCCCCCTCTGTCCTTCAAGGACACTGTCATGATGAATGTCATTCCCTTCTTGTTGATAGGGCCCATAGGGATAGGACAAGGAGTAATGGTTTTAAACTAAAAGAAGGTAAATTCAGAGTAGGCATAAGAAAGAATTTTCTTATGACAAGGAAGATGAAACACTGGAACAGGTTTCTCAGAGAAATTGTCTGCCCCACCCCTGGAAGTTTTCAAGGCCAAATTGGATGGGGCTTTGAGCAACCTGGTGTAGTTGAAGATGTCCCTGCTCATTGCAAGGGGGATTGGATTAGATGACCTTTAAAGGTCCATTCCAGTCCACACTGTTCTATGGCTCTATGATTCTTGGGGCTGAGCCAGGCTATGAGGGGGTCATGCCCAGTCATGGAGGGGGAGAACAGCTCAGGCTGGGAGGAAAGACCTGGGAGTGGATCAATGGATAGGCATTTGTTTTTCTCCTGAGACAGACAGTGGCTTCTGGACTTTTTAGCTTTGTCCCCACCAATCTTCCCAGGTGCTCTAGAGTAACAGCTCTTTCACAGGCAGTGACACACTCATATGAAGGAATGTGTTACTACACAAGCTGTGTCTTCCCTGCTGGGTATTGCAAAGCTCTGAGCAGTGACTGAACTGTGCCAGAGAAAATGCTGGTGAGAAAACAAGATGAACAGCTTTAGGAGGCTGACAACAAGGAGTAGAAAGCATATGGTAGAGAGTGGGAGAGACATCAGCTGTACTGACATATGTGCAGAGCTGTTGGGGGAAATAGATCTAGAATCATAATTTGGGTATCTGGAAACTGGAATTCAAGAATGATGGTGGGGAGTTGAGGAAGTTCAAGATAAAAAGTTACATGGCTATGAATCAGAGAGTATCAAAGGTATTTTCTGGAATAAAATGGCTCATTTTTTCAAGTCTTCTTGCTGCCTGCATCATCTGTGCTCTTATGAAGAGGAAGAAAACACTTCTCCATCAGAGCACTGATGAAGGTCAATGGTTGACTCGTAGAACTTGTATTTCATTCTGTTTCTGACAGATTTCACACCTTCACCATCACTGAAAAGATGTGAGTCATGACGACCCTTCATTTCAGACAGAGAAAAGCAGGTTACTGTTGCAGAAAACTGCCTTTTAATGTGTACTAAAAAAATTTGTATTCAGAAGAAATTTGAGAAAGTCATATCTACGTAGGTGAGCAGAGATTATTTTTTTTTCAACTTCAGAAATAATCTAGGAGAAAAGAGATGAGAGGGAATTGCAGTGAAAAGGAAAAAAACCCACCCAAATCCCAAACCCTAAACTGTCCTCTCTCCAATCTTTCAGAAAACACTATGTTTAGGGTAGTCAGGATGGGAATGCAGACAGCTTACAGGAAGTACTGAGACTGGATCAACACAGAGCAAGAAAATAATTGCCAGTTAATGCTATTGAAGAAGGTATCTTCCCTGGGATACTACTGGATGTCTATTAAACCTACAGTGCTGGTGCACTAATTTGAAGTGCTTTCTCATGCCTCCTGGACCCTCAAATGCATAAAACTTAGAGGTTATTTCATTGTCTCATGTTATTATTTGGTTTGTCCATAAAGATTTGCAGCCAGATGGAAGAAGGGGGATGAAAGGAATGGGAAGATCAAATTTCTAACTTTGACAGATATTCCATTAAAAACAGACTGCTAACAAACTGTCATCTTCTTCTGCTATTTAATCAATAATGCATCTAATTATTCTCTTGACAGACTGATATTTTAATTATCTTAGTTTAAATAAAGGAGGTACATTGTGTTTTCATTTTACTAGCCTGATTAGCAAAATAACAAAAGATCAAACCATCTTTGTTTGCCTTTTCCCAGTTTGAAATTCAGGCTGTCTGAATTGCTTTTGAATGCATGCACAATACTTGGTCTGGCTACTAAATGAGAAGCTTCAAGTTTTGTTTCTTCTGTTGGGTGTATTTCTAGAAGAAACTGCCACTAATTTTAGAGGTAAGTTTCTAAGTAAATTAACTCTGTAATATAAATAGAGATGGAAAGAATATAAACCCCAGACTTTGCATTTCTTCTGGTTCTTGGTAACTGTTGAGTCTCCTTACTTATGCTTGAAGTTTCTTAAGGCACTCAAAGAATTACTGTGTGTAAAATGTGTTCGTGTGGCATGTATAGCAACATTCACTAAACTTCATATTCAGATAATGTGAGGCAGTGTGGTTGGGTATTTTTTCAGAAACAGGAAGTCAACCTCAAGTGAGACCGATTCCAAACACTGACCAATTTTTTCCTGACTCCAGTTTTGCCTTGACCTTTCCTGACTAATGCAAAATGGGGCTAGCTATGTGGAGAGGGTTTTTTTCACTGTTTGTACTGTAAGAGTCATGCTGACTGAAACAGAACTGTGCTTGTTCTCTTCCAGTGAGCCACATAATAGATCCTTTGAGAGAAGCAGTGGAGGTGGTGTGGAAGGTCATTGACTCAGTTTCTGTACATGCCAAGAGGATGCAGGCAAATGGTGGTGTGAATTCATGCAAGTCAAAAACACCTGATAACAAGACACAAGAGGGCAGCTTAAAAACAGGAGGAAGCAGCAAGATTCTGACACTTCCTACAGAAAGCCATAGGTATACAGACAGACAAACACACATTCTACCTACAACAGATTTCTTTTCCTTTTTTTCTCTCTTCTTTTTTTTTTTTTTTTTTTTTTTTTTTTTTTTTAAGAAAGGATTTATTTACAGCATTTTGAAATAAATTTTGATCAATTTGGAGCTAAAATAAATTTATGGACTATGTTTCGGCAGGCCTTTTGGCTGGTTTTCTCTCCAATTTTGAATCCCTTCTCCAAAATGCATGGGGCCATCTTAGTCCATAACTCTTATGAGAACTGTTGGAGATTCTGGGTCATCTCATCTGGGTGAATGATTATGATGTCACACTTCTGATAGTGTCTAAGATCATGATAACAATAAGTGCTTTCAGCCTTATCTAGGTGAAGTTGCCAGTGCCTGTCTGTTTGGTCAGTGGAGGGAAGATACATGACAACAAAAGTGGACTCCTACTGTAGTGATCTGCTTGCCTGCAGGTCACAACTACCTCTTCCACTGCGACTGAGCTCGGGCTGCCCTAGAGAGCAGGGGATGTACTTACTCATCTCTACCTTTGCTTTTGACACTGCTGTGGCAGTATAAGTCAGTCATTATTTTACCCAACTTCAGTCATCTAGTCTTCTAGATTGGTGTAAGAAGGTCATCCAGGCTCTAACTCTGCTTCAACCACCCTTGATTTATAACAGGTCCCTTAGGTATTGGGATGAATGAATCATCCTATCCCCTCAATCTCCCCATGGGAGGCAGAGGAAGCTGAGATAGCAACTTTTCACAAGATGCCTCAAATCCTGAGAGCTTGTTAGGTAAAGTGAAGGTGGCTCTACTTTACTTTGCCCTTCTCTGGTGTCCCCCAGTTTCTGTGAGGACACCCTTTGCTGCCAAACACCTTGCTTTTGGGGAGAGTTGGTGCTGTGAGAGAGATTCAACATGCCTTCAACAAGGCTGTGAGTCTGTAACAGATGTAAACCCAGTAGGACTATTCACATGCATTAGGTTACTTGTATAGTGCAATGGGTATGTGATTTGTTAGTGTTAATCAGCATCTGTTTCTTTTTATTGCTGCCTGGGCGCATATTTGTACGAAGAATGGCTATTTCAGCAAAGCCTATGCACTCCCTAAATGCAAATCTGAAGTCCTGCCAAGCATCTGTGGATGGGAAGTCAGTCTTGTGAATAGCATGTCCCTTCCTCTCATTGTTATTTGTATTAAATTAGTGATATTACTGTCGTGCCTAGAGGCTGCAAATTAGGTTTAAGGCCTCATTCTGCTGGGTCCTGTACAGGCAAATCAGATCACACTGGCTATGCCTTGGGGAGCCTACAATTTTGCAAACTTGCCACCCAAATGTTAAGCACCCAAATGGTTACAAGACCTATTTGATTTGAAGGGAAGGGATGAGATGAAGGAATGTCAGGGCAGATTTTGTTGGCTCTTTGTACCATGCCAAGGAGCAAAGCAACCACGTTGCACTGGTCAGAGGCAATGAGAATGAGCAAAAGGTACAGCTGGCTGCTCACCTGTAGCTCTGTCTATACCTAGCAAAGGGCAAGCCTTCCCACGGTCAGGCTGGGAGCACCTGCAGGTCCAGACACAAGGGCTGTATTATCTGTGGGGTGAAAGTCACTTCAGCCCTCCCACGAACAGCCCTTGCTTCTGCCATGGTCTGCATGCCCTGTGCTGGAACCTGCTCTCTGAGCAAACAGAAAGGGACATGCTCCTACTTACACTGGTGTGATAAAAATTCACCACCTAGCCTGCTAAAGCCAAAGGGATAACTTTCAATTGTACGACAAATTTTAAATCATCAAATTAAATATCATGTTAATTCAGCAGCAGTACTTTGTTATTGTTGCTACTGCCAGTTTCTTTTTGAGGCAAATGTCTCAGCAGGACTTGAAGACTAAAAAAAAGTGTTGCACTTTTTAATGTTGGGAACACACTGTTCAGTGAAAAATTCTCTCATCTTCCATTTATTGCAAATATTTCCATCTGAAGGAATACAGATTTTTTTTCTTTATTCCCCCCCTAGTATACTCTATAGTGTAATGGATGATGGCTTTTATATGATGCATTGTTTATCACAGACCACAAACAAGTCTATAAAGTAAACCAATATATTATGCCTTTTTAAAAATGTGAGATCTGAAGCCTAGATTTGAGAATGTACATAGTATATAATTTCCCTAACTTTCAAAAATCTGTTTTTTCTCATAGTAATTTCTGATAATGTTCTGCAAGTCCAAACAAAATTATTCCTTCCCTAAGATTTCTTCACCCTTTCCCCCTTTTTGTATGTTTGCATTTTGTTTTGCTTTTCCCTTACATACTCACTGGGCTAAGACTGTCAACAATTTGACATTGATACTGACCTGGAAAAGCATTCACTCCAAGCTGTCCCTGGAAAGAAAACACTTCTATATTGAAAAGATAACGTGGATTTTGCAAATAAATGTAGACAAGAGAGGACAGATAACATTTTAGGTGTACCAGCTTGGCAGCATCGCTTTGATGTGCCAGAAATTTCTAGCTGCAAATGATTTCCACCCCAGTTCTGCAAGGAGTGCAGCGAGGAGGCTGAACAGCATGGAGTGAGTGCCAGGCTGACACAACTATTAGGTGTTGCCTTTTACCCACTCTGTGAACCTGCAATGATCCCTGTGAGATGGAAACTAAAGATTTCATCCCTCCTGGTGTAAGTAGTGATCATGAACTTTCTCTGAACTCAGTGTGTTGAAGTCTGGAATAGTTCAAGAGGAAAGAATGGAGGACTTGATAAAGACTAAAACTGTATAGCTTCATGTTCTGGGTAATGCACACAGCCAGATCTGAATACTGTTGCAGCATGAATGGGAAAATTTACATGCCTGATTTGTTTTTTTCCTGAGGTTCCTCTGGTTAAAGCTGTTGCTACCTTGCTGGTGCTACAGGCCAGATAGCAGGACATACTGTGGAATCAAACAGAACACTGTCAATAAATAAGGGTAGCAAGAACCCTGATTCCTAAAGTTCTGGTGTTTTTTTTTCTATCAGGTTCTGGCAAAAGCTGTGGAAAGAAGGAGTTGATACATGCCTGTGTTTGCTCACACTGGTGACAAATGAGTATTTATGATAATGTTATCTCTGGGGACTGACCTTAACCTGCCAAGTTCGCTCCATTTAACATATCTGCTGTGTTAAACATGGGGTTTGAACATGATCCCTGGACATGCCAGTTGCCTGGGACAGTCTCTTGATGCCAGTGGCAGGGGGCACTGTGTCCCAAGTGTGTATGGGAAGGACAACTGTAACGTTTATCCAGAACACACCCATTGGCAGCACCACTCAGAAACTGCAACCGAGTCTCTCTGAGGCAGAGAAAAACCTGGGTACTTTGAACTCATAAGGGAATTACCCATTCAGAGATCCCTCAAATTAAATTTTACCTTTTCTCTCTCATTGCCTCAGACTTGTTAGAATACATTCTATGGTGGCAAGTAGTGGTGCAGAGCTGGAACCTGATAGTGACTCCCATGCCTTTACTGCTGTGAAGCTTTAAAATATATTAACATAATGTTTCTCGGGGAAAAAAAATGAAAGTGTATATTTCCACAAGGCAAATCAGGGAACAATAAACATTTTCTACATGCTATTTTTTTTGCCATGTGCATAAATATTTACAATTGACACCTGCATCTATGAGCTGTTCACATGGCCAAATAATTAGCTATGAATGCAGTATAGTAGAATTCTTTCTGTGAAGGATTGTGTGTCTTCCATTCTCATTTTGACTTAACTTGCACTGGATGTTTCTCACTCCTGCAAAGGATACTGACAGTCCCTCTAAATTGGGAGTGTTCTGTTCATTTTAGGGGGTATACATGTTCTGCTTTTCCAACCACTATCTCAAAATTCATAGACAGTAACCAGTCAGAAAGAACTATTTATTATTATTCAAATGCAAATACAGTGGCACAAATTCTGGTGTTTAAAATTAATCATATAACTTTATTTCATCAAATGGAAGACCTTGCAGAGCAATTCTCTTTACATCAGAACTCATGTTTGCCACTGCTTTTTTTTTTCCCTGCTCTTCTGTGAAAGTTTCATTCACTTTTTGATAGAGACATTTGCAACTGTGAATACACTGGCTAATGTTCTGGATGCTAACAGAATTAAAGACACTAGAGGAAACTAATTTTCCTTTTTTTTCAGTTCTGTGGCAGATTGAAATCCTGGTATGACCTTTGGAGGTTCATGACCCCTCTGGTCTGGAGTGGCTTTATTTACTCTCAGCCATATAAAAGCCAGTTGGGCTCAGCTAACCTTCTGCAGTCTCTGTACATCAGGCAATGCAGCAGGAATTCATCCAAGCTCTCTCAAAAGACTAGGCTGGGAGGGGGTAGGCACCTTTCTTTATGATAACAAACATGAATCAAACCTCATCCTGGTTTGGGAGGAGGGGGAATATGAGTGAGGGCTTTGGCCAAGGCCTGCAGTACCCATCAGCTGGGAGGGTGCAAGGAGGACAGGGTCTGAGTTTGATCTGACTGCAACAGGACAGCAGGGGAATCTCCAATTTTCCTCTTGCTACCATTTCATGGCATCTCTATGTTGCCAAACTAAAGAAACTAAAGGCCAGGAACTGTACAAATGCAACAAAGATAACAAATAGGCTCTTGATCAGAACTAAAGAGAAGGTTGGAAGATTGTGGTCACAGTGCAGTAGGCATGTTTGGTGCATGTGCTTTTTATGTGTCTTGGAGGCTTTATCAAATGCTGATCCATCATATTGTTAGAGCTGATCTCAGATGCGATGTAGGTCAAATGAACATTGCACATTCAGCAAAACTTCATCGGGCTGATCCACCTCCCAGTAATAAAACATTCTTTATTGACTTCTGTAGAAGCCCAGTCTTTGTAAGAAAGAGGTGTAAACAGAGAGGCTTCTCCAATTACTTGTGCATGGGCAGGAGTATTGTATGGCCATTCAGAACCCAATGAACACAGGGAAGTTAACAGGGCTTTCACAATTCACTGTGGTTGTGAGTGGCTGGGATTCTTGCTCTAGCTTTCCGAAATGCACAGTAACCACTGTCATGGGAAACCACTTTGCATTCCTGAATTTCAGCCCCCTGGTAAACACTAGTTTGAAATACCACCAAGAATGGTAATACTGGCAGTGGTAGAGTTTTAGTGAGCTGAGGAGGAGTGCATCTACATTTGATTGACTGAAAACATGATAGCATCACTCTAGTGTAATCTTCTTCCCAGAAACATGTCAAACTGAGTGGTGTTGACAAATGACCGGTTCACATGGCATGTCAACCCACCATCTTCTGCCACCTTCTGTGACAAATAACACAATTCAGAAATGGGGGGGAGAGGAAGGGGATTGGCTCTGTGGGGGTGAAGGGTGTGTGTGAGTGGAACTGTCTCTGAATCAGTCTCTGTTTTTAAATGGCATTTCTGAGTGCTTTGGGGTTGGGTATTTTTTACTTCTTTGACTGATTATTCGTTTCCCTCCACTGGAACAAAAAAAAAAAAAAAAACAACAACAACAAAAAAAGGGAAAATAAAAAAGAAAACAAAGGCATTGTAAGGATCTCTGGGAGGAAGGGTGAATAGAAAGACAGCTCTTACTGGACTCCATAGCATTTGCTCCTGCCTCTCCCAGTTGGAGAGTCCAACAGCTGTCTTCATAACTACTGTCACTCAGGATTTGAATAGTTTTACATAATCTGAAGTGGAGAATCCAAGCTTTTTGCTGGTCAAGTGGCAGGTGGGGAATTTAAGCTTTTATAATAGGACCACAATTGCTGCTCCCACAGGGATTTTCTTCTACTGTCTATTGATTTATTATAAGCTCTAAAGTAAGGATGCAAGGATTAAAGCGGGGGTGGGAGGTGATATTCTGAAGGTCAGAGGGGTGAAGATGTAGAGGAAATCCAGTTCTAGCCTGCTGCTGTGTGCTGGCCCAGACGGATGGCCCATGTGCCCTGTTTGTGACCCCTGTGTGGAGGAGAAGCATTTAAACTGCTGGGTCACCAGCTGACACGAGAAGAGGAGAAGCTGCTATTTTAATTGTGTGACTTTCATTTTAATTCTATTTTTTCTTTATTTTTTAATATAGAAATACTAGCCTAACCTCCTGTTTTCTCAGCTCTTGCCACAGTCCATGCCTTTGTCATACCTGCATCACCTGAGAATTGACTTTTCCAAGACAGCCCAGATATTCTCCACTGGCATGAACGTCGGGGGTCACCTGAGATCCCACAGACCTACAGTAATTTACCCAGGCTTAGGGCCTGGAACAAACCTAATGGCAATATCTGAAACAAATCACAGTTTAGGAGATGTAGATCTAAGAGAACATCAAAGGAAGCACGGAGTACACTGCTTTATAATTACACAGGGTCAGTGTAGTGCAGGTTTTTCTGAATAATACCTCAGTGGAAGATAGGAAAATTACCCCTGCCTTAAGCAAATACAGTAAACTAAATAGAACTGGGGTTGAGTGAAAAGTACACATTCTCTTGCTTATGTTTAGCAGACTATCCCTGCTGTTTGCATTTGTTATGACATCAAACTTCAGGTGGCGGCATGTTTACACGTTAAAGCTAATGAAACTTGATTGCAGACCTGCCCTTCAGCCTTCCTTTTCCTCAGTAGTATGCTGATTCCAGCCAGAACGTGCCCGGGCTTTGCTGCTCCACCGCCCCCCTGGATTCCAAGGCTGGGGTGATGAACTGCTTTTATACAAAGCAAACTTTCATTCACTGGGAACAGGTGCAAAGTGTCCTTTTGTGTGAACAGCTGGGGAAGCAGTA
The DNA here is from genome assembly GCF_041296385.1 of Aphelocoma coerulescens. Classification (NCBI taxonomy): domain Eukaryota; kingdom Metazoa; phylum Chordata; class Aves; order Passeriformes; family Corvidae; genus Aphelocoma; species Aphelocoma coerulescens. Next base: position 45,544,215 of record NC_091014.1, on the reverse strand, counting down.
ACCCGTCCCTTGCCTGCACTTATTTCATTTAAGGCTCATGGTGCAGAAGAAATGGAGCTGGAAAATGCCAAGCAATGTTTTCTATCTCTGCCCATTTGCTGTGGAAACACTTTACCTTTGACTCATATCACTAAACAGCATTTCTGTCTCTTTTTGTCTTCAGTGTGCACAGACCTACTTCACAATAAAAAAGTTTTAGATCTCTTGCTATATATAGCTTATCGTTGCTTTGCAAAGTTGCTGCAGAAACACTCTGTCCTCTGCTGCCAGGCTCCAGTCAATATCTCTGAATATGGGTGGTCATCACATAGGTAACCTTGTAACTCCTTCAGCCATGTCCTCCCTTAGACTCTGGGGTTCAGCAGAGTATCAGCCATTCTTTTCCCGTCCTAATGGTAAGGTGTACAAGCAACAAAATCCTCACTCTGTCAAGTGTGTAGCTGTGTACTTAAGACTAAGTATAGTAGTAGTTCCAGTAAATTCAAATGAAATAGTAGGCTGGTCTTCATCAAAGGAGCCAGAGGAGAGAGGCAACAAAGTTCACCTCTGTCTCAGTGGGGAGCATAATCTAGTAACAGTACTATAGTTGATGCTCAAGGCAGACCCTAATGTTTGTTTGATAACATTTTTTTTCTTATATTAGATTCTATGCAGGAGCATTTTATTATATCAGATTCTTCACATGTAAGAAAATTGAAGCCAATATATTTATATTTCCACAAATAGGAAATGAGGAAAAATAGTGCCAAAGTAATGTTAAACCCATCAAAAACAACTGCAAAATGAACTATTCTACTAGGAGATGTCGAGGGATTTAGTCGCAGAGCAGTCATTAAATTACTGCTTTCGAAAGAGCCATAATATTTTGTGGGTAACCATCTATAACAATTCTGCTTGATAGTTATAAAATGCATGTGTGTATTCAACAGGAGTTTCATAGCATCTTTAAAATCTAAAGGATTCTCTGTGTTAGTTGAAATGACTAATTGAAAGCTGACATAAGTGCCAAGTATTGGTTATTGGAAATTTGAAATGAATAGATTTTGGTAGGCGAAAATATTTGTTGGCTACTCTCACTGCTGCAGCATCCTTTCTTGCGTAATACTCTGACTAGTACATAACAGGAAGACAGATACTTGTGTCAGCATAACATCTTATATCAAACTGGGAAATCATTAGCATCAAAAAGATGGTTCTTACAACTTATTATATTCCTGAGGGTATATCAGAATTGTATGTAAACAATGATGGCAATTTGGGAGACAGCATTTGCAATATTGATCTATTTTGATCATACTTGAACATCATGAGGAGCCTTGAAATTTTTACTGTGTAAGGAGTGTGTCTCACAAGTGCCCTTTTTGTTAGGTCAGGGCTGTCTCAAAGATGGGGAATTTTGCTTTAATTTGGATGAACTAATTACTGTGTGTTCTGTCTTGGTGATGTGTTGAGACATATTTTCCATACTTCACACTTTCTGGCAAGGATTAAATCCTGCCTGTAGGTCAGATCTGTGTTTCCTACATCTTTTTCTCTCCCTCCCCAGGCAGCAGGAACCACTGCCCTTCACCTTTTCTCACAGGCTGGTAGTAGGAAGAATTCAGTGGTCTGTGCTGGGATGTCACAGGTACAGCAGGAGGGACAACTCATGATCACGTGGTCCCTTGCTCCCTGGGATGAAGAAGCAGGCTGGATTGAAGTGCCCTAGGGACAGCAGTCAGGCTCTTAGAAGCAAGCTGGACCATACAAACTTCCAGGCATGTAGGATGGTAGGGTAGAAGCCTTTTGTCTGCAAGCCCAGCACCACAAAAAGGAAGAGACTGTAAGTGAGACTAAAAGGCAGTAAGTCAAAAGGATATGCTTTTCCCAAGATACGTAAGTAAATATTAGCTGACAGTGGATGTCACAGAGTAGTTTAGCAAGAACTAAGGAAAAAAAATAGCAGCAAGAATTTCCAGAATTATTATAATTATTAGAAAAGAAAAGTGAATAATACATCTCATGCCATAAGAGCTACTCAGCCTCTGACTACTGGAAATGAGGGTAATATTTGAGATGTGCATTTCTGTGTTGACCTGGTTCTCTCCCACTCTGTGTGGCTTGCCTGCTGCTTGACACTACTAATTCTAACAGTGGTGTTCACATTGGAGTGTCTGGACCTTCTTATTTGCCTGCAATTATTCTTATAACATCATTTGATAGGTATTACAGCCATGGGTGGTCCTCCCCCCGATGTTATTGTTCCAGTCAAGGTCTGGGCAAAGCTGTAATTGAGTTCAATGAGGACAAGTGTCCAGTCCCGACCTGGCAAGCTGCAGTTCTAGAAAGAGCTGAACTTGTGTTGGATATAGTATTAGAGTGTTCATGAGCTTTCTCTGCAATGGTAACACCAAGTAAGCATATGAAGGAAACTATCAGAAGTCAGGGAATGCTACCTTGAGAACGTTCTTCTGTCAGAGGAAAATGTTGTGCTCATTCGAATAAATGCAGTGTGTCACATAAGACACAGCAGGTACTCAGCTATCAAAATGACCTTGCTGTGAGTGTGCAAGCAGGCACAGATCTCAATGGTGTGTTTCAGCTTATCATCTGCATGCAAATACAATCAGTCTAGTGTATTATATAATTTGCATAAAGTCTTATCTCTGCAAAAAATTTTGTAACTCTTTTAAAGTAGTATGATTTGCATGCCCAGAGTTTACACAATCCTTCCCTTCTTTGTGTTGATCTTCACTGAAGTCAAAATAAAAAAATGGAAAATATGATTTTAAAGTTAATAAACACAATAACTAGAGCAGCTGGTGCAGAACTAGCACTTGCAACCAACCTTAGCAATAATCAATTTGACTTCTCTTAGAGTTATTTTGGATTCTGTTACTACTCTTTTGGTGTCTGACCAGGCCATTTTAAGCACTGAAAGAGAATCACTCAAAAAAAGGGGAAATTGGACCTAACTAGTTTTGTTTAGTGATGACAGTAGGGTGGTAATGGTAAGTTCTCCCAGCCACCTTGCAGCAGATCTGTGAGGCTTGTTCTAGATGAGGCTACTGGAGATGTGCAGGTTCCTGGAGTTTTCAGAGCTCTTTCTGGCTGGAGTTTTAATTGAGAAACAGCAAATTTTGTCTGGTTTAATCTTAAAGAATGAAAAATTATATATTTCTCTCTCACAGTCTGCTACGTTGGTTCCAGCAGGGATAATGGAAAATACCTGTAGTACTGTATTCACAGGTGAATTTACTGGCATTAGGAAATACAACTTTGGCATTATGACTACGTGCTGCAGCATGTGCTCCCAGTCACATAACTGGGAAGCAGCTGTTCCTCTGTTGCCCTGATCCAGTCTTCACTGCAGGTGCAAGCTAATTTTGTGCCAGGGAGAACAAGGTGTGGGATCATTCAGCAATGTCATCTGGACTTCTTGGTGGTGAAGCCTAAAGCCAACATTTTATATGGTTGGCTAAGCGTCACTTATCATATATTGAGGGTTTTCTTTCCACAAAATTGAAATAGAAGATAGGGGTAACTCAAGTCTTACCACTGTGTAGAAAGCATGTGTCTACTGAGATTAGCTGGTGTACCAAGATGAGCTGGCATAGCATCATTATGACCTAAAAGCCCTACAACCCTAAAATATCAGTACGAAGAGAAAATCATATTGAATCACAGAATACAAGGTTGACAGACATCAAGGATCATTTCCTGTAAGTTTTCTTGGCAAAAAAAATATAGATGCAATATCTTCTGTCAGAAGCATCTTTTTCTAGTAGATTCTTTAACACAGAAGGAGATGGTTTGATTAGGTGAGCAGAGTGGCTGATTTTGTCTGTAGAAACTTGGGGCTTTACAGAGATGGATCTGAAGATAAAGCTAAGCTGTCCCCACCCCAGCTGTGCAGACCTGCTGACCAAGAGTGATGCATTTTGAAACAAAAAATGAAGATGCCTACATGTGGAAAACTAGAATTTATAAATCATCTGGTTTAGTAAGTCTGTAGTGAAAGTGAGAGTGGAAAGCCAAGCACTGCATCTCTTGTCTTGGCTATAAAATCAAAGTCAATAAGACAACCAGGAGACTGTGATTCCTGGCATCATGTAGGAGCCAAGATCAATGAGCATGAGAGACAGATCTCAAGCCTTGTCATGAGTCAGGGTTTTCAAGGTTGCCGGTCTCCCTGCACAAGCAGCAGAAGCAAAAAGTTCAGGACAGTTTGAGATCCCAGGGATTTGTTGCCATTGGAAAGGGTAAAGAAGTCCCGAAAGCTGCACAGGACAACCTCTGAAAATCTTCAGGTCTCTGAGGCAGTTCTAGCACGAGGCTCACAGATGCTCGAAGTCCTGTCTAATGTCATCATGACACAATGCTTGCCAGGAGGCTGTGGGGCTAACAGCCTTGCACAACACCTTCTGGTTTTGGGGGATTGGCATTTTCTCATGAAATTAATTCATCATAACGTTTTCATCCAGTTTTGTGATACCTCAAATGGTATTTCACTGAACATCTGTTCTAACTTGCACAAGTAAATGTAGGTAAAAATACATGCTAACAGCAATCAGGACAGTTCTAAGGGGAAGAACGTTACAACAGGGAATTTGTAAGAGGACACAAACTTAGCTGTGAAGGTTTCTAATATATCAATAGCTTGTGGACAGTGGACTGAAGAAGTCATAAACTCACTCTCTGCAGTGTATCTTATCCTTTTCCTAATGTATTTACACCTTTTCTATTTGCTCACACTGTCTGCACATTGCATTGCTTTGTATCAGTCACCAGAAACTCTTGTTCTTTAGGAAGTTTCTGTCTGAGATCTCTGTGCAGTCTAAAATTTGATGCAAGCGAACTGACAGAAATAATAGTTCATCACTCTAAAATGTTGCTTGCATTGCAGTAGTGATCTGGAAAGTCCCATACTTCCTTTGGTGCCACTAATCAAGATTCACAGTAATCATGTGGGCTCATTGCCTGTGCTGTACCACATGTGAGTCATGGATGGGAATTTTCTATCAGATGTGTAGGAGTGATGCAAACCAGGAGCTTTTACTCTTCTCTCATACACTAAATTTCACAATATTAGAAAAGCATTCCTTTCACAGGAATTACCACATTAATATTACTTTTTGAAATTAAATTTCAAAATAAAATGAGAAATATATTTAGGGATTTTTTGGCCATGTAATAGCTGAGAAGAAGAGAAGTAGCCTCGCTAGAAGTTAACTTTTGAAACACTAACCCTTCCAATGAGGAACTGGCTCTTATCTTCTAAAGATGATATTAACAGGAATTAAAATAGGGTAACTCTGAAAGAAAGATTGCTTCAGATTTTTTTTTGCAATAAATATTTAACATGACTACTAGAAAGTTGCTAGAAAGCAGCAAGCAGGAAAGCTACACTTCAAGGACTAGACTATTATTTTTATTATTATTATGGTAATGATGAAGAACTATGTAATTTGTAACACTAAATGCAACTATGTTGATTTTGAAATACCTTCACCTTTCCTCTAGTTATGTGAGAAAGGGTTAGAAATATGCACTGTTTACATTCTAATTATGTATTCCCATGTTTTGTCATGTTCTGAGTTGAATTTGAGTCTGAATTTATTACTTTAAAAAGACACGTTTGAAAGTAATTTAAAAATTGTTGTAATATTGTTCAGCCTAAATTACTAAATTCCATAGACTCACAATATTATATCCATTTTACTATTGCTTTTTTTGGAAAGATAGATTTGGAAAATAACAGTAGGAAATGCCCATACATGCATATACATGTTTGTGTACATGTGATATGTAAACATATCATATGCAGAGTTGAATTGTAGCACAAACAAAAGAATGCCCAATGGATATTGCTGAAATCCTGTTTCATGTAACAAACAGCTATTGCACTGTAAGTTCAGACAGTGGCTTCTCAGCTCTAGAGGCTCCTGTCCAATGTTTATCTACCTAGCCATCACAAATATATATAGAAAATAACTTTCAACACTTTTTCTTCAAAGGTCTGTGCAAATATAAGCTCTCATAACCTTTTACTCCTGTGGAGCTGAAGTTTATAACAAAGCCAGTAGCTAAGGTTGCCGGCACGTTTCTGTTCTTAAAGGCTTTTTTTAGCTGTCTACAAAGATTGTGACATTTTGGGGCTAAAACTTTACTCTGTTTCTGGACAAACTATATGATGCAACAATTGTGCATGATGCTCACAGAACAAACTGCTCTCTCACAGAAATCTGTGCATGACTGAAGGCTGTTGAATTGCAAGGAAGGAAAGTATTTTGGGTGCTACTATTTGATAGAACTACATGGAAGGCCTTGAAAAGGACTGTTTTGGCTAAGCATGAAACAAGCCTTTGCAACGGTGAGATATGAGTCTTCCTGAGAAGAATGTTTGTCTGTTTGGGTCTTTGATGACTTGGCAAAATACTAGTTGATGGCATGAAGGGAAGAATCTTGTATTAGCAGAGAATGACAGGAAGATAATTTAGTAAGTGTTTCAGATGCTGGATTCTGGACTCTCCCCTTCCTCCCATACAAATAGAGAGGAAATTAAAAGCAGAAAGGTGATACCAAAAATATGAGACCATATTCCTCTGTGACACTCCCTTTGCTTCCTAATATGATCTCAACAGGAAGTTCTGCAGCAATAATGTTTCCAGTGAGTTTCCAGTGAGATTACTGATAAAAATTAGAGGTGCTGAAAGAATAAGAAAGAAATAAATTATGATATGTGAAGAAAGAGATGTTTCAGTAGAAATATGGAGTAGAGTAAGATACTGAATAAAGCTGTTCTAGCTGTTCCTTTTTTTAATCAAAACCCTTCATCTCAGGCTGATGTTCTTTGAATTTCTAACACAGATATAGGAAAATGAATAAGTATAATAAATGAAATAAAATTCCCAGAAGTCTTGTCAGGCATGGCTGGGTGCAGAGATGAACTGAATTCTACTAGTAATATTTGACAGATTTCTAGTGTGTTATTTTGTAAAGAATTCCTTCTTGAAGAGCACTTGATCAGATATAGCAGCCTGTCAGGTGGCACACCAGGGATTGAGATCCTGGAACAGTTTGTACTAATTGAATCACAGAAAATACAGAATTGTAGGATCACAGAATGGTTTGAGTTGGAAGAGGCCTTTAAAGTTCATCTAGTCTAACCCCATGGGCATGTTTATCTTTCACCAGATCAGGTTGCTCAAAGCCCCATCCAAACTGGCCTTGAACAATGCCAGGGATGAGGCATTCACAGATTGTGTGGGGAACCTGTTCCAGTGCCTCACCACTGTTATCATAAAAGAATTTCTTTCTTATGTCCAAACTAAATCTACCCTCTTTTGGTTTAAACCTTTTTCCCCTTTTAATCTCACTATAGGCCTTGGTAAAATGTCTCCATCTTTCTTATAAGGCTTTATGTGTTGAAAGGCTGCTATAAGGTCTCCTCAGAGCCTTCCTTTTTCTAGGATCAACAACCCCAAGTCTCTCAGCTTTTCTTTTTAGGAGAGGTGTTCCACTCCTCTGAAAACTTTCATGACCCTCCTCTGGACCCTTTCTAACAGATCTACATCTTACTTGTCCTGAGGACCCCAGAGCAGGATGTAGTATTACAAGTAGGATCTTTTGGGACCAGAGTAGAGGGGCAGAATCCCCTCTCTCAGCCTGGTGGCTACATTACCTTTGATGCAGCCCAGGACATGCTTGGCTTTCTGGACTGCAAGAGCACATTGGCATCTCATGTTGAATATTTTATCTGCCAGATACTCTCAAATCATTCTAAGTCCTTCTCTGCAGGGGTGCTCTCAATCCATTCATCTCCCAGTCTGTACTGATACTGAAGATTGCCCCAAACCACATGGGGCCTGGTACTTGGCCTTGTTGAACTTTGCATTGGTCCTTTTCCCAAGTCTGTCAAGGTCCTTCTGGCCGCATCTTTTTCCTCCAGTGAATCAACTGCACCACTCAGCTTTGGTGTCATCTTCAAACTTGCTGAAGCTGCATTCAATCCTGCTGTCTATATCGTTGATAAAGATATTAAATAGGGTTGGTCCCAATGCAGACCCTGGAGGGACAATAGAAGCTACTACTGGATATAATTGTTGCAAATTTATTTTTATCAATGAGATACACTCTATTTCATCACTTCATATTGTTTTCCAGTCTCTCTCACTTTCCCGATTCTTGTTTCATGCCAAAAAGTGAGATGAAGACCAGATCACTCAGCTGTGGACCAGAAAACTCTCATTATGAGGTTGGTGGATAGAGACATTTAGCTTATATCTACCCAGGGAAATAGTTGTATGGCCATATTCCATGTTGGAGTGATGAGACTCATATTGTGCAGAGGGAATAGAATGTAGCATTTTTTATTATTTTAATAGCCTTGCATACTTTCTCATGGTGAAATTCAATCAGATGCAATTTCATACCCTGTCCCCTCTCTTGCCACAAATAAGCTTGAAAACAAGAATTCTTAAAAAGTTTAACTTTTGATGATCTACTGCAGTAATTAAAAAGAGCTCTGAGGTGGCATTTATAATGTGATGAGACTTCAGTAAAACAGATACTGGAGGGAAGAGCTTTGGAGGGAGAAAGGGCCAGAGAAATCTATGTGTTTTTCTCTGTCAGGTAGCTATTATGAGACAACTGCAAATATAACAGAAGCAGAATTTTCTCCATGTTGAAAGCACCATGTAATTTACTTTCAGTGACCATATTTTGATATTACCTTATTTATGGTGTGTTACAATTTTATTTTCATGTTGATGACTGACAGGAAATGGTGGAACAGAGAGATAATAATCTCCCTTATATTTGCTGCTGCTTTTCCTGGAGTAGGCATACATGGATTGGGAGATGGATTGCATTCCAATCAAACCAATTTTGATATGGTGCAAGTATGAGTCATACTATTTAATTTAAAATAATTTTGGTAGCTTGAACAAAGCTACTGAAGAAAAGATCTCCTTTTGCTGCAGATATCATGATTTTAAATGGATGTCACCTCCCAACTGCCCACAGGCACTTCAGTGTACCAAAATCTCCCCTTTCCCTACACCGACTCTTGCATGCTTCTGAGTGTCTGCATAGCTGGCTAGTTGGTAATCTTGGGAAAGAATATCTTTGCTAGGAGAGGCAAGTCCTCAAGAATGAGCAAACGCCAGATAATTCCATGTGGCTGAGCTTGATACAGTTATGAAGAAAAAAAACTTATTTAAAGGAAACAATCAAATAGTTCTTATTGATACAAGAGGGACTTTTTAAGAACTCTACTAGTATCAGGAAAAAAGATGTCTGTCCCAGAATATTTAGAAAGATCAGCTGTCCTAAAGATTAACAGCTCTAATTTATGCTTGGTCTTTGGGGCTTTTTGTTTCTGGTACTGAGATGTTAAGCAGTCTAGCAACAAAATAATGAAATATCTCTATTGAATAGCTGCGCTGTGGTTGGTCTCAGCATAACTTAGCAACTAATGAAGGACTTTAAAGTTCAGTACAGCCCTCAGTCTGTTACTAGAGGAAGACATTTAAGACACTAGAAAGTCTATTTGCCTGGAAGCAGGACAGTATTGTGTGAGCAACTGCTCTTGTGCTCTCTCTCTCTTCATCCCTTCATTCTTTCTTTTTGTGTTTACCTATTCCCTCAGGTCAATACACTGGCCTGAGAGTAGCTGCCTGTCTAATAACTTATTCAACAGTATTCTAAAAAAAGAAGCTACCCACGACTCCTTTCACACTCCCCAGGCCCTGTACACAAACAGCATGAAAGCTAAATCATGTATGGAAACAGTTTTCTTCCCATTAAGGGAATTGGTATATCCTTTTCAAGTATTTGTCACAAGACTTGATTGTATATTGCCAGGCTGCACTTACACTGGAGAGTGGCACAGCCTTCTGCAGCAGATAACACACAGAACTGCTGTGATAGCCCGGACTTATCACCAGATCCTACTTAGAAGTGCACAGCTTTGTGATAAATGAGCAGCATTTGCCTTGCCAATGACCACCGCTTCTGAATAATTTCAGGCCTCGGTCATCCTTTTACCACCCTGTCTCACAAATATCCTTTTTTTTTTCCTTTATCCAGCTATCAACAAAGCAAGAAAGTATCTTTTTTTTCTCCCTGTTCCTAAACCTTCTAATTCAGTGTCAGTAAAGATTCTCAGTGATTACAGAAAATTAAGCGAAGCTGCTGTGTACAGACAAAGGACTGTCTTGAGTCCTTGCTTCTTGATTTCATAAAAATCTGAATAAGTAATAGCTTTCAGGCTACTGCCAACATTATAATTCACATCTTGCTGCAAGGTGTCTTTTCAGTAAGTTAAGTAGCACTTGTCTTCTCATTCTTGTTTTTACTTTGATTTCCACAAACAGATCCGGGTTTCTTGGAACACAAGCCCCTGCTAATGCAGGCAATCCTATAATGTAATCCATTTCAGACAATCCAACTCTTCTCAAAGCTGGGTGGGGTGATTTTCCCCACTACTGTTCCACCTAACATAATTTTGCCTAATTCTTTTTGCAGCTTCATTTTCCTCATTATGGTCAAAAGAGAGTGCTAGTATTTGGGTAGCTGGTGACTGTGCTGTACACCAAACCCACAGATTTTACTGCTAAGCATCTCTCCTTTTTTACTACTTAATTCCCCAAAGTCATCCATAATTTTATACATAATATCAAAATTCTTCCTACATTTCCAATGCTTCTGAGGTTCATGTTATCAGGTAAATTTTTCTAGCCCATCACTAATTTCCCTGACACCAACCAATCAAAAAGTGTATAAAAGGTGTAATCATTAAAATGAAATATATATATATCTTTTTCTTTAGGATTTTTCATTTTTTTAATGTAGGTGTGATCTTTGTTTAGCATGTACTTGAATAGACTTGTATTTGCATTCTTTTAACAGAAACATAATAAAATAATGGTGAGAAACTAAACTCTTCCATCACATTGGGTATGACTGACATTAAAAAGTATTTTAGATCAAAGTGGTATTTTTCTCCCCTAGGCTCATCTGCTTTTGGTGATCTGCTTTTTACTCTATAATATTTTCATTTTCTCTACTGACTGACATTTTCTTACTGCAGGAGCAGGTCCCTGATAAATGCTTTCTCCCACTGGTCTTGTTTAGCATTGCAGAAAGAAAAGGTGGTTTTCATAGAGTGGAATTTCTGTCTGCAGTTGTTGGCTTCTACAAACAGCACTGGAAAGGATTTAAAAGTCTAGAAAAGGACAGGGAGAAGAAAAGAAAAAAGGCAGCTTCAAGGGTTATCAGCAAATTTCCAAAAGATGCCTGAAATTAGGGACTTGCAGACAGGTGTAGACCACACAACTGTCCTTGGTAATCTTCAGCAACTGGTGTTGAGCCCTATGGTTCTCCAACTTGAGTAGCATTTTCCTGAGAATTAGCCTGGTTGCAGAGTCCTAAGTAAATGTCAGGTTCTTCTTTTCAGTCTTTTTTAGGGGTTTCCCCTCCTGTTTCAAGTCTGAACTAAGATTTTTTTTTAATATGCCCAAGAGATATGTTTGAATAATGAAGAATTTCAAAGCTGGGGTTTTCCTTCTCACACCCGCAGTAAAGTTACAGCATTTCCAAACTTATCTTAACTGGTATACAAGATATGTCCCATTCAGAGAACTAATATATCCCAACACCACCAAAACCCAGAGAACATGCCTCTGAAATGAAGACTAGTATCTTCTTCTCTCAGTGACACGCAATTATTTTTGGATGGGGACTCTCTGGGGGACTCTCCTGCTAGGGTGAATCCAGTTACAATGTGAAGGGCTTCACTGAATTAAGTCATATGTCATGGCTTGGATTAGATTCATTGGAAGAAAGAACCTGAAACATGTGATCTTTCCCTGATTTTATTTGACCTCATTAATCTGCAGGAAGAAACAGTGAAACACTGTATTGCAGCAGGACCAAAGTTCATCATCACATATCCATTTTGTAGTAAGACCTTTGAAAAACAGGTCTTAAATTCCATCACAAAACTCAAAGTAAATTAGAACAGTTACAAAATAGGGTTGTCTAATCAAGAGGAGGAATGCATACATGGTCAAACTATGTATGCTGAAGGAGTTAGGGAGAAAGTGGGGTCATAGCTGTTTTCATTCCTCTGATGGGATTTTGTAAAGGACACAATGCGTGTCGCAGACGGAGGAATCCGCCATTATTAGAGGAGTGGAGCAGATTTCCATGCTTCCCCATCCTTGTGTCCCCATCTCTATAGTCACATGAGGCCCCAGCATGGTGGATGGGGAGCTAAATACTCAGCAACAAAGCTGTTGCTCAATGTCAATGTTTGTTAGTGCCCAGCAGGCCCCTACTGGGAAGGTTTCTACAGGAGAAAGGTGGACACTAATGGGTCACCCCCTCGCATGCAGTGGGACAGGCCTTGCTTGGTTTGGAATTTTGTGTACCTCAGAGCCCCTTCTGACATATCTTCATATAACTTCACTTGCACACTACAAAAGCTACCTTTACCCTAGTGGAATGCAAAACTATCTTATTGGGGAACTTTGCTGTCCCAAATAACCCAGCAGAACAAGAAAGGGCAAACAAGGAAATCCAGAAGTTGATTGCCTCCACCAGCTCTGTTTCTTGTGCAAGAGCACTGCAGGCTCTCACATGTTCCCAGCATGCCTGGTTTTCCTGCCTTCTCTGCAGAAGTGTCTTTGGGGAGTGCAGCATGGAGACCAGAGGCACCTGCTTCCATAGGATCCCTGTGTTAGGTAATGACACAAATATTTTTTTCTCTAACTGCAGCTGTTACTGAGGCAGGATGTAGAACTTTTATCTGCATTAGTGGTGCATAACTAAACCAGCAAATTCATCATAAGGCAGGTATATGGTTGAGAAAACTAACCTAGCTCAATATCTAATACAGGTTGTTTTGTCTTTTTTGCGTGTGCTGTTTATCGAGGTTCTTATACTGCCTACTGTGGTGAAAGCTGCAGTTCTCCATGGTGATGGTACAGGCCAACTCACCTAAGTACCACAGCCTCCTTGCAGGAGCCCATCAGGCTCATTGCTGTGTTTCACTGCCTTAGGGGGTGCTACATTCATTAATAAAATATGTGGGCTCAAGTTTAGGTGCTTATCCCAACTAACCTGCAGAGACAGCTTGGCTTGTATTTCAGCAGGTGACCAGTCCAACGGCTCAAGGGAAGGAGAGGGCAGGTGGAAGGTACTGAGTCTTGTCTTATACAGAAGGTAGTGTCTAGTTTTTAGGAAAGACCTTGGAAGAATCCCCAGTCTGACCTGAACAGAAAGTGATACTCTATTTGCAGCCATCACCAGCCTTGCTGTGACGGCAATGATCAAAGCACTTACACATGGTCCTTCTATCTTAACAAAGATCAACTTTAAATTACTCAATGTAACAGAAGGTACAAACTGTTACAGGCACAGCTTTATGGAGTGATTTCACAGAACTTGCTAAGGGGTTCCGACTGCATTTTAAGAGGGTTTTAACAGGATGCAGGATGTGGGTCTTTTCTCTGACAAGCCTATCTAGAGAAAAATAACCTTCCCTTACCCCTAGTTTGTGCATATTTATACACAAACAAGCACCAGTAGAGGAAACCACACAGTGTTCTCAGTTTTACAGATCAGCTGTTTGACTTCATTGTGTGCCTATCTGCCCAGTAATCTGAGAGCACATAGCAACATAACTGTTGCTGGGCCAAAAATAGTCCTGCCTTCAGCAAACTTTTCTCATACTAACCCTGAGCAAAAGCATGTGTAGGAAATGGTGTCTGTCAGATAACAGCTGCTAATTATAAAAAAATGGGTGAATTAGGATGATATACAATTAAGAAGTCAATTTCTTATATGTGTATAGTCTTTTTCCAGCATATGGTCTACATTATAGATTATTTTAAAATTTCAGTAGTCCTCAAGGTGGTTAACACAATTTTTTATGACAGGAACTATTTTACATTGAAAACCAAACTAACTTTCATTTTCCATTATCACATTCTTTGCTGGGTTTTCTGCTTATAGAATTTCAAGAAAATGAAACATCAAGAAAAGTCTTGGTTTTGAGATTAGGGCAAGAGCAGCATGTTCTATAATCTGTATGAAGCTGTTCTGAATAAAATACACAATACATTTTGCAGTGTTTCTATGTATATATGTAATACATATCATAGAATCAGAGAATGGTTTGGGTGTGAAGGGACCTAAAAGATCATCTAGTTCTAACCCCCTGCTGTGGGCAGGGACACCTTCCACTAGAACATATTGCAGAAATCCCCATCCAACCTGACATATACTTCTACAGATTCACTTGCTGCTGTATCCAAGTGTAAAATATACAGCAAATACCTATTGTGTATGTATAAAGAAGTGATTTTAATATTTCTCCTAAAGTTAATGCAAATTAGCATACACAAGAGGATGAATCACTTGTAATTTCTTATAAATTTACACCTTTCAGTATAATTGATCCACAAAATGTCAAGCTGAAACACCCTTGTCTTAGTTCTCTGAAATTCATTTACCCTTCTGAAATGCCCAGATTTTTTGCTTTTTACAGGACTTCTGTGAAGCTTATCATGCAAACTAGGAAATAACCTAGGAGAAGAAAGCTTTTGAAGGGGACAGAGTCCTTCAAAATGTGGAACTGTGACTGGAAATTTAGGAGAGAGACTTGAAAGTTCAGTATACACGGCATTTAAAATCCTACCCATAGTACTCTCTAAGACTATCAGAAACAAGCTTCATTTACTACCCTTGATAAAGTTCCTTCTCATTATATCTGTAATACATAGAAATAAATATACAAATATATATGAAAGTGAACTTGAATTTCAGTTCAATCTAGTTTGCCTATCTTAAATTTTTGATGCAACTGGGACAGAGCCTTGGATTAATGAATATAGGTGGAACAGTGTGCAGATTCTTGGAAACAAACTATTTTTACAAACTAAGAGGTGGAAGTGGTTTTTAAACATTGTTTGTTTTTTTTCTTTCTGTTTACTTTTCCAAGTTTGAATGCAGACCTCAATACTAAAAACCCAAACTCAAAACACCAGAAAAAGGCATTCTATTTGGATAGATTTACAATGGCTTTGAAATCTCATGGGGAATGTTTCATTTTACAGCACACCACTTTGGAGGATGTTTCAAGAAGGGTAGAAGCATCTCAGTGGAAGAAAGAGTGGTTTACTGAAGTAAATGGAACCTTTCAAGGGGACACCTTTATAATGCCAGAGATAGGGAGAAAACGCAGAAAGTACTCAGACTGAAAAAGATGTTCAGAAAGAAAAAAAAAATTATCTTCCAGGAAATAAGGTATGAATCAGAAAAAGTGGGAGTTAGTAGTACAGGGAGCTCTACATCAATAGAAGGCAGAGGGAAGCCATTGTGTACAATGGCAAATATCAAATGATGGGTTTATAAAAGAGTGTTGCATGTTCCCAGCTGCTGTAGCTCTGCTGAATTTCTAAGCTGCCCTGGTTTGTATTTTAGTAATTATTTCAGTTATTTCAGTAAACATACATCATGGCATGGAGATTTAAATCTGGGGGGACCAGAAAAACCTTCTGGTTTACAGTATTCTGCAGAAAGGTAGCAAGATGGGTCTGGAGCCTCAGTCTGGTCTTTTCTACATGTCTCTCTGTCCATCGGCCATTGGCAAACACCTAAAGGATTTCTGAATTTAGCACCATTACATTGTGTGTCATCCATGAGTCCCTATTTTCATCCTTCTGTAGGCTACCCTACAAGCATGTTTTCATTGGTTTGGTTTGGTTTGGTTTGATTTGGTTTGGTTTGTTCCCCAATTTCAGAGACCTTTTGTAGTTAAGGAGGAAACTATTGGTCTCAGAGTACCCAAATTGTTTCCCATACATGGATTAGCACTCTGACTGTTATTTTTTGGTACATTCTAAACCAACATTTTGAAAATGAAAATTTCAAATTCTAGCTGAATGCTATGTTTACTAAACACAGACATTCCACTTTCAATTTATTACACTATCCAAAGGCATATTTACCTAGTTGTATGTATTTGACAAGATTCCATCCTGACATTTCCTGGCTCCTGGTTTTCTCTGTATAACAGATATATGCTTTGAATTGCATTGTAACTGGTATTCCAGGGTAGACTTCAGTTTTGCACTGGTATTGTAACTTCTTAAATCCTCTTTGTTCAGAAAACATTAAATGATCACTTCTATCATCCTCATATATTCACAAATATTTTAAAGCAAAATAATGGTTCCAATAATCTAATGAACTCATCAGATTTGTTACAGATGGAAGCTCTCAAAAAGTGAGAGTTTATAGATTATTTTCCTCTTAGTGGTTAATCTTGCAGAAAAAATGATGATTTTTGGTCTGTTTTGAAGCTGTGCATCCTACTTACAATTTTTCTATTCCTGGAAGGATAAAGTAAAACCTCAGAAAATATTATCTGCAAAGTTAGCAGGAAGAGATTCTGAGCCACTAAAGCCACTGCTGAAAAAGGAGGCTGAATAGATCCTTGGAAGACCTATGTTTCTGGGGAGCTGACTGATTCAGGGAACTAAAAAAGGAGTATGAAAATATTTATTTGTGGATCATAGGGAGTATTAAACAAAAATCTTGGTCAAGTGAAGTATGCTTGTAATAATGTATTGCTGAATAGTATTTTGGTCTGCTTGAGGTCAACCCTACAGAGAACCACACTGCACAAAGGAAAGCATGTTTCAGTTACAAAACTGCTTTTTATCTGGATTTTTTTTAAAAACACTTCAAGTCCAAGACCACTACACTCCTGTGCAGAGCTGGTGATGTGAAGATGGTCTTGAGGTACGTAAATATGATGTCATGGAGCAAATTCTAGGAAAGAGAAGTGCTTATGCCGTGGGTCATTTGTTAGAAAGGGGAGGAAAGGGAGACATGAAGCCCCAGAGAAAGAAGGCTGGTGAGCTGCTTGCATAATGCGAAAAAATTGAATGTATAATATTGAAGAACTGGCAATTCCCTCCCTCTACTTCTGTAGACAGGGAGAAGATGGCAACAGCTTAAAAAAACAGCTTAAAAAAACAGCTTGAACAACTGACGTCCACAACAATTGAATGAAATATATGGCAGTGTTGATGTAAAACTTGGACAAAAATATCTCAAGTGTCTTACATTTCTTTCATGAATAAGCTTGCTCTCTCACATTTTGTTCTTTAAAAGCTTTCTCATTGATTTTCATTGTGGAATTTGAAGTGCCGTGATTTTCTCAGACCTGTCTCCTGAATGTGGGTCAGCCATTTAGTGAACAGAAGTCAATACCATGTGGCTAAGAAACAATCATATGACTTCATTTAGCAGTAAGTGGTGACTCTTTTTGGACAAAGAATTTGATTTACTATTACAGGTAGGGAACAATGTGATGAGTCCAGTGAGACCTACAGCTATGTGTACGGTCATTCATCCAGCATTAGTATTCACAGCTGCAAGCACTGTACTTGTTGGATTCCTCTTTACATATAATGTTGGTCTCTTGACACTAAGAATCACAATTTCTTTTGAAAAAAAAAATATTTCTGACTGAATAGAAGCTTGAAAAGTTAATTTTCCTTCCAAAACTATTCTCAGCTCTACACACCTAACCTTCTTCATGATTTCTTTATATTTAGTAATATTGTTCACCTTTGACTAATTTTGGGACTAATATAACGGTATGAGAATGTTTCTAAACTACTTCTCCAGTTTTAAAGAAAGAAAAGTATTTATCCATTTTTCTCCTGGTATTTTTATTTATTCATTAAAACTCACACATTAAAAACAAATATTTAACACAAACCTGTAGGACCTAACATTTTCCTGCAGTACTGAGAATATTAGTAGGTGTCTTTAAATGCATGTGTATCAGAAGTCATACTGATGCTGAAGAGACCTTCACCTATTTTTAGCTTTATGAATGTGAGTAGTCCCACAGAAGGAAGAAAATTACAAATATAAGAGCAGAAGTCTTTTTCATTAGCAGAATAATATGGAAATTACTGTATTTACAGGCTGAGCCAGAGGAGAAGGGATTTTGTTAAATAATTGTCTCCCTTTACACTTTCAGAAACCTAGAAAGGTGTTTTTAATGCCCTGTACTGATGTATCGAAAGGAATTACGCATACCAATTACTTTTGATCCTACAGTGCCTGAGGCCTCCTCTGTGCAGAGGACAAACAGAGTAGACAGTCCTTGCCCTGAAAGTCTTACCAGATAAGGGTTTTTGGAGCTGGTGAAATTCCCAGCACAGCTACAATAGGTTGGTTGTGCTGCTGTCCTTACAGCGGCTTAACTGGGTACATGACTATCCTATCTCAGAGGAGCAATCCTCTGCAGCTATGCCCCTTGTGTGGACAGAGCTGGGAGGTGGAGCAAGAAAGGGGCATAACATCAGAATGGCCTCAAAAGGACGATAGGATCTCTGTGCTGCAATGGGGTTGGACAGTTTTTTTAGGTTTGGTTTAATCTGTATCAGAGAGGTTAAGGTTTGGTTATGAAGGATGATAAATTAGTGAGAAAGAACTCCTGAAGACACTGAGGACAAGTGGTGGCACCGGGTGGGGAGAAGAAAATGAGAAGGGCAAGGGAGGATGTAACTGAGGTGGAGAGAATGCAGCCATAAGTCAAATGTGTTTTGGGCAAACAGATAATTGGTAAACACCAGGCTCTTGCAGTTTCAAGGCAGTAGGAGCCTATTTTCCTAAATATTGTGATGAGTTTTTACTCAAGAGGCTGCTTTTTACAACCTATAATCTCTCACATAAACTTCTAACTGTCAGACCAGGCAGAGAGAGATACATCCCCATTGTTGGCAGTATCAGGAAGGGCAAAAATTATCTTAAGACTGATCCAAGAGGTGTTGGGACACTCCAGGGAGTTTCTGGCTTCATTGCAGGGCAGGGAGAAAGGAAAGGCAGAATGGAGGAGAAGCTGGAAAAGGAGATTTTTAAAGCTGAGAAGGGCCAAGAGCACACCTGTGAACGTGGCAAGTAGAATCAGGACTTTGCAGAATTTGCAGATGAGTAGCAGACTAAGAAAAAAAATAAGTGCCAATGTGTTCCAACCAGAGATTAGGGCTGGGTAGACTCACAGATAGGAGCTTTTGCTGCTCTAATTGAGTTGCAGTTATTTGGCTGTTAGGTTATTTGCCTGCTCTGGGAAGATGCTTCTTCATTTGGCTGCATTCCTGGTTTGCTGAGATATGTGCTTAGCTATCTGAAGGGCTACTCAACAGGAGCACCTTCACATTATAGTAGGCAGCCTAACCTATACTAACAATAGACAACAATTAAAAGCAGATCCCATTATCCTACAACATTATTAGGTTTGTCTCTAGTGGGTGTGCAGAAAGATGAGAGGAGGGATTAGGTGGTTACTTAATTAGGACTCCTTACTTCTTCAGCTGATCTCAGGCCACTGATGTTTTTGCCTTGGACTGGAGATGACTAAAGGTCACCTAGCAGTACAGGGTAAGTAAAAAGAGATAGTTTATAACTGGAGACAACAGACGCCTGATCCCACCCTTATTTTATAAAAATTGCTAGTTTAGAAGTCCATGAGAGTAAGAGGAGAGAGAACATGAGATACATTCTAATTTCACCCAGCCTACAGAATCCCATCCCTTGCTTCATGAACTTCTCATTGCTTGAGAATAAACAAGGAGGGTATATTTTTAGCTTGGTACATTGTGAAGCATCATACACCAATATAGACAGTGCTATATTTCACACTTAGAACTCCCTGTTGCTTGTTTGAGTTCAGAAAGCAAAACTGGCGCTCATTTCAAAATTTTTCACCTCAAGTTTTCAAATATGTCCAGTATGCTTCCTTATAAACTGTAGCAATGTAAATACAGGATCAAATAAGTTGCACTTGGCTGCCTGGGTAGAGTTGCAGCATTAGTAAGTGTGCTACACTTTCTGGCACAGGGTAAGACAAAAGCATCCCTATATGCATTGATTTCCACAGCCTTATCTTTAAACACCTTATGTTCAACATATGTGAAATGAGAAGTATTCTGTGGTGCCCTCCTGTCTGCCACATTTTGTCACACTCAGAGATAAAACAAAACCAAACCAAAACAGAAAACCTCAGGGCACTTTAGAAGAGCCACATGTGTGATATCCTGGACCTTTTGTCCATTTCATGGCCATTGGTGACAGATAATGATAGCCTGTCAGGTAATACCAGAGCCAAAAACTAATCTCAACTTCTTATCTACCTGCTAACCATTTACTGCAAGAATTCCTAAAGTTTGAATGCTTGAAAAAATTTGACAGAGAGAAAGCCATTATTCTGTCACCTTGTTAAAATACAGCTATGGTGCTGCTGTTCAAACGTGTTTACAATGCCACAATGGAAATACAGGTAGTGCAAAGTCACAGTACTAAAGAGAACCAGTTCTCTTTTAATAACATCCATTAAGAATAGTTTTATAAGAGTTGTACTCTTTTAAAATTAATTTCCAAGGTTTTTCAGCTGACAGAAAATAAATAGAACATAGGATACATGGTTATTTTAAAGCTGAGATATCCAGAGTGGTAACTTTGTTAGCAATGTCTCATTGTTAGATTATTTCCATAGGTACCAGAATGTGAAGAATTTGAAAATAGAAACCAAAACTGATGCCATGTTATTAATCTCATGGTGCTTTCTGCTGCCTATTATCTTCCTTTGTCCTGTATTTCCCTTTTACATCTGTTTCTATTGGTCTTCTCTTCTATTCTCAAACCGCATGCAGTGAAATGTGAATAATTTCCCTTAAACATTTAATCATGTTCTCCTACCTTTTATGAGAAAAAAGCCACTTTTCAGCTAGAGGAAAACAAATGCCAGCAAACAGAAGGCATGTATAAGCCCTTGCTTCTTCATTCCCTCCATATGAGTTATAACTGGTGGAGAGGTTCTTGTTTTGGCTATGTTGCCAGTATATTTACCTCTAGAAACCCACTGACATTGCAGAAAATCAGAGCAAGAATGGTAGTGGTTTTCCCATTATACATAACCAGATAGGATGGGAAAGCTCCTGAAGTCATAACACAAACGGAAGAATGGATGTAGTTTAGTCTAAACAAGATTTAAGATTCAAGCAGATTTTTTTCCCTTAGGGAATTACGATGCTATTTTAATGTGTATTTCTGGACATTTAACACATTGCTGCAATCACTTTCAGATGACTTAAACATATGCACAGTTATTTTTGTTTATTCTTTCTGTCATCTCATACATTTTCATTCAGCTGCTCTTTATTCTGAACCCTCTTTGATGTATCTTGATTTAGGTCTTGCCAAGCTGAGAACTCTTAATCAAGAGAAGAAATACTTCAAAAACACTTTCTGGCATTAGGTCTTTTTTCCCCTTCTCTCTCTTCTTTGCTTAATTTTTTTTTTTTTTCCTTTTAATAGGAGAGTGGAAAGAGGGTGGAGAGGATTAATACATGGACCTTGCTCTTCACAGATGTGATCATACAAAATATTTTGCTGCTGCTACCCAAATTCCAAATTTCTTTGAAGCATGCCTCTAAGCCTTTTTTTTTTTTTTTTTTTTTTTTGATGAAGCTCATCACACAGTTGATGGCATAAGGCTCAGAAATTGTCTTGTTATTAGGTACCACCACCTCCTGCAGGGATCTGAAGCGTCCAGTGTGATGCACCGTTTGCACACAAACTTCCAGTGTGATATACCTTTTGTTGGACATCCAGACTAGTAGTTCTATTAATTTTGGCAAATACAGCAGTAGCTGCAGAAACAGTAACTGCAGGCACTCTCTGATAGTTACTCTACTCTGGATAGGATCAGGTTCAGTCATGCCGATCTCCCATTCTGGCCTGCAATGACTGGCAAACGGAGGGAAGGGATTCAGGGGAGTGAAATAACTGCTTCAGGATGACACAGATTTATGCAAACTGAATATTACATTGGAAATGGTCATGATACCTATGATGGACTCTGGGTAGTTTCTGGCTAAGGGAGACCCCTCACCACCTGCCTGGTTTTGGCTGCATACCCTCCTTGTCTGCGTGGTACTTCTTGGGCCAGGATTTCTGTCCTAGAAGTTTTACATCCTTTTTCCAATTCAAATATTTTCTGATCTCTGTGAAAAACAGTGATCATATCTGAAGAAAAATATTTTCATGCTTGGTATCAACTTGATAAACAGTCCTTAACAGACGGACTTAGAAACAACCTTTTCAGCTCTCTGGAGGCCAATTAATTCAATTAAATCGTGCTCCCCTTCCAATTGGAATAAAATCTGATTGGCCCCCAGGTTACTTACAGGCAATTCACATTTAATTTTCTTGTAATGAATTGTTGTTTGTTAGAAAATTCACTTAATTCACATAGTGCTGGCACTGTTCTAAGATCTAAGCTACTCCCCTTCAAAAGGAGAGACACCTGCATCACAGCGATCTCCCTCTGAGGTACTCACCTACAGCCCTGTTTGCAGTTAATGGAGCATCCCTGACATGTGGGATGTGTTTTGTCTCTTCTAGAGATGTCTGAAGTAGATAAAATGAATGATTCTTTAGAACTGCTTATTTCTCTCCCTGGTCAAAAAGGAGTCTATGTGACCATATATAGAGCATTTTAGGCATCCTAATGTGGATGAGTGAATTTCACACTATGAAGCCACAGATCCAAAATTCACAGTGTAGTAAAATCATGATAAACAAGATTTCATGTGTGATCTCATGATGTGATTACAGAATGAATAACAGAATGTTTAAAATTAGAATACCACACTCAATTGAGTGCTTGTCTGACTCAGCCACCACTTCTGATATTGTTCTGGACATCCACATAGAAATTAAGACTGGAACTGGAGCAATCTTGTCTTTTTCTGGATACAGAACTAAGCAGAAATTTATCCTCAAAGACAGATTTCTGCACTGGGATGAAGTCTTCCTCAGCTTTGAGGGTGTTGTGTGCCAGCAATTCTGTCTCGCTCCATGTGATATGTCTAGAGAGGACTTGGACTCAGTGCTTTAGAGCCTTCATGGTTTTGGGATAATGTGACTTCTTTGTGTTTCCTATTAGTGTCCTCTTCTCAGGTCATCTTTACACCACATCACCTTCTCCTAGCCTGAAGTGTTATCTCTCCCATATTTCTTTGTGAGATTTCTGATCTCTCTTACTGATTTCTTGAATGTGTTTACAGTTTTCATTTTATGTCATTGATAAATTTCATTTCCCATGAATGTTCCAAATTTCTTTCTGACTTGTTCAATTAATACCTGGCTCAACATTTTCTCCAGTACCCACAGTTTACTTTCAAACATATTCTGGAAAAAACACACATACACAATTTAATTATTTCCTCTTACCTTCTTGCTTGTGGCTCTGCTTTTCCCTGGATTTCAGTGTATCCACCCTCCTTTTTCTTATGTTACAGTTACTGATTTGTGTTTTCCACATTATTTTGAAATTTGAACATTCTCTCTTTCCATTGTAATTTTTGGCTGCAGACATGCTGGTGTCTATTTGATATTGCAGTGCCACTTCAGGTGGATGCTCAGTGTCACCCTGCACCATATGCTCACATTTTAGTTTCATGAGGTAGAAGGGCATAAAAAAATCCAAAATCTTCACTTAAAGTCTCTGGTTTATCTCAGAGATATGTGTTGCTTAAATGACATGAAAGCTGTCTGTTTTGCAGTATTACTAGCAACAGTCAATCATGAATGAACTATTGATCCTTCATGTTTTAAGGTTTGAATTAGAGGGAATCAGGTGTTTAGAATTAAATATATGTGATGATCCTGCTGAATCAGAGACAAGGATTTATCCTTCATTTCCATTCACATTAATCTAGTCCAGCTGAAAGTTTACAAAGCATGTGCTGCCCAGAGAAAAAGATCTAGAAAAGGACTTGTATCTACTATGTCTTTGAGTAAAAGAATTGTCAAGGTATTTTGAAACTGGTTTATTTTTGATGGTGTTGATTTCCATAATCTTTTGCTGCCCAATAACCTTTTACTTTTTTACAGTTTCATCTTAAAAATCTGCCCCTAGGAAACTAGACGCAAGCCAGTATTCCTGAAGCGACTTTTCTTGTAATCATACTATTTCAAATGAATGCTCTTAGGGTAAGGTAATTCAGAAGGTGACTTAAACCCAGTACTGGAAGCCACATCCTACATAAGGATCTCTTTGAAGGAGTCTAGTCAGGCTTGTACTCTGCATGCAGTGCTGGGGCAAGCCCTCTGTAGAAATGCAGTGATCAAAGTCGGACTGAACTGACGAGATTTTTTCCCATGACTGGCAGTGTTTAACGTTAGGATAGTATCACATCATTGTGACAACTATTTCCCTTTGCTGAGCCTTAATGGTTCAATTTCAACATTTGCTTCTGCCAGTCCTCTAGATGCAGGTTAGATAAGTAGTTACTCTTTGGTGTAATTCCAAAGCCCTCTTTCAAAACACCATATATACATGGACCAAAAAAAAAAGAGATGTTAGACTGTCAGTATAAAATCAATACCCAGGTTCCCCAAACCTAACCTTGTAAATGTTTAATGCAAAAATATAGTAAAGGTTCTTGGGCAAGCCATGCTGAGGATCTCCATATAGAACAACTGGCCACTAAATTCCTGTGATCAGCTTCTGGATTCTGTCCCACGCTGTTCAACTGTTCTGCTTTAAACAATTAAGAACAGCAGATAAAGCAGCTCCCTTCAATATTTTTTTAAGAATTTATTTTCTGAGTTCTGAATCACATCACATTGTACAAATTTTTAAGATTAAATTATACAATGAAAAGTATGGTTAAAAGCAAGCTATCTAAAAAATATTACTCAAGGAATCATGATTTTTTCATCCTATATATTTGGAGACTACACACCCCTAAGGGTTAACGACTCCAGCACTTACAAGGAGTTAATGGATTTCTTTAATTGCTCACACCCAAGTTATTGGCAAACTGTGCAATTATGTAAAAAAATTACCTGTAGTTCTAGACACTGAATCATACACCTGAGCAATGGGCAATTTAAGCAAAATTTCTGCTTCAGGAAAACAACAAAATGCTCTACTCTTGTTAATCTTCAATGTTAATTGCATAAAGGAGAATGGCTTATGCATTAAAAAATGACAGTTGAAAATTTTCCAGAAGAGTATCCTCCTGTAGGGAAATGCTGTTACACTGAAAGAAAAATCTTGGATTGAGACATGTCCATACTTATACAAAACAGACTAAAAACCCTAATTTAGATTTTCATTTTGTAATTAAAATAGCACTTTAAAAGCAGTACATAGCATTATAAATCATAACATTACAGTAAGGAAAAAATATAGGTATTATGCCACAACAAAAGGCTTTGGCTTTAGCAAATGAGAATGTTCCAGTTCCATGTGACAAGTTTTCTATAACATTATCCTTAAAGAAAAATCAGAATTTTCATTTTTAAAAATTCAGAGCTAAAACACAGTATTGTATCTTAGCTCTGAATTCCTGATGGAATTATATTGCTCAGTTTTGACCATCTGAAATACCTTGCCTTTCATGGATGTTACTGTATTCACCAAAGTTCAGCTGCAACTGTTGGCCTTACAATTTACAGTCATGTTGTGTCTTGGTAAACTGATTTTCTCAGTTAAGTTTCCACACTTCACACAAAGTGCTAGACTCACCAGTTCTAGTCAGATGGGAAAGCTGGTCTTTATTCTAGACTCAAAACTGAAAACTCCTTTTTAAGCTGAAGAAAAAGTACCTGAACTTCATAAGGAGGAATAAAACAATGCTGGCTTCCTTACAGATAAACAGGACATATCCAGGAAAGCTCACCGAACAGCTTTCTGGTTTATTGAAGCCAAATCCACCAATGGCTTAAACCCAAAAGATACACTTCTTCTGTATTTCAAAACACAAATATTGGCTGCATCTCTGTAACACTGAAAAACAGAGGAAATCTTTCCTGTGTGATGAATTCTCATGAGATTGCCAGAATGTTAATTCATGAATTTTGCTACTTTGGGGCAGGAATCTCTGTAAGATTACACCAGCGCATGGGGGCAATTCATAGCTACTGGAATAGTACAAGAGTAATAACAATATTCATTGCTGCTCTTGCTAGAAGTAGTAGATGAGGATACTGCTAGCAGAACTGGAAAAAATTAGTACAGGAAGCATACAAACTGGTGTGAGAAAATTTCCTGACAAGTGAGAAATTGCAAGTTATGGAGTATTTCTCTAAGGGAAGTGGTTGCAACTTCATTGCTTAAGATGCAAGAAGATGTAGAAGGAAACAGAACAAGTTACTAAATATTAAATTGTAGCTAAGAATTTAGACAAAGGGACTGAATAACGTCTCAAACATTTCTATCACTAAACTTGTCATAAAAATAATATAGAAGACAATTAAATTGGTTTCTTGGAGGTTTCATGAGTCTATATAATTATTTTCAATGCATTCTTTCAAGTAAGTCATATCTCCCTCCATGCCTCCCTGAAGTCACCTGCCCTGGCCCACACACCTTAATGAGTATGGTCATAACCCACTAACTTCTTCTTCTGGGCTGCCAGCACGCATGGCATGTCGAATTGGGAAATATATGTTGAAGTACTGCTGTAATTAAGTGCATGATAGTTAAATTAATTCAGTTTATATACGTATAATAGGTTTAAGTTTAAAAAATCACATTCAGAATTTTCTGTGTACTCCTGTTTACAGAATTCATGTGACTGTTGGGGTAGAAAATGTCCAGATTGAATTTACAGACCATATCACCTGGGGTCAGTCTAGCCAAGGCTATCCTAAATTTTCTCAGCAGCTTAGAATGAATTTTGCTCTCTTCTTCTTCTTCTTGTATCTGGGGTGATCAGCTCAGGCTTAGAAGGCAGTTAGTGGAGCAAGAACTGGGAAAACCAGCAGAAGTCAAGGGAGCTCTTCTAGGGAAGTTACAGCAAAGTAAGAGATCTGAAAATAGCTAGAAAATGTCTATATATTTCCAGTAGTCTGGGTTTGGGATGTGTCCAGGGAGGAAAAGGAAACCAATGATCTGGTGTAAGTGGACACTGCTTCTGCCTGTCCCTCAGGAACAGCAGGCTGGAGATGCCAGTGAGGGCTTCCAGAGCAGTCAGTCTTCTGGCTGGAGGAGCAAAAGAAGAAAGGTTACCACCCCAAGAAACTTCCCGTTTTCCTCTGACCTAAACCTAGTCCCACCTACTGCTTCTGTGGTCTATAACATAGCCCTAAATCTAAAAAGGAAATCTAAACCTAGTAGTGAGCTGGCATCATTTCACACTTAGTTTATGGTATAACAAAAAACTGGTAGCATATCCCAGCATTTCAATATGGACTACAGCATAAAAATGGCAGAATAGCAGACTACTCGGAGACAAAATCCATAGTGAATACTGACTAGCAAATTTTTTTCCTTGGAATTAAATTTTCTGACATAATGCATTCAAAATAAAAATATTTATCTCTTAGGGAAGGATCTGATTAGAATACACACTTGAATTTTATTGTATTCTGATAGCTTTCTCAGCTGATTTGCAGAAAAAAGTTGTACTCCACCCTGCAGTACCATATACAAGGAAATAGCAGCTTTAATGAACAATGAGGAATGCCCCTTGTGAACTTGTTTTGTAGAGCCTTGTTTAAAAATATAAAGGATTGCTGAATTATAACAGATTAGTCTTCACAGATCTCTCAACTTTCTACTTCCACATTCTACAAGTGTAGTGTAAAGTGCAGTCTTGATTTCATCTTATTCATGCAATGTGCAGGTTCTTGACTCCCACATGTCCTCCCCGGATGGGGGAGAAAGTCTTTGCCAGGAGTAAGAGATGAACCGGACTTTTGCATCTTCTTGGTCTTCAGATCATTTATTATATCTTATCAGCAATTTACATGCCACAGACATAGCATGAAGCAGAGCAAGTACCAAAAGACAAAATGCAGGAAACTCAAGGCCCTTTTAAAGATAAATCACCCAATTGTCACTAAGAAGGTACATTATTTTGACTTTTCTACCAATGCCTAATGAACTATCCATTCACGTAGCCCTGTACTGCAGCATTTCCTAACCAATCATTCTGTGCTACCAACACTGCAGAAAATGGAGTAGGTGAAGAAGAAGGAAGAGACCTGAAAAATGACAGGAGTCCTCCGTCTTGTCTTCATCTACTTACCATATTAATAAACCTAAAATTCTAAATTTTTCACCCTGTGACAAACACCTATTGTACTAGCACCTAACTCACACCCTCATAGATTCTAATTCATCCCAAAGCCTTGGCAGCTCTCTCCATGGACCAAGGTTAAAAAGAGTGTTTCCCTGGGGGGGGTGGGTCCCTCAGGACAGACAGAGAAACATTCCCTGCACTTTGGGTTCCAACAATACAAGAAGACCTTCAGCTCAGATTCTTCTATAGCAATTCAGTATTTATTATCAGTCTTTTATTACATTTGATCTCAGTCAAACACTGCTGGGTGAGGTTTATCCCATAGCTATTAGACAGAATATACATAATGAATAAGTAAGGTCCATTGTTCTCATATTTTAAGGGTAACCAACTTCAAAGGCCATTACTGCAGTAAATATTCAACTCCTAAGTAGTTTTCATACAAAGATGGGCAGTAAAGCAAAATTAATTTCTAGCTGGAGCTCAGGCTCCAAAGGTTAATAGTCTCAAAATTTTTTTAGATAAAGGTTTGATGTCCAAGATAAAGGAGTAGTGTTACTTGAATTGCTGCTTTGCTGCTGCATAGTACCGTCACCTGAAAGTAAAAAAGATCCATAAGTGAAATGAGATTGCTTACTCTACTAGGAAAATGCCCTGGTCAAAGGAGCCAGTTTGAAGGAGCTGGACAGTGAGCCCCTCTTTACTGCCTGACCATTTCACTGAAAGAAGGTAGTCGATCCAAATCAGTGGCATTCCATTTTCTCCTATATGCTTGGTAGCTTTATTCAGCTTTCCTCATCTACGTATGTTTGCTAGTCTTGTTTTCACTTTAATTTTTGAAAGTATTGGATAGACTATATGACCAGAGATTTAGGAGGCTTGAAAATGTCTTTTAGAGTCATGAATATCTGTGCTCCTATATATCTTTTCTGGCCTTATATATTCTGTTTCTTCTAAATGGTTTTATGGAGGCGGTGCCCCTTCTCACGTACTGTCATCTGCCTCTGACCTATTTGACACACTTCAGTAAAGGATTTGATCTCAGTAAAGTACTGAGATATTGCTGCTGGAGGCGACAGATATTTTATGAGTTCTAAATTCAGGAATATTATCACCAGGCATTGTACTAAACCAGAAAGCAGCTATTAAGCTTTCTATCTCTTAATGCAGTGTTTGAAGTCATATGCTGATATCCCTGGAATGGTGTCAGACTAAATCTCCTGGACCCTGAGTCACTGGTCTATTTTATTGGACAGCTTCTCTGCTGCGATTAGTGTGTTTCATGTACAGTGGTTGGTGTTCTGCATCCTGCTACCTACCTCAGACTACTGACTCTCAGCAATTTTGTGTTTGTGACCTAATGGTTTATTTTTAGTTCTGCTTGCCTTACTGTTGTGATCTCTGACTTTTCTTGGAGTCTATTTAGCTCTTAAAATATTACTGACCAACTAGTAACTCACTGCTTTCCTGCTAAACTTTTGTTGAATTCATTTAGTTGATAAAGTTTATAAATCTGAACCTTCACAGGGAATGTTGACAACCTCTGAGTGTATGAGGTAATATATACACACATACTGCTTTATACTCTCAGTTATGAAGCATTCACTCACCTTTTCATTACAAAAAGTCTTAATGCTTTTATTGTTTATGACAGGCTTTGAGTTCAGAAGGGAGAGGGCCTTGGGTTGGAGATGTGTCTTTTCTTGCTGCCATGCAAATCCAGAGAAGTTAAGCAGAGATATAAGCTGCTAGAGATCGCGGTTTCTTGTCTCATACTTATGTTCTTCAGAGAAATGTTAGTACCCTGCACAAAAGAAGTGCACAAAAACATTTTAAATAGATGTGTTAAAAAATACCACCACAGGAAAAGCAGCAGGAGCAACAGCTGCCTGGAAACCACAGGCTGTCAGCCTCAGGAAGATATTTAGAAACAGACCATCCCAAGGAAATAATTTTCCTGCCCCTCAGAAACTAAGCTGAAAAGATTCAGCATAGGTTATAGCAGTCCATTCCCACACTTTGAGATAATTTCCAATTTATTGCCAAGTGCATAGGACAAGGAAGATATCAGCAATATGACACGGATTTCATTGAAGTGAGCCTGTTTGTCTGAATTATGTATTCATGGTGACCTGAAGAGCAGCCAGGGTCTAGACAGAAATCCAGCCTGTCCGCTCCACTGGACTGCTTATTCCTTGGCATACCTTTAACATTGTCAGTGTCCCTGGAGCTCTGTTCATTGTGGCATTCTGAACCCTAACCCTAGGCATAACCTTAACCCTAAACACAAAACCTAGCTGCAGCCTAAGAAACAGCATTGGGCTGAGGCGAATTCCAACCAGGAAAACATGAAGGCTGCAAGGCTGGGGCACTGCTGCGCTCCCCTTGGCATCCCTTTCTCATTGTCAGTGTCTCTGGAGCTCTGGGTGCTGTGGATCTCTGAACCCTAAACCAAAATGAAACCCTAACCCGAAAACTAACCCTAAGTATACACATAGACTAGGAAACAGCATTGAGCTGAGACAAGTTCCAATGTGGAAAACACGAAGGCAGAGGGGATAGGGCAGTGCTGCGCTCCCCCTGGATATCTTTTCTCATTGTCAGTGACCCAGGAGCTCTGGGGTTTGTGGATTTCTTAACCCTAAACCTAGGCGAAATCGTAACGCTAACCCTAAGCCTAGACAGAGACTAAGAAAGAGCATTGGGCTGAGGTAAGTTCCAATCAGGCATACACCATGGCTACAAAGATGAAGAAATTTTGTGTGCGCCTTGGTATGCCTTTGGCACTGTCAGTGACCCAGGAGCTCTGGGCTTTGTGCTTTTCGGTACATGGAACCTAGGGGAAACCCTATCCCTAACCCTAGAAACAGCGAAAGGAAAACCACTGCGCTGAGGCGAGTTCCAATCAGGCAAACATGAAGGCTGCAAGGCTGGGGAAGTGCCGCACAACCCTTGGCATGCCTTTCGCATTGTCAGTGTCCCTGGAGCTCATTGCTTTGTGGTTTTCTGAGCCCTAATGTAGCGGCTCAGGTGGCTGCAGCTACTCTTTGTCCTCAGGAGAACTCAGGCAACCAGCTGTGGTGGTTAGCAACCCAAGTTAAGCATGTAATTTTGCAGTCATGGTGTGAACCCATGAGTCCCTTGTTTTGCCTTTTGCATGTTCCCCTGACTGGTTAATATTTTGTCTCCTTGTTTTATGTATGAAGTTATGTATACTCATTTTCCTTCTTTAATATGTATTAGTTCTAGAAAGTTCCTTGTTCCTTGACACCCCATTGGATCCTTCCCTGAGTCCCTCCTATGTGTTGTTCCCATTGGTTCCCTTCCTGTCAATCCCTCCTGCTTGTGTCTATCCCATTGGCTGAGATCCCTTTCCCCACCTATTCTGTACCCAGTATAAGAGCCCTGGACTCTCCCACCAATTGCCCTCTTTGTCCCTGTCTTTTCACAGGAATAAACCTGCGTGGAACACATAGGGAGAGTCCCCTCTCTTTACTTCTTTCCCTTGGCCTGTGTGCCTGCCTGACAGCGACAGAAGGATACAGCCCCTTTTGGGTGAGGAGCTCTGCCCCGTTTTCATTGTGTGCTGGGCACTGAGTGTGGCCTTCCAGAGGGGTTTCAGCGTTGACCTCCGGGCTTCTTTGTGTCGGCACGCAAGGGGTAAAACCCCCTTCTGCAAGCTCCCAGGGGCTGGAAACCCCTCCACCCTAACCTGAGAAATGACCCTTACCCTAAGCCTAACCCTACTCCTAGGCGCAGCCTGAGAAATTGCATGGGGCTGAGGCGAGTTCCAGTCAGGAAAACATGAAGGCTGCAAGGTTGTTCCAGTTCTGCGCTCCCCTTGGCATGCCTTTTGCATTGTCAGTGTCCCTGGAGCTCTGGGCTTTGTGGTTTTCTGAACCCTAACCCTAGGCGTAACCCTAACCCTAACCCTAGCTGCAGGGGCAGCCTAAGAAACAGCAGTGGGCTGAGGCCAGCTCCAGTCAGGAAAACAGGAAAGCTGCAAGGCTGTTGCAATGCTACACTCCACTTGGCATGCCTTTCACATTGTCAGTGTCCCTGGAGCTCTGGGCTTTGTGGTTTTCTGAACCATAACCCTAGGCTTAAGTCTAACCCTAATCCTAACCCTACACACAGCCTAAGAAACTGCTTTTGGCTTATGTGTGTCCCAATCAGGAAAACACTAAGACTGTAAGGTTGAGGCAATCCCATGCTCCCCTTGGCCTGCCTTTCGCATTGTCAGTGTCCCTGGAGCTCTGGGCTTTGTGGTTTTCTGAACCCTAACCCTAGGCCTAACCCTAAGTCTAACCCTACTCCTTGGCGTAGCCTAATATACTGCGTTCGGCTGAGGTGAGTTCCAGTCAGGAAAACATTAAGTCATCAAGGTTGGGGCAGTGCCACGCTTACCTTGGCATGCCTTTCGCATTATCAGTCCCTGGGGCTCTGGGCTTTGTGGTTTTTCTGAACCCTAAACCTAGGCATATGCCCAACCCTAACCCTAATCCTAGGCGGAGCCCGTAACCTTGCATTGAGGCAGCTCATTGTCAGGTGTCTGCCTCCTTCCTTTGGTAATTCACTGTGCCTGTCCCCACATGCTGTGAATGGAAGTCAATCTTCCTGGATATGTGATCCAGGTAGAAACGTGCATGGGCACACAAAGTCTTCCTCCGATCCCAGAGGAAGCCTGAACGAGACGATGTGCGGTCAGCAGTATAACAAACCTCACCACAGGAAGTGGTGGCCATCCACTTTTTTGTATTATAATCTCTCTCTTGTTTTAACATTTAGGAAAGAAATCTAAGGTTAAATGTTTTAGCTGCTTTTCTGTCAATGTGCAGTGTTGTCCATATCAGCCTAAAGTGTGTCCTAGTTACTAGCATAAAACTGAGATCACTTTTGTGTTTTCCAGTTGGCTGCAGGGCTCCTATCTGTCTGGCTTCCTGGTGGCTCAGATTAAAAGTAGAGATGAAAATTTCTTTACACAGAGGTATTAAAAAATGCCCTAGGGTATATTACCGTGTCCTGCAGCTGTAGGGAGGACGAGAGAAGATCCAGCAGGCAGGAATTGTGCAGCAAGATTGATTTATTTAATTATTTTACAAACTCTTTTATAGATTTTTTTCTTCATAGTCTAATTGAACAAAGGATCAGTCACCCCTTGGGGTGATTGGCTAAAATCCTAAAACATCCATTGTCAAAATATTTTTCTACTGTACTATAAACAAGACCTTTCACGGCTGCAGGTGTTTGGTTGTTTACAGAACTCTGCTACCTCTTCTGTGAGAGAGAAAAGTCTCTCATGGACTTAGAAAATAGCAAGAAAATCCTTGCTAGCAGCATTTTTGTATCCACACAGAGGTATAAAAAATTTGCCTTATAACAGTGTTCATGAAACTAAACAGTGGTATGGGTGTAAGGGGTAAGTAGCACATCGAACTGATGCCTTGAGAGGCCACCTAAAAACAGAGACTAGACAAGAATAAGGGAATAAAGGTAGGTATTTATTTTAAAGGCATTCAAAGATACACCCTGGGGAGCCAGAGGCTACTGCCAAGATGGACCCCAAGATGGACAACAGGTCACGAGTATTGGGGTGACTCAGCCCACTGCAGGGCTGGGGCTCCGTGATGCCAATCAATCCCAGCCCCTCCCCTAGATCGAGTTCCCCGAAGAGTCAGACTCAGGGGGCGGCTCAGAAGCCTAAGCTGCATCCCCTGGGTGGAGCCCGGGTCCAAGCCACCTCCCCCAGGTCGGGAAAACTCTCGGTTACTCGGTCGTTCATTGGTTCTGTTATAACTCCCGCCTCTCGGTTTACCCCAGTGGTTCTTGTTAAATTGTATCCTCCCCCTGGCTTGTAACTCATTGGTTGTTTTCCCCTCTCACCGGAGTTTTCGAATTCCCTATAAAACTGAGGACAAGGCTCTGAGATCTGATCCCATTGATTCCCATCACTCCGATCCCATCCCAGCAATCCAACCTCATCATGATCCCATTGCATTAAACCTGTTGGAAGCCAGACCTGAACAGCCTCTCTCTTCCTTTGTCTCCGAGCTAACATGAGCCGATCCCGTTGGCTCCTGCCGTGTTTCCTTTGCCGAGAAGCCAGCCAGCTAGCCCAGCAAGCAGCTCTTTTCCTGATCCCGAAGTCGCTTCTGCGACGGGCAGAAGTAGCACAGCTGGACTGTCTCTGACCTGGGGCATGCCAGAGCTCGTGCCTCGAGCACCAAACGCTGCGTTACACGAGTTCTTCACACTTTTATAAGTTTGGTTCATTTGCATATCAGGGTTAATTCTCCAGTTAAAGCTTCAATTAACAATGTAGTTTTCCTTTAGAGGCTTTTGGTTGATACTTTTGGGCCTAGGACGGAGTGTCCTTGGAGAGCAGGCCTGGAGAGGCTTTGTTATGCCTACCTAGCATGAGAGAGCAGAAGTTAACACGCTACAAGAAACTTCAGAGTTACACACTAGGCAGTAGGATTTGAAAAATACGAAAGTTAAAACCTAAGGCATCACTTCTCTGCACCTTTCTGTGTCCCTCTGCAGAAGTGAAGTAGACAGCTAGAGGCACTTGCCACTTTCCTATCAGTCCACATATGATTTGGTGAACTGCACTGTCCTTCAGATATGCCTCAACAAGACAGACCAGATACCCTCCAGCAGGCCTCCAAAGGCATCTTGCTCTCTTTGCTGATTGAATATGGAACTTAAACCAGTTTGCTTAAGATGGTTTGAATTGTATGACTCATTTCACTTTTGGGATGTAATTGTTCCTGCCAAGATTGACTTGAACCAAAGGGAATTGCAAGTACTGTTAAGAGGAAATGAAACAATGGAAAGGAGATAAGGCATCTTTGGGTATAACGTCAAAAAGTTAAACAATGGTCAAGCAATTCACTGGGGGAATGTTAATTCTAGGTGTCAAGCAGGGTTGCATAGGCTACTTGGTAAGGCTAAGGATCAAACTTAAACATTTATCAGTTCAGTTTGGAAAGTTTGAAGTAAAGTGAGATAAAGGTAGGGCTTGGGAGGCAGTGGCTTCATGCAGTACAGGTGAATCAAAACACAAAAGTATGTCCAGAACTCTGCTGCCCCAAGGGGAGCAAGAAACAACAAACTGAATGGGAATACTAAGCTTGCACATATTTTTGTTCCTGCTTACTGTGGCCTGAGGCAGTAATGAGTTTCTCTGTAAGAAACTGAGTTGTTTAAATCAGCCTGTGGTCACATCTATAGGCACCGTTTTCTGAAATGAGCAAAGGGCCTGTGATGTGGGGAGATTAAACAGATTCCCAGGTCACTGGTGGAAGCAGAGGTTTGATTAGTTGGTGGGATTTCTGTTAAGAGAGTATGGCTGTCCCATCTGGCTTGTGAGCAGGGCGGAGGACTGTGTAGGTCCCAACAAGTCACTTGTGCATCTGGAGACCAGGGAGGAAGGCATGTGAGTCTGGGGAGTTTTTGGTGTGGCAGAGGAGTGGCTCCAATTCCCATATTTTCTCCATGTGCTAGTCTGCTGCTGGTCTGGGACAGCAGAAGGAAAATTTCTGATGTGTGGCAAATACATCTGTCCCTGTCACGTCAGTCAGGCAGAAAAAAGGGGAAGATTTCATCAGAGGTTGTTATATATTCACCCAGAGATCCAGTCTAAAGTGCTGGTTGCCACAGTTAAAGGAAGTGAAGGAAGCTCAGCCTGTCATATCTCAAGAATGTGCACAGAAGGAAGGGAAAGGCAGAGTTCACCCTAAGGCCAGGATACCCAGTGACACACTTAGTCCTATAGATGAAGCAGTGGAGGACTCTGCTTTCAGGGTTGAGAAACATGAGTGTATCTCTGATGGCAATATACATTGGGAAGAGATTATTGCGTACAGTACAGTTTATTGTTCCTCTTAATTGATCAGAAAAGAAAAAATTAAGAATTTCTATTAAGCCAGCTCTGTTAAAAGGGATTTTATTCAAGATTGCAAACAGAGGAAGTAAGAACCTAGGAAATGTCAAAACAATCACTTCTTCTGAAGCTGTAATCGATCTGTTGCATGTATGTGTTATGATACAGATCTTTAGTTACACAGCAGTGTGATCTTTGTCTACAGGATTCAGTGCATAGCATAATCAGAACAATGTATAAGAGTTGTTAACAACAACAAAAAAAAC